>NW_028258381.1:7500000-8750000 GCF_053883595.1 Heterocephalus glaber
CTCCCTTCATCCCCACCACCCTTTCCTATTTACAAAGACTTTATTTCCATTTTTTTCCATTTCTCATCATTTTTTCCTTTCCCTTCTTTCCTTTCCCCTGCCCCTCCCACTATCCCTACCCTTTTCAACATTTTCTTCCTATTTTGCCTTATCAATTATTCATTCTAATCATTGGTACATTTTAGGTATACAATATAATGACACTCATCGTTGGAAATTTGCACCTTTACATAGTCTCTCTTGGTTCTTATTTCTCACCCTTGCCCAGCCCTCCCTTCAACCCCTCCATTCCTCCCTATTTACAAAGATTTTGTTCCTAGTTTTCCATTTTCTCATATTAATTCCTTACCGTTCTTTCCTTTCCCCTAGCCCTCCCACTTCCTTCCCCTTTGCCCCTTTTCTTCCTATTTCACATTACCTATTATACATTTTAGTCCTCATTTATGAACTGCTTTTTTGGGGGGCGGGTACCAGGGATCAAACTCAGGAACTTGCACTTGCAAGACAGGCGCTGGAACCACTGAGCTAAATCCCTGGCCACTATTTTAGTCCTTATTTACACTTTCAGTTTCTCACACCAGAGAAACTATTTGGTATTTATACATGTCTGTCCTATTTATTTCACTTAAGAGTATCGCCTCAATGTGCATCCATTTAGCTATAAATGTCCCTAATTTCTCATTTTTTATGGCTGAGTAGTAATCCATTTAATAAAAAAACCACATTTTCTTTATCCAGTCTCCAGTTGATGGACATTTGGGCTGTTTCCAAGTTTTAGCTATCACAAATTGTGCTGCTATGAACATGGGTGCACATATATCACTGTGGTATGATTCTTTTAATTCTTTGGGGAAGATCCCCAGTAGTGGAATAGCAGGGTCAAATGGGACTTCCAGTCCTAGTTCTTTGAGATATCTCCATACTGATTTCCACAGTGGATGCACCAGTCTACACTCCCACCAGCAGTGGAGCAGGGTTCCTCTTTCCCCACAGCTCTGCCAGTATTTGTTATTGATTGATTTCATGATAGCAGCCATTCTTTCTGGTGTGAGGTGGAATCTCAGTGTTGTTTTCATTTGCATCTCTCGCATGACCAGTGATGTTGAACATTTTTTCATGTATTTATTTGCTATTTCTACTTCTTTGTGTGAGAAATGTCTGTTCATTTCAGATGCCCATTTTTGGATTGGGTCTTTCAATTTGGGAGGTCTGATCTTTTTAAATTCTTTATAGATTTGAGATAGTAGACCTTTGTCTGAGGAAAAGCAGGTGAAGATTTTTTCCCACATTGTGGGTTGTCTCTTCACACTGCTGGTGGTTTCTCTTGCTGTGCAGATGCTTTGTAATAAGAAGAGATCCCACTTGTTGATTGTTTGTGCTAGTTCATGGACAACTGAGGTTTTGTTCATAAAATCTTTTCCTACACCGATGTCTTCAAGGGTTCTACCTAACCTCTGTTCCAACTGGTTCAGCATTTCAATTTTAATATTTAGATCTTTAATCCATTTTGATTTTAGTTTAATGCATGGTGAGAGATACAGGTCTAGTTTTAATCTTTGGCAAGTTGAAAGCCAATTTTTCCAGCACCATTTACTAAAGAGGCTATCTTTCCTCCAGTGAGGGTGTTTGGCTCCTTTATTGAAGATAAGATGGCTGAGTGTGTCTGGAGTTGTTTCTGCATCTTCTAATCTGTTCCATTAATCCTCAGGTCTGTTTCTTTGCCAGTACCATGCTGTTTTTATCACAGTAGCTTTGTAGTAGAGTTGCAGGTTGGGGATTGTGATAACCCCTGCCATGTCTCTGTTACCTAGAATTGCTTTTGCTATTCTGGGTCTCTTCTTGCTCCAAATGAATTTTTGAATTGTTTTCTCAAGGTCTCTGAAGTATGCTGCTGGGATTTCAATTGGAATTGCATTAAATCTATATAGCAGTTTTGGCAGTATGGCCATTTTCACTATATTAATCCTTCCTACCCAGGAGCAGGGGATGTCTGTCCATTTTCTGATATCATCTTCAATCTCTCTTTTCAGAGTGCTGTAGTTTTCAGAGAAGAGAACTTTGATTTCTTTCGTTAGGATGATTCCTAGATATTTCAGTTTTTAGGATGCTATTATGAAAAGAATTATTTGCCCTATTTCTCTCTCAGTGAGCCTGTCACTGGTGTAGAGGAAAGCTATTGATTTTTGTGTGTTGACCTTGTAACCAGCTACTTGACTAAATTTGGTTATTAAGTCTAGAAGACTTTTGGTGGTGTTCTTGGGGTCTTCTGTATAGAGTATCATGTCATCTGCAAATAATGACAATTTGACTTCTTCATTTCCTATCTTTATTCCTTTTATTTCTTTCTCTTGTCTAATTGCCATGGCTAATGTTTCCAAAACTATATTGAACAAGGGTGGTGATACTGGACATCCTTGTCTTGTTCCTGATTTTAGTGTGAAGGATTTCAGTTTTTGACCATTTAGTATGATATTGGCTGTTGGTTTTTCATAGATGGCTTCTATGAGTTTGAGGTAGAGACCATCTATTCCAATTTTTTGTAGGGTTTTTATCATAAATGCGTGTTGGATTTTGTCAAATGCTTTTTCTGCGCCTATGGAGATAATCATATGGTTTTTGTCCTTGTCTCTATTGATATAGTGTATTGCATTGACTGATTTGCATATGTTGAACTATCCCTGCATCCCTGGAATGAATCCCACTTGGTCAGGGTGTATGATCTTCTTGATGATCTTCTGCATTCTGCTTGCCATTATCTTATTAAGGATTTTTGTATCTATGTTCATTAGTGAGATTGGCCTATAGTTCTCCTTTTCAGTTGGGTCTTTCTCTGCTTTGGGGATCAAGGTGATGCTTGCTTCCAGGAATGAATTTGGGAGTATTGCTTCCCTTTCAATTTCATTGAAGAGTTTAAACAGTAGTGGCAGCAGTTCCTCTCTAAATGTCTTGTAGAATTCATCAGTGAAGCCATCAAGGCCTGGGCTTTTCTTAGTTGATAAGTTTTTAATTACATTTTCAATTTCATTGGTTGATGTTAGGTTGTTTAGAATTTTTAGGTCTTCTTCATTCAACTTTGGTAATTCATATGTATCTAGGAATCTATCCATTTCTTCTGTGTTGTCCATCTTATTGGCGTATAGATTCTGGAAGTAGGTATTGATGATCCTCTGGATTTCTGCTGAGTCTGTTGTCATTTCACCCTTTTCATTCCTAATTGCATGGATTTGGGCCTTTTCTTTCCTTTTTCTGATAAGGTTGGCTAAAGGTTTGTCAATTTTGTTGATTCTTTCGAAGAACCAACTCTTGACTTCATTGATTTGTTTTGTATCGTTCTCTTAGTCTCCATTGCATTGATTTCTCCTCTAATCTTTATAATTTCCTCCCTTGTATGAGCTTTGGGGGTGTCCTGCTCTTCTTTTTCTAGAAGCTTGAGGTTCAGCATTAGGTTGTTTAATTGGGCTCATTCTGTTTTCCTAATATGCATATTCACTGCTATGAATTTCCCTTGTAAGACAGCTTTCATTGTGTCCCATAGATTCCGATATGTTGTATTGTCATTGTCATTTAATTAAAGGAACTGTCTGATTTCTTCTTTAATTTCCTCTGTGACCCATTGGTTATTCAGAAGTGTGTTGTTTAATTTTCATGTGTTTGTGAAATTTTTTGAGTTTCTTTTGCTATGGATCTCCAATTTCATTGCACTATGGTCTGATAATGTACAGGGGATAACTTCAATTCCTTTGCACTTACTTAACCATGTTCTATGTGTGAGTATGTGGTCTATTTTGGAGAATGACTCATGTGCAGCTGAGAAGAATGTATATTCTGATTTTGTGGGGTGGAAGACTCTGTAAACATCTGTTAAGTTCATTTGTTCGAGAGTTCGATTGAGTTCTAGTATTTCAATACTTATTTTTAGTCTAGTTGATCTATCTATTTGTGACAGTGAGGTGTTGCGGTCTCCCACTACAATTGTATTAGTGCATATATGACTTTTCATGTCCGTTAGTATTTGTTTTATATAGTTGGGTCCACTAGTGTTTGGTGCATAGATATTTATGATTGTCATCTCTTCCTCTTGGATTGTTCCCTTTACAAGGATGTAATGTCCTTCTTCATCTCTCTTAATCAGTGTTGGTTTGAAATCTACTTGATCTGCCAAGAGGATAGCTACTCCTGCTTTTTTGGGGGGTTCCTGTCGCATGGAATATTGTTTTCCACCCGTTAACTTTCAGTTTATGAGTTTCCTTTTGAATTAAGTGTGTTTCTCATATGCAGCATATTGTTGGATTTTGCTTCTTGACCCATTCTGCCATTCTGTTTCTTTTGATTGGTGAATTGAGACCATTAATGTTGATGGTTATAACTGAAACATATTGACTTGTCATTGCCATAACTTTTTCTTTTTGTTGGGTTCTCCCCCTTTACATTTAATTTCTTGTCATGCCAGATGGGTACATTCTACTTTGCTTCCTGGGGTTGTGATCCTCAATGTCTATTCCTAGTATATTGTGTAAAATTCTTTGAAGTGCTGGTTTGGTATTCATGAAGTTTCTAAGGTGCTCTTTGTCATGAAAGTATCTCATTTCTCCATCCATTTTGAAAGATAGTTTTCCAGGGTACATCAATCTGGGTTGGAGGCTGTTTTCTTTTAGGGCTTGGAATATGTCACTCCAAGCTCTTCTTGCCTTGATGGTTTGTGTTGAGAAGTCTTCTGTGATTCTGATGGGCTTTCCTTTGTATGTGATTTGTTTCTTTTCTCTGACTGTTTGGAGAACTTTGTTCTTCTGTTGTGTTTCTGGAATCTTAACAATTATATGCCTATGTGTAGATTTTTTTGATCAAGGCTATTTGGAGTCCTATATGCCTCACTTATCTGCATGTCAAACTCTTTTTCCCTGCTTCGGAAGTTTTCTGCCATTATTTCTGTGAAGAGATTTTTTATGTCATCTGCACTCTCTCCTGTTTCTTCATTGAGTCCAATCAGTCTTATGTTATTCTTTTTTGCATCATCTAGCAGCTGCTGGATTGATTTCTCATGTTCCTTTATAATTTTGAAGCATTTTTTGTTTTCCTGGTCACTAATTGCAATCTTATCTTCTATATCTGAAATTCTGTCCTCACATTGGCCCATTCTGCTGTGTAGACTTTCAATGGAGTTTTTCATGTCCTGGAAATCTGTTTGCATCTCTTTTATGGATTCCATTTGTTTCTTATGTTGGGATTCCATCATGTTCCTGAGCTCCTCTCTATATTTATTAATCATGTCTTGCACTAGGGGCACAATTTCTCCTGTTATCTGAGAAATTATTTCTGATTTCATTTTTTCCAGATCCCCTTTTGTTGCCAGTTCAGTGGGTCCAGGTGGTTGAGTATTAGAGTATTCCATCTCATTTCCTTTTGGGGTTGCTGTAGATGATCTGGAAGTCTGGTTTTGAGACTTTTTTATGTGTTTTCTCATTTTGACTGGGGTGGGGGGCTGTTAGTGCCTGCACGGATTATCTCCTCTAAGCTGGGTGAGGTGGGCCAGGGGTCACAAGCAGTGGTAGGGATGGTGACCCAAAAGCCCTTTCCTGTGGGCTGTTAGCAGCGGGAGGGATGGTGGCTGGGAAGCCCCTTCCTCTGGACCAGGAGCAGTGGGATGGTGGCTCAGAAGCCCCTACCTCTGGGCCAGGAGCAGTGGGACAGAAGGTGGCCCAAAAGCCCTTTCCTCTGGGCTGGGAACAGCGGGAGGGATGGTGACTGGGAAGCCCCATCCTCTGGACCAGGAGCAGTGGGACGATGGCTCAGAAGCCCCTACCTCTGGGCCGGGAACAGTGGGCCTGAGTACCTTGGTCTGGTGGTCTGGTGTCCTCTGCATCTTTGTATTGTGGAATCAGGTGTCTGCCTGTCTGCCTGTTTTGAATTTTTGTAGAGTCTCATTCATCTGTTTTGTTACTTCCTGTGCTATCAATGCAGGGTGTCCATGTGGTTGATTATCAGACTTTTCCACCTCTTTTCCCTCACATTTTGCTTTTGCTGTTGTGAAAGTCTGAGTTTGTGCCTTGTTTGAATGTCTTCTGATTTTTGTTTTTGTTACTGTCCTTGGTTCAATTCCTGGGTTGATACTTTGAAATTGCTTATGTAAATATCTTTGTTGCTTCTAATTAGAATCCTTATGGAATGACTGCTTCTCAGAGGTGTCTTCCAGATATAGCTGGTCGGTAGGTTTTGACTTTGAGGCTATCTCATTTTCATTATACCAGGAAGGACAACTGATTAGACCAATCACCACACCTTAGCCCAAGTGACCAAGGGATAAAATTAGCAACACCATAGCATCAAGCACAGGTTAGAAAATGACAATTTGTGGTAGTTATTTATTGCCTTTAACTGTGTGAATTAAATCAAAATCAATGACCAAACCAACATATTTTCATAGTGAATAAACTCTTCAATATAGCAACTTTACCCTTTGGGATTGGGAGTTAGAAGGAGTTTGGGAGGGAGGGAGGGATAGATAGGTAGGATATGGGAAGGTTAGCAATGCGGCCAGAGGATACAGGAAGATCATGCAAACTCTAAGAAACTGTTGAAGACAAGAAGAAAGGACAGAATGAAAGACCAAAGATGAGAACTGAACAACCTCACAGCAATAGGGAGGCTAGAAACTGTATTTCCTTTCCTTTAAAAATAATGACAATTGAGAGAAGGAAAAGGAAAAGAAAAGGAAAATAAAGAAGAAATCTGAATTCGGGCCAGAACAGGAACAAAAAGGGAGATGAAGAACAATGTGGGACAGTGAGAGAGAGAGTGAAAGAAAAGAGAAAAGAAAGAAAAAAAGAAAAATAAAAATTTGAAAGAGCAGAAAAATAAAGAAAAAGAAAAATTAAAAATTAAAAATTAGAGCAGAGAAAAATAATAATTTTGAAAATAACAAATAAAAAATAAAAATGAAGGGCTTCCTTCAGGATATGTCTCTGCTGTCACAATAGACAATTTGGACAGCAGTGTGCAGAAATAAGTCAATGAGTCTCAGCAAGCCAATAGCAGACCTGTGACATTCAGGCAGAATTCTGGCTGCAAGTCCCAAGTTGAATTCCCTGTCTTCCTGCAGGGTTGAACTCTGCAAGTTTCTACTGGAGGTTCCAGCTGCCCTTCCCCTGAAGATATTCCAAGTTCTGATGGGAGGTGATGATCCTTCCAACTTACCAAGTATGGTGATCTGGTGTTCCTTTATTGCAGAGATTCTCTTCACTTTTCCAGTGGGCTTCAGTTTTCATCAAGAAACCTGAGACAGGCCTTCTTTCTGTTGTTCTCTTCTGCTCTATCTTCTAGAGCTCAGGACAATGGCCTTTATGACCCCCCCATGCCTCTGTAGTGTGGAACCGTGTAGCAGCATAGCCAGGAGGATAGTCGGGGGGGAGCGCAGGGGGGCCACATGCAGCAGGCTGAGTTCCTCACCATCCAGTGGCTGGTCTCTGGTGGGCAGGGCACAGGTTGGAAGAAGCAGGGCTCCATATAGCCAAGGTCCTCTCTGCCTGCCTGGCTAAGCTGGTGGCTGCTCAGCCTTATTTCTATTCCTGAGCCCCTTGCTGATTTTTAGGAGCACAGTTTTCCACTGTGGCCACCCAGGCAATTGTAGAACAGCCTTTGCTGGTGGTGAGCAGGTGTAATCATTCTGTCCATCCCAGGTGACCATGACATGTGGACAGGCTAGAAAATATCAAAGCAAAGGTGTGCTTTGGTTTAGCTAATCTTAAAATCTCCCCATTCAAGAGTCCAGTGCTGTATTCCTTCTCTAATCTTTGGGTTCTGTATCCCAATGCCTTTCAACTCTTTTGTTCTTGGCCTTGGTTAAAAAAATAGTAAAAATACTTAAAAATCTCAAATGGTATCTTCATACTATTTAGGGCAAAACTATTTTTTGCACACTAAATTGTATTTGGTTAAATGGTAAAATGACCTCATATTTGAAAATACAAAAACTTTTTTCCATTTTAATTGCCCCTGTGGTAGCAAGGAAAAATATACTCAAATCGACATTCAGTCACCCAGGTCATTCCCTCTGTGATAGATAAAGAGAATTTAGAGTGATGAAATAACTTTCTGAAGTTTTACTATTCAGATAATCTTGAACAAATTTTTGAGCTACTTTATGTTCCAGTTTTATTATTTGTAAAATGGAAATATTAATAAGGCCAAGCTAGCAGAATTATTGTGAAGATAGAAGAAGTCATTAGTGGAAATACTTTGCACAGTGCTAGGTTCATAGTAAGTGACTACTACAAAATATTGTTATTATTATTAAAAATTTAGTAATTTCCATGTCTGGGATTCAAACCCATAACAATCACTGTTCTGTCATAACACTTGGAAGTAACTTTCTGTCAAAATGTAACACTAGGGTGGCAGCTTCATATCTGCTTCCAGCAACATGGGAAAGAATAATATGCATAGGTCACTAGTGCCGGTGGAGCTGGGTGGCATGAGGGGTGTGGAGCACAAAGGCAGGAGCAGGTGCTGTGGAACCCACAGAGGGCACAGTGCCTCTCTGAGGTGTCGTGGCTCCAGTGTCTGTGTGGGTGTCCTTGTGGCCCTCTTGTGGTGATCAAGGAGGACCCCTGCCTACTGTCACTGAGCCTGGATGGGGGCAGTGGGCCCTAGGTGTGCCTGGCATCCCAGTGGGGGATGTGGGGGAACCACAGACTGTGTCCCAACACCATCTGCCTGGGGCACACTCCTGTACTATGCTTCCCTTGTTCTTTCTCACCTGACTTATCCTTCCTAATCTCTTCCTTTTTCCTCTTAGCCCCTCAGGCCCTGGGATGGGATCACAAGAGGAGGAGTCACTGTGTATGCAGCTGCCAAAGTCCTGGCATCCCTGATTTCCTCTGTCACTCACCGAGTATGGTAGGTGGAAAAATCAGGGTTGGACCTTTGTCCAGTGCAATGCCTTTTCTACTTCTCTTCCTTTCTTTCCCATCCCTTTGTCATCCATCTATCTCTCCTCCTTCTGTCCCTGGCCTCCCTTCTCCTTCCCACCAACCCAGCTGGCCAAGTGCTACATATGGCTGGGTGAGGACTACTCTGTGCTCCCCTCTTTTCTTGTCCAGGAAGAAGCCAGTACTCCAGGGCTGGCTGATCTTCCAGAGCAACCCAGAACCAAAATGTTGGTAACCTTGTCTTGGACCTGAGGTTGAGGGTACCAGGAACCATAGTTCTTGGCTTATGGTGGCCTCAGGCAGCTTTCAGCACCAGATGTTCTCAGAGGACTTGGTGGTCAGAATCAAGGCTTTAGGTCAAGCTGTAGACCACCCCAGGGCCTTGCCCAACCTTTGGGTCCATGTGGGAGTCAGGTTCACCTGGATATTTGGGAGAATGAGTGAGAATCCTCCTGTCTGTCAGGATCCAGGTGGATATGGAGGATGTGGAATTGGCTTATAGGGGATCACCAGAATTTCACTTGGCTGAGGAACCCAGGAAAGTGTGCCAGGGTGTGCAGCTGGGTCCTCAGATTTGGACCACAGATTGACAGAAAGGGAAGTAATGGTGCATCAGCCCACTTAGTTCTGAGGACACAAAATTCCCCAGTTGGGCCACACATCCCTGTCCCAGTCCCAAGATCAGATCCTCCCATTGGCCAAGCATTGCCTGTCTGTGTTATGAGACCTAAAGGTGATGGTCAGGCCTGCTGCTGGGTTGTGCCTGGGTCCTCAGGAGCTGGACACCAGCTGGATCAGGGGGTTCCCAGGGGACACTTATGTACAATACACCCATGGATGTGCCTCTGCCCCAGCTCTTGGGCCTAAGGTAAGGAAGACTTCTGAAGCTGTCTTCCTTTCCTTGGGCTAAAGGTCAGGTAGTGCCCCTATTTCCTCCCCTACCTGCCCACTGGTGCCAGAGTCACAGTGCCTAGAGCCCAAGATGCAGGTGGCTGTGAGGCTGTGAAAGTGAGTGTGGTGGGAGTGGGCAGCATCTGCAATCAGCAGAGAAGTGGGCAGGGTTCTGAGAGGCTGTGGAGTATGGGAACCCCTGTGTATTTCCCTCCTTGGCCACAGTGATACTGTGGTCATGATGTGTACAGCAGGGTTCCTTTAAATTGGCTGTCACTTTTTTCCACCTAGTTCCTCCCACAGACATTAACTAGGAAGCTGTGTATATTTGGCAGGTTTGGATAACTATATTTGAGAGCCCTTGCAAAGCCTCTCCCACCCAGAGCTCTTCACACCATCACAGTCTTCAAAGAGCCCAGGGAAGGTGTGTGGTGCAGAATGACCAGGGCCTTTCTTGGAGAGAGCGGGTATGGAGGAGATGTATATCCAACTGTCATGTCCAGGCTACCCCTGAGCCGGAATCATGGGACCAGGGAGGAGACAGCAACTCCACTCACACTGTTAGAACTGAGGATCAGGGGGCTGAGTAGAGGTCCAAAGGTGGGGGGGGGGGAGACGGAGGCCTCCTTGAGGAGATTTGCATGAGTGCTGTGTTCACTTTCTGTTCTGTTACTCAGTCCTCACTGGGTGTAGGGAGTGAGGGTTTGCTCGTCTCCCCCAAGGGTGAGCTGCTTCTGGGGATCTCAGGCAGTCAGCACACAGCAAGCTCTCTGTGTGTCTGCACTGGGCTGTGCACAGAGCCAAGTGCTATGACATTGCACATTCCTATGACACCAGGCTTGGCCACAGAGGTCCCATCAGCCTGTGCATGGGTTCAGGACAGGGGCGGCTCTGTGTATCAGGCTTGCATCTGCCTGAAGGACCCTTGCCTGCCAGGTAGAGGGTCTCAGTCTGTCTGGCTTTGCATGACTTGACTACTGTATTTTTTTGCATTTGTCAAAATTTCATTGCCCTTTTTAGTGTTTATAATTTGAATACATTACATTTAATATAATAAAATTTTAATGTTTATAATTTGTTACATGATTTTTATTAGTAATGATTGCAGTACATAATGATGTAATTCATGGTGAAGTTCGTACATTTAATGTGTAAAATGGAAATTAGGCCCTATGTGATTGCACTATGGTGGGATCTATAAAGCATAGATTGTTCTCAAAGTTGCTTCTATGGAGCACATGGTCCCTGTCCAAAGGCATTGCCACCTCAAGTCCCAATTCTGTCTAGATGATCCTTTATTCGTGGCAATGGCAGTGGGTAGTTGTGCACAGTGTGACAGCCAAGCGGCATCTGGTGAGGATGGAGTGAGAGTGTACAGTCAGGGAGTTGGCCCAGGACTGTTCAGTGCAGGTCATGAGCTGTGGGCTGTGAGTGGAGACTGATAAAATGGTTCCTTTCATGGGCACAGGCTGACTCATGGGGCTGTGTCCTAGCTGCTACACCTTGGGGAGTTTTCTTGGGGACAGAATCAGACAAGTCTCACTGGGATGGGCTTGTCCTGCTAACTGCTCAGCTGACCCTGCTGAAAGGTGGAAGGAAGTAGGGTCTCTGTACATCAGGGAAGTGTGGAAGGGAGGTCAGGGCAAAGCCTGCAGTCACCACACAGGCTGGGCAGGCCTGCAATAATGATCACACAGAGATTGGCTGGCCTCTCACTGAGAAGATGGGGTCCTCACTTCTCACCAGAGATATCAAACAGCCTCAAGTCCTAAAGGTGGAAAACCAGGCATAGCAGTGGGTTTTGGAGTTTGTTTTTCAAAAATCGTTACAGAAGCCAAGTGAGGTGGTGAAGAACTGTAATCCCAGGACTGAGGGATTAGTACAGTCCCTGGGAGTCTAAGGCAGGAGGATCAGAAGTTTGAGTCCAGACTACTAAATCAGTTACTTAGTGAGATTCTGTGATAAAACTGAAATCAAAAATTAAATGAGCTGGTGATGTAGCTCACTGAGAAAGTCCTAGGCTCAATCCCCAGTACTAAAACCCAATTTACTGATTTGTACAGTACCTAGGTCAAGAGTCCTGCGGTGGCCATAGGGCAAAATTGGACCAATCATCCCTTGGAACCTTGAGCCACTGGTGCCCAGGATGCTCTGAGACTTCATATTTTAAAAATAAAATTCAATCAAAATCTAGAGAATGCTTGTTCTTCACCCAAGAGAAGTGGGGCTGTGCTGTCCTGGCCCTCTGTCTTCTGAGATTCATGAGTCCCTTCCAGGATTATGTGGCCAAGGAGAAGTATGATTGCACTGACCTGAAAAATGTAGAATAGGTAAATTATGGGGACATGAGATGAGTGGTGGCCAGAGAATAGCAGTAGGGGAGAGGGGAGGAACCACTCATGGGTGCAGCACTGAGGAAAATGCTGTGGACCTGGACAGAGGTATCCGGTTCACTGCACTGAGAAGGCACTTCATGCCACCAAGCTGACCATTTTGAACATCAATAAAATCTTAATTTTATTTAAAAATAACTATTATTTACATAAATGCAGAAAATAAGTGCAAAAGTAAAGAGCAAAGCATGAGCAACAGTAATAGAGGGGAATGGCAGGTGTGGGGCAGGAGCTGGCCCCAGGGGGGGCTCAGGAGCTGACACCTGCTGAGGAGCCACCAGGTGACCCAGCTGTGCAGCTGGTGGAAAAGGGGTTCCTGGCACCGGCTTTCCCTGTGGTGGCAGAGCTGAGGAGCAAGCTGCAGGTGGAGCTGGCACAGGCTCTGCAGCTGGGACTTCAGCTTTGAGTGGAGCTGCTCCTGCAGTTGAAAGAGAAGAAAAGATCACCAACTGTCCATGTTCCTTCCTGGGGCACAACCTTCCCACTTCCTGTCAGAGAGAGCTCTGTGCATAAAGCCTCCCCCAGGAAGTCCCCACAGACTGCATCAGCCCACTGACTGCTGAGTGTCCCCATGTACTGGACACTCTCTCTGTGTCCAAAGGCCCCTCCCTCCCCACATGCCCATAGGCTCACACCACAGTCTTCCTCATCCTTGGGCTCTGCCTCAGTGGGCTTGGCATGCTCTAGCTGGGCCAGGAGAAGTTTGGTGGTGTGATGCACTTGGGAGATCAGCTCCAGCAAGGAGTCAAGGACAGAGGACATCAGGCTGGGGAAGGTAGGTAGGAGGCAGAGTGAGAGGCCTGGCCTTTCCTCCCACACTACCTTCCTGGCAAACATGCAGGGATGTACATGTGCACATGCTCCAGGCCCACTCTGTCTCCACCCCCAGTAGGGCAGTCCTGGCCCAAGCAGCCCTGAGAGCCTGACAGAAAGCTCAGTGGGAGGGAGTCCTTGTTCAGTGGTGTGACCGCCTCTGCCTTCTTCAGGGCAGCCAGACACAGTGTCTCCCTGCCCGTCCCCACTGTCAGCTCCACGAGGACAGAGTCTGGTCTCTGCTGTGTGATTGTACTCGAGGCCACAGAGCCGCTGCTGCATAACTATCTGAGAAGTGAGGGACAGTAGGCGTCTGTGCTGCCCTGCCTCTCCTCAGGCTTTAGGGTATGTAGTGCTGTGTTGCCCAGTGTCTGTGCCTCCTCTGGACTCCCTTTGCACTGCTGTGAATCCACATCTAGGGAGGAAAGGAGGGGCTTCATCTAGTGTGATGTGAGTAACATGTGCTCTGAGTGTGACTGTGTAGCCACCAAATATCACTGAAACTCGAGAGGGCAGTGATTGGATCTGCTGTGGTTATTGGTTCATGATCAATACCTGGAAAAGTGTCTGCACATAGTGTGTCTTCATGTATGTTGGTAAAGTGATGTAGCCACCTGCACTTCCATGATGTCTGAGTGAGCCTGGCGCCTTTGCACACCCCAAGGTTTCCTGCTCTGGGAATACCGTGAAGCACATAGAGTGACTCTTCAATCTTCACAGTGATCAGAACAACTATCCCCAAGTGCAGGGCTCAGTGAGGGGGAAGCACAGTTTCCCAGTGGGGATGGAAAGTCATCTGTGAGAATGAGCATGGCTGCTGGAGCTGGTCTTCCATGGGGCCAAGGCCAAGATCAACCATTATGATAAAGGCCCCATTCCATCCCACAGTCACAATGTGAGCTTGATTTTCACAGCATCCCACAGCTCATAGTTGCAAACTGAGGCAGAGCGGGGCTTTCTCCTTCCCAAGAGTGGAGCCATAATGGCCAAGCCCACTGTGCTGCTGACAGGAGAACTCACCTTCCCAGCATCCCCTCCTGTGGGGAGGAAATGCAGGCCCTTATGGGGTCTGGGAAGCAGGGCCAGTTGATGGGCCAGCTGTCCAGGAAGGCCTGCCCCAAGGCCTCCCTCAGGATTTCCAGCATGCCTGCCTATGCTGTCCTCACTCTGCAGACCTCTGCCAGGCTCTCAGCCACCTGATTTCTAATCTGTGAGGGGACAATGGGGAGAAATGGAATTGGGGTCCCACCCATGACTCATCAGGAGGGATTAAGGATTAAGCCTTGATCAAACTCTGAATTGTCCATAGTGGCTCCTACCAGGAGGGCACAGGAGGATCTGGCTGGAAGTGAGCCTCATATTAAAGTGAAATGTCAGAAGGGACACCTAGAAATACTAGCCTTTCAGCCCAGCTTGTTAGCTGAGGAAAGGTTGTGTGTAACTCTGTGCATTAAGAGCAACATCCCATGGGTCCTGAGACCCCTCCCAGGGTAGAGATGAGGAATCGGCCACATGGGTGCCTGGGCCAGGAGTTACAGTGAGGTGAAATGGCTGAATGGAATCATGGCAGGATTGAAGTGGCACCTTGTCCACATCCCTTTCTTGGGTCTCCTCCCACACGTGGACAGTGACCTTGCCCCTGGCCAAGGTGGAGGCTGAGCAGAGAGGATGTGGATCTTGGTGACATGGGACTCAGATACCTTTGGGAGCAGGACCCTGGCCCACTGTTACCAAGCCCTGCAGGCAGGAGGTGAAGGTGTTGTCTGTCCTCCAGGGGCCTCTCTGTCCCCCTGTGGCCTCAGGACAGCGTCCCCTCTGCTGACACACACCCTGGGCCTGAGCTGGCACCTGTTGTTATTTTGGCCCAGTGTCTGTCACAGGCACATGGCACACAAGCCCCAGTGACAGCTCCAGCCCGATGTCCTGATGTCCCATGTGCAGCTGTGGTGGAACAGTGTCCAGCAGCTGGCAGGCAGCATGAGGCACTGCCTTGTCACAGTTTGTGATGTTTTTGTCCCAGGTAACCCGGTGCTCCCCAAATGCAAACAGCTCTGTCACAGGCTTCTACCCCAGGAGGACAGGAGATGGCTCCAGAGGCTGTGGATCATCCCTGGGCAGTGGCCTTCTCCTGCCAGCCTTGCCATGGCTGAGATGTGAGAGGACCCTGGGCTCCCAGCCTCCCAATGCCTGCTCCTGCCCAGGAGGAGCTTCTCCCCTGACCCTGTCCTCCCACCCCCCACACAGAGGGTGGGAGTGGTGCAGGGGACTCACAGTGGTGGGCAGGCCTAAATGTTCTTGTCCTGGACTCGGTGTCTCAGAGCGCCTGGTGGCCAGGCCGAGGGAGGCCTGCCCTGGGCTCCCTCTCATCTCAGGCCCCGAGGTCTCTGGGTGTGGTGAGCCCTGCCCTGTGCTGCCCATGACTGGGTGGTTCCTGGTGAGTGGCCTGCAGTGTCTGGCCTTAGTCATCCATCCTCTCACTCATTCCCAAGTGCTTTCCCTGTGCAGGGTCCTGAGGCTGCGACCTGGGGCCTGGGAAAGCAGCACAGCATGTTCACTGCTGACTCTCTCCAGCCAAGTGACTGTTAGGCAGGCTTGGTGAGGCTGTGGTGCTGTTGCTCCAGCGTTCCAAGTTCTGTTGGGACCTGTCACCGAAGAAGTGACCCCACATGCTGGGGTCCACAGGATGAGCCTCCTGGTCTGGTAAGAAGACCCTATGGCCCCTTCATTTTTATTTTGGCAGAAAAATGTACTGTTTTGTTTCATGTATATATCATTCCAAAAGTATTTTACGTTTATGGAGCTTTTAAAAAGTTAATATTATTGTTACATTTGACATCTACATACTGATCATACTCATCATAGTGAATGTGGATCTCTACATGATATATCATAATTCCCTTTTGTCCAGTCCACTACCTTCTCTTTAATTCTTCTTCTCTTCATTATTTACAAAATTTTGCTTCCATTTTTCTTTCTATTCTTTTTTCCTTGTCCCTCATTTAATTTAATTTAATTAATTGTCCCTCCCACCTCCCTTGTTCCCTTTTCTATTTGGACTTTTTCTATTTCCCAATATCTAGTATACATTTTGGACCTTTTTTTACCCTTTTGGGTTTTCACACCAGAGAAACAAGGTAATATTTGAAAATGTGTGTCTGTGTAATTTCAATAAAGTCTATGGTCTCAACATGCATAAGGCCTCAAGCTTATCCTTTTCTGTTGCTGATAAATATTCCATTTTATAAAAAAGAAACCCGATATCTTTTCTACTCACTACACTTTTGATGGGCATTTGTGCTGTTTTCACGTTTTAGCCATTACATATTGTACTGCTATAACATGGATGTGCATACAACAACTATTCATTATTTTGGGAAGATACCGCCCATCCTTTCCATAGTGGAAGAAATTTGAATGCTCCTTAAAAACAGCAATAAGAAACTAGAAAAGTTGTTTGTAATGTTACAGGTTAATGACTTTCAAGTTTTATTGCAAGAAATATGTAGATGCTTCAGATGCAGCAGGCATGGTGGGGAGTGTGATTTTCCATGCAAAGGATTCATTCTCGCTCAAGACACAATGCTCAGGGTCATTACTTAGAGATCTGTTGGATTTCAGGAGGATTTTCTTTCCTGGGTTGCCTTGTTTCATTTAAATTCAAACATTGACTGTAGAGATGTTCCACAAATATCTATAATTGCTTTCTTTAAGAGTTAAAAACATTTGAAATATTCTCCCCTGGGTGGCCAGGCATGGAAGATTCATAGCAGGTTGTAACTTTCAGGTGCACATTTAGAGGTACTGACACTCAGACACTGAACTCTATCACAAAGTGCAGTGTTCAGTGCTGTGACCTAGAGAGAAGGGACAGCAGGTGGTGACTGCAAGGTACAGTCTTTGTGAGGCCCTGGAGATCATCGCCCCAATGGTGATGCAGAGCACTTGCACATATCATTGGGGAATTTTTCCTGTGTCCACTGCTATCCCCTCCTGTCCCTCCATCCCATGCTGACCACTGGATTTGCCCTTTCTAGAGGATGTGGAGCTGTAACCATTCAGTATATATATTTTCTGCAGGTCTTCTTCAGGCAGAAAACCATGGTGAGTTTCCTGTGTGCTGCTTCTTGTCAGTGGTGAAGCCCTCACAGCCTATTGTGTGAATGGGGCAGGAATTGCTCCTCATCCATCTGCCGATGGCCATTTGTTTTGTTTCCAGTGTTGACCGAAAAATGAGGCCACTGTGACCATTCTTACACACCTGCTTGTATGGTACAGACCATCATTTCTTGGGGGAGATACTTAGATGTGAAATTGTTTGATCATACTGCTGATGTACATTTAATGTTAAAATTGTAAAAATGTGTTTTAAAGTACTTGTTGTAAGCCAAGCTTGAGGATTTTGTTGTTGTTATTTTGTTTGTGTCTTGGTTTTTGGCGTGGATTGTGAGTGTATATCCTGGAATTATTGGTGTTTTCTAATTTGATTTTGTATAATCAGCCTGAGAACATGCTGTTTATATTACATAAATTCAGGATTTCTGTAGTGGAGAAAAATTAAAAAGAAAAATATGAAAATCACATATAATTTCAGGAAGCGAAAGCTTTTGCAGTTCCTCTTGCATGTGTGCCTTAGTCAACACACCTTGCATGGGATTGACCATCATGTAGACATTGGGATAAAAGGCAGGTATTTGCATTTGTTCAAATTTTAATTTTTAACCATTTAAATGAAATGGCTGCAAATATGCTACTACATATATCCTCTCAGCATCTGGATATCTTAGTTGGAAAAATTTGATCATTCTTTTCTTTTTTCCTAATTTTTTTTGTACTAGAATTTGAGTCTGGGACTTCTCATTGAGTTCTATTCCCACATCGTTTTAAATTTTGTTTTTCCCATCTTTTTTGTTTTGACGCAGGGTCTAATTCACTATTTGGCCCTGGCTGGTCCTAAATCTGTGATCCTCTTTCTTCAGCCTCCCAAAGCCCTAGAATTTCCTGCCCTGGGCTCTCTCTCATCCTAGGGCCCAAGGTCTCTGGGTCTGGAGGGAGGGGCATCAGAAGAAGTTTAGGGACGGAAAGTATGTGTGTATACCAATCCTTCAAAACAAATATAGATGTTAGCCATTGTAAGTATATACCAGTTTTAAAAATGATTTTTCACAAGTTTATAAATTCATGATATGTAAAATTTTGTATTCCTGAAACAGTATAGGTATCTGAAAATACTTTACAGTATAAGCTAGCATCTTCAGATGTCTTACACATAACATACATTTAGAAATTATTTTAATCCAAGAGGAGACTAAGGAATTTAATACCTACACATCTTTCATGTTTATTATGTTAAAACTTTCAGGTTATGTTGCACATTGTTATACTGTTTATAAATAATTTTAAAATACCATTTAGTACAAGACAGGATTGAATAATGAAATGACAAAAATAATGTGTTCTTTCAACATAGAAATCTGAATTAACTTTATCTATGTATGAAAGAGAAATATTGAATAAACTTATCAGTGATCACTTTCCATTTTACTTTTTATTTTGTACATGTTAAGAATAAATCAGGAGCGGGGCATTTTCACTAAGTTGTAAGGTTTTTGCCTTACAACATATAGGAGGTCCTGGCATTGCTCTTTCTCACTGCTCACACACACACACACACACTCACACACACACACATGCACACACAGAGGTAAAACTGTAGAGAACTTTTGAAGGTTTTTCTAGGCTACAAAAATGACGATTTCATACTCTGTTGGTAGAACTCTATATTAATATAAACTGATTGAGAACAATTTAGAAATACCAATCAAAGGTGTATTTTTAAAATTCCTATACTTTAACCAAATTATTCAAATTGAATGCAAAATTTAAAAATTTATTCAAAGTGAAAAATTAGTAATGTAAGAAATAATTTACATAACAGATGTGCCTTTCAGCACTAATTGTAATACAACTGTAAACATTGTTTGAACCTCACAATTCTATTCAATAAATAGTAAAATTTCTATATGGTGGGCTTCTCTAGTTATTAAATCAAAATTATGATTTGAAAAATACACACTTAATTATTAGAAGTATTCATAATGAACACGGTGTCTTTTTATTTCCAAGAAGAAGTATTCTTCCCTGAAAGCCCTCAAAATTTAGTCAAGAATAATAAAAATGCCCCTGTCTATCTGCAGTATGAAATAAGTAGTCCAAACACTTCATTAAAACTAGGATGTTATACTTTGCATTGCAGAGTTCTCATATCTGTTCTTTTTCACGTGTGATTTTTTTCTTTTGTTTCTGATAGCTTTTTATACTCTACTAGTTTTATTTTCAATGTTTCTTCTACGTATTGTGCAGTTCTATGAATTTATTATATAAATAAAATACACCCCAGATTTTCAGCCTCCTAACAGTATCTGTATCAGGGAGAAAGAAGACAGAAATAAAATATAGGACCACCTTTTATATATAAAGAAATTTCCATTTGCACATTCAGTCCTTCACGGACTGAACAAATGTACACTGAGTGCCCACAATGTGAAACCCACTATGCTAAGCTCTGCAGATAAAATACATGAGACCCCTGCTGTTGTTTACCTTCAAGTCTAGTGGGAAAAACAAAAAATGATCATTATAAATTCACATAGATGCTGTGAGCAAAGATCTGTGATCACATACAGGAATGTGATGTGCACTCGGCTCTGCAAGATTTCCCAGGGGAAGAGATGGGGGCACTGAGAAATGGAAGGGAACAGGGAGCAGATAGGCAGAGCATGAAGAGCATGCTCATCATTTTACAGCAGGTATTGAGGCTCTGGGGCAGTCTGCTACTAGCCAAGGGGTAGTAATCATACACCCTTGATCTCAGCATTACACACTTGAGATCCAGCCACCTCTCAAAAGTCCTTCCCCAGAGCACCTCATGAGGCTTTGGGGGGAACACCTAGAAACAAGCCATAACAGGTATATAGTATTTACATTATTTGGGATTATTAGGTTCCTGTACATGGCATATCTTTATTCTTATTTCCCCTTCCTCCCCTCCTCACTCCTTGCCCTGTTTCCCTTGGAGCACTTCCTTATTGCAAGAGATCCATGTCCTTGTTCTTTCCATCTGTCCTGTATCATTTTCTTTGTACTTTGCCTGATTTAAATGACAGATATCATATGGTATTTAAGCTTGTATATCTGGTTGATCTCACTCAGCATTATGTTTTCTAGGTACATCCCTTTCCAATGAATGTCTCAAATATGTGGCTTTTTGTAGCTGAGTAGATTTCCATTATATACAGTTATCACATTTTCTTTACCCAATGATCTGCTTTCACAATTTAGGTCTTATGTATTGTACTGCTATAAACGTTGGTATGCATGGATCACTCTAGAAGGATGATTTAAGGTGTTTGGGGAAGAAATCTAGCAGGGGGATAGCTGGGTCATATGGAATTTCTACTTTCAATTCTTTGAGAAATCTCCATACTGATGTCCATAATGTTTGTACTAGTTTACATTCCCACCAACAATGCAGAAGTGTTCATTTTTTCACCACGGCCATGCTAGGATTTGTTATTGTTTGTTTTCCTAATGATTGCCATTCTTTCTGGAGTAAGATGGAATCCTAGTTTTTTTGTTTTTCACAATTTTTTATTAAGTATATTGGCACATTTTAGGTATACAATATGATGACGTTCATCATTGGGAATTTGTACCTTTCCATGATATTTCTTGGTTCTTATTTTTCCATCCCCCTGCCCTCCTTTCAACCCCTTCAACCTTCCCTATTTACAAAGACTTTAATTTGCATTTCTCTATGGCCAGAGATGTTGAACATTTTTCATATATCTATTGACCATTCGTATTTCTTCCTCTGTGAAGTGTCAGTTCACATGCTCTCTTATATTGTAGAATGAATAAAAAGATTACCAGATGAGCTGGGTGTTGTGGTACAAGCCTGTAATCCCAGAACTCAAGAGGCTGAGGCAAGAAGATTGTTGTGAGTTCAAGGCCAGCCTGGACTGCATAGTGAGACTCTGTCTCAAAAAACTAAAAAGGAAATTAAAAAATAAAACAAAACAAAAGCAAAAAGCATTACAAGTTAATGCTGCCATTGAATCTAATCTTTATGTGTTCCAAAACAATGCTTGGATCATGTCACTATTGTATTTGGAGATGCTATTGCTCCTTACAGAGAACCCTTACTTCTTGGAATACAATTCAAATTAACATAAAACATTTGTTTTTTATAAAAAGACTGATGACTATAGAAGTCATATTTCCAAGATTTATTAATTACAGTTTTATTTTCAATGTTTTAGGCCATTAGAATCCAGTTGCAACTACTCAGTTAAGTAGGTAGTTACAGCACGAAAGTTGCCATGCAGATGGGGGTATGGTTGTGTTCCAGTAAAATTTGATCACTCAAAAACACATAGGCAAGTGCAACCCATTTTGTGATCGCCCTTCTGTCTCTCTTAGAAGCTTTCTTTCTCTGAATAAATTTTTCCTACTCAAAAAAATGGGCAAAATTATATCATTGGTAATTTTTTTTCATTCTTTTTGTTGCAAGAAGCACAGGATCTACACAAAGAGGCAGCATGAAAAGCTGAGAAGATGGAAGATTGCCTACAAAAAGTACTTTAAAGCAACATATAAGTTGAGTATTACAAAGATGAATTCTACAACATGAGAATGATATCAGTCATGATAGTAAATACAGGTAAATTTATGTACTTGAAATCCATAATGTAAGGCTAGGAGATGTGGCTCAGTTATATAGCATGAGCTTTGCATGCATGAGCCCCTGGGTTCAATCCCCAGCACCACACACACAAAAAAGGAGAAAAAATGTGATGAATAATTTCTGCACATTATCTCTAAATTTCACAAATTAATCACAAAATGCACCTTGAAAACTAGTAGTTACAATATTATCTCTAATAAAATTTTAAGAATGAATGTAATTAGAGACTCCAGGAGCTTGGGCCCACAGGCCCCAGCCAAAGGCCCACCTGGAAAAGAGCTGCACAAGTGTGCAAGCAATAGCCAGAGGCCCACCCAGATACCATCTGTAAGTGCTAGCAGATCCCAGTGAGAAGCCTAAGTGGACCAGAGTGGCTTGACTGTGTGCAGGTCCAAGCCAGGGCCCCACCCAGACACAAGCACCTTGGGCCCTCAGGAACAACCCAAAGGCCCGCCTAAGAAAGAGCTGCACAGGCATGCAAACAACAGCACCAGGCTCACACAGATACCATTGATAAGTAGCCTCAGACCCCAGCCAGAAGGTCACTCAGACACCAGCAACTCAGGTGCACAGCACCCAGCCTAAGAGCCTCCCAGAAAACAGCTACACAGGTGGGCAGGCCACAGCAAGAGACATGCCCAGATATCATCCCAAGAGTGTGCAGCCCCCAGCTAGAACCCTGCCCAGACAACAGTGCAACACAGAGATCCACAAGGCCACTATTCTGAACCCAGGAATTGGCACAGGGGTAACAGAGTAAAGGGCTCTCTGTGGTTTGCTGAGAATTGAATCCCATTGGGGGAGCAAGAAGTCACCTCAACAAAAGCACAGTAGGCTTCATCTGCTGAAATGAGAGGACACATAAACAAGTATCAAAACCAGACTTCTAGATCACCAAAGGGAACCCCAAGAGACAATGAGATGGAACAAGCTGATACTCAACTACCTTGACTTCCTGAACTGGCAACAAAAGAGGATCTGCAAAAAAGGAAATCAGATATAATTTCTCAGATAAAAGAGGTTGTGTCCATAGTGCAAGACATGATTAATAACTCTAAAACAGGCACAGGTAAATAAAAAATAGAGGAGATTAGGAACATGATGGAATCCCAGCCTAGGAAACAAAAGGTATCCATAAAACAGATGCCAACAGATATCCAGGAAATTAAAAACTCCATTGAGGGCCAGGGATTTAGCTCAGTGGTTCCACTGCCTGCCTCACAAGTGCAGAGTCCCAAGTTCGGTCCCTGGTACCAAACAAACAAACAAACAAAAAACTCCATTGAAAGTTTATGCAGCAGAATGAGCCGATGTGAGGACAGAATGTCATATATACTGTGATTAGTAACCAGGAAAAGAAAAATTTCTTAAAAATACTAAGGGACCATGATCCAGCAGATGCTAGATGATGCAAAGAAGACTAAGACTGATCTGAGTCAATGAAGAAACAGGAGATAGTGCAAATGACATTAAAAAAAACTGTTCACAGAAGTAATGGCAGAAATTTCCCCAACCAGGGGAAAAGTACTTGACATACAGATAAGTGAGGCATATAGGACTGCAAGTAGCCATGATCAAAAAAAAAAAAATCTACACCAAGGCATATCATAGTTAAGATTCCAGAAACCAAACATAAGAACAAAATACAACAAGCAGTTAGAGAAAAAAAAAATCACATACAAAGGAAAGCCTGTCAGTATCACAGCAGACTTCTCAAAACAAACCCTCAAGTCAAGAAGAGCCCAGAGTGAAGTATTTCAAGCCCCGAAAGACAACAACCTCCAACACAGATTGATGTACTCTAAAAAACTATCTTTCAAAACTGATGGAGAAATAAGTTACTTTCATCACAAAGAACACCGGAGGAACTTCATCAATACCAAACAAGCACTCTAAAAACTATTAAATAATATCCTAGGAAAAGACAATGAGGATCATAGTCCCTGAAAGCCCAGCAGAATGAATCCATCAGAAAAAACAAAAAATTAAATCCAAAGAGGGAGAATCCAACAACAGGAAAAGGTCATGACAAAGAAGTCAAAACATATCAGCTATAACCAACAATGTTAATGGTTTCAGTGGAAAAGAAATAGACTGGCAGAATGGGTCAAAAAGTAAGGTCGAACAATATGCCACATACAAGAAACACACTTAATTCCAAAAGAAACTCCTAAGGGCCAGGGATTTAGCTCAGTTGTTCTGGCACCTGCCTTGCAAGTGTAAGCTCCCAAGTTTGATCTCTGGTACAAACAAAAACAAAAACAGAAACAAAAAGAAAGTCATAGACTGAAAGTTAAAGGGTGGAAAACAATACTCCATGACACAGTAACCTGAAAAAAACAGGAGGAGCTATCCTATTTGCAGATAAATGGATTTTGAACCAACACTAATTAAGAGACAAAGAAGGCTACTACTTCCTTGTAAAGGGAACAGCACAAGAGTAAGAAATGGCAATCATAAATACATATGCACCAAATACTAGTGAACCCAAGTGTATAAAACAAACATTGATGGACATGAAAAATCAAATAAGCACTAATACAAAAGTATGGGTAAAAACTGAAATGCCTAGGACTCATCCTAATGAAAGAAATCAAAGATCACTTCTCTGAAAACTATAGCACTCTGAAAAGAGAGATTGAAGATGATATCAGAAAATGGACAGACATCCCCTGCTCTTGGGTAGAAAGGATTAATATAGTGAAAATGGCCATACTTCCCAAACTGCTATATAGATTTAATGCAATTCCAATTGAGATCCCAGCAGCATACTTCAGAGACCTTGAGAAAACAATCCAAAAATTCATTTGGAACAAGAAGAGACCCAGAATAACAAAAGCAATTCTAGGTAACAAAGACATGGCAGGGGGTATCACAATCACCAACCTGCAACTCTACTACAAAGCTACTGTGATAAAAACAGCATGGTACTGGCAAGGAAACAGACTTGAGGACCAGTGGAACAGATTAGAAGATGCAGAAACAATGCCAGACACACTCAGCCATCTCATCTTTGACAAAGGAGCCAAATACCCTCACTGGAGGAAAGAAAGCCTCTTTAATAAATGGTGCTGGAAAAATTGGGCTTCAACTTGCCAAAGATTAAAACTAGACCTGTATCTCTCACCATGCACTCACCTAAAATCAAAATGGATTAAAGATCTAAATATTAAAATAGAAACTCTGAACCAGTTGGAACAGAGGTTAGACAGAACTGTTGAAGACATTGGTGTAGGAAAAGATTTTATGAACAAAACCTCAGTTGCCCGTGAACTAGCACAAACAATCAACAAATGGGATCTCTTCTTATTAAAAGGCTTCTGCACAGCAAGAGAAACCACCAGCAGTGTGAAGAGACAACCCACAATGTGGGAAAAAAATCTTCACCTGCTCTTCCTCAGACAAAGGTCTACTATCTCAAATCTGTAAAGAATTTAAAAAGATCAGACCTCCCAAATTTAAAGACCCAATCCAAAAATGGGCATCTGAAATGAACAGACATTTCTCACACAAAGAAGTAGAAATGGCAAATAAATACATGAAAAAATGTTCAACATCACTGGTCATTTGAGAGATGCAAATGAAAATAATGCTGAGATTCCACTTCACTCCAGAAAGAATGGCTGCTATCATGAAATCAATCAATAAATGCTGGTGGGACTGTGGGGAAAGAGGAACCCTGCTCCACTGCTGGTGGGAGTGTAGACTGGTGCAACCACTATGGAAATCAGTATGGACATACCTCAAAGAACTAGGACTGGAAGTCCCATTTGACTCTGCTATTCCACTGCTGGGGATCTTCCCCAAAGAATTAAAAGAATCATATCACAGTGATATATGTGCACCCATGTTCATAGCAGCACAGTATGTAATAGCTAAAACTTGGAAACAGCCCAAATGCCCATCAACTGGAGACTGGATAAAGAAAATGTGTTGTTTTTTTTTATAAAATGGAGTACTACTCAGCCATAAAAAATGAGAAATTAGAGACATTTATAGCTAAGTGGATGCACATTGAGGCGATACTCTTAAGTGAAATAAATAGGACACAGATGTGTAAATACCAAATAGTTTCTCTGGTGTGAGAAACTAAAAGTGTAAATAAGGACTAAATGTATAATAGGTCATGTGAAATAGGAAGAAAAGGGGCAAAGGGGAAAGAAGTGGGAGGGCTAGGGGAAAGGATAGAAGGGAATGGGATTAATATGAGAAAATGGAAAACTAGGAACAAAATCTTTGTAAATAGGGAGGACTGGAGGGGTTGAAGGGAGGGCTGGGCAAGAGTGAAAAATAAGAACCAAGAGAGACTATGTAAAGGTGCAAATTTCCAATGATGAATGTCATTATATTGTATACCTAAAATATACCAATGATCAGAATGAATAATTGATAATGTAAAATAGGAAGAAAAGGTCCAAAGGGGTAGGGGTAGTGGGAGGCACAGGGGAAAGGAAAGAAGGGAAAGGAAAAATGATGAGAAATGGAAAAAATGGAAATAAAGTCTTTGTAAATAGGGAAGGGTGGAGAGCGTGAAGGGAGGGCTAGGAATGGGGAAAAAATAAGAACCAAGATGCATTATGTACAGGTATAATTCCCAATGAGAAATGTAATTGTGTTGTGTACCTACAATGTATCAATAAAAGAATTTAATACAGAAACAAAAAATGTATGGGTAGACCTCAATTCCCCACTGTCACAAATCACTAGTCAAAAATTATAACTCAAGCTAAAACTGTAAATCAACCCAAACCTTGAACAAATGAATTTTAACAGCTTTTCAAATAGTGTTCCACCCCACAAAATCAGAACACACATTCTTTTCAGGTGAGAACACAGGTCATTCTCCAAAATAGACCACATGCTTGCTCATACAACATGTTTAAGTAAGTGCAGAGGAATTGATGTTTTCTGCTGTATATTATGAGACCACATTGTGATGAAATTGAGATCAATAGCAAAAGAAACCACAAGAATTTCTTAAACACACAGAAATAGAACAACACACTTCTCAGTAACCAGTGAGTCACAGAGGAAATTAAAGAAGAAATCAGACAGTTTCTACAATTAAATGACAACATAGTGGAATCTATGTCATGCAATGAAAGCAGTCTTATGAGAGATATTCATAGCAGTGAATACTCATATTAGGAAAACAGAGCAAGCTCAAATAAACAACCTAATACTTAACTGCAGACTTCTAGAAAAACAAGAGCAGGACAAACCCAAAGCTCATACAAGGGAAGTATTTATAAAGATCAGAGCAGAAATCAATGCAATGGAGACTAAGAGAATGATAAGACAATAAATGAAGCAAAGAGTTGGTTCCTCAAGAGAATAAACAAAATTGACAAACCCTTAGCCAACTTTATCAAAAGAAGGAAAGAAAAGGCCCAACTCCATGCAATTAGGAATGAAAAGGATGAAATTACAATGGACCCAGCAGAAGTCCAGAGGATCATCAATACCTCCTTTGAGAACCTATATGCCAGTAAGATGGAAAACACAGAAAAAATGGACAGATTTCTAGATACATATGAATTACCAAAGTTGAACGGAGAAGATCTAAAAATTCTAAACAACCCAATATAAATCAACAAAATTGAAAACATAATTAAAAACTTACCAAATAAGAAGAGCTAGGGTCCTGATGGCTTCACTGCTGAATTCTGCAAGACATTTAGACAGCTACTGCCACTACCATTTAAACTCTTCAATGAAATTGAAAGGGAAATAAAACTCCTAAATTCATTCCTGGAAGCAAGCATCACCTTGATCCCGACAGCAGAGAAAGACCCAACCGAAAAAGACATCTACTGGCCAATCTCCCTAATGAACATAGATGCAAAAATCCTCACTAAGATACTGGCAAACAGAATGCAGGAGATTATCAAGAAGATCATATGAAGCTGTGACTGGCCAGGAGAGACAAGCACCTTGAAGCTCCGCGGCCGTCCCTGGCCACGCCCATGGCACTGGGAGGTCTGCTGCCTCCTATGCCCAGTCCCATTCTGCCCCACCCCCCACCCCGCGCCATGCGCAGCCTACCTTCTGGCTTTTCTGCTACCTGGTCCCACACTACAGAGGCACAGGAGATTATAAAGACCCTTGTCCTGAGCACCACAAGATAGAGCAGAAGTTAGTAACAGAAAGAGGATCTCTCAGGCTCCTCGATGAAAACTGAAGTTCGGCAGAAAAGTAAAGAGAATCTCTACAATAAAGGCACATCAGACCACTGTACTTGGTCTGCTGCTGGCTTGCTGAGACTCATTGACTCATATGCACAGGGATTCCTACGTTGCCTACTGTGACAGCAGATACATACCCTGAAGAAGGCCCATAATTTCTATTGCTATTTGCGAAAAAGAAAAAAAAAACTATTTCTTTTATTTTTAATTCTTAATTTTTACTTTTCTTCTACCCTTCAAAGTTTTGCTTTTCTTCCTTTTCTTTCTTTTATCTTTTCTTTCTCTCTCTCTCTCACTCATTCTCCCACTGTCCCACATTGGTCCTCATCTCCCCATTTGTTCCTTTCTGCACTGAGTTTGGATTTCTCCCTTATTGTTCTTTTCTTCTCTTTTTCCTTCTCTTGATTATCATTAGGTTTAAAGGAAAGTAAATTTGGTATCTAGCCTCCCTGATGCTGTTAGATGATTCTATTCACACTTTTGTTCTTTCATTCTCTCTTTTTCTCTTGCCTTTAACAACTTCTTAGAGTTTGTGTGATCTTTCTATGTCTTCTGGCCTCACCACTAATCGTACCTGATCTTTCTACCTGTCCCTCCCTCCCCAACTCCTTTTAACTCCCCACCCTGAAGGGGAAAGATGCTATATTGAAGAGTTTATTAATTAAAAACTTATGTTGGGTTGGTCCTCAGTTTTAATTTAACTCACATAGTTAAAAGTGATAGATTAGTAACTACCACAAATTGTCATTTTCTAAGCTGTGTTTGATGCTATGCTATTGCTGACTATGTCATTTGGGCTCACATGTTGTGATTGATCAAATTAGTTTTCCTTCCTGGTATAAGAAAAATAAAATAGCTTCAGAGTCAATAGAGTCTCAAAACCCAAAGACAAGCTATATCTGGAAGACACCTCTGAAAAGCAATCATTCCACAAGGGTTTCAAACACAAGCAACCAAGATACCTACATTAAGCAATTTTGAAATATCAACCCAGGAATTAAACCAAGGACAGTACCAAAAACAAAAATGAGAAGACACTTAAGCAAGGCATAGATGCAGGCTTCCATGCCACAGAAAGGAAATTCTGGGGGAAATGAGGTGGAAAATTCTGATAAGCAACCACTTGGGCACACTGAACTGGTAGCATAGGAAGTAACAAAGCAGATGCATGAGGCTCTGGAAAATTTCAAAACAGAAATAATCTCCCAGATAAATACAGACATGGTGAGCAGAGTGATAGACATGATTAGAAGCTCTAGAGCAGAAACAGATAAGAAAATAGATGAGATCAGAAACATGCTTGAAGCCATGAATGTCCAGCATAAGAAAGAAATGGAAACATGATCACCCAACATAAGAAAGAAATGGAATCAATGAAACAGATTCAAACAGATATCCAGGAGATTAAAAACTCCATTGAAAGCCTGCAGAGCAGACTAAGAGAATCTGAAAACAGAATATCAGATGTAGAAGACAGGATAGTGGTTAAGGACCATGAAAACAGAGATTTCTTAAAGATAGTAAGAGACTATGAGAAATCAATTCAACAGATGCTAGATGATGCAAAGAAGAATAACGTAAGACTCATAGAAGTCCACAAAAAAACAGGAGAAAGTACAGCTGACATAAAAAAACTGTTCACAGAAGTCATAGTAGAAAACTTCCCAGACAGAGGTAGAGAATTGGATATACAGATAAATGAGGCATATTGAACTCCAACCAGCCATGACCAAAAAAAATCTACACCTAGACATATAATAGTCAAGATCCCAGAAACCCAACAGAAGAACAAAATTCTACAGGCAGTCAGAGAAAAGAAACAAATCACCTGCAAAGGAAAGCCCATCAGAATCACGGCAGATTTCTCAACACAAACCCTCAAATCAAGGAGAGCCTGGAGTGAAGTATTTCAAGCCCTAAAGAAAAATAACTTCCAACCTAGACTGTTGTATCCTGCAAAATTATCTTTCAAAATTGATGGGGAAATTAGATACTATCTAAGCAAATATAAAAGAATTGAAGTTATCCCCTGTATATTATCAGACCATAGTGCAATAAAATTGGAGGTCAATAACATAAGAAACCACAAAACCCCAACAAACACATGGAAACTGAATAACACCCTCTTGAACAACCAATGGGTCACGGAAGTAATTAAAGAAGAAATTAAACAGTTTCTACAAGTAAATGAAAACGCCAGCACAACATACAAGAATCTATGGGACACAATGAAAGCAGTTTTATGTGGGAAATTCATAGCAGTGAATGCCCATATTAGGAAAACAGAGAAAACCCAGACAAATAACCTAATGCAGAACTTCAACCTCCTAGAAAAAGAAGAGCATAGTGAATCCAAAGCTTGTACATGAGAGAAAATTAAAAAGATTAGGGCAGAAATCAATGCAATGGAGACTAAGAGAACAATACAAAAAATCAATGAATCAAAGAGTTGGTTTTTTGAAAGAATAAATAAAATCAATAAACCTTTAGCCAACATTATGAAAAAAAGAAAGAAAAGGCACAAATAGTCGTGCAGAGGATGCTGAATCACCCCGCTGCAGACAGGCAGGTCTGCCCACGCCCTACCGAGGTCCTGAGTCACACAGAACATGTTGAATCAGCCCGCTGCAGACAGGCAGGTCTGTGCACACCCTACCGAGTTCCTGAGTCACACAGAACACGCCTAATCAGCTCTCTGCACACAGGCAGGTCTGTGCACACCCTACTGAGGTCCTGAGTCACGTGGAAGATGCCAAATCACCCTGCTGCAGACAGGCAGGTCTGCCCATGCCCTACCGAGGTACTTAGTCACACAGAATATGCCGAATCAGCCTGCTGGACACAGGCAGGTCTGTGCATGCCCTACCGAGGTCCTCAGTCATGCGGAAGATGCTGAATCACCCCATTGCAGACAGGCAGCCACCTGGTTCCACAATACAAAGATGCAGAGGACACCAGACCACCAGACAAAAGTAATGAGTCCTGATGCTCTCGGCCCAGAGGTAGGGGCTTCTGAGCCGTCATCCCACTGCTCCTGGTCCAGAGGAAGGGGCTTCCCAGTCACCATCCCTCCCGCTGTTCCCAGCCCAGAGGAAAGGGCTTTTGGGCCACCTTCTGTCCCGCTGTTCCCAGCCCAGAGGTAGGGGCTTCTGAGCCACCATCCCACTGCTCCTGGTCCAAAGGAAGGGGCTTCCTGGCCACCATTACTCTGGCTGCTCCCAGCCCACAGGAAAGGGCTTTTGAGTCACCATTCCTACCGCTGCTCATGGCCCCTGTCCCATCTCTCCCGGCTCAGAGGAGGCAATCCATGCAGTGTGCTAACATACCCCCACCCCAGTCAAAATGAGAAAACATGTAAATAAGTCTCAAAACCAGACTTCCAGATCACCTACAGCAACCCCAAAGGGAAATGAGATGGAACGCTCTGATACTCAAACACCTGGACCCACTGAACTGGCAACAAAAAGGGATCTGGAAAAAATGAAATCAGAAATAATTTCTCAGATAACAGGAGAAATTGTGCCCCTAGTGCAAGACTTGATTAATAAATCTAGAGAGAAGCTCAGGAACATGATGGAATCCCAACATAAGAAACAAATGGAATCCATAAAACAGATGCAAATAGATTTCCAGGAGATGAAAAACTCCACTGAAAGTCTACACAGCAGAATGAGTCAATGTGAGGACAGAATTTCAGATATAGAAGGTAAGATCACAATTAGTGACCAGGAAAAGAAAAATTGCTTCAAAATTATAAGGGAACATGAGAAATCAATCCAGCAGCTGCTAGATGATGCAAAGAAGAATAACATAAGACTGATTGGACTCAATGAAGAAACAGGAGAGAGTGCAGATGACATAAAACATCTCTTCACAGAAATAATGGCAGAAAGCTTTTCAAACAGGGGAAAAGAGCTTGACATATAGATAAGTGAGGCATATAGGACTCCAAATAGCCTTGATCAAAAAAAATCTACACATAGGCATATAATTGTTAAGATCCCAGAAACACAACAGAAGAACAAAGATCTCCAAGCAGTTAGAGAAAAGAAACAAATCACATACAAAAGAAAACCCATCAGAATCACAGCAGACTTCTCAACACAAGCCATGAAGGCAAGAAGAGCTTGGAGTGACATATTCCAAGCCCTAAAAGAAAACAGCCTCCAACCCAGATTGATGTACCCTGCAAAACTATCTTTCAAAATGGATGGAGAAATGAGATACTTTCATGACAAAGAGCACCTTAGGAACTTCGTGAATATCAAACCAGCACTCCAAAGAATTTTACACAAAATCCTAGGCACAGACATTGAGGATCACAACCTCAGGAATCAAAGCAGAATGAACCCATCTGGCATGACAAGAAATTAAATGTAAAGGGGGAGAAGCCAACAAAAAGAAAAAATCATGGCAATGACAAGTCAATATGTTTCAGTTATAAAGATCAATGTTAATGGTCTCAATTCACCAATCACAAGAAATAGACTGGCAGAATGAGTCAAGAAGCAAAATCCAACAATATGCTGCATACAAGAAACACACTTAATTCAAAAGGAAACTCATAGACTGAAAGTTAAAGGGTGGAAAACAATACTCCATGTGACAGGAACCCGAAAAAAAGCACGAGTAGCTATCCTCTTGGCAGATCAAGTAGATTTCAAATCAACACTGATTAAGAGAGATGAAGAAGGACACCACATCCTTACAAAGGGAAGAATCCAAGAGGAAGAAATGACAATCATAAATATCTATGCACCAAACCCTAGTGCACCCAACTCTATGAAACAAATACTAACGGACATGAAAAGTCATATACTCACTAATACAATTGTAGTGGGGGACCTCAACACCCCACTGTCACAAATAGATAGATCAACTAGACTAAAAATAAGTATTGAAATACTAGAACTCAATTGAACTCTTGAACAAAAGTACTTAACAGATGTTTAGAGAGTGTTCCAACCCACAAAATCAGAATACACATTCTTCTCAGCTGCACATGGGTCATTCTCCAAAATAGATCACATACTCACACATAGAACATGTTTAAGTAAGTGCAAAGGAATTGAAGTTATCCCCTGTATATTATCAGACCATAGTGTGATGAAATTGGAGATCCACAGCAAAAGAAACTCAAAAAATTTCATAAACACATGGAAATTGAACAACACATGACTGAATAACAAATGGGTCACAGAGGAATGTAAAGAAGAAGTCAGACAGTTCCTTCAATTAAATGACAATGACAATACAACATATCGGCATCTATGGGACACAATGAAAGCAGTCTTATGAGGGAAATTCATAGCAGTGAATATGCATATTAGGAAAACAGAACAAGCCAAATTAAACAACCTGATGCTGAACCTCAAGCTTTGAGAAAAAGAAGAGCAGGACCACCCCAAAGCTCATACAAGGGAGGAAATTATAAAGGTGAGAGGAGAAATCAATGCAATGGAGACTAAGAGAATGATGCAAAAAAATCAACGAAGCCAAGAGTTGGTTCTTCAAAAGAATCAACAAAATTGACAAAACTTTAGCCAACCTTGTCAGAAAAAGGAAAGAAAAGGCCCAAATCCATGCAATTAGAAATGAAATCAGTGAAATTACAACAGACCCAGCAGAAATCCAGAGGATCATCAATTCCTACTTCCAGAATCTATACACCAATAAGATGGACAACACAGAAGAAATGGACAGATTCCTAGATACATATGAATTACCAAACTTGAAAGAAGAAGACCGAAAAATTCTGAACAACCCAATATCAACCAATGAAATTGAAAATGTAATTAAAAACTTATCAACTAAGAAAAGCCTGGGCCCTGATGGACTCACTGCTGAATTCTACAAGACATTTAGAGAGGAACTGCTGCCACTACTGTTGAAACTCTTCAATGAAATTGAAAGAGAAGCAATACTCCCAAATTCATTCCTGGAAGCAAGCATCACCTTGATCCCCAAAGGAGAGAAAGACCCAACTGAAAAAGAGAACTATAGGCCAATCTCACTACTGAACATAGATGCATAAATCCTTCCTAAGATACTGGCAAACAGAATGCAGAAGATCATCAAGAAGATCATACACCCTGACCAAGTGGGATTCATCCCAGGGATGCAGGGATTGTTCAACATACTCAAATTAAACAATGTAATACACTATATCAATAGAGCCAAGGACAAAAACCATATGATTATCTCCATAGATGCAGAAAAAGCATTTGACAAAATCCAACATACATTTATGATAAAAGCCCTACAAAAAATTGGAATAGATGGTCTCTACCTCAAACTCATAGAAGCCATCTATGAAAAACCAACAGCCAATATCATACTAAATGGTCAAAAACTGAAATCCTTCACATTAAAATCAGGAACAAAACAAGGATGTCCACTATCACCACTCTTGTTCAATATAGTTCTGGAAACATTAGCCATGGCAATTAGACAAGAGAAAGAAATAAAAGGAATAAAGATAGGAAATGAAGAAGTCAAATTGTCATTATTTGCAGATGGCATGATACTCTATGTAGAAGACCCCAAGAACTCCATCAAAAGTCTTCTAGACTTAATAACCAAATTCAGTCAAGTAGCTGGTTACAAGGTCAACACACAAAAATCAATTGCTTTCCTCTACACCAGTGACAGACTCACTGAGAGAGAAATAGGGCAAATAATTCCTTTCACAATAGCATCCAAAAAACTGAAATACCTAGGAATCATCCTAATGAAAGAAATCAAAGACCTCTTCTCTGAAAACTATGGCACTCTGAAAAGAGAGATTGAAGATGATATTAGAAGATGGACAGACATCCTCTGCTCCTGGGTAGGAAGGATTAATATAGTGAAAATGGCCATACTTCTAAAACTGCTATATAGATTTAATGCAATTCCAATTGAGATCCCAGCAGCATACTTCATAGATCTCGAGAAAACAATCCAAAAATTCATTTGGAGCAAGAAGAGACCCAGAATAGCAAAAGCAATTCTAGGTAACAGAGACATGGCAGGAGGTAGCACAATCCCCAACCTGCAACTATACTACAAAGCTACTGTGATAAAAACAGCATGGTACTGGCAAGGAAACAGACTTGAGGACCGGTGGAACAGATTAGAAGATGCGGAAACAACTCCAGACACACTCAGCCATCTCATCTTTGATAAAGGAGCCAAACATCCTCACTGAAGGAAAGATAGCCTCTTTAATAAATGGTGCTGGAAAAATTGGGCTTCAACTTGCCAAAGATTAAAACTAGACCTGTATCTCTCACCATGCACTCACCTAAAATCAAAATGGATTAAAGATCTAAATATTAAAATAGAAACTCTGAACCAGTTGGAACAGAGGTTAGGTAGAACCCTTGAAGACATTGGTGTAGGAAAAGATTTTATGAACAAAACCTCAGATGCCCATGAACTAGCACAAACAATCAACAAATGGGATCTCTTCTTATTAAAAGGCTTCTGCACAGCAAGAGAAACCACCAGCAGTGTGAAGAGACAACCCACAATGTGGGAAAAAATCTTCACCTGCTCTTCCTCAGACAAAGGTCTACTATCTCAAATCTATAAAGATCTTAAAAAGATCAGGCCTCCCAAATTTAACGACCCAATCCAAAAGTGGACATCTGAAATGAACAGACATTTCTCACACAAAGAAGTAGAAATACCAAATAAATACATGAAAAAATGTTCATCATCACTGGTCATTCGAGAGATGCAAATGAAAACAATCCTGAGATTCCACTTCACTCCAAAAAAATGTCTGCTATCATGAAATCAACTAATAACAAATGCTGGCAGGGCTGTGAGGAAAAAGGAACCCAACTCCACTGCTGGTGGGAGTGTAGACTGGTGCAACCACTATGGAAATCAGTATGGAGATACCTCAAAGGACTAGGACTGGAAGTCCCATTTGACCCCGCTATTCCACTGCTGGGGATCTTCCCCAAAGAATTAAAAGTATCATACCACAGTGATATATGTGCCCCCATGTTCATAGCAACACAGTTTGTAATAGCTAAAACTTGGAAACAGCCCAAATGCCCATCAACTGGAGACTGGATAAAGAAAATGTGTTTTTTTAATAAAATGGAGTACTACTCAGTTATTCAAAATGAGAAATTAGAGACATTTATAGCTAAGTGGATGCACATTGAGGCAATACTCTTAAGTGAAATAAATAGGACAGAGATGTATCAATACCAAATAGTTTCTCTGGTTTGAGAACCTGAAAGTGTAAATATGGACTAAAATGTATAATACGTAATGTGAAATAGGAAGAAAAGGGGAAAGGGAAAGGAAGTTGCAGGGGCAGGAGAAAGGAAAGAAGGGAATGGAATTAATGAGAAAATGGAAAAAAAGGACCAAAATCTTTGTAAATATGGAGGAGTGAAGGGGTTGAAGGGAGGGCTGGGCAAGTGTGAAAAATAAGAACCAAGAGAAATTATGTAAAGGTGTAAATTTCCAATGATGAATGCCATTATATTTTATACCTAAAATGTATCAATGATTAGAATGAATAATTGAAAATGCAAAATAAGGAAAAAAAGGCCCAAAGTGTAGTGGTAGTGGGAGGGGCTGGGGAAAGGAAAGAAGGGAAAGGAAAAATGCTGAGAAATGGAAAAAATGGAAATAAAGTCTTTGTATATAGGGAAGGGTGGAGGGGGTGAAGGGAGGGCTAGGAATGGGGGCAAGAAAAGAACCAAGATGCATCATGTAAAGGTACAAATTCCCAAAGAGAAATGTAAATGTGTTGTATACCTAAAATGTACCAATAAAAGAATTTTTTTAAAAAAGGAAAGGCACAAATACATGCAATTAAGAATGAAAAAAGTGAGGTCACAACAGATCCAACAGAAATCCAGAGGATCATCAATACCTACTTAAAGAACCTCTACTCCAATAAAATGAAGAACACAGAAGAAATGGGCAGATTCCTAGATACATATGAATTGCCAAAGTTAAATGAAGAAGATACAGAAATTCTAAACACCCCAATTACAATGAGTGAAATTGAAAATGTAATAAAATATTTACCAACAATGAAAAGCCCAGGTCCGGATGGCTTCATTGCTGAATTTTACAAGACATTTAAAGAAGAACTAATGCCAATATTCTTTTTATTTAATATATATATTTATTGGTACATTTTAGGTATAAAATATGTTTACATTTATCATTGGGTGTTTGTAACAGAACATGACGCATCTTAGGTTTTATATTTTCTCCCATTACCTGTTCACTCTTCAGCCCCTCCACCCTTCCCTATCTACACAGAGTTTGATTCCATTATTTTTCTCGTAATTTTTTTCTTTCCCTTATTCCCTTTCCCCTTTCCCTTCCGCCATCCCCAAACCCTTGGACCTTTTCTTATTTCAAATTATCAGTTATTCATCTTAATCTTATTTACACTTTCAATTTCTCACAGAGAAACTATTTGGTATTTACACATGTGTGTCCTATTTATTTCATTTAAGAGTATGGCCTCAATATGCATCCATTTAGCTATAAATGTCTCTAGTTTCTCATTATTTATGGCTGAGTAGTACTTCATTTTATATTAAAAAAACGCACATCTTCTTTATCCAGTTTCCAGTCGATGGGCACTTGGGCTGTTTCCAATCTTAAGCTATTACAAATTGTGCCACTATAAACATAGGTGCACATATATCACTGTGGTATGATTGTTTTAATTCTTTGGGGAAGATTCCCAGTAGGGGAGTAGCTGGGTCAAATGGGACCTCTAATCCTAGTTCTTTGAGGTATTGCCATACTGATTTCCACAGTGGTTGCACCAATCTACATTCCCATCAACAATGGAGAAGTGTTCCTTTCTCTCTACACCCCTGCCAGCATTTGTTATTGGTTGATTTCTTGATAGCAGCCATTCTTTGTGGGGTGAGGTGGAATCTCAGTGTTGTTTTCATCTGCATCTCTCGAATGACCAGTGATGTTGAACAATTTTTCATATATTTATTTGCTGTTTTTACTTCTTTGAGAAATATCTATTCATTTCATTTAAAGAAGAACTATCACCATTACTATTTAAATTCATCAAGGAAATTGAAAGAGAAGCAAGGCTTCCAAATTCATTCCTGGAAGCAAGTGTTAGTTTGACTCCAAAACCATGGAAAGACCCAACCCAAAATGAAAACTACAGACCAATCTCCCTAATGAACATAGATGCAAAAATCCTCAACAAGATATTGGCAAACAGAATACAGAGTGTCATCAAGAAGATCATACACCCTGACCAAGTCAGATTTATCCCAGGGATGCAAGGATGGTTCAACATCCATAAATCAATAAATGTAATACACTATATTAACAGAGTCAAGGACAAAACCCACATGATTATCTCAATAGATGCAGAAAAAGCATTTGACAAAATCCGACACCCATTCATGATAAAAACACTACAGAAAATTGGAATAGGAGGTCTTTATCTCAACCTGATTAAGGCTATCTATGAAAAACCAACAGCCAACATCATACTAAATGGTCAAAAACTTAAAACTTTCATGCCATTACTCTTTAAACTCATCAAGGAAATTGAAAGGGAAGCAAGGCTTCCAAATTCACTCCTGGAAGCAAGTGGTACTTTGATTCCAAAACCAGGGAAAGACCCAACCCAAAAAGAGAACTACAGGCCAATCTCCCTAATGAACATAGATGCAAAATTCCTCAACAAGATACTGGCAAACAGAATACAGAAGGTCATCAAGAAGATCATACACCCTGACCAAGTCGGATTTATCCCAAGGATCCAAGGATGGTTCAACATTCATAAATCAATAAATGTAATACACCATATCAGCAGAGTCAAGGACAAAAACCATATGATCATCTCAATAGATGCAGAAAAAGCATTCAACAAAATCCAGCACCCATTCATGATAAAAAAAAAACCCTACAGAAAATTGGAATAGAAGCTCTTTATCTTAACCTGATTAAGGGTATCTATGAAAAACTAACAGCCAACATCATACTAAATGGTCAAAAACTGAAAAATTTCACACTAAAATCAGGAACAAGACAAGGATGCCCACTAACACCGCTCCTGCTCAATATAGTTTTGGAAACATTAGCCACACCAATTAGACAAGAGAAATAAAAGGAATAAAGATAGGAAAAGAAGAAGTTAAACTACCACTATTTGCTGATGGTATGATACTTTACATAGAAGACCCAAGAAACTCTGCCAAAAGACTTCTAGACTTAATTGACAGATTCAGTAGACTAGCTGGATACAAGGTCAAGACTAAAAAAACAATAGCCTTCTTGTACACAAATAACAGACTCACTGAGAGAGAAATTAGGGAAACAATTCCTTTTACAATAGCATCCAAAAAAATGAAATATCTAGGAATCAATCTAACAAAGGAAGCAAAAGACCTTTACACTGAAAACTACAGCACTCTGAAAAAAGAGATTGAAGAGGATACAAGAAAATGGAAGACATCCCTTACTCCTGGGTAGGAAAAACCAATATAGTGAAAATGGCCATACTTCCAAAACTACTATATAGATTCAATGCAATGCCAATTGAAATTCCAACAATATACTTCACAGAACTAGAGAAAACAATCCAAAAATTCATTTGGAATCAGAAGAGACATAGAATAGCTAAAGGAATTCTAAGCAACAGAGACATGGCTGGGGTTATCACAATCCCCAACTTGAAACCATACTACAAAGCTACTGTGATAAAATCAGCATGGTACTGGCAAAGGAACAGACCTGAGGATCAGTGGAATAGATTAGAAGATGCAGAAACAACTCCAGACATGCTCAGCCACCTCATCTTTGACAAAGGAGCCAACCACCCTCATTGGTGGAAAGATAGCCTATTTAATAAATGGTGTTGGAAAAACTGGATTTCAACACTCCAAAGATTGAAACTAGACCCATACCTATCACCATGCACTAAACTAAGATTAAAGTGGATTAAAGATATAAATATTAAGACAGAAACACTAAACTTGCTGGAAGATAAGTTAGGTAGAAGTCTTGAAGACATTGGCATAGGAAAAGACTTCATGAACAAAACCTCAGCATCATGGGAACTAGCAGAAAAAATCAACAACTGGGATCTCATCTTATTAACAAGCTTCTGCACTGCAAAAGAAACCACCAACAGAGCTAACAGACAATCTACAATATGGGAAAAAAATTTTAGCAGCTGTACCTCAGACAAAGGACTACTATCTAGAATATATAAAGAATTGAAAAAAATCAGACCCCCCCAAATTCAAAGACCCAATTCAAAAGTGGGCATCTGAAATGAACAGACATTTCTCAGACAAGGAAGTAAAAGCAGCAAACACATATATGAAAAGCTGCTCAACATCACTGATCATTCGAGAGATGCAGATGAAAACAACACTGAGATTCCACCTCACCCCACAAAGAATGGCTGCTATCAAGAAATCAACAAATAACAAATGCTGGTGGGGTTGTGGGGAGAAAGAAACCCTTCTCCGTTGTTGGTGGGAGTGCAGACTGGTGCAACCACTGTGGAAGTCAGTATGGAGATACCTCAAAGAACTAGGACTAGGGTCCCATTTGACCCAGCTATTCCCCTGCTAGGTATCTTCCCTGAAGAATTAAAAGAATCATGCCACAGTGATATATGTGCACCCATGTTTATAGTGGCACAGTTTGCAATAGCTAAAGTTTGGAAACAGCCCGAGTGCCCATCAACTGGAAACTGGATAAAGAAGATGTGATTTTTTTATAAAATGGAGTACTACTGAGCCATAAAGAATGAGAAACTAGAGACATTTGTAGCTAAATGGATGCATATTGAGGCCATACTCTTAAGTGAAATAAATAGGACACATGTGTAAATACAGAATAGTTTCTCTAGTGTGAGAAACTGATAGTGTAAATAAGAATTAAAATGATTAAAATGAATATTTGATAATTTGAAATAGGAAAAGGTCCAAAGATGAAGGAGTGAAGGGAGGGGAAGGGGAAAGGAAAAGAGGTAAAGAAGAAACTATGAGAAAAGAAAAAAAATGGAAATGAAATCTATGTAAATAGGGAAGGGTGGAGGGGGTGAAAGGCTCTCAGGTAATGGGGGGAAAAAAGAACCAAGATACATGATGTACAGGTTCAAGCACCCAATAATAAATGTAAACGAATTGTATGCCTAAAGTGTACCAATAAAACGTACAAATAAAATTTAAGAAAAAAAAAGAGTAGGGGCTCTGAAAAAAAAAGAAATAATTTCTCAGATAATTTCTCAGTGAACCTGATGTCTTAACCTCCTTCATGCTGGAATTACAGGCATTCATCTCCATTCCTTGCTCAGTCAATGAGTTGTTACCAAAGTTGTGAAGAAGCCAGTTGTGGTACTATTGCCTGTAACCACAGCCCTCTGGGAGGCTGGGGCAGGAGGACTACAAGTTGTAGGCTAAGCAACTGAGCCACTAAAGGAAAAAAATTTTTAAATGAAAGATATGTAGCTAAGATCAAGGGTTCTGAATTCAATCCCCAGATATTAGAAAAAAAATCCTGGTAGGGACTGTGGAGAGCAGAGTCCTGTGTAACTGTTAGCTTCATCTTTGAAGGATAACATGCTCCAAGCAACTTGAGCCTTCATAACTTTCTTGGATAGTTTGACTTAAAAACTGATCAAATTCCAGGAGGGAGAGGGAAAAGGGGGATGTTCTACAAGGGTTAAAATCTCTGAGTCACAACAGGGAAGAAATCTTTAGTGAACTACTCACCTGCATGGAGATCACTGCTAATAAGGTGTGCATATTCCAAACTTCCTAAGCAGTGGGATTTTTCATCCCATTCATTGTAAAATGAAATGTAGGTTAGTAAGGTGGTGTGTACACTAACTACATTGGATCTGTCTACAGTGGAGCCGTGGATAAAAACAGCACATCATACCCTGTACACATACACAATTATTGTCAGACACCAAGTAAGGATATTATACACCTGCAATCCCAGCTCTCTGGGAAGTTGAGGAAGGAGGACCACAAATATCCGCCCAGCCAGGATCAATTAGAGAATTATTTAGAGCCTGCCTCAAAAAAAAGAGAAAGGAAAACAGTATTTAAAACAGTCTGAAAATATAGCTCAATGAGAAGTCCCTCATTCAAATTATAGCACTAAAATGAAAATTATAAAAAGTTATATATGATCAAATTCTCATCATCATCAGATATTCAGATGCCATAAGATATATTTTGTACAATATATGTAGCATATGATTTAAAACGTTAAAAATAAACATCTGAACCAATGAAAATACCTGACGGTAGACCAATGTCTCCTTGATGGTAAATCCCATGCAAGGTGTGTTGACTGAGGTACACATGCAAAATAAACTGTAAAAGCTTTGGATTGGTGAAATTATAGGTGATGTTTATATTTTTCTTTTTAACTTTTCCCCTCAACAAAAATATTGAATTTATGTAATTTAAACAGCTTGTTTCCACGCTGATTATACAAAATCAAATCAGAAAATGCTGAAAATTGGAGGACATTTTCACAATCCTCACCAAAAACAAGCAAAGGAAATGAAGCATATCACCAACAAAAAGCCCCTCAAGCTTGGCTCACAACAAGGACACAGAGACACACTTTAATGGGTTTCAAATTCAACTTACACCAGTGCTATGATCAAGATATCTAAGTATCTCTCCCCAAAACTGAAAGTCTATGCCATACAAAGCAGGTGTGTAAGAAAGCTCACTGCAGTTGAACTTTTAAGTCAACATGGGAAGCAGAACAAATGGCCATCAGCAGATGGATGAGGAACAATTCGTGCCCCAAACACACAATGACCTGAGATGGTTCCACCACTAACAAAAAGCAGCACACTGGGAACACAGCATCGTTTCCTGCTTGAAGAAGACCTGTATGGTTAATCCAGGTGTTGTAATTTGAAACTATTTTATCCTTTAGGGAAAATTACTATGGGCATTTGTGGAACATCTCCATAGTCACTATTTGAATTGAAATGAAACAAAAGGCAACCCAGGAAAGAAAATCCTCCTGAAATCTAACAGATCTTTAAGTGATGACCCTGAGCCCTGTGTCTTGAGAGACTGAATCCTTTGGATGGAAAAATCACACTTACCACTGTGTCTGCTGCCTCTGGAGCATCTCCATATTTGTTGCAATAAAACTTGAAGTTCATCAGACTCCAACAACACAGACAGCTTCTCTAGGTGTTTTGTTTTTTGTTTTTGCTACCAGGTATTGAACTTGGGTTCTTGCACTTGTGCAGCAGGTGATGAAACCACTGAGCTAAATCCCTGGACCCCTTCTCTAGGTTTTTATTACTGTTTTTAAGAAGAATTCAGATTTTTTCCACTATGAAAAGGATGGGGTGTGTCTTCCAAAAACAATTAAAGGCTTTACACACCTGAGGTATATGCACATCCATGTTATAGCAGCACAATATGTAATGTCTAAATATTGGAAACAGAGCAAATGTCCCCAGGAGCAGAGTAAAGAAGATATGGGTTTTTCTTTTATACAATGGAGTGTTACTCGGCCCTAAAAAAGATAAACTTGATGATTTCTAGGTAAATACGTGGACCTTGAGAACATAGGCTTAAGTGAACTAAATCTGACACACATTCTAAAATATTGAGTTGTTTCTCTGGTGTGAGAAACCAAAAGGGTAAATAAAGTCCAAAATGCATAATGGATATTGAGAAATAGGAAGAACATATTCAAATAGAAAAGGGCAAAAAGGGAGGTGGCGGGGGAAATCAAATAAGGGACAAGCAAAAAGAAAATAAGAAAAAATGGGAATAAAGCATTTATAAATGAGGGGAACAAGGGTTTAAGAGAGGGGAGAGAAAGGGAAAAAGGAATCAGGATACACCATGCACAGGTTCATATTCACTATGATGACTGTGATAATTATGTATATCTAAAAGGTACCAATAAAATTAATTTTTCAAAAAGCTCTATGACTCTGAAATACTTCTGGAATTACATATACATGAAAGAAAATAGTATATTTTTCAAGCAAAGCGAAAAAAAAAGGAGGGGGAACATAGGGACTTTCCATCAGAGAGGAGGCTCCCCTTATGGACCCCAGCACACGACCTCACTTCCTTGGTGACAGGTCCCAACAGAACCTGGAACCCTGGAGTCACCGGGCACCACAGCCTCACCAAGCCTGCCTAACAGTCACTTAGCTAAGGAGAGTCAGCAGTGAACATGCTGTGCTGCTTTCCCAGGCCCCAGGTCGCAGCCTCAGGACCCTGCACAGGGAAAGCACTTGGGAATGAGTGAGAGGATGGATGACTAAGGCCAGACACTGCAGGCCACTCACCAGGAACCACCCAGTCATGGGCAGCACAGGGCAGGGCTCACCACACCCAGAGACCTCGGGGCCTGAGATGAGAGGGAGCCCAGGGCAGGCCTCCCTCGGCCTGGCCACCAGGCGCTCTGAGACACCGAGTCCAGGACAAGAACATTTAGGCCTGCCCACCACTGTGAGTCCCCTGCACCACTCCCACCCTCTGTGTGGGGGGTGGGAGGACAGGGTCAGGGGAGAAGCTCCTCCTGGGCAGGAGCAGGCATTGGGAGGCTGGGAGCCCAGGGTCCTCTCACATCTCAGCCATGGCAAGGCTGGCAGGAGAAGGCCACTGCCCAGGGATGATCCACAGCCTCTGGAGCCATCTCCTGTCCTCCTGGGGTAGAAGCCTGTGACAGAGCTGTTTGCATTTGGGGAGCACCGGGTTACCTGGGACAAAAACATCACAAACTGTGACAAGGCAGTGCCTCATGCTGCCTGCCAGCTGCTGGACACTGTTCCACCACAGCTGCACATGGGACATCAGGACATCGGGCTGGAGCTGTCACTGGGGCTTGTGTGCCATGTGCCTGTGACAGACACTGGGCCAAAATAACAACAGGTGCCAGCTCAGGCCCAGGGTGTGTGTCAGCAGAGGGGACGCTGTCCTGAGGCCACAGGGGGACAGAGAGGCCCCTGGAGGACAGACAACACCTTCACCTCCTGCCTGCAGGGCTTGGTAACAGTGGGCCAGGGTCCTGCTCCCAAAGGTATCTGAGTCCCATGTCACCAAGATCCACATCCTCTCTGCTCAGCCTCCACCTTGGCCAGGGGCAAGGTCACTGTCCACGTGTGGGAGGAGACCCAAGAAAGGGATGTGGACAAGGTGCCACTTCAATCCTGCCATGATTCCATTCAGCCATTTCACCTCACTGTAACTCCTGGCCCAGGCACCCATGTGGCCGATTCCTCATCTCTACCCTGGGAGGGGTCTCAGGACCCATGGGATGTTGCTCTTAATGCACAGAGTTACACACAACCTTTCCTCAGCTAACAAGCTGGGCTGAAAGGCTAGTATTTCTAGGTGTCCCTTCTGACATTTCACTTTAATATGAGGCTCACTTCCAGCCAGATCCTCCTGTGCCCTCCTGGTAGGAGCCACTATGGACAATTCAGAGTTTGATCAAGGCTTAATCCTTAATCCCTCCTGATGAGTCATGGGTGGGACCCCAATTCCATTTCTCCCCATTGTCCCCTCACAGATTAGAAATCAGGTGGCTGAGAGCCTGGCAGAGGTCTGCAGAGTGAGGACAGCATAGGCAGGCATGCTGGAAATCCTGAGGGAGGCCTTGGGGCAGGCCTTCCTGGACAGCTGGCCCATCAACTGGCCCTGCTTCCCAGACCCCATAAGGGCCTGCATTTCCTCCCCACAGGAGGGGATGCTGGGAAGGTGAGTTCTCCTGTCAGCAGCACAGTGGGCTTGGCCATTATGGCTCCACTCTTGGGAAGGAGAAAGCCCCGCTCTGCCTCAGTTTGCAACTATGAGCTGTGGGATGCTGTGAAAATCAAGCTCACATTGTGACTGTGGGATGGAATGGGGCCTTTATCATAATGGTTGATCTTGGCCTTGGCCCCATGGAAGACCAGCTCCAGCAGCCATGCTCATTCTCACAGATGACTTTCCATCCCCACTGGGAAACTGTGCTTCCCCCTCACTGAGCCCTGCACTTGGGGATAGTTGTTCTGATCACTGTGAAGATTGAAGAGTCACTCTATGTGCTTCACGGTATTCCCAGAGCAGGAAACCTTGGGGTGTGCAAAGGCGCCAGGCTCACTCAGACATCATGGAAGTGCAGGTGGCTACATCACTTTACCAACATACATGAAGACACACTATGTGCAGACACTTTTCCAGGTATTGATCATGAACCAATAACCACAGCAGATCCAATCACTGCCCTCTCGAGTTTCAGTGATATTTGGTGGCTACACAGTCACACTCAGAGCACATGTTACTCACATCACACTAGATGAAGCCCCTCCTTTCCTCCCTAGATGTGGATTCACAGCAGTGCAAAGGGAGTCCAGAGGAGGCACAGACACTGGGCAACACAGCACTACATACCCTAAAGCCTGAGGAGAGGCAGGGCAGCACAGACGCCTACTGTCCCTCACTTCTCAGATAGTTATGCAGCAGCGGCTCTGTGGCCTCGAGTACAATCACACAGCAGAGACCAGACTCTGTCCTCGTGGAGCTGACAGTGGGGACGGGCAGGGAGACACTGTGTCTGGCTGCCCTGAAGAAGGCAGAGGCGGTCACACCACTGAACAAGGACTCCCTCCCACTGAGCTTTCTGTCAGGCTCTCAGGGCTGCTTGGGCCAGGACTGCCCTACTGGGGGTGGAGACAGAGTGGGCCTGGAGCATGTGCACATGTACATCCCTGCATGTTTGCCAGGAAGGTAGTGTGGGAGGAAAGGCCAGGCCTCTCACTCTGCCTCCTACCTACCTTCCCCAGCCTGATGTCCTCTGTCCTTGACTCCTTGCTGGAGCTGATCTCCCAAGTGCATCACACCACCAAACTTCTCCTGGCCCAGCTAGAGCATGCCAAGCCCACTGAGGCAGAGCCCAAGGATGAGGAAGACTGTGGTGTGAGCCTATGGGCATGTGGGGAGGGAGGGGCCTTTGGACACAGAGAGAGTGTCCAGTACATGGGGACACTCAGCAGTCAGTGGGCTGATGCAGTCTGTGGGGACTTCCTGGGGGAGGCTTTATGCACAGAGCTCTCTCTGACAGGAAGTGGGAAGGTTGTGCCCCAGGAAGGAACATGGACAGTTGGTGATCTTTTCTTCTCTTTCAACTGCAGGAGCAGCTCCACTCAAAGCTGAAGTCCCAGCTGCAGAGCCTGTGCCAGCTCCACCTGCAGCTTGCTCCTCAGCTCTGCCACCACAGGGAAAGCCGGTGCCAGGAACCCCTTTTCCACCAGCTGCACAGCTGGGTCACCTGGTGGCTCCTCAGCAGGTGTCAGCTCCTGAGCCCCCCCTGGGGCCAGCTCCTGCCCCACACCTGCCATTCCCCTCTATTACTGTTGCTCATGCTTTGCTCTTTACTTTTGCACTTATTTTCTGCATTTATGTAAATAATAGTTATTTTTAAATAAAATTAAGATTTTATTGATGTTCAAAATGGTCAGCTTGGTGGCATGAAGTGCCTTCTCAGTGCAGTGAACCGGATACCTCTGTCCAGGTCCACAGCATTTTCCTCAGTGCTGCACCCATGAGTGGTTCCTCCCCTCTCCCCTACTGCTATTCTCTGGCCACCACTCATCTCATGTCCCCATAATTTACCTATTCTACATTTTTCAGGTCAGTGCAATCATACTTCTCCTTGGCCACATAATCCTGGAAGGGACTCATGAATCTCAGAAGACAGAGGGCCAGGACAGCACAGCCCCACTTCTCTTGGGTGAAGAACAAGCATTCTCTAGATTTTGATTGAATTTTATTTTTAAAATATGAAGTCTCAGAGCATCCTGGGCACCAGTGGCTCAAGGTTCCAAGGGATGATTGGTCCAATTTTGCCCTATGGCCACCGCAGGACTCTTGACCTAGGTACTGTACAAATCAGTAAATTGGGTTTTAGTACTGGGGATTGAGCCTAGGACTTTCTCAGTGAGCTACATCACCAGCTCATTTAATTTTTGATTTCAGTTTTATCACAGAATCTCACTAAGTAACTGATTTAGTAGTCTGGACTCAAACTTCTGATCCTCCTGCCTTAGACTCCCAGGGACTGTACTAATCCCTCAGTCCTGGGATTACAGTTCTTCACCACCTCACTTGGCTTCTGTAACGATTTTTGAAAAACAAACTCCAAAACCCACTGCTATGCCTGGTTTTCCACCTTTAGGACTTGAGGCTGTTTGATATCTCTGGTGAGAAGTGAGGACTCCACCAATGGGGTGCTTCTCAGTGAGAGGCCAGCCAATCTCTGTGTGATCATTATTGCAGGCCTGCCCAGCCTGTGTGGTGACTGCAGGCTTTGCCCTGACCTCCCTTCCACACTTCCCTGATGTACAGAGACCCTACTTCCTTCCACCTTTCAGCAGGGTCAGCTGAGCAGTTAGCAGGACAAGCCCATCCCAGTGAGACTTGTCTGATTCTGTCCCCAAGAAAACTCCCCAAGGTGTAGCAGCTAGGACACAGCCCCATGAGTCAGCCTGTGCCCATGAAAGGAACCATTTTATCAGTCTCCACTCACAGCCCACAGCTCATGACCTGCACTGAACAGTCCTGGGCCAACTCCCTGACTGTACACTCTCACTCCATCCTCACCAGATGCCGCTTGGCTGTCACACTGTGCACAACTACCCACTGCCATTGCCACGAATAAAGGATCATCTAGACAGAATTGGGACTTGAGGTGGCAATGCCTTTGGACAGGGACCATGTGCTCCATAGAAGCAACTTTGAGAACAATCTATGCTTTATAGATCCCACCATAGTGCAATCACATAGGGCCTAATTTCCATTTTACACATTAAATGTACGAACTTCACCATGAATTACATCATTATGTACTGCAATCATTACTAATAAAAATCATGTAACAAATTATAAACATTAAAATTTTATTATATTAAATGTAATGTATTCAAATTATAAACACTAAAAAGGGCAATGAAATTTTGACAAATGCAAAAAAATACAGTAGTCAAGTCATGCAAAGCCAGACAGACTGAGACCCTCTACCTGGCAGGCAAGAGTCCTTCAGGCAGATGCAAGCCTGATGCACAGAGCTGCCCCTGTGCTGAAGCTACTCATAGGCTGATGGGATCTCTGCGGCCAATCCCGATGTCATAGAAACATGCAATGTCATAGCACTTGGCTCTGTGCACAGCACAGTGCAGACACACAGAGAGCTTGCTGTGTGCTGACTGCCCGAGATCCCCAGCATCAGCATACCCTTGGGGGACACAAGGAACCCTCACTCCCAACACCCAGTGAAGACTGAGTAATGGAATAGAAAGTGAACACAGTGCTCAGGCAAATCTCCTCAAGGAGGCCTCAGTCTCCCACACCTGCCTTTGTACCTCTCCTCAGCCCTTTGATCCTCAGTTCTAGCAGTGTGACCAGAACTGTTGTCTCCTTTGTGGTCTCAGCATTCAAGCTCAGATATGGCCTGGAAGTGACAGTTGGAGATGCCCCTCCCCCATACCTGCTCTCTCCAAGAAAGGCCCTGGTCTTTCTGCACCACACACCTTCCCCTGGGCTCTTTGAAGACTGTGCTGGTTTGAAGAGGTCTGGGCGGGAGAGGATTTGCAAGGGCTGTCAACTACTCTAAACCTGCCAAATATACATAGCTTCCTAGTAAAAGTCTGTGGGAGGAACTAGGTGGCAAAAAGGGACAGCTGATTTAGAGGAACCCTGCTCTACACATCAGCACCAAAGCCTCATTGTGGCCTAGAAGGGAAATGTACGGGTAGCTTCCTCACTCAACAGCCTCCCAGAACACTGCCCACCCCTCTGCTAATTACAGAAGCTGCTCACTCCCCCCACACTCACCTTCACAGCCTCACAACTGCATGCATCTTGGGCTCTAGGCACTGTGATTCTGGTACCAGTTGGCAGGCATAGGAGGAAACAGGGGAAGCCTGGCAACTACCTGGAATTTAACCCAGGAGAAGGAAGACAACTTCAGAGGATTTTCTTACCTGAGGCCCAAAATCTGGACCAGAGGCACATCCCATGGGTGCACTGTACACGTGTCCCCTGGGACCTCCCTGGTCCAGCTGGTGTCCAGGTCCTTGGGACCCAGGGACATGCCAGCAGTGGGCTTGAACATCAGCTCCAGGCCTCATAACACAGACAGACAATGCTTGGCCAACTGGAGGATCTGGTATTGGCTAGGAGAGGTATGTGTGACCCTACTGGGGTATTTTGTGTCCCCAGATGCATGTGGTCTGGTGCACAATTACTTCTCTTTCTGCCAATGTGTGGTCAAGATCTGAGGGCCCAGCTCCACACCCTGGCACACCCATCTTGGCCTCCTTGGCCAGTTGTAATTCTGTCTGTCCCCCATAAACAAACTCTACATGCTCAATACCCACCTGGATCCTGCCAGATGGGAGGATCCATAATCATCATCCCAAGATTCCATGTGAACCTGCATTCACACAGGGACCCAGAGCTTGTGTCTGCCCCTGGGATACTCTACAGTCAGAGTCTTCCACTTGCCCTCAAGACCCCATTCTAACCACAGAGACCTCTGGAGAACACCTGGTGTGGGAGCTGCCTGCGGTAGCCATATGCCAAGAACCCTGGTACCCTCAACCCCAGGCCCTGGACCAAGGATACCAGCATGCAGGTTCTAGGTTGGTCTGGATGAAAACAGATCAGCCATCTCTGTAGTACTGGGTTCTCCCTGGCCAACAAGGGACTAGGGAAGCACAGAGAAAACCCCAGGACAGCCATTTGCAGCACAAGGCCAGCTGGGTGGGTGGGTAGGAGAGAGAGGCCAGTGACAGGAAGAGAAGAGATGGATGGAGGACAAAAGGATGGGGAAGAAAGTAAGAGAGTAGAAAAAGGCACTGCACTGGACAAAGGCCCCACCCTGATCTTTCCACTCAGCAAATCTGCTGGGTTACAGCAGAGACCAGGGACTCTGGACTTTGGGCAGCTGTACACACAGAGTCTCCTCCTCTTGTGATCCCATCCCAGGGCCTGGGGGTCTTGAGGGAACAAGGAAGGGACTCAGAAGTGTAAGTCAGGCAGAGGAAGAACAAGGGAAGTATAGTACAGGAGTGTGTCCTAGTCAGGTGGTTGTGCAACACAGTCTGCAGTTCCCCACGTGCCCCACTGGGCTGCCAGGAACACTGAGTACCCACTGCCCCTGACCAGGGCCAAGGAACAGTAGGCAGGGATCCTCGATCATCAGAAGAGGGCCATATAGATACCCACACAGACATTGGGCCTGGACACCTCAGAGAAGCCCTGGGCCCTCTGTGGGTCCTACAGAACCTGTTCCTGCCCTTGGGCTCCAAACCTCTCTTCTCTTCAGCTCCAGCAGGGTGCCACACATCAAGAACAATCTGCTTATAGTCCACAGGGAGACCCCATCTGGAGGGGCTGTACTGGGCCTGGGTTCTTCCTCCCTGCCCCTCACTGATCCTGTGCCTCAGCTTGCCACACTTGGACACAAAATTAAAAAATCACACCCCACAGGCTCAGGGAATAAGGCGGGGAACATACCCAGTTAAGTGGCTGCAGTGTGTGAAAATGGGACCAAGAGGTACTACTGTCCTTGTCCCCAGCCTGGGAATGAAACCTATCAGGACATGGCTAGTCCAGCCTGTCTGGGGAGACCATGTCCGTCTCCTGAGGAACTGTGTTCCCCTCCCAGGTCAGAACAGCAGAGACCCTGCATGAACTGGAGTGAGAAGGAAATGGAACAAATGTCCATCACCAGGGCTTTAGAAGTGAGCCCAGGCCCAAGCATGAAATTCAGCATCCTTTCTGAAGCTGTCTGACCAGGGATTGGGCTTTGGGATGTGATCAGTACCTGGGGTCAGGGCACAGGGTCTTTGGGTTTGTGGCCATTTAGTTTCTCTGTGTCTGGGAGGCATTCTGGAGTGCAGTTAGCTGTGGGGTGAGCACCTGTGCTTCCTGGGGTGGCAGAAGAAAATGCTGCTGATGGCTGACACCACTTCAAATTGTCTACTGATTTCAGATGAGGGGGCCTTGCAGGGAACTGCCTTAAACAAGCCCAGACTGCCCAGCCCCTCTTCTAGGGGACTTTGCTCATCATAGTCATACTGTAAACCAGGCATGGGTGTGCACACCCAGAATTCCAACATTTTAGGAGGCTGAAAGTTCAAGCCCAGTCTGAGAAACTTAGTGACTTAGTGAGACCCTTTCCCAAAACATGCAGTACAAGGGAGGAATAGGGAAGAGGACATAGCACAGTGCAAAGATCCTAGGTTTCATCTACTGTGTTGAAAAAAAAGCCATGCACACATGATAATGTGAAATTCTCCACCCTAATGTGTTCTCATCCACCATGTCTGACCACAGGGTGTATAAAAGAGCATGATCTGCATTTTGATCTCACAGGATAGGATGTGCAGTCTTCTCCAGGAGAGGGACAGTCTTCCCAATATGAACATCATAATTGTCTCCCAGGAAACCCAGCTGCCCTGTCCTGGGGAGACACTTTGGCAGTTAACTCAGAATACTCCTTACCTGCTGCTGATCATGAACTTTCTTCCAATGGGATCACATCAAATTGAAAAACTTTTGCACAGCAAAAGAATCCACCAACAGAGGGATGAGATAACTCACAGAATGGGAAAATATTTTTACCACCTACTCCTCCAACATAGGACTGACATCTACAATAGATAAAGAACTCAAAAAAAATTATACCCCACATATATAAAGACCTAATCCACAAATGTGCATCTAAAATGAACAGACAATTCTCAAATGAAGAAGTACAAACATAAATAAATGCATGAAAAAGTGTTCAACATCACAAGTCATTCAAGAAATGCAAATTAAAACAACACTGAGATTCTGTCTCACTGCAGAGAGAATGGCTATCATCAAGAAATTAACCAATAACAAATGCTGGCGAGGATGTGGGGAAAAAGGAATCCTTCTCTATTGTCAGTAGGAGTATAAATTGGTACAACCACTATGAACATCAGTATAGAGATTCTTCAAAAAACTCAAACTAGAGATTCTATTTGACCCACCCATTCCCCTTCTAAGTATCTACCCACAGCAGTTAAGAGCATCATAACACAGTGATGTATGAATACACATGTTAATAACAGCATAATGTATAATATCTGAATCTTGGAAACAGCCCAGATGCTCATCAAAAGACGAATGGAAAAAGAAAATGTGCTATGTATACAGGATGGAGTATTACTGTGCCATAAAGAGGGATAAACTTGAGTCATTTGTAGGAAAATGGATGCCCCTCTTGAGACCATAATCTTAAGTAAATCAAACACAGAAGTATAAATATCACATTGTTTCTCTTGTGTGGGGAACTCAAAGTGTAAATAAGGAGTTTTCTGGAGGACAGATGTTGGGAAGTAGATAGAAAGTGTTCAAATGGGAAGGGGAAGACAGGAGGGTGGAAGGGGAAAGGAAGGAAAGGAAAAGGACCAAAAAGAAAATAGAAAGAAAAAAATGGAAACAAAGATTTTGTAAATGGTAGGGGCAGTAAGGTTGAACAGGGGGAATGGGACAAAAAAGAATTAAAATATATCATGTACAGCTACAAATTTCCTATGATGAATGTGATCGTATATATGACAAATTTGTACTATAAAATATAAAGTTAAAAAAATAAGCAATGATGGGATAAGTAAAAAAAATGATTGCCCACAGAACACCCATCAGCCTGTGCTGGTTCAGGACAAGGGTCTCTTTGTGCATCAGGCTTGCATCGGCCTGAAGGAATCTGTCTGCAGGTACAGGGTCTCAGATCTGTGCAGGCTTTGCTTGGCTTGGCTGTTTTATTGTAGTCCATGTGTCAGAATATCACTTCCTTTCTTACTGTGTTTATAATTCAACATATTTTTTATTATTGCATGTTTGTAGTACATGATTACATTCATGGTGGAGTTGGTTCATTTAATGTGGAGAATGGAAATTTGACCCTACCCGCATGTTATCCTACAATCCATAAAGCGTAGCTTGTTCTCAAAGTCATTTTTGTGAAACGCACAGATCCTGTTCCCAGGCATTACCAAAATGCAGGTCATGAATAGGAGCCTAGCCTGGCCTAATTACTGTTTCAGTTAGACTCTGTTTCAAAAGTTAAAAAAAGAAGAAAAAATTTAAAACAGGATAGCAATATGGCTCAGTAAGGAGTTTTGTACTAAAGAAAAAATTAAAGAAGAAAAGGAATGATCGAATATTTTTCGTTATAAGACATCAAGATCCCAAGAAGATATATTTAGTAGCATATTTGCAGCCATCTAATTTAAATGGTATAAGGTAAAAATTTGAACCAATGCAAACCCGAAAGTTGACCAATGCATATGTGACAGTCTATCCCATGCAAGGTGTGTTGACTAAGGTTCACATGCAAGAGAAACTGCAGTCTTTGGGTTGGTGAAATTATAGGTGATTTTTATATTTTCCTTATTAAATTTTCTCCATGGCAAAAATACTGAATTTATGTAATATACAAAGCTTGTTCTCAGGCTGATTATAAAAGTCAAATCAGAAAATACTGAAAATTTAAGGACAATCATCAACAAAAACACACAAGTAAAAAAATTGAACTAAAACAAAACCCCCAAGCTCTGCTTAAGACACCTGCTTCAAAGCAAACATCAGCAACTTCTGAGTTAAACTTGCACCAGTTTGATGCAGCAACTGGTGGTTTGATGCAATATGATGAAGCAATTTCACATCTAAGTATATCAACCAAGAAATGAAAGTCTACAGTTCTATAGTATGCAGGTAATTATGTGACTATTTTTTAATTCAATCATTGAAAAAAGAAGTTCAGTAGAGTGTTCCATGCAAAGTCCACCATCAAGAATAGGAAGTCCAGAGCAGCATGGGGTGTGTTTATTAAGTTCTCTTGCAGTTTACTTCCACAGGCTCTCATGAATGTGGTTACTTCACATCCTCTTCCGTAGGACAGGGAAATTTGAATGTAGTCTAGCTCACTTTATGATCACTTGTCTTAGCAACATTCTCACTGCTGGGTCAAAATACCTGGCAACCACATGTTAAAGGAAGAAAGGTTCATTTTAGCTCAGTCTGTAGAGGCTCCAGGCACACTCAGTGAAATCTGGGTGTTTATAAGTGAAACAGATAAAGAGGCCAGAGGCAGCTCACCCCTGGGACAGAAGCATCCAGTTTCCTGACACTAGCACCAGGGCCCATGGAAAAGAAAGATGATTTAGGGCAGGTGAATCCCTCAGGTATGTAGAGGTCCTCATGTTCTGGCTCTCTGGGCAGCCAGGAAAGGCCAGGGCAGGGTTCTACATGTCCTGGACAAGGGGCCTTTGACTAGGATGAGCCCCAAGAAGTGGAGGGGCTAGAAGAGAAAGCCTGTTTCTTTCCCTGAACAGGGTGGAGCTTTGAGTTGATCACCCAAGTGTCCTGCAGCCTCACCACATCTTTATGAGACTTTGGGACCACTCTATTCAAAACCTTGGAATATACTTTCTATCCCCTAGAGGTTGCTCCCAGACAAAAGCTCAGGGCTTTGTGCACTGAGACTTGAGAAGTTCAGAAATGAGAAGAGCATTGGACCACTCATTCATCCACTGCAACATGACCTCCCTTTGTAGCCTCAGATTCTTGCATGGATGTGGGTGAGAGGCCATTCTGGCCAACCTGTCACCATGCAGGACTGAACCACCCATTATGAGCATCCTTCTGTAAGATCTGAACTGGTCAGTGGTTGGGACTCAGGGCAAGTTCTGAGTAGCCAGGTATGATTAGACACATCTGTAATTCCAGCACTCTGGAAAGCTGAAACAGGAGGATTACAAGTTGGACCTCACCCTGGGCAACTCGGTGAGACCCTGATCCAACAGCAGGATGGTTTGGGAATGTAGCTCAGCGGAGAGCACTCTGGTTTAATATCCAGTAGTAAAACAAAGCAAAACATCACCACCACTAACAAAAACAGCAACAAAAGACATAGAAGTTCCAAGACACTCTCATGAATTCAGTGCTACACCTGAAATTCTCAACTTCTTCCTGGGCTGAATTAGGCCTGGGACCTGCACACAAGAAACCAACATGGTCTTTGCCCTACAGGAGCCCACAGCCTGAAGGAGGAGAGGGACAAAGCCCTGAGAAATGTAGTGAAAGAGAAACCCATTGTCATTACCCAATAAAGCGGGTGGAAGGCTGAAGTCACTACATGAGGGCATCTGAAAAGGTCTCACTGAGGTGACTCTGGTTCCTGGAGCTAATGACATGGGGGATTGAGTCCTGCACATGCCTCAGCACATTGTGGGAGAGGGAAGGAGTAATTGCCTGGGATTGAAAGCCAACATTGTTTTTAGTCAGGGAGAAGGTGAGGAGTGAGGACTGTGTGGCTGGAGAGAATCAGGGAAGAAGTGGGGGAGGGGGTACAAGGATGGGGGAAGAATCTCAGATGTGCTAGAGACTGTCAGTGACCGACAAACACATCCCCAGGACTATCAGACACAACACTAAACATCTGTTCTCACAGTTTGTGGGGAGGCTCTGCTGGGGGCTTCTGCCATGGTACCTCAGGAGGTCAGCGCTGCAAGTGACAGTGGGCCACTACTGTGGCAGAACCTGCTCTCAGGCTCTGGTGTGGGTTAGGGCAGGACTCAGTTAGGACACAGGCCTGATTTCTCCTCCATCAGTTGCCTCTTCTCAGGGCTCCTCCACAGCTAGCAGTGGCTTCCCCAGAGCAAGAGATCTAGAGAGGAGGACAGAGAAGAAAAGAGAGAGAACGACAGAGCAGAGGAGGTAGAGAGCCGGACACTACTCAGAGCTGAGTTTTGTGTGGCCCTTGGTGGTGACATCAGAGGACATTTGCCATGTTCTACTAGATTGCAGTGAGTTGTAGGGTGGGGCAGGGAGCTCAGAGCACAGTACTTGCCTACCACGCATGAGGTGCTGGGTCTTATCTCAGCACTTCTGTTATACAAATGACAATGAATCTCTGAGCGTGGCCCACAGACAAGGGAGTGGATCTTTCAGGATGTGACCATCAGGAGGCGAGGGAAGTGGGAGCTGGTGAGCAGGGGCCCAGAGCATGATCCTTGAGGAGGTGCACAGGGCTGAATGTAAAGAGGATTCAGATAGAATGGGGAGGTCCTATGAGAGGTCCTGACTGGAGTCCTCAGCAACAATAAATAAATAAATACAGCCAGCAGAAAATGGGAGGCATAGAGAGAGGGAAATGTGTGAATTAATTTTCAGCCTGTCATGATGATATCCAGGAGGCTAAGTGTCATTGCCCCCACCACACAGTGGGAGCCAGGCCTGTGTTCACTGGATTCCATGCTCCGTGCTACCACTTCCTGGATCTCCCAATATCCCTCCCCTTCACTTCTCTTCTCTTTTCTTTCTGTGCCAGGGATCCAACTTGGGACCTCGCACTTGAGAGGCAGGCAGAACCACTGAGCTAAATCCTCAGCCCAGGACTTCACTCTTTGTGCACTGGGTACATGTGACAGAAGCCCACAGGCTTTGCAAGTGTCATCTCACATGCCTGATGATGTCCCCAGTGAGCAGATGCCAGGAAGACCTCCATAGAGCTGGAGGACACACTGGAAAATCCTAGATAGAGAGGTGTACTGAGCTGTCCAGGGTAATATGAGCAGATGGAAGGAGGATCTGGGCCCACACCCAGGTCTGTCTCTTCAGAGCTGGGTCCAGGGGCACTGCTGTTTTCCTTCCCCATGAGGAAGCTTGGCCTCCTCCTTGCTGATCCAGCACTTGGATGAAACTGTTCTCTTCACTCTCAAGGAGATTGGACAATCATTCCATGGGCTTTTTGAGGGTAACCAGAGCATGAAGCTGTAGGGGCTTCCAGGGCCCTCAGACATCATGAAAGGAGCTGGTGGGTTCTCAGGCCTTGAATGTACCAGGTACCAACCAGGATTCAGCAAACAGAGGATGCACAACTGCTGCCTACTTGGGCTTTCATGGTAGATGGGCTAGACAGGCATGCTGGACAGCAGAGCAGGTACTGCCCACATTATAGCAGATGTGGTTACCCTCCTACCTCCATAGGTAAGGACACATAATAGGGGATGAGGAGCCCATAGGAGGCACAGAGAATGGGGCAATGCATCACTACATGAGCTAAAGCCTGATGACAGGCAGGCAGGACACATTCCCCATGCCCTTTCACTTCAGATCACCAACCCCGTTCCCACAAGTGCAGTAGCACTGCAGGGACCACTCCATTTCCTGACACAGGTGACCTGCCACTGCAGAGGGGCAGGAAGACTTGGGTCAGGCTTCCCTGAAGAAGGGAGAGAGGTCCCACCACTACCCATGGACTCCCTTCCATGGAGCCTGCTCCCATGGAGCTTCCTGGGCCAGGGCTTCTGCACTCAGGGTGGAGAGAAGGTGCAGCTGTCACCTTTATAGCTGGACCAGAAGGCAGACCTCTAACTCCACAGGGCACCCCTGGAAAGCAGTTGGGAGGGAAGTCCACACCTCTCACCTTGATGCCCACACCTGTCTTCCCAGGGCCAGAGCCTCCCACCTTGGCTCCAGGCAGGAGCTGCTAATCCAGTTAGGCCACTCAGCCCATATTTAACCTGGCTGAACTGGAGTGCTCTGAGCCCACTGAAGCAGAGCCCAAGGGTGGGGACTGGTCACAGGCCTGTAGGCCAGTGGGGAGGGATGGGACTTGTTACACAGAGGATTCAAGGCACTGGGGCCACCCTGGAACTCTGATTCACTCAGAAGTCAATGGGTGGATGCAGTGCGGGGAGACTTCCTGAGGGTGGGTTTGTACACAGCTGACTCATTTCTGAACATGGAAAGAACATGGAGCTTTGGTGTTTTTTTGTCCTTTTGGTATTCAAGGCCAACTGTGACCAACCTCAAGTTCCACCTGCTGAGCTTGTGGCAGCCCCACCTGCAGCACCCTCACCAACTCCAAAACCAAAGCAACAACCAGTGCAGGAACCCCAATGTCATGGGCTCCAGAGCTGGGCCCGGTGGCAGCTCCACAGCAGGTGTCAGCTCCTCAACTGTACCTGGGACCAGCTCCTGCCAAACACCTGGCCTTCTCCCCTCCTTTCCCTTTGGATTTCTTTCCATTTTCATTTTCATCTTCATGTCTGTAATTCTGTTATACCTTGTGTCCTCCTAAACTAATTTTCATCAGTTAAGCTTCTGTTTGTTCTAACATGCTCAGTGCAGTGGAATCCAGCACATTCTTAGTTTGCACAACCTTTACCTCTCAAGTTCCAGAACATTCCCACAGCTTGTACCCATACACGCACCTCCCCATTCCCCTTCTCTACTCCCCAGGCACCACCTACCTACCTTTATGTTTCTGTGGTTTACTGTTTCAGTTTTTCACATCAGGGAATCAAATTTAACATTACTGGAAGAGCCTGACTGATACTGCTCTATGGTGGAAGGCCCAATCCGAGATAGACCACACTTTATAGGGAAAAAGGAAATACCATAGTGAATGTATTTATCATTTGGTGTTCAAACAGCTGTTCTATGATTTCCACATTACCAGGCAGGTAAAGGAAGGCAGACTTTTCCTACAGTTAAAAAAGAAACAAAAACAATATGAAAAGTAAGACTGACAAACTACACCAGAAAAGTGTTACTTAGAATCCATGGCTCAATAGAGGACCCACACTGGAGGGGTAGAACCAGGTCTCATGAGTCCATTCATTTGTGTCCTAAAACACAAATTCTTATAATTCCAAAGGAAAGCTCCACATATGGCCTAGGAGTGTATAAAATGCTCAGTCTCCCAGTGCTGATACACACAGGTACCCGTCACTGAGATGTCTCATGTCCCACCAGACTGGCAGGTGTTAAGGCTCCACTGATCAGCACTGGTGGGGGTATGGAGGCAGAGCACAGGCCCGTCTGGCAGCTCCCAATCAGTGTTCTCCACCTGTGTCCTTTTACCTCACAGGGCTAAGGCAAGATTTGTTTTCCAGACTGTCATTCACAGCACTGTTTGAACTCAGAAGGAACTGGGACCATCACTAACATCTACAAAGAGGGTTGTGTTGGATTACTGTGGGCTGCATGAACCTGGCAATCCATAGGGATAAGGAGGCATGGCTCTCTGGGTCCACAGGGAATCAGGCCCAGGAATCTGATCACGAAAATCACACACAGGTGTGCAAAGGATATCTGCGTGGATGATATCAGATTCCAAAGTGCAATATCTCTGACATCAATCTGCATACTCACACAGATGTGCAAAAGTCTGGGTATAAGAACATGAGACAGACAGAAGCAAAGAGGCAGAGAAAGACAGAGCCTGGGAGACTTGCCCAACAATTAAGGATGAGGAACTCTAGAGGTGGATGCAGAAAATTTTGGTGTGTCTATCACTGATGTATGAAGATGATTATAATGTGAATATTTTAATTATGTATAGATCAATGTTAAATCATCTCTGTTCATTTACCTATTTAATAAAATACTCACTTTTTATCCTTAAGTGAAATGATTGTAAGAGAAGAAATATTTGCTATGACAATAAATAGAAATATTTACCATGAGAATACAGTGGTACCTTGGTACATGAACTTAATTCTTTCCATTATTCTGGTCCAAAACAATTGGTCATGAACTGAGTTAAATTTCCCTATAAGGTCAACATTGAACCTAACCATTAAATTTGATTCAGATTGTGACCAATTTGGTTTGTGATCAGAGTTATGGAAAGAAATAAGTTTGTGAACCAAGGCTCCACTGTATAAGGAATTTGATAGGAATGAAGAGTAGATAAAAGACAGTTGTCCTCCCCAGCAAGAGTGGCCTCCCTGAGGTGCTCCTTCCCGCTGTCCTCACCTTTCTGTGCAGGCCTGTGTTACTCAACTGCTGGGTGGGGACTGTGCTGGCCCATAAGTGCCTCTGTCATCCCATGAAGGACTGCAGAAATGGCCTAGCTGAACCTCAAGCAGTTCCAGTGGCTGTGAATGTATAATTGACTCAGCAGCTTGTGCAGTTGTATGTTCAATGGTTCCTAACCATTCACACCCACAGCGGAGGTAAAGGGAACATGTGAGTCTGTAAATCTCACTCTTTCACATGAATCTCTACATGTGAAATTTCCAGGTAAATGTGTACAGATTGAAGATTGTGGGCACAGAGTTCACATCTGAGGGCTCCATATAACTTGGAGCCTTGGAAGGTGAGGACAGGGGCTGGAGGGGCCCTTAGTGGAGACCTGAGGGGGGAATGAGGTGGAACACCCAGTGGTGGAGGGAACCAGGAGGCAGGGAAGGCCCCAACCCATGCCCCCAGCTTCATAGCTCAGCTTCTCAGTAAACAGTCCACCCTGCAAGCTGGAGAGAAGAGGGAGCCCGTGTGGCCACCCTGCAGGACAAGCCCACATCTGACACTGTGCTCAGTGGGTGGAAGCAGAAAGTTTCTGTTTTAGGTCAGGAATGAGACCAGAGTTCCCATGGGGCATCTTCAGTTCAACACAGTACTCAGGGTCCTGGCCATGGAAATTATCAAGAGAAAGAAACCAAAGACATCCAAATCAAAAAGAACAAGAAACTAGAGACATTTATAGCTAAATGGATGCATATTGAGGCCATTCTCTTAAGTGAAATAAATAGGACACACATGTGTAAATACAGAATAGTTTCTCTCATGTGAGAAACAAAGTGTAAATAAGGATTAAAATGACTAAAATGAATAACTAATCATTTGAAATAGGAAGAAAAGGTCAAAAGGTGTAGGGGTGGTGGGAGGGGAAAGGGAAAGGAAAAATTATGAGAAAAGAAAAAATATGGAAACAAAGTCTATGTAAATAGGGATAGGTGGAGGGGGTGAAGGGTGCACAGGTAATGGGGAAAAAATAAGAACCAAGATCCATCAGGTACAGGTCCAAGCACCCAATGATAAATGTAAATGTATTGTATACCTAAAATGTACCAATAAAAGAATAAGGAGAAAAAAAAGACATCCAAGTCAGACAAGAAGTCTTGAAAATGGTTTCTGTTTTCAGAGGATATATCATGTATACCAAAAACCTAAGATTCCACTAAAAGTCTGGTGGAAATAATGAACAAGTTGAGCAAAGTAGCAGGATGCAAAATCTGCATGGAGAAATTAATTCTGTCTCTATGCACTTAAATTCTCACCCACTACAAAAACTCAACTTCATATTTAATTGTGTCAAAAAGAATGAATACATGGGAAAATTTTAACCACATTTGCCAGTTGCCTGAAAATTATGGAACATTGATGAAGTGAGTGAAAGGCACAAGGACAAGGGAAGATTTTGGATTGTAAGAATTAATGCTGTTCTAATACCCATGCTACCCAAAGCAACCACCAGAATCAATGTCTTCCTAGCAAATATCTATAACATTTTCCTATATAGAAAAAGGAATCTGAAAATTCATATGGAACTACAGAACACTGCAATACCCTATTTCAAAATATAAAGTGATAGCAAGGAAGACAGTCATAGTGACAGACAGAATAAATCGGATGGCCGAGATACCAGTAGAAACCAAAGTGTACTTTCACTGAGGGGTTCTCTTTTATTTAGTTTGATTTTTATTTATTTTATTTTCTTGATACAGGGTCTTCCTTTGTATCTGGCTGGACTTGAACTCACTGTATATCCTGGGGCTGCTCTGGAACTCCAAGTGAATGTGCTGCTTATAAAAGCCTACATTAAGAAAGACTATCTTAAATGAGTAATCTAACTCTTCATTTCAAAGAACAAGACAAAGAACAACAAACTAAGCCCAAAGTTAGTAGATCTAGGGTGTAAAAAAAAAAACACTCGGAAGATCATCAAAACTAAGAGTGGGTTTTTAATAATGACACAATTGATGAAACATTAGTTAGACTAACTAGAAAAAAGAGAAAAGACAAGTATTACAAGAAAAAAGAGTTGTTACAACTGATAGCACAAAGATACCTAGGTCCTAGGATCATAAGAGATGACTATGGACAAGAATATGCTGGAAAATTTGATAACCTGAAAGGAATAGATAATTCTGAGGCAAATACAATCTACCAAGACTAAGTCATGTGGAAACAGAAAAATCTGAACCAACTGGTAAGATGAGCGAGGAGGTTGAATTAATAGTAAAATCTTCCAGCCGGGCATGTTGTATGCCTGTAATCCAAGCACTCAGGAAGCTGAGGCAGGAAGACTGCCACAAGTTCAAGGCCAGCCTGGACTATACATGTGAGTTTAAGGCCAGCTTGGACTGCAAAGTGAGAACCTGTCTCAAAAAACAGAACAAAACAACAACAACAAAATTCCCACCAAAAAAATCCTGGACTTGATGCTTCTAGGCCCAACTACACCCAATACTTAAAGAGCTAGTACAGTGCTTCTCAAACTCTTCCAAAATATTGAAGAGGTTGAATACTTTCAAACAGCTTTAGGAGGTGAGTCTTGCCCTGGTTTCAAATCCAGACAAATTTGCTGCAAAAAAAAGTACAGGCCAATATCTCTGATGAATATAGATGCAAAAATCTTCAACAGAATACATAGGAGCAAACTGAATTCAACAGCACAGAAACAAAACAAATGATCTATATCAAACTATGAAAAGACATGGAAGAATTTAAATGTATAAGGACTCTGATTCCAAACATACAACATTTTTGATCAGTCAATACTTCAGAGACAGTGAAAAGATTCATTGTTTCTAGGGATTCACTGGGTTGAGAAAGAGAGATGAACAGGTAGAGCACAGGAAATTTTCAGGGCAATGAAACTATTCTATGTGGTACTGTTATGGTGGATTTATGACAGTGATGGTGAATGTTTTAGAGACCGAGTCCAAACTGCAACCCCAGACCCACTTATTTATTGCAATTAAACCTGTATACTGAGGTTTTAATTTAGAAAAAACAACTCTACATTTACATCTTTGGTCTTAAAAGAAAAACAGTAATATGTGTGCCATAAATTTGCTGCCACTGATATATGACCTACATTTATCACAACCCATAAAACTGTGCTGTAGAAAAAGTAAATCCTATAGAAACTATGGGTGCTAGTTAATGTGCTAACATTGGTTCATCGATCATAACAAACATCACACAAATGCAAAATGTTAATGATGGGGAAATCATATGGAGGAACAGTGGGTTAATGGGAACCTACTGTACTTTCCACTTATTTTTTTCTGCAAATTTAAAATTCCTCTAAAAATACTCTATCAAGAAAAAATTGTGATGTAAAAAAATGAGCACAATACAGAAATATATATATATAATATATATATATTTTTTGTTGGCTAGGCCATAGAATCTAACAAAATCCAGAGACTAGGAAGGAAGGAGGGAATAAAGTTTGACCACAGAAACAAGAGAGGAGGTTCTTTTAAGAGAAAAAGAGAATTAACAAGTGAAACAGCAATACAGAAAGCAAATATGTCTATACTAATGGAGCTTTGGGACTGAAGGAACAGCCATGAGAAAAGATACTTAGGAATTTGGAAAAGAGTTTTTTGCATATTGTGTGATATAACCTTGTGCTATACTTCCCTCAAAACTATGAGAAAAATTTCTGTTACATTTGACCCTTTGAGATTTGGTTTTATTCTTTGAAGATGTGTTTCACTGACCTATAATTAGGCACACAGATTTCTGCTTTCATCCAGGAAAGGGCATCAGGGACCAGAATTATTGTTCTATCTCAAACACCTTAGATACTGGACAAAAATATGAGAAACAGCAGTATGCAGAAACTGGAAAACAGCAAGTGCAATAAGAAGGAACGCAAAGCAGGCCCTAATGGCCTGCAATTTACTGCCTGGAATTTCCAGGCCAGAGCGTAACAAAGAGGAACCTGAACAGAGCACCTAGTGCTCTTGAGTTCAAAGACAAAATCAGTGCTTGGAAAGCCAAGACAGCTAGAATTCATGGGACACAGTATTAGAAAGAAGGGAATCAAATAGGAGAGGAAGGGAGGGAAAGAAGAAGACAGAAAAAGAGAGGGAGGGTGACAGAGAGATCCTTCTGTTATAGCTTGTGCCTAGATGTCCCCCAAAGCCTAACAGGCTCATAGGTGGGGCTTCTCAGAGCTGGCTCATTCTAGGGTGTGCAATACTGAGATTAAGGGTGTGTGATAACTAAATGGGTTTAGCAAGGTTTGGGGTATGGATAGTGGAAGCCCCACCCTGAGTGTCAGTGGCACAATAGGCTTGTAGCCTGGATGGAATATAAAGGAGGAGAGAGAAGGCAGACTTGCCACCACTGCTGCTTGCTGCTTTCTGCCTGCTGCCTTTGGCCTGCTGCACCATAGACTGTCTGCTCTGTGATACTTCTCTACCATGTCAACCTACCTCAGAGCCAGCTAAGTATGGAATGAAACCTCTACAAATTGTTAATGGAAATAAACTTTTCCTCATTAACTTGGGGTGTTGAATATTTTGCCTCAGGATTGAGAAAATTTCTAAGATATTTTAGATGCTCAGAGGGTTTCCCTGCATGTAGAGTGGCTTTAAGTATCCATTTCCTTTGACTCTACCTAGTTGGTCAGAGCTACCTTGGATCAGAAGTCTCCACAGAGCTTGGGAGGTCAAAGCTAACCTTGAAAAAGAGCAGAGTTACTGGCAATTTTATGCAACCCAATTCTATTTTGCAATTTGAAAGTGTATTCCATCATTATTAATTCAAGATTCTCTCCAATATTAAGACACAAGCAAAGTAATTTTTCCTTTCTGTTAACAAGTAGCCAGAAATTTGTCAGAGAAGTTCTAGTTGCTGTTTATATTTATAAATTGGCAAGTACTCAGTAGCAGTAAAAGCATTAGTCGATTTGAGATGATATATGCTTCCTAGTATACCAAATTGTCTCTTAAATTTATCACTGTGCCCCATCAAAGTCCTGCCAATATTCCAGAAGCATGTTATAATCACAATTCTGTAGGGAACAGGGAAAGGGCACATTACTAGAAACTCTGCAGTGAGTCCTAGTCTCCTGCGAGCCATGGCAGCACAAGAAGAATTAACTTTTTATACAGGAAAGGTAGAAAACATGAATGAGACTTGAAGAAGAAGCTTTAGCTTTGGGCCTGATCAGTGCTGCTCTGGGCAGCAAAGAGGAAAGACCCCAAGCTTGCCTCACCTTTTATTCAGTGCATGGGGAGAAACAAATATAACAAATGACTCAGGACAGAGTTCAGTACATTGGGAGAAGCAAATTTAACAGATGACTGGAGAGCTGTGGAATTCCTAAATCAATGAAGAACTATGGAGATGAAGATTTTGTTCCTCCCAGGATGTCTTCAGCTGCTGTAATCTTGTCCTGGAGCATCACAGCATCACCGGATCATTAAGGTCTCAGTTGTGACCAGAGGCCAAAATGGAATTATGTCTCCAAATTCCATAGCTGCCCTGTAGGCAGGAGAACTATGCCTAATCAAATTATTTTTCCCCAAAATTAGGTAGCATTTCTCCTGACACAATTCAAAACCTCTGTTTCAAAATTGAGTCTAGTTTTGGTAACCTTCAGCCTTCACTAGGCATTTCAGGTAGTTGTCAGATAGCCAGCTCAGCTGTATATATACTTCCTAACTCCAGGGAATCTATGTTGTTACTCTAGCAATTATTACTTTAAATTATAGAAATTAGTATGCTCACGGATGTTAATAACACAACGGCGCTTCAATGAAAGGAAACTTCCATGGTTCAGTTGCAGAAACATTCATAGATTCTTCAGTAGAGTGGGCTTTTAGGAATTCTGAAATAACTAAAAGTATATCTGACATTATAAGTTGCCAGAAGCAATTATATGTACTAATTCAGTTTAGATGCTACAGTTTTCCATAATTCATTCAAGAGAAAGAAAGCATAATAGCTTCAAATTCTGTGGATCCTCCTACTCAGACAATAAGTGGTGATATCAAAAACAATGCATGAAGCAAGTGATTATGAACTCATCATTTTCTCATCACAATATCTTTGCCATTATATTTTTTTCTATTAATTGACCATACCATCTTTATGTAATCTTTCTTTCACATTCAATCAACAACTTTTGGTAATTATATCAGTAAATATTTCTCAAACCTGTCTCTTTTACTACTATTCTGCTATATATATTTATCACACATCTAATGTGCAATAAAAACTTCCCTTTTCTGCTCACAGTCCACATATCTATTTCTACCATGTGACCAAAACTTTTTCTGTACAATTAAATCTGACAATAGTTTCCCCACAAAAAGTCTTCAATGACTTCTTATACCTGTAGAAAGTGCAGGTGCTTTTGTACAACACCCAGGCATTCTGTGACCAGGCTGTTCTCCTCACTTATCCCTTTCTGTCAGCATGAACTCTAACACTAACATGTGTTATTCTCTGCATCATTCTAATTTTAGTATATGTGCTGCCCAAGTGAGCACAAGGTGTCATTCTCTGTTCACACTGTTTATTCATGCTATTATCAAAATACCAAATATTATCTTCCCTCACTTAACTAAATTCTGTTTATCCTTTAATGGTGTATAAAATTTTCCTAAGCACACATACCTCTATCATGCCTTACCATATATTAAAATGATTCACAATGTGCCTGGGTCCTTCTAAAGTCTGAATTTCATGGGGGCAATAACAAAATTGTACAGTATTTTGTATGTTCCATGCATCTGGAACATCATGGCACTTGTATTGAAATACAAGCTCACTATTAAAAAACTTAAAATAAGGCCAGGGATTTAGCTCAGTGGTTTCACCAACTGCTGTGGAAGCACAAGGACACAAGTTCGATCCCCAGTACCAAAACAAAAAAACAAACAAACAAAACCCAAAACAACAACAAAAACTTAAAATTTACTATTGTATAATTGTAGCCCTGTAAATTTTAAAATGTCAATTTCCAAATGTTAATATGTTTAGGAAACCATAGAAAGGGTAATGTGTATATAATATTATCACCTTGAATTTGCCACTCTACAGTTTCACAGGTGTCCACTTTTCTTGATGGCTTTTCTTCATTCCTCAGGTTTTAATAGAGCAAATTTTAATATTTCTAACAATGAGTTTTCATACCATAAGAACTACAATGGACAGTCTCTAAAACTATGAGGTTCATGAAATTAAATTAACATATTCTTTAATCTTTTTTCATACCTATTAAGTGAAATTAACTAGTAAGAAGAATTTTAAAAGTACAAAGCTCAAACCATGTAATTCTATGCCTTCTATGAATGTGATTAACACCACCAAAAACATTGACAACAAAAATAGCAAAAATAAAGTGGGTAGAAACATGAGATTTCCTTTTCCTAATGTATTGTTCAACATTGCACTAGTTAAGATCATATGTCATAGAATGAGACGGGCTATTACAAACCTATTACATCTATTTACCAACTTTGCGACCTTGAGTAAATTACTTATCCTCTTGGAGCTTCAATTTCTTCACCTACTAAAACTTAGGTATGGGCCAGGGATTTAGCTCAGTGGTACCGCCATGCTGCCTCACAAGCGCAAGAGCCTGAGTTCGATCCCCAGTACCAAAACAAACTAACAGACAAAGTTAGGTATAATAAAATCTTTCTTGTAAAGTGTTTGTGAGGATCACATGTAAAGTTACTAGAAAAACACTAGCACATGACAAACACTTAAATGTCAAGCATAAATATTGTATCTGGTCTGAAGCTATTCATGCCTGATAAGAAGTAGCTACAATGAATATACCTGAGACTATGAAAGACAATACAACCCAATGCCAGCCAACTCAAGTTTATATTGCTTTCATTTAAATCTACTCATTCCACCGACAGATACTACTAAAGTAACTATATGATAAATAATAGCTCCTCCAAATTAGGGGTGCTATATGAAATAAGAGTTTCATGTAGATTTAATGTAAAACAATGGGTGTTTGTGAATCAAATTTGGCTGTATAATTTTAATGGCATTCATAAACAAGGAAATACTTGTTCAAGTCTTAGCTAATTTCTTATTTGTTCCTGGGAGTCACCTAATCAAATAGCGGAGAGAAAACTGGCTTTCCACATGCTGAAGTTTAAACAGGCACATTCCTCTTACTATGCACTAAACTAAAATAGAAATGGGTCAAAGACATAAATATTAAGACAGAAACAATCTGCTGGAAGATAGAATAGGTAAAACAAGACACATAGGTGTAGACAAAGACTTTAGGAACAGAACCCTGATGACACAAGATATATTACAATGAATCAACAAGTGAGACCACACCAAATTAAAAAGCTCTTGCACAGCAAAAGAAACCACCAACAGTGTGAAGAAACAACCCAGAAAATGGAAAAAAAATTTATCAACTACACCTCAAAGGACTAATAGCTGGACTATATAAAGAACAAAAAAATCAGGACCCCCCCCCCCAAATTTAAAGACCCAACCCAAAAATGGGCCCCTGAAATGAAGAGCCACTTCTCAGATGAAGAAGTACAAATAGCAAATAAATATATGAAAAAATGTTTAACATCCCTGGTCATTTGAGAAATGCAAATTAAAACAAGACTGAGATTCCATCTCACTCTAGAAAGAATAGCTATCACCAAGAAATCAACCAGTAACAAATGCTGATAAATCTGTGGGTGAAAACAACTCTTCTCTGTTGTTGGTGGGAGTATAAATTGGAACAAACACTATGGAAATCGGTAAGCAGATTCCTTAAAAAACCCTAAAATCAGGATCCAGATGTCACAACTATTTCCCACCTACATATCTTCCTGAAAGTTAAAGGCATCAAACAACAGTGATATATACATATCAATGTTTATAACAGCACAGTTTATATGAGTGAAAACTTGGAAACAGCCCATATGCCCATCAACAGATGAATGGATAAAGAAAATATGGGACTTATATACAATGGAGAACTACTCTGCCATAAAGATAAACTTGAGACATTTACAGGTAAACAGATGCACCTTGAGACCACAATGTTAACTGAAGTAAATCAGACGCATAAGTTCAAACATTACATAGCTTGTCTTGTGTGAGAAACCTAAAGGGTAAATAAGGAGCAAAATGGAGGATAGATACTGGAAAGTAGGAAGAACATGTTCCCTTGGGAAGAGGAACAAGGGAAGGGGGAAAGGGGAGGGAAAGAAAGGCAAAGGGATTTTGAAAGAGAGAATGAAAGGAGAAAATGGAAGCAAAGCTTTTGTAAATGGGGAGGGGAAGAAGGGTTGAAGGGAGGGGAGAGGAATGGTGAAAAAAGAAGTAAGATATATCACATACAGGAACAAATTCACTATGATGAATGTGATCATTATGTAGTGCAAGTAAGTACTAACAAAAATAATTTTTTAAAGCCAACAAACCTTTTTTTCCCCATTAATTTGACATGTCATACTCATGTTTCCTGGTTACTAAAATAGACTGAAAGGATGGAATATATTTTGATATATTTATGACTACTGCCACTTTGTCTCAGAAACTGAAATGCTTTTTTATTTTGTAGTGATTCATCTTATACTTACTGAGAAACAGACATTATATGATCTGCATAATCTCTTGTCAGTTACATATCCAAATATTTTGCCTATTTGAAAGTTATCATGCTTCTTTATGGACTTTTTATACAACAGAGGTCTCAATTTAATAGGTTGAATTCATCAATCTTTCCTTTATGGTATGTATTTTGTTCTCTGATTGAGATCATAGATAAAATGTTTGTTTCCAAATATTTAATCGGCTTTTTTTTCACATTGAAGTATGTAGTCCACCCAAAATGACTTTTGTATGTACTGTCATCATATATTAAATCCATTTTACTTTTCTTCATACACAATCCACTGTCCAAAAGACATGTACTAAGGTGCTGGCTTCCCTAAGACCAGAGGGAAAAAAAGGTAGTTTTAAACAGATGCCTGAGCACTTCCAATGGATATCTCCCCTGGTACAGAAAAGAACAAATAGACAATAATGTCCAGCTCCAATTCTTCCCTGGAACATTTAAGACTATACACCTTAACATTCTGACTTTCCCACCTACCTCTGAGGGTAATACTTCTAATTAGCCTCCCCCTGGGAACAAATGGGACAGGCCAATCTCTAGTTCCTTGGGACCTTAAGTGGGCACCTAGGTACTTAGGTCTGATCCTTTCCCCCAACAATCTGTGGACATTTTTGTCTATGACAATTGATGGGATCTGGTATTCAAGAGGCCCTGGAGATGACAAACAGCAAAGCAATGAGTTGAAACAGTGTGCAGTCTGACCCAGAGTGCAGTCATTTGCTACAGACATCATTCTTTCAGCTTCCTGCAGAGTGATTAGAGATAAACCCCAGCTGAGAGAATCTCCCTAAGAAGGAACTGCACCACACATCCAGCACCCAAACTTTTTTTTTGTATTAAATTCTTTTACTGGTACATTGTAGGTATACAACACAATTACATTTCTCATTGGGAATTGTACCTTTACATAATGCATCCTGGTTCTTATTTTTGCCCCATTCCTAACCCTCCCTTCACGCCCTCCACCCTTCCCTATTTACAAAGACTTTATTTCCATTTTTTCCATTTCTCATCATTTTTTCCTTTCCCTTCTTTCCTTTCCCCTGTGCCTCCCACTACCCCTACCCCTTTGGACCTTTTCTTTCTATTTTACAGTATCGATTATTCATTCTAATAATTGGTACATTTTAGGTATACAATATAATGACATTCATCATTGGAAATTTGCACCTTTACATAGTCTCTCTTGGTTCTTGTTTTTCACCTTTGCCCAGCCCTCCCTTCAACCCTTCCAGCCCTCCCTATTTACAAAGATTTTGTTCCTATTTTTCCATTTTCTCATATTAATCCCATTCCCTTCTATCCTTTCCCTTAGCCCTCCCACTTCCTTCCCCTTTGCCCCTTTTCTTCCTATTTCACATGACCTATTATACATTTAGTCCTTATTTACACTTTCAGTTTCTCACACCAGAGAAACTATTCAGTATTTACACATCTGTGTCCTATTTATTTCACTTAAGAGTATTGCCTCAATGTGCATCCACTTAGCTATAAATGTCCCTAATTTCTCACTTTTTATGGCTGAGTAGTACTCCATTTTATTAAAAAAACACATTTTCTTTATCCAGTCTCCAGTTGATGGGCATTTGGGCTGTTTCCAAGTTTTAGCTATTACAAACTGCACTGCTATGAACATGGGTGCACATATATCACTGTGGTATGATTCTTTTAATTCTTTGGGGAAGATCCCCAGCAGTGGAATAGCGGGGTCAAATGGGATTTCCAGTCCTAGTTCTTTGAGGTATCTCCATACTGATTTCCACAGTGCTTGCACCAGTCTACACTCCCACCAGCAGTGGAGCAGGGTTCCTCTTTCCCCACAGCCCCACCAGCATTTGTTATTGGTTGATTTCATGATAGCAGCCATTCTTTCTGTAGTGAAGTGGAATCTCAGTGTTGTTTTCATTTGCATCTCTCGAATGACCAGTGACATTGACCATTTTTTCATGTATTTATTTGCTATTTCTACTTCTTTGTCTGAGAAATGTCTGTTCATTTCAGATGCCCATTTTTGGATTGGGTCTTTAAATTGGGGAGGTCTGATCTTTTTATGTTCCTTATAGATTCGAGATAGTAGACCTTTGTCTGAGGAAGAGCAGGTGAAGATTTTTTTCCCACATTGTGGATTGTCTCTTCACACTGCTGGTGGTTTCTCTTGCTGTGCAGAAGCTTTTTAATAAGAAGAGATCCCATTTGTTGATTGTTTGTGCTAGTTCACGGGCAACTGAGGTTTTGTTCATAAAATCTTTTCCTACACCAATGTCTTCAAGGGTTCTACCTAACCTCTGTTCCAACTGGTTCAGAGTTTCTATTTTAATATTTAGATCTTTAATCCATTTTGATTTTAGGTGAGTGCATGGTAAGAGATACAGGTCTAGTTTTAATCTTTGGCAAGTTGAAGCCCAACTTTTCCAGCACCATTTATTAAAGAGGCTATCTTTCCTTCAGTGAGGGTGTTTGGCTCCTTTGTCAAAGATGAGATGGCTGAGTGTGTCTGGCGTTCTTTCTGCATCTTCTAATCTGTTCCACTGGTCCTCAAGCCTGTTTCTTTGCCAGTACCATGCTGTTTTTATCACAGTAGCTTTGTAGTAGAGTTGCAGGTTGGGGATTGTGATAACCCCTGCCATGTCTCTGTTACCTAGAATTGCTTTTGCTATTCTAGGTCTCTTCTTGTTCCAAATGAATTTTTGGATTGTTTTCTCAAGGTCTATGAAGTATGCTGCTGGGATCTCAATTGGAATTGCATTAAATCTATATAGCAGTTTTAGAAGTATGGCCATTTTCACTATATTAATCCTTCCTACCCAGGAGCAGGGGATGTCTGTCCATTTTCTGATATCATCTTCAATCTCTCTTTTCAGAGTGCCATAGTTTTCAGAGAAGAGGTCTTTGATTTCTTTCGTTAGGATGATTCCTAGGTATTTCAGTTTTTTGGATGCTATTGTGAAAGGAATAATTTGCCCTCTTTCTCTCTCAGTGAGTCTGTCACTGGTGTAGAGGAAAGCTATTGATTTTTGTGTGTTGACCTTGTAACCAGCTACTTGACTAAATTTGGTTATTAAGTCTAGAAGACTTTTGGTGGAGTTCTTGGGGTCTTCTACATAGAGTATCATGCCATCTGCAAATAATGACAATTTGACTTCTTCATTTCCTATCTTTATTCCTTTTATTTCTTTCTCTTGTCTAATTGCCATGGCTAATGTTTCCAGAACTATATTGAACAAGAGTGGTGATAGTGGACATCCTTGTCTTGTTCCTGATTTTAGTGTGAAGGATTTCAGTTTTTGACCATTTAGTATGATATTGGCTGTTGGTTTTTCATAGATGGCTTCTATGAGTTTGAGGTAGAGACCATCTATTCCAATTTTTTGTAGGGTTTTTATCATAAATGCATGTTGGATTTTGTCAAATGCTTTTTCTGCATCTATGGAGATAATCATATGGTTTTTGTCCTTGTCTCTATTGATATAGTGTATTACATTAATTGATTTTCATATATTGAACCATCCCTGCATCCCTGGGATGAATCCCACTTGGTCAGGGTGTATGATCTTCTTGATGATCTTCTGCATTCTGCTTGCCATTATCTTATTAAGGATTTTTGTATCTATGTTCATTAGTGAGATTGGCCTATAGTTCTCCTTTTCAGTTGGGTCTTTCTCTGCTTTGGGGATCAAGGTGATGCTTGCTTCCAGGAATGAATTTGGGAGTATTGCTTCCCTGTCAACTTCATTGAAGAGTTTAAACAGTAGTGGCAGCAGTTCCTCTCTAAATGTCTTGTAGAATTCATCAGTGAAGCCATCAGGGCCCGGGCTTTTCTTAGGTGATAAGTTTTTAATTGTGTTTTCAATTTCATTGGTTGATATTGGGTTGTTCAGAATTTTTAGGTCTTCTTCATTCAACTTTGGTAATTCATATGTATCTAGAAATCTGTCCATTTCTTCTGTGTTGTCCATCTTATTGGTGTATAGGTTCTGGAAGTAGGTATTGACGATCCTCTGGATTTCTGTTGGGTCTGTTGTAGTTTCACCCTTTTCATTCCTAATTGCATGGATTTGGGCCTTTTCTTTCCTTTTTCTGACAAGGTTGGCTAAAGGTTTGTCAATTTTCTTGATTCTTTCGAAGAACCAACTCTTGGCTTCATTAATTTTTTTGTATCTTTCTCTTAGTCTCCTTTGCATTGATTTCTCTTCTGCTCTTTATAGTTTCCTCCTTTGTATGAGCTCTGGGTTTGTCCCGCTCTTCTTTTTCTAGAAGCTTGAGGTTCAGCATCAGGTTGTTTAATTGGGCTCATTCTGTTTTCCTAATATGCGTATTCTCTGCTATGAATTTCCCTCGTAAGACTGCTTTCATTGTGTCCCATAGATTCCGATATGTTGTATTGTCATTGTCATTTAATTGAAGGAACTGTCTGATTTCTTCTTTAATTTCCTCTGTGACCCATTGGTCATTCAGAAGTGTGTTGTTCAATTTCCATGTGTTTATGAAATTTTTTGAGTTTCTTTTGCTATGGATCTCCAATTTCATCGCATTATGGTCTGATAATATACAGGGGATAACTTCAATTCCTTTGCACTTACTTAAACATGTTCTATGTGTGAGTATGTAGTCTATTTTGGAGGATGACCCATGTGCAGCTGAGAAGAATGTGTATTCTGATTTTGTGTGGTGGAAGACTCTGTAAACATCTGTTAAGTTCATTTGTTCAAGAGTTCGATTGAGTTCTAGTATTTCATTACTTATTTTTAGTCTAGTTGATCTATCTATTTGTGACAGTGGGGTGTTGAGGTCCCCCACTACAATTGTATTAGTGCATATATGGCTTTTCATGTCTGTTAGTATTTGTTTTATATAGTTGGGTGCACTAGTGTTTGGCAGCACCCAAACTTTTTAAGCTGCTTCTGAAGGAATTGGTTTCTATGTACTTATTTCAGGTACTGACAGGATTAATCTCAGTGGGTGGGGCAAAAAACCATCACAGTGATTGAAAACACCACAAAGGTTTGAGAGACAATCAGAATATCTGGCTAAAATGAGTAGTGAGGGTCACTCCTACATGGGACTCTTCTGACAAAGCTGAAGGAGGGGTCTATTTTATCTAATGGGAAAAAAACCAAAGAATCCAGAAAATGTAATAAATAGGAACATATATTGCAAACAAAAGAAAAAGAGAAATCACCAGAAACTGACATTAATAAATTGAAAATGATAAATTTATCTGACAAATAATCCAAAATGACATTCTTGAAGATGCTTACCAAGGTCAGGAGGGAACATGAGCAAACAAATTGATAATTTCCCTCACTGTCCTCAGGTTCCCAAGATGCAGAATCTGCCTCATCCCTGGGCCCAAACATCCAGAGCTCTCCTTCCCCATGATTGGGACAGTGATGTGTCCTATCCACCCTGCCCCAACCCCACCCCCCAATCAGAGTCATAGCTACAACCTGGACAACTAGGCCCAGGATACCACTGGGGGTCAGTGCTGAGTCATAGACCCATGGTCTGCATTTTGCATTTAGCCCTGCTTCAGGGATTGAACCTGAACCCCAAGACTCAGATGCCACAACAGATTCACCAGATCATGAGCCTAGGCCCCCAGCTTCACCTCTGCTATGGTTTCCTGCATCCTGAGCCCAGCATTGCTGCAGCTGCTTCTAGGCCACCTCAGACACAATACCAAGATGGTCACCTCAGCCAAGTCTCCCTATTGTGGGGAAAATGAGAACAGGAGGACTCCAAAAGCTTATGCCATGTTAGGCTCTTGATAGCTATGCTGCCACTGCTACTGTCACAAACTCTTGCAGCCCAGGCCACTCAGACAACCACTGCCATAACTGACACTAATCATAACTGAAGAGGCTGCACCAAAGCTATACCACTGGGACTGGTCAGAATCAGCGCAACTACCTTTTCCTTAGCCAGTACAGAAAGTGCCATCTACAAATGAAAGTCTATGTAAAATTCATTCTACATTTAGAAGACATGGTTATGGTATCACATGCACAAAGAATAATTCAGGGATACAAGAACCATGGAAAAGCAAGGAAATATGACCTTCAACAAAGGAATGCACTAACTCTCCTGTAACCAGGCCCAAAGGGGAAAAAATTATGAACTAACTGAACCACATTCAAAATAATATTCACAATGAGGTTCAGTATGATAATTAAGACAGTAAGATAGTACAGATAATTCAATTAAATCAGTAAAATGATTCATGGTTTGAATGAGAGACAGAACACATGGTTATTGTTTAAAAAGAACCAACCCAAAATTTGGAGCTGAACAATGCAATGATCATCACAGAAACTACAATAGAGAATTTTAGTAATACACTAGATCAAGCTGAAGATTCTCTCTCTGGAAATGAAATAAGGTCATGTGGAATTATTCATTCAGAGGAGGAAAACAGAAGGAAAAGAGTGAAGAGAGCCTGCAGGTCTTAAGGGTTACCATTAGATAATGTAAGAGCTCCAGAGAATGAAGAGACAAAAAAGAGATAGCATATTTAATGAAATAACTGTGGAAATTTGCCAAGTCTTGGAAGAGATATTCATATATATAAAATATATAAAGCTCAATGATCCACAGACAAATTAAAGCCCAAAGGGTACATTATTATTTTACATCAAAAGTCAAGGACAAAAAGAGAATTGTGAAAGCAGCAAGGGAAAAGCATCAAGTCACATATACATTACTCTTATTAGGGCCACCTTACAAGGAAGTGCTCACAGAAGCTCTTCAACTGCAAATGAAGGACACTAAACACTAACATGAAAACATATGAAAGCATAAAACTCATTGTTGCAGGCAAACATAAAATTAAGTCCAGAGACTCCAATACTGCTTGAGACCTCTATAACATGTCATGCATGATGGTTAAAATCAAAACCCAAAAATGATGAGAAGTTGTGCTAGGGCTTGGAATTTAAATGTCTACCAAAGATCCAAATACTAAAGGCTTGGAGATGGTGCAACCTAGAGAAAGTGAAGCCTAATAGAAGCAAGTTAGGTCATTCAGGATGTGTCCTTGAGTGGGACATTGGCACCCTGGCTGCTCAGCTCTCCTTTTGCTTTCTGGCCACCTTGAAGCAAGCAGGCTGCCTCCATCACGTGCTCCTCCCATGATGTCTTTACTGTGTCACCACAGGCCCATAATGAAAAGGTCTAGCAACAATGAAATAAAACCTCTGAACCTGTGAGTGAAAATAGGCTTTTTCTAATTCTAAGCTGATTATCTCAGGTATCTTCTCACAGTGACAGAAAGCTAACACCAGTTGTAAAGACATACAATATAAAAAGGTGGAAGTTACCTCAAAAATATAAGTTGTGTGGAAGAGGGTTAAAGCACACAACTTTTGTATATGACTGGGGTTCAGCTGTTATCAGGGCAAAAATAGTCTGTTATAGTCATAAAATATTTTATGTAGGTCTCATGGTGACCATAAAGCAAAAAACTTAGAGAAGAAAAAGTAAGAAAGACTAAAGCAGCACCAAAGAAATTACAAATTACAAACAATAAAAAGAAGTTAAATTATCCCTGTTTGCAAATGGCATGATGTTACATAGAAAACCATAAAGAGTTCTCCAAAGAGCTATTATACAACTAATAAATTCAGTAAAATTTCAAGCTAACACAGGCTGGGAAGGTAGAAAGAGGAGGTGAGGTTGTTCAAGAGTATCAAGTTACAGTCAGATGACAGAAATGTGTTCTAGAGTTCTATTGAACATACAGTGACTACAGTTAACAAGTACTGCATATTTCAAAATAGCTCAAAGAAAGCATTTTGAATGTTTTTACCACAAGGAAATGATAAATGTTTGAAGAGATGTGTATGCTATTTACCCTGACTTGATCCTACACCATGTGTACATGTATCAAGATGTCACTCTAGACCCCACGTATATATACAACATGTGTCAATAAAAGACAACTGTAAAATGAGTAAAAGACCTGAAGAGATACCTTATGAAAGAATGACAAATAAGTTGCTTATGAAAACATGCTCCATGTAATATGTCATCAGGGAAATACAAAATTAAAAAAGCAAGACTCCACCACATGTCTAAGACACAAAATCAAACCACTGATGACAACTGTTGGTGAGGACATGCAACAACAAAACTCTCCTTTAGTGCTGGTGGAAATGCAAAATGATATACATATTCTGAATGACAGTATGGAAGTTTCCTAAAACTACAAAAATTACTACCAGAAACCCAGCAGGCCTACTCTTTGATATTTTCCCAAATGAATTAAAAATTTAATTCTGCAAAATCCTGCATATAGATATGGGTAGAAGCTTTATGCATAACTGCCAAAACTTCAAAGCAACTAAAGTGTCATGTCCCTCAGGAAATGGAAAAGCAAACTGTGAAAAACTTACATAATATACTATTATTCTGCACTAAAAAAAAATGGTACTTTCACTCCATCCAAAGGTAGAATTACTTAAATACATAATAATATGCAGTTAAATAAACTAAAATTTGCATTACTAAATGAAAAAATGTGAAATACGTAAGTGAACCCAAATGCAAACTATGGACTTTGGGTTCTACTGGTGTGTTAATGCAGAGTTATGGGCTGGAGAAAAGGTGCTACTCTGATGTTGGTAGGTAGGAAGGTTTGTGCATGTCTTGGCAAAGTACATGTATGGGAACTCTCTGTAACTTCTATTCAATTCTGTGTGCATAAAAACTACTCTAAAATAGTTTCTAAGATAAATCAATTAGTAAACAACCAATCAGTGGTTGGGTTGTAACTCAACTATAGAATATGTGCTTAGAAAAAGAACAACAAAATCAACCTCTCCAGACAAACAAACAAACAAATCACAAGATGCCAGTAGGGCTGAGCTCCTTCAAAGGCTCTAAGGGAGATTCCATCTCTTCTTTCCAGCTTCCAGTGGTTTCAGCTACTCCTTGGCTGGTGGATGCATGACTCCAATCTCTGTTTTTGTCTTCATCTTCACACAGCCTTGTCTTTTGTACTTTCTTCTCTTCTGTCTCTCATAAACAGATGTGTCACCAAATCTAGACCCCACTTACTTCATCTACTAATCTACTAATACACTCACCGGCAATGGAGTCTAGGACTTAGATATATCTTTTGGAGGAGTACAAGTCAATGTATTACAGTTGGGAAAGCACTAAAACCCAAAGACCATGAAGAAGGATAGTCCTGACAGATACTGAAATTATAATTAACTTTAATTAAAATTCATCAAGGTAGTATGTCACATGAATAGAAAAGCCGACCACTATAAGAGAAATGTGGATTCCCTAAATAGAAACACAGGAATATAGAATTCTAGAATATGATAATGATGGAATCACCAGGGCAAAAAGATTTAAGCAAATAGTGGTGAATAGGGTCAGGGATTTAGCTAAGTGGTTATGCTGCCTGCCTTGCCAGCACAAGGACCCGAATTTGATCTCTGGTACAAAAAAAATTAGTGTTGACCAACTAGAAAGCCATTTGGAAAGAGATCCAATAAATCACTTATCACACTGCCCACAGGATGAACCTCTGCGTGTAGGAGAGCTCTAAATATAAAAATACAAAACTATAAAAGTACTAAGAGAAATGTGGGTGAATTCTTTATGACTTTAGGAAAAGATTTTCTATGATTAAAAATACATGTACTATAAACAATTGATATGTTTTTAATACATTAAATCTATACACTTGACTACTTAACAATTCAAGAAAAGAAGAAGAACCAGGAAGGAGGAAGATGGAGATGAAAATAACTTTGCAATGCTAAAATATTATCAGCAAAATCAAAAGATGAAGGCCAAGGAATTGCAGATATAAGTCAATATTGCTAATATACAAGGAATGGGGGGAATCTTGTAAGGAACAGGTCAAGAGACATAAATAGATCAGTACAAAAAGTCATAAACTGGTCCTCAAGCACACGGAAAGAGTTTCAAATGCCTGCATAAAAATAAAGTATAAAACTACACAAATCTACCATTTCTCACTCATCAAAAGTAGTAAAACTTTGGGCTGGGGATTTGGCTTAGTGGTTCTACCACTTGCCTCACAAGCACAAGGACCTGAGTTCAATCCCTGGTACCAAAAAAAAAAGATCTAAAAGTAGTAAAACTTCAAGAGGTGATAATACACTCAACTGAAAAGATTATGGGAAAATTAGTACTCTGATAAATTGGTAGTGGAAATTTAAAGTGCCATACTCCCTTGCTGTGAAAGTTTTCCAAAACATCAACCTTTTCGTGGGGCAGAAGGACTGCTTTGTCTTGCTGTATCCAAGTTGCAACAGGAAAAGAACCTAGGTAGGGGATCCCTGAAAACAGACCACTAATCTTGCACCAGAGTCTGCAGTACCATGGGTACCACCTGTACCACATTTACCAGTTATACCATATGTAGACACTAGGGGGTGCTCCAGCACCATGACTCTGTATAGGACCAAAGAGGTTGCAGGAAGGGAGGCCTGAGTAGAAACCTCCAAACTTAGAAGATAAGGGGAACTTATCACTGGGATGTAAGGGTAGGTAACCTTATGAAAAATTAATCACCATATAACAAGATAAGGAACAAAAAGCATGTGACCAACTTGATCCATACAGAAAAATTCTATAATAAAACCAAACACCTTTTTATAATTAAAAAAATTCAATAAACTGAGAATGTAGAAAATGATAGAAAACATTATATATGAAGATCTCACACTGCAGATCATACTGACAGGAAGGAAATAAAAGCTTTTCCTCTGATATCAGGAAAAAATCCAAGAATCCCCACTCTCTCCACCGCTATTCACACAGTGAATAACTGGAACTGGTGAGTAAGCTCTGACTAGAACAATTAGAGAAGAAAAAGAAAGGCATACAAATGGAAAAAACCATGAAATTAGTTCTGTTCACAGGTAACAGGAGCTCATCTCTAGAAACACCTAAAGATAGCATCTAAAAAAGTTTTAGAACAAAAAAAGTAAAATTGCAGAATAAAAATACAGAATCAGCTGCATATTATATACTCATGATGACAAATATGATAAGAAAATTAAGAAATCAATCTATAGCATAAACAACATATAGCATGAAAAAGAATAAAAATTTCCAGGTATGACCTTAACCAAAGAAGTGAAAGACTTCTACAATAAAAATTACAAACTATCTCATAAATAAATTAAAGATATGAACAAATGAAGATATACTGTAGATAGGAAGTCATAATATTGATAAAATGTCCATGCTACACAAAGCAATTTACAAATTCAAGGAAATTTGTACCAAAACCCTAATGGCATTCTTTGCAGAAATATAAACAAGTGATCCCCAAAGCTATATGAAACCTCAAAGGACTCCAGATAGCCAACCCAATCCTGAAACAACACAACTGGAGGCCTCACACTTCCTGTCTTCAAACATGCACAACAATAATTCAGAGAATATGGGGCTGACATCAAGACAGACACATAGACCAGTGGAACTGAATAGAGAGCCCAGAAATAAACTGTTCAATATCTGGCCAAGTGATTTGGCAATGGTGACAAGACTACACAATGGCAAAAAATAACCTCAACACATGGTGTGGGGAACACTGGATACCCACCTGCAAAAGAATGAAGTTGGAACCTTATCTTATATGTCATTCAAAAATGGACTCAATATGGACTGGAGATTGAAATATGAGATCTAAAATTATGAAACTCTCAGAAGAATCAGGATGCAAACATTGAATTGAGCAATGACTTCCTGCATAAAAAATGTTGGAAATAAAATAAAAAACAGATAAATGGAACTATATAAAACTTTAAAACTTCTGTGAGTGTAAGGAAACAATTTACTGAATGGGAGAAAATATTTGCAAACAATATTATCTAATACAAGGTTAATATCCAAAATGCAGTGGTGCCTTGGTTTATCAACTTAATTTGTTTTACATTTTGGGGAACATGGATGGCTGTGTTTGTGTTTGTGTGGGGAAGATGGCCACGGTCGTGCTTGTCACCTGATGCAGAGTTGGCAAACAGAAGCAAAATTTTGTGAATGCTTTTGTTTGGGAACCTAGTTGTTTGCAAACAGAAGTGTTCTTGAATCAATGCAAATATTTACTAATGAAAATAAAACTAAATGGTACATACTTACTATCATGTGATATTTTTTATATATCCCTACATGTTCAATATTTCAATCAAGGTAAACAAATCCATCTTCTCAAATGCTTACCATGACAGGAAGGGATATGATGCAAACTGATTCTATGACACAAACAATGCCATAATCTCAAAGCCAGAGAAAGATATCACATCAAAATAATACAGACCAATATCTCTGAGGAAGCTCACTGGAAAAATTACCAGCTGACAAATTTTAACAGCTTATTTAAATCAATATTCACCATGAAAATGTTTTTTACACCTAGTCAAGAAAACAGAGCTCAACATAAGCAAATCAATAAACATGACACAGCACATGTAGAGAATGATGACAATGATGGAAACATGTATTTATCTCAATATATATAAAAAAACTTTTGAAAAATTCCAAATCCTGACCTGATAAAAACTGTAAACAAATGTGGTATAGATAGTACCTCGAAAAGCAAAGGCTATATATGAAAAACACACAGCTTACATCAAACTGAATAGGGAACAGTTGAAATTTTACTTCTGTAAGATCAGAAATAAGACAAGTGTTTTACCTCAGATGACTTACATTCAACATATTACTTGAATGTCCAGTCAAAGCAAGCAAGAAAAAATTGAAGAAAATAGAAATGAGGAAGAGTAAGTCATATTTTCCTCGTATGCAGGTGACATAGTCTTGGATATGGAAAATTCTAAAGACTCCACTAAAAGCTGAAAGAATTCATAAACAAATTAAAAGTGCTTCAGGATAACAAATTTAAAAGATTAGTAATGCTTGAAAATACTAATAGTAAATGATTTGGCAAATATTAATATAATAATTCCTTTGCAGTAGCTGTGAAATGTAATCAAGGAAGTGAAATATTGATGTAATGCTGATGTATAAAATATGATAAAGCAAGTAGAAGAGGAAACAAATAATTTGATGGATTTCTTAATTCAAAGATTAATAATTTTTATTTACATGCACATTGTCTCTGTCAGTCTTATGTTTCTGGAATGCATATCAGAGATTAGGTAAATTAAAAAGATGAAAAGTTCATTTTGACTCAGGATTTCAGATGATTTTGTCTATGGTTGCACAGCCCTGATGCTTCATAGCTGTAGTCCTTAGATCTCCTGTTAAAACATTCTGTCAGTGACCAAAATTCCTTCTATTTATTCCTAGCTCCTGCAGGTGCCACTATGTCATTATGGTGCTATATGCAAGAGACAAAACTGTAAAACAGGATTGGAGGACATTCAAGGCTGAAATCACAATGCAAACAAAAGCAACACACACAAGCTAAGGTATAAATATACCAAGTTCATACTTCCTAAAAAAAGAGAAAATAAAATTTAGAGGAAGCCACAATATATCCCTAAAACATGAAAATACTGGAGGAATCCATGAAAAGCTATGTAAAGATAATACACAGGCAAGCCACAGCCTAGTACTAAACATTCATAAGGTCTATATGAGAAAGATTAATTGCTTCAAGGTATAGAGAGAATATTTTAAATTCTACAAAAGAAAGCTACAAATACAATGATAAAATGAGTGAAAAATCTCAACACAATCTTCAGTAAGTAAAAGACAGGGAAGAGAAATAAGAATTGGAAAATGTAAAATATTAGATGTCATCATGAAAATTCAATGTACTTATTTTTTTATTTTTTATTTTTTGGTATGGGGGGTTGAACTTGGGACCTTGTGCTTGCGGGGCAGGTGGTGGAACAACTGCGCTAAATCTCTGGCCAAGAAAATTCAATTTAATAAAAAAGAGATGACATGAAAGTAGGAGACTTAGAAAAGAAGGATAAGGATCATTGGGAAGAGGGAAAGGGAGGAGCTAATGAGGGTAAACATAATTGAAATATGTTGTCTACAAGTTTAAAGAAGCAAAATGAAGCTCACTAATCTGTATAAATATTAAACACTAATATTAAGTTAAATATGATTAACTAAAAATACACACCTATTCCAATGGGTGAAAAGAAAAATATTCAAAATCAAGTGTTAGTGAGGATAAAAAGCATCATAATGTCTCATTTATTCCTGAGGAAATACAAGTAGTGTAACCATTCTGAAACTCATGGGACCAGTTATTTCACAGTAAAAATGAGGCTGAGCATACAGGTAAACAGTTGAGCATTTACATATTTACCAAGAGAAATAATAAGCTTATGTCCATAGGAAAATATCCAGCGCTAGTGTTTTTTTTTAATATTACTGATAATTTTGAAAACCTGGACTCATTCAAGATGACTTAAAATAACTTAATGAATAATGCAGACCTGCTGGTAAAAGAGTAACAAACTGGAGAAAAAAACATTGGTTTATTAACTCAGAAAAAAAACTAATATGGAAAATAATTTCATGGTGTCAGAAATCAACACAGACTTGACTACATAGTCCAGTTTGTAATTGTGTTAATAAAACACTCTATAAAAGGCAAATCTACATGGACAGACCATGAAACTTGCCAAGAATTAGGAGAAAAGAGGGTCATTTAACTAAGGAAAATAGAAAATTGTCTTAGAGTACTGCAATTTCTATGACACTTTAATAGCATACTGTATCAGTCAGTGCTTACTAGAGAAACATTTAATGCAAGATATACAAATATATAAGAATGTACAAGATTGGCTGACAATGGCTTCCCACAGAGTCAGATGTGGAAAAGTGCAAAAGGACTGTCTATCTGCATGCTGGAGATCAGAAGGATCCAGTTGAAGGTCTGGAGCTCACTGCAGTGTCCTGTGAAAGTCCATATCAGGAGGCTGAAGGGTCTGTGATGGAAGATTGAAGAGTCTGTGTAGTAAAGCAGAAACGTCTGTGCTGGAAGTGAAGGGATGATGTCCAAGGTGAAGATGAAGACTGGAGGTGCTCCTAGGAAACAGAAGTGAGACTTCCTTCTTCATTTCCTTTTATTACATTCAGCAACAAGCCTATTGTTCACTGTCACTCACACTCATGGTGGCAATTCTGTCTTCAGTAAATCCCTTCTACCACTGCCAGAACTGTGGTGATCCAATTTAGTTGGGCATTTCTTGTTCAAGTTGACACAATCAATTATATATCACATCCATATATGACAAAACCTATATATTTATTTCTATACATTTTATTTATTTTATATAGTTTTTAGAGAATATTTTAGATTTCCTGTTTTTGAACTCCCACTTGAATTTGTCTTCCTCTTTGTGTTGATCCTAAAGGAGAGCTCTTCTCCTTAAATGCTCCTGGATGAAGTCCAGTGTTATTTTTAGTTGATCCTCCTTGGTTTGGGGCAGTGGTAGGCTAAGAAGATTGTATCACACCTTGTGATTCTTGGCTTTTAATAAGTAGGCATTGAGTGCTGTTGGGAGATGACATTTCAGTACTTTAGCTTCTTCTACAGACACAAATTTTGTCAGAGCAATTATGTCTGTTTCCCTGAGGTCAGATCTGACTCCACCTTCATAGGCCCCACATGCAATGGTTTCCCACCATGCTCAGGTTCAGGATTTGGTGCCTTTCTGGCACAGACTCAGACATCTATTTCATAGGGAAGGTTGTCTGAATACAGCATTCATGGTAGCAATACATTTTCTATGGGACTGTAGTACTGAATGCAGGGTATTGGTTTTGTTGCATTCTTTCTGTCAAGAGGAGGGAGGTAGTTCAGGGAGAAATTCAGCAGTCAACACTCGTTCTGTAACACATTGAGTTCAATTACATATGGGGAAAGGGCTTTTCTGGACTCTTCAGTCATCAAGAAGTTTCTTTGTGGTGGAGACTGCCTTTCAATGATTTCAATATATGCATGCCTCCTAAATGAAGATGATAAAACTTAACAAATAAGGAAAAGATATAAAGAGGTTTTACCATATGGAGGTTATTGGTCAGGAGTGCTCTTCCTCATGGGCATTAGCACCCTTATAAATGAAGAGGAGAGAGTGAGATTATTGCTTTCCCTTCCTTCCACCATGTGAACACAGAGCATTTGTCTCCCCAGCCATGTGAGGATTCAGCAGCAAGATAACATCAGGCCAGCAGAGAAGATACTGGAGGAATCTCATGTTGAACCTTCAAACCTCCAAAACTGTATCCAATGGATTACTCTGATTTATAACTTATCCATTATACAGTTCTTTGTAGCAGAAGCACAAAAAGACTAAGAAAGAAAGTCTCCAGGGTGTGGGTTGTTTCTTAGCAAATGTTTTTAAATGTGGAAGCAGCTTTGAAATTGATTCATGGGCACAGGTTGAAAGGTTTCAAGGTGCATTCTAGAAGGGCCTGAATTATCATGACCGCAGCATCAAGGGTGAGTCATGTGAGGGCTCAGAAAAAGAAATATACAAAGAGCCTAAATCATCTTAGGCACAGTTATATGCAACTTAGGAGTATGTGTTCAAAGAAATTTCATTAAGCAATGTTTTCATTGTGTGACCATCATCCACTCAAACCTATGTGGAGTAAGTCACCTATCACCTAGGTTATACAATATACTATTGCTCCTTAGCTACAAATCAGAAGACCAAGTCACTCTACTGAAAACTATAACATCTGAAACAATGGTATGTTTGTGTGTTAAAAATATCTAAATGGAGAATATGAACAATAAAATAATGCAGAAACTGTAAAAATTATACCCTAATACATGTCATACAATACTTTCTTTTCTGTTAATACAATAAAACAACTGAGGCCAGTCTTATAAATAGAAGAGTTGTTTTCCCTCCACATGTCTGAGGATTCAAGATCATGGTCCTATGTTGATCTGGCTCTGATGAGAGCCTCATGGTGAGTATAATCTCAATGGCAGGGAGCACATCAAAAAGATTAGAATTATAGGATAGTCAGGATGCTGAAAGAAATTTAGGGTCAAGGATCACTATTATATCAACATAGACTCATCAGAACTAACTCAGGGTCTCACTAGAACTATTTTAATCCTTCCAGAGCCACACACCTGCTGACTAACGGACAACTCACTACACCTTACCTCTTCAAATCACCACCAACTCTACAGGACCACATGGAAAACTAGCCCCATAAAGGATATAGACCCTTAAAGGACAAACCGCACACACAAATCTGATTTACTATGAATAGAGATTTCAGAATGGGAATTCAGTCAGTGTGAGTGGGAAGTGAATGTGACAGCCAAGGCATCACTACATACTGCTGTAAGGATTATATACACTGTGCACTTCAGATACAATAAATTTATAAAAGTACTTTTCTTTCTATAAATATTCCTTTACTATTTTTATTTCATGGCATTAAAAACATAAATATTGCATATTAGCCTAGGCCTACATGGAAGAGGGTCTTCTACACCTCTGGCTTCCACCTCCACACCTCTTCCTACTGGAAGCTCCTTAGTGTCAATAACATGCACAGAGCTGTCAGCTGCTCCAATAACCGTGTAGGTCAATCTCCTCCTGGGAGACCTGCTTGGGACTCTTCCTAAGCAGGAGTCATTCTCTCCTGAAGTCTGTCCATGATGGCTTGTTTTGTTGGCTTGTTTTCATCATATATAGTTTATTCCTAGAAGAAGGTCAGGCGCAGAGAAACTTTCTTTCTGTTAATAAAAACACTGCAGTGTTTAGGTCCATATTTGCAAGACTTTAGCAGTTAGGTGAGGTTGTGAAATATTCTGTTACACCATTCAATGTGAAATTTCTGGCAAGTTGTTCATTTTTGTTGCCTCAAGCAAGTTCCCTTTGTCTTACCAGTTTTTCTGATACAATTCAATCACTTTCTCATCTGGCAATTCCTCCTCAGGAACCAAATCTAGGAGTTCCTCCAAGTCATCCTTATCCACACCCAGGGTAGTGTTATTGGTCAGCTTAAAAAGAGCCTTGTTGATATTTGCAACCTCGCCAGACCTGGAATTGTTGTGAAGACACGGAAAATTCCCTGAGTGTCTTATGCCAGAAACCACTCTTACACTCCATATTGACCTCATTCCTGGCCAGTAAAGGACTTTTGACTCAACCATAGTTGCTGTGTGCCTTCCAGAATTGCAATTGTGGTTTTGTAGAGTATTTTTGAGGCTGCAGCAATATTCTGAGAATATGTCTTGCTCAGCCATTCAGTGGTACAAGCTGTTATCTCACCTTGAGTCATGGATCAGAGAGGTAGTGCTTCCAGGGAGAAACATCACTTTCATTTTCCAGTAATAAAAGGCAATAAAAAGGATGTGAGATATATTATCAACAATTCCAAAAATCCGAATGGCCTGCTATTGTCCAAAAAGAACTTCTGCATCTCTGTTATGGTAAAGGAGGTGAGGACCTTGGAGAGGAGCAGGGACATACACTACATTTTTTCCTGTACCTTTTCTTCCATAGTGATTGGAATCCATGCATGTTAATGTGCTTGAAGGCCTGCACCAGACTACAACAATATTCAAATTGTAGCCTGAAAATTCAGACATAAGACACTTATGCTGTCCTAAAAAGCCTTGAAATATAACAGTGTGTTGAATTCACTAGTGACAAAAGTCCACTTGATTGTTAAACTATATATAGCTAGCAACCAATCCTCCACCATGTTTGGGTCCAGATTTCTTTTCTTTACTTTTCCTTTCTTTCTTTCTTTTTTTTGAAACAGCGTAAATCCATGTAATTTAGCTTGGTCTTGAACTCACTATGTAGCCAAGGCTGGCCTCCAACTCACAGCCTCCTGAACGCTGCTTCAGCCTGCTGAGTGCTGGGATTACAGGTGTGTGCCACCACACCCAGCATATTTTAATTTCAAAATCACAAAAATCTTGTCCATTGACCATGACCATGGTGCTGAAAGGGTCATGCTTCTGTGTCTGCTCTTCAGTGAAGTTCATGAGAAATTTACCCTTTTGCTTCATAGCTCCTTCTCTAATTTTGGATAGTGTCCTTGCCTTTAATAAAAGAGATCATTTAACAAATGTGTGGTAACACTGAAATGTACAAAACTCTTTCAAGTGTAACATCACTGTCTTAGTTACTTTTCTCTCATTGCTGAAAAAAATACCTGACACCCAAAGTTAAAGGGAGAAAGGTATATTTAGCTTAGAGTTTTTAGAGGCTTTAGTACATAATTGGCTGGCTCCATGGCAGGGTGGCATGATAGACAGGACTTGCAGAGGAGAAGCAGTTTCCAGTTTCCAGAAGGTAACAAAAGCAAGAAGGGAATTTAACAATGTCTTTCCGCCCTTTTAACTTCCTCAGGCTACTTAGGCCAGGTAGCATTCACACACTTAATCCTAGTGTGCTGAAGCTGAGTATTGCATCAAGAATTGTTTCCAGCTTCACAAAACTCTAGATCAAGCCACCTCTGCAGAGTCCTATGACCACATGTGGCTTTGAGAGGACATCTAGACATAAGGCATAACAATCACACACTGCTTTGCAGGAAAGTATTTTTAGATGTTTAATGAGTGCATCCACAAACCAGGAAAATTTTAAAACTTTAAACAAATACACAACTAACCTAATCATTTGTTATTTTTAACAACTATTATGTTTGTACATAATGGATTGTAACTTACTCTACATGTTTGATAGTATAGTATTAAAACCATCCTAGTATAGTGACACATGTTTACAGTAGCATAGCTCACAATAGTTAAATTATGGAAGTGACCTATATAAACATAAAGGATGAATGAGTTCAGAAAATGTGATATATAAGGAACTGGAAGGTAGCCTCTATAGAAATGCAAAGAAATCTGAGGCAGGATGCAGAAGGAAGGGAATGTAAGAATGATGAAGATGTGATATATAATCAATATATATCACAAAGATGTACTGTTAAAAATTAAAAAAAATGTTGGAAAAACTTAGATGGCAAAAGAAATTTGTACAAATTCTCAGGTGAAAATGATGGGCCAGGATATTGGGAAACAGAGGAAAAGACATGTATGTATAATGGAAAAGTAGAGTCTTCATGCACAAGTATAGTAAATGTGGAAATTTAAGAACTGTACACCAGGAGATATTGCAGAATAAATCTTCAAGTAATGAGTTGAAGGTCTGGCATTTCTTCCTTCAATTGTTAATCACAAAATGTGAGAAGGTACATGTAGAATACAAAACCACTGGGAAAGAAAACTTACAGATTTTGAAAATTATCAGCCTGGCTATGTTGCGAATAATGCAAATATTTTGGAAAGAAAACAAAGGTGTTGTAGGGATTACTTTGGGTGGAAGGAACCCAGCTGCTGTCTACCAGGTAAATGCAAGAATGAACAAAAATTAAATCAGAGGGTGCCATTCCCACTATAGTTCCAGAGTGAAGGCATGTGACAGCAGGACAGTGTCATGGATGGCTGAGGGTACCTCCGTGGCTTCTAGTCTCCATTCTGAGGGCTGCTTCAAGCTTATGCCTCACACATCCTAAGGTGGCTGCACAACTCTCTGGTAGAATTTGGGCCTTGGGACTGTCCCTCTTGAGGGTACAGACCATTAAATCCAATGGTGTCTATGTTGTGCTCAAACTGCAGGTACAGGGTCCAGGAGCTGGGGGACATATTCACCCCATCACACTTCCAAAGAAGGCTGAGATGAGACAGAGATAGAGATAGAGATGAGAGAGAGAGAGAGAGAGAGAGAGAGAGAGAGAGAGAGAGAGAGAGAGAGACAGGCAGGGACAGGCAGGGAAAATTGCAGAGCTCCAGAAGAAGAGACATCGATAGCCTTCATTAGGGCAATGCCAGCAGAACTGTGGGGTGAGAATCCCCAAAATTACAATGCACAGCAGACCTGTGAAATGAGTCTCTCCCAATACCTCAGGCCTCTAGTGCCACCAGCACTGGAAGTCAGCTGGGGACATCTACAGGCACTTATCTCTCATGCATAGGGACACTTGTATCAGCAAATCAGGCAGAACAAGAAGACTGGGTACCAGGGCCACTTGTGCCCAATCTACACCTCAACATGGAAGGGAGGACCTTACTTTAAAGAAAGATAGTGTTCAAGTGTAAGTGTTGTCCAGCTGAATTTTGGATTTGACTGGGACTTATTATTTTCTGTGTTCCCGTTATCACTTTTGGATTATGAATGTCCACCATATGCCAGGCCAAAACTGTAATTTAGAACCAATTAACTTGATTAATTTTGTCAGTTAAAATTGGGGAGAATTATACCAAAAGTCTTACCTATAATTTATTCAGGAGTTATTTACATCAGAATTGGGACTTAGATTTAAAAATTGACACTAGAGATATTGAGAACTTTGATGCAATTATGATGGTATAAGTGATAGAAAGACATGAAACTGGGAGGACAATATGGAAAGTTATGATGTGAATGCATGAGCCCCTTGATGTTCATATACTGAAACTCACCCCCAGGATAATATCATTAACACATGTGCCAATTGTCAGGAAATTTGTCCAGGAATGAAGTAAATTAGTAAATGAGATCAGTGCTCATAAAAAAGCTTAGGGAATGAGTTGATGTTCTTTTGCCTTCATTCACTGTAAAGCACAGTGGGAATCTCTTCTGCCATATGAGGGTGCAAAAATGGGACAACAAGATCTGGAAAAACTTAACTTGATTGAAAAGTTAACATTGAAGAACTATTGCCTCCCTCTCTGACAGCCATTCTGCCATCACCTGTTCTTGAAACTACACATCTCCAGAAATATGAGAAAATAAACCTGTTGTTATAGCTTGTATCTAGATTCCTCCCTCCCAAGGTCTCATGCAGTCCTAGGTTTAGAGTTTCAGACCTGGATGGATTTAGGGTATGTGATGCTGGTATTAAGTGTCTGATGATGGTATTCATGGTTCCCAACCCTAGGTGTGAGTGGCACCACCCAAAGGATGGGTAGCATGGATGAAATATAAAGGCAGACTTGGTTGCTGCTGCTGCTACTTCACTGCTTGCTGCTTCCCTGCCCTGTGCCTGCCATTCCATGAACTGCTTCTCCTCTGCTGTGCCCCTCTGCCAGGCTCCCCTGCCTTGGAGCCAGATGACTACAAACTAAAATCCCTACAAACTCTGAGCTGAAATAAACATCTCCTCCTTTAACTTGTGGGTGTCAGACATTTTGTCACTGCAACAAGAACAGAAACTAAGACACCTGTATTTAATATAAATTCCCTTTGTGGGTATTTTTATAGCAGAAATAATGGACATACACAATCCCCTCAGTTTGTGCACCCTGTTATATTCACATTCTGATGCTTCAGCCCACTCAGTATTTAGTAACATATGAATTGTTTCCAGTTTAATCTTCTAGTGACATGACTTAGGATGACCTCTTCCCCAGGTAGCTAAAGCTCATCTCTGTTTCTCTGATGTAAGTCCTGCAGCTCCAGATTTCATAATTTCATTTGCTTTGTAACTTCAGTTGCTTGATGGAATTAAGAAACTTTATTAATTTGAAGTTATTCCAGTTTTCCTGTTATGTTCTCTTTGTTTGAAAAAAACATGGAGACCAACTCTTTTCCATGTACTTACATTTCCAAGAGGATGAGCAGCTTTCTTTGGAATGTGCTGAAACTTAGAACATTTAATTACCCATTAACAAACAACTTAGAAAGTTAAACTGAAGTGTCTTATCTTGTTTGTTTGTTTTTATGGGATCTGGGATTGAAATCAGGGCCTCACATATGATTGGTAAGCAGTCTACCACTGAGCTACAGCCCTACCTCTATTTTTATATATTGGCAAATTAATCCACATAAATATCTAAAAGTTCTGATTCACACATTCATGAGGAGGAATTTCAAATAAAATTCTTAGTTAAACATAACCAAATTCATATTATATGTTCTATTTCTAAAATGATGAGATAGAACAGTTAATGTAAAGCAACACAGTGAAGGACATGAGCTTCCTGGGGGTAGGATCCAGGAGGGAAGCAGCATGAGAGACAAATTGTAGAGGAGTCACAGGGATCACTGCAGGATGACATGTGTGTTCAACTCATTGATTGTGTGTGTGATTGCACAAGAGTCCACATGAGTTAACACTTCTCAATGCACACTTGATATATGGGCAGTCTACATGTATAATTTAGATGGCATAGATAAACAATATATGCAAATGCCATCTCAGTGTTATTTTAATTTTAATTTTTCTAATGGCCAGAGTTGTTAAATTTTTGACATATTTATTGGCTATTTATAGTCCTATTCCTTAGAAGTGTCTATTCATTTCAATTGCCCATTTTTCATTTTGAAATTATATAAGTTTATGAATTTTCTGTTCAGTACATTCTTGATATTAGTTCACTGTCAATGGAATACCTGGCAAAAGTTTCACATACTGGAGGTGAAATAAAGCAGAGACAAAAGCTGAAACATCACAAAATTTACTTTATATAAAAAACCAAAAGTATAAAAAAATTAAGAGGCAAAATAAAGGAAGATAATGATAAAGAAAGGTAAATATTTTACAAAAGTAGACAAGAGATAGAGGAATGTGGGAGGAAAGGAAATGAAAAAAATTAAGGTGTTTCATGTACATGTATCAAGTTCCATGACAAATGTTTCTATTATATACTGTAAACTCGACTGATAAAAATTATTAAAAACTAAAAACATATGAAGGCAGAAACAGAAGGACAGAGATAGATAAAGACAGGTGAAACAGAAATTCATGAACATCATTAACATCCACATGAACACTGCTGCTGTTTTCATTCAGAAAAAACCAGAACAAAACAAAGTCACATGCATTCTCAGGTTTACAAAGCAAGCATCGTTAATACAAAAAGCATGATCTGTGCACATGGACAAAAATGAAATGTGATGAAGAGTTAAAAACACAACAGAACACTGTCACATAAGCTATCCTATTTTCTTGAATACATCTTGGCTACCAACTTCACCAGTATACTCAGATGCAGACATTGCCCTCTCTGAGGGGCCAACCACACAGCTGTCTATATAGCAGGCCATGCAAATAGGGGCTCCCTGTGCTGATGAAAATCAGCCCAGCCCTGACCCTGCAGCTCTGCATAGGAACCCAGCCCTGGATGCACAGTTGTTTCCATTCAGTGACTAGGTCTGAAGACAGATGGCTCACTGTGGATTTTGGGTTGAATTGGGTTTTCCCGTTTGCACATATGAAAGGTAAGTTATTGAGAATGAATGATGTAGAATGGGGAAGTGGACATCAGTGCCATAAACAGTGGACATATGTGACAGCTTCTTGAGCAGGATGTCTCTGTTTGCAGGTGTCCAGTGTGAAGTGCTGCTAGTGGAGTCCAGGGAAGACTTGGTGCAGCCTGGGGGGGGGGTCCCTGAAACTTTCCTGTGCAGCCTTGGGATTTGCCTTCAGTGACTTTGGCATCAGCTGGGTCCACCAGGCTTCAGGGAATGGGGTAGAGTGGTTCTCATTCATCAGGTACCATAGTAGTTATATTAACTATGCACGCTCCATGGAAGGTTGATTCACCATCTCCAAAGCCAACAACGAGAACACACTGTATCTTCAAATGAAACGCCTGAGAACTGAGGACACAGCGGTGTATTACTGTGCAAGACACAAAGTGAGGGGACATCAGTGTGAGCCCAGATGCAAGCTGCCTGGCTGAGGCACTCAGGATCAGCAGCGGGCACTGTGTTCCCTGGGGAAGCAGTTAGGACCTCAGGAGCAGGTGCAAAGAAGGAAGCTGGCAAGTGAGGGCTTCCTGTTGGCCTCTAAGCTTTTCTCCGTGTCTTCACATCATATGAGCCGAGGAGACCCCAAAATACACAGTTTTCAGATAACTTTTGAAGTATCCAAGTTCAAGTAACATTTTGTGTGAATTTTAATTGCATAAGTATATATGCATGTATTGAAATTTTTCATCTATATATGAATTTCACTTGAAGAACAAACCTGACTTGTTTTGAAGGAACATATGCAGTTGTGAAATTAGGTTTCCTTTAAATGTAAAATAACCATCATCTGAAATGAATCTGATTTTATCCTGATCAGGAGGTGTTGTCTCATGAAATAAATGGCTCAGATTATGAAATTAAATCCTTCACATCCCTATCTACAGGGCCTGAGAACACACAGCTCTCTCCTCTCCTTGGCCACCTCAGGAGACCTGGTCCCCAGCCTTAGCCCCAGCACCATGTGGAGCCCTGCACTCAGGGAGGAGGGAAAAGAGGCAGCTGGGCTGGACTTGGCAGAGTCCACAGGCTCCAGTGTGCTCTTCCTGTCCAAGGGTGCTTTGGGACCCTAAAAATTAAAGTACAACATAAGCATAATACAGTGTAACCATTCCCTCTCTCTCTCTCTCTCTCTCTCTCTCTCTCTCTCTCTCATTTCAATCAGTTAAATAATGGAGCATATGTAAGTTCAAATACTCCAGTTTCATTTTATTCACTATTCCTTTTCTACAGAGATTCTCATAATTCTGCTTTACACATTTTCTGTATATTATCTCAGTTTGTAGTATCAGTTAATTCTGTATTTATCAGTTATATATACCTATATTTTCATAAAATAATAAAATACATCACTACACTTAATATTCTTATGGCTATGGTCTTCTTTGAATCAGGTATTTAGTGAACAGAAGAAAATCATTTGCACATCCAACCCCCACACATGCCTTTTCCTGAAGGCAGAGCTGAGATGATGTTCTCACACAGAGACCCCATCACACAGCTGTGACCAAGGGCCTCACAGGCACACTCATCATGGGAAGCTGAATGCACCTCCACTTCCTCACCCTGCTCTGCACCTCACCTGGACCAGCATCATCACTGATGTGTCCTCTGTTTGAAGACTAAGATTTCCTGTTCCTGATGTGACATCCCAGGTGCACCTGCTGTTTCCAGTCCAAGAAGAGGACGTCTTCCAGAATATGTCATCAACTGAGATGTAGCTAGATCCTCTCTGGTGAACCTTCTGAATTCCACCTACCTGTAGATCCCTGTAATGTCTAAAACTTTTCATGAGTGTCCCTCTCTGTTATTCAGTATGCAGTCATGATTGCACAAATGTAATTTTCAACTACTGATTTTAAAACCTTGGCTCAAATAAGAGTTCAAATAAGCCAACTGAAGGTGCTCCTGGCTTTTACTCCAACCTGTAAAGTCTTAGAAAACCATTACCCACATATTCAAATCTACAAAATGTAGATAAAATAAGCATCACTATCTTTTCATGAGTCCATGAAAGAAATAAAATTGCAGATCAAATGATCACAAAGAAAGCTGGAGACTAGATATCCAGAATCACAGGTGAGTCCTGCTTTCTGGTGGAGAAGGAGCTGTAGGCACACAGTAGAGGGAGCACTGAGGGGGAGATGATGGAGGACTGGAGGACAGGAGGGGACCAGGATGAGCTCACATCATGCACCTGTGGGCCACACAGCCCACATGTTACCTCCAGAAGCCCCCAGGATTTTAAGAGAAATACTTAAAAAGATCACACAGAGTTCTGATGGGGGAAGGGAGGACTGATCACTGAGAAATGGACACAGATCCTGGTCGAAACAAAAGACACTCAGAGAAGAACATTCCAGAAATGTATCTTACTGGAATAAAAGGTATTCTAACTACAGAACAACCAACCATCCTTCAGATGTGATTTAAGGAGTCAAAATCGAACATAGCCAAAATAAATTAAAGGAAATGGGCTGTACCACAGAAAAGATTTGATGTTAGAGGAAAATGAGCCAATTTCCTAGATTTTCCTTGAGACTGTTACATGGACAGAAAATCATAGAGGACACATAGAATTCCACATTGTCGTGCACAGCAGTGTGATGAGAGTGGATTAGAGCTGAAGGAGCTGCCAGAACTAGATTCATTGAGAGAAGAACTTGGTGAAGCTGCAGACAGCAAAAGAGACTGAGGAGAGGACAGGACATCTTTGTAGAGCCTCTGCCTCCACCACCTGCCAGACCATGGTCACAGCCCCCAGGGCCTCAGGCTCATTTATACCTTTCCCCTTGGTGTTCATTGTAAGTTTTATCTCCTCCTTAGTATTTGGGGTATTTGGGTGCAGCTGAGTCACAGACCCAGAAAGGACACTCATGTTCCTACAGGGAACTGGCTACATACCTGGGAGACCCATGAGTTTGTGTCCATGTCTGCCCTGGGGTCTGAGGTCATGAATGGAAGAGACCAGTAACTGCAGCCCACCAGGCCAGCACTGTGTCCTTCATGGTAAAAATATGTCCTGCAGAACCTGAGTTTCTTTCATGGAGATGAACTCCCTCACCAGGAAGCTGATGTCCCATACAGGTGACCCTAACACCACATCACCAGGGTCAGTAGTTATGATGTTGGGACCACTTCTGCCTTCTCCAGGGTTCCAATCTGAAAAATGGGGTTTCAGGGACCTGACTGCACCCACAGCTTCCTGATGTGCTCAACTGCAGTGCTTGTTCCTGGTCCTGGTGATGTCTGCAGCACAGGGTCCTGATTTCCAGGCATATCAGTTGGCAGCAGTGAGGTCCAGGGCCAAACCAGGGTGTGAGGACATACACATCCTAGCTTTTGTGGGAGGCACTGGAATTCACATTGCAAAAGACCCTTCTCTAGGATGCAATATTGCAGCCATGCTGGAGTCACCCTTACCCTTTTCAGGTCTCATGAAGCCCCTGGTGGATTTGGACAACACATGAACCCTTCCCATGGTCAAAACTAAGGAGGCTGGAGCTGCACTCACCCAGCCACAAAGCTGCTCTGTCCTGGAGCCTCAATAATTGGCATGAAGTATAGGTAAGAGCCAATTCACCTAGGGAACAGGGATAGGACTACATGGGGCACTCACCAGGAGGTCCAGTCCTAGGCCATACACACATGTCACTAGGGCCAGTGATCCAAGTCTCACCAATGATCCAGGTCTCAAACCTAGATCAGCATGATTCTATTCCCAGAGCAATGTACTTATGATTGGGTCTTGCCTGGCTGTGCCTCAGTGCATGGGGACCAGCTGACTTGATCCAGACAACCCTCTTGTTCATGGATCTCAGAATCTCACACTGACTCTCTTGATTGGTAGGATGACCCTCTGTGGGCCATCTCCTCCTCAGCACCTGCAGGTCAAGAGTGTTGTGAGGACAGGGGACTCACAGTATATGCCCTGTCCCAGTCCATGAATCACATCTGTTTTGTGCTCAGGACAAGCTGAGTGTCCCACTGGGAGGAGAGGGGGCTTCCAAAAATTGGAGCAGGGAGAGGATGGATAGATTATACTTCAATTCCAGCCACTTTCTATCCTGTGGCCTCATGAGAGGACTGATACAGAGGGTTCTTGTGCCTTCCTGGTCCTGCAGCTGTCCCCTGGCTCGACTTTCCAAGGACTTAAAGAACAGGCTCTGCCCCACCCAGAGTGACCAGACTCCAGGAAAGATCATTGTCCAGGCTCAACAGACCCTTGGAAATATTAAGTGGTTCATATCCTCCTTGCTTGTGTCTCCCTACAGATTAGGAGGCTCAGTAGGATTGTCTCCAGCTAGAGGACACAGTCAGAAGCTCATGGTCAAGCTGAAATAGCCACTGATACTGGCCTACCCTTTGCTGTGTGCTGGAGACACTGCAGGAAATGCATGAGAACAAGACAGGGCCCTATCTTCAAGGAAGCAGGGCCCTCAGGACCTGTGCTGCACATCTGTAGGGCAGGAGCAGTTGCCAGATGAGGGGCTTGTTCCTCTAGGATCTAGGTTCTTCTGTGATCTAAAATTAGAAGTTTGTAAAGACTGGAGATGTTTAATAAATATGTTGTTTGATTGGGTGAGTTTACGTAACTAAGTAATGCAAGGAGATCCATGTAAGAAGGATTCTTAGTGAAGTGAATATCTCAGCAATAAGGGACTGGAGCATAGGAAGGAATTTTCTTAACTCAAACACTGCAGCATGTTGGGAGACACACTTGTCTCAGTGTTACAATATGATATTTGCTCTCAAGTCTTGGTGTTGACACCAGGGCTGAGTGGGTGGCATATTGTGGTAAACTGCTTGCTAATTCCACCATCATGCCCAGGGAGGCAGATGAGAACAGTTCTTAACCCAAGAACTGCTTCAGTGTCAGATTCTCCCTGACTGACTGCAAGTGATTGGATTGAAGCCCCAAGACAGAATGTGCTTAGTCTTGGAAGGTCAGAGGTGATATTGGCATGGCTGCATATTGTCATGCTACAATCAGTGCAAGAATGGAAAGGTGTGGACAACTATAATTTCTGGAAAAGTCAGTATGTGTGAATTATATACACTAGGTTTTGGAGTATTTAAAATGAATTCCTGCCAGATATCTTTGAGGTTTTGGATTTTTGTTTGTTGTTTTTTTATGGGTTATTGTTTTAGTTTTAATTTTTGTTCTGTTTGCTTTAAAATGGTCAGATTTTTAGCTATTGAAAAAGAGCAATTGAAAACAAAACTGAGGTTTCACATTACCCTAGTAAGAATAGCCATTATTAAGGGCTGAAAAAAACAACAAATGATGGCTAGGTTGTGGGTAGGAGCACTTTTACTTTGTTGTTGTTAGGAATGTAAACAGGTAAAACTGCTAAGGAAATCTGTATGAAGATGATTCAAAAATCTAATATGAGAAGTTACATTTGATTCAGTTTTACTACATCTGGGTGTATTCCAAACAAGTTAAGAACATTATATTACAGTGGGCCATGCATACTCATGTCTATCATAGCACAACTTATAATGGCTAAATCTTTAGGTGACTAACATACCCATAAAGAGAAGAATGGATAAAATTAAGTGGTATGTTTACACAATGGAGTACAACTCAGGTACAGAGAAAAATAAAATGTAGTCATCTTTTTCAAATATCATAGTTTAAATATTGGATAGCTTCTCTCATATGAGAAACTGAAGGTATAAATAAAGACCAAAATAAATGACAGGTTGTAGGAAATGGGGTGTTATGGAGATGGGAAGGGAGGATTGAGAAACATGGGAGGAAGAACAGAAGAAAGGGAAGTAAGGATTTAGATGTGAGATGATTATGTACCATTTCCCAAAGATGAATACATTTATTATGCATTGAAAATACACACTAATTGAAACAAACGCATGCACCCATAGATGCACAGACAGACAGACAGACAGACACACACACACACACACACACACACACACACATCTTCCCTGCAGGATGTTCAACCCCAGCAGTGGGCACTTAGGTCCAGCAATGAGCACAATTCACCTGTAGAGGGTGCGTGTGAACTGCAAGTGACCCCAGGATCAGCATCTGGTCTGGATTCACAGAGCACCAGAAAGAAGACACAGGTGCAGAGAATGAAGCTGGGAAGAGAGGGCCTTTCTGTCAGTCCCTGGGGTTTCCTCTCTTTTGCCATTGTATAAATGTCAGAGATCTTGGAGTAAATTTACTGCAATTGATGTGTGATATATATATCCAGGTTCCAATAAAGTTTTGTTAAAGTTCACAATACACATATGCATACACACATACATATGTATATGCATGTTATCTTATTTTCTTTGTGTACTGTTAAGAAATTTCACTGGAAGGGCAAATATAATTTGGATACACCTAAAAATAAAAGGTAAATATTCAGGATTAACTTATCCTTAGAATGTCCAGTTACCATCCTCATCATCATCTAAAAATCAACCTGTCAATGTTTTCATCATAAGGAGAGATAGAATCAGGCTGGAATCTTTGTTTTGGAGTACATAATCAAATCCTACACAACCCTATCTACAGGGTCTGAGAACACAGGGTCTGCTTTTGCCACCTCAGGAGACCTAGGCTCCAGGCTCAGCCCCAGTACCACGTGGAGCCCTGTGCTCAGGGGAGAAGGGAAGAGGGGCAGCCTGAGTGGACTCAGGGAAGAGTCACGGTCTCACTGGTCTCTTTCTGTCTCCAGTGGCTGAACGGGATGAGGGTCTGCACTTGCACCACGGAATTTGTAATTCAAGAATTCATTAAATAGCATGTTACTATTTGTTCCATTTCTTTTCTCTCTCATGCACAAACACACAAGCTTCAGTGTATTTAATGGTACATTTAAGAGAACGCACACATGACCAGGGATTTAGCTCAGTGGTTCTGCCACCTGCCTTGCAAGCGCAAGGACCCGAGTTTGATCCCTGGTACCAAAAAAAAAGAGAGAGAGAGAGAACACGCACACACACATATATCTATTTCCAAATATTCATATTTTCTTTTCTATAGTTTTCTCATGACTGTCATTATTGTAATTATTTTATTTAACATTTCATTCATCAGCCACATATAAGTTCTCTGAAATAATCAATCATTATTTGACCTACATAATATCAAGCTCCTGGTACAGTTTTCTGTAAAACAAGAAGAATTTAAGAAATGAATTGCACTAATGATTCCCTCACACAGGCATTGGTTCCTGAAGGTAGAGCTGAAGAGATACTTGCACCTGTAGACCACTGCCTCTCAGAAGTGGCCTTGGCCCTCTCCTTCCAGCACAATCTGAGAAGTACTGAGCACCTCCATCTCATCACTCTGCTCTGAACCTCACGAGGACCAGCGTCATCACTAATGTGTCTTGCTTTAAGGAATGAGAGTTCCTGTCCCTGCTGCAATGTCCCAGGTGCACCTGGCTGCTCCCAGGCCAGGGTAGGGATGCCTTCCAGAGTAGGGCATCACCCATGTCAGAGCTGTCTGGTCACTGTTCTGAATTTCAGCCTGCAAGAGATGCCTGAAGTTTCTGAAACCTTCTCACAAATTACATGCTATGTCCCACCTCAGAGTCTTTTCAAGTTTCTCCATGAATGTCCACATGGCACTTACATTTAGAGAGAGTAGAGCCCTGCCTCTAGGAATAGGGCACAAATGAGCTGCTGAAGGTGCTTCTAGTTTCTGATCCAACCTGAAAAACTTTTGGCTATCACCAAAATCTTCAAAACTACAGAAATCTATCAAAACAAAGCACCACTACCTATGCTTGGACACATCAGAGTAGTGATATTGCAGAAAGACCACCCAGAAAACTGGAAAGACAGGAAGGTGAGAATCACAGGTGACACCAGCTTCTCTGGAATGGAAGGCACTTGAGGGGTGTAGAGAAAGGAACACTGAGGTGGAAATGGTGGATGGCTGAGGACAGGAGAGGGCCAGGGTGTGGGTGAGAGATCCTGGGGGCCACACACCTAACAGGTTCCCTCCAGACCCATCCAGGAACTGAGTTGAGGACCCTAATTTGTTCCTTAGGGTTCTATCAGCGTCAAGGAAGCCTTGATTACTGAGAAATGCACCCCAGAGTGTTCTACATGCAGACTTGTAGGGAAGGACTTGTTCACAACCTTACTGAAGGCAGAGAAGCTCTTCTGACCCATATGAAACTTCCCATCAATTGACTTTCAAAATATATGCATGCATGTGCCATCACTGGAAGTCTCAGATCCCCTGATCTAAATAATTTAAATCAATTTAAGTGAGAAAATCCAAATGCCTCTATCAGAAGCCAAATTTCTCTTCCTCTGGGGAGCTGTGACATAGAACAGAAGTTCTCTGCTTCAAAACTGAAATGAGGGACAGAAATATGATGGGCCTGACCTATGGCTCTGTCCTCAAACTAGCCCTTCCTTTTTCTTGAAGGGAAGCAAAGTCAGTGAACATCAATTTATCACTTACTTTCTTTCCAGCAGAATTTAACAGTCAAAGAGCTCTGTAACTTTATCCACTCTATATCTCTCAGTCAAGCTGAAAGTGAGAATATTGCAAATAAATCACAAAACTCAAAGGCTTAATGCAATACATGTCAATTTCATACTCTGGCCAAATGTTACAGTCACTCAGGGATGTAGGCTCCTTCGAAGGAAGCCCTTCATGCCACTATGGCTCCTGGAGAGCTTTGCATCCAGCTGGCAGGGGGAGGAAGGAGGCAGGGCCAGGAAGAGCTGCAATAATTTCTCCTCACATTGATTTGGCTACAGTTCAGACACTTGGCCGCTGCTGACTATAAAGGAAGTTGGGAATTAATTTGGTGTACAGTTAGTTTCCCATTATCACCAATGGAAAGATGTAGAATGAGAAAAATTCTAATGAATTTAATTTATTTGTTGAGTAGTCAAATTCGTCATTAGAGGTGTCTCTCGAATTTACTAAATAAGTGTTCTTGTGGTGTACACTGGCCCTCAGAGGACAGGGATTATCTCGAGACAGGCATCGTGCTGAGATCTGTACCTTCACTAATGGCATCTGTTATCAAATTTTTATTCTTGAATTAAAGTCAGACAAGTAAATGTCTCTTATTAGGGCCAGCTCCTGAGGTTCCACAGAACATTAGGACTCTGCTTTATTTAACTCAAGATTGTAGGCTACAGTTCCATTTATAGATGCAAGGAAGTTTGAGAAAGTATCATTTGCTTCAAAATGCCCCAAAAGATAGGTACTGCTACAGAGGTATACAGGAGTGAGTGAGTATTTACTTACCAGAGTAAGGAAATTTAGAATCAGCAGATGAGATTACTTTGCATTTCCAATGAAAACTATGTATCATTTAGATAAACCTTTTCAGAACTAGGTAACCAGAAATTTTCATTCTCTTTTATCTATTTTATACTCCATGACAGAAAATCATATATGTCTTTGAACAAGCAAATGAATTCTCTGGTAGAGGGACAGCCTTCTCTTTCTATGGCTCCATTCAAAAATTATGAAAATTGTATTTCTGAACTACAAATATATCAGTTTGCTGGATTTACCTTTGTTTTTTAAACTTTGCTTAAATTCTTTTTATTGGTATATTTTAGGTGTACAATACATTTACATTTATCATTAGGTGCTTGGACCTGTACATGATGTATCTTGGTTCTTATTTTTTCCTCATTAACTGTGCGCCCTTCACCCCCCCTTCCCTATTTACATAGATTCATTTCCATTTTTTTCTTTTCTCATAATATTTCCATTCCATTCTTTCCTTTCCCCATCTCTTCCCACCACCCCTACCCCTTTGGACCTTTTCCTATTTCAAAGTATCAATTATGAGTTATTAATCCTTTTAATCCTTATTTAAACTCTCAGTTTCTCACACTTGAGAAACTATTTGGTTTTTACACACGTGTGTCCTATTTATTTCACTTAAGAGTATGGCCTTATTATACATCCATTTAGCTATAAATGACTAGTTTCTCATTCTTTATGGCTGAGTAGCATTCCATTTTCTTTAAAAAAAAAAAAAACCACATCTTCTTTATCCAGTTTCCAGCTTATGGGCACTTGGGCTGTTTCCAGGCTTTAGCTATTACAAACTGTGCCTCTATAAACATGGGTGCACATATATCTCTGTGGTTTGATTCTTTTAATTCTTTTGGGAAAATACCCAGTAGGGGAATAGCTGGGTCAAATGGGACCTCCAGCCCTAGTTCTTTGAGGTATCTCCACACTGATTTCCATAGTGGTCGCAGCAGTCTGCACTCCCACCAACAATGGAGAAGGGATTCTTTCTCCCCTCACCCCCGCCAGCATTTGTTATTGGTTGATTTCTTGATAGCAGCCATTCTTCCTGGGGTGAGGTGGAATCTCAGTGCTGTTTTCATCTGCATCTCTCGAATGACCAGTGATGTTGAACATTTTTTCAAATGATTATTTGCTGCTTTTACTTCTTTCTCTGAGAAATATCTGTTCATTTGAAATGCCCAGTTTTGAATTAGGTCTTTGAATTTGGGGGGTCTGACTTTTTTCAGTTCTTCATATATTATAAATAGTAGATCTTTGTCTGAGGTACAGCTGCTAAAATTTTTTTTCCCACATTGCAGGTTGTCTCTTATCTCTGTTGGTAGTTTCTCTTGCAGTGCAGAAGATTTTTAATAAGATGAAATCCCAGTTGTTGATTCTTTCTGCTAGTTCCTGTGCTATTGAGGTTTTGTTCATAAAGTCTTTTCCTATGCCAATATCTTCAGGAGTTCTACCTAACTTATCTTCCAGCAAGTTTAGTGTTTCTGTCTTAATATTTAGATCTTTATTCCACTTCGATCTTAGTTTAGTGCATGGTGATAGATATGGGTCTAATTTTAATCTCTGGCAGGTTGAAATCCAGTTTTTCCAACACCACTTATTAAATAGGCTATCTTTCCTCCAATGAGGGTGGTTGGCTCCTTTGTCAAAAATGAGGTGGCTGAGTATGTCTGGAGTTGTTTCTGCATCTTCTAATCTATTCCACTGATCCTCAGGGCTGCTTCTTTGCCAGTACCATGCTGTTTTTATCACAGTAGCTTTGTAGTATAGTTTCAAGTTGGGGATTATGATACCCCCAGCCATGTCTCTGTTGCTTAGAATGGTTTTTGCTATTCTATGTCTCTTCTGGTTCCAAATGAATTTTTGGATTGTTTTCTCTAGTTCTGTGAAGTATATTGTGGAATTTCAATCAGCATTGCATTAAATCTATCTAGTAGTTTTGGAAGCATGGCCATTTTCACTATATTGGTTCTTCCTAGCCAGGAACAAGGGATGTCTTTCCATTTTCTTATATCCTCCTTAATCTCCTTTTTCAGGGTTCTGTAGTTTTCAGTGTAGAGGTCTTTTGCTTCCTTTGTTAGATTGATTCCTAGATATTTCATTTTTGGGGATGCTATTGTAAAAGAAATTATTTCCCTAATTTCTCTCTCAATGAGTCTGCTATTTGTGTATAAGAAGGCTCTTGTTTTCGGAATGTTGACCTTATATCCAGCTACTCTACTGAATCTGTCAATTAAGTCTAGAAGTCTTTTGGTAGAGGTTTTTTTTTTGGGTCATCTATCTAAAGTATTATATCATCAGCTAATAATGACAGTTTAACTTCTTCCTTACCTATCTGTATTCCTTTTATTCCTTTTTCTTTTCTAATTGCTGTGGCTAATGTTTCCAGAACTATATTGAACAGAAGTTGTGATAGTGGGCATCCTTGTCTTGTTCCTGATTTTAGAGTGAAAGTTTTCAGTTTCTGACCATTTAGTATGATGTTGCTGTTGGTTTTTCATAGATGGCCTTAGTCAGGTTGAGATAAAGACCTTCTATTCCAACTTTCTGTAGCATTTTTATCATGAATTGCTGTTGGATTTTGTCAAATGCCTTTTCTGCATCTATTGAGATGATCATATGGTTTTTGTCCTTGACTGTTAATATACTGTATTACATTTATTGATTTATGAATATTGAACCATCCTTGCATCCCTGGGATAAATTTGACTTGGTCAGGGTGTATGATCTTCTTGATGACCCTCTGTATTCTGTTTGCCAGTATCTTGTTGAGAATTTTTGCATCTATGTTCATTAGGGAGATTGGCCTGTAGTTCTCTTTTAGAGTTGGGTCTTTCCTTGGTTTTGGAATCAAAGTAACAATTCCTTCCAGGAATAAATTTGGAAGCCTTGCCTCCCTTTCAATTTCCTTGATGAGTTTAAAGAGTGATGGTGTTAGTTCTTCTTTAAATGTCTTGTAGAATTCAGCAGTGAATCCATCAGGACCTGAGCTTTTCTTTGTTTGTAAAGATTTTATTACATTTTCAATTTCACTCATTGTAATTGAGGTGTTTAGAATTTCTATATCTTCTTCATTTAACTTTGGGAATTCATATGTATCTAGGAATCTGTCCATTCTGTGTTTTCCATTTTATTAGAGTACAGGTTCTCAAAATAGGTATTGATGATCCTCTGGATTTCTGCTGGGTCTGTTGTGACTTCACCTTTTCATTCTTAATTGCATGGATTTTAGCCTTTTCTTTCCTTTTTTGATAAGGTTGGCTAAAGGTTTATTGATTTTATTTATTCTTTCAAAAAACCAACTCTTTGAGTCATTAATTTTTTGTACCATTCTCTTAGTCTCCATTGCATTAATTTCTGCTCTGATCTTTATAATTTCCTCTCTTACGTGAGCTTTGGGTATGAATTTCCTTTTGAGTTAGGTTTGTTTCTTGTTTACAGCATATTGCTGGATTTTGCTTCTTAATTCATTTTGTCAGTCTACTTCTGATTGGTGAATTGAGGTCACTAACATTGATAGTTATAATTGATAGATATTGACTCATCGTCGTCATGATGTTCTACTGTTGTTGGCTCTTATTTCTTTTTCTCTCATTCTCTTTAGTTTCTTCCCTTGCCTAGTGGCTTCCCTCTGTTGAACCTCATGGAGTTGTGACCTTTGTTGCCTTTTTCTGGGATATTGCTTAGAGTTGTTTGGAGTGCTGGTTTGGTGTTCATGAAATTTCTCAGGTGTTCTTTGTCATGGAAGTATCTAATTTCCCCATCAATTTTGAAAGATAAATTTGCAGGATGCAACAGTCTAGGTTGGAAGTCTTTTAGGGCTCAATATACTTGACTCCAGGCTCTTGTTGAGTTGGGAGTTTGTGTTGAGAAGTCTGCTGAGATTCTGATGGGCTTTTCTTTATAGGTGATTTGTTTCTTTTCTCTAACTGCTTGTAGAATTTTGTTCTTCTGGGATCTTGACTATTATATGTCTAAGTGTAAATTTTTTTTGATCATGGCTAGGTGGAGTTCTATATGCCTCACTTATCTGTATGTCCAATTCTCCACCTCTGTCTGGGTAGTTTTCTACTAATTACTTCTGTGTACAGTTTTTTAATGTCAATTGTACTTTCTCCTGTTTTTTTGTGGACTCCTATTAGTCTTATGTTATTCATCTTTACATCATCTAGCAGCTGCTGAATTGATTTCTCATGGTCCCTTGCTATTTTTAAGAAATCTCTGTTTTCATGGTCCTTTACTACAATCCTGTCTTCTATATCTAACATTCTATCTTCAGATTCTCTTAATCTGCTCTGCATGCTTTCAATGGAGTTTTTAATCTCCTGAGTATCTGTTTAAATATGTTTCATGGAGTCTATTTCTTTCTTATGTTGGGCAATCATGGTTTCCATTTCTTTCTTATGCTGGGCATTCATGGCTTCCAGCATTGTTCTGAGCTCATCTGTTTTTTGGGGTTTTTTTAATCAGTTTCTGTTCTAGAGCCTCTAATCATGTCTTTCACTCTGTTCACCATCTCTGTAGTTATCTGGGATATTATTTCTGCTTTGAATTTTTCTAGAGCCTCAGTCATCTGTTTTGTTACTTCCTGTGCTATCAATTCAGGGTGTCCAGGTGGTTGATTATCAGACTTTGCCACTTCATTTCCCGAGAATTTGCCTTTTGTGGGGTGAAAGTCTGAATTTGTGACTTGCTTAAATGTCTTCTCATTTTTGTTTTTGGAACTGTCCTTGCTTTAGTTCCTAGGTTGATATTTTGAAGTTGCTTATAGTAAGTATCTTTGTTGATGTATTTAGAATCCTTATGGAATGATTGTTTCTCAGAGGTATCTTCCAGCTATAGCTGGTCTTTAGGTTTGGAGTCTCTACAGACTCTGAGGCTATCTCATTTTCATTATACTAGGAAGGACAAATGATTAGATCAATCACAACACTTTAGCCCAAGTGATACAATCAGCAACACCATAGCATCAAATACATCATGAGAGAATGACAATTTGTGGTAGTTATTAATCTATCACCTTTAAAATGAAGGGCTTCCTTCAGGGTACGGCTCTGCTGTCACCATAGACAATGTGGGCAGCAGTGTGAGTTATAAGTCAATGAGTCTCAGTAAGCTAGTCCCATACCTGAGAGATTGAGGCAGACTTCTGGCTGCAAGAACAAAGTTGAGCTCCCTGTCCATCTGCAGGGTTGCACTCTGCAAGTTTCTATTGCAGGTTTCAGCTGCCTTTTCCCTGAAGAAAGTCCAGGTTCCGATGGAAGCTGATGATCCCTCCAACTTACCAAGCACGATGGTCTGGTGTGCCTTTATTGCAGAGATTCACTTCACTTTACCAGTGGGCTTGTTTTCACCATGGAGCCTGAGAGAGGCCCTCATTCTGTTGTTCACTCCTGCAGCTGAGGACAATGGCTTTTATGATGCCCTGTGCCTCTGCAGTGTGGAACCAAGTACCTTCACAGCCAGAAGCCTGGGGTCGGGGCTGGGCCTGTTATTGGAGGCATCTGTTTGACTAAGCTGGGGCTGGTGGGCATGCCAGGAGGGGTCCTTCTCACCCTGTCCTGGTCACAAGCCTGTCTTGGTCTCAAGCCTCTCTTGGTCAGAAGCTGTTGGAGTAAGCCAGAGAAAGCAGGTTCTAGTCAGGCTGCAACTGCTTGGCACCACTCAGCCCCACTTGGCCGTGTTTGGCCAAGCTGAAGCTGGAGGGCATGTCTGGGGGCATTCTTCCTCACTCTGTCTTGGTCGCAAGCCTGTCTTGGTTGCAAGCTGTTGGAGCCAGCCGGAGGAAGCAGGTTCCTGTCAGGCTGCAACCAGTCAGCCTCACTCAACCCCTCTCAGCCCCATTCAGCCAAGCTGGGGCTGTAGGCATGCCTGGGGGTGTCTTCCTCACCCATTCTTCATTGCAAGCCTGTCTTGGTCACAAGCCTGTCTTGCTCACAACATGGTGGAGCAAGCTGGAGGAAGCACGTTCCAGTCATGCTGTGACCACTTGGCCCCACTAAGCCCTGCTTGGCCCCAGTTGGGGTGCCCAGAGGTCCTCCTCACCCTGTCTTGATTGCAAGCCTGTCTTGTTCGCAAGCTGGTGGATCAAGCCAGAAGAAGCAGGTTCCAGTCAGGCTGCACCCACTCGGCCCCACTGGGCTATGCTGGGCCCCACTCAGCCAAGATGGGGCTGTTGGGCATGCCCGGGGGGGGGGGTCCTCCTCACCCTGTCTTGGTGGCAAGCCTGTCTTGGTCTCAAGCTAGTAGAGCAAGCAGGAGGAAGCACATTCCAGCCAGGCTGCAAATGCTCGGTCCCACTCAGCCCAGCTCAGCCAAGCTAGGGATGGTGGGCATGCCCGGGGGTTCTTATCACCCTGTCTTAGTCGCAAGCCTGTCTTGGTCACAACCTGGTGGAGCAAGCTGGAGGAAGCAGGTTCCAGACAGGCTGCAACGCTCAGCCTCACTTGGCCCCACTTGGCCCCGCTCAGCCAAGCTGGTGCTCATGAGAATACACATTCTTTTCAGCTCCACATGGGTCATTCTCCAAAATAGACACAAACTTAGTCATAGAACATGTTTAAGTAAATGCAAAGGAATAGAAGTTATCCCCTGAATATTATCAGACCATAATGTGATGAAATTGGAGATCAATAGCAAAAGAAACTACAAGAATTTCATAAGCACATGGAAATTGAATAACACACTTCTGAATAACCAGTGAGCTACAGAGGAATTTAAAGTAGAGATCAGACAGTTCCTACAATTAAATGGCAATGGCAATACAACATATCAGAATGTGTAGGACACAATGAAAGCAGGCTTATGAGGGAAATTCATGGCAGTGAATACACATATTAGAAAAACAGAAGGAGCCCAATTTAACAACCTGATGCTGAACCCGTGGATGAGCTCTGGCATTTGCCATTGCCTTTTGATGCAGTTAACTTTTATTTTTAAAGTGGATATCTAGCCCCAGGAGTCATCAGGAAAATAAACATGTACTGTCTACTACTAACACGATGCACAAAATCAAGTTTTTGAGACTATCCTAAACAAATGGAGGATTCACACACTGATTGTGAACACTCACACACATTACACACACACACACACACACTCATATATTATTAACCCCAGTTTCTCACAGAGATAAATATATATCTACCCAAATAAAGGCATAAAAATGTTCACAATAATATTATTAGTGATGAGAAAAGGGAAGACAACTAACTGTATGACTATCAACATTGGAGAAGATAATGATAATTTTGCACAAATACTGCACAACAACAATTAATTTATTGCAACTACATACAGAAACTTCACATGGTTTGCAATAAGATTACAAGATTGGAAATAAGATCCAAGGGTTGTATAATGAGAAATATGCTGAATAGTGTCATTTGGATTTCAAGATTACTGAAAACTCCCCAGAAAATGAATTCATTCAAGGAGGTAGTTTTCCTCTTTTATTCTTTTTTATTGTGTTTTCTGGTGGTGCTCAAATGTGATCTAGAAATTGATGGAAGTATTAACTCTTATCTCAGTCAGAAAAATAGAATCTGTACCTTAGAAAAGACTTCTGGTGTTATTGTCTTTATTGCCAGAAGCTTCTTAGTGCTATCATAAAATCCATGAGATGATACTCTTTAGAAGCAGCAAATTTTGTTTCAGATCAAAGCTTTAGGGGTTCAGCTATCATCATTTGGCCCCTTTGTTTAGGCTTTACAAGGTGTCCCAGCAGGGCAGCTGTGCATGGCAGAGGGAGTTGGTGACCATGTTGTACCTGGGAAGGAAGCAAGGAGAGGAAACAAATGTGCCAGGGCCTCAGTAATGAGTTAAGGACACATCCTCAAATGGCTGGGAGATTTCCAGCTAGCCGCACCTCTCACTGGGCCCCACACTTCCAATAGCTCCCTGCTATGGTACAGATTTTCAGCACATGAGCCTCTGCATGACATTCACCCCCTCCATAAAAGGTCCTATAAAGCTGTGTGTCCACTACTGTGACATCTCCATGACACAGAATTTGAAGAAGTTACCATGTAAAAAGTGTGATTCTTAAAAAGATTTAGTTTTCTGAATCTCGTCCTACCTTTCTGTCTTCATTGCTATGTTTCTTTCAGATCAAAAAAGAAAAGAAATCTAGTCTAATATTATTTACACACCTTAGGTGACTCATCTTTTTCACACTTGGTCCAGAACTGCAATGTGTTTCCAAGTCACTCTTGACCTGTGCATTCCTCTTTTCTTTCTTTCTTTCTTTCTTTCTTTCTTTCTTTCTTTCTTTCTTTCTTTCTTTCTTTCTTCTTTTCTTTTCTTTTTTCTTTCTTTCTTTCTTTCCTTCTTTTTCTTTCTTTCTTTCTTTTTCTTTCTTTCTTTCCTTTCTTCTTTCTCTCTCTTCCTTCCTTCTTTTCTTTTCTTTTTTCTTTCTTTTCTTTCTTTCCTTCTTTCCTCTCTCCTCTCTCTCTCTCAATCTCTCCCCTCTCCCTCCCTCCCTTCTTTCCTTCCTTCTCTTCAGTACTTAGTATTGAGCTCAGAACTTTCACCCTGAGCCACATTCCTCCCCCTTAATTATCTGTCTGTCTGTCTGTCTATCTCTGAGCCAGCCTCTTCCTAATTTTCAGAGTAGCCTAGGTTGGGCTACAACTTGCCACCCTCCAGGCTGAACTTCCCATAGTGCTGGGACTGGAGGTAGAGGAAGCCCACTTACCTTGGGCTTTAGTTCTATCATGAAATGTTTTATTTTGGGAATGTCACACCTACAGTGTGGAACATAAAGTGACCCCTGGCTGAAGCTTCTGCAATTGTAATGGATAATTAAGGAAGCCAGGGCATCTTATGTTGGCCTTCAAATGTACAGATATTCCCTGGGTTTCCCAAGAAGCTCATTCAGTGCCTGAATCTCACAAACCTAGAGATTATAACAAAGGAAATTACCAAGGAGATACACAGATGGATCTTTCATATTCTCAGGAAATTATTATTCATGTCTTTGTAGATTCTTTAACTTCTCATTCACACCCATTTTATATGTATTTAGATGATAGTGTGTGTACAGGTATATGTAAGTTTCTGTGTTTTTTAGATACTTATCATACCATCAGGGAATTTTTGTATATCAACATCCAATAAGCACTCAAAAATGTTGGGTTATCTTTTATTCTTAGCTTTCCTGTTCTGTGTGCCTCAGACAAGATGCAAGTTCTTTGGACAATAAGGACAGAAGGTGCAGACTTGGGATAAAAAATGCTTACTTTCTCACATTGGAGAGAATGACTAAAGAAAAAAGGATATATAATGATTTAAGGGAAATGAATAGAGAAGCATTTCACTAGGGTAAAGATAAAGAAGAAGGAAATAAAAGAAGAAATAGAGACACTGACCAAGGCCTTTCAAATTTCTTTTATATCCTAAAATAGTGGTACTACTTTTATTTCCAAACACAATTGACCTATCAACCTCTATGTACCTCAGGATTTCTCTGATTGCCAAGACCCTTGCCTAACATCCATTCCTCTCCCCTCTATGTCTCTACTTAGGTCTCACACGTAATATCTCTAAGAATGACTTTCTCTTCCACACTAAGTAGGACATTGTCTCTGGATTACAGCCACATTCTCCTTACCTCAGAATTGTTGAAAGCCTTATTGTATATTGATTGCTCATTTTAAGTACTTTTTATTCCTTCTCTTAGAATATGAGATTCTCTGGTAAATACACTGGATTTGCCATGAAACATACAGTGCCAAAAGGAAATTAGTAAACACTTAATAAACCTCCATATAATTGAAGTTGAATGAGAATGTGAGGAATTCTACAGTGGTACAACTGAGAAAATCAGGAAAACTTACCACAGGGAACACTGGGTATCAATTCACGATAATAATGGAACATGGCACATGTGGAGATCAGCAACATTTCCTTAAATTAAAAATTAATTTAAAGGCAGAGAAGCTCAGCCAGTCCCAGAACCTGGAAGGAAGCTCCCCACCTCCATCCCAGGCTCCTAGGGCAGAGAAGCTCAGCCAGTCCCAGCACCCGGAAGGAAGCTCCCCACCTCCATCCCAGGCTACTAGGTCTGAGAAGCTGAGCTGGTCCCAGAACCCGGAAGGAAGCTACCCCGCTGCCATCCCAAGCTCCTAGGGCAGAGAAGGTGAGCTGTGTGGGCGCCAGAAGCAACCCCTCCCAAGGAAATGAGAAGACATATAAACAAGTCTCAAAAACAGACTTCTGGATCACCTACAGCAACCTCAAAGGGAAATGAGATGGAACAATCTGATACTTAACCACCTGGACTCTCTGAACTGGCAACAAAAGAGGATCTGGGAAAAATGAAATCAGAAATAATTACTCAGATAACAGCAAAGATTTTGCTCATGGTGCAAGACATGATTAATAAGTCTAGAGAGGACACATAAAAAAATAGAAGATCTGAGGAACATGATGGAATCCCAACATAGGAAACAAATGGAATCCATAAAACAGATACAAACAGATTTCCAAGAGATTAAAAACTCCATCAAAATTCTGCACAGCAGAATGAACCAATGTGAGGATAGAATTTCACATATAGAAGATAAGATTGCAATTAGTGAGGAGGAAAAGAAAAATTGCTTTGAAATTGTAAGAGAACATGAGAAATCAATCCAGCAGCTGCTAGACGATGCAAAGAAGAATAACATAAGACTGATTGGAGTCCATGAAGAAAGAGGAGAGAGTGCAGATGACACAAAAAAACTTCACAGAAGTGATGGCAGAAAACTTCCCAAGGAGACGGAAAGAACTTGACATACAGATAAGTGAGGCATATAGGACTCCAGCTAGCCTTGATCAAAAAAAATCTACACATAGGCATATAATAGTTAGGATTCCAGAAATCCAACAGAAGAACAAAATTCTACAAGCAGTGAGAGATAAGAAACAAATCACATACAAAGGAAAGCCCATCAGAATCACAGCAGACTTCTCAATGCAAACCCTCAAAGCAAGAAGAGCTTGGAGTGATGTATTTCAAGCCCTAAAGGAAAACAGCCTCCAACCCAGATTGATGTACCCTGCAAAACTATCTTTCAAAATTGATGGAGAAATGAGATACTTTCATGACAAAGTGCACCTCAGGAACTTCATGAATACCAAACCGGCACTCCAAAAAATTTTAGACAATACCCTAGAAAAAGACAATGAGGATCACAACCCCAGGAAACCCAGCAGAATGAATCCATTGGGAGTAACAAATTAAACGCAAAGGGGGAGAATCCAAAATAAAGAAAAAGTCATGATAAGGCTTTTAAAGCTTTTAACTTCATCTTCCTAATGAGTGTATAAATCAATCTTATTATTGTACTGATTAGTATTTTTCTGATTCTAGAGTTGCACACTATTCCTTGTGCTATACTGGCTATTTATCATCTTCTTATGTCTACATTTTAATTGGGTTATCTATTAATGAGCTCTAAGAATTCTTTAGATATTCTGCTCATAGGTTATATGTATTGTAAATATGGTCTGTTTAAGGACTACTTTTCATTTTAATGATGTCATTTAAAGTTATAAATTTTGATGGAATCTCATTTATCAATTTTTTCTTTATTACATCATGTTTTTTGTATCCTAGGTAGTTCTTGCCTACCCTGAATTCATAAATATTTTCTCTTATAATTTCTTCTTAAAGTTTTATACTTTTAGGCTTTCTTATGTTCATAGATCCCTTCAAGTTATTTTCATGTATGGAAAAAAAAGGTTGAGGTTAATTTTTTATATACAGATACCAGGTGTTCTAGTGCTGTTTGCTGAAGGCACTATCTCTTCCTCAGCTCTTGAGTTGAGTTTATATTCTATAAAATGGTAATGTTAAATAATCTTTCAAAACTCAGTGGACCATATATGTGTGGTTCTATTTCTAGATTCTCTGTTTTATTCCAATGATCTGTATGTCTTTCTTTACACCAACACTGCCTTGATTACTATAGCTTTAGAAGAAGTCCTAAAATTAGGTACTAAAAGTCTTCCAACACTGTTTTTGTTTTTGTTTTTAACTTTTCTAGGTCCTTTGTACTCCTATATAACTTTTAAATTTCAATATCCAATTCTTCATTTATAGCAAGTATACACAGACCTGAATTTTTATATATACCTTGTGTTTTTTAATACTGCTAAATTCAAGTACAAGGTCTAGGGGCTCCTAGAGATTTCTTAGCATTTTCTCTGTAGATGATCATTTCTTCTATATATAAAGATTTTGCTTCTGCCATGCCAATCCTATCCTAGTTGTGCCATTTTATTGCCATACTATTTTGGTGGGGCCTAGGTTTCAAAGTTTAATGGACAGATAAAGAGTAAGCATATCTGCCCTTGTTCCCCACCTTAAGGAGAAAACATTGTATCTTCTCCATTTATATAAGGCATTCTCACTGGAAGTATGGAGTACAGGTCTTTAACCTGTTGAGAAGTTTCTATTCTACTTCTAGTCTCCTGAGAGCTTTGACCATGAGCAGCTGTAGAATTTAGTCCAATACTTTTTCTCCAACTAGTGACAGGATCATAAGGCTTTTTCCTTTCCTCTGTTAAAATGATGACTTTTGGGGGTGGATCTTCCACTGCTGAACCAACACTGCCATCCCTATAATAAAACCACTTTCTACATCCTGCCAGATCTGACTTCTAAGAGTTTGTTTTGTTAAACAAATTTCTATCTATGTTCATACATTTTTCTTCTATAATCTTTATCCAGTTTTAGGATTAGCACAATGTTGAGTTCCTAAAATGAGGGGAGAAGTGTTCCTTCTTTTTTCTGCTTTAATTGTTTGATATAATTTATCAGTTAAAATGTTTATGAGCCTGCTGTTGTCATATAGGTAGGTTTTCAAGCTAGGAATATACTTTCTTTAATAGGTGCTATTCAAATTTTATATTTCCTCCAGACTTAGTTCCATTAATTTGTCTTCCAAGGTACTTCTTAGAAGTTGTCAAATTTATTTCAAAACAGATTTTTGTAATATGCTTTCTATATCCTTTTAAATTCTGTAAAATCTGTGGTAATGTTTCCTAGATCTTAATATTGTAATTTAAAAAATGTATAACTGATATTGTGTAACAGGTAGAAAAGGTCTAAAAGAGGAGGGGAATTGGGAGGGGTGGGGAAGGGAAAAAGAGAAAGGAAAAAATATGAGAAGAGGAAAAAAAATGGATACAATGTCTTTGCAAATAGGGAAGGGTGGAGGGGGTGCAGGGAGGGCAAGGGAAGGGGAAAAAAATAACCAAGATACTCATGTAAAGGTACAAGATCCCCATGATGAAAGTAACTATTTTATACCAAATATGTACCAATAAACTTAATGGGGAAAAATTAACTTAAACACTTATTTCAATAATTTAACTGTGTGCCACAATTCATGGTCCATAATGCAATGTAATTTTTCAAAATAACTGACATTATATGTGTGTTACACCTAATTGTCATGCAATTATTGAAAACAACTTTTTATTTCTCAGCTTCTGCAGGGCCTCTTTCACATCCTTATTCCATAGACTGTAAATCAGCTGGTTTAGCATGGGAATCATGAGGGTGTAAAACAGAGATCATTTTGTTGTGATCGAGGGAGTAGAAAGAACTGGGATGGAAGTACATGAAGAGCATGGTTTCCTGGAAAATAGCAAATGCGGTGAGGTGGGAGGTGCAGGTGGGGAAAGTCTTGAACCTTTCCTCAGCAGACCAGACCTTTCTGAGTGATAAGATAATATAAAAATAAGAGACAAGACTGCCCGAGATGGTGCTCAGTTCTATAAAACCAAAAATAGTGAATATCACCAACTCATTAACCTGTGTGTATGAACAAGATAGTAACAGAAGAGGAGAGAGATCACGGAAGAAATGATTAATCCATTAGACCCACAGAAACACAGGTGGAATGCCAGTGTGGTGTGTATCAGAGCATCTGCCAGTCCCACCAGGTAAACCCCCGCCACCAGGAGGGAGCACAGCCTGCTGGACATGTGGGCTGTGCACAGCAGGGGGCTGCTGATGGCCCTATACTGGTCAAAGGCCATCACTGCCAGCAGCAGACACTTGGAGTCTGCAAAGATACAGAAGCTGAGAAACTGCAGATCGCAGCCCAAGAAAGGGATTGACCTATTCTGGGCCACCAAGTCCACCAGCATTTTGGGCCCAATTGTTGTGGAATAGCAGAGGTAACAGAGAGCGAGGTGGCTGAGAAAGAAGTACGCAGACGTGTGCAGATGGGGATCCACCATTATTACAGTCATCATGCCAAGGTTTTCCAGGAGACTGAAGAGATAAACCAAGAGAAACACAACAAAAAGGCTCATTTTGATATCTCCACTATCAGTAAATCCCAGGAAAATGAATTCATTCAAGGCAGAACAATTTCCCCTGTCCATTCTTCTGTTGTCTAAACTTAAAAATATGAGAGGTCCATTTTAATTCTTCTGTACATTGTAAAATATCTATAAAGCAGAACACCTTTAGTTTCTGTAGGATTTTTTTTTATCCTCCAGAATATTGAATGCTTTTGAGAACACTAAAATCATCAATCCAAAATAGCAGTTGAGAACTTTTGAGTGATGTCTAAATATATATCACAACATATGTGCCAGTTTATGTCTTCTCTAATTTCTCTGGAACTTTTTCTGTCCTAATTTCAGCTAAAATATACTTGATGATTGAAATCTCAGTAAATTTTCCAAATAATATGAATGAAACATAATTTTTAGGGAAATTACATCATGAGAAATACAGTTTAGTGCTTGCTATGTTTCTTGAAAGTGATCATCAACATAGAAAAAAAGTACAATTTTTATCATTTTCAAACTTCATTAGGGGTTTAAAAGACCATTTATTAATTCTAGAAATAATGGTACCTCTGACAAATAAAGATAAATATTATTCTACTCTTTCAGCTTTTTAGTATTTGATATGAAATGAAATGAATATTATTGCATTTTTTCCTAAAAAAATGTTATGATTTTGCTGCAGTCCTCAATGCTTACTATAGAGGAATTTTGGAGCTAAAAGATTAGTCTTCTGGTCACTCAAAAAGAAATGCTAAAATGCAAGTGGGAGAACATATTTTAATCCATACACTTGCATTATATCACAATTTATGAATGTATTTATTGCATATAGCAAATTGGGTTTATAAAAAATTGAAAACAAGATGAACTACTATTGCAATTGTTTTTTTGCTTAAATTCTTTTATTGGTACATTTTAGGTATACAATACATTTACATTTATCTTTGGGTTCTTGTGCCTGTACATGATGTATCTTAGTTCTTATTTGTTCCCCATTCCCTGTGCTCCCTTTACTCCCTCCACCCCTCCCTGCTTGATTCCCACTTTTCCTTTTTTCATAATTTTTCCTTTCCCTTCTTTCCTTTCCCCTTCCCCTCCCACTTCCCCTACCCCTTTGGAACTTTTCTTCCTATTTCAGCTTATCAATTATTCATTTTAATCAATTTAACCCTTATTTAGACTTTCAGTTTCTCACACTAGAGAAACTATTCTGTATTTACACATGTGTGTCCTATTTATTTCACTTCAGAGGATGGCCTCACTATGCATCCATTTAGCTATAAGTGTTTCTATTTTCTTGCTCTTTATGTCTGAGTAGTATTTCATTTTATAAAAAAACCCCACATCTTCTTTATCCAGTTTTCAGTTGATGGGCACTTGGGCTACCTTCAAGCTTTAGCTATTACAAACTGTGCTGCTATAAACTTGGGTGCACATATATCACTGTGGTATGATTCTTTTAATTCTTTTGGGAAGATACCCAGCAGAGGAATAGCTTGGTCAAATGGGACCTCTAATCCTAGTGCTTTGAAGTATCTCCACACTGATTTCCACAGTGCTTGCAACAGTCTAAACTCCCATCAGCAGTGGAACAGTGTTCCTCTTTCCCCAATGCCCCTCTAGCATTTGTTATTGGTTGATTTCATGAGAGTAGCTATTCTTTCTGGGGTGAGGTGGAATCTCAGCATTGTTTTCACTTGCATCTCTTGAATGACCAATGATGTTGAACATATTTTCACATGTTTATTTGCTATTTCTATTTCTTTGAGAAATGTCTATTCATTTCTGATGCCCATTTTTGGGTTGGGTCTTTTAAGTTTGGAAGGTCTGATTTTTATAAGTTTTATATAGATTCTAGATAGAAGACCTTTGACAGAGGAACAGCAGGTGAAAAATTTTTCCCACATTGTGGGTTGTCTCTTCACACTGTTGGTGGTTTCTCTTGCTGTGCAGAAACTTTTTAATAAGAAGGGATCCCACTTGTTGATTCCTTGTAATAGTTCACGGGCAGCTGAAGATTTGTTCATAAAATATTTTCCTACACAAATGTCTTCAAGAGTTCTACCTAACCTCTGTTCCAGCCTGTTCAGTGTTTCTGTTTTAATATTTATATCTTTAATCCACTTTGATTTTAGTATAGTGCATGGTGAGAGATATAGGTCTAATTTTAATCTTTGGCAATTTGAAACCCATTTTTTCCAGCACCATTTATTAAAGAGGCTATCTTTCCTCCAGTGAGGTTTGTTGGCTCCATGGTCAAAGATGAGGTGGCTGAGTATGTCTGGAGTTGTTTCTGCATCTTCTAATCTATTCCACTGATCCTTGGGTCTGTTTCTTTGTCAGTACCATGCTGTTTTTATCACAGTAGCTTTGTAGTATAGTTTCAAGTTGGGGATTGTGATACCCCCTGCCATGTCTCCTCTGTTGCCTAGAATGGCTTTTGCTATTCTATGTCTCTTCTGGTTCCAAATGAATTTTTGGATTGTTTTCTCTAGTTCTGTGAAATATATTGGAATTTCAATCAGCATTGCATTAAATCTATGTAGCAGTTTTGGAAGTAGGGCCATTTTCACTATATTGGTTCTTCCTACCCAGGAAAGAGGGATGTCTTTCCATTTTCTTATATTCTCCTCAGTCTCCTTTTTCAAAGTGCTACAGTGTTCAGTGTAGAGGGTTTTTTGCTTACTTTGTTAGATTGAGTCCAACACATTTCATTTTTTTGGATGCTATTGTAAAAGGAATTATTTCCCTAATTTCTCTCTCAGTGAGTCTGTTATTTGAGTATAAGAAAGCTATTGTTTCTTTAGTGTTGACCTTGTATCCCGCTACTCTACTGAATCTGTCAATTAAGTCCAGTAGTCTTTTGGTAGAGTTTTTTGGGTCTTCTACATAAAGTAACATATTGTTGACAAATAATGACAGTTTAATGTTTTCCTTTCCTATCTTCATTCCTTTTATTTTGTTCTCTTTTCTAATTGTGCTGGATAATGTTTCCAGAACTATATTGAACAGGAGTGGTGATAGTGGATATCCTTGTCTTGTTACTGATTTTAGCTTGAAAGTTTTCAGTATTTGACCATTTAGTATGATGTTGGCTGTTGGCTTTTCATAGATAGCCTTAATCAGGTTGAGGTAAAGACCTTCTTTTCCAATTTTCTGTAGGGTTTTTCTCATGAACGGATGTTGGATTTTGTTGAATTCTTTTCTGCATCTATTGAGATGATCATATAGTTTTTGTCCTTGGCTCTGTTAATATAGTGTATTACATTTATTAATATATGTATGTTGAACCATCCTTGCATCTCTGGGCTAAATCTGACTTGGTCAGGGTGTTTGATCTTCTTGAAGACCCTCTGCATTCTGTTTTCCAGTATCTTGTTTAGGATTTTTGCATCTATGTTCATTAGGGAGATTGGCCTATAGTTCTCTTTTTGGGTTGGGTCTTCCCTGGTTTTGGAATCAAAGTAACACTTGCTTCCAGGAATGAATTTAGAAGCTTTGCGTCCCTTTCAATTTCCTTGATGAGTTTAAAGAGTAATGGTGATAGTTCATCTTTAAATGTCTTGTAGAATTCAGTAGTGAAGCCATCAGAACCTGGGCTTTTCTATGTTGGTAAACTTTTTTTTATTACATTTTTAATTTCACTCATTGTAATTGGGGTGTTTATAATTTCTATATCTTCTTCATTTAACTTTTGCAATTCATATGTATCTAAGAATTTTTCCATTTCTTCTGTTTTCCATTTTATTAGAGTACAGGTTTTTGAAGTATGTATTTATGATCCTCTTGATTTCTGCTGGATTTGCTGTGACTTCACCATTTTCATTCTTAATGGCATGGATTTTATCCTTTTCTTTCCTTTTTCTGATAAGGTTGGCTAAAGGTTTATTGATTTTATTTATTTTTTCAAAAAAATCAACTCTGATTCATTGATTTTTTGTATCATTCTCTTAGACTCTATTGCGTTGATTTTTGCTCTGATCTTTATAATTTCCTCTCTTGTGTGAACTTTGGGTTTTTTCTGCTCTTCTTTTTCTAGAAGCTGGAGGTTCTGCATTAGGTTGTTTATTTGAGTTCTCTCCATTTTTCTTATATGGGCATTCAGTGCTATGAATTTCCCTCATAGAACTGCTTTCATTGTGTCCCATAGATTCCTGTATATTGTACTGGCATTATCATTTACTTGTAGAAACTGTCTCAGTTCTTCCTTAATTTCCTCTGTGACCCATCAGTTGTTCAGGAGATTGTTATTCAATTTCCATGTGTTTGTTGGGGTTTTGCAGTTTCTTATGATATTGATCTCTAGTTTAATTACTATGTGGTCTCATAATATACAGGGGATAAGTTCAATTCCATTCCATTTATTTAAACATGTTCTATGAACTAGTATAAGGTCTATTTTGGAGACTGACTCATGTGCAGCTGAAAAGAATGTACATTCTGATTTTGTGGGTTGGAACACTTTAGACGTCCATTAAATCATTTGTTCAAGATCTTGCTTCAGATCTAGTATTTTGTTGTTGATTTTTTGTCTAGATGATCTGTCAATTTGTGACAGTGGTGTATTGAGGTCCCCCACTGCAATTGTATTAGTGCTTATTTGGTTTGTCATGTCCATTAATATTTGTTTTGTATAGTTGGGGCCATTAGTATTTGGTGCATGTATATTTATGATTATCATCTCTTCCTCTTAAATTGTTCCCTTTATGAGGATGTAGTGACTTTCTTCATCTCTCTTAATTAGTTTTGGTTTGAAATTTACTTTGTCTGCAAATAAGATAGGGTTTCTGTCTCATGGCAAAGTCTTTTCCATCCTTTTATTTTCATTCTATGAGTTTCTTTTTGTATTAGGTGCATTTCTTGTTTAGAGCATATCATTGGATTTTGTTTCTTATTCCATTCTTCCAGTCTATTTCTTTTGATTGGTTAATTGAAGCCATTTACACTGATGTTTATAACTAATATGTATTGACTTATCATTGTCATGTTATTTTTCTGTTGTTGGCTCTTTTTTATTTTACCCCCTCTCCTTTTAATATCTTACCTTGCCTTATAAAATATTTTAGATTTTCTCTCTTTGGCCACATGGAGTTGTGACCTCCATTGTCTTTTTCTAGGATATTAAAAAAATTGTTCAGAGTGCTGGTTTATTATTCATAAAGTTTCTCAGGTGTTCTTTGTCATGGAAGTATCTTATATCCCCATCAATTTTGAAAGATAGTTTTGCAGGATACATCAGTCTAGGTTGGAGGTTCTTTTCTTTTAGGGCTTATAATACCTCACTCCCAGCTCTCCTTGACTTGAGAATTTGTGATGAAAAGTCTGCTGTGATTCTGATGGGCTTTCCTTTTCATGTGATTTGTTTCTTTTCTCTAGCATCTTGTAGTATTTTGTTCTTCTGTTGGGTTTCCAGGATCTTGACTATTATATGTCTAGGTGTAGATTTTTTTTGATTGGGGCTAGTTGGAGTCTTATATGCCTCACTTATCTGTATGTCAAATTCTTTTACTCTGTTTGGGAAGTTTTCTGTTATCAATTCTTTTTTTATTTTTATTTTTTTCCATTAAGTTTATTGGTACATTTTAGGTATAAAATACAGTTACATTCATCATTGGGATCTTGTACCATTACATGAGTCTCTTGGTCCTTATATTTTTTCCCTTGCCCTTGCCCTCCTTTCACCCCCTCCACCCTTCCCTATTTGCAAAGACCTTGTTTCCATTTTTTTCCTCTTCTCATATTTTTTCTTTTCCCTTCTTTCCTCTCACCTACCCCTCCCACTTCCCCTGCTCCTTTAGACCTTTTCTTCCTATTACACAGTATCAATTATACATTTTTCAAATTACAATATCAAGATATAGGAGACATTACCACAGAATTTACAGAATTTAAAAGGATATAGAAAGCATATTACAAAAATCTGTTTTGAAATAAATTTGACAACTTCTAAGAAGTACCTTGGAAGACAAATTAATGAAACTAACTCTGGAGGAAATATAAAATTTGAGTAGCACCTATTAAAGAAAGTATATTCCTAGCTTGAAAACCTACCTATATGACAAAAGCAGGCTCATATACATTTTAACTGTTAAATTATATCAAACAATTAAAGCAGAAAAAAGAATGAACACTTGGTATCCGTATATAAAAAATTAACCTCAACCCTTTTTTTCCATACATGAAAATAACTTGAAGGGATCTATGAACATAAATAAGAAAGCCTAAAAGTAAAAAACTTTAAGAAGAAATTATGAGAAAATATTTATGAATTCAGGGTAGGCAAGAACTACCTAGGATACAAAAGACATGATGTATAAAAGAAAAAAATTGATGAGATTCCATCAAAATTTATAACTTTAAATGACATCATTAAAATGAAATGTAGTCCTTATACAGACCATATTTACAATACATATAATCTATGACCAGAATATCTAAAGAATTCTTAGAGCTCATTAATAGACAACCTAATTAAAAAGTAGACATAGGAAGATGATAAATAGCCAGTATAGCACAAGGAATGGTGGACACCTCTAGAATCAGAAAAATACTAATCAGTACAATAATAAGATTGATTCATACACTCATTAGGGAGATGAAGTTAAAAGTTTTAAAAGCCTTGTCATGACTTTTTCTTTTTGTTGGATTCTCCCCCTTTGAGTTTAATTTGTCACTCCCAATGGATTCATTCTGCTGGGTTTCCTGGGGTTGTGATCCTCATTGTCTTTTCCTAGGGTATTGTCTAAAACTTTTTGGAGTGCCGGTTTGATATTCATGAAGTTTCTGAGGTCCTCTTTATCAGTAAAGTGTCTTATTTCTCCATCAATTTTGAAAGATAGTTTTGCAGGGTACATCAATCTAGGTTGGAGGCTATTATCCTTTAGGGCTTGAAATACATCACTCCCAGCTCTTCTTGCCTTGAGTGTTTGCATTGAGAAGTCTGCTGTGATTCTGATGAGATTTCCTCTGTATGTGATTTGTTTCTTTTCTCTCACTGCTTGTAGAATTTTGTTTTTCTGTTGGGTTTCTGGAATCCTAACTATTATATGCCTATGTGTAGATTTTTTTTGATCAAGGCTATTTGGAGTCCTATATGCCTCACTTATCTGTATGTCAAGCTCTTTTCCCCTGCTTGGGAAGTTTTCTACCATCACTTCTGTGAACAGTTTTTTTATGTCATCTGCACTCTCTCCTGTGTCTTCATGGACTCCAATCAGTCTTATGTTATTCTTCTTTGCATAGTCTAGCAGCTGCTGGATTGATTTCTCATGTTCCCTTACAATTTTAAAGTAATTTTTCTTTTCCTGGTCACTAATTGCAGTCCTGTCTTCTATATGTGAAATTCTATCCTCACATTGGTTCGTTTTGCTGCATAGACTTTTGATGGAGTTTTTAATCTCCTGGAAATCTGTTTGCATCTCTTTTATGGATTCTGTTTCCTATGTTGGGATTCCATCATGTTCCTCAGATCCTCTGTTTTTTTAATCTGTGTCCTCTCTGGATTTATTAATCATGTCTTGCACTATGAGCACAATCTTTGCTGTTATCTGAGAAATTATTTCTGATTTCATTTTCCCCAGATCCTCCCTCTTTTGTTGCCAGTTCAGATAGTCCAGGTGGCTGAGTATCAGATTGTTCCATCTCGTTTCCCTTTGGGGTTGCTGTAGGTGATCTGGAAGTCTGTTTTTGAGGCTTGTTTACTTGTCTTCTTATTTCCACGTGGGGGAGTGCTTCTGGCATCCATGCGGCTCACCTTCTCTGCCCTAGGAGCATGGGATGGCAGTGGGGGAGCTTCCTTCCGTGTTCTGGGACCAGCTCACCTTCTCTGCCCTCTATTATTAATTTTGTGAACAGTTTTTTTATGTCATTTGTACTTTCTTCTTCTTTTTAATGGACTCCTATCAGTCTTATATTATTCTTCTTTGCATTGTCTAGGAGCTTTTGAATTGATTTCCTATAGTCCCTTACTATTTTTATGAGATTACCCTTTTCATGGTCACTGACCACCATTCTGTCTTCTAGATCTGATATTGTCTTCAGATTGGCTCAGTCTGCTCTTTATTTTCAGTAGAGTTTTTAATCTTCTGGATATCTGTTTGGATCTGTTTCATTGTTTCCATTTCTTTCCTATGCTAAGCATTCATGTCTTCCCTCATGCTCCTGAAATCATCTGTTTTTAATTGTTTCTGTTCTAGAGTTTCTAATCATTTCTTTCATTCTTCTCACCATCTCTGTATTTATCTGGGAAATTATTTCTGTTTTTAATTTTTCTACAGCCTCATCCTTCTGTTTTCTTACTTCAGTTTAGGGTGTCCACGTGGTTGATTATGATTTTTTTCCACCTTGTTTCCCCCAGAATTTGCCTTTGTTGAGTGGAAGTCTGGTTTGCACCTTACCTAGCTGTCTTCTCATTTCTAATTTTGTTGTTGTTGTTTTTTGCTGTTTTTAATTTCTGGGCTGGTACTTCAATATTTATTATTTTGTGTTCAGAGCCTTTATGGAGTGGTTGCTTCTCAGTGATATCTTCCTAATATAGCTGATCTTTTTAGGCTTTGACTCACTAATGACTCCTAGGCAATCTTGTTTTCAGTATACCAGGGAGGACAACTCCTTAGGTCAATCATGACACCTTAGCCCAATTGACACAATCAGCATCAACAATAGTATCAAACACAGCTTAGAAAATGACAATTTCTGGTAGCCACTAATCTTTCACCTCTAACCATGTGAGCTGGATCAAAATCTAGGGCCAGCCCAAAATATATTTGTAGTAAATAAACCCTTCAATATAGCAAAATTGCCCCTTGGGATAAGGATTTAGAAGTGGTTGGGAAGGGAGGGATAGAGAGATAGAGGGAGAGGAATAAATTAGAAGTGAGACTAGAGGACAAGGGAAGATCACACAAATTGTGGGAAACTACTGAAGACAGGAGGAAAAGACAGAGCAACAGAACAGGGTCAAGAATAGTACAAACTGACATCAATAGGGAAACTAGAAATTGTATTCACCTTCCTATAAGAATAGGAATAGTTGAGAGGGCAGAGGGAGAGAGAAACAATTCAAAATGGGACAGGAACAGGAACAAAGAGGAAGAGAAATACAGAACAAGAAGGGAAAGAGAGAGAAAAAAGAAAAGAAAAATATAGAAAAAACCAAAAAACAAAGAAAAAATACATATATTAAAAAAAAGAAAAGGAAAGAGCCTCCTTCATGATATGTCTCTGCTGTCCCTTAGACAATATGGGCAGCAGTGTGCAAGTCTAAGTCAATTAGTCTCTGCAAGCCAGCTGTAGTCTATTGAGATTCAGTCTGATTTCTCCCTGCAAGGTCTAAGTCAAGGTCCCTGACCTCCTGCATGTTTGAACTGTGCAAGGTTCTGCTGCAGGTTTCAGCTGCCCTCCCCACTAAGTGAGCCTGTGTTTCTATGGGAGGTGCTGACCATACCATCTTACCAACCATGGTGGTCCAGGGTGCCTTTATTGCAGAGAGTTTCTTCAGTTTCACACCAGGCTTCAATTTTCATTGAGTAGCCTCAGAGAGGCCCTCTCTTTTGTTTACTTCTGCTCTATCTTCTGGGGCTCATAACCATGGCTTTTATGGCCACCCATCTGCACCTGTGCTGTGTGGATTCGGATACAGTGTGGCGTCCACTGTGGTCTGGCAGAGCATAGCCCATGGTGTGTGCTCCATCCCCACAATTGTTCCAGAGCTGCTGCTGCTGGTTTCTTCCCAATGGTTCCAGTGCAGCTCATTTATCAGTTGTTTTGAAAAGCTCATCTAGCAGTGTAGTAAAAAACAATATATACCTTATTATGAGAAATCTGTGGTTTTTATGAAGCATATATAGGTTCTTATATATATATAGAATCATATATAGATTCTAGAAGAATCTAGTGAGCATAGTTTTTGTTCCTTTTGTGTGATTTCCTACTTATGAAGCTAATTTTATATATATATAATATATAAATATATATATAACAGAATATTTCTACTGGATCTGTGAGTCAATAACTGGGATAATATACATATATGGCTTTCCTCTAACAGTAGTGTGAGTTCCTTGTTTATTGTCTTCCTGATGTATGAGTGCCTCAAAATAAACAAATTATACCATGTTTTAGATCATGACTGTAAATCATTTCTAAGTCTGTGAAATCACTCTGGACCTCACTACATCAAGATTTTTAATCTAAAATGTCTTCTCATCTATAAAATACTGAAAGAAAAACAGTAGCTCCATGAGAAGAACTTCTCCCTAACTACAGTGGATCCAGTATTTCATTTCATTTCTAGAACTGAAGTTTTCAGTAAGAAACAGGTGACTTGAATTTTTTTGTTGTTAATTCTGTATTTATACATTTTTCTTTATCATGCCTATGTAATGAGAAAAATTATAAGGATATCAGGGAAAAACTGAGCTCAAATACCAGTATCTGGCAATTTTAAAAATTTTAGCAATGGTTTCTTCTGAGTAAAAATTTCAAGTGAAATTTTTTTCATACTTGTTTTAGAAATGCCAAAATCAATTACAATACATCATTAATAGCAACAATTTATTTTTTCCAGAAAAATATATCCCAGAATTATTTCAAAGATTTTGAAAGTAAAATGAGCAAATAAATCAAAAACATATTTGGTTGTTAAGTTAAATTTAAAACAATACAAGGATGCAATAAGCTAGTGAGGTCGAACAAGGGCAACATGAGATATATATTTTGAGAAAAATACTAAACATAAAATGGCAGTGATTTCATTTTTAAACAAAGTGTATTTATCTCCAGGGTATAATGTCATGTTCTATTGATGGGAACAGTTTTCAGAGTGGGGCATAAAATGATTTTTCTTGCAATCTCATATGATAATTTCAAATGTAAGTGCAAATTCCCTTTTTCTTTTTCTTTTAATTCTTTTATTGATACATTTTAGTTATACAACACAATTACATTTCTCATTAGGAACTTGTACCTTTACATGATGCATCTTGGTTCTTATTTTTTCCCCATTCCTAGCCCTCCCTTTACCCCCATGACCCTTCCCTATTTGCAAAGACTTTATTTCCATTTTATCCATTTCTCATCATTTTTCCTTTCCCTTCTTTCCTTTCCCCTGCCCCCCCATTACCCCTACCCCTTTGGACCTTTTCTTCCTATTTTGGATTGTCAATTATTCATTCTAATCATTGGCACATTTTAGGTATACAATATAATGACATTCATAGTTGGAAATTTGCAACTATACATAATCTCTCTTGGTTCTTATTTTTCACCCTTGCCCAGCCCTCCCTTCAACCCCTCCAGTCCTCCCTATTTACAAAGATTTTGTTCCTATTTTTCCATTTTCTCATAATTCCATACCCTTCTTTCTTTTCCCCTACCCCTTCCACTTCCTTCTCCTTTGTCCCTTTTCTTCCTATTTCACATTAGCTATTATACATTTTAGTCCTTGTTTACACTTTCAGTTTCTCACACTAGAGAAACTATTCTGTATTTACACATGTGTGTCCTATTTATTTCACTTCAGAGGATGGCCTCAATATGCATCCATTTAGCTATAAATGTCTCTAATTTCTCATTTTTTATCGCTGAGTAGTACTCTCTTTTATAAAAAAAAAAAAACATTTTCTTTATCCAGTCTCCAGTTGATGGGCATTTGGGCTGTTTCCAAGTTTTAGCTATCACAAACTGTGCTGTTATAAACATGGGCACACATATATAACTGTGGTATGATTCTTTTAATTCTTTGGGGAAGATCCCCAGCAATGGAATAGCGGGGTCAAATGGGACTTCCAGTCCTAGTTCTTTGAGGTATCTCCATACTGAGTTCCACAGTGGTTGCACCAGTTTACACTCCCACCAGCAGTGGAGCAGGGTTTCTCTTTCCCCACAGCCCCACCAGCATTTGTTATTGGTTGAATTCATGATAGCAGCCATTCTTTCCTTACTGAGGCAGAATCCCGGCATTGTTTTCATTTGCATCTCTCGAATGACCAGTGATGTTGAACATTTTTTCATGTATTTATACGCTATTTCTACTTCTTTGTCTGACAAATGTCTGTTCATTTCAGATGCGCATTTTTCCCCTGGGTCTTTAAATTTGGGAGGTCTGATCTTTTTAAGTTCTTTCTAGATTCGAGATAGTAGACCTTTGTTTGAGGAAGAGCAGGTGAAGATTTTTTCCCACATTGTGGGTTGTCTCTTCACACTGCTGGTGGTTTCTCTTGCTGTGCAGAAGCCTTTTAATAAGAAGAGATCCCACTTGTTGATTGTTTGTGCTAGTTCATGGGCAACTGGGGTTTTGTTTATAAAATCTTTTCCGACCGCAATGTCTTCAAGAGTTCTACCTAACTTCTGTTTCAGCCTGTTCAGCATTTCTATTTTAATATTTAGATCTTTAATCCATTTTGATTTTAGTTTAGTGCATGGTGAGAGATACAGGTCTAGTTTTAAGTTTTGGTGAGTTGAAGCCCAATTTTTCCAGCACTATTTAATAAAGAGGCTATCTTTCCTCCAGTGAGGATGTTTGGCACCTTTGTCAAAAATGAGGTGGCTGAATGTGCCTGGACTTGTTTTGGCATCTTCTAATGTGTTCCACTGGTCCTCTTGTCTGCTTCTTTGCCAGTACCATGCTGTTTTTATCACAATAGCTTTGTAGAATAGTTTTAAGTTGGGACTGTGATACCCACTTCCATATCTCTGTTACCTAGAATTGCTTTTGCTGTTCTGGATCTCCTCTTTTTCCAAATGAATTTTTGGGTTATTTTCTCAAGGTGTGTGAAGTATGCTGCTGGGATTTCAATTGGGATTGGATTGAATCTATATAGCAGTTTTTAAAATTTGGCCATTTTCACTATGTTGATCTTTGCTACCCAGGAGCAGCGGATGTCTTCTGTTTTCTGATATCATCTTCAATCTCTCTTTTCAGAGTGCTATCCTTTTTGGAAAAGAGGTCTTTGATTTCTTTCATTAGGTTGATTCCTAGGTATTTCAGTTTTTTGGATGCTATTGTGAAAGGAATTGTTTGCCTTATTTCTGTCTAAGTGAGTCTGTTGTTCATGTAGAGGAAAGCTATTGATTTTTTGTGTGTTGACCTTGTATCCAGCTACTCTACCAAATTTGGTTATTGAGTCTAGAAGACTTTGGTGACTTTCTTGAGGTCTTCTATACAGAGTATCATTTCCTCTGCAAATAATGACAATTTGACATCTTCATTTCCTGTCTTTATTCCTTTTATTTCCTTCTCTTGTCTAATTGCATGGCTAATGTTTCTAAAACTATATTGAACAAGAGTGGTGATAGTGGACATCCTTGTCTTGTTCCTTTTTTTATTGTGAAGAATTCTGATTTTTGACCATTTAGTATGATATGGGCTGTTAGTTTTTCATAGATGGATTTTATCAGTTTGAGGTAGAGACCATCTATTCCAATTTTTGGTAGGATTTTATCGTAAATGCATGTTGGATTTTGTCAAATGCTTTTTCTGCATCTATGGAGATAATCATATGGTTTTTGTCCTTGGCTCTTTTGATATAGTGTATTACATTGATTGATTTGCATATGTTGAACCATCTCTGAATCCCTGGGATGAATCTCACTTGGTCAGAATGTATATTCTGCTTGATGGTATTCTGCATTCTATTTGCCAGTATCTTACTAAGGATTTTTGCATCTATGTTCATTAATGGGATTGGCCTATAGTTCTCTTTTTTGTTTGGGTCTTTCTCTGCCTTGGAGATCAAGGTGATGCTTGCTTCCAGGAATGAATTTGGGGGTATTGCTTCCATTTCAATTTCATTGAAGAGTTTAAACAGCAGTGGCAGTAATTCCTCTGTAAATGTCTTGTAGAATTCTGCAGTGAAGCCATCAGGAGATGGGCTTTTCTTAGTTGATAAGTTTTTAATTACACTTTCAGTTTCATTGGTTGATATTGTGTTGTTTAGAATATTTAGGTCTTCTTTGTTCAACTTTGGTAATTCATATGTATCTAGGAATCTGTCCATTTCTTCTGCATTTTTCATCTTATTGGCATATAGGTTCTTGAAGTAGGTATTGATGATCCTCTGGATTTCTGCTGGGTCCGTTGCAATTTTTCCCTTTTCATTCCTAATTGCATGCATCTGGGCCTTTTCTTTCCTTTTTCTGATAAGGTTGGCTAAGGCTTTTTCAATTTTGTTGATTCTTTTGAAGAACCAACTCTTGGCTTCATTAATTTTTTGTATTGTTCTCTTAGTCTCCATTGCATTGATTTCTGCTCTGATCTTTATAATTTCCTCCCTTGTATGAGCTTTGTGGTTGTCCTGCTCTTCTTTTTCTAGAAGCTTGAGGTTCAGCATCAGGTTGTTTAATTGGGCTCACTTTGTTTTCCTAATATGTGTATTCACTGCTATTAATTTCCCTTGTAGGACTGCTTTCATTGTGTCTCATAGATTCCAATATGTTGTACTGTCATTGTCATTTAATTGTAGGAACTGCCTGATTTCTTCTTTAATTTCCTCTGTGACCCATTAGTTATTCAGAAGTGTGTTGTTCAATTTCCATGTGTTTATGAAATTTTTCCAGTTTCTTTTGCTTTCATCGCACTATGGTCTGATAATATACAGGGGATAACTTCAATTCCTTTATACTTACTTAAACATGTTCTATGAGCAAGTATGTGGTCTATTTTTTAAAACAACCCATGTGCAGCTGAGAAGAATGTGTATTCTGATTTTGTGGAGTGGAACACTCTGTAAACATCTGTTAAGTTCATTTATTCAAGAGTTAGATTGACTTCTAGTATTTCATTACTTATTTTTTGTCTAGTTGATCTATTTGTGACAGTGGGATATCGATGTCCCCTCTACTATTGTATTACTGTATATATGACTGACTTTTCGTGTCCATTGTTTTGTTTTATATAGTTGGGCACACTTGTGTTTGGTGCATAGATATTTATGATTGTCATCTCTTCCTGTTGGATTGTTCCCTTTACAAGGATGTACTGTCCTTCTTTGTCTCACTTAATCAGTGTGGGTTTGAAATCTACTTGATCTGCAAAGAGGATAGCTACTCCTGCTTTTTTTCCAGGTCCCAGGGCATGGAGTACTGTTTTCCACCCTTTAACTTTCAGTCTATGAGGCTCATTTTGAATTAAGTGTATTTCTTGTATGCAGCAGATTGTTAGATTTTGCTTCTTGACTCATCCTGCCAGTCTATTTCTTTTGATTGGTGAATTGAGATCATTAACATTGATGGATATAACTGATACTTATTGACACCTTTGCCACAACTTTTTCTTTTTGTTGGATTCTCCCCCTTTACATTTCAGTTTTTGTCATATCCGATGGGTTCATTCTGCTTTGCTTCCTGGGGTTGTGATCCTCATTGTCTATTCCTAGGATAGGTTCTAACATTTTTTGTAGTGCTGCTATGGTATTCATGATGTTCCTATGGTTCTCTTTGTCATGAAAATATCTTACTTATCCATCAGTTTTGAAAGTTCGTTTTGTAGGGTACCTCAATTTGACTTGGAGGCTTCTTTCTTTAGGGCTTGAAATATGTCACTCCAAGTTCTACTTGCCTTTAGGATTTGTGTTAAGAAGTCTGCTGTGATTTTGATGGGTTTTCCTTTGTATGTGATTTGTTTCTTTTCTCTAACTGCTTGTAGAACTTTGTTCTTCTGTTGGGTTTCTGGAATCTTAACAATTATATGCCTATGCGTAGATTTTTTTTTTGATCATGGCTATTTGGTGTCCTATATGCCTCACTTATCTGTATGTCAAGATCTTTTCCCCTGCTTAGGAAGTTTTGTGCCATTACTTCTGTGAAAAGTTTTTTTATGTCATCTCCAATCTCTCCTGTTTGTTGACTCCAACCAGTCTTATGTTATTCTTCTTTGTATCATCTAGCAGCTGCTGGATTGTTTCCTCATGGTACCTTGCAATTTTGAAGCAATTTTTCTTTTCCTGGTCACTAATTGCAAATCTTATCTTCTATGTCTGAAATTCTGTCCTCACATTGGCTCATTCTGCTGTTCAGACTTTCAATGGAATTTTTGATCTCCTGGAAATCTCTTTGCATCTGTTTTATGCATTCCATTTGTTTCCTATGTTGGGATTCCATCATTTTCCTCAGCTCCTCTATTTTTTATTTGTGCTCTGTAGATTTATTAATCATGTCTTGTACTATGGGCACAATCTGCTGTTATCTGAGAAATTATTTCTGATTTCATTTTTTTCAGATCCTCTTTTGTTGTCAGTTCAGAGAGTCCAGATGGTTGAGTATCAGAGTGTTCCATCTCATTTCCCTTTGGGGTAGCTGTAGGTGATCTGGAAGTTTGATTTGAGACTTGTTTATGTGTCTTCTCATTTTGACAGGGTGGGAGTGCTGTTGACACCTACATAGCTCACCTCCTCTGACCTGGGAGTGGTGGAATTGTGGCTTGGAAGCCCCTACCTCTAGCCTGGAAGATATGGAATCGTGACCCAGAAGCCCCTTCCTCTGGACTGGGAGTGGAGGAATGGTGGCCTGGAAGCCCATTCCTCTGGGCTGGGAGTGCTGGAACAGCAGCCAGGAAGCCCCTTCTTCTGGGCTCACTTAACTCTTAATATCCTAAAATTCCATGACTTTATGGCAAATGATGCTCAGGGAAATGCAGAGATAAAAAATATCTCCTCTCATCTTTTCCCCATGGGACCTGCTCTTTAAACCTTTCTTCCGTAATGGGATTAAATCTCCACTTAGAATTTCATTCATAAAAGGCAACAGAGTTATTTTCAAGGCCCAGTACCAAGGCTGAGCTTAGCCATCTATTTCCTCTTTGGGGTTATTGGTTCAGCAGAAGCTGCCTCTGGGAACAGGGCTTACATGCACCAAAAGTTCTGCTCAGTCAGTAATTTTTTACTAAGTTGCTGGAGAAGATATTTCCAGAGGTATATTTATGACAAGCAATATAAAGGATGGAATATAAAAATTTAACCAGGAAATATTTTATACTTAAAAGTATGACTTGACCATAGAAGTAAGTTATCATTATTTAAAAAAATAGAAAACAGCAAAATTCAAGGAAACACATGAAACAATTCAATACTCCTTAATATTTTGCTTACACAATGCTTTCTCCAAAGTATTTTCCTTTGTGCCTGTAAAAGTTATTTGGATGCTTAATGCTAGATTTACCCAATTATCATAATTCTGTGTCTTCAATGTCATCCTAATTAAATAGTTGAAGTATCACAATATCCCATGTCTATAGTAGGCTGACATCTTATTAACCAACATGTTCATGTGTTACATATTCTAAGATGTCCTGTAACTCACTGAGTAAACTGAGTGCTCCTGGGTGATAAATGGACATCTTAAGGCATCACTGAAATGGGTCAGAATCTCCATCCCAGTTTGACCCTGTCTCCAGTTCCATCCATATAGTCCATGCTCTGCAATGCACATTACTGTCTCTGTGTGTTTAATTTTGTTTTTAGGGAAAGTGAACAGAAAGACACAATCAGCCCTGAATCTAACATGAATTTTTGCAGTGAATTCAGTAGACAAACACTTTTTGTGTAATCTAATAAAATGTCTTTAAAAAGGTAAGAAGAAATGAAGACAATAGTGAAGCTGAAATGTTTCATTGAGCATTATTTATCTTAAAAGAGGGAGCAACAAGTGAATAAAATAAGGCACAGTTTGAATCTGAAAAAAATTATTGTGAATTCTGCCTTAATTCATGAACAAACATATATTAGAATCTCCTAGGAAAATGTGCTCATTCCTGGAAGTATGTGGTGGTGGATAAAGGAGTATTTCTGTTAAGTATTATATAGCCAATGGACTTGTTTAGACAAAACTCAATTCATTGATATTTTAGATTTTACTGAGACAAGCAGGTTTGAAAATTTAGAAAAAAGTATCATACTATGTGCCTACCACATAATGTTGGGATTTAATCCAAATGAAAGACTAAGGGTGAATTTCTATGCCAATATCACCTCAGTAGGCATGCGATTGAAAGATCCCATGAGATAGGTTTTCTTATGCAAGATTTTCTATCATTGAAACACATTTGGGCCACGAGTTGAGCTACTTATGATGGCAGAGAGATGGTTGTAACAACTGTTTCACAATCGCAACCAAAGTGAAGCCAGGGATGTATAATCCCTTTCAGTTTAAACCATGATATATTTTAACTGCTTAATCAACACAATTCTTTTCAGTTTTTGTTTTCTTAGTAGGGAATATGGACATAGATATTTTACAAATGGGAAAGAGTCATCACATTTTAAATCATCACTTTTTTTTCTTTACTCTTTTTTCTCTTTCCCTTCCTATGCTGTCTCCTGGATTATTCCTTTTTTTTTTTTTTTTTTTTTTTTTTTGGTACCAGGGATTGAACTCAGGACCTTGCTCTTGGGAGGCAGAAGGCAGAACCACTTAGCTAAATCCCCAGTCCTGGATTATTGTCACTATATATTTTTTTCTCATATAACCCTATCACTAACTCTAGCCCTAACACTATAGTCAGGTACCTGAATGCCAGTACTATCTGAAATTCTTACAAGAACATGAACCCTAACCTTAGCAATCAAACCTACACTCCAAAGCTGAGGTACATGTATTTGAACCCTAAACCTAACCCTAAACATAGCCCTAACCCTAACTATCACCCTCATATCTACAGCCAGTAGCCAGGTACTTGTATTTTACACTATCCCTAACCCCATTCTTAAAACTAATGTTAACACTAACTTTCAAAACCACACTTGAATACACAGATTCTGAAATTCTGATATCGTTCCTAACCCTAACCTTAACCCTAACCCTATCACTACCTGTCATAGCCACACTGAATTGCTCACATATTGAAATCCAACAGGATACCCATCCCTAACATGAAAGCTAACCCTGAGCATCATGCTCACACTCAAATAATCAGGTATTTGAATTCCTACATTATCCTTAACCCTAACACTGATACTAACACTAACCATAATACCCACACGTCAATAGTCTATTAACTGAATTCCAACACTATTTGTAACTTTTACCCTAACATGAAACCCAAAACTAACATTCATACCCACACTCAAAAATGCAGGTATATGACTTTGAACCCTAAAGCTAACTCTAAAGCTAACCCTAATCCTAACCATCATATCCACAATCCAATACATAGGTAGTTGAATTCCTACACTATCCCTAACCCTAACTGTAAAACTAACTCTAATACTAACCATCAAATCCACACTCCAATACAAAGGTACTCAAAGTCCAAGACTGTTGCTTACCCCAACAATAACCCTAACCCTAACACTAAACTTAAAACTACCAGTAATAGCCATCCTGAAATATTCAGGTTCTTCAAATGCAAAAATATACCCAACTGTAACACTCACCCTAACCCTAAGCATCCATACTCACAAAACAATAATCAGTTACTTGAATTTCAACCATATCCCCAACCCTAACCCTAACTCTAACACTAATACTAACCATCATAACCACATAGCAATGCTCAGGTTCTTGAAATACAACATAGTAACACCCTAACACCACACCTAACACTAACATTTGTACTCAAACTTAAATAATCAGGTACTTGAAATCCAAACAGACCCCTTACCCTAACTCTAACCTTAACCATAACTCTAACCCTAATACTAAACATACTTTACACACTCCAATAGTCTGGTTCCAGAATTCCAACGCTATCTGTTACACTTACCCTAACATGATCTCAAAAACAAATATTCATATCTACAATCCAGAACTCAGCTACAAAAATTTGAACCCTATAACGAACCTGAAACCTAACCATAATAATCACACTCACACTCCAATACATAGAAACTTAAATTCCAAGACTATTACTTAAACCAAAAGCAAGCCCTAACTGTAATCCTAACCCAAACCCTAGCCTTAACACTACCAGTCAGATCCACAGAGTAATACTAAGGTTTTCAAAATAAAAAAAATACCTAATTCTTAAAGTAATCTTAACCCTAACCATCATACTCACAGTCCAATAAACAGGTAATTAATTGTATTCCAACCATGTCCCTAACTCTAAGGCTAAACCCAACACAGACCCGAATTGAAACCCTAACACTACCCATCATAACCACACTGCAATGCTCAGGTACTTGAAATCCAAAAATGTACTTCATCATAACACTAACCCAAAGCAAAATCTTCGCACTCACACTACAACAAATCAGGTACTTGAATTCCAACCGTATCCCTAACCCTAACCCTAACATGACCAGTCATAGCCACATTTCAATGCTCTGATACTTGAAATCCAACACTGCACCTCACTCTAATGTGAAAACTAACACTAACCTTCATACTCAAACTACAATAATCAGGTACTTGAATTCCAACCTGATCCCTTACCATATCTCTAATCCCAAGCCTAATCCTAATGCTAAGCCTAACCCTAACACTAAACATAATTTACACATTCCAATTGTCAGGTACCTGTATTATGACACTATCTGTAACCCTTAGTCTAACATTATCCCCCAAACTAACAATCAAACCCACACTCAAAACTCAGTAGATGAATTTGAACCCTAAGCCTAACCCTTACCCTAACTCTAATCCTCATACCCACAATCCAATACCCAGGTACTTGTATTTCTATACTATCCCTAACCCTAATTTTAAAACTAGTGTTAACACTAACTTTCAAATCCACATTTCAACAAAGAGATGCTTAAATTCTGACACTATTCCTAAACCAAACCTTAAATCTAACCCTAACCCAAAACCTAACCCTAACACTAGAACTTAGTCACACTGAAATGCACATGTATTGAAATCCAACAGGATACCAACCATGAACACTAATCATAACCCTTACCATCATGCTCACACTCAATCAATGAAGCACTTGAATTCCAACACTATCCTTAACCCTAACACAGACCCTATCACTAACCATAATACCCACACTTCAATAATCAGGTACTTGAGGAGCTGAGGATTTAGCTCAGTGGTTTTGCTGCCTGCTGTGCAAGCACAAGGACCTGAGTTCAATCCCCAGTACCAAAAAAAAAAAAAATCAGATACTTGAATTTCAAAACTATCTGTAACCCTTACCCTAACACAAACCCCCAAAATGACATTCATACCCACACTTCAAAACTCTGATATAGGAGGGGCCAGGGATTTAGCTCAGTGATTCCACCACCTGCCTCACAAGTGCAAGGAGCCAAGTTTGATCCCTAGTACCAAGAAACAAAAACAAAAACAAAAACAAGAAAACAAAAATAAAACTCAGATATAGGAATTTGAACCCTAAACATAATCCTGAACCTAACCCTGACCCTAACCATCATATCCACAATCCAATACACAGTTATTGTATTCCTACACTAACCCCAACTCTAAGCCTAAAACCAAGGCCACTATGACCCATCAAACTTACACTCCAATACACACAGACTTCAATTCTAAGACTGCCATGTACCACAACCTTGAACCCTAACCCTAACCCTAACTTTAACACTATCAATAATATAAAAAATGCATTACTGAGGTTCTTCAAATCCAGAGATATACCTAACCCTAAAACCAATCCAAACCCTAACCATCATACTAATGCTACAATAATCAGATACTTGAATTCCAACTTGATCTTCTACCCTACCTGTAACCCAAACTCTAACCCCAAAACTAACGATAAACTTAATTCATACACTCCAATAATCAGGTACCTGTATTATGACACTCTATGTAACCCTTAATTTAACACGAACCCCAAAACTAATGATCAAACCCACAGTCAAAACTCAGGTATATAAATATCAACCCTAAACTAACCCTAAACCTAACACTAATGCTAATGCTAACAGTAACACAAAAATCCATAATCCAACACCCAGGTACTTATATTTCAACACTAATGGTAATGCTAATCTTAAAATTAACATTAAAACTTTCAACACCACACTCCAATACACAGATTCTTAAATTTCAACACTATTCCTAACCTGAAAACTAACCCTAACCCTAACCCTAACACTATCCATTATAGCCACACCGAAATGCTCACATACTGAAATCCAACCAGATACCAATCTGTAACACTAAGCCTAACCCTGACTATCATGCTCACACTGAAATAATCGGATACTTCAAATTTAACACTGTTCTCAACCCTACCACTGACCCTAACATTAACCATAATATCCACATGCCAATATTCAGGTACCAGATTTCCAACACTATTTTTAACCCTTATCGTAACACAAACCCCAAAACTAACATTCATATCCACAGTCCAAAACTCAGATATATGAATTTCAACCCTATACTTAATGATTACCCTAACCATCAATCCACAATCCAATAGATAGGTAGTTGAATTCCTGTACTATCCCTAATCTTAACCCTAAAACTAATGCTAATGCTAACCATCAAACTCACACTCGAATACACATGCACTTCAATTCCAAGACTATCACTTACCCCAATCCTAAACCTAACCCTAAACCTAACAATATCAATAATAGCGATATTGTTTTACTGAGGCTCTTCAAATCCAAAAGTATACCTAACCCTAACACCAGTCCTAACCCTAACCATCCTACTCACACTACAATAAACAGGTACTTGAATTCTAACCATATTCTTAACCCTAACCCTAACAGTACCCATCATAACCACATTGCAATTCTCTGATACTTGAAATCCAACACTGTACCTCACTGTAACACTGCACCTAACACTAATCTTCATACTCACACTACAATAATCAGGTACTTGAATTTCAACCTTATCCCTTACCATATCTCTAACCCCAACCCTAACCCTAACCCTAAACATAATTCACAAACTAGAATAGTCAGCTACCTGTATTATGATACTATATGTAACACAGTCTAACATGATCCCCAAAACTAACAAAGAAACCCACACTCAAAACTCAGGTACATGAATTTGAACACTAAACCTAACACTAATCCTCACTCTAACCCTCATACCCACAATCCAATATCCAGGTACTTGTATTAGGTTAGGACCCTAACCCTAAAGCTAACGTTAATACTAACTTTCAAATCCACACTCCAATGAAAAGATGCTTAAATTCTGACACTATTCCTAAACTAATACCTAAATCTAACCATAACCCAAAACCTAACCCTAACACTAACACTAGTAGGCTTAGTCACACTGAAATTTACATGTATTGAAATCCAACAGGATACCAACCGCAAACACTAATCATAACCCTTACCATCATGCTCACACTCAAACAATGAAGCATTTGAATTCCAACACCATCCTTAACCCTAATACAGACCCTATCACTAACCATAATACCCTCACTTCAATAATCAGGTACCTGAATTTCAGCACTATCTGTAACATGTACCCTAACAAGAACTCAAAAACTAACAATCATATCGACTCTACAAAATGCAGGTACATATATTTGAACATTGAACTATCCTTAAACCTAAGCCTGACTATAACCATCATATTCACAATCTAATACACAGGTAGCTGTATTCCTACACTACCCCTACCCCTAACCCTAATATTAACACTAATATAAACCATCACACCCGCAGTACAATACACAGGTACTTAAATTCAAAGACTTACCCAAACCCTAACCCTAACCCTAAACCTAACAGCATCAATAATAGTGACACTGAGTACTGAGGTTCTCCAGATCCAAAAATGAGCCTAACCCTAACACTAATCCTAACCCTAACCATCCTACTCACATTCCAATAATCAGGTACTTGAATTCCAGTCATATCCCCAACTCTAACCCTAACCCTAACACTACCAATAATAACCACATTGCAATGCTCTGATACTTGAAATCAAACACTGCACCATACCTTAACACTAAAACTAACACTAACCATATTGACACTACAATAATCAGGTACCTGAATTCCAACCTTATCCCTTACCCTACCTCTAACCATAACCATAACAATAAACATAATTCACACATTCCAATGGTCAGGTATCTGTATTATGACACTATCTATAACCCTTACCCTAACACTAACAAAAAAGCTAAGAATTCAACCCACACTCAAAACTCAGGTACATGAATTTGAACCCCAAACTTAATCCTAAACCTAACACTAATTCTAACTCTAACTAACATACTCATAATCCAATATCCAGGTACTTATATTTCTACATTACTCCTACCCCTAATCTTAAAACTAAGATTAACACTATCTTTCCAAACCACACTCCAATACACACATTCTGAAATTTTGACACTATTCCTAACCTGAAAACTATCCCTAACCCTAACCTTAAACCTCACTGTAATGCTGACACTACCCATTATAGCCACACTGAAATGCTCATGTTCTGAAATCCAATCTGACACCAATGTGTAACACTAAGTTTAACCCTGACCATCATGCTCAAACTCAAATAATCAGGTAATTGAATTCCAACACTATCCTCAACCCTAACACTGATCCTAACACTAACATAATACCCACATGCCAATATTCGTGTACCAGATTTTCAAAACTACCTGTAACCCTTACCGTAACATGAACCCAAAAACCAACATTCAAACCCACACTCCAAAACTCAGGTATACGAATTTCTTTCTTTTTTTTTCTTTGATTTTTGTATTTATATTTTATTTTATTTTTTATTTTGTATATCCTTTTATTGGTACATTTTAGGTGTACAATAAAATGACATTCTTCATTGGAGATATGCACCTTTACATACTCACTTGGTTCTTATATTTTTCCACCTTCCCCTGCCCTCCCTTCAACCCCTCCATCCCTCCCTATTTACAAAGACTGTGTTTCCTTTTTGCATTTTCTCATATTAATTCCATTCCCTTCTTTCCTTCTTCTTTTTTTTTTTTTTTTTTTTTTGGTACCAGGGATCGAACTTGGGTCCTTGCCCTTGCACAGCAGGCGGTGAACCCACTGAGCTAAATCCCAGGCCCTATTCCCTTCTTTCCTTTGCCCTACCCCTCACACTTCCCCTTCCCCTTTGCCACTTTTCTTCCTATTTCACATTATCTATTATACCTTTTAGTCCTTATTCACACTTTCAGTTTCTCACACTAGAGAAACTATTTGGTATTTACACATGTGTGTCCTATTTATTTGAATTAAGAGTATTGCCTCAATGTGCATCCATTTAGCAATAAATGTCTCTAATTTCTCATTTTTGGTGGCTGAGTAGTACATCATTTTATAAAAAAAAAAACCCAACATTTTCTTGATCCAGGTTGCAGGCATTTGAGCTGTTTCCAAGTTTTAGCTATTACAAACTGTACTGCTATGAACATGGGTGCACATATATCACTGAGGTATGATTCTTTTAATTCTTTAGGGAAGATACACAGCAGGGGAATAGCTGGGTCAAATGGGACTTCCAGTCTTAGTTCTTTGAGGTATCTCCATACTGATTTCCACAGTGGTTGCACCAGTCTACACTCCCACCAGCAGTGGAGCAGTGTTCTCTTTCCCCACATACCCACCAGCATTTGTTATTGGTTGATTTCATAATAGCCATTCTTTCTAGGGTGAGGTGGAATCTCAGCCTTGTTTTCATTTGGATCTCTCAAATGACCAGTGAGGTTGAACATTTTTTCATATGTTTATTTGCCATTTCTACTTCTTTGTGTGAGAAATGTCTGTTCATTTCAGATGCCCATTTTTGGATTGGGTCTTTAAATTTGGGAGGTCTGATTTTTTAAAGTTCTTTATAGATTCAAGATAGAAGACCTTTGTCTGAGGGACCACTGGTGAAGATTTTTTCCCACATTGTGGGTTGTCTCTTCACACTGCTGATGGTTTCTCTTGCTGTGAAGAAACTTTTTAGTAAGAAGAGATCCCACTTGTTGATTGTTTGTGCTAATTCACTGGCAACTGAGGTTTTGTTCATAAAGTCTTTTCCTACCCCAATATCTTCAAGAGTTCTACCTAACCTCTGTTCCAACTGGTTCAGCGTTTCTGTGTTTATATTTAGATCTTTAATACATTTTGATTTTAGTTTAGTGCATGATGAGGGATATAGGTCTAGTTTTAATGTTTGGCAAGTTGAAGCCCAATTTCTCCAGCACCATTTATTAAAGAGGCTATCTTTCATCCAGTGAGGGGTTTTGGCTCCTTTGTCAAAGGCGAGGTGGCTGAGTGTGTCTGGAGTTGTTTCTGCATCTTCTAATCTGTTCCACTGGTCCTCAGGTCAGTTTCTTTGCCAATACCATGCTGTTTTTATCACAGTAGCTTTGTAGTATAGTTTCAAGTTGGGGGTTGCAATACCCCCTGCCATGTCTCTGTTCCCTAGAATTGCTTTTGCTATTCTGGGTCTCGTTCTAAATAAATTTTTAGATTGTTTTCTCAAGGTCCATGAAGTATGCTACTGGGATTTCAATTGGGATTGCATTGAATCTATATAGCAAGTTTGGAAGTATGGCCATTTTCACTATGTTGGTCCTTCCTACCCAGGAGCAAGGGATGTCTTTCCATTTTCTGATATCCCCTTCAATCTTTTTTCAAAGTGCTATAGTTTTCAGGGAAGAGGTCTTTGATTTCTTTTGTTAGGTTGATTCCTAGATATTTCAGTTTTTTGGATGCTATTGTGAAAGGAATTTTTTGCTCTATTTCTCTCTCAGTGAGTCTATTTTCATGTAGAGGAAAGCTATTGATTTTTGTGTGCTGACCTTGTATCCAGCTACTTTACTGAATTTTGTTATTAAGTCTAGAAGATTTTTGGTGGAGTTCTTGGGGTCTTTGATATAGAGTATCATGTCATCTGCAAATAATGACAATTTGACTTCTTCATTTCCCATCTTTATTCCCTTTATTTCTTTCTCTTGTCTAATTGCTGTGGCTAATGTTTCCAAAACTATATTGAAGAGGAGTGGTGATAGTGGACAACCTTGTGTTGTTCCTGATTTTACTGAGAAGGATTTCAGTTTTTGACCATTTAGTATGATATTGGTTGTTGGCTTTTCATAGATGGTTTTTATCAGATTGAGGTAGAGACCATCTATTCTGATTTTTGTAGGGTTTTTTTATCATAAGTGCATGTTGGCTTTTGTCAAATGCTTTTTCTGCATCTTTGCAGATAATCATATGGTTTTTGTCCTTGGCTCTATTGATATAGTGTATTACATTGATTGATTTGCATATGTTGAACCATCCCTGCATCCTAAGACTAATCCCACTTGGTCAGGGTGTATGACCTCCTTGACCATCTTCTGCATTTTATTTGCCAGTACCTTAGTAAGGATTTTTGCATCTATGTTCATTAGTGAGATTGGCCTATAGTTCTCTTTTTTGGTTGGGTCTTTCTCTGCTCTTGGGATCAAGGTGAAGCTTTCTTCTAGGAATGTTTTTGGGAGTATTACTGCCCTTTCAATTTCATTGAAGAGTTTAAACAGTAATGGCAGCAGTTCCTCTCTAAATGTCTTGTAGAATTCAGTGGTGAAGCCATCAGGATCTGGGCTTTTCTTGGTTGGTAAGTTTTTAATTACATTTTCAATTTCATTGATTGATATTTGGTTTTTAGAATTTTTACATCTTCATTCAACTTTGGTAATTCATACTTGTCTAGGAATCTGTCCATTTCTTCTGTGTTGTCCATCTTATTGGTGTATAGGTTCTGGAAGTAGGTATTGATGACCCTCTGGGTTTCTGCTGGGTCTGTTGTAATTTCACCCTTTTCATTTCTAATTGCATGGATTTGGGCCTTTTCTTTCCTTTGTCTGATAAGGTTGGATAAGGGTTTCTCAATTTTGTTGATTCTTTTGAAGAACCAACTCTTGGCTTCATTGATTTTTTGTATTGTTTTCTTAGTCTCCATTGCATTGATTTCTTCCCTGATCTTTATAATTTTCTCCCTTGTATGAGCTTTGTGTTTGTCCTGCTCTTCTCTTTCTAGAAGTTTGAGGTTCAGCATCAGGTTGTTTAATTGGGCTAACTCTGTTTTCCTAATATGAGTATTCACTGCTATGAATTTCCCTTGTAGGACTGCTTTCATTGTGTCCCATAGATTCCAGTATGTTGTGTTGTCATTGTCATTTATTTGAAGGAACTGTCTGATTTCTTCTTTAATTTCCTCTGTGACCCATTGGTCATTCAGAAGTGTGTTGTTCAATTTCCATGTGTTTATGAAGTTTTTGCAGTTTCTTTTGCTATGGATCTCCAATTTCATCACACTATGGTCTGATAGTATACAGGGGATAACTTCAATTCCTTTGCACGTGCCTAAATATGTTCTATTAGTGAATATGTGGTCTATTTTGGAGAACGACCCATGTGCAGCTGAAAAGAATGTGTATTCCAATTTTGTGGGGTGAAACACTCTGTAAACATCTGTTAAGTTCATATGTTCAAGAGTTTGATTGAGTTCTAGTATTTCATTGCTTGTTTTTTGTCTAGTTGATCCATCTACTTGTGACAATGGGGCATTGAGGTCCCCCACTACTATTGTATTGTGCTTATGTGGTTTTTCATGTCCATTAGTATTTGTTTTATATAGTTGGGTGTACTAGTGTTTGGTGCATAGATATTTATGATTGTCATCTCTTCCTCTTGGATTGTTCCCTTTACAAGGATATAGTGTTCTTTGCCTCTCTTAATCAGTGTGGGTTTGAAATCCACTTGGTCTGCAAAGAGGATAGCTACTCCTGCTTTTTTGTAAGTTCCCATCACACGGAGTATTGTTTTCCACCCTTCAGCTTTCAGTCTATGAGTTTCTTTTTGAATTAAGTGTGTTTCTTGTATGTAGCATATTGTTGGATCTTCCTTCTTGACCCATTCTGCCAGTCTATTTCTTTTGATTGGTGAGTTGAGACCATTAACATTGATGGTTATAACTGATATGTATTGACTTATCATTGTCATGAATTTTTCTTTTTGTTTGATCCTTCCCCTTTGCTTTTAATGTCATCCCCTTCCATTGACTTGTAAGTGAGAGCTGGTGCCAGGAGAATGTTTGGATGAAAACTGCAGTTCAAACTGCACAACCATTCTGAAAATTGTATTTCCTTCTAACTTCAAGCTCTTCCTAGGACAAAGTTGACAGCTCTCCAGGCCCTTTCTTTGCAGCAGAACTTCATGGAAATTTCTCAGCCAAAGTGATATTCACAATATAGACCTCATAGAAATTTACTGCATAAATTGGCACTGCAGAGAGGCAGACATTGAAATAACTAGTGTTTAACTTCACTCCCAGAATTGAATTGATTGCCCTACTATGAGAAATCTGCTTTCCATAAAAAGTAACTGCAGTGTATGTCATCCCCTTGCATTGACTTGTATTGGAGAACTGGTGCCAGGAGAATGTTTGAATGAATGCTGCACTTCAGACTGCACCACCACTTCGAAAACTGTGTTTGCCTTCTAACCTCAAGGTCATAATAACACAAAGTAGACAGCTCTCCAGGCCCTTTTTCACATCACAACCATATGGCACTCTGTCAGAAAAAGTGTTATTTAAAATAGAGGCCTCATACAGATATGATGCATGAATAGACATTCCAGATATTCATACATTGAAATAATTAGTGTTTAACCTCATACCCACATTGGAATTGATTGCCATACTACTAGAGTTCCAGCTGATTCTCTAAGAAGTAATTGCACTGTATGTCATCCCTTCCATTGACTTGTATGGGAGAGCTTCTGCCAGGAGTATGTTTGAATGAAAACTGCAGAATCATTCTGGAAAATGTGTTTGCCTTCTAACCTCAAGTTCTTCCTAGGAAAAAGTTGGCAGCTCTGCAGGCCCTTTCTTTGCAGCAGTACTGCATGGCATTTTGTAGCCCAAACAGCCATTCACAGAACAGGACTCTTACCAATGTGCTTCACAATTTGGTATTGCAGAAATGCACACTCTCAAATGTCTTGTGTTTCACAACTTCCAAGAGTGGAAATCATGGCCTTAATATTAGAAAACTAGCTGCATTATCTGAGAGGCAACTGCACTTTATGTCATCCCCTTATGTTGACTAGTATGTGAGAGCATGTGCCAGGAGAATGTTTGAATGAAAACTGCAGTTCAAACTGCATAACCATTCTCAAAAGTGTGTTTAGCTTCTAACCTCAAGTTCTTCCTAGGACAAACTTAATAGTGTTCAAGGACCTTTCTTTGCAGCAGAACTGCATGGCATTTTCTACCCCAAGAACCATTCACAGAACAGGCCTATTAGCAATGTGGTTCAGAATTTGGCAATGCAGAGAGACAGACTATGAAATGACTTGTGTTTCACAGCATTCCAAGAGTCTAATTCATTGCCTGACTACTGAGTTCTATCTGGTTCTCTGAGAAGTAACTGCACTTTATGTCATGCTCTTCCTTTGACTTGTATGGGAGAGCTACTGCTAGGAGAGTATTTGAATGAAAACTGCAGTTCAAACTGCAGAACCATTCTGAAAAGTGTGTTTGCTTTCTAACCACAAAGTCTTCATAGGAAAAAGTTGACATCTCTCCAGGACCTATCTTTGCAGCAGAACTGCATGCGTTTTCTATCCCAAAGAACCATTCACAGAACAGGCCTCATAGACATGTGCTGCAGAATTCGGCAGTGTAGAAAGGCAGACTGTGAAATGACTTGTGTTTCACAACATTCCAAGAGTGGAAACCATCACAGCAATATTAGAGCTCTACCTGCCTTCTCTGAGAATTAACTGCCCTTTATGTTATCCCCTTACATTGACTAGTATGTGAGAGAGGGTGCCAGGAGAGTGTTTGATTGAAAATGGCAGTTCAAACTGCAGAACCATTCTGAAGAGTGTGTTTAGCTCCTAACCTCAAGTTCTTCCTAGGACAAGCTTGACAGCTCTCCAGACCCTTTCTTTGCAGCAGAACTGCATGGCATTTTCTAGCAAAAAGCCATTCACACCACAGGCCTCTTAGCAATGTGCTTCACAATTCAGCAGTACAGAGAGGCTGACGATGAAATGGCTTGTGTTTCATTGCATTCCAAGAGTGTAATTCATTGCCTCACTACCAGAGTTCTATCTGCTTTCTCTGAGAATTAACTGCACTTTATGTCATCCTCTTCCATTGACTTGTGTTGCCGAGCTGGTGCCAGGACAATGTTTGAATGAAAACTGCAGTTCAAACTGCAGAACCATTCTTATTTATTTATTTATTTATTTTTGGTACCGGGGATTGAACTTGGGTCCTTGTGCTCGCAAGGCAGGCACCGGAACCACTGAGCGAAATCTCTGGCCCTGCAGAACCATTCTTAAAAGTGTGTTTCCTTCTAACCTCAAGTTCTTCCTAGGACAAAGTTCACATTCTTCAAGCCCTTTCTTTTTTTTCTTTTTACTTTAATTCTTTTATTGGGACTTTTTAGGTATACAATATGTTTACATTCATCATTGAGTGCTTGTACCTGTACATGATGTATCAGTTCTTATTTTTCCCCATTAACTGTGTGCCCTTCACCCCCTCCACTCTTCCATATGTACATAGATTTTGTTTCCATTTTTTTTTTCTTTTCTCATAATTTTTCCTTTCCCTTCTTCCCTTTCACCTTTCCCTCCAACAACTCCTACATCTTTGGACCTTTTCCTGTTTCAAATTATCAATCATTCATTTTAATCCTTTTGCACACTTTCACTTTCTCACACTAGAGAAATTATTTGGTATTTACACATGTGTGTCCTGTTTATTTCACTTAAGTGTACGGCATGAATATGCATCCTTTTAGCTATAAATGTCTTTAGTTTCTCAATGTTTATAACTGAGTAGTAGTCTATTTAATGAAAAAAAATATCCAGTTTCCAGTTGATGGGCACTATAAACATGGGTGCACATATATCACTGTGGTATGATTCTTTTAATTCTTTGGGGAAGATACCTAGCAGGGGAATAGCTGGGTCAAATGGGACCTCTAGTCCTAGTACTTTGAGGTATCTCCATACTGATTTCCACAGTGGTTGCACCAGTCTATACTCCCACCAGCAGTGGAGTAGGGGTCCTTTCTCCCAACAACCCCACCAGCATTTATTATTGGTTGATTTCTTGAGAGCAGCCATTCTTTCTGGGGTGAGGTGGATTCTCAGTGTTGTTTTCATCTGCATCTCTTGAATACCCAGTGATGCTGAACATTTTTTCATATATTTATTTACTGCTTTTACTTCTTTGTCTGAGAAATGTCTGATCATTTCAGATGCTCATTTTTGAATTGGGTCTTTGAATTTGGAGGTCTGACTTTTTCAATTCTTTATATATTCTAGATAGTAGACCTTTGTCTGAGGTACAGCTGCTAAATTTTTTTTCCCACATTGTAGGTTGTCTCAGCTCTGTTGGTGGTTTCTCTTGCAGTGGAGAAGCTTTTTAATAAGATGAGATCCCAGTTGTTGATTCTTTTTGCTAGTTCCCGTGCTACTGAGGTTTTGATCATAAAGTCTTTTCCCATGCCAATGATTTAATGAGTTCAGCTTTCCTGTTGCTCTGCTCTTTGAGTGTTGTGAGCAACAGGAGCTATGGGAACCTTGCCTGGTCTCTTCAGAGGATCCTGCCTTCCTGCCCTGCACCCCAATTTGTCTTCTTCGGGGATTGTAAGTCTTATTAGGTGAAAGTCACAGTCCCAGCAGGAATCTCCTGTGTGAAACCCTGAGAGGGCTGGGGTGCAGCTCAGTGGTAGAGCATTAGTGGTGCCTAGCATGAGTGAGGTACTTGGCTCCATCCCCAGTGACACACACACACACACACACACACACACACACACACACACACGCCTGTGTGCAGACACCCTAACACAATGGAGTTGGGAGTCCATGAAAGTGTAGACACAAATGCCTGTATCAGGCCTTGTCCCAGGACATTAGGACCTCAACGTTCAGGGACGCCACTTATGCAAGAGCACCCACCACCATGCCCCAAGCTCAGAACCAAGGGTTTTGTTTCAGAATAGTTTAAAAGGACCTCCTCCCTTTGTCCTTAACAGTCACCTTTGCCTGAGCCCCTCAGATAAGCCTATGGCACATGTATCTAGGATCCACCTCCTCTACCATGCCTGTGGCCATCACTACCAAGGCAAGGGTGTCTGCAGAGGTGGCCAGCTTGTCTGCCCTGCAGGGCTCACTGCCAGTGCTTCACACAGGCAGTTGAGAGGGCAGCAGCTGAGACCCCCCAAAGCACCAGAGTGGCCAACACTGAGGTGGACAGGGACATGGGACTATGGGGAACTTGGTGTCCCTGATGGGATTTGGGGATGGGAAACACGAGGTTGAGACCAAAGAAGTCTGCAGCATATGGTTCTAATTATCAATCATGTGTCCACATTGGTCTATCAGTGTGACAAATGTTCATACCACATGGGCAGAGGGCACGATGGAGCTTCCTGTGTGATCATCAGTTTTCTACAAATAGGAAACTCTTTTAAAATGTTACTTATTAGACACAGAGCCTTCTTACATACCTCAGCCCTTGAACTAGCTATGTAGGCCAGGCTGGCTTTGAAATTGTGATTCTTCAGCCTGAATATCATTTAAAATGTTATTAAAAATATGAGGTGCATTGGTTCTGGCACCTGACTCACAAGCACAAAGTCCCGAGTTCAATCCCTGGTACCAAAAATAAAAAAAAACAAGGGGTGGCACTCACTCTTCTGCTCTCCTGACAGCCAGTGACCCCAAGTGAGTGCCTGCTTCTTTGTGGTGATAGGGATGAGCCCAAGGCTATCCCTGCACCTGGACCACTGAGCCACGCCACCAGGCACCTCTGGAAACTTGTTCCCTGGTGTGACCACACTGTCCTTGCCTCTGTGTGTGTCTTCTTCTGCTCAATGACCCCAGTGAGGAAGGAAACCTATTGGCAAGATGTCCCAGGCCAAGAAGAGCTGGGGCCCTGCTGGAAGGTGAGGCGGAGGATGAGGAGCCCGAGGTGGGTGGAGTGGGAAGAGCTGGCAGAGGCTGCACTTGACCTGCACACAGGCTGCTTCCCCACTCATCCACTCCCCTGGAGCCACTCCTCCAGCTGCTCCCACTGCCTGCCCCTCCCAGGACACTGTGTGGAGACCCTGAGGATGTGCACAGGTGCACCAGGTCATCCTGGGGGATCTCGCCTCCCTCCGTGGAATGGGGGTACAGGCAGGACCCTGCAGAACTCTCAGGAGCCTGAACCCCAGCCCTGAGAGCGGGGGTGGGGGGGTGGGAGCACTCCCACTCTGTCCATAGCACAGATGAACCACACCAATGTGAGGAATCAGAAGGTTCCCAGGGGGCAGGAGCCCCTTGAACCTTACCGGGGTTATGGTCCTCCTTTTTCACATGCTGGGTGGACAACAGCCCCAAGAAGCAAGCCACCTGCTATTTTTATTATTTAGAGTTCATTTGAATATGAACCTAAACCTTGTAGCAATATAAAATACCTTTGCCTTAAACCTCTATAGCCTTTATACCATTACATTTTCCTATAATTTATAAAGTGTGAGAAAGATTATTTTTATGTTGTTCTGTGCTGCATTTCTTAGACTATAAAATGTGGCTACTACAAAGTTTGTGTTTACATAGGTGGCTTGCACTCTGTTCCTGCTGCCTAGTCAGGGCTCCAGGGGCCACCACCAAATGACAGCAAGGACACAGGATAGAAGCATCTGGACAACACACCCAGGAATACGATGGACAAGTGTCAGACTCATGAAAATGCAGCCAAGAAACAAAGAAATGACAATTTGGGACAGGGTGAGGTGGACAGAGAAGGAAAGAAACTGTGGAGGAAACTGCTTATTATAGCAGACATTAAAGACATCACCACCTGATCTCAGTTTGCAGATTTTATTGGAATACTGTTTCAAAGAAACAAAATTAAACAACAAGTGGGCATTTTCAACACTGACTTACAACAAAATATTAACAACTCATAGCAACTTTTGCTGGGTAGAACAAAAATGAAGCCCAGAAAATAGATGCAACAAACCTATCCCAAAAGGCACAAAAATATTTTCTAAACACTCAAAAAAATCATTTTTGGAAAGACCTCATATCCTTCACACTTTCTGGGTGTTGAGGCAGTGGACAGAGTATAATAATAATGCAGAACTGACAGCCACTCGATTCCATTGTGACAATGGTTACAGATCAATTTCACCCATTAGGTAGATAGAACTGAGGACCCTCAGTGTTGAAGAGGGGGTTAGCAGTGATACATTACATTTGGATCTCAAGAAAAACCATGGTGTAGACAGGTAGGAGAAATGGTGTGTAACTTGGATATGTATGCCTGGGTGGAAATAACACTACAAATGGCAGGTAACTGGCTAGAAAGAAAATAAGTGCTGCCATGGTGTTGCTCAAGTTGAAGATATCATGTAAAACTGTCAAAGTAACTATGAGACACTTCTCAAGTGAAGGAGAACACAGGGGCCTAAATGTTCTTAGGGCAACGTGCATCTCAAGCCCTCTGATCCTTCCTGCATTCCAAAATACTCAAATGCAGCATGGAGAAAGAACTGTGAGGAACACAATCTACTACATATGGTAAACACAGCCTCACATGTAGAATATAAATATAATATGAGGTAGAATATAATATAATATGAGGTTTGTGAAAAAAACCTCAGGTAAAGGTGTAAATATATGCTTAGGGTAATGTGAAATCTGAGCTATATACTTCTGAAATATCAAACAAAACCCATATGCAAAGAGAATGAAAGACTAGGAAAAATACAATCTACTCCATATGGTACAATGTGCCTAAAAGCACCTGGAGTTCAGACTAGTAGAACTATGAAATAAGAAAGCTTCTGTTATTTAGATCCTTATCTACCAAAATGATCATGAAATAAAAAGACTATAAAACTGAATTTTTAAGTAGATTTTAGAGACAATACCATTCTAATAATTCTTATTAACTTAACAGGATTAAAGTTGAAATTCAAAGAGACAAACTGGATCTAGGCCTCTGGCTTCTGGAGTCTGTGTCACATGTGGAGTTGGAGGTAGTGTGACTTTGAAAAACAAAAACTGGCCTTTGGAATAAAAATCAACTGCAGTCCCTGGTTGAGAATCCAGTTCTCACAAAGCATCGCTCCTGTGTTCTGATGATGATGCAGCTGGTATGTTGTTGCAGACATCACTATAAAGTGATGAATCTCCTTAAAGTGATGAATCTTCTTAAATCAGCAGTACCTTTCCTGGCTCCAGCAGTATGTGGGACCTGAGAGGGAGAGAGAAATGAAAGGACAGTCTTGGTCAGGTCCTGTGGACAGGCGGGCCTGGAGGTACTGCTCAGTGCTGACACAGACCAGAGGCCACTTGAGCTCCGGGGGAGAGAGCGCTGAGGGCTGGGGCTCAGGCTGCCTCGAGGGGAAGGCGACCTCCACAGGGCAGAGGAAACCCTCCTGATCTTGCAGCCTCATCCTGGTGCAGGGCTCAGGGCCCTGGCTGCCCCACCAGCAGCTGGTAACATCAGCCGCTGTCCTCCCGATCCTCTCTGGTGACCACAGTGAGAACTTTTCACATGGTCTCGGGCAGGGGTGACCTTGGCCCTAGTGGCGCACACTCTTAGAGATTACTGTGGGCAGGAGAGGCCACTTCCATGAGAAACACATCCTCTGTGACTCTGCACACTGGGATGAAGGGATGAGTGTGCAGGTAGTGGGAACACTCAGCAGAAACATCAGACACCACCCTTGGCCAGTCCCACATTTACTAAAGAGGACACACTGAGGCCACAGGACAGGGCAGAAAGATGAGCACTAGGTGAAGTCACACGAGCCTCCTGGACAGTCCTGGCCCTAGAGCCCAGGACCCAGGCCCTTTCCATAAAATCACCTTGGAAGGGCCAGAGGCTCCAATCTGAGGCCTCAACCTCACCACGGCCAAGTGGACCACATGGAGAGATGGGAATGAGGATGCCAAGGCTAGAGAGAAGGGTTATTCCAAAATGGATCAAGGAAGAACAGAAAAAGGTGTCACTCGGAATGGAAAGAGATAAGGGCAGGCAGTGAGTGTAGCCGAAGCCCAAGGTCCTTTCTAATGCTTCCTAAATAAACTTACAAATCAGTGCAGGGAAGGACCAGACTGAGTTTCACTGTCCTCTCTCCCTCTGTGTTTTCCTTGCTTGGCAGGCTCTTTGGGAAAACGTGTTCTTAGTACTTGAGGTGAGTGTGCAGAGTGGCACAACAAAGTAATGCAAAGAGCATTCTCTGAGTTGCTATTTTCAAACCTCATCATACCTACTTCAAAGGGCTGAGACTAAAGACTTTTATTTGGAGATTTTCCTTAATGAAAATAACTGACCCAAAGTAGCTGGGTGTGGTGGCGCACGCCTGTAATCCTAGCACTTGGGAGGCTGAGGCATGAGTTTCACCATGGGTTACAGGCGAGTCTGAACTACGGAGAGCAACAGTGTTTTAAAAAAACAAAAGCTAGGGCTGGGGATTTAGCTCAGTGGTGCCCCCTGCCTGCCTCGCAAGCACAAGGTCCCAAGGACGATCCCCTGTACTAAAAAAGACAAAAAAAAAAGCCCAACAAAAAAAAGTCCTGGATGATTTGTCCAAAAGTAAAACCTTTAAAATGTCCAGCTGATTTAATCAGAGGGCTGTGAAATCAATATGGTGCAATGTAAAGTGTAGATTCTGCACTCAGAATTTTTTTTTTTTGGTACCAGAGATCGAACTCGGGTCCTTGCACTTGCGCAGCAGGCAGCGAAACCACTGAGCTAAATCCCCAGCATGTAAAGTGTAGATTCTACATATAAAAATGAAAACAATGCTGAATTCCATTATGAGCAACAGGAGACGCATTGCTTTTCCTTGTGTGAGTTTCAATGAAATTAGTACTTCTATCTTATATTATTTTGTACTCCAGGTAGTCTGGGCTCATATTCTTCCAGCTGAGAGGATGTAGCTCACAATCCAACCACTTCCATGGCTCCCTGTAACTGCTTCCGGGTTAACAGACTGGCTGGGAGGCAGGGAGGCCCCCTGCAGGCTGATGGAGGTGCAGCCCTTGTGTGGGGTGAGCGCACACCGGGGCTCTGCTGAGCTGAACAGTGATCCCTCTCACAGGAAGGAAATGTCACACTCACCGGGAGCTTTGTGAAGACACATCCAGCCCACCCCATGCCCTCGCCATTTAATGAGACCCTCACTAGTGTGTTCGAGGTGCTCATCTTACTTCACATCACCCAGGCTGTGGTTCGGGAGCTACAGATACCGTGAGTGACCCAGCCATTCCCATCACCACTCTTCATCTCGCCATCATCTCTCATGCCTGACTCCTTCCCTCTGGCCCTCTGGGTTCTCTCTTCCCTTCCACAGTTTCAGGCCAACCCTCCCTTGATGGTCAGACTGCTCTAAGCAGCACCAGTCTGGCCCTGAGAGAGCAGAGGCTCCTGTCTCCTCACAGTGCCCTGGCAACCCACACACAGATGGGAGCCTCAGACCCTTCCTTCCTTCTTGGGGAGAGCAGCCACTGCTGTCCTGCATCAGTGTGGGTTGCGAATCTCCAGGGGTCAGAGCAAAGGCTCAGGGTGGCTCTGCCAGTTCCACCATCAAGGTGCTGTCCAGGCTGGGTTCCCACACAGTTGTTCCCGGGGAAGTATGAGTCCACGGGCACCTCCCATGCTCGGCTGGGAAGCCCTTGTGGCCAGGCTGAGGGGGAGTTGAAAGAAGAGGCTTCAGGACACACAGCTGTGCTCCCTTTGCTGAGCTCCCACAGTGCCCATTTCTGATGTCCCCGCCTGTGGGTGGCACCACTGAGTGATGCAGGCACAGAGGGAGATATCGTGTGCATTCAGGAGACCTCACCTTCTGTGTCCCTGGGGATGCTTGGTTGGCACTGCCCAGACAGGACAGGCCCTAAATGGAACAGTCACTCACCTGAGCCCAAGGGCTGCAGTGACAAAGGAGGCCCCATCTAGCACCCCCTCCTCCTAACAAAGGTACACTGTCCCATTAGAAGGCTACATTAGAAGGGTGCCAGGCCCAGGACACAGACAGGGTGGCTTTCTCCACAGGAACAAAAGGACATGGAAAGACAGGGCCTCACGACTGGCCCAGGGTAAGGGAGTGGAGTAACTGCAGCAGGCAGGTTGTTGTAGGAATTTTCCAGGCCTCGGAACCTGGGGACTGAGCAGTGTCTGAGGTTTCTGTCCTCCCCGCATCCCCCATGTGCTGCACATAGGGGTCACAGGAGCTGAGAGCAAGAGAGTGAGGCCGCTCCCTTAGAGCAGGAGCGGTGGAATCTGGATCCTTGGCTGCTAGGGGATGATGCTGGTGTGACACTTACATCACCTATCCCTGCAGTGGGGTCAGAATAGAGGGTGCAGAAACAACCCTGAAAAACATCAGATGTTGGATCTTGGAAAAAGGGGCCAAAAACCTAGGCTGGAGAAAACACAGGCCATGGAAAAAGGATGCTGGGAAAACTGGTGGTCCACGTGCGCAAGATGGACTCTGCCCATCTCTCTCACCCTGTGCTGAAAGCAAACGCCAGTGGATCATACATCTGAGAATAAAAACACAAACTCTGGGAGAACATACAGTGTAGCCATGGACGTCCTCAGCAGAATACCCACAATGTATAACAATAACAAGCTACAAAACCTACAAATGGAATTGTACTCGAGCATAAAGGTTCCTGGAAGTAAAGGAAACCCACAAGAGACTGACTAGAGACCTACCAAATGGGAAACACATTTTTGCCAGCCAATTCCTCAGACAGAGGGGGAATATCTAGAAACAGCAGAACTCAAAAACATCCCACGTTAAATATAAAAGGTCCTGGCGTGCCCACTGTGGGACACACCTGACCTCCGTGCTTCACTCCTTTCCTACAGCCTCACTCACGGCACTAACTGGCCAACTAAAACCAACACATCCTCGACCAAAGCAAGAGAAATGGTCAGCAGGCACGAGACAAGGAATACCCATAACAACAACACCAGAGTCTGTCTTCTTCCAGCAAGAATGTCTACCACGAAGAACAAAGGCTTGAGAGCTTGCGTGGAAAAAGGACCCTTCTGCTTTGCTTGGGAGAATATAAACTGGTAGCACCCCAGTGGAAATCAGTGTGGACTTTCCTCAAAAAACTCAGAAGAGAATTCCACTGGACCCAGCTACCCCTCTCCTGGGCATCTGCACGAGAGAGTGGAAGTCATCGGAGCACAGTGCTGCATGCACACACACGCTGACCATTACGGCTTACGTCTAGATGTCCCCCCAGAGCCTTCTCTGCTCAGAGGCCATGTATGTGGGAAGAGACTGGATCAGGCCTGTGATACCGGGGCTAGTCCACAGATTGGTTTATGTCTGCGTGTGATGCTGGGACGTGAAGCCTGGTGGGAGGAGAGGGTCCTTGTGGGCATGCCCTGGAGATAGCTAGACCCTTCCTCCTGGCTCCAGCCTTTGCTTCTTACTGCCTGCCTCGCCATGAACTCTTTCTTTTCAACCATGGCATCTTGCCTTAGAACCAGCCAACTATGGATGGAAACATCTACAAATTGTCAGTCAAGGCTCCTGGCACACACGCCCGTCCCCCCACGCGCTGGGCCTGCAGAGCAGGTTGGCAGGCCTGGCTCCCCTCCCTGGCCCTGATGGGTGGGCGGGAGGGTTGCCCTGAGGAGGAGGGGAGGGGAGGACTGGGCTGGCTGGCGGGTGGGCAATGATGTCGAACTTCTGTGCGGCACCCAACTGCAGGCGCAAGAGCAAGGAGTCAGACCTGGCCTTCAGGTGTCCGTGGGATCTGGCCAGATGCCAGAAGTGGGTGGAGAACTGTAGGAGAGCTGATTTAGAAGATAAAACACCTGATCAGCTAAATAAACATTATCGATTGTGTGCCAAACACTTTGAGACCTCTATGATCTGTAGAACTATACATTTTGCAGAGGCATCAGAAAACTAGAGAATGATTGGGTTATTTTATTTCTCAAAATTAATTGAAGCAGATACTTGTGAAGTGATTGGGAGAGTCCTTATAGCACCATTCTTTGAGACAATGCAATACCAACAATATTTGATCTTACCAGTCATTTGAACAATCTGCATAGTAGACACAGAAAACAAATAAAAGAATTGAGTGAAGATGAAATCAGGACACTGAAACAGAAAAATATTGATGAAAATTCTGAACAGGAACAGAAGCATAAGGAAACAAACAATAGCAATGCTCAGAATCCCAGTGCCAAAGTTCAGGGGGATGAATAGGATGAAGACATTTTACCTTTAACCCTTGAAAAGAAGGAAAACAAAGAATACTTAAAGTCTCTATTTGAAATTTTGATTCTTATGGGAAAACAAAACATACCTCTGGATGGGCATGAGACCAATGAAATCCCGGAAGGTCTCTTTACACCTGATAACTTCCAAGCTTTGTTGGAGTGCCGGATAAATTCTGGTGAAGAGGTTCTGAGAAAGAGCTTTGAGACCACACCCATTAACACATTGTTCTGTTCAAAAACACAGCAGAAACAAATGCTAGAGATCTGTGAGAGCTGTGTTAGGGAAGAAACCCTCAGGGAAGTGAGAGACTCACACTTCTTTTCCATCATCACTGATGATGTGGTGGACATAGCGGGGGAAGAGCACTTACCTGTCCTGGTGAGGTTTATTGATGAATCCCATAACCTGAGAGGGGAGTTTGTGGGCTTCCTGCCTTATGAAGCTGATGCGGAAATTTTGGCTATGAAATTTCACACTACAATATCTGAGAAGTGGGGACTAAATATGGAGCATTGTTGTGGCCAGGCTTATATTGTATCCAGTGGATTTTCTTCTAAAATGAAAGTTGTTCCTTCTAGACTTCTAGAAAAATATCCCCAAGCTATCTACACGCTGCTCTTCCTGTGCCTTAAACATGTGGTCAGCAAAATCAGTGCCTGTGGTGGGGGTATCAGTTGCACTGGGAACAATTGAGGAAGTTTGTTCTTTTTTCCATCAATCACGACTTTTAGAACTTGACAATGTAATTTCAGTTCTTTTCCAGAACAGTGAAGAAAGGGTTAAAGAATTGAAGGAAATGATGTCATTCTCAGTGGACAGGCAGGCATGATGCTTTTGAAGTTTTAGTGGACCTCCTGCAAGCACTTGTTTTACGTTTAGATGGTATAGTGACACAAATATTAGGTGGGATAACTGTATAGCTGGCCAAGCATTTGTACTCTGTAGTGCAGTAACAGATTTTGATTTTATTACCATTGTTGTTCTTAAAAATGTCTTACCTTTTACAAGGGCCTTTGGGAAAAATCTCCAGGGACAAACTTCTGATGTTTTCTTTGCAGCCAGTAGTTTAACTGCTGTATTACTCACTCAATGAAGTGATGGAAAATATTGAAGTTTATCATGAGTTTTGGTTTGAGGAAGTCACAAATTTGGCAACCAAACTTGATATTCAAATGAAACTCCCTGGTAAGTTTTGTGGGGCTCAACAAGGTAACCTGGAATCTCAATTAACCTCTGAGAGTTACAATAAAGAAACCCTGAGTGTCCCAACAGTAGAGCACATTATTCAGGAACTTAAAGATATATTCTCAGAACAGCATCTCAAAGCTCTTAAATGCTTATCTCTAGTATCCTCAGTCATGGGACAGCTCAAATTCAACACATCAGAGGAACATCATGCTGACATGTACAGAAGTGACTTACCCAATCCTGATACACTCTCAGCTGAACTTCATTGTTGGAGAATCAAATGGAAACACAGAGGGAAAGACATAGAGCTTCCATCTAACATTTATGAAGCCTTCCATCTGCCTGACATTAAGTTTTTTCCTAATGTGTATGCCTTGCCGAAGGTCCTGTGTATTCTTCCTGTGATGAAAGTTGAGAATGTGCACTATGAAAAGGACAAAAGCGTCTCAAAGCATGCTTGAGAAACACTTTGACAGACCAAAGGTCAAGTAACTTGGCTTTAACATAAATTTTGATATAAAACATGATCTGCATTTAATGGTGGACACATATATCAAACTATATACAACTAAATCAGAGCTTCCTACAGATAATTCAGAAACTGTTGAAAATACCTAAGAGACTTTTACAGCAGGCTTTTTCTTATATTTGCTGTTTGAAAGAAAAGCTATAAGGGGTATGTAGGCCCCTAATCACTGAATATGTTAGCCCACAGGCCTATCATTGAATATATAAGCCACTGATAATCTCCATATTTAAATGGCCCCTCTGAATCCTCGTGTGCCTGAGACCTGTCTGTTCCTGTCTGTTCTTCTCCATGGTTCCACCGCCTGCCTCCCAAGTGCAAGGTCCCAAGTTCGATCTCCAGTACCAAAAAAAAAAAAAAAAAAATGACAGAAGATGGCATTGTAAGTGCCACAATTCCCTTTGGTGTGACCCCTACTGGTGGCATTATGAAATTGTTTTAAGTCATTTTAGACAACACACTCATTGTGGATCCACTTTCAAGTATTGAGTTGTCAGTTTTTGAAGAAATCAATTTTGAGGTGGTGTGGGAGAATATGCATCTTACAAAATGTTATGGTAAAGGCCATCATTGACCTGTGATTAGTAGGAGTTTTCAGTATGTTATTAAAAATCTGATGGGCAGTTAAGGGAATTACTAAAGAGAAGTTTATGAGCCTACCAGATTTCAATGTAGATTTTGCCTTTATTAAATGAGCTTAAAAGAAGAGGTTACAGGTAAAGCTTGAATGGAAAAGCTTGCATTCGTTATTACACAAGGGGTAATTGCTGTTTACATTCTTTGTGGAACATCCATCTTCATAAGCTCCTTAGCAGGCAAATGTTGAACACTTCTGCGTCGTGGCCAAAGGAGAATCAGGCCATTTATGCAGGCAACTGACTTGTCTGTTTTCTTGTCTTTTGCCATGACTCTTCTCTAATGCCTCATCTTGATTTATAAGCAACACTGAAAACATACAAAATAAATTTTTCTGGTTTATATAGAATACAGAAAATAATTGCTGTTATTTTTGGTGCACAAAATTTTGTACAGTTTATTTGAATCTAAATAAAATGTGAATGTTGAAAAAAAAATTGCAAGTCAAAATAAACCTTAGCTTCTTTCATTTGTGTCAGAGATTTTGCTCAAGCAAACAGAAAGGAAACTGAGACACTTGTGCCAGCACAAGCATTACAGAGAGGTAAAACATGGAAGTGGTCCATATGTCCATCAACCACGAACGGATGATGAAAAGGTGGTAAACATACACAAGGAATACTACTGAACCATGAGGAGAGATAAACTGCAGACACCAATGGCAAGGTGGATGGCTATTGAGGTCATAATTATAGGTAAAACAATGAACTTGGGAGGTAGAAATATGACAGGGGGGATCTCCAATAGACAGAAAAAGGAAAATTAGTTCTGAGAGCCAAAGAAAACACACATGACTGGAAATAGGGAAGAAGAGTCCGAAGCGGCAAGGAAGCCCCAAGGACCAGGAGGGGAGGGCGTGGTGCTGGGTCCTGGAGAGTACAAAGGATACAGTTGTGGTATGGACATGCTCCAAATCCCCAAGGGTCATGTCATTCTCGTATGATACAAACACACACTAACTAGGAAAGAGAATGAGCCCTAATCTCTCCCCAAAGGGAGCACTCAGTGGCCCCACCCAGGAGAGAGGGAACCCAGTGGTCCTCACCTCGGAAGCCCGGACTCCAGGCAGGATCGGGGAACGCTGAGAAGTTGCGCCATGTGGAAAAGGTCGAATAACTTGCATCTACACTGTGTGTCAGGTAATTGGCGGCACTGTCTCCGACCTCCAGGTACCTGTAAGGAGAACAGCATGGTAACCAGGAAGGACTGGCCTTCACAGCTATCCACTGGTCCACCCTGGTCCCCTAAAGAGAGGCCACAGGACACACAGGGGACATTCTGGAGCAGTGGAGTTCCGTGGCAGGAGGATCCCAGGAAAGGCCCAGCAGCCTGCACACAGCAGCCAATTCCCAGGGTCCCTACGCAAAGGATTTCCATAAAGGGCCTGGAGGGCTACACACAGCTCAGTGTGAGCAGGTGTGTGGCACATACACTGAGAAGCATCCAGGTGCTCCAACATCAGAGCACTGGGCTCCATGTTACTTGCAGGGCACCGGGCAACAAAGGGACCTGAGGACCTGCTGAAGCCCAGTGATCCAGGGTCTGCCCAGCCTGTCCTTTCCATACTGCACTTGGGCAGGATTTGCTTTTTGGTTTGGGGCCAATTTGTGCTGTGGAACCCCCACCACCAAACTAAGGCCAAACTGCACAAAGAGGGGGAGTGTCTCCTCTCTCAACGGCCTCCCACAGGAGAGTGTTGAGCTGCCTTGCCCTGAGTGCAGGGAAACCCCAGTGTAGTTCACTGTGGGCGACGGGGACTCCAGGTGACCAATCCTGCCAAGTAAGGGGAGGTGCGATCCAAGACAAAAACAAACTCTGAAAAGAGTTCACTTCCAGCTTGGCAGAATAGATCAAGTAGGGAAACGGACCACTTCCCGCTTTTCCCTGCACCTGAGATCTCACAGGCCACCTCTGCCTCCACAGCCCGTGACCCTCACACTCACCAGGCAGAAACGGACTCCCACGCCACTTCCTCTTGGTTCCAGGTGGACTCAGGTCCTGCAAACACAAACAAACACACGCACACATACAACAGTCATGACCTGAACTCACCTCAAGACCCAGTACAAACCCTGGTGGCCAACGAAGTGAATGAATGGCTCTCTCAGTGAGACAACAGGACACCCGGGGGAACATCCTCGGGAGACTCAGGCTGTCTCCTAAGGAACGGGAAGACTTCCTCAGACCACGAGAGACACAATGGTACCAATGCACGCACACAGACAGCCGGACATAGGGAACAGAATAGAGGGTGCAGAAACAACCCCAGAAACCCTCAGACACTGCATCTTGGGCAAAGGAGCCAATAACCTAGGCTGGAGAAAACACAGGCCACGGAAAAAGGGCGCTGGGAAAACTGGTGGTCCACGTGCGCAAGATCGACTCTGACCAACTCTCTCACCCTGGGCTGAAAGCAGACGCCGGTGGATCATACATCTGGGCATAAGAACACAAACTCTGAGAGAACATACAGCGTGGCCATGGACGTCCCTCAGCAGAACGCCCACAATGTATAACAATAACAAGCTACAAAACCTACAAATGGAATTGTACTCGAGCATAAAGGTTCCCGGAAGTAAAGGAAACCCACAAGAGACTGACTAGAGACCTACCAAATGGGAAACACGTTTTTGCCAGCCAATTCCTCAGACAGAGGGGGAATATCTAGAAACAGCAGAACTCAAAAACATCCCACGTTAAATATAAAAGGTCCTGGCGTGCCCACTGTGGGACACACCTGACCTCCGTGCTTCACTCCTTTCCTACAGCCTCACTCACGGCACTAACTGGCCAACTAAAACCAACACATCCTCGACCAAAGCAAGAGAAATGGTCAGCAGGCACGAGACAAGGAATACCCATAACAACAACACCAGAGTCTGTCTTCTTCCAGCAAGAATGTCTACCACGAAGAACAAAGGCTTGAGAGCTTGCGTGGAAAAAGGACCCTTCTGCTTTGCTTGGCAGAATATAAACTGGTAGCACCCCAGTGGAAATCAGTGTGGACTTTCCTCAAAACACTCAGAAGGGAATTCCACTCGACCCAGCTACCCCTCTCCTGGGCATCTGCACGAGAGAGTGGAGGTCATCGGAGCACAGTGCTGCATGCACACACACGCTGACCGTTACGGCTTACGTCTAGATGTCCCCCCAGAGCCTTCTCTGCTCAGAGGCCGTGCGTGTGGCAAGTGACTGGATCGGGCCTCTCATGCCGGGGCTAGTGCACGGATGGGTTTCTGTCTGGGTCTCATGCTGGGAGGTGAAGCCTGGTGGGAGGAGAGGGTCCTTGTGGGCGTGCCCTGGAGAAAGCTCGACCCTTCCTCCTGCCCCCAGCCTTTGCTTCTTACTGCCTGCCTAGCCGTGAACTCTTTCTTTTCAAACACGCCATCTTGCCTTACAACCAGCCAACTATGGAGCGAAACATCAACAAACGGTCAGTCAAGATAAACCTTTCCTGCTTTCATCTGTGTCAGAGATTTTGCTCAAGCAAACAGGAAGTAAACTGAGACACTCAGGCTAGCACCAGCATTACAGAGAGGTAAAATGAGGAAGTGCTCCATGTGCCCATCGAAGACGAACGGACGATGAAAAGGTGGTAAACGTACACAAGGAATACTGCTGAACCATGAGCAAAGATAAACCGCAGGCACTGATGGCAAGGTGGATGGCTATTGAGGTCATAATTACAAGTCAAACGATGAACTTCGGAGGTAGAAATATGACAGGGGGGTTCTCCAACAGGACACACCCAAAGGAAAAATAGTTTCGACAGCCAAAGAAAAGACAGACGGCTGGAAATAGGGAGGTAGAGTCCGAAGCGGCCAGGGAGGCCCAAGGACCAGGACGGGAGGGCGTGGTGGTGGGTCCGGGAGAGTACAAAGGATCCAGATGGGGTACGGACATGCTCCAAATCCCCAAGGGTCATGTCATTCTCCTATGCTGCAGACACACACTAACGAGGAAAGAGAATGAGCCTGACGATCTCCCCAGGTGGCACACTCAACTGGCCTCACCCAGCAAAGAGGGAACCCAGTGCTCCTCACCTCGGAAGCCCGGACTCCAGGCAGGATCGGGGAACGCTGAGAAGTTGCGCCATGTGGAAAAGGTCGAATAACTTTCATCTACACTGTGTGCCAGGTAATTGGCGGCACTGTCTCCGCCCTCCAGGTACCTGTAAGGAGAACAGCATGGTAACCAGGAAGGACTGGCCTTCACAGCTATCCCCTGGTCCGCCCCGGACCCCTAAAGAGAGGCCACAGGACACACAGGGGACATTCTGGAGCAGTGGAGTTCCGTGGCAGGAGGATCCCAGGAAAGGCCCAGCAGCCTGCACACAGCAGCCAATTCCCAGGGTCCCTACGCAAAGGATTTCCATAAAGGGCCTGGAGGGCTACACACAGCTCAGTGTGAGCAGGTGTGTGGCACATACACTGAGAAGCATCCAGGTGCTCCAACATCAGAGCACTGGGCTCCATGTTACTTGCAGGGCACCGGGCAACAAAGGGACCTGAGGACCTGCTGAAGCCCAGTGATCCAGGGTCTGCCCAGCCTGTCCTTTCCATACTGCACTTGGGCAGGATTTGCTTTTTGGTTTGGGGCCAATTTGTGCTGTGGAACCCCCACCACCAAACTAAGGCCAAACTGCACAAAGAGGGGGAGTGTCTCCTCTCTCAACGGCCTCCCACAGGAGAGTGTTGAGCTGCCTTGCCCTGAGTGCAGGGAAACCCCAGTGTAGTTCACTGTGGGCGACGGGGACTCCAGGTGACCAATCCTGCCAAGTAAGGGGAGGTGCGATCCAAGACAAAAACAAACTCTGAAAAGAGTTCACTTCCAGCTTGGCAGAATAGATCAAGTAGGGAAACGGACCACTTCCCGCTTTTCCCTGCACCTGAGATCTCACAGGCCACCTCTGCCTCCACAGCCCGTGACCCTCACACTCACCAGGCAGAAACGGACTCCCACGCCACTTCCTCTTGGTTCCAGGTGGACTCAGGTCCTGCAAACACAAACAAACACACGCACACATACAACAGTCATGACCTGAACTCACCTCAAGACCCAGTACAAACCCTGGTGGCCAACCGAAGTGAATGAATGGCTCTCTCAGTGAGACAACAGGACACCCGGGGGAACATCCTCGGGAGACTCAGGCTGTCTCCTAAGGAACGGGAAGACTTCCTCAGACCACGAGAGACACAATGGTACCAATGCACGCACACAGACAGCCGGACATAGGGAACAGAATAGAGGGTGCAGAAACAACCCCAGAAACCCTCAGACACTGCATCTTGGGCAAAGGAGCCAATAACCTAGGCTGGAGAAAACACAGGCCACGGAAAAAGGGCGCTGGGAAAACTGGTGGTCCACGTGCGCAAGATCGACTCTGACCAACTCTCTCACCCTGGGCTGAAAGCAGACGCCAGTGGATCATACATCTGGGCATAAGAACACAAACTCTGAGAGAACATACAGCGTAGCCATGGACGTCCCTCAGCAGAACGCCCACAATGTATAACAATAACAAGCTACAAAACCTACAAATGGAATTGTACTCGAGCATAAAGGTTCCCGGAAGTAAAGGAAACCCACAAGAGACTGACTAGAGACCTACCAAATGGGAAACACATTTTTGCCAGCCAATTCCTCAGACAGAGGGGGAATATCTAGAAACAGCAGAACTCAAAAACATCCCACGTTAAATATAAAAGGTCCTGGCGTGCCCACTGTGGGACACACCTGACCTCCGTGCTTCACTCCTTTCCTACAGCCTCACTCACGGCACTAACTGGCCAACTAAAACCAACACATCCTCGACCAAAGCAAGAGAAATGGTCAGCAGGCACGAGACAAGGAATACCCATAACAACAACACCAGAGTCTGTCTTCTTCCAGCAAGAATGTCTACCACGAAGAACAAAGGCTTGAGAGCTTGCGTGGAAAAAGGACCCTTCTGCTTTGCTTGGCAGAATATAAACTGGTAGCACCCCAGTGGAAATCAGTGTGGACTTTCCTCAAAACACTCAGAAGGGAATTCCACTCGACCCAGCTACCCCTCTCCTGGGCATCTGCACGAGAGAGTGGAGGTCATCGGAGCACAGTGCTGCATGCACACACACGCTGACCGTTACGGCTTACGTCTAGATGTCCCCCCAGAGCCTTCTCTGCTCAGAGGCCGTGCGTGTGGCAAGTGACTGGATCGGGCCTCTCATGCCGGGGCTAGTGCACGGATGGGTTTCTGTCTGGGTCTCATGCTGGGAGGTGAAGCCTGGTGGGAGGAGAGGGTCCTTGTGGGCGTGCCCTGGAGAAAGCTCGACCCTTCCTCCTGCCCCCAGCCTTTGCTTCTTACTGCCTGCCTAGCCGTGAACTCTTTCTTTTCAAACACGCCATCTTGCCTTACAACCAGCCAACTATGGAGCGAAACATCAACAAACGGTCAGTCAAGATAAACCTTTCCTGCTTTCATCTGTGTCAGAGATTTTGCTCAAGCAAACAGGAAGTAAACTGAGACACTCAGGCTAGCACCAGCATTACAGAGAGGTAAAATGAGGAAGTGCTCCATGTGCCCATCGAAGACGAACGGACGATGAAAAGGTGGTAAACGTACACAAGGAATACTGCTGAACCATGAGCAAAGATAAACCGCAGGCACTGATGGCAAGGTGGATGGCTATTGAGGTCATAATTACAAGTCAAACGATGAACTTCGGAGGTAGAAATATGACAGGGGGGTTCTCCAACAGGACACACCCAAAGGAAAAATAGTTTCGACAGCCAAAGAAAAGACAGACGGCTGGAAATAGGGAGGTAGAGTCCGAAGCGGCCAGGGAGGCCCAAGGACCAGGACGGGAGGGCGTGGTGGTGGGTCCGGGAGAGTACAAAGGATCCAGATGGGGTACGGACATGCTCCAAATCCCCAAGGGTCATGTCATTCTCCTATGCTGCAGACACACACTAACGAGGAAAGAGAATGAGCCTGACGATCTCCCCAGGTGGCACACTCAACTGGCCTCACCCAGCAAAGAGGGAACCCAGTGCTCCTCACCTCGGAAGCCCGGACTCCAGGCAGGATCGGGGAACGCTGAGAAGTTGCGCCATGTGGAAAAGGTCGAATAACTTTCATCTACACTGTGTGCCAGGTAATTGGCGGCACTGTCTCCGCCCTCCAGGTACCTGTAAGGAGAACAGCATGGTAACCAGGAAGGACTGGCCTTCACAGCTATCCCCTGGTCCGCCCCGGACCCCTAAAGAGAGGCCACAGGACACACAGGGGACATTCTGGAGCAGTGGAGTTCCGTGGCAGGAGGATCCCAGGAAAGGCCCAGCAGCCTGCACACAGCAGCCAATTCCCAGGGTCCCTACGCAAAGGATTTCCATAAAGGGCCTGGAGGGCTACACACAGCTCAGTGTGAGCAGGTGTGTGGCACATACACTGAGAAGCATCCAGGTGCTCCAACATCAGAGCACTGGGCTCCATGTTACTTGCAGGGCACCGGGCAACAAAGGGACCTGAGGACCTGCTGAAGCCCAGTGATCCAGGGTCTGCCCAGCCTGTCCTTTCCATACTGCACTTGGGCAGGATTTGCTTTTTGGTTTGGGGCCAATTTGTGCTGTGGAACCCCCACCACCAAACTAAGGCCAAACTGCACAAAGAGGGGGAGTGTCTCCTCTCTCAACGGCCTCCCACAGGAGAGTGTTGAGCTGCCTTGCCCTGAGTGCAGGGAAACCCCAGTGTAGTTCACTGTGGGCGACGGGGACTCCAGGTGACCAATCCTGCCAAGTAAGGGGAGGTGCGATCCAAGACAAAAACAAACTCTGAAAAGAGTTCACTTCCAGCTTGGCAGAATAGATCAAGTAGGGAAACGGACCACTTCCCGCTTTTCCCTGCACCTGAGATCTCACAGGCCACCTCTGCCTCCACAGCCCGTGACCCTCACACTCACCAGGCAGAAACGGACTCCCACGCCACTTCCTCTTGGTTCCAGGTGGACTCAGGTCCTGCAAACACAAACAAACACACGCACACATACAACAGTCATGACCTGAACTCACCTCAAGACCCAGTACAAACCCTGGTGGCCAACCGAAGTGAATGAATGGCTCTCTCAGTGAGACAACAGGACACCCGGGGGAACATCCTCGGGAGACTCAGGCTGTCTCCTAAGGAACGGGAAGACTTCCTCAGACCACGAGAGACACAATGGTACCAATGCACGCACACAGACAGCCGGACATAGGGAACAGAATAGAGGGTGCAGAAACAACCCCAGAAACCCTCAGACACTGCATCTTGGGCAAAGGAGCCAATAACCTAGGCTGGAGAAAACACAGGCCACGGAAAAAGGGCGCTGGGAAAACTGGTGGTCCACGTGCGCAAGATCGACTCTGACCAACTCTCTCACCCTGGGCTGAAAGCAGACGCCAGTGGATCATACATCTGGGCATAAGAACACAAACTCTGAGAGAACATACAGCGTAGCCATGGACGTCCCTCAGCAGAACGCCCACAATGTATAACAATAACAAGCTACAAAACCTACAAATGGAATTGTACTCGAGCATAAAGGTTCCCGGAAGTAAAGGAAACCCACAAGAGACTGACTAGAGACCTACCAAATGGGAAACACATTTTTGCCAGCCAATTCCTCAGACAGAGGGGGAATATCTAGAAACAGCAGAACTCAAAAACATCCCACGTTAAATATAAAAGGTCCTGGCGTGCCCACTGTGGGACACACCTGACCTCCGTGCTTCACTCCTTTCCTACAGCCTCACTCACGGCACTAACTGGCCAACTAAAACCAACACATCCTCGACCAAAGCAAGAGAAATGGTCAGCAGGCACGAGACAAGGAATACCCATAACAACAACACCAGAGTCTGTCTTCTTCCAGCAAGAATGTCTACCACGAAGAACAAAGGCTTGAGAGCTTGCGTGGAAAAAGGACCCTTCTGCTTTGCTTGGCAGAATATAAACTGGTAGCACCCCAGTGGAAATCAGTGTGGACTTTCCTCAAAACACTCAGAAGGGAATTCCACTCGACCCAGCTACCCCTCTCCTGGGCATCTGCACGAGAGAGTGGAGGTCATCGGAGCACAGTGCTGCATGCACACACACGCTGACCGTTACGGCTTACGTCTAGATGTCCCCCCAGAGCCTTCTCTGCTCAGAGGCCGTGCGTGTGGCAAGTGACTGGATCGGGCCTCTCATGCCGGGGCTAGTGCACGGATGGGTTTCTGTCTGGGTCTCATGCTGGGAGGTGAAGCCTGGTGGGAGGAGAGGGTCCTTGTGGGCGTGCCCTGGAGAAAGCTCGACCCTTCCTCCTGCCCCCAGCCTTTGCTTCTTACTGCCTGCCTAGCCGTGAACTCTTTCTTTTCAAACACGCCATCTTGCCTTACAACCAGCCAACTATGGAGCGAAACATCAACAAACGGTCAGTCAAGATAAACCTTTCCTGCTTTCATCTGTGTCAGAGATTTTGCTCAAGCAAACAGGAAGTAAACTGAGACACTCAGGCTAGCACCAGCATTACAGAGAGGTAAAATGAGGAAGTGCTCCATGTGCCCATCGAAGACGAACGGACGATGAAAAGGTGGTAAACGTACACAAGGAATACTGCTGAACCATGAGCAAAGATAAACCGCAGGCACTGATGGCAAGGTGGATGGCTATTGAGGTCATAATTACAAGTCAAACGATGAACTTCGGAGGTAGAAATATGACAGGGGGGTTCTCCAACAGGACACACCCAAAGGAAAAATAGTTTCGACAGCCAAAGAAAAGACAGACGGCTGGAAATAGGGAGGTAGAGTCCGAAGCGGCCAGGGAGGCCCAAGGACCAGGACGGGAGGGCGTGGTGGTGGGTCCGGGAGAGTACAAAGGATCCAGATGGGGTACGGACATGCTCCAAATCCCCAAGGGTCATGTCATTCTCCTATGCTGCAGACACACACTAACGAGGAAAGAGAATGAGCCTGACGATCTCCCCAGGTGGCACACTCAACTGGCCTCACCCAGCAAAGAGGGAACCCAGTGCTCCTCACCTCGGAAGCCCGGACTCCAGGCAGGATCGGGGAACGCTGAGAAGTTGCGCCATGTGGAAAAGGTCGAATAACTTTCATCTACACTGTGTGCCAGGTAATTGGCGGCACTGTCTCCGCCCTCCAGGTACCTGTAAGGAGAACAGCATGGTAACCAGGAAGGACTGGCCTTCACAGCTATCCCCTGGTCCGCCCCGGACCCCTAAAGAGAGGCCACAGGACACACAGGGGACATTCTGGAGCAGTGGAGTTCCGTGGCAGGAGGATCCCAGGAAAGGCCCAGCAGCCTGCACACAGCAGCCAATTCCCAGGGTCCCTACGCAAAGGATTTCCATAAAGGGCCTGGAGGGCTACACACAGCTCAGTGTGAGCAGGTGTGTGGCACATACACTGAGAAGCATCCAGGTGCTCCAACATCAGAGCACTGGGCTCCATGTTACTTGCAGGGCACCGGGCAACAAAGGGACCTGAGGACCTGCTGAAGCCCAGTGATCCAGGGTCTGCCCAGCCTGTCCTTTCCATACTGCACTTGGGCAGGATTTGCTTTTTGGTTTGGGGCCAATTTGTGCTGTGGAACCCCCACCACCAAACTAAGGCCAAACTGCACAAAGAGGGGGAGTGTCTCCTCTCTCAACGGCCTCCCACAGGAGAGTGTTGAGCTGCCTTGCCCTGAGTGCAGGGAAACCCCAGTGTAGTTCACTGTGGGCGACGGGGACTCCAGGTGACCAATCCTGCCAAGTAAGGGGAGGTGCGATCCAAGACAAAAACAAACTCTGAAAAGAGTTCACTTCCAGCTTGGCAGAATAGATCAAGTAGGGAAACGGACCACTTCCCGCTTTTCCCTGCACCTGAGATCTCACAGGCCACCTCTGCCTCCACAGCCCGTGACCCTCACACTCACCAGGCAGAAACGGACTCCCACGCCACTTCCTCTTGGTTCCAGGTGGACTCAGGTCCTGCAAACACAAACAAACACACGCACACATACAACAGTCATGACCTGAACTCACCTCAAGACCCAGTACAAACCCTGGTGGCCAACCGAAGTGAATGAATGGCTCTCTCAGTGAGACAACAGGACACCCGGGGGAACATCCTCGGGAGACTCAGGCTGTCTCCTAAGGAACGGGAAGACTTCCTCAGACCACGAGAGACACAATGGTACCAATGCACGCACACAGACAGCCGGACATAGGGAACAGAATAGAGGGTGCAGAAACAACCCCAGAAACCCTCAGACACTGCATCTTGGGCAAAGGAGCCAATAACCTAGGCTGGAGAAAACACAGGCCACGGAAAAAGGGCGCTGGGAAAACTGGTGGTCCACGTGCGCAAGATCGACTCTGACCAACTCTCTCACCCTGGGCTGAAAGCAGACGCCAGTGGATCATACATCTGGGCATAAGAACACAAACTCTGAGAGAACATACAGCGTAGCCATGGACGTCCCTCAGCAGAACGCCCACAATGTATAACAATAACAAGCTACAAAACCTACAAATGGAATTGTACTCGAGCATAAAGGTTCCCGGAAGTAAAGGAAACCCACAAGAGACTGACTAGAGACCTACCAAATGGGAAACACATTTTTGCCAGCCAATTCCTCAGACAGAGGGGGAATATCTAGAAACAGCAGAACTCAAAAACATCCCACGTTAAATATAAAAGGTCCTGGCGTGCCCACTGTGGGACACACCTGACCTCCGTGCTTCACTCCTTTCCTACAGCCTCACTCACGGCACTAACTGGCCAACTAAAACCAACACATCCTCGACCAAAGCAAGAGAAATGGTCAGCAGGCACGAGACAAGGAATACCCATAACAACAACACCAGAGTCTGTCTTCTTCCAGCAAGAATGTCTACCACGAAGAACAAAGGCTTGAGAGCTTGCGTGGAAAAAGGACCCTTCTGCTTTGCTTGGCAGAATATAAACTGGTAGCACCCCAGTGGAAATCAGTGTGGACTTTCCTCAAAACACTCAGAAGGGAATTCCACTCGACCCAGCTACCCCTCTCCTGGGCATCTGCACGAGAGAGTGGAGGTCATCGGAGCACAGTGCTGCATGCACACACACGCTGACCGTTACGGCTTACGTCTAGATGTCCCCCCAGAGCCTTCTCTGCTCAGAGGCCGTGCGTGTGGCAAGTGACTGGATCGGGCCTCTCATGCCGGGGCTAGTGCACGGATGGGTTTCTGTCTGGGTCTCATGCTGGGAGGTGAAGCCTGGTGGGAGGAGAGGGTCCTTGTGGGCGTGCCCTGGAGATAGCTCGACCCTTCCTCCTGCCCCCAGCCTTTGCTTCTTACTGCCTGCCTAGCCGTGAACTCTTTCTTTTCAAACACGCCATCTTGCCTTACAACCAGCCAACTATGGAGCGAAACATCAACAAACGGTCAGTCAAGATAAACCTTTCCTGCTTTCATCTGTGTCAGAGATTTTGCTCAAGCAAACAGGAAGTAAACTGAGACACTCAGGCTAGCACCAGCATTACAGAGAGGTAAAATGAGGAAGTGCTCCATGTGCCCATCGAAGACGAACGGACGATGAAAAGGTGGTAAACGTACACAAGGAATACTGCTGAACCATGAGCAAAGATAAACCGCAGGCACTGATGGCAAGGTGGATGGCTATTGAGGTCATAATTACAAGTCAAACGATGAACTTCGGAGGTAGAAATATGACAGGGGGGTTCTCCAACAGGACACACCCAAAGGAAAAATAGTTTCGACAGCCAAAGAAAAGACAGACGGCTGGAAATAGGGAGGTAGAGTCCGAAGCGGCCAGGGAGGCCCAAGGACCAGGACGGGAGGGCGTGGTGGTGGGTCCGGGAGAGTACAAAGGATCCAGATGGGGTACGGACATGCTCCAAATCCCCAAGGGTCATGTCATTCTCCTATGCTGCAGACACACACTAACGAGGAAAGAGAATGAGCCTGACGATCTCCCCAGGTGGCACACTCAACTGGCCTCACCCAGCAAAGAGGGAACCCAGTGCTCCTCACCTCGGAAGCCCGGACTCCAGGCAGGATCGGGGAACGCTGAGAAGTTGCGCCATGTGGAAAAGGTCGAATAACTTTCATCTACACTGTGTGCCAGGTAATTGGCGGCACTGTCTCCGCCCTCCAGGTACCTGTAAGGAGAACAGCATGGTAACCAGGAAGGACTGGCCTTCACAGCTATCCCCTGGTCCGCCCCGGACCCCTAAAGAGAGGCCACAGGACACACAGGGGACATTCTGGAGCAGTGGAGTTCCGTGGCAGGAGGATCCCAGGAAAGGCCCAGCAGCCTGCACACAGCAGCCAATTCCCAGGGTCCCTACGCAAAGGATTTCCATAAAGGGCCTGGAGGGCTACACACAGCTCAGTGTGAGCAGGTGTGTGGCACATACACTGAGAAGCATCCAGGTGCTCCAACATCAGAGCACTGGGCTCCATGTTACTTGCAGGGCACCGGGCAACAAAGGGACCTGAGGACCTGCTGAAGCCCAGTGATCCAGGGTCTGCCCAGCCTGTCCTTTCCATACTGCACTTGGGCAGGATTTGCTTTTTGGTTTGGGGCCAATTTGTGCTGTGGAACCCCCACCACCAAACTAAGGCCAAACTGCACAAAGAGGGGGAGTGTCTCCTCTCTCAACGGCCTCCCACAGGAGAGTGTTGAGCTGCCTTGCCCTGAGTGCAGGGAAACCCCAGTGTAGTTCACTGTGGGCGACGGGGACTCCAGGTGACCAATCCTGCCAAGTAAGGGGAGGTGCGATCCAAGACAAAAACAAACTCTGAAAAGAGTTCACTTCCAGCTTGGCAGAATAGATCAAGTAGGGAAACGGACCACTTCCCGCTTTTCCCTGCACCTGAGATCTCACAGGCCACCTCTGCCTCCACAGCCCGTGACCCTCACACTCACCAGGCAGAAACGGACTCCCACGCCACTTCCTCTTGGTTCCAGGTGGACTCAGGTCCTGCAAACACAAACAAACACACGCACACATACAACAGTCATGACCTGAACTCACCTCAAGACCCAGTACAAACCCTGGTGGCCAACCGAAGTGAATGAATGGCTCTCTCAGTGAGACAACAGGACACCCGGGGGAACATCCTCGGGAGACTCAGGCTGTCTCCTAAGGAACGGGAAGACTTCCTCAGACCACGAGAGACACAATGGTACCAATGCACGCACACAGACAGCCGGACATAGGGAACAGAATAGAGGGTGCAGAAACAACCCCAGAAACCCTCAGACACTGCATCTTGGGCAAAGGAGCCAATAACCTAGGCTGGAGAAAACACAGGCCACGGAAAAAGGGCGCTGGGAAAACTGGTGGTCCACGTGCGCAAGATCGACTCTGACCAACTCTCTCACCCTGGGCTGAAAGCAGACGCCAGTGGATCATACATCTGGGCATAAGAACACAAACTCTGAGAGAACATACAGCGTAGCCATGGACGTCCCTCAGCAGAACGCCCACAATGTATAACAATAACAAGCTACAAAACCTACAAATGGAATTGTACTCGAGCATAAAGGTTCCCGGAAGTAAAGGAAACCCACAAGAGACTGACTAGAGACCTACCAAATGGGAAACACATTTTTGCCAGCCAATTCCTCAGACAGAGGGGGAATATCTAGAAACAGCAGAACTCAAAAACATCCCACGTTAAATATAAAAGGTCCTGGCGTGCCCACTGTGGGACACACCTGACCTCCGTGCTTCACTCCTTTCCTACAGCCTCACTCACGGCACTAACTGGCCAACTAAAACCAACACATCCTCGACCAAAGCAAGAGAAATGGTCAGCAGGCACGAGACAAGGAATACCCATAACAACAACACCAGAGTCTGTCTTCTTCCAGCAAGAATGTCTACCACGAAGAACAAAGGCTTGAGAGCTTGCGTGGAAAAAGGACCCTTCTGCTTTGCTTGGCAGAATATAAACTGGTAGCACCCCAGTGGAAATCAGTGTGGACTTTCCTCAAAACACTCAGAAGGGAATTCCACTCGACCCAGCTACCCCTCTCCTGGGCATCTGCACGAGAGAGTGGAGGTCATCGGAGCACAGTGCTGCATGCACACACACGCTGACCGTTACGGCTTACGTCTAGATGTCCCCCCAGAGCCTTCTCTGCTCAGAGGCCGTGCGTGTGGCAAGTGACTGGATCGGGCCTCTCATGCCGGGGCTAGTGCACGGATGGGTTTCTGTCTGGGTCTCATGCTGGGAGGTGAAGCCTGGTGGGAGGAGAGGGTCCTTGTGGGCGTGCCCTGGAGATAGCTCGACCCTTCCTCCTGCCCCCAGCCTTTGCTTCTTACTGCCTGCCTAGCCGTGAACTCTTTCTTTTCAAACACGCCATCTTGCCTTACAACCAGCCAACTATGGAGCGAAACATCAACAAACGGTCAGTCAAGATAAACCTTTCCTGCTTTCATCTGTGTCAGAGATTTTGCTCAAGCAAACAGGAAGTAAACTGAGACACTCAGGCTAGCACCAGCATTACAGAGAGGTAAAATGAGGAAGTGCTCCATGTGCCCATCGAAGACGAACGGACGATGAAAAGGTGGTAAACGTACACAAGGAATACTGCTGAACCATGAGCAAAGATAAACCGCAGGCACTGATGGCAAGGTGGATGGCTATTGAGGTCATAATTACAAGTCAAACGATGAACTTCGGAGGTAGAAATATGACAGGGGGGTTCTCCAACAGGACACACCCAAAGGAAAAATAGTTTCGACAGCCAAAGAAAAGACAGACGGCTGGAAATAGGGAGGTAGAGTCCGAAGCGGCCAGGGAGGCCCAAGGACCAGGACGGGAGGGCGTGGTGGTGGGTCCGGGAGAGTACAAAGGATCCAGATGGGGTACGGACATGCTCCAAATCCCCAAGGGTCATGTCATTCTCCTATGCTGCAGACACACACTAACGAGGAAAGAGAATGAGCCTGACGATCTCCCCAGGTGGCACACTCAACTGGCCTCACCCAGCAAAGAGGGAACCCAGTGCTCCTCACCTCGGAAGCCCGGACTCCAGGCAGGATCGGGGAACGCTGAGAAGTTGCGCCATGTGGAAAAGGTCGAATAACTTTCATCTACACTGTGTGCCAGGTAATTGGCGGCACTGTCTCCGCCCTCCAGGTACCTGTAAGGAGAACAGCATGGTAACCAGGAAGGACTGGCCTTCACAGCTATCCCCTGGTCCGCCCCGGACCCCTAAAGAGAGGCCACAGGACACACAGGGGACATTCTGGAGCAGTGGAGTTCCGTGGCAGGAGGATCCCAGGAAAGGCCCAGCAGCCTGCACACAGCAGCCAATTCCCAGGGTCCCTACGCAAAGGATTTCCATAAAGGGCCTGGAGGGCTACACACAGCTCAGTGTGAGCAGGTGTGTGGCACATACACTGAGAAGCATCCAGGTGCTCCAACATCAGAGCACTGGGCTCCATGTTACTTGCAGGGCACCGGGCAACAAAGGGACCTGAGGACCTGCTGAAGCCCAGTGATCCAGGGTCTGCCCAGCCTGTCCTTTCCATACTGCACTTGGGCAGGATTTGCTTTTTGGTTTGGGGCCAATTTGTGCTGTGGAACCCCCACCACCAAACTAAGGCCAAACTGCACAAAGAGGGGGAGTGTCTCCTCTCTCAACGGCCTCCCACAGGAGAGTGTTGAGCTGCCTTGCCCTGAGTGCAGGGAAACCCCAGTGTAGTTCACTGTGGGCGACGGGGACTCCAGGTGACCAATCCTGCCAAGTAAGGGGAGGTGCGATCCAAGACAAAAACAAACTCTGAAAAGAGTTCACTTCCAGCTTGGCAGAATAGATCAAGTAGGGAAACGGACCACTTCCCGCTTTTCCCTGCACCTGAGATCTCACAGGCCACCTCTGCCTCCACAGCCCGTGACCCTCACACTCACCAGGCAGAAACGGACTCCCACGCCACTTCCTCTTGGTTCCAGGTGGACTCAGGTCCTGCAAACACAAACAAACACACGCACACATACAACAGTCATGACCTGAACTCACCTCAAGACCCAGTACAAACCCTGGTGGCCAACCGAAGTGAATGAATGGCTCTCTCAGTGAGACAACAGGACACCCGGGGGAACATCCTCGGGAGACTCAGGCTGTCTCCTAAGGAACGGGAAGACTTCCTCAGACCACGAGAGACACAATGGTACCAATGCACGCACACAGACAGCCGGACATAGGGAACAGAATAGAGGGTGCAGAAACAACCCCAGAAACCCTCAGACACTGCATCTTGGGCAAAGGAGCCAATAACCTAGGCTGGAGAAAACACAGGCCACGGAAAAAGGGCGCTGGGAAAACTGGTGGTCCACGTGCGCAAGATCGACTCTGACCAACTCTCTCACCCTGGGCTGAAAGCAGACGCCAGTGGATCATACATCTGGGCATAAGAACACAAACTCTGAGAGAACATACAGCGTAGCCATGGACGTCCCTCAGCAGAACGCCCACAATGTATAACAATAACAAGCTACAAAACCTACAAATGGAATTGTACTCGAGCATAAAGGTTCCCGGAAGTAAAGGAAACCCACAAGAGACTGACTAGAGACCTACCAAATGGGAAACACATTTTTGCCAGCCAATTCCTCAGACAGAGGGGGAATATCTAGAAACAGCAGAACTCAAAAACATCCCACGTTAAATATAAAAGGTCCTGGCGTGCCCACTGTGGGACACACCTGACCTCCGTGCTTCACTCCTTTCCTACAGCCTCACTCACGGCACTAACTGGCCAACTAAAACCAACACATCCTCGACCAAAGCAAGAGAAATGGTCAGCAGGCACGAGACAAGGAATACCCATAACAACAACACCAGAGTCTGTCTTCTTCCAGCAAGAATGTCTACCACGAAGAACAAAGGCTTGAGAGCTTGCGTGGAAAAAGGACCCTTCTGCTTTGCTTGGCAGAATATAAACTGGTAGCACCCCAGTGGAAATCAGTGTGGACTTTCCTCAAAACACTCAGAAGGGAATTCCACTCGACCCAGCTACCCCTCTCCTGGGCATCTGCACGAGAGAGTGGAGGTCATCGGAGCACAGTGCTGCATGCACACACACGCTGACCGTTACGGCTTACGTCTAGATGTCCCCCCAGAGCCTTCTCTGCTCAGAGGCCGTGCGTGTGGCAAGTGACTGGATCGGGCCTCTCATGCCGGGGCTAGTGCACGGATGGGTTTCTGTCTGGGTCTCATGCTGGGAGGTGAAGCCTGGTGGGAGGAGAGGGTCCTTGTGGGCGTGCCCTGGAGATAGCTCGACCCTTCCTCCTGCCCCCAGCCTTTGCTTCTTACTGCCTGCCTAGCCGTGAACTCTTTCTTTTCAAACACGCCATCTTGCCTTACAACCAGCCAACTATGGAGCGAAACATCAACAAACGGTCAGTCAAGATAAACCTTTCCTGCTTTCATCTGTGTCAGAGATTTTGCTCAAGCAAACAGGAAGTAAACTGAGACACTCAGGCTAGCACCAGCATTACAGAGAGGTAAAATGAGGAAGTGCTCCATGTGCCCATCGAAGACGAACGGACGATGAAAAGGTGGTAAACGTACACAAGGAATACTGCTGAACCATGAGCAAAGATAAACCGCAGGCACTGATGGCAAGGTGGATGGCTATTGAGGTCATAATTACAAGTCAAACGATGAACTTCGGAGGTAGAAATATGACAGGGGGGTTCTCCAACAGGACACACCCAAAGGAAAAATAGTTTCGACAGCCAAAGAAAAGACAGACGGCTGGAAATAGGGAGGTAGAGTCCGAAGCGGCCAGGGAGGCCCAAGGACCAGGACGGGAGGGCGTGGTGGTGGGTCCGGGAGAGTACAAAGGATCCAGATGGGGTACGGACATGCTCCAAATCCCCAAGGGTCATGTCATTCTCCTATGCTGCAGACACACACTAACGAGGAAAGAGAATGAGCCTGACGATCTCCCCAGGTGGCACACTCAACTGGCCTCACCCAGCAAAGAGGGAACCCAGTGCTCCTCACCTCGGAAGCCCGGACTCCAGGCAGGATCGGGGAACGCTGAGAAGTTGCGCCATGTGGAAAAGGTCGAATAACTTTCATCTACACTGTGTGCCAGGTAATTGGCGGCACTGTCTCCGCCCTCCAGGTACCTGTAAGGAGAACAGCATGGTAACCAGGAAGGACTGGCCTTCACAGCTATCCCCTGGTCCGCCCCGGACCCCTAAAGAGAGGCCACAGGACACACAGGGGACATTCTGGAGCAGTGGAGTTCCGTGGCAGGAGGATCCCAGGAAAGGCCCAGCAGCCTGCACACAGCAGCCAATTCCCAGGGTCCCTACGCAAAGGATTTCCATAAAGGGCCTGGAGGGCTACACACAGCTCAGTGTGAGCAGGTGTGTGGCACATACACTGAGAAGCATCCAGGTGCTCCAACATCAGAGCACTGGGCTCCATGTTACTTGCAGGGCACCGGGCAACAAAGGGACCTGAGGACCTGCTGAAGCCCAGTGATCCAGGGTCTGCCCAGCCTGTCCTTTCCATACTGCACTTGGGCAGGATTTGCTTTTTGGTTTGGGGCCAATTTGTGCTGTGGAACCCCCACCACCAAACTAAGGCCAAACTGCACAAAGAGGGGGAGTGTCTCCTCTCTCAACGGCCTCCCACAGGAGAGTGTTGAGCTGCCTTGCCCTGAGTGCAGGGAAACCCCAGTGTAGTTCACTGTGGGCGACGGGGACTCCAGGTGACCAATCCTGCCAAGTAAGGGGAGGTGCGATCCAAGACAAAAACAAACTCTGAAAAGAGTTCACTTCCAGCTTGGCAGAATAGATCAAGTAGGGAAACGGACCACTTCCCGCTTTTCCCTGCACCTGAGATCTCACAGGCCACCTCTGCCTCCACAGCCCGTGACCCTCACACTCACCAGGCAGAAACGGACTCCCACGCCACTTCCTCTTGGTTCCAGGTGGACTCAGGTCCTGCAAACACAAACAAACACACGCACACATACAACAGTCATGACCTGAACTCACCTCAAGACCCAGTACAAACCCTGGTGGCCAATCGAAGTGAATGAATGGCTCTCTCAGTGAGACAACAGGACACCCGGGGGAACATCCTCGGGAGACTCAGGCTGTCTCCTAAGGAACGGGAAGACTTCCTCACTTCCGTCCCTGGGCAGACCACGAGAGACACAATGGTACCAATGCACGCACACAGACAGCCGGACATAGGGAACAGAATAGAGGGTGCAGAAACAACCCCAGAAACCCTCAGACACTGCATCTTGGGCAAAGGAGCCAATAACCTAGGCTGGAGAAAACACAGGCCACGGAAAAAGGGCGCTGGGAAAACTGGTGGTCCACGTGCGCAAGATCGACTCTGACCAACTCTCTCACCCTGGGCTGAAAGCAGACGCCAGTGGATCATACATCTGGGCATAAGAACACAAACTCTGAGAGAACATACAGCGTAGCCATGGACGTCCCTCAGCAGAACGCCCACAATGTATAACAATAACAAGCTACAAAACCTACAAATGGAATTGTACTCGAGCATAAAGGTTCCCGGAAGTAAAGGAAACCCACAAGAGACTGACTAGAGACCTACCAAATGGGAAACACATTTTTGCCAGCCAATTCCTCAGACAGAGGGGGAATATCTAGAAACAGCAGAACTCAAAAACATCCCACGTTAAATATAAAAGGTCCTGGCGTGCCCACTGTGGGACACACCTGACCTCCGTGCTTCACTCCTTTCCTACAGCCTCACTCACGGCACTAACTGGCCAACTAAAACCAACACATCCTCGACCAAAGCAAGAGAAATGGTCAGCAGGCACGAGACAAGGAATACCCATAACAACAACACCAGAGTCTGTCTTCTTCCAGCAAGAATGTCTACCACGAAGAACAAAGGCTTGAGAGCTTGCGTGGAAAAAGGACCCTTCTGCTTTGCTTGGCAGAATATAAACTGGTAGCACCCCAGTGGAAATCAGTGTGGACTTTCCTCAAAACACTCAGAAGGGAATTCCACTCGACCCAGCTACCCCTCTCCTGGGCATCTGCACGAGAGAGTGGAGGTCATCGGAGCACAGTGCTGCATGCACACACACGCTGACCGTTACGGCTTACGTCTAGATGTCCCCCCAGAGCCTTCTCTGCTCAGAGGCCGTGCGTGTGGCAAGTGACTGGATCGGGCCTCTCATGCCGGGGCTAGTGCACGGATGGGTTTCTGTCTGGGTCTCATGCTGGGAGGTGAAGCCTGGTGGGAGGAGAGGGTCCTTGTGGGCGTGCCCTGGAGATAGCTCGACCCTTCCTCCTGCCCCCAGCCTTTGCTTCTTACTGCCTGCCTAGCCGTGAACTCTTTCTTTTCAAACACGCCATCTTGCCTTACAACCAGCCAACTATGGAGCGAAACATCAACAAACGGTCAGTCAAGATAAACCTTTCCTGCTTTCATCTGTGTCAGAGATTTTGCTCAAGCAAACAGGAAGTAAACTGAGACACTCAGGCTAGCACCAGCATTACAGAGAGGTAAAATGAGGAAGTGCTCCATGTGCCCATCGAAGACGAACGGACGATGAAAAGGTGGTAAACGTACACAAGGAATACTGCTGAACCATGAGCAAAGATAAACCGCAGGCACTGATGGCAAGGTGGATGGCTATTGAGGTCATAATTACAAGTCAAACGATGAACTTCGGAGGTAGAAATATGACAGGGGGGTTCTCCAACAGGACACACCCAAAGGAAAAATAGTTTCGACAGCCAAAGAAAAGACAGACGGCTGGAAATAGGGAGGTAGAGTCCGAAGCGGCCAGGGAGGCCCAAGGACCAGGACGGGAGGGCGTGGTGGTGGGTCCGGGAGAGTACAAAGGATCCAGATGGGGTACGGACATGCTCCAAATCCCCAAGGGTCATGTCATTCTCCTATGCTGCAGACACACACTAACGAGGAAAGAGAATGAGCCTGACGATCTCCCCAGGTGGCACACTCAACTGGCCTCACCCAGCAAAGAGGGAACCCAGTGCTCCTCACCTCGGAAGCCCGGACTCCAGGCAGGATCGGGGAACGCTGAGAAGTTGCGCCATGTGGAAAAGGTCGAATAACTTTCATCTACACTGTGTGCCAGGTAATTGGCGGCACTGTCTCCGCCCTCCAGGTACCTGTAAGGAGAACAGCATGGTAACCAGGAAGGACTGGCCTTCACAGCTATCCCCTGGTCCGCCCCGGACCCCTAAAGAGAGGCCACAGGACACACAGGGGACATTCTGGAGCAGTGGAGTTCCGTGGCAGGAGGATCCCAGGAAAGGCCCAGCAGCCTGCACACAGCAGCCAATTCCCAGGGTCCCTACGCAAAGGATTTCCATAAAGGGCCTGGAGGGCTACACACAGCTCAGTGTGAGCAGGTGTGTGGCACATACACTGAGAAGCATCCAGGTGCTCCAACATCAGAGCACTGGGCTCCATGTTACTTGCAGGGCACCGGGCAACAAAGGGACCTGAGGACCTGCTGAAGCCCAGTGATCCAGGGTCTGCCCAGCCTGTCCTTTCCATACTGCACTTGGGCAGGATTTGCTTTTTGGTTTGGGGCCAATTTGTGCTGTGGAACCCCCACCACCAAACTAAGGCCAAACTGCACAAAGAGGGGGAGTGTCTCCTCTCTCAACGGCCTCCCACAGGAGAGTGTTGAGCTGCCTTGCCCTGAGTGCAGGGAAACCCCAGTGTAGTTCACTGTGGGCGACGGGGACTCCAGGTGACCAATCCTGCCAAGTAAGGGGAGGTGCGATCCAAGACAAAAACAAACTCTGAAAAGAGTTCACTTCCAGCTTGGCAGAATAGATCAAGTAGGGAAACGGACCACTTCCCGCTTTTCCCTGCACCTGAGATCTCACAGGCCACCTCTGCCTCCACAGCCCGTGACCCTCACACTCACCAGGCAGAAACGGACTCCCACGCCACTTCCTCTTGGTTCCAGGTGGACTCAGGTCCTGCAAACACAAACAAACACACGCACACATACAACAGTCATGACCTGAACTCACCTCAAGACCCAGTACAAACCCTGGTGGCCAACCGAAGTGAATGAATGGCTCTCTCAGTGAGACAACAGGACACCCGGGGGAACATCCTCGGGAGACTCAGGCTGTCTCCTAAGGAACGGGAAGACTTCCTCAGACCACGAGAGACACAATGGTACCAATGCACGCACACAGACAGCCGGACATAGGGAACAGAATAGAGGGTGCAGAAACAACCCCAGAAACCCTCAGACACTGCATCTTGGGCAAAGGAGCCAATAACCTAGGCTGGAGAAAACACAGGCCACGGAAAAAGGGCGCTGGGAAAACTGGTGGTCCACGTGCGCAAGATCGACTCTGACCAACTCTCTCACCCTGGGCTGAAAGCAGACGCCAGTGGATCATACATCTGGGCATAAGAACACAAACTCTGAGAGAACATACAGCGTAGCCATGGACGTCCCTCAGCAGAACGCCCACAATGTATAACAATAACAAGCTACAAAACCTACAAATGGAATTGTACTCGAGCATAAAGGTTCCCGGAAGTAAAGGAAACCCACAAGAGACTGACTAGAGACCTACCAAATGGGAAACACATTTTTGCCAGCCAATTCCTCAGACAGAGGGGGAATATCTAGAAACAGCAGAACTCAAAAACATCCCACGTTAAATATAAAAGGTCCTGGCGTGCCCACTGTGGGACACACCTGACCTCCGTGCTTCACTCCTTTCCTACAGCCTCACTCACGGCACTAACTGGCCAACTAAAACCAACACATCCTCGACCAAAGCAAGAGAAATGGTCAGCAGGCACGAGACAAGGAATACCCATAACAACAACACCAGAGTCTGTCTTCTTCCAGCAAGAATGTCTACCACGAAGAACAAAGGCTTGAGAGCTTGCGTGGAAAAAGGACCCTTCTGCTTTGCTTGGCAGAATATAAACTGGTAGCACCCCAGTGGAAATCAGTGTGGACTTTCCTCAAAACACTCAGAAGGGAATTCCACTCGACCCAGCTACCCCTCTCCTGGGCATCTGCACGAGAGAGTGGAGGTCATCGGAGCACAGTGCTGCATGCACACACACGCTGACCGTTACGGCTTACGTCTAGATGTCCCCCCAGAGCCTTCTCTGCTCAGAGGCCGTGCGTGTGGCAAGTGACTGGATCGGGCCTCTCATGCCGGGGCTAGTGCACGGATGGGTTTCTGTCTGGGTCTCATGCTGGGAGGTGAAGCCTGGTGGGAGGAGAGGGTCCTTGTGGGCGTGCCCTGGAGATAGCTCGACCCTTCCTCCTGCCCCCAGCCTTTGCTTCTTACTGCCTGCCTAGCCGTGAACTCTTTCTTTTCAAACACGCCATCTTGCCTTACAACCAGCCAACTATGGAGCGAAACATCAACAAACGGTCAGTCAAGATAAACCTTTCCTGCTTTCATCTGTGTCAGAGATTTTGCTCAAGCAAACAGGAAGTAAACTGAGACACTCAGGCTAGCACCAGCATTACAGAGAGGTAAAATGAGGAAGTGCTCCATGTGCCCATCGAAGACGAACGGACGATGAAAAGGTGGTAAACGTACACAAGGAATACTGCTGAACCATGAGCAAAGATAAACCGCAGGCACTGATGGCAAGGTGGATGGCTATTGAGGTCATAATTACAAGTCAAACGATGAACTTCGGAGGTAGAAATATGACAGGGGGGTTCTCCAACAGGACACACCCAAAGGAAAAATAGTTTCGACAGCCAAAGAAAAGACAGACGGCTGGAAATAGGGAGGTAGAGTCCGAAGCGGCCAGGGAGGCCCAAGGACCAGGACGGGAGGGCGTGGTGGTGGGTCCGGGAGAGTACAAAGGATCCAGATGGGGTACGGACATGCTCCAAATCCCCAAGGGTCATGTCATTCTCCTATGCTGCAGACACACACTAACGAGGAAAGAGAATGAGCCTGACGATCTCCCCAGGTGGCACACTCAACTGGCCTCACCCAGCAAAGAGGGAACCCAGTGCTCCTCACCTCGGAAGCCCGGACTCCAGGCAGGATCGGGGAACGCTGAGAAGTTGCGCCATGTGGAAAAGGTCGAATAACTTTCATCTACACTGTGTGCCAGGTAATTGGCGGCACTGTCTCCGCCCTCCAGGTACCTGTAAGGAGAACAGCATGGTAACCAGGAAGGACTGGCCTTCACAGCTATCCCCTGGTCCGCCCCGGACCCCTAAAGAGAGGCCACAGGACACACAGGGGACATTCTGGAGCAGTGGAGTTCCGTGGCAGGAGGATCCCAGGAAAGGCCCAGCAGCCTGCACACAGCAGCCAATTCCCAGGGTCCCTACGCAAAGGATTTCCATAAAGGGCCTGGAGGGCTACACACAGCTCAGTGTGAGCAGGTGTGTGGCACATACACTGAGAAGCATCCAGGTGCTCCAACATCAGAGCACTGGGCTCCATGTTACTTGCAGGGCACCGGGCAACAAAGGGACCTGAGGACCTGCTGAAGCCCAGTGATCCAGGGTCTGCCCAGCCTGTCCTTTCCATACTGCACTTGGGCAGGATTTGCTTTTTGGTTTGGGGCCAATTTGTGCTGTGGAACCCCCACCACCAAACTAAGGCCAAACTGCACAAAGAGGGGGAGTGTCTCCTCTCTCAACGGCCTCCCACAGGAGAGTGTTGAGCTGCCTTGCCCTGAGTGCAGGGAAACCCCAGTGTAGTTCACTGTGGGCGACGGGGACTCCAGGTGACCAATCCTGCCAAGTAAGGGGAGGTGCGATCCAAGACAAAAACAAACTCTGAAAAGAGTTCACTTCCAGCTTGGCAGAATAGATCAAGTAGGGAAACGGACCACTTCCCGCTTTTCCCTGCACCTGAGATCTCACAGGCCACCTCTGCCTCCACAGCCCGTGACCCTCACACTCACCAGGCAGAAACGGACTCCCACGCCACTTCCTCTTGGTTCCAGGTGGACTCAGGTCCTGCAAACACAAACAAACACACGCACACATACAACAGTCATGACCTGAACTCACCTCAAGACCCAGTACAAACCCTGGTGGCCAACCGAAGTGAATGAATGGCTCTCTCAGTGAGACAACAGGACACCCGGGGGAACATCCTCGGGAGACTCAGGCTGTCTCCTAAGGAACGGGAAGACTTCCTCAGAGACCACGAGAGACACAATGGTACCAATGCACGCACACAGACAGCCGGACATAGGGAACAGAATAGAGGGTGCAGAAACAACCCCAGAAACCCTCAGACACTGCATCTTGGGCAAAGGAGCCAATAACCTAGGCTGGAGAAAACACAGGCCACGGAAAAAGGGCGCTGGGAAAACTGGTGGTCCACGTGCGCAAGATCGACTCTGACCAACTCTCTCACCCTGGGCTGAAAGCAGACGCCAGTGGATCATACATCTGGGCATAAGAACACAAACTCTGAGAGAACATACAGCGTAGCCATGGACGTCCCTCAGCAGAACGCCCACAATGTATAACAATAACAAGCTACAAAACCTACAAATGGAATTGTACTCGAGCATAAAGGTTCCCGGAAGTAAAGGAAACCCACAAGAGACTGACTAGAGACCTACCAAATGGGAAACACATTTTTGCCAGCCAATTCCTCAGACAGAGGGGGAATATCTAGAAACAGCAGAACTCAAAAACATCCCACGTTAAATATAAAAGGTCCTGGCGTGCCCACTGTGGGACACACCTGACCTCCGTGCTTCACTCCTTTCCTACAGCCTCACTCACGGCACTAACTGGCCAACTAAAACCAACACATCCTCGACCAAAGCAAGAGAAATGGTCAGCAGGCACGAGACAAGGAATACCCATAACAACAACACCAGAGTCTGTCTTCTTCCAGCAAGAATGTCTACCACGAAGAACAAAGGCTTGAGAGCTTGCGTGGAAAAAGGACCCTTCTGCTTTGCTTGGCAGAATATAAACTGGTAGCACCCCAGTGGAAATCAGTGTGGACTTTCCTCAAAACACTCAGAAGGGAATTCCACTCGACCCAGCTACCCCTCTCCTGGGCATCTGCACGAGAGAGTGGAGGTCATCGGAGCACAGTGCTGCATGCACACACACGCTGACCGTTACGGCTTACGTCTAGATGTCCCCCCAGAGCCTTCTCTGCTCAGAGGCCGTGCGTGTGGCAAGTGACTGGATCGGGCCTCTCATGCCGGGGCTAGTGCACGGATGGGTTTCTGTCTGGGTCTCATGCTGGGAGGTGAAGCCTGGTGGGAGGAGAGGGTCCTTGTGGGCGTGCCCTGGAGATAGCTCGACCCTTCCTCCTGCCCCCAGCCTTTGCTTCTTACTGCCTGCCTAGCCGTGAACTCTTTCTTTTCAAACACGCCATCTTGCCTTACAACCAGCCAACTATGGAGCGAAACATCAACAAACGGTCAGTCAAGATAAACCTTTCCTGCTTTCATCTGTGTCAGAGATTTTGCTCAAGCAAACAGGAAGTAAACTGAGACACTCAGGCTAGCACCAGCATTACAGAGAGGTAAAATGAGGAAGTGCTCCATGTGCCCATCGAAGACGAACGGACGATGAAAAGGTGGTAAACGTACACAAGGAATACTGCTGAACCATGAGCAAAGATAAACCGCAGGCACTGATGGCAAGGTGGATGGCTATTGAGGTCATAATTACAAGTCAAACGATGAACTTCGGAGGTAGAAATATGACAGGGGGGTTCTCCAACAGGACACACCCAAAGGAAAAATAGTTTCGACAGCCAAAGAAAAGACAGACGGCTGGAAATAGGGAGGTAGAGTCCGAAGCGGCCAGGGAGGCCCAAGGACCAGGACGGGAGGGCGTGGTGGTGGGTCCGGGAGAGTACAAAGGATCCAGATGGGGTACGGACATGCTCCAAATCCCCAAGGGTCATGTCATTCTCCTATGCTGCAGACACACACTAACGAGGAAAGAGAATGAGCCTGACGATCTCCCCAGGTGGCACACTCAACTGGCCTCACCCAGCAAAGAGGGAACCCAGTGCTCCTCACCTCGGAAGCCCGGACTCCAGGCAGGATCGGGGAACGCTGAGAAGTTGCGCCATGTGGAAAAGGTCGAATAACTTTCATCTACACTGTGTGCCAGGTAATTGGCGGCACTGTCTCCGCCCTCCAGGTACCTGTAAGGAGAACAGCATGGTAACCAGGAAGGACTGGCCTTCACAGCTATCCCCTGGTCCGCCCCGGACCCCTAAAGAGAGGCCACAGGACACACAGGGGACATTCTGGAGCAGTGGAGTTCCGTGGCAGGAGGATCCCAGGAAAGGCCCAGCAGCCTGCACACAGCAGCCAATTCCCAGGGTCCCTACGCAAAGGATTTCCATAAAGGGCCTGGAGGGCTACACACAGCTCAGTGTGAGCAGGTGTGTGGCACATACACTGAGAAGCATCCAGGTGCTCCAACATCAGAGCACTGGGCTCCATGTTACTTGCAGGGCACCGGGCAACAAAGGGACCTGAGGACCTGCTGAAGCCCAGTGATCCAGGGTCTGCCCAGCCTGTCCTTTCCATACTGCACTTGGGCAGGATTTGCTTTTTGGTTTGGGGCCAATTTGTGCTGTGGAACCCCCACCACCAAACTAAGGCCAAACTGCACAAAGAGGGGGAGTGTCTCCTCTCTCAACGGCCTCCCACAGGAGAGTGTTGAGCTGCCTTGCCCTGAGTGCAGGGAAACCCCAGTGTAGTTCACTGTGGGCGACGGGGACTCCAGGTGACCAATCCTGCCAAGTAAGGGGAGGTGCGATCCAAGACAAAAACAAACTCTGAAAAGAGTTCACTTCCAGCTTGGCAGAATAGATCAAGTAGGGAAACTGACCACTTCCCGCTTTTCCCTGCACCTGAGATCTCACAGGCCACCTCTGCCTCCACAGCCCGTGACCCTCACACTCACCAGGCAGAAACGGACTCCCACGCCACTTCCTCTTGGTTCCAGGTGGACTCAGGTCCTGCAAACACAAACAAACACACGCACACATACAACAGTCATGACCTGAACTCACCTCAAGACCCAGTACAAACCCTGGTGGCCAATCGAAGTGAATGAATGGCTCTCTCAGTGAGACAACAGGACACCCGGGGGAACATCCTCGGGAGACTCAGGCTGTCTCCTAAGGAACGGGAAGACTTCCTCACTTCCGTCCCTGGGCAGACCACGAGAGACACAATGGTACCAATGCACGCACACAGACAGCCGGACATAGGGAACAGAATAGAGGGTGCAGAAACAACCCCAGAAACCCTCAGACACTGCATCTTGGGCAAAGGAGCCAATAACCTAGGCTGGAGAAAACACAGGCCACGGAAAAAGGGCGCTGGGAAAACTGGTGGTCCACGTGCGCAAGATCGACTCTGACCAACTCTCTCACCCTGGGCTGAAAGCAGACGCCAGTGGATCATACATCTGGGCATAAGAACACAAACTCTGAGAGAACATACAGCGTAGCCATGGACGTCCCTCAGCAGAACGCCCACAATGTATAACAATAACAAGCTACAAAACCTACAAATGGAATTGTACTCGAGCATAAAGGTTCCCGGAAGTAAAGGAAACCCACAAGAGACTGACTAGAGACCTACCAAATGGGAAACACATTTTTGCCAGCCAATTCCTCAGACAGAGGGGGAATATCTAGAAACAGCAGAACTCAAAAACATCCCACGTTAAATATAAAAGGTCCTGGCGTGCCCACTGTGGGACACACCTGACCTCCGTGCTTCACTCCTTTCCTACAGCCTCACTCACGGCACTAACTGGCCAACTAAAACCAACACATCCTCGACCAAAGCAAGAGAAATGGTCAGCAGGCACGAGACAAGGAATACCCATAACAACAACACCAGAGTCTGTCTTCTTCCAGCAAGAATGTCTACCACGAAGAACAAAGGCTTGAGAGCTTGCGTGGAAAAAGGACCCTTCTGCTTTGCTTGGCAGAATATAAACTGGTAGCACCCCAGTGGAAATCAGTGTGGACTTTCCTCAAAACACTCAGAAGGGAATTCCACTCGACCCAGCTACCCCTCTCCTGGGCATCTGCACGAGAGAGTGGAGGTCATCGGAGCACAGTGCTGCATGCACACACACGCTGACCGTTACGGCTTACGTCTAGATGTCCCCCCAGAGCCTTCTCTGCTCAGAGGCCGTGCGTGTGGCAAGTGACTGGATCGGGCCTCTCATGCCGGGGCTAGTGCACGGATGGGTTTCTGTCTGGGTCTCATGCTGGGAGGTGAAGCCTGGTGGGAGGAGAGGGTCCTTGTGGGCGTGCCCTGGAGATAGCTCGACCCTTCCTCCTGCCCCAGCCTTTGCTTCTTACTGCCTGCCTAGCCGTGAACTCTTTCTTTTCAAACACGCCATCTTGCCTTACAACCAGCCAACTATGGAGCGAAACATCAACAAACGGTCAGTCAAGATAAACCTTTCCTGCTTTCATCTGTGTCAGAGATTTTGCTCAAGCAAACAGGAAGTAAACTGAGACACTCAGGCTAGCACCAGCATTACAGAGAGGTAAAATGAGGAAGTGCTCCATGTGCCCATCGAAGACGAACGGACGATGAAAAGGTGGTAAACGTACACAAGGAATACTGCTGAACCATGAGCAAAGATAAACCGCAGGCACTGATGGCAAGGTGGATGGCTATTGAGGTCATAATTACAAGTCAAACGATGAACTTCGGAGGTAGAAATATGACAGGGGGGTTCTCCAACAGGACACACCCAAAGGAAAAATAGTTTCGACAGCCAAAGAAAAGACAGACGGCTGGAAATAGGGAGGTAGAGTCCGAAGCGGCCAGGGAGGCCCAAGGACCAGGACGGGAGGGCGTGGTGGTGGGTCCGGGAGAGTACAAAGGATCCAGATGGGGTACGGACATGCTCCAAATCCCCAAGGGTCATGTCATTCTCCTATGCTGCAGACACACACTAACGAGGAAAGAGAATGAGCCTGACGATCTCCCCAGGTGGCACACTCAACTGGCCTCACCCAGCAAAGAGGGAACCCAGTGCTCCTCACCTCGGAAGCCCGGACTCCAGGCAGGATCGGGGAACGCTGAGAAGTTGCGCCATGTGGAAAAGGTCGAATAACTTTCATCTACACTGTGTGCCAGGTAATTGGCGGCACTGTCTCCGCCCTCCAGGTACCTGTAAGGAGAACAGCATGGTAACCAGGAAGGACTGGCCTTCACAGCTATCCCCTGGTCTGCCCCGGACCCCTAAAGAGAGGCCACAGGACACACAGGGGACATTCTGGAGCAGTGGAGTTCCGTGGCAGGAGGATCCCAGGAAAGGCCCAGCAGCCTGCACACAGCAGCCAATTCCCAGGGTCCCTACGCAAAAGATTTCCATAAAGGGCCTGGAGGGCTACACACAGCTCAGTGTGAGCAGGTGTGTGGCACATACACTGAGAAGCATCCAGGTGCTCCAACATCAGAGCACTGGGCTCCATGTTACTTGCAGGGCACCGGGCAACAAAGGGACCTGAGGACCTGCTGAAGCCCAGTGATCCAGGGTCTGCCCAGCCTGTCCTTTCCATACTGCACTTGGGCAGGATTTGCTTTTTGGTTTGGGGCCAATTTGTGCTGTGGAACCCCCACCACCAAACTAAGGCCAAACTGCACAAAGAGGGGGAGTGTCTCCTCTCTCAACGGCCTCCCACAGGAGAGTGTTGAGCTGCCTTGCCCTGAGTGCAGGGAAACCCCAGTGTAGTTCACTGTGGGCGACGGGGACTCCAGGTGACCAATCCTGCCAAGTAAGGGGAGGTGCGATCCAAGACAAAAACAAACTCTGAAAAGAGTTCACTTCCAGCTTGGCAGAATAGATCAAGTAGGGAAACTGACCACTTCCCGCTTTTCCCTGCACCTGAGATCTCCCAGGCCACCTCTGCCTCCACAGCCCGTGACCCTCACACTCACCAGGCAGAAACGGACTCCCACGCCACTTCCTCTTGGTTCCAGGTGGACTCAGGTCCTGCAAACACAAACACACACATGCACACATACAACAGTCATGACCTGAACTCACCTCAAGACCCAGTACAAACCCTGGTGGCCAATCAAAGTGAATGAATGGCTCTCTCAGTGAGACAACAGGACACCAGGGGAAACATGCTCGGGAGACTCAGACTGTCTCCTAAGGAACGGGAAGACTTCCTCACTTCCGTCCCTGGGCAGTCCACGAGAGACACAATGGTACCAATGCACGCACACAGACAGCCGGACATAGGGAACGGAATAGAGGGTGCAGAAACAACCCTAAAAACCTTCAGCAGTTGGATCTTGGGCAAAGGGGCCAATAACCTAGGCTGGAGAAAACACAGGCCTTGGAAAAAGGGCACTGGGAAAACTGGTGGTCCACATGCACAGGAGCAACTCTGCCCATCTCTCTCACCCTCTGCCAAAAGCAAACCCCACTGGACCATATATCCAGGGATGAAAACACACTCTTGAACACAAAGCCTGGGCACGGACATCCTCAGCAGAATGCCCACTGTATGTACAATTCTGACAATCTACAAGTGGGATTTTATCTGATCATAAACCTTCCGCAAAATACAGGCAACCACCAAGAGGACGAGGGAGAGACCTATCCAGTGGGAAAGACATTTTTCCCAGCCCGTGCCTCAGACAGAGGCAAGAATTTTGAGAAAAAGTACTCAAACACATCGGATGTGAAATATAAAACGTCCTGCCGTGGCCACTGTGGGACATACCTGACCTCTGGGCTTCACACCTTTCCTCCAGCTTCACTCACGGCACTAACTGGACAACTGCAACCAACACTTCCCCGTCAAAGCCAGGAGAAATGGTTAATAGGCACATGACAGGAAATACCAATTGAAAGAACACCAGAGTCTGTCTTATTCCAGTCAGAATGTCTACCAGGGAGAACAAGTGCTTGAGAGCTTGTCTGGCAAAAGGACCGTTCTGCTTTGCTTGGGAGAATACCAACTCGTACCACTGCATTGGAAATGAGGGTGGATATGCCTCAAAAAACTCAGAAGAGTCTTCCACTGGACCCAGCTACCCCTCTCCTGGGCATCTGCACGAGAGAGTGGAGGTCATCGGAGCACAGTGCTGCATGCACACACATGCTGACCATTACGGCTTACATCTAGATGTCCCCCCAAAGCCTTCTGTGCTCAGAGGCCGTGCATGTGGGAAGTTACTGGATCAGGCCTGTGATACCAGGGCTAGTCCATGGATGGGTTTATGTCTGGGTGTGATGCTGGGAGGTGAAGCCTAGTGGGAGGACTGGGTCCCTGTGGGCGCACGGCCCAGAGATAGTGATGCCCGTCCTCCTGCCTCTAGCCTTTGCTGATTCTTGCCTGCCATGCCATGAACTCTTTCTTCCTTACCACACTATCTTGCCTCAGAACCAGCCAAGTGTCGATCAAAACCCCTACAAATTGTGGGTCAAAATAAATCTTTCCTCCTTTCAGTTTTGTCAAGAGGTCTTGCTCAAGCAAAGAGAACGTTACTGAGACACAGTCAAGGCACTGACCAGGCTGTGTTCCCACATAGTTGTTCCCAGGGAAATATGAGTCCACCGGCACCTCCAATGCTTGGCTGGGAAGCCCTTGTGGCCAGTCCGCCTGTGGGGAAGCTGAAAGGAGAAGTTTCACGACACACAGCTGTGCTTCTCCCTTTGCTGAGTTCCCACAGCACCCGTTTCTGATGTCCCTGCCTGTGGCTGCCATCACTGAGTGACTCAGGCAGAGAGGGAGACATTGTGTGCATGAGGGAGATGTTACCTTTTTTGTGCCTGGGGATCCTTGAATGGCAGTGCCTAGAGAGGACTGGCCCTAAAGGGAACAGTCACCCTTGCTCTAAAAATGCAAAAGAAAAAAAAAGAGAAAGAAAGAAAGAAAAGAAAGATAGGAAGGAAGGAAGGAAGGAAGGAAGGAAGGAAAGGCGAGCAATCCAGAACAATCCATGACTCTCTCTTCCAGCACACTAAGCACACCTGGGAAACTTGCCTGCAGCCCAGGCTTTGAGGAATCTAACATACCTCCCCCTACAGCCCCCCTTCCCGTGAGGATGCTGGGTGATGCTGTTCTCCAGGAGCCCAGTCCTGTCAGGGAGGAAGAGGAGACGGGAATCATGTGGCTTCTCGCCCTGTGTTTTTGCTTGCTCCTGCCCCGAGGCAGCCCCATGTGCCCACACTTGAAGAAATATGTAGACAGTAGGAGAACTGATGTAAAGGCGGCTTGCCCAAGATGTCTTCCAAGAGCTGGGTGCCTTGGAAAGGCCCAGGGCTGGCCAGGCCCGGTGGTCACCTCACCTGGGCAGAGCTGGAGGGTGAGACGCTCAGCCATCTTGTGCCACTCAGTATGGTCTCGGTGGCTCTGCCCCTGTCTCACAGGGTCATCCCGGGACAGCAGGTCCCTGATGCTGCAACGGAGGAAGAAGATGATTATCCTTCCAATTCCAGAAAGTTTTCCCTAAGTTTGTCAACATGTGGGGCAGAAGTTCCATTGCAGAACTGAAATTTGTAAGGGAGGAGAGAAGGTGAGATTTATAATGAGAACTCAGCTTTCAGGCATGCTCAGGAAATGATGACACAGCAGGTCCTAAGGGAAACAGGGCACCCAGCAGAGAGTAAATGGGGTGATGGTGAGGTGACAGGACTGTGACAGGGAGTTCTCTGAGTACACCCCAGGGCAGCCCTTCCAGTGGAATCCTGCCACATTTGGTGAACCCTGCATAAGCTGTGTCGTGGGGTCCCACACAAGGCCAGCCAATTCCTGAGCCACTCCACACCTACAAGTGATGCCTGCTGTAGTTTGTTCCTCATGGACATAATTTTCTGCCTGTGACAAACTTGACAATGAGCCAAGGCCCCACATGTAGAGATCAGCTCTGCATCGCTGAGTTTAATCCTTGAGGGACAAGTGGCGTGTGTGTGTGTGAATTCTGAAAGCCATGATCATTTGTAGTTCTCCCCCATCCTGGCTGGCTAACTAAAGAAAGTGACAACAGCAGTATGCCAGACAAGGCACGCAAGCAAAGGAAGCACCACGCTTTGGACACATACTTTGTGGTCACCTGGCTGGGAGCTTAGGTATGCTCAGGTCCCAAGTTCCATCCCCGGTACCAAAAAAAAACCCACAGACATAGCAAAGCCTTGTCCAAAGAAGGAAAAAGAGAAAGAAAGAGAAAGGCTAGACTATTGCTGTACAAATTATGATCAGAGACTTTTGTGGTCTCAGAAAACGAGCAGTGTTAACTAATTACAACTTTTTTTCTGGTATAGTGAACTTGAAATTATTTGAGTTCTATTTCATCAAAATTTATAGTAGTATATCAGACTCCTCAAGTGGCGGCACTTTGAATCGGGCTATGGAGGCCAGGTTGCCAGAGTGCAGGATTTAAGAAACTGAATAAAAAAGTAATGAACAGAAAATCTGGAGAGAAGCTCAGCCAGTCCCAGCACCTGGAAGGAAGCTCCCTGCCTCCATCCCAAGCTCCTAGGACAGAGAAGCTGAGCTGGTCCCAGCACCCAGAAGGAAGCTGCCCCGCTGCCATCCCAAGCTCCTAGGGCACAGAAGGTGAGCTGCGTGGGCGCCAGGAGCACCCCCCCCCATGGAAATGAGAAGACACATAAACAAGCCTCAAAAACAGACTTCCAGATCACCTACAACAAACCCCAAAGGGAAACGAGATGGAACACTCTCATACTCAACCACCTGGACTCTCTGAACTGGCAACAAAAGAGGGTCTGGGAAAAATGAAATCAGAAATAATTACTCAGATAACAGAAAAGATTTTGCTCATGGTGCAAGACATGATTAATAAATCTAGAGAGGACACAGATAAAAAAATAGAGGATCTGAGGAATATGATGGAATCCCAACATAGGAAACAAATGGAATCCATAAAACAGATACAAACAGATTTCCAAGAGATTAAACACTCCATCAAAAGTCTGCGCAGCAGAATGAACCAATGTGAGGACAGAATTTCACATATAGAAGATAAGATTGCAATTAGTGAGGAGGAAAAGAAAAATTGCTATTAAATTGTAAGGGAATATGAGAAATCAATCCAGCAGCTCCTAGATGATGCAAAGAAGAATAACATAAGACTGATTGGAGTCCATGAAGACACAGGAGAGAGTGCAGATGACATAAAAAAACTCTTCACAGAAGTGATGGCAGAAAATTTCCCAAGCAGGGGAAAACAACTTGACATACAGATAAGTGAGGCATATGGGACTCCAGCTAGCCTTAATCAAAAAAAATCTACACATAGGCATATAATAGTTAGGATTCCAGAAACCCAACTGAAGAACAAAATCCTACAAGCAGTGAGAGAAAAGAAACAAATCATATACAAAGGAAAGCCCATCAGAATCACAGTAGACTTCTCAATGCAAACCCTCAAGGCAAGAAGAGCTTGGAGTGATGTATTTCAAGCAATAAAGGAAAACAGCCTCCAACCCAGATGGATGTACCCTGCAAAAATCTCTTTCATAATTGATGGAGAAATAAAATACTTTCATGATAAAGAGCATCTCAGGAACTTCATGAATACAAAACCGGCACTCCAAAAAATTTTAGACAGTAACTTAGGAAAAGACAATGAGGATCACAACCCCAGGAAACCCAGCAGAATGAATCCATTGGGTGTGACAAATTAAATGCAAAGAGGGAGAATCCAACAAAAAGAAAAAGTCATGACAAGGCTCTTAAAACTTTTGACTTCATCTCCCTAATGAGTGTATAATTCAATCTTATTATTCTGATTAGTATTTTTCTGATTCTAGTGTTGCACACTTTTCCTTGTGCTATACTGGCTATTTATCATCTTCTTATGTCTACATTTTAATTGGGTTGTCTATTAATGAGCTCTAAGAATTCTTTATGTATTCTGGTCATGGGTTATATGCATTGTAAATATGGTCTGTTTAAGGACTACTCATTTTAACGATGTCATTTAAAGTTCTAAATTTTGATGGAATCTCATTTATCAAATTTTTTCTTTTATACATCATGTTTTTTGTATCCTAGGTAGTTCTTGCCTACCCTGAATTCATAAATATTTTCCCTTATAATTCCTTCTTAAAGTTTTACAGTTTTAGGCTTTCTTATTTAGGTTCATAGATCCCTTCAAGTTATTTTCATGTATGGAAAAAAAGGGTTGAGGTTAATTTTTTATATTTGGATACCAGGTGTTCTAGTACCGTTTGCTGAAAACACTCTCTTCCTCAGCTCTTGAATTAAGTTTATATTCTATAAAATGGTAATGTTAAATAATCTTTCAAAACTCAGTGGACCATATATGTGTGGTTCTATTTCTAGATTCTCTGTTTTATTCCAATGATCTATATGTCTTTCCTTACACCAACACTGCCTTGATTACTGCAGCTTTAGAAGAAGTCTTAAAATTGGGTGCTAAACGTCTTCCAACACTGTTTTTGGTTTTGGCTTTTCTGGGTCCTTTGTACTCCTACATAACTTTTAAATTTCAATATTCAGCTCTTCATTTATAGCAAGTATACACAGACCTGAATTTTTATATATACCTTGTGTTTTCTAATCCTGCTAAATTCAAGTACAAGGTCTAGGGGCTCCTAGAGATTTCTTAGTATTTTCTCTGTAGATGATCATTTCATCTAAAGATTTTGCTTCTGCCGTGCCAATCCTATCCTAGTTGTGTCATTTTATTGCCAAGACTATTTTGGTTTAGACCTATGTTTCAAAGTCTAATGGACAGATGAAGAGTAGGCATATATGCCCTTGTTCCCCACTTTAGGGAGAAAGCATTGTATTTTCTCCATTCATAGAAGTAGTTTTTGTTGGAAGTATGGAGTACATGTCTTTGATCTGTTGAGAAGGTTCTGTTCTACTTCTAGTCTCCTGATAGCTTTTACCATGAACAGCTGTAGAATTTAGTCCAATATTCTTTCTCCAACTAGTGATAGGATCATATGGTTTTCTCCTTTCCTCTGTTAAAATGATGACTTTTGGGGGTGGATCTTCCAATGCTGAACCAACACTGCCATCCCTATAACAAAACCACTTTCTACGTCCTGCCAGATCTGACTTCCAATAATTTGTTTTGGTAAAAAAATTTCTATGTTCATACTTTTTTCTTCTATTATCTTTATCCAGTTTTAGGATTAGCACAATGTTGAGTTCCAAAAATGGAGGGAGAAGTGTTCCTTCTTTTTTCTGCTTTAAATGTTTGATATAATTTATCAGTTAAAATGTTTATAAGCCTGCTGTTGTCATATAGGTAGGTTTTCAAACTAGGAATATGCTTTCTTTAATAGGTGCTATTCAAATTTTATATTTCCTCCACAGTTAGTTTCATTAATTTGTCTTGTAAGTTACTTCTTAGAAGCTGTCAAAATTATTTCAAAAAAGATTTTTGTAATATGCTTTCTATATCCTTTTAAATTCTGTAAAATCTGTGGTAATGTCTCCTAAATCTTAATACTGTAATTTAAAAAATGTATAACTGATATTGTGTAACAGGAAAGGTCTAAAAGAGCGGGGGAATTGGGAGGGGTAGGGGAAGGGAAAAAAGGGAAAAGAAAAAATATAAGAGGAAAAAAATGGAAACAAGGTCTTTGCAAATAGGGAAGGGTGGAGGGGGTGAAGGGAGGGCAAGGGAAGGGGAAAAAAATAAGAACCAAGAGACTCATGTAATGGTACAAGATCCCAATGATGAATGTAATTGTATTTCATATCGAAAATGTACCAATGAAGTTAATAGGGGAAAAAAATTTATAGTAGTAAAAAAAAAACAACAAAAAACAAAAACACATTAGTTTCGAAAAAGAAAAAAAATTGAATTACAAAAGGGCAGGGGAGGGGGGTGGCGGGGCGGGGCTGGGGCTGGGGCTGGGGCTGGGGCTGGGGCTGGGGCTGGGGCTGGGGCTGGGGCTGGGGCGGGGCGGGCGGGGCTGAGCCCGGGAGAAGAGGGCGGGGCGGGCGGGCCTGAGCCCGGGAGAAGAGGGCGGGGCGGGCGGGCCTGAGCACCGGAGAAGAGGGCGGGGCGGGCAGACCTGAGCTCCACCTTAAAAGCGGGAGAGGGAGGGAAAAAGGCGGGTGGCGGCAGGCAGAGGGCAGGCAGGCACCCCGGCCCGCGCGCGCCCGCCCAGCACCAGCGGGCCGTGGGTGCGAGAGAGTGTGTGCGTGCATATTTTCCTCTCTCTTTTCTTTCTCTCTCACTGTTTTTTCTCTTTCTGGCTCTTTTTGTTTTGCAAAGAAACAGCAGCGTTGCCGCAGCTCTGCAGAGGCGCTGCGCCCTCGGGGGGAGGCGTCGGGCAGCGGCGCGAGAACGGGGCGCCGCACTGGGAGGGAGGCAGCACTGGGAGGGAGGCAGCGCGCAGGGTACAGCCGGCCGGGGAGGGGGGAGAAGCATGGCTGGGCCCCCGGCCCTATCGCCGCCCACACCCGCGCCGCCACCGCTGCCAGCGCCGACCCAGCAGCAGCCGCCGCCGCCGCCGCCACCGCCACCGGAGGGGGGGGGGTGGCCGGCACGGCCCGCGAGCCTGTGGGAAGTCGTGTGCTACCTCGGGGGCAGCGCAAGCGGGCGCCTGAGCCGCGGCCGCGTGCAAGAGCTGTTGGAGGCGGCGGTGGGCCGCCTGGAGCGCACTCGTCTGGGAGCGCTCGCGCCACCCCGCGGGGACGGGCCCTGCCGGCCGCCAGCCCCCGCGCGTCGCGGAGCGAGAGGAGAAGAGTGACTGCTTGAGAAAGAAGAGGATGAAGATGACAAAGACGATGTCCGAGGGCTCAGAAGTGCCAGAGAGTGACCGTCCTGCAGGTGCCCAGCACCTCCAGCTTAATGGTGAACGTGCCCCTCCGAGCGCTAAGGCGAGGGTCAAGGAGTGGATACCCTGTGGACCCCTCTCGGGGCAGGACGAAGGGCGGGGACCGGCACCGGGGAGTGGTACCCTCCAGGTGTTCTCCATGGCAGCCATGAGTAAGGAAGGAGGACCGGCCTCTGCTGCCACTGGGCCAGATTTCCCAGTCCCCTGCTTTGCCCCCAGGAAAGCCAGCCCTCCCTGGGGCCGATGGGACCCCTTTTGGCTGTCCTCGCAGGCGCAAGGAGAAGCCAGCAGACCCGGTGGAGTGGACAGTGATGGACGTGGTAGAGTACTCCACTGAGGCCTGCTTCCCTGAGCAGGCCACTGCCTTCCAGGAGCAGGAGATTGACGGCAAATCCTTGCTGCTCATGCAGGGCACAGATGTGCTGACCGGCCTTTCCATCCGCCTGGGCCCAGCCCTCAAAATCTACAAGCACCACATCAAGGTGCTTCAGCAAGGCCACTTTGAAGATGATGACCCTGATGGTTTTCTAGGCTGAGTGCCAGGCATTGCCCTCCCGAGGTCCATTCCAACTCCCATCTCACCCAAGCCCTGGAGAGTCCAGGAGCTGCCTAGGGCACCTGGGGCCCTGGTGACAGATTCCAGCGAGGGGCGCCTCTCCAGAGGGAGAGGGAGATCCCTTTGTCTCTCACACACACACACCTGCCCCCTGCATATCCTTTGCTCCCCAACAGTGGAGTACAGGGTGGGACTCCAGGAGGCCGACCCCCTCCCAACCCAAGGACATTTTTGGGAAAGAAAAAAAAAATTTGGCTTCCCCAAAATCATTTTCAGCCAGATGTTTCCTATATAAATGTTTTGTTCTGCTCATTCATTTTGGTGGGTGGTCTCCTCCCTCCCCCACTACCCATGCCTGCTGCCCCTGGCCCCCAGCCACAGGAGGATTGGGGAACAGCTGGGTGGGGTCCTGGGTCTTGTCTGCCCTCCCCTTTCTCTCAGTCGTTGCTCCCGCTGGCTGTATTGCTTTTTAATATTGCACTAAAGGTTTTTTAAATAAAATTTTTCAAAAAAGGAAGGGAAAAAAAAAAAAGGGCCAGGGATTTAGCTCAGTGGTTTCGCTGCCTGCTGCACAAGCACAAGGACCTGAGTTCAATTCCCCGTACCAAAAATGAAAAAATTAAAAGACAGAAGGAAACTGCTCCCCTCTGACTCAGGCATTGCTCTCGTACTGTAAGAATGTGAGATACACAGGGAGAGAGAGAGAGACAGAAAGAGAAAAGGACACAGGGAAGAGAGAGGTGCCTCTGCTCAGGGCACTGTCCAGATGAGCAGCTGATGAGGGGAGACAGCCAGCTTCCCTCTGAGGTGCAGTCAGGACAGGGAGCATGCAGTGGGAACCACAGCAGGGCCCAATCTTGTGAACAGGGTCCCGTGAATACAGGCTCCAGTGGTGGAGACTGCAGGAGAACCTGGGCCTTCTGAGCCTTTTCTTAGCAATGTTGAGACAAGAAATAGCTTTCTGTCGGGGGGATCCACAACTTTCCTTGCTGTGTCTCAACTCTCCATGCACTCAGAGCAACAGTTCAGAGCCGATGTGCATGCTATCCTCACTTTAACCTCTCCCAGGCTTCTTTAAGGACAATAACAGCCCCAGACTGCTTAGTTCTCCCTGCACGGATGCCCTCTCCAAATCCCCAGAGGTCACACAGGGCCTTGGTGAAGGCCATGGTGCCGGCCATGGTGCCTTTGGCTGGGTGAGTGACACCATGGCCATCAGCAGGCTTTTCTCACCCTGACTGAAACCTGTGGCCACTCCCGACCCCAGGTCTTGGCTTTCACACAACCCCTCTCCCGTCACACTGGCTTACAGCCCTGACCACGCTCGGTTACCTGGAGTCCGGGGACTCTGTTTCTTCCTCCTCATCCCCATTGCAGTGCTGCTCTGCAAGCAAATTCAGAAAGGTGCAGACAGTCACTCCATGGTGCCACTTCCCCCATGCCCACCCCACCCACCTGACTGTGAGGACACAAATGAGCACGAAGTGTTTTCAGAGGGACACAGGGAACTGCACTGAATGACCTGTGTCACCTCAGCAGAAACAATCTGGGGTGCAGGCTGCTCCTCCATGCACAACATGCCCATCCAGGGATGATTATCTTGATGAGCTATGAGTGTTCCTGGGTCAAGTTCACTTGGATCTTGGTCAGCACTGGATACTCCTTGCTCCTGTCACACAGCTGGAGCGCAGGGTAAATGGATCTCTAGCTCACCGTGGCTCTCACATCCCTCGGCCTCCTTTCACTAAGGAAAGGAGATACAAGCCTACCCTACAATGCCCACACCCTGGTAACTTCCTTGCACGCCCCGTCATCCTCTTAACATGTATGTAGTGGCCATTCTCCCAATGTTACCCAATGTCCCAGACCACATTCTGTGACATCCAATCCTTAGTGAAACTTTTCAGGGTGACAACAGCCCTCTGAAAGGACACTCACAGAGATTCCCTACTCGAATGCTACAACTCCAGTGTAACAACACTGAGCCCCTTGTAGACACATGAGCAAACGAAAATCATGCAAGGATCCAGAACCCCTCAGTCACAATAAAGTCAGCATGAGGACACCTGAGAGAAAACTGCCCTCAGCCCAGATTGTGAGGAACCTAACCCGCCGCCCCATCTCCCCTCCCTGTGAGGATGGCGAGGAAGGCTGTTGGTGTCAGGAGCCCCATTCTATCGGGGAGGACAGTGAGGGGGGAATTGTGTGGCCTCCACCCCATGTGTTCCTCCCCCCATGTGTTCCTCCATGACGGCATCCTGATGAGCCGAGACTCCCAGGAAAACGTAGACAGTAAGGGAAGCGATGTAGAGATGGCCTGTCTGCTGGGGTCTCCCACAGCTGGGTGCCTTGGAGAAGGCCAGTGTTGACCAGGGCCCACGGCCACCTCACCTGGGCTGAGCTGGAGGGTGAGGCTCTTGGCCAGCCTGCGCCACTCTGCATGTTGTTCCTGGTGGCTCACAGGTCCATCTGGGGTCAGCACGTCCTTCAGACTCATTCGAAGGTAGAGGATTATGTCCCTCCATTTCTTAAACTGCTCCACAGGCTCCAAATTGAAGGCCAGATCTTCAATTAAAACCCTGAAATGCCCAGCAGAGAAGAGATGGCAAAACTTGCAATTAGCACTCAGCTTTCAGGCATGGTCAAGAATGACAAGAAGCAGGGAAACCAGCGGAGTGTAAATGGGCTGACTGTTCAGGCACAGGACTGTGCCCGGGACTCCTCTGAGCACATCTGAGGGGGCCCTTCCAATGGAAAGCTCACGCCTGTTTGAGACCAGTGCATAAATGATCTGGCATAGTGTGGATTCCTGAGCATATCTACACCTACCCCTCATGTCTGCCCTGTTTCCTTAGCTCCACAGTTTCCTGCCTGTGAAAAACCTGACAATGAGCCAAGGCCTCGTATGCAGAGGGCAGTTCTGCATCCCTCTCTGAGTTTAATCCTCGAGGGAACAAGTGGGCACGTGTGCGTGAATACTGAAACCCACGGTCATGATAGCTCTCCTGGATTCTATTCGGATTACCAAGAAACTAGTAAAATAAATAGTCCATACAAGAAAAGGAAACAAGGTTAGTGGCATGGTTTAAACACAGACTCGGTGGCTGCCTGATTGGGTGAAATAAGTGTGCTCAGGAGATCTGATTTCCCTGGGATCTACACAGGAAATCTCCATGTCACCTTGGTTACCATCACTGGTCCTCCACGCTCAGTTACCTGGGCGATTCTCGCTCCTGGGCATCCTCGTCCTCAGGGTGATTTTGATTTTCTGTAAATAAAGTCAGATGGGGATGGTCACATCATACCATCCCTGCTCACACCCTGCAAGCCCACGGCTGTCAATATTCTCTAAGGAAACGGAACAGTCTGAGAGCAACACCGAAGGAGGCATAGGACGTTTTCTACGAGAAGTAACAGGGCTTGTTTCCTGAGCCACGGGACAGACAGCTACAGGTCAGCAAGTCAGGCTCCTGCTTTGAATGCTGGGACACAGCTCAGCTAGCCTCTTCCCACACACATCCTAGGACCCGCCTAACTGCCTCTGGTGATCCTAGAGCCACAAGGCTAATCAGGAACTCTCCATGTGCAGTCGAGTGGAGACCCTGGGATGAGACTGATGTGAAATATACAAACTCTTCAAAGAAAGGTCCCTGGTGCTCCCCAGGACACGGGTTCCTTGTATAGTGGCAGGGGTTGCAGGTCCTAGGCCTGAGCTTCAGGGTTGCACGGGGACTGTGGAGACTGTTGGCTGAGCCTGTGTTGATGGACAGCTCTACAGAGCCTCGAGGGGGAGAGATCCCAGGGGCTGCTGAGAGAAGACGACGCTTGCATCCAAGGAGGCGAGAGTGGCAAGGCTCAGCAGCACCCCTGGGAATATGGTCAGGCGCAGTCATGGTTGTCTACACCCTAGCAGGGAACTGACACCTTTCATGCAGAGGACAGCTATAAGAGACAAAGATGGTGGCTGGGTGTCAAGAAACCATAAGAACATCTCCCGTGAATGACTCAAGTGGAGCGATGTATTTGTACATAACTGAAGGCCAAAGCACAGCATTCAGGAGCAACAATTACCAGAGCACCGTGGGAGACACCAGCTGCTCCAGCTGGAAAAAGCGAACCTGTGCAGATGAACAAAGCCCGCCAGGAGCAGTAACCTCGCTGCTGTGAGTCTGTTACGTCCTCGCCTGCCTGTCCCCTCTGTGTCTGCTGCCCTGAGTTTGCACTGGGGCCACCAGAAATGGGTGAGGTGAGTGTGGTTTCCTTAATAATGCGGGACTCACCGGAGGTGCCTGGAGAAGGGGCCTCTACCTCATCTACCAGAGCAGCAGTGGTGCAGGGAGGCTGCTGGGTCTCACCAGGCTCAGACCGGCCAGAGGGAGTCAAATGGTCTTCTTCCTCCTCCCGCTGTAGGCCCTCTGCACTCACACTGTTGGGATAAAGAACACAGTAAAACCAAGTGAGATGGGCACAAGATTCCAAGGTGGTCAAGACAGACATGAGGGAGTGGTCACAGAAGGTAGAGGATGAAAACTTCAAAGACAGAGTCACCTCCCAGGAGGGCAGGAGACAGGAGGAGATGCACAGCACACGGGCTGGACAACAGGCTGATGAGGACAGAGTCCCCACACCCCTTGTGACACAACCATGACCCTCAGCACACCCAGAGACCACAGCAGGGCTCCACCTTCCCTACAAATTGTGTGACTTCTCTACCTGTTTCAGTCACTGCCATGGAGATATCAGAGTCCTAAGACCTTGTGCAGTCTAGGCCTCTTTCCACAGATGCAAGAAATGACAGATATTTTGATCTTCTTAGGTTCCTCAGTACAAAATCCCTGCCAACACGCTAAGGACACCCACACAGAGCCAGATCCACAGCTCAGCCTCAACTTCTCCACCCAACAGAGGCCGGTTAGGTCCACTTGGGTACAAACGAGTTCCACGGGGACACCGCACACCTTGAGAGAAAGGTGTCCCCCCTGACTTGGCAGAATGAACCCCAAGTACCATTTTCAGTTTACCTCTCCACATGGGAAATCTGGGCACTTTGGACCTCCTGGTCTGCTCCCTCGGGGACCCACCTCCTCTGGTCCCCACGCAAGTCCCAGCCCTGACTATCCAGTTAGTTACCTGGGGCCCAGCAACAGTTGTTCTTTTCCATCCTCCTCCTGTTCTGGAATCTCTGCAAGCAAATTCACAAATGTGCAGTCAGGTACTGAGTAGCTCCCTGTCCCCATCACAGACCCTGGGCTTCTCTGGCATGGAAATATCTAGGACGGATCAGAGGACGGGCATGGGGCCTCCTCTACTTCCGTTGGAGCACATGAGCACTCCGTCAGAGTGCTAGAGAATTCGTGCTTGCTAATATTTCAGGTGTCCCAGAGGGCAACTCAGGGCACTGGGCACAGTGAACAGAGCGGGCAGGGACACCGAAACACCCCTGGGAAGGTGACAGCCCTGGGCTCAGGCTCACAAGAACCAGAGACTGCATCACAGGCCTATGTTGTGCTTCTTCTCCTTGCACACCTGCCCACCCACCAGCAGGGCTCTCGTGTCTGAGCAGAGGAGCCAAATGGAAGAACTGCAGGTGTAGGCTTTTAGCAGAACTATCAAGAGGACATGAATGGCCAGGCATGGTGGAGCACACCTGTGATCCCAGCACTCGGGAGGCTGAGGCAGGAGGATGGCTGGGAGCTCAAGGCCAGCCTGGGCTACATAGTGAGACCCTGCCTCAAAACAACAAAACGTGAAAAACAAGGACAGAATGCGGGATAGTGGAGCAGACAGAAATAAATAGCTCACAGGAGAATTTTGTCTGCAGCAACTACAGCTAGAACACACGAAAAACACAGCTGAACTATAGAAGAGAAACACAAATCCTCCCTGAACACTGGATCAGCCTCCACTCATGTCACCCAGCTGCATGCAGGTGGCTTCCAAGAAACAGTGGTACCTAGATTCACTAACTTAATTCATTCCATGATTCTGGTCACAAACTGAATGAATCGAAATCTGGTCGTGAACCAAATCAAATTTTCCCACAAAGTCAACACCGGACCTAACAACTGAATTTGATTTGGTTAGTGACCGGTTTGGCCTGTGAGCAGAATTGTGGAAAGAATTAAGTTCATGGACAAGGAGCCACTGTGATGTTTTTTTCACATAAAAGGCCCAGACTGGGTCCCACCCCACTCCTCACTCTGAACTGGGAAACACTGGTAAATGCTTTGAGCCCGTTTTCCGTCCAGATGAAGGGCAAGATACCAACTTCTACCTTTCTACAAATATGGGAAGGTAAATTAATTTCGATAAAGTGAAGAAAAGAATCACTTTTGGAGACTATTTTTCATTTGTGGAGAGAAAACAGAACCATTTATCATCCTGCTCACTGTGAACCTACACAACTCACCACATTTCTGCACTTTGGTGTCTAGGGAGCCGAGAGCTGCTTCAGGTCTAACAGAACTTGATCTGCAGTCTTCAAATTGCAGTTCATTCTCTCCCTCCCAAGAGCACTTATACTCCTTGAACTTCACAACATTCACTTCAGCCCCTGGATTGGGGCTGAGTGGTACTGCCATGGTGACCTCGGTAGCAGTAGATGTACATCCAAGGACTGTGGAGAAGAAGTCCAAACACAACCTGGGTTAAAACCAAAGGAAATCAAGCTGGGCACGGTGACACATGCACTCGGGAGTGTGTAATCCCAGCACTTGGGAGGCTGAGGCAGGAGGATTGGTGTGAGTTAGAGGGTAGCCTGGACTATGTAGTGAGTTCACATCCAGCCTGAACTACATAGCAAGATCCTGTCTCAGGAAACAACAAAAAGGAAATCAAACAGGCTAGATCAGGAATGAAGGAGGACAATAACTACACTGATGAACTCACTGTTGGGAACAAGGTGATCAACACCTCACAACACTTGAGAATTTCACCATAAAAACAAGTATCCAGAATCCGAGTTCAGAGCAGAAGGTACTGCCCGCGGCTCAGACTAGACACGAATGAGGCAGTTATGGCCCAGGGTGCCTGGCAACGGCTGACAATTAAAGGCAGCGGATTGGACGGTGGGGAGGACACAGAATTCCAAGGAGCCCCTCCCTTCCAGCTGCCAGGGCTGTGCTCATACACGAGCCCCCCCCCCCGTGGCTTCAGAAAGTCCCCACCGTCATATGAGGACCTCCCACTCACTCATCCACCACCCCCAAAGCCTGTGCACCCTCGGGCTCATCCCAACAACCACTTTCCCCCAAAAAGTAGGCATATTTCTCAAAAGAGTTCACACTTCTCATGTCTAACACCATCAAAACAGAAATTGTTTCCCAACAGTTTACAGTTTCTTTAGGGTAGTCTGGAAGTGACTTTGTCCTTTCTTTATCATTAAAACAGTTCTTGGGGGTTTTGTTGACATCCAAACTGTAAAGCTAAGGAAATGTAAATGTGTCAAACTATCAGGACTTTTTTTGTCTGAATATTCACCCCCTCCTGGTTAGCTACGTAGCCCAAGCCAGCCTCAAACTCATGGAGATCCTCCTGTCTCAGCCAGCCTGGGATTACAGCTGGGTGCCACAATGCCCCGCATCATCCATTATTTCTAAACCCATGAAACATGTAGAACAAAGAGCATCACATGACACAGAGACATGACTAAATTAGTAAGGCTTTAATTTTTTGTATTCATCAATATTATCTCGGCTACGATATGTCCTTTTTATGTTGGCTACTTCTCTCTCCGTGGGAAAACTGTTGGCTTTTCCCATAGCTAAGTTTGATGTCACTACCACTTAGCCTTCTCCTCTAGGTTGGATTGCTTTTTGTGGTTGTCTTTTTTAATGCCACTAAATTGTGATTTCTGGATTACATCTTAGCCCCACAAGAACTTTTCCCAACTGTCAACGTGATTAAAAATAGTTCAGTACCAAACCTTGAATACTTGGGAGTTTCGGTTTGGGGAAGACAGGTAAACAGAATGGTATTTGTATGTCTGCGTTTAGTTCACTGGGGACTGGAACAAAACACGGCCCATCAGAAGCTGTTACTGGACACCACTGATAGACACGTGGTAGCTAACCGAGAGCTGCTGACCGGCTGAATCCCATGAGCACAACGCGGTAAGTTATGGCCAGGAGCCTGGTTGGTGATGAGCCTCAGTGCACATGTGCCATGGGGCCCAGTGACACCAAGGCTGAGGTGGGCGGCTTTTTCAGCACCTGTACTTTCTCAGCACCCATCCCCACCTAGGTATCATGAGCCTGCACCTTCTGCAGAGATGCTCTGCTCACATGGCCAACACTTTCCAGGTTAGTGGTCAGACTTCCTGATTCGGGGGGCAACAGGTGTGATCCTGGACCACAGAGCATCCATGTCCAAGGGAAGGACAGGGGACTGGATCAACACTGGAGAAGGAGGCCACCTTCACCCCACACCATCCTCCAATTACACCACGGGATGCCAGTGGTTTTCAGATGATCTCAGATTCTGAAGAAATCCTGGGCCTCCATGAGAGAAGTATATTGGTGAAAAAGTAGAGGATAAACTTAGTGCAGATGACTTCAGACCCTCAGCTACAAATTTAGTGCCTAATGGGTCATACCTGCACCACACACCCTTTTCTAACACACAACATTCACCCGAGCCAGCTCCTTGGCGGTACCAAAGTCCTTTTCTCTATCCATCATCTGCTCATTTTATACACAACTGCTTTTTCTACTGTCACTTACACTGGGATCTGTTTTCTTTCTTTCCGGAGTCACAGCCATGTTTCTCAGCAGGCTGCATGGGCAAAGGACTCACCTTCCTGTAAGGTCAGAGGAAGGGAGTGGTTCGATTAGTCATCTGGCATCTGGGGCTGTCATCGGGACTCCTGGGGACAGAGGCCTTTCCAGGAGTCATCACCACCACTGAAGGCCACCAATGCACTCTGATACCGACACGGACCCCTATCCCACACTGACCCCTGCCTGCTTCACTTTCTCAGCAGGATCTTGAACTGAGGCTCTGCAGTCCATGTCTCAGTGGCTTCTCCTGATGTTGCTAAATCTAACCATTATCTGTGAAAGGAAACCAGAGATGGGAGCCATGCGAAGTGTGAACCCTCACCTGTAGGACACTCACTGGAGAGATTCCCCAGGGTCCTTTCATCCTAAATCTTCGGGAGCCAGAGAGCCCAGGGCTATGCCCCCTCCCTGTCCTCTTCCCTTTCTCCAGGGTGGGCTCAGCACTGTCCACGAGAGATGCTGTCACTAACAGTACTGACAGTCCTTAGTGACCCTGGTGCAAATACATGAAGCTCCTCTAAGGGCTGCCATGCCCAACTCTGCATCCCCTGCGTAACCAGCAGTGTTTAAGCACAGGGCAGCAAACGCACTGCATGAGCTGAACTGCTGCAGATCTAAGCTCTGGAGCTCAGTAGAGCTTTTATATCTGATAAGGCCAACAAGAGGAGCACAATAGGGATATCAGCTGATTCTTGTTTTAGTAGAACAAACATTGTTTACCAATCATCGGAGCATCAGAAAACTGGGATGTCAGTCACACATTGTTCATTATGTTTGCAAATTCAAATATAAAAATTGTTTTCAATACTGCTGCACTATTTTATCTGAAAATTGAAGATAAAACAAGTACTATAGTACTAGGACTACACATGGTATTGAATTTGTCTTCATGCATGGAGAGAAGAGTGAAGTTGAAAAGCTCTTATCGGACAAAGCCAAGGACATCAGGGCAACATGTCTTACTGAACTTGCCTCTTCATTTCTGCAGCTGACGGAAACACAGTCAGGGAACACTGGTGAGGTCACCTTCATCCTCAGACTTGAGCAATGTGAGTGGCTTTCAGACAACCTTGAGCCCAGGAAGTCATGATATTCTGAGAGGTCACAGTCATTACCAACTTCAGACAGGTGTTGCAGCTGTGGGAGAAGCCAGACGGAGAATCAACACAAACGTCGATGCAGTCCCACCCAGCAACAGCTCCCCTGTCCAAGGAGCCCATGGTCACTGCCCACCGCTTGCTGGTTTCCCTGCCTGAGAGCTCTGGGGATGCTGAGGTGATAATTTCTCTGTCTCTGTCTGCACAGTTCCCAGCTCAGGCCCCAGCCCCTCAGATCTGAACTGCACTCACTCAAGGACAGCACCAAAGTGCCTGCAAACCTCCCATCATCACAAGGACATTTCTGCACATGTGTCTTGTCACCCATGGGCTCCTTCTCCAGGAGTAAACAGTCACTGCCTGAGAGAGCAGCCTGTCCACACAGACCCCACCTGCTGACATCGACCTGCGAGCTCTGCTGAAACCGGACCAGGACTGTGCTCAGGGCCTCCTCTGCTGCTCTCCTGTCCGGAGGCACAGCATCTCCGCCCTGTCCACCACATTCTGTGCTGCCACACCCCTACTGCAGGGTAAATGCCACATGGTGTTCAAACTGCTAGTGTTCTCCCTCTCAGAGCTTTGGGAAAGTGAGAAAGTCTGTTATCTAAACTCCCAAGTTTTAACACAGGGGGAGAAAAACTGAGCGATTACCAAATACATGAGAGATGCTGTGGGCAAACTTTCACCTAATGCAAGTGGAGGAGGACAGGAGATCGCTTCTTGGCCTCCGGCTAAGACTGAGTGAAGGACAGACAAATCTCACTAGTTCTGAGGCAGGAGTCCCCTGTCCTTCACCTCCCTAAGTTATAGCAGAACAATTGAAGGTGCGGTTTCCACCTTCTCCCACCAAGTTATTCCTTCTACACTCACACTCACCTGGCAGGCATCTACAATGAGGGCAGCTCCAAATTCTAGTCCCTGGGGCCTGGGCCAGGCCCTCACAGTCCTCTCTTCCCATCCTTGGACCGGGTGCTTCCAGGTCACATAATCCTGCTCTGAGTCCACCCAGGGGAGCTCCTTGGCCAGGTGCACAAATCCCCTGTGGAATCCCTTTCCCTCCTGACCGAACTTCAGGCTTGTGCCTGGAAGGCTGGAGGACGTGTGCCATCCTCAGCATCCTTGCTGCTTCTCATCCAACTCACCTTCCTGCTAACCTTTTCCCATTCCACCTGCTTCGCCACGACCTCATCCACTCTGAGGAATTCTCATCCACTTGTGCTGACTTTCTCTCTTCCATCTGCACCTTCATTTCTGGTTTCTCAGGATGTGGGCTCAGCTTGGGCTCCTGCAAGAGACATGGTTCCTTCTGTTGTTTAAACCAGTGAGTTTGTGGTCTTTTGTGACAGCAGCTCCTCAGATAAATTCTCCCTGATCCTTCACCACAAAACTCCCAGCCCACTCATGTCTTCTTCCTGTAACTTACCACAGCAATGTGGTCACCCAGGGACATCCTGCTCATGACACAGCCAGAGACCATGGTACTGGCAGTGGACCACAGAGACCACCATACGGACACAAGAAAAACAAATTCCTGGGCCCTCAGCTGGTTACTGATCAAAAGCATGATTTAGCCAGGCGTGGTAGAGCACACCTGTAATTCCTGCTCTAGGGAGATTAAGGCAGGAGGATTGCTGTGGGTTTGAGGCTGGCCTGGGGCACATAGTGAGTTCAAGACTTGCCTGAACTATATATCAAAGCCCCACCTCAAGGAAAACTAAAACTAAAACAAAAACAAAAACAGCAGCATGATTTGTGCTACTTTGTTTTTTTCCCCTTAAATTCTCATGGATACATTTTAGGAATACAATACATTTGCATTCATCACTGGGTACTTGTACCTTTACATGATATACCTTGGTTATTTTTTCCCCATTCCCTGTCCTCCCTCCACCCTCTCCACTGTTCAATATTTACAAAGACTTTGGTTCCATTTTTTCCTTTTCTCATAATTTTTCCTTTCCCTTCTTTCCTTTCCCCTACCCCTCCCACTTCCCCTACACCTTTGGGTCTTTTTTTCCTATTTCACATTATCAATTATTCATTTTAATCCTTATGTACACTTTCAGTTTCTCACACTAGAGAAACTATTCGGTATTTACACATGTGTGTCCTATTTATTTCACTTAAGAGTATGGCCTCAATATGCATCCATTTAGCTATAAATGCCTCTAGTTTCTCATTCTTTATGGCTGTACAGTACTCCATTTTACAAAAAAAAACACATCTTCTTTATCCAGTTTCCAGTTGATGGGCATTTGGACTGTTTCCAAGCTTTAGCTATTACAAACTGTGCCACTATACACATGGGTGCACATACATCGCTGTGGTATGATTCTTTTAATTCTTTTGGGAAGACACCCAGCAGAGAAATAGCTGGGTGAAATGGGACCTCTAGTCCTAGTTCTTTGAGGTATCTCCATATTGATTTCCACAGTGGCTGCACCAGTCTGCACTCCCACCAACAATGGAGAAAGGTTCCTTTCTCACAACAACACCACCAACATTTGATATTGGTTGATTTCTTGATAGCAGCCACTCCTTCTGGGGTGAGGTGGAATCTCAGTATTGTTTTCATTTGCATTTCTCAAATGACTAGTGATGTTGAACATTTTTTCATATGTTTAATTGCTGCTTTTACTTGTCTGAGAAATGTCTGTTCATTTCAGATACCCATTTTTGAATTGGGCCTTTGAATTTGGGGAGGCTCTGATTTTTTAAAGTTCTTTATGTAGTCTATATAGTAGTCCTTTGTTTGAGGTACAGCTGCTGAAATTTTTTTCCCACATTGTAGGTTGTCTCTTAGCTCTGTTCATGGTTTCTCTTGCAGTGCAGAAGCTTTTTAATGAGATGAGATCCCAGTTGTTGATTCTTTGTGCTAGTTCCTATGCTACTGAGGTTTTGTTCATAAAGTCTTTTCCTATGCCAATGTCTTCAAGAGTTCCACCTAACTTATCTTCCAGCAAGTTTAGTGTTTCTGACTTAATATTTAGATCTTTAATCCACTTAGATCTTAGTTTAGTGCATGGTGATAGATATGGGTCAAATTTTAATCTTTGGCAGGTTGAAATCCAGTTTTTCCAACACCATTTATTAAAGAGGCTATCTTTCCTCCACTGGGGATGGTTGGCTCCTTTGTCAAAGATGACATGGCTGAGCATGTCTGCAGTTGTTTCTGCATCTTCTAATCTATTCCACTGTTTCTTTGCCAGTACCATGCTGTTTTTATCACAGTACCTCTGTAGTGTAGTTTCAAGTTGGGGATTGTGATACCCCCAGCCATGTCTGTTGCCTAGAACTCCTGCTATTCTTTCTAGGTCTCTTCTGGTTCCAAATCAATTTTTGGACTGTTTTCTGTAATTCTGTGAAATATACTGTTGGAATTTCAATTGGCATTCCATTAAATCTATGTAGCAGTTTTGGAAATATGGCCATTTTCACTATACTGGTTCTTCCTATCCAGGAGCAAGGGATGTCTTTCCATTTTCTTATATCCTCTATGATCTCTTTTTTTTCAGAGTGCTGTAGTTTTCAGTGTAGAGGTCTTTTGCTTCCTTTGTTAGACTGATTCCTAGATATTTCATTTTTTTGCACGCTATTGTGAAAGGAATTGTTGCCCTACTTTCTCTCTCAGTGAGTCTGTTATTTGTGTACAAGAAGGCTGTTGTTTTCTGAGTGTTGACCTTGTATCCAGCTCCTCCACTGAATCCGTCAATTAAGTCTAGAAGTCTTTTGGCAGGGTTTTCTGGGTTTTCTATGTAGAGTATCATATCGTCAGCAAATAATGACAGTTTAAGTTCTTCCTTTCCTATCTTTATTCCTTTTATTTTTCTCTTGTCTAATTGCTGTGGCTAATGTTCCCAGAACTATATAGGAGTGGTGGATTTGTGTTACTTTTGAAGAAGCCCAGAATATGAAAGTGGTTTTTGTGAAGAAAAAAAAAAAACAACAAAAAAAACACATGATTCTTCAGTTGGGCCTAGAAATGCCAGATAGGTAACAACAGGTAGGACAACTTGCCCTTCGTGTTGGAAACTGCATCCAATCCTCAGCTTTGCATACAGACAGGTCTAAATGGGAGACAAGAGGTGATTCTTGCCATTGCTTTTGTCTTCCTGGCCCTCTCCATATCCTCTCCTGTCACACACTGCCACCACTACTGTTGGGACCTGGAGTCCACCTTGGTGGCTGTCTTCCTTCACAGGTCCAGGTAAACATTTAGGACAAACAAAAATCACAGTAAACACTGTCAGTACATAGACCCTATGTCACCAAGTCAGGAATTGTGACTGTTTTTTATCTATTTATTTGAGTAGGAAAAATTTATTGAAAGAAAGATAGCTTCTGTCTGAGAGACAGAAGGAGGATCAGAAAGTGGGTTGCCCTTGACTGTTCTCTTTAAATCAGGGCTGTTTTACCGGCACCTCTTACTCAAGGCAGAGCCTGAAGGAAATCTCGAGAGTGCTTCACACTGGTCATATACATCCCAGCTAGGATGAGGCATTCACACTTCACTAAAGCCCGCTCTTCTGCACATTAGTAATGCTAAGAGTTTTCCTCTCATGTGGAACCATTAGGACATCAAATCAATGTCTCTGTACTACCAAGTGACCATCTGTTCCCAAGTGCTCTACCCGGGACCCTTTCTATCTCTTTTCAACAATGCTTTCATGGGTACGGTGGTGCACACCTGTAATTCCAGCACTTGGGAGGCTGAGGCAGGAGGATCCCTGTGAGTTAGAAAACTCAAGTAATGAAATGCAGTCTGCAGTCAAGCAACATAACCTGAGACCAGAGCCTTGGGTCCTGTAATTCCCACTCCTGTCAGTACAAAAAGAGTATCCCGAGACACTCAAAAATGTACACATTACAAATAAACCACAATGACTGTGAAAACTGAAGGGGAGGAGTGCCACCTGTCACTCTTTAGGACAGGCTCAGCACTCAATTTGTGCCTCTTCCACTTCTCACCAGTTGACCCAGCAGCCTTTCCACATACCTCCAGCCTGAACAAATCTCAACAGATTGTGATGCCTGTGCCCCAAGAACACTTTGCTCTCCTACTCTAAGGCCATCCCCTTGGCCTTGGCTGAGCCTCCTGATCACCAGCAGAGCAAACAGAGCAGGGGCAGGGCCTTCCGGACACAAATGTCCTAGTCAGTGACAGCCTCTCCTAGGTGAGAACAGAAACCACTAAGGAGTGACTACAACAGAAGCAAAGGCAATAAAGGAGTAAGAAAGTGGCACTTTGGAGACAGCAGAATGAGCACGATGTGGCTGCAGCAGTGAGCTGGAAAGGCAGCCAAAGGCTGGGACAGGGAGACCACCAATCAGGTGATTCTGTGGTAGCAAGATTCCCAGCTGACTCCAAGATTCCTCTCTCCCTAATAATTCCCAAAGTGTCAAATAGTGGGCTATCACTCCAGTGATCAGGTTGTGTAATGTGACATCGCTGACTTTGAGAAAAGGATATTATCATCTTGGACCTGGCGTATCAATGAATCTAACGGTCTGCCTGCAGAATGAAGACAGTATGCAAAGTCCCGGGCCACACAAGCTCTCTTTCCTTTGAGGAAGAACCTAAGAACCAGGCCCTACTGGGAGTTGTGAAGATAAGGAAAAAAGACAGTTCACATTTAGCTTAGTGCCTTCTTTGTGCTAAGCACTGTTCTAAGGATGCCACACAGCTGAACTGACTTCCTGTGCCATCTGGCAAGTGGCAAGATGCTCCTCTGAGGGCATCCAGCTGCTTATGGTGGTGAGAGTCACACCCAGAGCCTCTGGCTGCAGAGTCTGTGCACTTAACTGGTCAAGAACCTTAGGAGGTTAGAGCCTGAAGCGAGTTCAAAGGAAAAGTCCAACCCCATTATTTGACATATTAGGTAGAGGAGAAATGAGCACCTTCAGAAGAAAGTGGACAAAGGAATGTGGCCACATCTGATCAAAATCCAGCTCCACGCCACTTCGTGGCTGTATGACTCTGAGCTATGTAACCTGTTAGTTTCTGCCTTCTCATCTGTCCAAGGGGAATGGCAACTGTTGTGAAGATCAAAGTCCAGACAGCATGGATGCCCTGCACACTGCAAACCCTCAATAAATGCTGGCCATCACGATCCCCAGGTGAGGGAGGCCCACAGCACCCACCACAGAAAACACCACACCCAACCCCCAGGACAGCACTGAGCCGCCTGCAGGTCTGCAGTGAGAAGGGAGAGAAGGGAATGAAGACTGGACAGTGGGGTCACCAGCAACTGTTCCAGTGGCTTCCTCGGTTATTAAACCAAATGATGCTCACTCCTCAGGGATGCCACGAGGACTCTTTCCCTCTTTACAGAGGCTCAGAGGGTTCACGGCCTTCTTCCTGAACTGCACACCTCGCGAGGAGCGAGACTCACCCCCAGGGCCTCCACACTAACCCTTCCCACCACCCTGCCTCACAGCAGAAGGCAGCGAGCGAGCAGAATGCTCAGACATGCCCGGATGCAGGACAGGGAAAGCCCGCGTGGTAGCGGGGCTGCGCTTCCCGGGGCGCGGAGGGCCCGAGGTGAGCGCGGCCAGGCACATATGGAGCCGGGGCGGCCAGGCCAGAAGATATCGGGGCTCCCACTCCTTGCGATTGGCGGGTGCCAGGTGCCACGCCCCACGCCCGTCCAGCCCCAACGGTTCCCGCTGTCGAAGCCAGCCTGCAGCACCCTGGGCCCCCTGCTCACCCCATCCTTCCGCGAGCGCTTCCACACCTTCTCCATGGTTGCGGCCATTTTCTCCATCTTCTGGCCCTTCCGGCCCACCTCCGGCCGTCATCACAGGAGAGCAGTGCGCTGCTCCCAAGAGGGGGCTCGATGGGCGGGGCACACGCGCGGAAAGCGCATCACTTCCAGCTGCCAAAACACAAAAAAGTGCTGTGGAATCCACTCGGTGGAGATGTTGTGAGTCAATCGCCAGTACAGATGATAGATTAGAGATAGATATAAATAGGTGATAGAACGATGGAATAGATATGATAGATATCACTTGACTATATCAATGAATTAATAAATATTTAAAAATAAAAGCGTCATCAAGACCACAGCAGTGGCCTGGGGATTTAGCTCAGGGTTTCTGCCGCCTGCCCTGCAAGCTCAAGGACCCGAGTTCGATCCCCAGTACCAGTAAAAAAAAAAAAAACAAAAAACACCACAGCGGTATGCTGGACATAGTGCACCCCTGTAATCCCACCGCTCTGGAGGCTGAGGCGGGAGGATTGCCGTGAGTTCGAGGCCAGCCTGGGCTACAAAGTGAGTTCAAAGCTAGGCTGAACTACATAACAAGACCCTGTCTCAACGAAAACAAAAACAAAAACCAAAAAAACCCCAAAACAAGAACTAAAAACTACAGGCATCCTGATGGAATTTACTGAGTGACAAGTCTGTGCCTCGGGATTTCATCACATCATCCTGTGATAGGAATTAGGGCATCACAAAACTGATTGGGGAGAAGAAAAAAAAAAACCTGATTGGGGAATTAGGCAGGACCTGTCAACTACAAGATCCCAGGATGGTGCCAAATAATTCGCAGGACCCAGTATGAGATGTGGATGACAAAGACAGACACCAGGAGGAGCCCCTGTCATCTATCTTCATAGTAAACCACCCTGCCTTCTAGACCAGAATGTACCTTTATTTTTGCTCCCTTTCAACTTTCCTCTTTTGCTCAGCCCAAGTTCACTCTACAGAGTCAGTTTTTCCCTTGCTCCTTCACCTTTCACTTTTGTTTTTTTTTTAGGTACCAGGGATTGAACTCAGGACCTTGGGCTTGCGAGGCAGCTGCTGGAACCACTGAGCTAAATCCCCAGACCATCTTTCACTCTTTTTTTTGTTTTTTAACATTTTCATATTTTATTGGTACATTTTAGGTATACAATATGACATACGTCATTGGAAATTTGCACCTTTACATAATCTCTCTTGGTTCTTATTCCATCTTTGAAATAAACGTTTGGCACCATTTTTGGCTTGTCTTGTCCAGTTCTTTGTTTGAGGCCAGAAGAACCTGAAATACGTGTAACTGGCACGGCAATTCTTCCCCTCCCCCTTTACTGGGGATTGAACTCAGGATCTTGTGCTTGTAAAGCAGGCTTGGAGGCAGGCCAGTTCTAAAGGAACTACCTGAAAAGAATCCCCTCACCCCTGTCACCACCTCCCAGTTGCATGACTGGGTTGAAGCAGAAAGTAGAACTGAGCAGGCGCCTGGCACCAGGTCCCTTAGGCAGAAGTAGCACATGCCCTGTGATCACAGTCCCCACCGGTGCCATGCTGAGCTTGGGTCACCCAAGTGAAGTATTGATGCTCAGACAGTGAGGCCCAGGCTCCTCAGGGCCCCCAAATGGCAGGCAGCAGAGCCTCAGCTGAGGCCACGTGGAACCTGGCAGGTCCCTGCTGAGGCCAGAAAGGGTTCATGAATAAGGTCAGGCCGCTGTGCTGAGGAACAACTTTCCTATTGCTCTGCTCTTGGGGTGTCGTGAGAAACAGGAGCTATGGGAACCTTGCCTGGCCTCTGCAGAGGATCCTGCCTTCCTGCCCTGCACCCCAATTTGTCTTCTTCAGGGATTGTAAGTCTTATTAGGTGAAAGTCACAGTCCCAGCAGGAATCTCCTGTGTGAAACCCTAAGAGGGCTGGGGTGCGGCTCAGTGGTAGAGGAAGTAGAACAAAGTGGCGCTCGGTGGGGACGAGGTCCCTGACACTCACAGATCCCCTGCAGGAGCCACTTGGGCTTGTTCCTCCACCAGACCCCAAAGAAGTGAACAGGCAGCCCAATGAGGATGATGGTGAAGACAATGGTGCACTCCACGGGCATCTTCCAGAAGGACACGGCAATGAGGAACAGGCAGGCCAGGGTGAAGAACACCAGCAGTGCCAGGCTCACCTGTGCAGGAAGGCGAGGTGTCATCCCCACAGGAGCCCCATCCCCTGGCCGCTTGGCGCCCTGCCTGTCCTCCAGTGCCCCCAGGACAGCGGCTGTGACCAGCGGAAGGCGAGACCATGCCCTGCATGGCTCCCCCAGACTCAGCACAGGGGGCTGATGGAACAGATGGGCTGGGGGCTGTGGGACTATGCTGCCCTGCCTGGCCTGAGTCCACCTGGGAGAAAACTGGGGTTTGGGGCCCAGGTTCCCAGGGGAAGCGCCCAAGGGTGCCCTCGCTGTGGGCAGCATGGTGGTGTGGCAGTGCCTTCCGCTGGTATCTGCTCCCAAGCCCTTGGTCCCCATGAAGGTGGGGCACTGCCAGATGTGCCGGGTGCCCTCTCTCAGGCTCTCCCTGGGGCCTCACACTGACAGCCACCTGAAAGCTCGTGATACCCAGCCCTGGCCCATGCTTAGAAGGCAGGGAGTGGGGCCCGGGACATCAAGTCACCTGCTCACACCCTTGGACCAGGCTCTCCTGTCGCACTAGTGGAGGACAGGGAGGAGGCCTTGTGCCGAAGGGTGACAGGAGCTGCCAGCCGCCAGCCAGCCACCCCTGGCATGCCTGTGCTTATGCACAGGCAGCTGGACTAACGGACCCCGCAGTCTAATGTGCTTTCAAGCACCATCTCCCCGTCCTCGCTAGAGGAAGACTGCACAACCCAGGTTTGAGAGGCCATCTGGCCCCAGGATCCCAGTATGCTCCGCGCTGCCTGCTGCTGCAGGGGACCCAGGCCAGCCACACCTTGATGGGCCGCTCCAGCTAGGGCTTCTTGAAGAGGAGCCAGATCATGCCGATGATCGCCAGCGCCATGCACAGCCAGTTGAAGAAGCTGAATAAGTTGATGACAGAGAAGATGTTGTTGGAAAAGGCATTAGTAGAGCAGGGTCATGATGCACTGGAAGCAGAGACAGGCAGGTGAGCCCTGGTAGGGGGCGGTGGGCACCTAGACACCGAAAATGGTCTCGAAAAGGAAACCAACGGACAGCACGTGAGGTTTAGGAGGGTGGAAAAAAGAGGCAGGGGCAAGGAGCCTGGGCCAGGAGGAGGAAGAGGCGCTCTGGGAGTGGGCCGGTGGGCTGCACTGGGGTCTCAGCATGGAGTGAGAAGGCAACGCCCTCAGCCATCGCCAGCACAGCCTCCTGAGCCCCAGGCCAACTGAAGCTGGGCCCAGCCAGGCCCCCACTGGGACGCCTGAACTGTCCACAGCTGTGCAGTCAGTGTGGACACAGACTTAGGCTCCAGCATCTGGCATCCCAGCCTGCACAGCGCGTGATGGCTCCTGCGGTGCTGGAGCCATGGTCACCCCCCAGGCAGCGTGCTGTGGGTGTAAGTGTGCAAGAACTACGTGTGTGCACGGGCCCTCAGGAGGCTCACTGTGAACACAAGGGATGGCATGGGCATCAGGAGGTCTGGGTGGATCATGGAGAGATCTGAGGGCAGGTGAACCTCCCAGGACCCCATGAAGAACAGCCTGTGGACACAGCAGCGGTGGTCAGCCCCACCTGCCATGTCAAGGAGCTGAGACCACACCTGTTGGGCGGCAGGGAGCCCAGGGGCCCCTCAGCACCACCCCACCCTCAGGGTCTGCAGAGGCGTGGGTCCTGCTTCCTGTGCCACCAACTGAGCATGGTGACAACTGACAGCTCTCAAAGCACGGGCAGCGAGGTGGAGCAGAGGCTGAAGGACCGGGGGACCCAGGGAGCTCACCTCAAGGACGTGAACAGGGACCTGGTTGACCAAGCCGAAGCAGGACAAGCCCATGAAGACTGGGATGATGCAGGACATAACTCCCAGGTGGTAGTTGCGGAAGTCCCGGGGACAGAGCCATGTGAGCCCCGCCCGGGCAGCAGCAGCCCCACTGCCTATCCAGCAGCTCCACCTGTGACCTGGTTTGGGGCACTTGGGAACCCTGCAGCAGGCTCCTCAGTCACCTTCACTGCACTTGGTGTCCTCCAGCCACTGAGAGCGGATGTTTGTTGGGGATGAGGCTCTGCCCTCCTTGTCCTGGTCTTGGTGGGCAGTGGACATGAAGTCCACTTGCTAAAGATGACTTGACTGCTAGCCCAGAGTGGGGGGCTGAGGCAGAGCCCTGGGCTGCAGAGGCCTGGCCATGCTGCCCCAGGACTCAGCCGTAGCTGCCCTACCACTGATAAACACGAAGCCGCCCCTCCTGAGCCCTGGAGGTCCGAGGGGGACCCCGGCCCCTGGACATGGCCAGGACACTGGAGTGTACTGACTCATCACCCATCCGGGTGCTGCCCAAGCAAGACTTCAGCAGCAGCCAGGCAAGGGCGGCCTGCATCTCCCACTGTCTGGCACAGCCTTCTGTGGTCACCTTCAGGAGACTGAGGACAAGGAGCCAGCCCTCGGGATAGGAGCGAAGCCTGGACCCTGGGGCCTTACCATGGCCACGGCCTCGGATGACAGCATCTGCTCTGTGGACAGGGTGAAGTAGGCCAGGTTCGTCAGCACGTACACCAGGGTGACGATGGGCCATGAGATGATGATGGCCAGTGGCAGGTTTCTGGGCACCATGGGGAGGGATGTGGGTCAGAGTGCAGCCAGGACAAAGGTCCAGCCCACCGCTCACTGTGCCCCATATCTGAGCCCTCATTCTTGGGCATATGAGGTGCTTACACCCGGAGTGGGCAGCTGCCTGAGCCAGGGTGGCCCCTCAGCAATGCCGGCTGCACGGTGCCTGACAACTGAGAATCCTGTGTGGTGACAGGGTGGGGAGCGCTGGGCCACCCGGTCTGAATGTCCCCACTCGCCCCATCTCAGAACTGCCTTGGGTTCTGGGAGCCACAGCCGGGCCCTCCAGGCCTCCCACTGTGTGTGGAGCCCCCGGGACCACCACACATGAGCACGCTGTCCCACCCCCAGTGTCTTGTCCAAGTTCCCAGACTGCAGGCTGAGCCCGGCAGCATCACATGGAAGGGAGGACAGCATCGAGCTACACATATCTGTAGGGAATGATCATCTCCTCTGTGACGAAATTCAGGTAATTCCTAGAACCCAGGCCAGGGCTTTGTTAGACATTACTCCCTGGGGCATTAGGGAAGGGGCTGGTGCCCCACTGTGCCCACCAGGCTGCTCTGTCCCTGGGATGGAGGTGGAGCCACAGCTGCCCCGCCCTGCCCCATGCACAACCCCATTGAGCACTGAAGGTTGGAGCTGGCTTCCAAATCCCCCGGGTCAGAGGCCACCAGGGAGTGGTGCAAAGAGTGGCTGCAGGGATAGTACAGCTCTCGAGCCTGTGTCTGCTCTGGCATCCTGATGCCCGCCTCTACATCTTCCCCGCCTGCCCACCCTGTAGCACTTCTGTCACCATGCAGCCATCCCAAGGGCTCCCGGCTGGTCCCCAGGCTGACCTGCAGGCCATGCACCAAGCGGCCGGGCCCCTCCCAGCTTCCTCTGAGGCCTCTTGGCTCTATCCCACCCTTCTCCAGCATGGTATGGAGATTTGGGATTTCTGGACATGTCAGGGACCCAGGCATTCCAGGACCTACCATCCACCATAGGTGAAGAACCCACTGTACAAGGCCAGCATGATGTTCCCCAAATCCAGGTGGGTGCTTTCGAAGGAGAACTTGGGGTTGGGGGACCGAGCCGGCCTGCAATGGCTCTGGTGGGGAGGTCAGATGCCTGGGTGAGCAGTGGCTCTCGGGATGAGGCTCTGGGCTCACCTGGGCCACTGTGCAGTCACCCGGGAATGGGGGGGGGCGAGACCATCCTTCAACAATGACAACGAGGCCAGGGGCCTGCACAGCCACCTGCCCTGAGAGCTGCATGAGCCTTCCCCTCAGGCTGGGGCTATCCGAGAGTGCCCCAGAGGAAGGATGGCCAAGGGAGAGGCTGGCCATGGACACAGGAGCCAGTGGGAGGCCACACAGCCGTTCCTCAGGGTGAGCGTACAAGGGGGTGGGCTGCACAGAGCCTGGGCCTTGAGGGGCCTTGCAGGGGCTTGGACTTGACCAGCAGGAGGGCAGGAAGGGACACCGGGCCCACCTGAGCCCCAGCTCTCCCACCCACAGTGGTGCAGCTCCCCCTTCTCATCTGCGCCATGTGACCGACCACAGGGCACTGCCGCCCCCAGGAACGTGACAGGCTGTGCCAGTGTCCCCTGCCCACCTCCTTGCTGCATCCTGGTTAACAAGCCAACTGGACGCCAGGGGCACTGGCTGAGTGTGCAGCCCACAACCCACCATACTCCTGGCCACTTCCCCTGTGAGCACACTTGGCACCCAGGCTGTGTTCCCGGGCTGTAGCCACCTGGAGAGGGGGGAGACTGCCTAGTGACTGTGCACACCCTCACACTGGAATACTACATGGCAGTGGAAAAGGAAGAGCTTCATACATGGTGAGGGTGTGTGTGTGACAATGTCCTCACAAGACACTCTGCAAGGCCCACCCACACTGTTCCACGCTGAGAATGTGGGTGCTGCACAGGCCACATGGGACTCACTTTCCCACCAGCTGTCCCAGCACCCGCAGGGCAAGGCAGCCAGGGGAGGAGCCGCAGAGACCTACACAATTTGCTGGCCAAACAGCACATAACCAGGCTGGGTCTGTCCAGACTGCTGGCCCTGTGTGTTGATGGCAGGTGTCTCGGCAGCAGGGCTTACAGGTTTCAACCCCACCTAATCTTTCACTTCCACGTATAGAAATGAGAGCAGGGTTTCTCACCCCCAGCATGCCTCCGGGCCTGGTGCCTATGCCCAAGGACAGGTGCCATCCTGGGGGGACCGTCCCTCCTGAGGGGCTCCTGGGGCTGCCACTGGGCCTAAAGCCAAGCAGCCCTCAGGATCTTTGAGAGAATCACTTGGAGCTGCCACACCGCCAAGAAACCCAAGGACACTCCAGGTACATGGTAGAGATGCACGGCCAGGGCCAGGTTCAGCACAGGATGCTCGGCACCCTCCCCCGGGCCAGGGTGGACTCGTCCCCCACACTTAGCACTCGGGAATGTAGCTGCACAAACCAATGAGAACCAAGAGCTTCTGCCCAGTCACAACTGTGCGCACCTGGCTCTGCCCGAGTTCCTCAGGGACTGGCTGCGCCCCTTCCAAATTTCCTCAGGGCAAACACAATGCCACAGCACAGCGCTTGGGGACTGGAACCCACACCCCATGAGGCAGACACAAAGCAGGTAGCACATGCCAGGCTGGCGCCACACTTACCCTTTGCAATATGGATGAAGCCGAGCAGGATGATCAGGTAGCTTTTCTCCTTCTAAAAACTGGAGTGGTGGGAGCTGATACTAATTAATTTGCATGAGCTTAATCAGACAATGAGTAAAACCTACTGAATACAAGGACATTTTTAGGATGCTGAACAATTATTAAGATATGTAAAACTTTCTTTAAAAAAATAAAGCTTTTTTTTTTTAAGTACTGGGGATTGAACCTAGGACCTTTGCACTGAGATACATCCCCAGACTTAAAAAATTTTATTTGGAGACAGAGTCTCACAAAGTCACTAAGTTGTCTGCACTGGGCTTGAACTCACCAGCCTCCCAGAGTTCTAGGATTATGGGTTTGTACTGTGGCACCTGCCTAGAAGTTCACTTTTGATTTTTATACTGCACTTAATCAAACACACTACTATTTTATAAGGTAGAAAATCAGTAAACAAAAACCTAGTACTTAATATTAAATGTGTTTATTTTCCTTATGTAATTCAAAATTAGGCTTTCTTACTAATTACTTGAATAATAAGTGTTTTATTAAGTAGGTTTTACATTTCTACTTGTTACAAAAACAAAATTTATCAATGCAGGTTATTCTTTGTAAACAGAAAATCCTGCTGACTTGGGAGATTTAAGGAAAAGTGACCCTTGTCACCTGCAGCCCCTCTCCTGTGGCTGAGCTTCTACACCTATTCACAGCTGAATCCTTAGCACCCCACACAGCACCCTGGCATGATGCAGGTGTACTACAGATACTGGAGGGTTACATACACCACATAATTTAGGGACACATTTTAATCTCAGGGGATACTTTAAAAAATCAAACCAAAGCTCATGTCATTTTATTTTCTATTCTCCAGAACAGTACTACTACTGGGAAGATGCACACATTGCATAAGAAGTTTCAGAAATATAATTACTCTAACAAGACACAACTATCAAACTGAGGGTTTCCTCAAGAGACGAGACAAACACCCACTACCATGGGTAGGGCACAAGCTTCAGAGTTACCTCTGTCTCTCCTGGTTTCTAAAAACAGAGTAGCCAGATGTGGTGGTGCAGGCCTGTAATCCCAGCCCTTGGAAGGCTGAGGCAGGAGGATGGATGCCAAGTTCCAGGCCAGCCTGAACTACTTACAGAGACACTATCTCAAAAAACCTAATTAAAAAGTAGAGCCCTAGAATCAGTAGAACCTTAAACTTTCCCTAAATGAATACAGTAGTCTCCTTGTGATCAATCTTTGGTTCTTCTAATTATGTAACTATTTGCACACCCCAATGTAACTCATTCCAATTTTACAATTACAAGAAGTATCAGATATTATCAAGTATGGAATTTTCTCCTACAAACTTCTCAGGAAACCAGAGTTTTTGTTCTCTTAGACCTGGTACCTGAATAATCAATAGAAGTTCCTCTTAAATCCTGAAAATCTTTTCACAATTTTAATTAAAAAGTATTAAAATTATTCAATTCAGAACTGAAATTTAATTTAGTCAACATCTATATTCTTCCTGAGTCAATTACCATGTGACCTCCACACAGGGTGCTCCAAGCATTGCTGGTATGAAATGCTTTAGGAAACAAAAATGTGCCAAAAACCCTAAGCACATTATAGCTAATAGGCGTTCTAGAGACTGAACAGTTTGCCCAAATAAACTAGTCTTAACTAAGAAATTTTTTTTCCCATTAAGTTTATTGGTACATTTTAGGTACAAAATAGTTACATTCATCACTGGGATCTTGTACCATTACATGAGTATCTTGGTTCTTATTTTTCCCCCTTCCCCTGCCCTCCCTTCACCCCCTCCACCCTTCCTTATTTGCAAAGACTTTGTTTCCATTTTTGTCCCTTTCTCATATTTTTCCTGGATATTTCTTGGGTCAGAACTATAACATTTATAGAAACAACTCAAGACATACTCAGCCACCTCATTTTTGACAAAGGAGCCAAACACCCTCACTGGGAGAAAGGCCTCTTTAATAAATGGTGCTGGAAAACCTGGGTCTCAACTAAAAAGATTAAAACTAGACCCAGGGTGAGGGATTTAGCTCAGTGGTTCCGGTGCCTGCCTCGAAAGCCCAAGGTCTTGAGTTCGATCCCCGGTACTGAAAACAAACAAACAAAAAAACTAGACCCATATCTCTCACCATGCACTAAACTAAAATCGAAATGGAGCAATGATCTAAATATTAAAACAGAAACACTAAACCTGCTAGAAGGCAGGCTACATAGAATTCTTGAAGACACTGGGGTAGGAAAAGTCTTTATGAACAAAACCTCATTCGTATGGGAACTAGCACAAAGAATCAACACCTGGGATCTCATTTTACTAAAAAGCTTCTGCACAGCAAGAGGAACCACCAACAGAATGAAGAGAAACCTACAATGTGGGAAAAAAAATTTACCAGCTGTTCCTCAGACAAAAGTCTACTATCTAGAATATAAACTTTAAAAAATCAGACCCCCCCCAAATATAAAGACCCATCCAAAAATGGGCATCAGAAATGAACAGATATTTCTCAAAGAAGTAGAAGCAGCAAATAAACATACGAAAAAAAGTTCCAAATCACTCCTCATTTGAGAGATGCAAATGAAAGCAAAGCTGAGATTCCACCTCACCCCAGAAAGAATGGCTGTTATCAAGATTTAAACCAATAACAAATGATGGCTGGGCTATGGGGAGAAAGGAAACCTTCTCCACTGTTGGTGAGAGTGTAGACTGGTGCAACCATGGTGGCAATCAATGTGGAGATTCCTCAAAAAAACTAGGGTTAGAAGTCCCATTCGACCCACCTATTCCCCTGCTGGGTATCTTCCCAAAAGAATTAAAAGCATCATACCACAGTGATATATGCACACTCATGTTTATAGTGGCACAGTTTGTAATAGCTAAAGCTTGGAAACAGTCCAAATCCCCATCAACTGGTGACTGGATAAAGAAAATGTGTTTTTTGTTTTGTTTTGTTACAAAATGGAGTGCTACCTGGCCATAAAGAATGATACACTAGGGACATTTACAGCTAAATGGATGCAGCTTGAGGCCACACTCTTGAGTGAAATAAATAGGACACACATGTGTAAATACCAAATTGTTGCTCTGGTGTGAGAAACAAAGTGTAAATGTGGACCAAAATGTATAACAGATGATGTGAAATAGCAAGAAAAGGTTCAAAGGGGATGAGAAACTTGGGAGGGGGAGTGGGGGAAAGGAAAGAAGGGAAAGAAAAAAGAAAGAAAAAGTGGAAACAAAGCTTTTGTAAATAGGAAGGGGCGGAGAGGAGGGAAGAGGAATGGGAAAAAACAAGAACCAAGATATATCATGTACAGGTACAAAATCCCAATGATGAATGTGATCATAATGTATACCTAAAATGTACCAACAAACTTAATAAAAAAAGAATTATGGCCAAAAAAAAAAAAAAAAGACATTTTACACACAAGCCAAAGGTAATTTTGTAGTACTTTCTTTCTTTCTTAGTTTGGTACCAGGGATCGAACTCAAGACCTTGGGTTTTTGAGGCAGGTGGTGGCACCACTAAGCTAAATCCCTGGCCCTCAAAGGTAATTTTGTATGGTGTTTTTAATACATATTAACTGTGACAAGTCACATGGAGTCAGGTATAGAACCTTCAATTAATGCTGGTCCTCAAAAAGTTTCCAATACTTATGATTTTTGTTTGTTGTGGTGAGTGAATGGACAGCATTTGAACTGAGCTATATCCCAAGCCCTTTAAAAAAATTTAAAAAAAAAATCTGAGATCGGGTTTCACTAAGTTGTTCAGGCTGGACTTGAACTTGAGATCCTCCTGCCTCAGCCTCCCACAGCCATGCAACCCCACACCTAGGTAGATTTTAAAGAGTATTTAAGATATCAGATTTTCACATTAAGGATGCTCAGCCTATACTACTCAGTTATATCTGTGTGTGTTGGGTTATCCTACAAAACACCCCTTACTACAGAAATGACTCAAGGGGCACTAACTGACATCACAATGACAAGACCACAAGGTAAAAAAAAATACGGTGAGTTTAACCGCACTGTCATGGTTACCTGGATATTCTGAGCTGATTCAAGACACTTACCTCTCATGGTCATTTTGACTTTGGGAAAGAGCCAGAAGTCACACAGTGCCAGATCAGGTGAATAAGGTGGATGAGGACACACTGTGATGTTTCTACGCCTTTCCATTGGATGGCACTCAGAATTCACTATATTTTTGATCATACCTCATAAAGACACTCACTAAAGGACTCCCAGAACTGCTTCGGAACACAGTGAGAATGATTCAGTGTGTCTAAAGTGAGAGAAGTACTCTGAGGGGAATTAGTGGCTATGTAAATAGTTGTTTACTGTAATACATTTTAAAACTTCAAACAATCACCATATATTTGCATCACATTTTGTATTTAAAATAGCTAATGTATAAATGCATGTCTATGGGACTTCAAAATTCTAGGTCCACAACCTACTACCACTGTAGGCCTGGGCAGACTTCTCAACTTCTGTGTTTATATTTCATTATCTGTAGTAGCGGGGACAATAATAGTATTTTTAAAGTCAAAATGAAGTACATTCATGTTGCTTGAAAATGTCTCAATGCCTCTAGTTAATGGATGAGACAAGGCAGTCGTTCTCCAAAATTCCCACCAAGTATCCCCATCGGTAGGAGAGGGGGTGTCTGTATCCTGGCAGACCTGGGGGTCCAGCCCAGGCAGCAGATAAACTTCACATTTTCTTGGAAACATCATTCCATCTTAAAATTCACATGCATCTGCACTCTATTTTGTTTGAATAGCATGCTTCAAGGCCAGCTTGAAAGTTTCCTATCTATCCTACCTAACTTCTGCTGTCCAGAATCCACTCTGAAGCAGCAGCAACAGAAGATGGTGACAGGTGCCAGTGTGGAGACACCAGTCTTGCTTCTCCCTGCCACACAGAGCATTCATAACACAGGCTAACACAGACACACATGGACAGACAGATAGAGACACACACACACACACGCACACACACACACAGCCATGTATTCTTGTGATGACCAGGATGCATGGGGGCAGGGAGTGGTCCACTTCAGGTCACTGAGGGTAGTATCAGACATGCACTTCCAGCAAGAGGAAGCCCCACAGAGAAGGTACAACTGTGTCACACACCCCATTAGCGAGCCTCTCGGGTCCCTCCCTCTCCCAGTGGGCTGTGTGCTCATGGGCTGTGATGGCCAGGATGCACAAATGCTGTGGCTACTCAACAAACTCCACTTCAACTCATGGTTCCATAGTCTAGTGGATGTGTTTCCAAATGTCCCTTGTGCATGGTGGCCAGTCTGCCCATAGCTGGTGAGTGCTTGAAAACTATCCCTGCAATCAGCACATCATGAAAAGAGCACAAAGCTATTGATTGCCTTAACAAGGCTGCATTAAAAACAAAACCAAAAGGGCCGGGGATTTACCTCAGTGGTTCTGTCACCTGCCTCGCAAGCGCAAGGTCCCGAGTTCAATCCCCGGTACCAAAAGAAAATCAGAAAAACAAAACAAAGAAACCCTTTCCATTTCTTTTCTTTGTACTAAGATAAATTTAAATTCCAAAATTCTGATTTGCAACTTTCTAGTTAACTGACCATTCAAACATAGGCCCCACTTCACTATAAACTGGTTGAAAAGGATAGACAGGTCTCCGATTCTCTATTTGATTTGGAGCTTTTATGGTTTTTGCTTGATCTGAAGACAATCTACCATTGTCGCCACCCTACAGAAGGCCCTGAGAAGTCAAGGGTGCCCCTCTGAGGTGAGCTGTTGCTGGTGCAGTCTCTGAACAGATGATGTGACTGTGTCTCCCAAGCTCAGGAAGGGCTGCTCTTCTCAGGCAGCTTTTTTTTTTTTTCCTTGGAATCTTGCTTCCCACAATCTAACCACATCTACTACAAAGGAGAAAATCTGGTAAACCCTGTACAGCCACTTTTTACAAGCTGGTCCTGAAACAGAGGTAAGCCCTCCAGCATTGCAGACTTGCTTGGGTTTTTCACCGAACTACCAAACTCAAGATGGGCCTTTTTTCTTAGAAGAAAAACTTAGTGAATTTCCCTCACAGCCTGCACAATTCATTTATATCAATCCCAAGAAAGGTGGTAGTTTTTTCTTTTTTGGTTGCTGTTTTTATAAGATGGGGTGCCCCTACATTGCCCAGGCTGGCCTCACACTCCTGGATTCAATCTATCTTCTTCCTCAGCCTCCCTAGGAGCCAGGAACTACAAGGGCAGCATGACTGAGTCACTGGAAAGCAGTGCCTTGACAGCTCTACAATGGTCAAATTCCGTATTTTGAAAAACCAGAATGAAAACCCCACATTTTGAGATGTTTCTGATTTCTGTCACTGTACTATACCACAGTCTTTACTGCTCAGCTCCGGGCTGGTACAGCACTGATAAAAGGCTCAGGGGTCCTTGATTTCACACAACTTCCTTCACTAACTTGTGTGTTTTCTTAAGGAGGGCTTTTGAGCTCGTGCTTCAAGTAGCTTACTTTGAAAACCACCATCCATGTTCCCAGTTAAAAATAGTATTTTTTAAAAGGTAAAGTAGTAACATTAAAATAATCAAATCCAGACTTTTCTGTTTCACGGTACCAAGAACTCCTATCTTGCTGTATGTGGTGGTACATGCCTAAAACCCCAGCACTGTGGAGGCTGAGGCAGGAGGATCACAAGTTCAAGACCAGTCCAGGCAACTTACTGAGACTGTATCTCAAAAATAAAAAATTTGAAAAAGGGCTGGGGATGTAGCTCAGTGTGAAGGCCTTGGGTTCAATCCCCAGTACAGCGGAAAAAAATCGTATCTAACAGACACATCAGAAGACTTGGAACATTATTCAATTTTCTAAAATTTACTCATCAGAACTGCAAAAAAAATACATTTCTGAAAAATATTAATGCAGTGAAATAGAGGACATTTTCAGACTAATATTTTTCATTATCTCATACTACAGAGTAGCCATATACTCAGTTCCCACCCTCCCCCAACCAAAATCTCTTACCTCCCACAGACAGGTTTGGGGTTTGGAAGGGGAAATGGCCTGGCCTCAGCATCTATTCCTGGGGTTCCTCTTAGGACTGAGGTGTCTGATCTGAGCAGGATTCCAAACCTCCTTTCTTGCAGCCACACCAGAGCAAGCTTCCTTCCATCCCGCAGGATGGATATCTGTGATTCTGACCCTTTTCCACCTTCTGAACTATTTCAGTTAGAATACTATATAATTAATTTCTGTAAAGGCACCCCCCACTGCACGCACATTTGGTGGCACATGCCCATACACCTATCTTCTCATAATTCCAGTGGTATCAGTTAACATGTCATTTAGGATACTTTTCTTAAATAACTGATAGTGGGCCAGGGATGTAGCTCAGTGGTTTCACCACCTGCTGCACAAGCGCAAGGACCCGAGTTTGATTCCCAGTACAAAAAAAAAAAAAAATAACTGATAATAATCTCAATTTACCAAGCTACAGCACAAACTGTCAAAAGTAATCTATTTTTTAGCAGACTTATATTGTTAAACATAATGATATGAAATTTTCAATTAAAATGTATGTACTGTCATTAGGAGTTATGAACTAAGCAAAAAGAAGAGAAACTTCACAATAGCACCAAAAACCCCGGAAACTTCCACCCTGAAGGCAATGCCTCAGTACCTAATCTTTTTTTTTTGGTACTGGGGATTAAACTCCAGACCTTGTGCTTGGGAGGCAACCAGTGGAACCACTGAGCTAAATCCCCAGACCCTCAATCTTGTTTTAAGTAAATACAAAATATGAAAATGGAAATGAATTTCAAGAGATTAAGACAATTTGTTGGAAGGGACCTGAAGTATCTGAAGGATTATAGTATAAGGAAGATTACACTATGATTAAAAAAGGGATTATAATATGAATGGTAAGACAGACGGAGGAGAACCTAAGCACCAGAAATGAAGGTCACCAAGTCAGGCTTTGAACTCTGTGCACACCTGAAAGGGAGCTGCAGGCAAAGCATGTATCAAGTGATGTACATGCTTTTCGGTGTTAAACAAGCAGAATCTTCTTCCTTGCAAATGGATCCTCTGCTTCTAATTTCTTGGGATTTTTGTTTTTATACATTAGCCCACTAGTGGCACTGTGGCAGGGGCGTGTGGGGGGGGGGGTGCCTGCCTAGCAGGTACAAGACCCTGGTTCAATGCCCAGCACTTATCCACTGTATCATAAATGTATGTACACTGTAGAAATCAGAAAAAGCAAAAAACAAAAAACCCCAACAAAATAAACTAAAATTAACCCATGATCCCACTATTCAAAGATAATCACATTTTAGTTTATTACCTTTTCTAAAGACGCACATACTCAGTCCCAAAAACTATTTTATACACCACATGTTGTTTTATAGTGTTTCTGCCGCTTAATACTACTCATTAAATACAGTGTTACAGAAAAGCAAAGATTTATCTAAACAATGCTGAAATAATTCCCCCAAACTAAAATAGCTCCAAAGTGAAAAATGCACGTAATAGGGGGTTTAGGCAATACCATACTCAAGCTGATTTATTAACCTACTTTTTATATTTTCTTAAATCCTTAGAAGTAGATTAGCTATGTCAAAGTACATACATTATTTTGTACGTTTTTGTTACATATTTTGCTCATGAAAAAAATCATATTAAATTATACCCTTTCTAGCAATGAGTGGGCTCATTTCTCCATATTCTCAACAGAAATAGTTTACTCTTAATTTATGCTAAAAGTTGAAAAAAAAAAAAGTATATCACAGATTTGCATTTCTGGGAATACTGTTAGTGAAATTTCAATTTTTTCATGTTACCTGCTCCTTGTATAAATCAGTTTGAAAAAAAAATCAGTTTGCCTGCTTTTTTCTATGGGGGCTCTTTTTTATTGGTTTACAAGCCCTCTTTATGGCACAAAAAGTAATTCCGCTTGTAAATTACAGTATTTTTCTCAGTTTGCCATTTGTCTTTTAATTCTCTTTATAGGACTTTATCATACATAATTTTTATTATTCTCAAGTAACCAAACAAATCTTTTTTTTTTTTTTTTTTGGTACCGGGGATCAAACTCAGGTCCTTGAACTTGCACAGCAGGCAGCGAAAGCACTGAGCTAAATCCCCAGCCCAACCAAACAAATCTTTATAAAAGCACCTAAGTTCACCACCTTAAAATTATAACCATTTGACTATTGGGGGGTGTTGGTACTGGGGGTCAAACTCAGGACCTTGCGCTTGTGAGGCAGGTGCCAGCACCACTGAGCTAAACCCCCATATTTGACTATTTTAAATGCTTTGACCCATGTATATATCCTTCATACATTTTTTTAAATGGCAGCACCTATTTTATACAATCTGTTTTCTAAAGTATTTACTCGCACAGGTCTTTGTAAATAATAGCAGCTTGGGGGCCGGGGGCTCAGTGGTTTCCCTGCCTGCTGCGCAAGTGCAAGGACCCGAGCTCGATCCCCAGTTACCCCCCCACACCAAAAATAGCAGCTTGCTGGATTTGAGCAGTCTTAACGGTTTTACAAATTTCTTCAAGGCCAATGAGTCATAACATCACACCCAATTTAACAATGGCCACAAAGTTCCAGAACTGTTCTTGTCCATGCCATCAGGGCCTAATTACTCTCCTTCCATGTTTACTAAAAGAGAATAAGCTCATTCTTAGAAGTCAGTCATAGTTCTGCAGGACAAATTCTGTCATAATTATCAGATACCAATTCTTAAAGAATTTTCATGTTAACCTCTCCTGCTCATCTATCTTCATACAAATCACTTCAGTGGAGCACTGGGTTAAAAACTCAAGCTCTGGGATTACTGTGTCTTGCTCTATCTGACTTGGGCTTCCTTACCTTACTAGCCCTGCCACTAACCAAGAGAGAAGCCTGGGCTCCTTTTCTGCTCTATGAGAAGTGCTGAATGGAGGTACATTTCACAGATCTCTGTAAAGATTTCAGGCATGTGTGTATGTGTGTGTGTATACACGCACATGCTCCCATGTACGCTGATATGTTGGATGCAGATGTGAACCGTGTGGTAGGACCTGGAGCCAGACACCTGCCACACAATCTCTATTCTTCAGGTCAGTGTAGTGCTGAAACCACAATCAGAAGGTTGAGCATGAAGACTGTGCCCTAGGCAGGACATCACAGGAACCTGGAAGACTCCTAACCCAGGCGGGACAGCAGCACCAGCTTTCTAGACATGGTGACACCTGAGCTGCAGGTGACAGGAAGGGGAAAAGGAGAAGAAGCCAAGGGGTCTGCAATCATGTTGAAAGGTGGAACGGAAGTCAGGGAGGGCAGAACTGTGCTTGCCTGGTCCAAGCTTCCAAAGGAAAAATTAAAATGACTATTAAACTTCAGTTTTAAAACCCTTCTTGCAAAATGTGAATGTGAAGCCAGGGGTTGGCAGTGCGCACCTGGGATCCCAGCACTTGGAAGGCAGAAGCAGGACAATCAGCCTGGGCTGCACAATGAGACCCTGTCTCCAAAAAACAAAAACAATCAATCATAAAAACCCATCAATATGCTATGTTATGTTCCATAGGTAGTTTTTTCCACACTGTGCTTGTTCATGTTAAAAAGTTATGACATTACTCTTACGTGAAATAAATCAGACATACACGTTTAAATACCACATTGTTTCTCTGGTGTGAAAAACCAAAAGTGGAAATAAGGACTTATGTACAATAGAAATTGGGAAATAGGAAGAAAATGTTCAAATGGGAAGGGGAACAAGGGAGGATGTAGGGAGAAAGGAAAGAAGGGATAAGTAAAAAAGTGAAAACAGAAGGAAAGAATGGAAACAAAGCTTTTGTACATGGGAGGAGTGGGCTTGAAGGGAAGAAGAGGAAAGAGGTGGGATCTATCATGTACAGGTGCAAGTTCACTATGATGAATGTTATCATTTTATATGCCTAAAATGTACCAATAAATGTCTTGGTATAAAAAAACTAAAAGTTATGACATGCCCTCGGAATCTACACACTCTAAGGGCCTAAGAGATCTTAACACATACCCGCCAACTTGAACCACACAGATGGCACATGCATGACTGTGCCACGCGATGGGACAGTCATGCATGTACCACTAGTGGTTCAGAGGCCCCATCCCCCCGGGCAGATACACAGAAATTATGGCCCCTTCATGAATGTGTTGAACAGTATCAGTTAAAAACTACCTCATTTTACAAACGAGGAGATACAAGCCCAGAAAAGTTAAGCTCAAACTAGACTACATGTCACAAAAGCAAAAAAAATGTCCCCAATCTAAGCAAAAATGCCTCCACAGCTTTTTGAGAAGCTAGAAAACATGTGTGTGAATAAAAAAAATGTAAGCCATAAAATGTTGTATTTGTACTGTGTATTAGTAAATGTACAAATCATAGTCTTCAGTAACAGAATACTCAAAGTTTTTTTCCAAATTTGATTTATTCTTCATGTAATGCCCATGTTTTCATTTTGAGCAAAACAAAAGGTGTGTATCTTACCGATAAACTACAAGATGACTTTAAAATGGCAAGGTGAACTTACAACTGGGCCTTAAATAATGGTTTTAACACCCTTCTCTGCAGACATATGTCAATGATAAGTTCAAAATGAAGTCAATGGTCTCCATAAAACTTCACTTCATCCCAGACTGACTCCACTGCTAAGGACAGACAGCAAGGCCATATTTTGGAATCCATGGAGGGCTGAAATTTCAAGGAATACAAACACAAACACAAAAACCTAAGTTTTAGGGGCTTCATTTTTTGAAGGTAAAGAATGGCAAGCAGCAACTCCTCAATTTAACTTATGCTCATTTTAATATTCTATGATGAGAGGAAGGCACACCATCTCTGCCCCTGGGGACACTGGGAGTGAAAAGACTGTTGTAGCCCTGAGACTTCTCCTCCTTGGTCTTGTCACACCTGGACTCGCCTCCTTTTCCTTCCCAAAGGGGAAGAATCCCACTACTGAACAGCTCCACCTCAAAGGTAAAGTGGCATGGCCGTGGATTTAGCTCAGTGGTTCCACCACCAGCCTCACAAGCGCAAGGACCCGAGTTTGATCCCCGGTGCCCAAAAAACAGGGTAAAGTGGTGATATTTGGGGTGGGGAGGCAATCTTGTTTGAAAACAAACACAAGAAGTTTAAAAATCTACACCTTTAAACTAGTTCTGTTTTCTTAACAGTTTTTTGGATTTCCACAGCTAAACAAAATCCAAGTATTCTTCTGTTAGGGCCCTGAAACTGGATACTAGGGGAAAGGGGTATGGTAAATGAGGCATGAAAAAGATGACAAATTTTACTTACAAGGTGCACATAACATAGTAGTAATAATAATCATCGTAAAACTTGCACTCTTAACCACTTTAGGTACAGTGGTTATACTTAACCATAACCAAAATCAGGGCAAGTAGTCTAACACTGGGATTAAGTTTGAATTATTCCACAAAATTCATTTATTCCAACCATAACTGAGGTATCACAATGACCAAGTTCTATGTCACACTGGGGATAGAAAAAAATACCCCAGTCCTCGATAAATGCAGTCTGTAACCCGTATGAAATAAGGCTGCACTGAGTGAGAATCGAGACTAAGTGAATCACAGCTGAAAGGTAGGAGCAAAGGGGCCTGCACAAGGTCTAAGGATACGAGGCAGGCCTACAAGGCCCTCAGCAAGCAGTTCTCAGGGAGGGAGGGTGGATTTTATAAACTGCTGAAAAGCCCTAGCCAGGCATAGTAATGCACGCCTGTAATCCCAGCTACTTGAGAGGCTAAGACAGGAGGATCACAAGTTCCAGGCCAGCCTGGGCAACTTAGAAACTCCTTGTCTCAAAATAAAATCTGAAAATGTATGAGGATGTAGCTCAGTGGTAGAGTGCTTTCCCAGCAGGCAAGAAGGTGTGGGTCCTGTAAACAAACCAAACCAAATAAAAACCTGAGGATATCTAAAGTTGCTGTTTTTGTGCTTTTCGCAAACTAGTTTTTAAATATGCCAACGGGTAAAAAAAGTTTAACATTTTTAGAAAGCAATTCACCCATTCCTCTCAAGCTTAATGAGCACTCTCCTGAAACCTCCAAAAATGGGCATAATAGTGTTAAAAGCAAGCCAGTCTCCTTTGCATGCTTCGGAATTTGAAATGTGATCCAACTATTTCACTGGAAAGCAGCAAACACAATCTTCAAGTAAATCAGTTCTCTGAGAACTCAACCTTTTCAAACAAAGAAAATCTCATAACCTAATTTTAATAAAAATTGCATTTACTTTTTAAACATCATATACTTAGCTACATAAAATACATAAACTTCAGAAAATCCGGTACTTTTGGAGTACAGCCCAAAAATGAAGTGCTAAACTTAAGAGTGGATTCACTCCTGCAGGGTGCTAAGTTATGCTTAGGTCCTAGAACCTTGTGGCTTAAAGTAAAAAACGAACTTAGTTCCTCTTCCACCACCCTGCTAAATGCTTATCAAAACCGTGTGACGATTTTCGCCTGTCTTAACTTTTGACTATTTTAACGCTACTTCAGTAAACAGCAATTACCCAGGGCAAATACAGTACTTATAAGTTGTCTGCAATCAAGTATTTGCGCTCTTACTCACCAACCCCTACTACAAACTAAAAGCAACAACAGTGACCCCAATCGGAGAAGGGAATTTCTTTGGCAGAACTACAGAGGGGAGGGAGTAATAACTCTTTTAAATTTGGGGATTAATCTCAAGGAATGAGCATAAGCATACCGGTCTTTAGTTCTTTAGTTCTGTCTACACTACACCACACTGCACATGTGACAAACGCAGGGCTTGTGGGCCACACTGGTCTTGGGAACCAGGACACGCGACCCCCGAGCTCAGGAACCCCGACTCGCTGCAGCCTGGCGGGGCGCCCAGTTACCTCCGGGGTCGGGGAGCGAGCTCCCGCCAGATGGGGACGCGCCGAGGCCGCAGTGCCGGGCCCAGATCAACTTGCAAAAGCTGGCGGGCGCCAGGGGTTCGGTCCGGTTGGGGCCACCGCAACCGCATCCATCCCTCCCTGCCTGCCCAAGCCGGCCCGGTCCCCAAACAGCCCGAAAGGACGACTGTGACCCCATAACAGCGCCCTGCATCAGCGCCACAAAGCGAGCGGGGAACCAGAACACCACGGACCGGAAAGCCGGAGGCAGCGCGCGAGCCCGGGGCTGCCGAAAAGCATGCGTCCGGCGGCAAAAAGCGGCGTCCGGCGACAAGCGCGACTCGAGAGGGCTGGGGGAGAAAAGGCGAGCTAGGCCGGGCGTCCCGCGGGGTCGCCGGACAAGGCAAGGCGCTGGCCCGGCCACTCTCCGTCCAGCCTCCCAGGGCCTGGTCCGCGCCATCAGGCCGCCGCCCTGCGCCGCCTTTTCCTCGTGCGCACCCTGGCCTGGCCACCGCCAGAGCGCGTCCGGGACCTCGGTGACTCAGGCCGGGCCGCGCTGGCTCGCTCCTCTGTCCAAGAATCCCCCAGTCCCGCCCGCCATTCCTCCCGGCCGTGGCGCTCGCCCGCCGCCCGCCCCCGTCACTGCGACCCCGCGGCTCGGGCCAGGCCTGCGTCATCGCCTCCCGCTTTCCTCACGCCCGGCGGCCGCCGCCACTCACAAGTCCCGAGCTCCCGGCAGGCTCGGGCGACGCGTCCGCCGCTCGCTGGACCCAGGCTGCGCCAAGCCCCGTCCCGCTGAGGTCTGGCCGCGTCCATACGCCGCCCAGGTAGCCTCGCCTAGAACTGCGTGGGCCTCGGCGCCCGCCCGCGCTCCTTCGCCCTCCGAGCAGCCAACGTCCCCCTGCGCGGCCAATACCCCCCGCCTCCCGGCACGGATGGGGAGGGGGAGCGCGAGCGCGCACCGCCAGGATCGTCCGGGGTAGGGGAGCCGGATAATAAAGTCCTATGTGGATTTAATATCGGTCTCTGGTTGGTTCTCTCTCGCTGGGTGTAACATCTAGAATATATAAAGAACTAAAAAAAATCAGACCCCCCAAATATAAAGATCCAATTCTATCAGTTTGAGGTAGAGACCATCTATTCCAATTTTTTTGTAGGGTTTTTATCATAAATGCATGTTGGATTTTGTCAAATGCTTTTTCTGCGTCTATGGAGATAATCATATGGTTTTTGTCCTTGGCTCTATTGATATAGTGTATTACATTAATTGATTTGCGTATATTGAACCATCCCTGCATCCTTGGGATGAATCCCACTTGATCAGGGTGTATGATCTTCTTGATGATCTTCTGCATGCTAAGTGGATGCACATTGAGGCGATACTCTTAAGTGAAATAAATAGGACACACATGTGTAAATACCGAATAGTTTCTCTGGTGTGAGAAACTGAAAGTGTAAATAAGGACTAAATGTATAATAGGTCATGTGAAATAGGAAGAAAAGAGGCAAAGGGGAAGGAAGTGGGAGGGCTAGGGGAAAGGATAGAAGGGAATGGGATTAATATGAGAAAATGGAAAAATAGGAACAAAATCTTTGTAAATAGGGAGGACTGGAGGGGTTGAAGGGAGGGCTGGGCAAGGGTGAAAAATAAGAACCAAGAGAGACTATGTAAAGGTGCAAATTTCCAATGATGAATGTCATTATATTGTATACCTAAAATGTACCAATGATTAGAATGATTAGTCGATAATGTAAAATAGGAAGAAAGGGTCCAAAGGGGTAGGGGTAGTGGGAGGGCCAGGGGAAAGGAAAGAAGGGAAAGGAAAAATGATGAGAAATGGAAAAAATGGAAATAAAGTCTTTGTAAATAGGGAAGGGTGGAGGGGGTGAAGGGAGGGCTAGGAATGGGGAAAAAATAAGAACCAAGATGCATTATGTAAAGGTACAATCCCCAATGAGAAATGTAATTGTGTTGTATACCTACAATGTACCATTAAAAGAATTTAATACCAAAAAAAAAGATCCAATTCAAAAATAGGCATCTGAAATGCACAGACATTTCTCAGACAAAGAAATAAAAGCAGCAAATAAACATATGAAAAAATGTTCATCATCACTGGTCATTTGAGAGATGCAGATGAAAACAACTCTGTGATTCCACCTCACCCCAGAAGGAATGGCTGTTATCAAGAAATCAACCAATAACAAATGCTGGCAGGGTTGTGGGGAGAAAGGAGCCCTTCTTCATTGTTGGTGGGAGTGCAGACTGGTGCAACCACTGTGGAAATCAATATGGAGATACCTCAAAGAACTAGGATTGGAAGTCCCATTTGACCCAGCTATTCCTCTGCTGTTTATCTTCCCAAAAGAATTAAAAGCATTATAGCACAGTGATATATGCTCACCCATGTTTATAGTGACACAGTTTGTAATAGGTAAACCTTGGAAACAGCTCAATTGTCCATCAATTGGAGACTGGATAAAGATGTAGTTTTTCTAATGGAGTACTACTCAGCCATAAATAATGAGAAACTAGAGACATTTATAGCTAAGTGAATGAACATTTAAGCCATACTCTTAAGTGAAATAAATAGGGCACACATGTGTAAATACCAAATAGTTTCTCTGGTGTGAAAAACTAAAACTGTAAATAAGGATCAAAATGTATAATTGATATTGTGTAATAGGAAGAAAAGGTCTAAAGGAGTAGGGGAAGTAGGAGGGGCAGGGGAAAAGAAAAACTATGAGAAAAAGAAAAAAATGGAAACAGTCTTTGTAAACAGGGAAGGGTGGAGGGGGTGAAGGGAGGGCAGGGGAAAGGGGAAGAAAATAAGAGCCAAGATACATCATGTAAAGGTACAAGATCCCAATGAGGAATGTAACTGTACTGTATACCTAAAATGTACCAATAAACTTAATGGGGAAAAAAAAGAACACGATGCTTTGGAGGCTCTATCCAAGGCTTCTAAAATGCTTCCCCCATTGCTCATAAAAGTATCTTCAGTAAATGGTTTTGCAATGAACAGATCAGAGCAAGATTAGACAGAAGTCCTTGCTTTAGGGAAACGGAAATGTCTACTTCTTCAATTCCTATTCCACCCTTTTCACTGCTTCTATTCCATAGGGAGAAGAGGAGAAGACAAGATGAAAATAATGCAGAGCAAATTTAGTCCTCACATAGTCCTCCCTTGGTGGACTTGGCCTTTCAGTACATAGAATCCAATCATGTCAGTGTTAACAAGAGCAACTTTTGTACAGCAGTCTCTTCATGCAATGTCCCCACTCGAACTATGTGATGCCAGTGAGTGATTAGTGTTGATTTGACCTTTTCCAACACCCTCCCCCAACTTGTCTTCGATGCCTGCAGGCTCTAGAAGAACCCTTAATGGGGCACCTACAGCAAGGTCCAATGTTTCTCTCCAAATATCTTCTAGGCCTAGTGGAACTCATGCATACAGTGTAAACTCCTCCCCTAGTCAGTCCACTAACTTTCCACAGTGCTTCCCAATTCCACCTTTTGGCTGCTTAAAATTAACACAGGGGTAATTCAGGAATGCTAGTCTATAAGGAGGTCTAAATATGGACTACACCTTAAGTCATCAGTACCTTCTGCAATGAGCTTGTCTCCTGGACAATGTGAAACCCGATACAAAACCCATGCTGGGTCCTCTCATGGACAGAGTTTAAACAGGAGTGCAATGGTGTCCACTGGGTGGCTTGCTCACATCAGGGTCTGCCCAGTGGGTGGACTTCCTCCAAAAGAAATAACTTATGGACCTCATCTCAGAGCCTATAATTGTGTGGGTGCCACATTGTGGACACTGCTCATCAAGGCCACAGTGCTACTAGGCATGATAAAGCCCCCTCCCTGTATTCACATGCTGTCTTACATTGACTATGCCATGCCCTGCATCTAAACAAAAGATGGCTTAGATCATTCTGAAGGGACTTTTCTGTACTAATATTTTGTGAGTCTACCATAAATTTAATGATTGGTTGATAAGAGAATGCAGGAAAATATAACATTCATGGTTTGTGAATTTTCTGTTCTTGAATTCAATACCAATGCTCGACTCTTAGAGAAAGAGGCTGTTTCCAGAAGACAGTTCAAATAACACGCTGTTCGATAAATGCTCACAGTAAAAGTACCACAAATTTAACATTATGTCTTCAACTTTGATAATAACCACCTTGATGCATAATGATCTGTAAGAAATCATTTACTTAATGTAAATAGACATATTCTTCCTAAATTTATTAAAATATTTCTATATTTAAAGTAAATACACAATTTTCATTCAGCAAACGTTTATTGACAGTTCCATGTATAGTGGAAAGTTCCTGCTGGAGGCATAAAGATGAAAAGCATATTCCTCAAATAACAGTTTTTAAAGAAAATAAATATGCAAAACAGATCACTAGAATGCAGAACATAACATGATAGAATGCACAATGTGGTTCCTGAAAAGAGGGAGACTGCATAGAAATGTATTTTTTGTTTTTGAACATTGAAAAATAAAAGAAAATATCAAGGTTAGTATTAAATACATTATCTACTAAAGGTATGTACAATTCATAAACAACCACATTTTTATTCAAAATAATGAACTGGTTTTCATGGAAAAGAATTAAATTCAATTTATCATTACAAATGCTTAGGTGAACCTTGGGATTGGAATGTGCCAGTTTTGCTGGGGAGAAGAGGCTCAAAGGAGCCAATGGTCAAACAGTATAAAGTAGCAAGAACAGGGTTTTGTTTGATGTGTGAACCAATCATGCCTCAGTAGTTAAAATGTAGTTTATCTGCATGACCCTGCTTTGAGTTTCAGGAGAAAAAAAATCACATATAATAAAAACATGATTTAAAAATAATTTAAAATTACGAATTACAGATGACAGCCTATAATCCTAACACTTTAAGAGGCTAAGTCAGTAGGACTGCAAGTTGCAGCCCAGACTAGGCAATTTAATGACTTAGCAAGACCCTGTCCTGATATCAAAATTTTAAAAAGTTCTGGGGATGTAGCTGCGTGAAGACCTTGGGTTCAAGCCTCAGCACAACTTGAAAAAAATGTTATAATGAAGTATGTATTCCACCTTGATGTTGATATCTGTGTATAGAAATTTGCTTATAATTTTCTTTATTGTAGTTATATTTTTCCAATAAAATCATTTTTATAAAAACTGCATGCTCAAAAAATCTCTAAGCAAGTTATTCACAAATGCTGGGCCTTATTCCCTTTTGAGGGGGAGGACAGTTAGGAGTTATCTCAGTCTCTGGTTACTAAATATGTGATATTGGACTTTGAAAGTTGACCTCTTTAAACCTCAGTTTTCTCAGTAGAAGGAATAATATTGCCCACTTTATGGGTGCCTCTAAAGATTAAATGAGTTATTATAATTAAAGAAATACAATGCACAGAATGAATATTTCATAAATGAACATATAATTCTTACAAGATTTAAATTCCTTTCTTGATATATCCTTCTGGGTCTAGAACCCACCCATGACTTTTGGAATCACTCAATGACGGTCCCTGAAATAAAGGCTCACATTCTAAACCCAGCACAAAGCAGTTCCCAGAGAATGATGAAAACAAAAGTACTTTCTCTTTTATAATGAAAGTTTTAAATACTTATAAAAATAGCACAGTGCACTGATCTTGGAATGGATATGGTAAAATGAAATGATTTGTCTAATATATTTGAAAGGTTACAAAAAACAAAAGCAACTATGAGAATAATGAAGTAGATATTCAACCTGCCTTTTCAATTCAGAAAGAAGTTGGCATTAACATGAGCGCATATGACAATTCTATACCTAGAAGAACAAAATTAGAAAGTTACTTTTTTTTATTAAATTCTTTTATTGGTACATTGTAGGTATACAACACAATTACATTTCTCATTGGGAACTTGTACCTTTACATAATGCATCTTGGTTCTTATTTTTGCCCCATTCCTAACCCGCCCTTCAGCCCCTCCATCCTTCCCTATTTACAAAGACTTTATTTCCATTTCTCATCATTTTTCCTTTCCCTTCTTTCCTTTCCCCTGCCCTTCCCACTACCCCTACCCCTTTGGACCCTTTCTTCCTATTTTACATTATCGATTAATCATTCTAATCATTGGTACATTTTAGGTATACAACATAATGACATTCATCATGGGAAATTTGCACCATTACATAGTCTCTCTTGGTTCTTATTTTTCACCCTTGCCCAGCCCTCCCTTCAACCCCTCCAGTCCTATTTACAAAGATTTTGTTCCTATTTTTCCATTTTCTCATATTAATCCCATTCCCTTCTATCCTTTCCCCTAGCCCTCCCACTTCCTTCCCCTTTGCCCTTTTTCTACCTATTTCACATTACCTATTACACATTTGAGTCCTTATTTATACTTTCAGTTTCTCACACCAGAGAAACTATTCGGTATTTATACATGTGTGTCCTATTTATTTCACTTAAGAGTGTTGCCTCAATGTGCATCCACTTAGCTATAACTGTATCTAATTTCTCATTTTTTATGGCTGAGTAGTACTCCATTTTATTTAAAAAATCACATTTTCTTTATCCAGTCTCCAGTTGATGGGCATTTGGGATGTTTCCAAGTTTTAGCTATTACAAACTGCACTGCTATGAACATGGGTGCACATATATCAGTGTGGTATGATTCTTTTAATTCTTTGGGGAAGATCCCCAGCAGTGGAATAGCGGGGTCAAATGGGTCTTCCGGTCCTAGTTCTTTGAGGTATCTCCATACTGATTTCCACAGTGCTTGCACCAGTCTACACTCCCACCAGCAGTGGAGCAGGGTTCCTCTTTCCCCACAGCTCCGCCAGCATTTGTTAATGGTTGATTTCATGATAGCAGCCATTCTTTCTGGAGGGAAGTGGAATCTCAGCATTGTTTTCATTTGCATCTCTCGAATGACCAGTGATGTTGAGCATGTATTTATTTGCTATTTCTACTTCTTTGTCTGACAAATGTCTGTTCATTTCAGATGCCCATTTTTCCCTTGTGTCTTTAAATTTGGGAGGTCTGATCTTTTAAGTTCTTTATAGATTCGAGATAGTAGACCTTTGTCTGAGGAAGAGCAGGTGAAGATTTTTTCCCACATTGTGGGTTGTCTCTTCACACTGCTGGTGGTTTCTCTTGCTGTGCAGAAGCCTTTTAATAAGAAGAGATCCCATTTGTTGATTGTTTGTGCTAGTTCACGGGCAACTGAGGTTTTGTTCATAAAATCTTTTCCTACACCAATGTCTTCAAGGGTTCTACCTAACCTCTGTTCCAACTGGTTCAGAGTTTCTATTTTAATATTTAGGTCTTTAATCCATTTTGATTTTAGGTGAGTGCATGGTGAGAGATATAGGTCTAGTTTTAATCTTTGGCAAGTTGAAGCAGAATTTTTCCAGCACCATTTATTAAAGAGGCTGTCTTCCCTCCAGTGAGGCTGTTTGGCTCCTTTATTGAAGATGAGATGGCTGAGTGTGTCTGGCGTTCTTTCTGCATCTTCTAATCTGTTCCACTGGTCCTCAGGCCTGTTTCTGTGCCAGTACCATGCTGTTTTTATCACAGTAGCTTTGTAGTAGAGTTGCAGGTTGGGGATTGTGATACCCCCTGCCATGTCTCTGTTACCTAGAATTGATTTTGCTGTTCTGGGTCCCTTCTTGTTCCAAATGAATTTTTGGATTGTTTTCTCAAGGTCCATGAAGTATGCTGCTAGGATCTCAATTGGAATTGCATTAAATCTATATAGCAGTTTTGGAAGTATGACCATTTTCACTATATTAATCCTTCCTACCCAGGAGCAGGGGATGTCTGTCCATTTTCTGATACCATCTTCAATCTCTCTTCTCAAAGTGCCATAGTTTTCAGAGATGGGGTCTTTGATTTCTTTCGTTAGGTCTATTCCTAGGTATTTCAGTTTTTTGGATGCTATTGTGAAAGGAATTATTTGCCCTATTTCTCTCTCAGTGAGTCTGTCATTGGTGTAGAGGAAAGCTATTGATTTTTGTGTGTTGACCTTGTAACCAGCTACTTGACTGAATTGAGTTATTAAGTCTAGAAGACTTTTGGTGGAGTTCTTGGGTTCTTCTATATAGAGTATCATGTCATCTGCAAATAATGACACTTTGACTTCTTCATTTCCTATCTTTATTCCTTTTATTTCTTCCTCTTGTCTAATTGCCGTGGCTAATGTTTCCAGAACTATACTGAACAAGAGCGGTGATAGTGGACATCCTTGTCTTGTTCCTGATTTGAGTGTGAAGGATTTCAGCTTTTGACCATTTAGTATGACATTGGCTATTGGTTTTCAATAGATGGCTTCTATCAGTTTGAGATAGAGACCATCTATTCCAATTTTTTGTAGGGTTTTTATCATAAATGCATGTTGGATTTTGTCAAATGCTTTTTCTGCATCTATGGAGATAATCATATGGTTTTTGTCCTTGGCTCGATTGATATAGTGTATTACTTTGACTGATTTGCGTATATTGAACCATCCCTGCATCCCTGGGATGAATCCCACTTGATCAGGGTGTATGATCTTCTTGATGATCTTCTTCATTCTGCTTGCCATTATCTTATTAAGGATTTTTGTATCTATGTTCATTAGTGAGATTGGCCTATAGTTTTCCTTTTCGGTTGGGTCTTTCTCTGCTTTGGGGATCAAGGTGATGCTTGCTTCCAGGAATGAATTTGGGAGTATTGCTTCCCTTTCAATTTCATTGAAGAGTTTAAACAGTAGTGGCAGCAGTTCCTCTCTAAATGTCTTGTAGAATTCAGCAGTGAAGCCATCAGGGCCTGGGCTTTTCTTAGTTGCTAAGTTTTTAATTACATTTTCAATTTCATTGGTTGATATTGGGTTGTTCAGAAGTTTTAGGTCTTCTTCGTTCAACTTTGGTAATTCATATGTATCTAGGAATCAGTCCATTTCTTCTGCGCTGTCCATCTTATTGGTGTATAGGTTCTGGAAGTAAGTATTGATGATCCTCTGGATTTCTGCTCTGTCTGTTGTAATTTCACCCTTTTCATTCTTGCATGGATTTGGGCCTTTTCTTTCCTTTTTCTGACAAGGTTGGCTAAAGGTTTGTCAATTTTCTTGATTCTTTCGAAGAACCAACTTTTGGCTTCATTGATTTTTTTGTATCTTTCTCTTAGTCTCCTTTGCATTGATTTCTCTTCTGATCTTTATAGTTTCCTCCTTTGTATGAGCTCTGGGTTTGTCCCACTCTTCTTTTTCTAGAAGCTTGAGGTTCAGCATCAGGTTAATTGGGCTCGTTCTGTTTTCCTAATATGCGTATTCACTGCTATGAATTTCCCTCGTAAGACAGCTTTCATTGTGTCCCATAGATTCCGATGTGTTGTATTGTCATTGTCATTTAATTGAAGGAACTGTCTGATTTCTTCTTTAATTTCCCTATGACCCATTGGTTATTCAGAAGTGTGTTGTTCAATTTCCATGTGTTTATGAAATTTTTAGAGTTTCTTTTGCTATGGATCTCCAATTTCATCACACTATGGTCTGATAATATACAGGGGATAACTTCAATTCCTTTGCACTTACTTAACATGTTCTACGTGTGAGTATGTGGTCTATTTTGGAGAATGACTCATGTGCAGCTGAGAAGAATGTGTATTCTGATTTGTGGGGTGGAAGACTCTGTAAACATCTGTTAAGTTCATTTGTTCAAGAGTTCAATTGAGTTCTAATATTTCATTACTTATTTTTTGTCTAGTTGATCTATCTGTTTGTGACAGTGGGGTGTTCGGGTCCCCCATTACAACTGTATTAGTGAATATGTGACTTTTCATGTCTGATAATATTTGTTTTATATAGTTGGGTGCACTAGTGTTTAGTGCATAGATACTTATGATTGTCATCTCTTCTTGTTGGATTGTTCCCTTTACAAGGATGTAGTGTCCTTCTTCATCTCTCTTTATCAGTGTTGGTTTGAAATTTATTTGATCTGCAAAGAAGATAGCTACTCCTGCTTTTTGGGGGGTTCCTGTCACATGGAGTATTATTTTCCACCCTTTCACTTTCAGTCTATGAGTTTCCTTTTGAATTAAGTGTGTTTCTTGTATGCAGCATATTGTTGGATTTTGCTTCTTGACCCATTCTGCCAGTCTATTTCTTTTGATTGGTGAATTGAGACCATTAACATTGATGGTTATAACTGAAATGTATTGACTTGTCATTGCCATGACGTTTTCTTTTTGTTGAGTTCTCCCCCTTTGCATTTAATTTCTTGTCATGCCAGATGGGTTCATTCTGCTTTGCTTCCTGGGGTTGTGATCCTCAATGTCTGTTCCTAGGATATTGTGTAAAATTCTTTGGAGTGCTGGTTTGGTATTCATGAAGTTCCTCAGGTGCTCTTTGTCATGAAAGTATCTTACTTCTCCATCTATTTTGAAAGATAGTTTTGCAGGGTACATCAATCTGGGTTGGAGGCTGTTTTCTTTTAGGGCTTGGAATATGTCACTCCAAGCTCTTCTTGCCTTGATGGTTTGTGTTGAGAAGTCTGCTGTGATTCTGATGGGCTTTCCTTTGTATGTGATTTGTTTCTTTTCTCTGACTGCTTGGAGAACTTTGTTCTTCTGTTGAGTTTCTGGAATCTTAACAATTATATGCCTATGTGTAGATTATTTTTTTGATCAAGGCTATTTGGAGTCCTATATGCCTCACTTATCTGTATGTCAAATTCTTTTCCCCTGTTTGGGAAGTTTTCTGCCATTATTTCTGTGAATAGATTTTTTATGTCATCTGCACTCTCTCCTGTTTCTTCATTGAGCCCAATCAGACTTGTTTTCTTCTTCTTTGCATCACTAGCAGCTGCTGGATTGATTTCTCATGTTCCCTTATAATTTTGAAGCAATTTTTCTTTTCCTGGTCACTAATTGCAATCTTATCTTCTATATCAGAAATTCTGTCCTCACATTGGCTCATTCTGCTGTGCAGACTTTCAATGGAGTTTTTCATGTCCTGGAAATCTATTTGCATCTGTTTTATGGATTCCATTTGTTTCCTATGTTGGGATTCCATCATGTTCCTGAGCTCCTCTCTAGATTTATTAATCATGTCTTGCACTAGGGGCACAATTTCTCCTGTTATCTGAGAAATTACTTCTGATTTCATTTTTTCCAGATCCCCTTTTGTTGCCAGTTCAGTGGGTCCAGGTGGTTGAGTATCAGAGTGTTCCATGTCATTTCCCTTTGGGGTTGCTGTAGGTGATCTGGAAGTCTAGTGTTGAGAGTTATTTACATGTTTTCTCATTTCGATTGGGGGGGGGGGCTGTTGGTGCCTGCATGGATTATCTCCTCTGAGCTGGGAGAGGTGGGACAGGGGCCGGGAGCAGCAGTAGGGATGGTGGCCCAAAAGCCCTTTCCTGTGGGCTGGGAGCAGCAGGAGGGATGGTGGCCGGGAAACCCCTTCCTCTGGACCAGGAGCAGTTGAATGGCGGCTCAGAAGCCCCTACCTCTGGGCTGGGAGCTGTGGGAGGGATGGTGGCCCAGAAGCCCCTTCCTCTGGGCCAGGAGCAGCGGGACAGTAGGTGGCCCAAAAGCACTTTCTTCTGGGCTGGGAGCAGTGGGAGGGATAGGGGCCAGGAAGCCCCTTCCTCTGGACCAGGAGCAGTGGGATGGTGGCTCAGAAGCCCCAACCTCTAAGCGAGGAGCTGCTGGACTCAGTACTGTGGTCTGGTGGTCCGGTGTCCTCTGCGTCTTTGTAGTGTGGAACCAGATGGCTGTACAGAGGAGGGGGGGGGGGTCCAGTGGATTGTTAGGGCTGATTAGGCAGTTCTGCATGACTGAAGACCTCAGTAGGGTGTGCACAGACCTGCCTGTCTGCAGCAGGCTGATTCCAGGTAGAACTCTTGAAGACATTGGCATTGGAAAAGATTTCATGAATAAAAACTCAGTTGCACATGAACTAGCACAAACAATCAATAAGTGGGATCTCTCCTTATTAAAAAGCTTCTGCACAGGAAGAAAAACCACCTACAGCATGAAAAGAAAACCCACAATGTGGGAAAACATTTTTACCAGCTGTCCCTCAGACAAAGGTCTACCATCTAGAATATATAAAGAGCTTAAAAAAAATCAGACCTCCCAAAATTAAAGATCCAGTCCAAAAATAGGCATCTGAAATGAACAGATATTTCTCACACAAAGAAGTAGAAATAGCAAATAAACACATGAAAAACTGTTGAACGTCACTGGTTATTTGAGAGAGGGAAATGAAAACAAGGCTGAGATTTCACCTCATCCCAGAAATTATGGCCGCTATTGTGAAATCAACCAACAACAATTTCTGGCAGGGCTGTGGAGAAAAAGGAACCTTTGTGCACTATTGGTGGGAGTGTAGACTGGTGGAACCACTGAGGATATCCAAATGGAGATACCTCAAAGAACTAGGACTAGAGGTCCCATTTGATCCAGCTATTCCACTGCTGGGTATCTTCCCAAAAGGATTAAAAGACTCATACCACAGAGATATATGCACACTCATGTTCATAGTGGCACAGTCTGTAATAGCTAAAACATGGAAACAGCCCAATTGCCCATCAACTGGTGAATGGATATAGAAAATATATTTCTTTAATAAAATGGAGGACTACTCAGCCATACAAAATTAGAAATTAGAGGCATTTATAGCTAAATGGATGCACATTGAGGCAGTACTCAAGTGAAATAAATAGGACACACACATGTAAATACTGAATAGTTTCTCTGGTATGAGAAACTGAAAGTGTAAATAAAGATCAGAATGTGTAATAGATAATGTGAAATAGGAAAAAATGGTGCAAAAGGGAGGAGGGATAGGGGAAAGGAAGAAGGGAATGAAATTAATAAGAGAAAATTTTAAAATGGAAACAAAGTCTTTGTAAATAGGTAGGGGTGGATGGGTTTAAGGGAGGTCAGGGAAATGGAGAAAAAATAAGAATCAAGATATATAATATAGGCCCGGGATTTAGCTCAGTGGTTCCACCGCCTGCATTGCAGTCTCAAGGACCCGAGTTAGATCCCTGTTACCAAAAAAAAAAAGAGAGAGAGAGAGAGATAATATAGAGTTAAAAATCTGCAACAATAATGTCATTATATTGTATACCTAAAATGTACCAATAAAATTAATTTTAAAATTATCACTCAGCAAAACAGCACAATTGTTTTATTTAAATATGTAATGCTTTGAAAACATCAAGGCTTAAGTATTTGTGGAAAACAGAATCAAACTGTTCATGTTTAAACGAACTTTTGGTAGTAAGGGTGCAGCTCATTACCATGTTTGAGGGCCTGGGTTCCATCTGGGACACCAAAAAAAAAGAGTCCAATTTTTAAAAAGTAATGTTATGGAATTCTCTGGGGATTTTCTTCATGAAGTTAAACACCATGGTAAATAAGGACAGCTGCTGTTTATCATGCTGGGTTTCCATCATGCTTTGTTCTGATTCTTTTCTATGTTTCTATTTTTTCCCATTGGAATGGGAATCTTTATCCTTTGCCATCGTATCTTTGGATTATGTGAGTAGTTTCTGATTTTTTACAGAGGTTCACAGCTTAGTTTTTGCCTTGTTTCTCAGAAGAGATTTGGATTTGACTTTTGAAAAATGTTAGAACTGTTGAGATTTTGGAAAAGGTATAATTTTATTTCTGATTTTACCCTGGACAGTTGTAATATGTACTATGAACTTCCAATTGTCTTTATTTGAAGAGTAAGTAGGGTAAGGAGATGGCATTGACTCTCAAGGTGACAAGCAATAGGATGTGGTGGTTAGGGTGGAATTTCAACTCCACTGGCTTTGAGATCTCAGCCAGCGACTGTTAGAACAATTCTAGGTACGTCTGTGTTGTCATATGGTGAGGCCTTGGAGTCTTGTCTGTTCTCTCCCCATTTCTGTCACTGCATTGTTCCCCTTCTCTCCTTCCTGGATACCATGAAATGAGCAGTTTGCCTGAACCATGTCCTTCTGCAATGTTGTCTCAGCCTTGCTAACCAATCATGGGCTGAAACAATGATCAAATTAAACCACTTCTCTTTTGCACTGTGTGTTTCATTATTGTGCATTAGCAAGGAGAAAGCATGATCTGTGTAATATCAGATAATAATAGTAATTCACTGAAACTTCTCAGGACATAAATAGGCTATATTCCAATTATCCAATTTCCTATACTGATTCTGGAAGCTAAAATATTCAACAGAACATGTTGATGGAGACAATCATGGGTAAATCTTAACTGAATAGAGATGCTTTTTCAAGGTGATTTGGAGTAATGAGGAGTTTCCCAATAGATACACTGAAGCAAAGGTAGATTCAAAACAGCAGAGAGTTCATGAAAAGTTCATTTAGAATTTATGTGTTTTAACATCAGAAATGTCAAGATCACAGTGCTCTGGTTTCCTTTGCAAAGGTTTGGGGACATTATGGAACAAATTATTCTGCCATGGCTGTAAGAATTACCCAGAAGGATTCAACTAAAATTATAACAGGCAAAATTTTGTAAAAAGAAGTTTATGGAATGGGGGAAGAATAAAAAGACAAAAATGATATGAAAGAGGTTATTCATTGAGGCATCAGATACTGTCTTAAACCTCTGACAGAAAAGGGGCTTCAGTTTGAGGAATAATGTTGAAATTTAGCAAACTTCTTATACACACACACACACACACACACACACACACACAGACTCATACTTACCAAAAGAAATGGGCACATTCCTGATATGAATACATACAGGACACATGTATACCTACATCAAAACTACATATTGGGGGAAGGAAAAAGTACTTTCCTAAGCTCTTTGCTCATTCTTCTCACTTAAGGACAGTCTTATTTTACCAATTAATGTGAACTTCAAATTGATTTTTTTTGACAAGAGGCTTAAATTAGAAGCAATAAAATTGGAAGTACCTATGACTTTCTGCTTCCTTTTCTCTCCTCCTGTCACTCACATGACCTAGAACTCAGGCTTCCATTTTTGTAAGCTCCCACTCACTCCCCTACAAAGCAATTGCAATCTCAAGAGCTTGGATAAATTCTTATAGACTGCATGGCTGACAATAATTGTAAAATCCAACCATATTTTATCCCATGATGTTGAAAAACCTGAAGTGAGAAAATCCTTGATTCATTTAAATCATTAGAGTGAGATTCTAAAAATCCAAGGTTGGAAACTCAGAAATCCATAAGCCTTACAGAGAGAATTTCTTTGTACGGCGTCTGCCTTCCTAAGATGCCCAGATATGGATGACTCTGGTAGCTTTGGTACAACAGGAAGACTAGATCAGCTCATTCTTAGGTTGCGTTATACCATCAGGAAGGATCTGCTCCTCTAGTCCGTCTTTGCCTCTATGATGGGGAGAGAACATCCATGATTCCCTATTAGAATACAAGCTACGTGAATGGTGCAGATTCTTTACTAATGACCAAGAAACAAGTTTAGGGTGGAAGAATCAGGCCAGAAGATCTTTCCTGTAACAATAATCCTCAGTGCTTTGCGAAACCAAGGATAAAACATGCCATAAATAATGGCATTGAAAGTAGAATTAGAATAAGCTAGCCACAGAAAGACATTAGACAAATCTTCTGGAGTTGTAAAATCAATGAAAGGGTCTATGATTGGCAAGACAAAGAACGGCAGCCAGCACACCACAAACACTCCCATGACTATGCTTAGAGTCTTGGCGGCCTTGCTTTCTGTTTTGGATGTCACCTTCATTCTGGTTTCTGAGTCAGCCTGTTTTGTCCTAGGACCTGTGCCAATTTGCTTGGCATGCTTCCTGGCTACTGTAAAAATGTGTATGTAAATCCCCACCATGACTGTCCCAGGAATAAAGAAAGATATAACAGGGGCCAGCACCCCCCAGAGCTTGTTAAATATCAACACACACAAACCTGTGCAGTCAGTGGAGGCAATAAAATCTTCTACACCAATTATATTGAGTCCTGAGAAGATGCGGCCACAGGCCAGAAACATGGGAACAGTCCAACTGATGAGCAGAAAGATCTCTATGATAGGCATAGTGATTTTGGTGACATAGTGCAGAGGGTCACAAACAGCATAGTAGCGGTCAACAGAGATGAAGCAGAGGTGAAAAATAGACGTAGTGCAGAGCATGATGTCGCAAGAGCTGTGCACTTTGCAGAAGAGATCTCCAAAGTACCAGCAGGAATCGATGGACCTGATCATGCTGAAGGGCATGACCACACAGCTTACCAGCAAGTCAGTGGTGGCCATGGAGAGGGTGAGGAAGTTGGTTGGGGAGTGGAGCTGCTTGAACTGGGCGATGGAAATGATCACAGCCATGTTGCCCAGCATGGTCATCACTATAGAACAGATTATGAAGACGTACATGGTGTAGGTAGACGTAATTAGCATGGGCCTCTCCTTTCTAAGACATGAATTATTGACCGATGGAAAGCAAAACTGTGCTTCTGGAAGATTCCCAAGGTCAAGTGAATTCATTGTCTTTGTCTTTTGAGTCCTAAGATGTTTGTTTTGAAACAGCTTTGTTCTTTTGCTTGCTGTGTAAAAAAGATGGAAATCGATCGATGTCACCAGCAGGACAATTTTCTATAGGTGTCCCACAAACCTGCATTTTTAATCTAAGTTTAAATTTCCCACTTCCTAAGAGCACTTTTCCCACTCTTTTGTCTATAGGCATCACATAAGTTTGGATTCTAAACCATAGATTCCGATTCTGGATTAGAAGCCAAGGCTGCATTCTCAAAAGTTCTCAGGAGAGCATGATATTTAGTCACCCAATATCCAAGTAGGACAGAAAGAATTCTTCATTTGCTTGTGTAATTGTAATCCGGAGTAAGAGCAGCATAATAGTACAAGTGGTATATGCATCTACATGGCACTTGGATAAAAAAACTTCAAGAATCATCAAGAACTATGTTACTATTTTTCTACATTTACCTTAAATATTAATTATAATCTGAAGTCTACTGCATTCTTGTTTAAAAGTTCCCTATGTGAAATGGCAAATGCTTTTGATCCTGCAATTACTACATTCAATTGAAGAAACACTTTTCAAGGTTGAGAGCTGTTTTAAGAACTGAACAGAATTGTATGGAAAATTATATATAACCTAACTACTGTACGATGATACATGAATTATTCCCCCAAAATGACATGGAATGGACTAAAATGATAGATTCTGTAAATCTCACCTGTTATTTCCTTTCATTTAGCAGCCCATTCATAAATTCAAATTCAGGGGAAGGATCTCTTGTTCATAGATTTCAAGTCTTACATTGGTAATTTCACTTACAAGAGTGTGTATTGTTTAATCCATCACTTCAGACCCTGTATTCTCCTCTATTCTTACAGTGTGAATATACTTGGACTGACTCACCTCGAGCATGACATAGATCTGATTTGTTTTTCCAGTCTTGAAGCTTCATTTGTAATTTTGATGCCCAGTGGCAGGCATTTGTGAGATCTGAAACCAGGTCAGGGAAATGAATTTTGATCTAAAAGTAGTCTGCAACTCACTAATCTTTTGGGAAATAAACCTGTAAACACATCCTCAACCAAAGTGACAGGGGAAAGACTATAATGAGATTATAGGCACCTTTGAAATAATAGTCTACAATTTACTCCACTATTCCCCACAACTATTTCCATGCCTGTGTGTTACTGGAAATTGTATCATGACATGCTTTACTGGTTCTGAATATAGTAATTTAATTTCTCAGCTAAGTATTCTTCTTTAGATATTTTATTTGTACCAAGTAAATATTATGCAAGTAAGTTACACTTGAGAGATCAAGACAAATCAAACTAATATGTAAGAAGGATAAAAATGTGTTGCTTTACAAGGTGCAGCCCACATAGCACAAACTATTTGTTTTTTACCATTTTAATCTTAAAGTGGCTGAAAATACTGAAATCATAAACTGCTAATTACCTTATGTAAGCAATTATCTTCTTTCATCTTTCTGATTTTATGATTTTAAAATGTTTAAATTATTTTAATTCTTAAAATTACCTTCAAGAGTAGCTACAAATTACAACATGGCTTAAAGAATTTCTCATACAAAATTATCACCTCTTTAATACGTCATTATATACCATTTGAAGTTTTAAATTTTAATTTTAAAAACACAATCCATAAAAGAACTTATAATTTAACACCCTAGTTTATGACACGAGTTTTATTTGTAAACAAAAACATAGAATGAATCACTTTTAGAAATGAGTAGTATTCTCTCATGCTTCTCCTGCATAGTTATATGAATTAGAAAAATATTTAAATAGCTGGTAGATTAATATAAGACAGGACAAAATATACACATTTATTTTAAAATTATTGCATAGGTGAATTATTAAGGGAACACCAAACAATAACATTATTAACTTAATATTAATTTAATACTACTTAATATTAACTTCTGAGCTTAATTCTTGTCCTAAAATTACAAAAGGAAGAGTAACCAAAGCAAGTGTGACTGCCAGCCTACAACTTGTTAAAAAGAAGCTGTGAAGAGTTGAGGTTTTGTTTGCTATTTTCAAACTTGACAGAATAGAAATCCCTTTTTGTAGATTAACTTTCAAAAAGTTCTACACAGTAATTTTTAACAAATAAAGTCAAGTCAAAATACTATGACACAGGGCCAGGGATTTAGCTCAGTGACTTCGCCCCCTGCTGCGCAAGTGCAAGGACAAGAGTTCGATCCCTGGTACCAAAAAAAAAATACTATGACACCTCAATATATCATAAGACATTGTTGCTTCTTTGTTACACTTTTTACCAATAACTTTTTCCCATAAGTAACAGAAACAAGACTAATTTAATTATACTAAATACAACCACCTAAGAAAGCATAAAATATTAGTGGCTTTTCTTCCTGGACATAGAAAAAACAGAAGTAAATATATTAAATTATAGTAGTTATTACTGATAAAGGCATTAATTTTGTTTCTCAACTTTTGAGAAGAACTATATACATTTATAATGGAAAAACTGAACCATTTTTTGCGGGGGGAGGGTACTGAAAATTGAACCCATAGCCTTCACAGTAAGCTACATTCCCACCCTCTCCTTATTTTGAGACAGGGTCTCACTGAGGTATTAAATTACCCAGGTTGCACTTAAACTTGTGATTTTCCTGCCTCAGCCTCACAGAGTGACAGGATTATAGGTATGCACCACCATAAACTACATGTTCATAAATAAAGAAAACAGATGAAATTCTAAGTTTAAAAAAAGACCTTTAATCTTTCAGAAATACAAGAGACTTAAATCATCTAGTTTTCTAAAGCTTATTATATTTAATTGATCTTAAAAGTAGACTTTTCAAAGAAATGCATCACAAATTATTTTTTAGGCCATCAATTTTAACACTTTAAACTTGGTAAGAATTGGAAAAAAATGCTCTGTATGCATAAGGAGTGTGTGTGTCACACATGAAAGAGACAGAGAAAGAGAGAGACAGAGAGAGAGAGAGAGAGAGAGAGAGAGGGCAAACTAAATACCTGTACTATTATACCAAACCAGTAACATGTAAATATTATAAATTTGGCTATCATTTATCTACCTACAGAATGAAAATTACCAAATTATAAAATATACTGATAAGAATTGGTTTAATATTTGTAAAACATTTATTGAGTACTATTATAAATGTTTATCTTTAATACTTAAATAAATCTATAATACCTAAAATAGTGAAAATAGTAGTAAGATACCAACAGTTCAGAGTAATAAGTCTTTATTTTGGTTATTTTTCTCTGTGATTATTTTCTAAGCCATTGGAAATGATATTACATTACATTCTTTCTACGGTTATCATAAAAACACTTCTTACCTGCCAGTAGCAAACTGCAAGAGAAGAACTCTCTCTTCTTGAGTAATGTCTTCTACAACTTCCCAGAACAACTATAAGTAACAAAAACTTAGCTCATATTTCAGAGCAAATGTAAATTTATTAATACCAGAGAACTATACAATATTCATAAAGCATATTTTATTCTATGAAACTCATTTATCAAAAATGATTTCATACAAAGCTTTCATATGCAATATTCCCACAAGAAGTATTTAGGGGAAAACTTTACTTTGTTAATTAATGTAAGTTTTCATCTAATAGTGCTTAAAAGCTTACAAAATTAAATGGCAAACCTAACCTCATTCTAAGCTCTAGAGAGATTTTACCTGAATAACAGGATCATCTCTTTCATAGCCACTTGTGCATTCTGTGTTTTTTATCCAATCACTCAGATCAATTTCCGGCATGCCAGAAAGCAGTAGCTCCTTTGAGGAAAAAGAAAAATATCTCATTAATCTTCTTTGAGAAAAAAATTATCACATTTAAATAGCAAGTCTGACTTAATTAGAAACTAACCCCATATAAAACTGATTTATTTTTGTGACAGTTTCCACAGTCAATAATAACTACCTAGGAAAGAATCCTTGACACTGATAATTTCAAATATTGTGAGGTGGTGATATCGCCACAATGATTCGATTCAATTAAAACAAGAGGCTATAGATTATATGTTTATATAAACATGTAGAGCAGTTTATATGTGACATTGCCTTTAGTTTACTTATTTTTATTTTTCTTTCCAAACATGTTAAATTCTACCAGGAGACTGTATTCTCAACACTAAAGTGGCATCTAAGACTTCAATAAATGCTAGGTTAAAGTAATATGCATCAAAAGTTCTTATCATTAGGAAAAAGGAAGTAATATAAAGTTCTTTTTTTTTTTAAACATTTATGGAAGAGGCCTGTAATCCCAGGACTTGGGAGGTGAAGGCAGAAGGACTGCTGTGAGTCTGAAGCCAGCCAGGGCTACCTAGTGAGTTCAAGGCCAGGCTGAACTACACTGTCTCAAAAAAAAAAAAAAAAAAAAGCCTTTTAGGAATTAATTCAGATCTTTTAAAGTCAACTTTCCTTAAAGTGATAATAAAATACTTTTTGGTTGTCTCGCAGTGTTGAGACTAAAACCTAAGGCGTCATGCATACAGGGTGAGCACACTACCAGTCATCCAAATGATTCTTGATAGGATTTTTCCAGGAAGATCACCAAACACATCACAAAATCTCAATCATATAAACAAAAGTAAAATTAAGAATGGGAAGTATTTACCATTAGGTTTTCTAAGGGAAAAGAATATAAAAAGATCTTGTCCTCATCTCTGAATTAGCCCATGTTTCACAGTTGAGAACAGTAAAACAAGGCAATGGCTGTCTGCCTTAACTTACACAGCAAGTTAGAACAGCATGGTTCATTATAACAGAGACATAAATGCAATGTAGTTAAAGTCATGTCTCCTACAGCAGCTACTATTAACATGTTCATTACTGGTATAGAGTACACTCTCAACAAAATATAAGGCAATGTCTGGAATTCTTGAAGGTTTTGAGATTTATTCATTAGCTCTGCAAAATTCTCTCTTTTTCCAAGTTATCTATGTGAAAGTAGATTTTCTTTATATACTTAAACCAAATAATATAGTACAACTGATTATATGAAGAAGCAGATAATAGAACTCAGCTGTCTGCTATTAAGCCACTAACCTTACAAATTTTCAAAACTGCTAAATACCACTCTTCTATTTGCTCTTGTTCTTGGAAAAAGCAGTTTTTATTTTTAAAATGATACATATGTTAATATGCAATGAATGGTTTTTGTTTTAACTTCAAACACAGTAAATACCCACTAATATCCACATAAGCAAAAACTCTTGTTGTAAGGGATCCTAAGGCTAAAAAGTTTTAGAACTGTTACTACAGATGTGTTTTAGTCCTCTTTGCAGCAGTATTAGAAAATATTTATATGTACTGGATGAGGATATTCTAGTCAAGTCTCCCCCAAATACATTCACCACCTCTCCTGCACTACAGACTGGCTTCCTTGCTTGCTGGCTTCAGGCTGAGCTGGAACACAGACAGAGTCAGAGGTGAGGGTATTTTCTCCTTCCTGTCTTGTTTCAATACCACATCTCTGCAGTGGCTTTATCTCCTAAACTATGGCTACCACCAGGGGCCCTCCTTTGCAATTCAACCTCTCACAAGACCCTTAATAATTCTTCCATCTGTATTTTCAGTCCTAGTCACAATAAAGGCTTTCCATTATTGCCAGTCTATGGGCATTCCATCAGAACTTCTGTATTCTTTACAACTACCTGGGTAATTGTCCCTTTATTAAAGCTCTTCAACCACCTGAGGAAATCTTGTTCCCTGGTAGGACCCTAATGAAGATCTACCAGAAGAGGGTGGAGATTAATTTTATGTTTCTTGCAATTCATAAGATTTATCTTTTTTCCCTTTTAAGCTGAAGGTAAGCCTTTAATAATATTACGTGTGAACTCTACCATCATAAGCAAGTTCCAAACCTTCTTTGATCTAGTTGTCTCATCTGGGAGATGAGGATGCTACTACTTTGTTTGTTTTTTTTTGTTTGTTTTTTTGGTACTGGGGATTGAACTCGGGACCTTGCACTTGTGAGGCAGGCGCCAGAACCACTCAGCTAAATCCCTGGCCCTGAGGACACTACTACTTACCTCAGAGGTTTGTTGAGAAGATTTTAATATTGATATTTACATAATGCCTGGCAAATGTCAAGTGGATAGTAACTGTCAACATTATTATCACTGCATAAATCATGAGCATGACTACAATGTTACTTATACCAAATGATATTACCATCCAATCAGATCAATTTAAAGCCAGAGTCCAAGACAAACTAAGAAACCTCATCTAAATTCTAATATAAAATCCACAATTCAAAACTTAGCAGAAGCACAGCAGAGGAAAATATCTTTATTACCTTGGAGTAAGAAACTGTTTCTTAAACAGGACACAAGAACTCCTTCATTTAAAAATGTATATATATAAACTGAACTGTTTTAACTAAAAAAATTTTTATTCACTGAAAGAAACCACAGTATAATATATATTCACAATAATGTCTACAAAGCCTATAAACCAGTAACAACAACAAAAAAAGACAAATTACTTAAAACAGATGTTTGGAAAATAGAATACACAAATAGCCAAAACACATAAAAGATGCTTGACTTCATTAGTCACCAGGGAAAGACAAATTAGTATCACAAAGAAAGACTACTGATACACCAGAATAGTGAAAAAGAAAGACATATTTAAAAAACTGAGGACGCAGAACATGAAAACCCTTCATATTTGTTGGTGGGAGTATAAACAGGCACATAACTTTAAAAAACTATTTGCTAGTATCTGTATCTACTAAAGCAATTCTACTCCCAGGTGTACATATATACAACAAACAGGATGCACACATCTGTTCTCCCTGACAATACACACCACCATGTTTGTAGTAGTACTTGAAATAGCTTGGAACTCAGAAAACACAAAAGGAAACTGACATAACATAATACTGTACAGTAATGAAAATGAACAAAGTACAATTGCATCCAATAATATGAATGGTTCTCACAAACAACAAGTTAAGCTTTTTTCCACTTATAAATATATTTTAAAAACAAGTAAAGCGCCGGGGATTTAGCTCAGTGGTTTTGTTGCCTGCTGTGCAAGCGCAAGGACCCGAGTTCAATCCCTGGTACCAAAAAAACCAAAAAAACCACAACAACAAAACAAAACAAAACAAAACAAATCCAAGTAAAGCTATCTATGATTTGAGAAGTCAGGAGAATGATTACACTTGAGGGGAGATAGTTACTGAAAGGAAACACAAGAAGGACACCTTGGATGCTGGGATTTGTTTCTTAATCTGGGGGCTGTTTTCACAAGTATGTTTAGTTTGTTGAAACTCAATGGGCCACACATTTATTATGCACATCTTTTCCTTATGTATGTATCAATAAAAAGCTTTATAAACTTATCAGTATCAGTAAATTGTCAGGCAACTTTTTGTTAATTATCTTTGTTACAGCTGTTTGTGCTATGTCTACACATAGGTCCAGAAAAATAACAAAATTTTCTCTTAAACTTCACAATGCTAATTTAATCCAACCACAGTACTGGAAAAGTCAGATTTCAGTCATGTCTAACAATAGCTCATAATTCTTTCATTTTTAAGTGCTAAAAATAAATCTTATAGTTACCTAAAAATAAATGAATCTATGGCAAATAAAGCCATTAATATTACAATTAAAAACAAAACACTCAAAAACTTAAATGCAGTAAAAGTCACAAGACTTCAAAATTAGCAAAATTTATTTTTTATGCAAAGGTATACTATGATAAATTGAAATACAGATATATGTAACATTGAGATGTATATCAGCATCCTTATTCATACAGTAGAATGAAAAGGCATAGGGTAAAATGAACTTTATGAGACAATAAAAACCAAAGAGTGCTTTTCCATTCATCTGGAATTTACTATTCCTAATTATAATTTTTAAAGTAAGAAAAAAACTATACTCTATTTAAAATACTGTGTTGTATTAAGAATTTAGACAACTCAAAGAGTTTGAAGATAATTTATTATAAAAAAAAAGGAAATGAAGAAAAACCAAGACATAAATCATTTAAAATTAGGAATCCTGTTAGATCATAGTAAAAGGCAGGTGAAATAAAGAAACAAACATTCATCAGGAACTAGATGGTTATAAAGACAACGGACTCTACATAAGTTTGAAATAATTACAAAATTACATATATGGTAAAATAAGAAGCTGGAGAAGATTACACAAATACAAGAAAAGGTCTTCTTACTTCTTTTTAGAAGTACAAGAAGTTAGTATCGGCATCCTTTATGTGGCCAAATAAAGAATTCAAAAAATAATGTAGAATACTGTTTATGGGTAGACTGACCTTCACCATCTTCTACACAGAAGACATTCAAAATATATCCCATATTTATCACCACCTTACCCCATTTCATATAAAGTAACTGTTACTCAGGTTATTAAAAGTTTAAGAGAGGTTAGTAGCACACGCCTATAAACCCAAGGCCAGCCTGAGCTACACAGGAGACCCTGTCTCAAAAAAACACAACAAAAAGAAACACAACCACATACCTTATTTTTAAAAATCTCTAAACTTGAATATTAACCACTTAACAGTTTACCCCGCCCAAACATCACTTGGGCAGCCTGTTTGTTTACATAATGACTATCCTGAGCATCACTTGGGCAGGTGTCATTTCAACTAGTCAATTCTTGTACTGAATAAATTTGATAAAATTGTCATTTTTATATTTCCTGTTATATTATCTTATAAAATTAACAAAAAATGCAATTTTTTGTTCATTCTGTATTTAAATAATTGGATTATTAAGTGGTTAAGCCATACTGCCTCATTATATTTTATTCCATTCATTATCATACTCCAAAATTATTTCTGAATTACATCAACTAGAGTTTTGTGTTCTTGAGTAACAACAAAAAAATCATGTTTTTTTCTTACCAACTCATATTCATCAAAAAGCTGTATGAGAGAAGGTGGGATGAACATATGAAAGCCCTGTAAAAAGGCATTGATCTGAGGCTGAATGGCTCTTGTCATCCGAAGTTCAAGTAACAAGCTGGACATACTCCGCCTACAAAAAAGAAGTTTTTTTGATGATTTTTTAAAATTTCACATAGCAAGATAATGCTAATAACAATCATTTCTCATTTAAAAGGTAAAGGCTTAGAGTTATTTTGGCACCAACAGTCATATATCTCTGCAAACCAGTAAATGGGGATTCTAAGCCATTCAAGCCAAAATCCTAGCAATCAATCACCCATAACTTCTCTCATGTGCTGTATCAGTGGTTACTATCACATTTGCTATTTAAAAAATACTCCTATACTGCCTTATCACAGATACTGTCTTATTACCTCCACTTCTAGCACTCTGTTTAAGCCATCATCATCTCTCAGGTGCATTACTGTAACATCTAATGTCCATTCCCATTTTCCCCTATACTGCTGCTTCTTCACACCTCAGAGTGGATTTTAAAATTACAAATATATAATTCAGAATACATAACGCATCTGCTCAGAACCCTACAATCACTTCCCCTGACACTGAAAATAAAATCCAAACTCCTTTTCTAGTCTTTAAAGTCCTCAGTAAGCTAGCCCCGCCTCACTTGCTAATTATATTTGCCACCTACTCTTTCCCTAGCTGGCAACACAATTCTGCTTTTCTTGGCCTTCTGAGTATTCCATAGCTTTATTCAGTGTCTTTATACTTCCAAGCCTGCATGACCGAAATACCTCAGAATATAACCTCTCTGCGAGCAGCAGATTTGTTTTACTTACCAGTAGTATATAACTTCAGCTCCTAAAAGTAGTGCTACTCTTGTAAGTGTTGCAAATACAGGATAAAATGAACATATACATTCATCAAAATCACTTAATATGCTTTGAATTTGATAAAATGGCTCACTGTAGCACAGCTAATTCAATTCTGAGTTAAGGAGCTACTTTCAAACATTTTATTTTAAAATACATTATTGTCATAAAGAATAATTTTATTTAAAATTTAGCTGGCAATAAAAAATGTATTTTGGAACAGATTATCATATATATGTGTATAAAGTCTATCAGATATCATAATTTATATTTTTTAAAATTACCTCTAAGTGAAACTTTGTGAGTTAAAAGCAATATGCTGTACTGTATATGTACTGTATATAGTTTTCACCAACCAGGAATGAATACTCACAGAGAGGAGAAAGCCTCTTTCAGACTTTATCCTGTTATGTTTTGGTACTAATCTAATGCTTTGTTCAAAGAAAAAAAATTTTAAAGGCACAGAGCCAGGAAGTTATACATGACTGCTAGCTATGAATTCTCCATACCTCTTACACCTACAGAAGTGCCAGAATAGATTCCTCACGGCAGATTTCCCAAAACTTATATAATCTGGCAGAAGAAAAACTGCCATCGTTGCTTTTCAGTCTATCCCCAAATCCAAAATTCCACATCCCACCACCCAAAAGTTTTTCTCCATTATGCAGGAATTAATCAGTTATTACCAGTGACATTCATATTCAGAACAGACAGAAATGTGCACCCAACAATCAAACAGGAACATCTGGCTAAGTTTCCAGAGTCCAACCCCCAAACTGTAACACACTTGGGATGACACCAGTGATTTCAGCACTAGAACAGGATTATATTTTAGTTTATGTCCATTCTAACTAAAACCACACTGGACACATTAAAATTTTTCTGTCCCATTCACTCATTAGTGACACATGTACTATATAAGTACTATATAAGGCCCCATTTCCCTGAACAAGAAGGACTTTTTCCTAAGAGGTTTTGGTTTTATAATCCTAAACTGCTATTCAATAATCATTGAGACATTAAAAATTATGAGTAAAAAGTAAGATTTGTTAGTTGTTCAACTTCACCTATTTTAACTGCATTCTATATCAAAATAGTACACATTTTTATCATATATTTTATTTTTTGAAATAACAAATATACTAATCTTTCTCACACTTTTTTGTTGATATCTTATGATATTAATTGCTTTACATATTTAAATTTAAGTAACCCAGACATACTGTAGTTCTTGGATATCAATTTGTGAAAATTAACTCATTCACAATCAATCTTCATTCTAAGTTATTTAAGTGTTGGTGAATTTTGGTCTAAAGAATTTTCAGTAAAACAATAATATGAGAGCCATCACAAACTCTTCTGAGCTGTTCAGTAAAATAGGAATTTTCCAGATAGTTTAAGATAACTGTGTTTAATTTTAAAAAATTTAAAACTGCTTATTAAATTTTCCCATCTCTTCAAAAGTACACCTTAAAATAAAATAACACAAATTAACATTATCTTGACAATACAATTATTACTATGACCCTCTACTACTACTACACACTAAGTACTCCTGTAGAAAAATACAGTGGCCACATTTCTATTACTGATGAAGGCACCCAAGTGACTTTAGAGCCTTGCACAATTATATCAAAGTTATCACATATGCTTTAAGAAAACAATGCAGATATACAGATGTTAACCAGTCCACAAAACACTAGCATGAAAGAGTTGAACAATTAAACATTAAATATAAATCAAATCTAAAATCTCACTTTGCTCTAAAGTATTAAAGAACTGATATATTCTGACTACAAAAAATAACGGATATAGAATTAGCTTTAAATAATGGCTATAGAATTAGTTTCAGTTAATCTGCAATGTAATCATAAGTGACAGTATTACTTTGTAAAATACAGTATATGAAAAATATAATTTGCCACCATTTAAAATCAAAATATTAAAATCTAAAAACAAAAAGCTGATAAAGTGGGGGGCAAGGGATCTTTTATCCCCTGCAGATGACATATCCTAGACATGTCATAGCTGTTTCTGCTTGAGTTTTGCTGACAATATTTTGAGGCTTAACATATAAGATATTATAGACTAAATTATATGAAAGAGTATGTTCATACATAAGTGACAGACATTAATATTAAAACTATTTCCATACTGAATAAAGAGAAATAACCATACCAAAAAGCTGTAAATCAGGAAAATCACAAAGAACAGATCAAATACATAAAACATACAAAAGCTACTCAATAGGTAGTATCTGTTATTATCACTAGAAAATAGAACTGATAACTAACGAGATAAATGGAGAAGAAGATGGCAACACTACCAGTCATTTGAGGGCCATATCCATAAAAGTACCAGTGACCTTTTAATCCCTCCTCTTTATCATATTCCCAAACAATTACCAAGTTCTCTAAATTCTACATCCTCAAAAGCTCAAAAGCAATCCCATGTTCTCTAGCTTCACTGCCACCCAAAACTCATCATATACATTCTCCTGCACCACTGCCACAGCCTCCTATCAGTTACCCTGACTCAGAAATACTGCCCTATTTCAACCTACTTGGCATGTCTCAAGCAGTTTTTTACAAAGGAAAAGAAAGAAAATAAACTTGAACATGTCACTCCCCTCTTTAACATATGCAATTATCTCTAGAGCCATCAAAATAATTTTCAAATTCCTTATTGTGGATGTAAAGTCTAAGAATCTGGCCCCTGTGTATGTTCTTTTGCCTCATCTTTTCTCACTCACTCACTTTGCAATCTATCCCATGCTCCACAACTCCCATCTAATCTATTTGTGGTTCCCTAAACATGTCATGTCCTGTGCTATCTCTGTGTCTTCTTGTAACCTCAGAACAATAGCTTACCCCTAGAGTTGAACTCTAGACCTAACAACTTCAACTCTGTACTTAAAATAAGTAATTGGCTAGTCCTAAAGTGACAGAAAAATTCATGGCAGAATGTATGAGGAGAAAAAAATACAATAATGATATTTCTAAGAAAAAGTTTTAAATTTAAAAATTAACATTTTATAAACTGAATACAATTTTAAGGCAAGAGACCTGCAAAAATGTGATATATTTCTAAAGTTTTAAATGAATCAGGTTGCTCATTAAATGATCATTAAACATTTAAAAAACAATGTGATAGCATAATTATACTTGGCTCTGACCGGTAATGCTAGAATTGAAAAGGCTCAACTAATTGTGAGAAATGTTTTTAACAGAAAAATAAAAGTTGAGAAGAATTTACATATTAATGATTGACACCTGCTACAATCAATCCTAATCATTAAAATTTGCCTGCAATCAACCAATTAGTTGTACAAAAATATATTCCACTTTGAAAAACATTTCAAACTTTTAAATATTACCATAACATTCTAGCCTAAGACAAGACTTGCAATGAAGGGTACAACTTCAATGTGAGCATAACTTACTTATAACTATTTATTACTTCATTCTTTCCAGATTTCAATAGAAATCACAAATGCAAAAGAACTAATAAAGTAAGTGTTTTTAAAACTCTAAACAAAAATAATGTCATAGTGGGAGGGGATTGCTAGGATACACAAATATAAATATAGCTATATATAACAAACTTGTTAGAGAATCATTCTGCTTTGTCATATTAAATATACCTAAAAGGAGTGACAAATCTACTTATAATATACAGTATTCACACATAAGGATCACGTTTATGGTTTTCTTGAAAAGCAACTGCTTGTTTAACAAAGATTCTATGACTTCATTACTCTTAACTGAGGGTAAGTTCCCTTGCAAAATAAAATAATAAATGTGTATTGCAAGATGAACAGTTTAACGAAGATTTTTAAAAATATTTTACCATCACACTCAAAAAAGATTTAAAAGTTAATTTAAGCATTTTACTATTTTCATCTTCTACAACTTAACATAGTTCATTATATTAAAAATCAAGTTAAGTTCTTCCCCAATGTGATTAATTTTGCCTTCAGTATGAAGAACATGCAACTTAAAATCAGAACACCTGAGCTTTGGCACCATTTTTTTTTTTTTTTTTTTTGCCATTAACACTTTTGGTTTCAGTATCCTTATGCACAAAATCAAAGAGCAGGCTAAAACATTTCTAGGTATAGAGGAGTAAATGCTCAGCTCTTATTTCCAATAACAACTTCACTTTTTGTACATATGTAGTACATACGTTTCAAAAGGTAAAATTATATATTTTAATAGGCTTCCAATTCCCATTATATATGTGAAACCTACATACAAACCTATTTTTACAGAATACTATCTAAAAATAACTTTCACAGTTTTTCATTTTATAAAATGTTAATAAACTTTTATATGGGAGGTATTTTTATCCCAATTTTACAGAATAGAAAATTGATCCTCAATGATCTGTTCAAAGGTGACCAAGTCTTGGGATGGTGTTGTAGCTCAGTGGTAGAGTACTTGCTCACCAGGCATAAGGCCCTAGTTTGATCCCCAGCACACACATACATAAACACACACAAATGTGACCAAGTCTTTTGGTCTTTTTAAAAATAATCCCTGTTTTACTAAATCCATAGTCTATAAAATGTTTTAACAGACTTTCATAGTTAGTTGATTCTGAAGCTATCTTGAAATCACAATATAACTAAAGAAAGGAAAAACGGTAAGTAATAGAAATGGAATTCCAAGCCAGATTTTCTGAATCCAGAGATCCTTCAAAATATACCAAAATAAAACTGTATCATAAAGACACATTATGATTTTCAACAGGAAAATTTAAAATAAATACGGTTACCAAGACTATAATAATATGCATAGAGGAGATAAAGAAATCAAGAGATCTGACTGATATACTGGAACCCAAAAGCATGTACACAAAGCTTAAACACTGAGATTTCTTTTCTCTATTAGAACACTTTACTATTAACCTTAAACATGAAATAGTGATTGTCACAAATATTATCTGGATTGTTTATATTTCTGATCAAATTTTTCAAAATGCACATGCCCAATTTATATAATCAACTGAATATCAAGACTGCTTTAGAAACTATCTCAGCACAATCAGTACAATATTGAAATGATCTTTTCTAAATCAAAATTTGACATTTGGCAGTTTTGCTAATTAAATATTTTAATGTTATGAAACTACAATAGTAAAAGTTTTTCTAGCAAGTGATAAAATAATTTAACTGGCCTACTATCAGGGAGGCCAAATTAAAAACAATGACTAAGGTAAAAATTCAAGTACTCACTTTGTTATTTTATGTCACAAGAATACTTCTACCTCCAGGTTTCAAAGGAACCTCTTCCATTGCTCCAAACACATCAGTCTCAACAGAAAAAGTTAGTTCTAGACCCAGATCACTAATATCATTATCTAAAATCCATTGCAAATTTTTGGCATATTCTGGATCAATTGATGTCACATCTTGATAATTTACAGGAATACCTAAAAAATGCAAAAATATAGCAGTTACACTAAATGCTGCTGCCTTTCTGTATCTGTTTAATGGTTAAAAGACTGCCCTCTACAGAAGTTCTGGAAAACTGCAAAATATAATCCAGTTCACAGCATGTCTTAAATGGACATTAATTCCTAAATTTGGAAGTGTGTTAAATTATGCCTATGTTTCTTCCACATCTTCACAATGTAATCTTTCTTTGAAACAGCTATTAAGGAAGCTACTATAAACTTCAGAAGTGCTAATTACCTTAAGTATACTCATACTAAAATGTATTATTTGCCTAAACATACACACTAAAATGGAAAATAGAACTTTCAGACAGAAGTTTTTTTTAAGTAGGTCATTTTTTCTCCCTCTAGTCCCCAAATATCTTACAAACATAGATGGTCTCCAATCAAAAATTATTTCGTCCAAAATGCTACTGCTTATCTACATAGTTTTCCCTTAAAAGCTCTAACAAAGGCAATGCAAATAGGTATCTATGGAAATAATAATAGAACCATACCAAGAATGTGCTTGTAGAATGATCGTGTGAAATAAATATTACACTTGATCTTAGCCAAAAGGCTGAGAAGCGATGTGTGAAATAAATATTGACCAGCTGCCTATGGTTCAAAGCTAATCCCAAGATTTGTCCAGCAAATCTGAAATAGTTCAAGTGATCAGGATTTACATAGGAGTTGCTATTGGGCTGGAAAGTTGTTCCTATTAAAATAAGTACAGAATAATTTATTCTTAAAAATCCACATGAAGATGAATAATTTCAGTGTACATAAATTAATTCACATGCAATTTTAGCAAAGCTAAGGTTCATTATACAAGCTTCCACAGGAATATTCTTTTTTTTTACATTTTTAAAATAACTTTATTACCAAACACACACACATACAAGGGCTGGGGATTTAGCTCAGTGGTTTCAGCGCCTGCCTTGCAAGCTCAAGGTCCCAAGTTTGATCCCCAGTACCAAAAAAAACAACAAAAAAACCCCACCACACACATACATACAAAAAATTAAAACCATTCAAAGAAGAACAATGTAAGGGGGAAAAAACTACAGTAATATTCAAATACAGTAGAACTCAACCAAAACAAAACCGGAAAGCACTTAAACATTTTTCCATATAACTTAAAAAAGCATCTCAAGCACCAACAAGACACCAGAGGATGTGATTTGTTTCAGAAAGGTCCCCAAGCACTTGGGTTGGAGGGAACCACCAGTGTTTCCTTCTTCCCCTTGTCTTCTCCCTTCTCCTCCCAGCTGCTTTAAAGTTGATTTTTAACTTTTTGAGGAGACGAAGTGAAAACAAATCTATAAATATATTTTTTAAAGTATTTAACTTTTTTTATGGTGTTTTTCTCGTCCCCCTCTCTGCCCATACTCCCTCTCCCTGGGGAGCCCTTAGGGTCCCCAGAACTGGCAGGGCCCCTGGGGACAGAGCCACCCCATGAGCTTGGGGTCCTCCAGTGGGGGGGGGATTCTGGGATGGCCCCATCCTGGATTGCTGCCAGGAGAGAGGAAAGGGGCCCTCAGGCCATGCCCCAACGTGGGGTGGGGAAGGCCACCCACAGCTCTGGGCCTCTTTTTGCCCTTTAGGGCTGTCACTAGAGAGAGGGAAGAGGGTGACCAAACATGGGGGTGGGCATGAGAGGGTGTCAGGTAGAAGCAACTGACTTCATTTGTGCCACATGCATGGGCATTGCAACCTTGTGCTCCCTCCCCTAGGCCCACAGCTGCCTGGGGCCCAAGTTGCAGTGAGCAGGGTGGGGTCTGGGAGGGGGCCAGAGGCAGATGTGGGGGTCACAAGTGGGAGCCGCTATTGGGCTGAGTGCAGCAAAATAGGGAGCCAGAAATGGGCAGCTCTCCCAGGGAGTGAGCAGCTACTGTAACTTTTTAAAATTAAGACAAAAAGCCTTGAAGAAAATTTTATTTTTCTAAATGTAACCTCAGTATTTATGTAATTTGTACAGGGGCCATGCCCCAAACCCCTGCCCTCCTGGGGTAGATCTTGAGGGTGGGTCGGCATGGGAGAGGGTCTTTTACCCTATGTCACAGCCCACCTTCACCAGCGGTGTCCAGAAAGGGGCTTTTTCAAAACCCAGGCAACAGCTGGAGCAGACCTTTCTTAACTCTCCCAACTGCCTTCAGTCAGAACAACCCTGCCTCTGTGATCAGGGGAAGGGTGGGGGAGACTCTACGCACAGCCTAGATATCAAGGGGATGCACTGCCCACGTTGCGAATCCCCTAACATCTACCCAGTGGTTGTCTTGCCCCAGTTTAGGGTGCCAAGATGGAAGTCACCTCTCTGGGCTTTCTCTTGGAGATAGCTGGGGGTTCGGGGTGGCTTTTAAGCCTGGGGCATGGCAAATCAGGGCCAGAGAGGGGGCAGCTTGGGACTCAGGTCTGTAACTCCCCAGCCCCTTCACTCTGCTCTTGTTTCACTCCACCACCACTCACACCCTGCTCCCCCACCCAGGGGAGGAGATGCTGATGAATTCCTCCTCCTTCCTGCAGCAGACAGACCCAGTGAGTGAATCAAGCAAAGTGCTTACAATGTGTTGTGTGAACGGGGCCTTGGGAGGGCATGCCTGTCAGGGATGAGGTGGCATTTATATGTGCAACGACCCTTGGTGTTTCCCTTCCTTGATGGCTCTGGGGTATGTGTGCATGTGCCTGAGTGGGTGTGTATGTGTGAATGTGAGTGTGTGTGTCAGTGGTTTCTACTTTCCCTGGGATGCTGACCCAGGAATGGTGGACATGGTCACAGTCCTATGTACAGAGCTTTCTTTTGTATTAAAAAAAAACTCTTTCAATAAATGTATCATTTTTGTGCACAGACCAAAAAAAAAAAAAAAAGAAAGGTCCCCAAAACCAACACTGAACAAACAGTGGTCTGGAAAAAACTCCAGTTAGTTAGCAGACTCCACATAAGCCAAACTTCTCCCTAATTTAAATTTCAATAGTCATATGACATGTGATGGAAACACAATCTGAGAAATACGTTATTAGGCCATTTCATCCATGTGTATCCTTAATTACACTTTTAGTTTCTCACACTAGAGAAACTATTCGGCATTTACACATACGTGTCCTATTTATTTCACTTAAGAGGATGGCCTCAATATGCATCCATTTAGCTATAAATGTCTCTAGTTTCTCATTCTTTATGGCTGAGTAGTATTCCATTTTATAAAAAAACCACATCTTTTTTATCCAGTTTCCAGTTGATGGGCACTTGGGCTGCTTCCAAGCTTTAGCTATTACGAACTGCGCCACTATAAACATGGGTGCACATATATCGCTGTGGTATGTATGATTCTTTTAATTCTTTGGGGAAGATACCCAGCAGGGGGATAGCTGGGTCGAATGGGACCTCTAGTCCTAGTTCTTTGAGGTATCTCCACACTGATTTCCACAGTGGTTGCACCAGTCTGCACTCCCACCAACAATGCAGAAGGGTTCCTTTCTCCCCACACCCCTGCCAGCCAGCGTTTGTTATTGGACGATTTCTTGATAGCAGCCATTCTTTCTGGGGTGAGGTGGAATCTCAGTATTGTTTTCATCTGCATCTCTCGAATAACCAGTGATGTTGAACATTTTTTCATATATTTATTTGCTGCTTTTACTTCTTTGTCTGAGAAATGTCTGTTCATTTCAGATGCCCATTTTTGAATTGGGTCTTTGAATTTGGGGAGTCTGAATATACAGGAATATTCTTTGTGGAATACACAAACAGGCAGTAGAACTGGGAAAGACAGAAGACAACCAGTAATTCACACGTACTTATTAGAGCAAAGTCAGTGTGTAGACAGAAAATTGTACAATACTTTTGACTAAAAATAGCTGGAAGAATGTCTGAGGAACCCTGGAAAAATATGGTAAATATCATTGATAAACACACACACACACACACACACACACTCTTTCCTAAGTGTGTAAAGTAACTACGAGGCTATAAATTAGATATTGTCTTATTCATCTATACATGCCCATAGCAGTAGGTATTCCTTAGATTTTGTTCTTAAGGAATAGGACACTCTGAGGAGAACTAAAAATTTCAAATGTACAACTGCTGTTAAGTAATGGACCTCATCACTGAACTTGATGCCTATTAACAATGATAAAAAAACCACCTAAGTCTACAAATCAATTCTTCCATATGGCAAATAATTAAGCTGTAAAAATTATTACTGAGGTAAAAGTAAAAATGGCAAGGGTTAACAGTTAATGATTACTGTTAAAACCTAATGCCATGAAGAATGATTCTACTTCTACAAAGTATCTAGAATAGGCAATATATTTTTATACACTCAAAGTAGATTAGTAATTTGAGATTAGAGGAAGGTTGAATGAGGAGTTACTACTTAACAGTTTCTTCTTGAGCTGATTAAAAAGTTCTCAAATTAGTGGTGATGGTTGCCTAGTATATTGTATGTACTGTACTTAATGCCACCAAATTATACTTTTACATGGTTACAAATGTCAATTTTATGTCATATATTTTACCACAATCTAGTACAATAGAAAAACTTAATGCTAACATCTCAAATTCAACTCTCCTTCCTATTTCTTTCTGTGATGACCAGTAACTTGGGATTATAAATTTACTCATTTATTCTACAAATATATAACAAGCTTATGCTATATACTGAGGCTACAAGAAAGAATAACTGATAAATCTAATGAAATAGATTCAAGGAAAAATAAAGGATGAGATATTCTCTTCTTATAAAAGAATGTAAACACTGGGGAAAAGGGGCTAGGAATGTACCTCAGTGGTAGAGCGCCTGCTAGGCAAGCATGAGCCATGGGTTCAAGCCCCAGTACCATTTTTAAAAAGCTACTGGGGAAAGAAAACATATCTAAGGAAAGTAAATATTTTCAAGAAAATCAGGCAACTGTGCAAAACATCTGAAACTGAAATCTGACCATCACTTCAAACAGAAGTATTAATTCAGAAATCTCTCAAATATACCTCACAAAAATGAGGTGGCAATTATTTGCATATCACCTACAATATCAAATTACAGCTCTATAGGTCACAAGCACCTTTTTCCACAAAAAGAACTGTTTAACTGTAGCTTTTTTAGTTGCCAGGTCATGATTTCTTAAAAAGACTAAAAGTAAAAGTTAGTATGAATAAATAAATTATGAGTTAAGATTTAATATCACAATTTCTAGATGTTGGTTTTCATGACTAGTAATTTAAAGACTTAGAAACTCAAATGGGATTACCAAATTTTTTTAAGTCCACTTACTAGCAACACTATTTTATAAAAGAAAATAGGACTGATGAGAATGTCTTCACGGCCAGCATTAGATCTTGAGACAAGCATTTAAAAACCACTTGTTTACAGGACTGTTATACTGAGTTAAGTTCCATTTATAATTCTACCATTCATCAGCTCTGTAAATATAGACAAAAATTCTGAATTTCAGCTTTCTCTTCTATAACATATGAATACCTCACCTGGCTCACAGTGCTATTGTGGGGTCAAAGATAAAATGTATTGAAGTAGTTTGAAAAATATGACAAGTCACAGAAAAAGTCTAGACCACTCAACTTACCATCAGCTGACTGGGTAAACAGTGCATAATCAGGATTGACTATCTCATTAGACAGAATATCAAACCACTCACGCACAACACCTTGACCCTGAATTCAAGAAAATAAAATTTATCATTAATACAAATACATTGAGGAATTTTTTCTAACTAATAACAAAATTAAAATCATACTAAATTTCTTCTCATCAATTAAATATTAAATATTAATCAAATGTGTTTCCATTGTTTATATACAGTGATTCCTAAATCACTTATTTTTATACTTACCATGCCTTCTTCTCCATGGAACCGTACAGCAATCCCTTGCTCTAGCTTTGCACAATTTGCTTTTGACACAACTTCACAGCTACTCCTAAAACTAGAATCTAAATATGTAGTATTGGTTAATTTTACATATTAAACTTTATAATAACAAGTACTTCATACCTCACACATATATCAGTTTCTTTGCTAAACATACCTCTGTGAACCAGCAGAATATCATTTTCATTCACTGGCCTGTGTACCATGTCTGAATCTGGTTGTCCTGAATGCAAATGTTCATAGAACCATTCGCAACGATCTTTGAACAGGTACCCCAAAAAATGACAGTAAAATATGTTAGCAGTATTTCAGTCACCTAATAACCAGATTTATTAGCATGCTTAGTACTAGTAAATTTCTACAAATAATCATTCTTAGACCTTAATTTACAATAAGTAGTTAATAATGTTCTAATAATTCAACAACTATTCACAAAAACTATTCAGATCATAGGTGAAATGCTTTACCTAAATAAGGTATTTTTTTAAATCCTACATTTATAACAGCAAGAATTGATGTCATATCTAAGAATTTAATATCTACATAACTGAACATATTTACTATTTCTTTTAAATCCAAAAAAGCTTACAAGAATGAATTTTCACACCCAGAAAAATGATGGTACATGTTCCATTTAACTTTTCATGAAAGTACTCCTTTACACTTATCTTTAAACTTATTTTTATCCTTTGGAATATAAGGCAGCAACTAGAAAGAAATTTGTTATCCTTCAGTCTTCCATTCTTCTACCTTAATATCTGAAGAATAAGATCTCTTGAAGAGTAAAGAAAGTTTAAACCTTTTTTTTATCTGCTAGGTAAAGCAAGCTGCAAGTGATCTGCAATTATTATAATTAATCAGAAAGTATAATTGAGTACCTAGTATGTGCCAATACTATAATAAGAGCAGTAGAACTCTCAATTTATATTAAATCAAGTTCTTAACAGTGAAGTATGAACTACAAATACACCATGAATTTAGAAACTGCAGATAATTGCAATACAAAGGCTTCACAAGGTCTTGGTTTGAACTAAAACTTAAAGTTCTGTAGGACTTGCTAAGCAGAGAGAAAAAAGGCAGACCAGTTAAGGGAAACAAACAGAAAGGCACAGGAGAAACTGCCTTCCTTGGAAGATGTAGCAGTTATCAGTGCCTGTTAACAGCCTAGCAAACAAAGAAGATTACTTAAACTTGCAATCAAATCTCAACACAATATGACAATGACCCCAATCTACCCTACTTCATGCTTAAATGAAATTTCTGCAGCAATCATTATAGTTTTAGACACTTTTCCATCTGCCAGCCCATACCTTTGCTAGAATGTTCATCCTCCCCTTACTCCTCTCACAAACTTCCATGTTTTTCAAGCTTTTGAAAGTCACTTAAAATCTACCTCTTTTTTGGAATTTCTCTTTACTACAAGCTCTTCATCCCTTAAACTCCTAAAGAAACACATTATAATTAATGATTTCTAGCTTAGAGAAAGGAAATGATTTCTATCTCCAAAACAACTACCATTCATTGAGTATATATGACTCTACACTTCATTCTTCACAATAGTTTGAAGAGATGAATATCATCAATTCCATCCAACACCACAAAGAAGTCCCCTTTCAGGCAATTTTTAAAATAGCAGAAACTTTCATTTTACCTAAATTAAATATTAGTTTTGTTTTAAAAGACTTACTTTTCAAAAAAAAAAGAATGAAAGTCATTTTTGGGCTGGGGATTTAGCTCAGTGGTTCCACCACCTGCCTAGCAAGCACAAGGTCCTGAGTTCAATCCCCGGTACCAAAAAAAAAAAAAAAAAAAGAATAAAAGACTTATTTTTTAAATCTTATAAAAATATTAATTTAGATAACTGCCAACAGATTAACTACTTTTTAAAATATCTTTTTCAGTAAGAAAAGGAATTAATGGTCCCTTTTTAAAAGTTAAATGCGTAATTTTGTCTTTATGTTCAACAGCCTTCTACATTTTAATAAAACACTGCCCCATGTATGTTATTATATGCACTAGTGTGCATATGTTTAATTTTTAGTAAACAGGTTGGAATATAATGAATTTGAAATTTTAATGCTGATTATTTCTAACATTTTGGTAAAACAGAATAAATAAAATATTGCACTGAAGCAATGTACTTTAAGTATGAGCTTTGATGTAAGATAAACATGGCATGAAATCCTGGTTTATCACTAACTTTGTGATCTTAGGCAAATTACTTATCCTCTCAAAACTTTATAGTTTTTTCACCTATAAAACAGAGAAAAACTCTATTTCAAGGATTGTGAGAATGAAATGAAATAATGCAAGTAGATCGTAATAATCATAACTACAATCATAAATTAGCTAATAATTAGGAAGCACCTATAACCCAGGTACTTTTTAAGCACTTTACATGCAATTACCACATCCAACTCTCACAACATTAGCATAAAATAGGACTGTTATCCCCATTTTACAGAAGAGAAAAATGTAGCACCAAGGAGTTAAGTAACTTGTGGAAATACTCAACATCAACAACACTCAATAAATGGGTGTTGGTCTATTACCATTCATAACAATATAAAAATTATTGTCAATAACTATTTAAAATGACAGTAAAATTACTTGCCATTATAAGATCTCAAACTGTCTTTATCTATAAAATGTGAACTGAGAAAACAAATGTCAATTTTTAAACTAATTCATATGAAACATTAAAAGGTACAAGCTGCTACCTTCAAAAGCTAATAAGATATCTGTAAGATGAAAACATACATGTGTACGCACGCACGCGCACACACACACACACAGGCATACATACAAACACCTACACAGCCAAAGGGCGCATTTTTGTATATAAACTTTCTGAGTACCTGAGTTTCCATATATAATTCACAAAACAGGACTGATTACAGTGGCTCCTCTTAATAGCATTTGTACACCAATACAAAATGTCTCTCCCTTTAACTACTGGGCACCTGAAAACCACCAACAGAAGAAGTCAATCCTTTAGTAGTGGTAGTTGCTCTTTAACTTTTTTGGATGGAACAGGCTCTAAGTTACAAAAAAATTCCAAGTACAAAAGAGTAAAAGCACCTTTATTTTCCTTGATGTGAGAGTAAGTTGCCAATATTCTGCCCAGTCACCTAAATAAACACTTTGATAGATATTCTCTACAAAATAATTTCACATAACGAGATAACAACTATTAGGGACACTGATGCATTACTACATCTAATGCTCAGACCTAATTTCAAGTTTTTATAATTTCACAGTAATATCCTTTGTAGCACAATGATTCATGAACTACATTTAACTGCCCATCTCTATTTCCTGTACTCTAGTACACTTCTTCACTCTTTTCTTAATTTGCATAACTTTAATACTTTGAAGACTGCAGTCCAGTTAATTTTGTAGCATGTCTGTCAGCTGCAGTTAGTTTGATGTTTCCTCGTGCTTAGACTCAGAGCATCATTGCTGGAGACCACAGAAGGCCACACTCTTCTCAGTGCATCTTACCAGCTGGCACACTAGTATGTCTACTCTGGTCACTGCCAAGCTTCTCCCCAGTGAAGCTCCTCTCTTTTAGTTAGGAAGTATTCTTTGAGGACTTATTTTGAGACTATAAATATGCCACATCTCATAAAACTTTCCATATTTATTCATTAATTTTTCAGTAAAGATATATAAGTTGGTTATTTATTTGTTTGGTTTTTTGAGACAGGCTCTTGCTATGTAGTTTAGGCCGGCTCTGAACTCACTACATAGTTCAGGCTGGACTCCAACTCACAGTGATCCTCCTGCCTCAGCCTGCTAGGTGCTGGGATTACAGGAGTGCACTCTCACGCCCAGCTCTCTTTATTTATACATTGCTGTCGTCATTTTGATGTTATGTTGTTCCTGGATTTGGACAATGGGAAGTCATCTGAGCTAACTTCTGAGTGATGGCAAATAATTCCACCATGTTTTGAATGCTTCACTTTCCTTGACAAAAAAATGTTCTAGGTTCATATTGTACTTTTCATAACCCAGCTCTGAAATCTGCTATTTTTCTCTAATGAGCCCTTGTTCATCCAGAACAGTATATAAACACCAAGAGCTGGGTGCCAGGTTTGCTTATCTATCAATAAAGAATAAAAGCTCTAAGTTCACACAGATATCTCTAATTCAAATTCAACAGTGCAGAGGCTGTTCTGGGTTCTGCCCTTTTATAACTACTTGCTCCAAAAATAAGAAACTAGAGTTACTTTTCTCACCAATCTTCAAGATCCCCCCCAACCTCCCATATATAACAATCTCCTACTGCTGACAAAACCTCTTTGCTGCAGAATGCCACTGAGGCTCTGTCAAATAACTCCAACACTGCTGCCACCCTCCACATGGGCTTCCTCCTTATGCCACCTTCAACTTATATATCCCATGCTGAGCCGCTCTTCTACACAGATACCACCCTACCATGTCCAAACAAAATCCTCTTCACCCTGGTGCATCAACAAAACTCCTTTCTGGGTCAACAGGGTAGATGTATAATGCAGATATTTTCTGACTGCATCGTTCAGGAGAAAAAAATCAAAAGGAAGTGAAAAGTAGAGATGGTTATGAAAAAGAGTGAAGTACCTCTCTTTCAAAAACTAAAAGCTGTTTTCACCTATTATTTCATTTGCCCTCGAGAAGAGTCATACACTGTAGTGTAGGTTAAGAAAATGAACTCAGGAAGCTACAATGTAGTTCAGTGGCAGAGTGCTTGGCTACTATGTACAAGGCCCTAAATTTGATCCCTAGCACTGGAAAAAAAAAAAAATGAATTTAGAGGGTTAGGAGTGTGGCTCAGAGTTAGAGCATTGGCTTAGCATGTGCAAGGCCACAGATTTGATCACTGGCAAATAAATAAATAAATAAATAAATAAATAAATAAAGTAGAAAGTAAGTAAGTCCTGGTGGTGTAGCTCAGAGGTACAGCCCCTGCCTACCACATACAAGACTCTGGATTTTATTCCCAGAGCTGGGGAAAAAAGAAAGAACTTATGAACCAAATAGAATTTTAAGTTCTGGTTCTCCTGCTTGGTAACTAAATGAATTAAACAAGTTACTTAACCCCCTTTAGCTTCAATAAAAGAAGCTAACTGTTCAGAAAATTATTCATTTAAAGCAAATATATGGTACTGAGCCTAAAATTAGCATTCAAACAATGTATGTTATTACTGCCTTCTCTTTTACCTTTCATTATTAAATGGATAGCAAAAGATCTCTATATACATGTGCATATTATGAAAGTTAATTTTTAATTTTTTTTAAACTTCTGAAACAGTGTCCCTAAAGACATTAAAAAACTACTTTGGTATTTATAATTTTATGACTACTTAACCAAACCACAGCCTCCTAACACATCAGACAAATTATTTTCTAAAACTTTGGCAGGATCATGTAATTCTTCTGAAGCAAAATAACACACTGCCTAACAGCCTAGCAAACAAAGATTTAAGCTACCAACACAGTATGACTCCAACCTATTTCACTTCTCACTTAAAACAAAATTTCTGCTGCAATCACTATAGTTTTAGACACCTTTCCATCTGCCAGCTCATACTTTTGCTACAATGTTCATACTCCCCTTTACTATTTTCACAGTATTCCATGTTTTTCAAGCTTTTGAAAGTCACTTAGAAATCTACCTCCCTTGTGAAACTTCCCTTTACCTAAACTCTTCATTCCTTAAATTCCTAAAGAAACAAGTAATATTATAACTACTGATTTCTAAAAAATTATTTCTATCTCCAAACAACTACCATTTATTGAGCACATATGCTAGTTACTCTTTAAATACTTCACTTTTACAATAGTTTTATGAAGTCGGTGCCATTTATCCCTATTTTATACATGGACAACTCAAGGCTCAAGGATGCTAAAAATGTGCCCCAAATCACATGGCTACTAAGAAGCAAAACAAACTTTTCCCCCAGCTTATTTCACTGAACCTGAGATATACGGAATGAATCTGTACAAGCTGGTAGAGGAAAGGCTGTCAGGTCAAGCAAGTTCAGAAAATTAGCAATGTTAAATAACTATTTTCACCAAAGGATTTCTCAGACCCTTTTCTATACTGATATTGTGCTTTATACATTTCCAAAGGACATATGTTACATTTCCCAAATATATTTGGGAATAAAATCTTTTTCTCAATGACCATCCACCTTATGACTGGTATGCCATGTAACTCATTTCAGGAAATGGGGCAATGTATTTTTGTCTTTGCACAGGCCTCTGCACATAGTAGGCACTCAATACACATTTCTTGCAGAAAAAATTTACTTCTTAAAGTAACATGTAATTCCATCCCTCTTACAAGAAGTTTTAAGTCTAATAATTACTAAATATTCCAATTTAAAAAATTAATTTCATTAGATTAAAATCAAGAGGAAGAAAATTTCTACCTGTGCTTTTATGATATGCATGAATCTTGACATCAACTCAGGACATTCAAGGAGAAAGTGAAAGTGGTCAAATATAATTTTGGGGTTTCTAAAAGAAAAATATATTTGTATGAGTGGACAGGAAAGATGAGTACTATAATTGTAAATTCAGATACAGAGATCTGGAAGTAAAGGCAAAAAACATATTAATCCCCACCTACATTTTCAATTGTTACTAAGCAATTTTCAATTATAACAGAAATAGCTTTTTAGATGAAATTATATGTAAAGGAGAAAAGGCTGCCATGGCAGTCTCTAAATCCCAAAAAGCCTTACCTATTAACAAAGCATTTTAAAACTTCATCATGTTTGCAGACAAATTCAATGAAACGAGGTGAAGTCATTCTGTAGGAGGTAAAAAACTATAAGAATACATAGGTACAAATTGGTGATATGATACAGCAAATGTGATAAATATATACTGAACTGGACTAGCTTCTAGAACTGGACTACCTTCTAGACCTTTTGAAAGAATTTGGGTTTAGATCTTCTTTATAATTTAGAAAACTGAGGCATACCTAGTCAATTTTTAAAGTGAAATAAAATATCCAACTTCTCCTTAATAAATGATATAAGGGCCAGGGATTTAGTTCAGTGGCACCACACCTGCCTTGCAAGTGCAAGGTCCTGAGTTCAATCCCCAGTACCAAAATAAATAAATAAATGATTTTATATATATATATATATATATAAAATACATACACATGTACGAGATCCTATAAAAAGTGGCATTCACCATTTACACAGAAATAACTTATCACTTGTTCAAAATTTAAATATTTTGTACCAGATCTAGATTTGTACAATGAGTATCCTAAATAAGATCAGAATAGAACCTAGAATCAACAAATAATTATTTGTTGTTACTGAAATTACAAAAATATAGTTTTTCTTCATCTATCAGAAAAAAAAAGCTACAACCTTCTTACCCTGGAGGCATCTGACAGGAGCAGCACATGTAAAAAGCTTGAATGACAGCACTTAGCTGGTTGGCTGTCATAGAAATAACATCTTGACAATCTGCACTGGCTTCCTGTTTCCCTGCAAGAGCATCTGGTTTAGATTCTCCTGTGCCAGTCGATAGATGTTCATAGCTCCCAGGTCCTGGAGGTTCAAATGGTGGAATGGAAGTAGCCCCTTGATCTTGGCCTTTTTGTTTCAGTAAAAGAGAAGTGATATCTGTTGAATCCTTCTTGTTTTTCATCAATTCTGTAGCTATTAAAACTAGCCATTCATCTAATGAGTGCCAAAGCAATTCCAGAGGCTGAGAGAAAAAGAAATATGCTTTTTAATCACTCTTAAACTACAAGACGAAAAAAACAAAAACAAAAATCTACTCCACATAGCAAAATAGTATATAAGAAAAAATACTAAATACTTCTATTTTACAAAGTTAATGACAGTAAAGATTAAAGGTAAGTAGCAAAAATAGATAAATGTCATATATATGGCAAATTTCTTCATTATAGCAAACATTTAATCTGTACACACAAGGTATGATAGAAAAATATGGTGAATGTTTAATTATGTATTCTTTAGAATAAAAAGGAAAATGTAAATCTAACAAATATTTCATAAGCAATCTCATTTCAATTTTCAAATATTTAGTTTTAAAAACTCACAATTATGTTAATCCCCTAGCATTTACTTTATTATGCAAACAATTTTCAACTACATAAAACATATCTCTTTTCAATCTAAAAAAATGAAAATTCTTAAATAACCTAATAAACAGTTGACAGTGCTCCCTTTTTATGGGTATTTCTAGAATTTTGATAATTCATGAGAAAAATTATAAAATGTACCATATTCATACTCACATAATATATGCTTACACATACACACACCATAATCCAAAGTTAATAATAATATTTAAAACAAAAAATATAAATACCAAACCTAAATAAATACTGACTAGCAAAGTTTTTGGTGGTAGAGATCAAACCCAGGGTCTCTTACACATGCTAAGCACATGCTCTACCACACTCCCAGCCCCCAGCAAATTTTTAATTCCAAGTAAAGATTAACAGTTTAAAAAAAGGCAGAGAGAGGGTTGCTTCTTACCCCTAGACTATTTTAAACACTCCTACTGAGAATAATGAACTTTCTTCTGTGATTTAGTTAATGTTAATGCAAGTAACATTTTATTTTTTAAATCATGTCGTCATAAATGCAACAACAGGAAGAAATACCAAAGATAAAATATAAACTTAATCTATAGTAATTTGTAGTGGGACTTGGTGAGACATGCTTATAATCCCTGCTCTCTGGGAGGCGAAAGCAGAAGAGTCACAAGTTCAAGCCTAGCCTGAAGATACAGCTTACTGAGACCCTGTCACAAAATAAAAAATAATAAAGGACTAGGATGTAACTCAGTGCAAAGGCCCTGGGTTCGATCCCCAATAACACACACAAACACAACACACACACACACACGTAGTTTTTTAAAGAATCAAAAATATAAATGCCCACCTACTTTATTAAAAGATCTGCTGGTATATTTTTTATCCCAAATAAAGATTAACTGTTCTTAAAAGGGTATATGGGTTAACAGTCAAACAGTCTGTCTTACACAGTATTTTAAATACAGTATTCCTATTAAGAATGTGAGATGTTTTTCTGCAAATGAATATGAAAATTGATCTTACTTTTTGAATCTTAAATGATCACAGAAACTAGACCATGTGCTTCTGAAAGATCTGCCCCTTAAAGAATTTTAACCCAAGAAATAATCTTACTTTTAGGAACTACTATAGAAAGAGATCATACACCCATTTTTTAGAACTTTGAAAATGTTTAAATAACCTATTCTACCAGGAAAATCTTCCCAATTATTACCTAACAAAGCCTTCAATGCATCCTCAGCCGTTTTGTTTTCAGATTTCTGTAACATTATCTTTCTGAAAATATTTTACTTATTCAATAGGTAAATAATTAAAAAACCCTAGTTATTATTCAAAAAGTGAAAATAAAACAAACTAAATCACCACTACTACATACAGACCAACAAAGTCTAGTTCATTCACTGAATCAATGTATTAGGTAGGCAAGCAAGCAGTATTTCCTTTTTTGCTTTAGCCTAATTTTCCCTCCATAAGGCTAAACCAAGCACCCCTCTCATCTACAAAGGGGGCTTTTCCATAGTTAGGCACAAAAGTTGAAATACTTTCTTCCCACACCCCCGCCAGCATTTGCTATTGGTTGATTTCTTGACAGCAGCCATTCTTTCTCAGGTGATGTGGAATCTCAGCGTTGTTTTCATCTGCATCACTCGAATGACCAGTGATGTTGAACATTTTTTCATGTGTTTATTTGCTGCTTTTACTTCTTTGTCTGAGAAATGTCTGTTCATTTCAGATGCCCACTTTTGAATTGGGTCTTTGAATTTGGGGGGTCTGATTTTTTTCAATTCTTTATATATTCTAGATAGTAGTCCTTTGTTTTTTCCCATATTGTAGGTTGTCTGTTAGCTCTGTTGGTGGTTTCTTTTGCGGTGCAGAAGCTCTTTAATAAGATGAGATCCCAGTTGCTGATTCTTTCTGCTAGTTCCCGTGCCGCTGAGGTTTTGTTCATGAAGTCTTTTCCTATGCCAATGTCTTTGAGAGTTCTAACTTATCTTCCAGCAAGTTTAGTGTTTCTGTCTTAATATTTAGATCTTTAATCCACTTTGTTCTTAGTTTAGTGCATGGTGATAGGTATGGGTCTAGTTTTAATCTCTGGCAGGTTGAAATCCAGTTTTTCCAACATCATTTATTAAATAGGCTCTCTTTCCTCCAATGAGGGTTCTTGGCTCCTTTGTCAAAGATGAGGTGGCTGAGTATGTCTGGAGTTGTTTCTGCATCTTCTAATCTATTCCACTGATCCTCAGGTCTGTTCTTTTGCCAGTACCATGCTGATTTTATCACAGTAGCTTTGTAGTACAGTTTCATGTGGGGGATTGTGATACCCCCAGCCATGTCTCTGTTGCTTAGAATTGCTTTAGCTATTCTAGGTCTCTTATGGTTTCAAATGAATTTTTGGATTGTTTTCTCTAGTTCTGTGAAGTATATTGTTAGAATTTCAATCAGCATTGCATTGAATCTATATAGTAGTTTTGGAAGTATGGCCATTTTCACTATACTGGTTCTTCCTACCCAGGAGCAAGGGGAGAAAGGAACCCTCCTCCATTGCTGGTGGGAGTGCAGAATGGTGCAACCACTGTGGAAATCAGTATGGAGATACCTTAAAGAACTAGGACTAGAGGTCCCATTTGACCCAGCTATTCCCCTGCTGGGTATCTTCCCAAAAGAATTAAAAGAATCATACCACAGCAATATATGTGCACCCATGTTTATAGTGGCGCAGTTTGTAATAGCTAAAGCTTGGAAACAGCCCAAGTGCCCATCAACTGGAAACTGGATAAAGAAGATGTGGTTTTTGTATATAATGGAGTACTACTGAGCCATAAAGAGTGAAAAACTAGAGTCATTTATAGCTAAATGGATGCATATTGAGGCCATACTCTTAAGTGAAACAAATAGCACACACATGTGTAAATACCAAATAGTTTCCCTAGTGTGAGAAACTGATAGGGTAAACAAGGGTTAAAATGATTAAAATGAATAACTGATAATCTGAAATAGGAAAAAAGGTCCAAAGACGAAGGGGTGAAGGGAGGGGAAGGGGAAAGGAAAGGAGGGAAAGGAAAAACTATGAGAAAAGAAAAAAAAAATGGAAATGATGTCTATGTAAATGGGGGGGGTAAAGGGTGCACAGGTAATGGGAAAAAAATAAGAACCAAGATATATCATGTACAGGTACAAACACCCAACTATAAATGTAAACAAATTATATACCTAAAATGTACCAATAAAAGAATTAAAAAAAAAAAGTTGGAATACTAACATCCCTACTGCTTAAATAAAGGCAAAATTACCGACTGCCATGAACTCTGACATGATACCGTCACTAAAATTGTCTCAGAATTCTAATCACAATCCACATATGAGCCTATTGCTTCTCTTCAGAAGCAAAAATTAAGTGTGGCATAGACAAGAAAGAACTTTGTATGTAAGCAAACTATTTAGCTTTACATCAGAAAATAAACTTCCAAAATGGAAAGAACAGGTGGTAACGTAAAACTATTTGAAACAAAGGAAAAAAGGAATGATTGGCCTCTACATGAAAAGTGATAAAACCTAGATAATCAACATATTAGATGGAAATGAAGTCTAAGTCAAGACATGATATAGCTGATCATGCAGATGAGCACTGAATCTAAACCTGTTACAATCCTATTTTCAAACACCGACAATGAGCAAAAATTACAGGTGAATTTTGAATAATCCAAAAATAATATCAAAGAAAAAATGGAACTATGTGAAAATAATAGTGACAAAAATACTAAAAAGTAGTTTTTTTATATAAGAATACAGCAAAGAATTAGAAGAAAATGGAGGGGGCGGGGATTTAGCTCAGTGGTGCGGGCACCTGCCTTGTAAGCTCAAGGTCCTGAGTTCGAGCCCTGGTACCACCCCCCAAAAAAGAAACCTTACAGGGCCAGGGATTTAGCTCAGTGGTTCTAGCTCCTGCCTTGCAAGCGCAAGGTCTCGAGTTCGATCTCCGGTACCAAAAAACAAACAAACAAGAAAATGGAGAAAAAAGTAAACCTTTATGGGATTTACTTTCTCTCTCAATCTCTCTCTCTTCCTCTCCCTCGCCTCTTCTTCCCCCCCCGCTCCTTTTCACCATTCACCATATCTATGATGATTTATGAATAATAAAATAGGACATTCAACACTGTACATATCAATTATTATTCAAAAATGAGCCAACTTGCTATAGAAGAAAGTTCCTCGGCACTGTAAAACTATCACTCCATTTCATATTATTCAGTGATTTTGACTACAGAATCATATTTCTATACAACATAACAATGACATGATGATCATACATGATTTATAAACATTTTAAATTATACTTCAAAGCTATAATATATAATCCCAAAGTTACTTAAAACTTTTTTAAAGTATCAAGGTGTGCTGAGGTGAGGTGCAATTTGACAAGAAAGCATTACTAAATTTTAATATTGTATATAGTACATTGAAATACTCTCTAAGCCTGACTCTTCTCCACTTGGTAATATCAAATATCAAAATCCAAATGATAAGATCATCAAGTTAAATTTCTCAATCTTCCTTGGTGTCCAAATTACAATCCTATGAAATCATTAATAGTCATAAACTTTTTTCTCAAAATAAAAGCACATCATAAATTGTCCTCCCCATGCTCATTCTGCTGAGACAATAAAAAGTTTCACCTTCAAATATTCCAAAGTTCCTAAAAGTTAAAAGTCTCTTAACACTGAAAGAATGGTTGTGTTATGATTAACTTAAAGGACTTCTAAAATCAGAAAATAATATAAACAACTTCACCTACTGAAAAGACATAGCTTTAAACCCACTCATTTTTAATGAAAAACCCATTAGTTAATCCCAACAGTGAAGTGAAATGTTAAAAGTGCCTATTAATAAAATGGAAAGTAGGGATCAATTGCTACCTTAGAAAAAAATGTGGTAAAAGTTAAAATGATATTTCCAGTCTAACACTTCAGCAACTCAGCAAACAGTAAAGATTTTCACAACTTGAATCACCCCCAAAATGAACAGGAAACCATATATGCATTGATGGGAATGCAGTTTCTACTTTTATCCTTGTGAGAAGGCAGATCATTTTGTTCGACATTTAGTTCATAAAAGTGGATACAAACAGACCAATAAACTCCTTAGGAGTTAACATGTGTTAATGTTTTTAAAAATTAGCTGCATTTTGGAATACAAATGTTTTACCAAAAAGAAGTTCATAATTCAAGAAAAAATAAGCAGTCAATGGCAAGAGCACTTGTCAATGATGCTGAAAATACCTTTAAAAATGAAGTAGACACAGATAAAAGAAACTGGAGGCCAGGGATTTAGCTCAGTGGTGCTGCCGCCTGCCTTGTAAGTGCAAGGTCCCGAGATCGATTCTCAGTACCAAAAAGAAACCGAAAAGAATTTCATATATTTTGGATTCTATTTTTTAAAAAAGAAATATAATAATATCCTTTTCTACCCTGCTATGTCTGTACTGACTATGTGGAAAAGTAACATTTAAATCAAGCATTAAATGCCCATTAAGGGGCTAATTTGGACATCATTTCTCGTATCACTATCAAATAGGTGTAAGATTCAAATTTTAACAACAACAAAAAAAGACAATATTGAGTATAAGCTATACTCAACCTGGATAACAGCGATCATATCCATTCCTGATCTGATTTTCTATTTATCATTACAGATGAGGAAAAAGGATGAGTAAAAAGTAAAATCAGGGGTAGATTCGTCCTAACAAGAGTGAGCAATGCCAGAACACACTAAAAACAACTTCACGTGATATGAAGCAGTAAAACTCATAATAGCACCGACAAAGAGTATATCGATAATTTAGATTGAAATTTTACGAAGACAGTAAATTGCGAATCCCAACTAGTACTGGAGGAAGTGGTGTGTGAAAAGTCAGTCTGAATCAAAAGAAGATGCATAATTTTCTTCTTCCAGAAGGTGGCACAATGAGAAAAGAAATAAGAGAAAAAAACAAAGAAATATAAATATACATAACCTACATTTAGCTAAAAGCTTTCTTTCCTACTCTGATTTTTCAAAAACAGAAAATCAAACAGATGGATAAACACTTTTCCATACCTCTCTAAAAGAATACCGTATTTAGTAATAAAGAAATTGTTAGTGTCAAAATGATTGCAAACCACTTATTCATAAGTATTTGCCAAAAATTTTCCAGGTATCATAAACAAGGCCTTGGGTTTGATTCCAAGCACCATAAACAAACAAACAAACAAACAATTTGTAAGAAAAGAATCACTTAAAAAAGACTATTAATGTAGCTTCAAAGTTTACAGACAGTAAAACTCTCAATCCTAATTAGTTTTTAAGGAAGTAGTATATGAAAACATTTATACTACTTTTTGGATGGATAATCTTGTATTTATACTCAAAAGTTTAAGGAAATATAGGTTTTCTTGAAAACCCCAAAGCAAATTTTACACCATAAAAACTTCTTAAGCAAAATAAACTTTAAAAACTAACACAAAAGAGCTGTGGATGTAACTCAGGGTACTGTACTTGTTTAGCTCGTGAAAAGCCCTAGGCTTGATCCTCAGCACCAAAGGGATAAAAAGTTTTTTTAAAAAATGAAAATTATTAAATTATGCATTTCATAAAAATCTGAATTTGTAACAAATATAATGCCATGAAAAAGCATTAATATCAACTACATATATTCATTTTGTTTACTTCATAAAATTATACTATAACATGGATAGTAACACTGCTTTGGATTTTATTTGGAGTCATTCATTCTTCCAAAGATTCCATCGATTTGAGCTTGTATAAAAGAGGCAGCAGAAGCAATCCAAAATATTTTAAGAAAATATCTCAATGACTGTCGGGAGCAACGCTACATAATTTTAGGGTAAAATCATTTGGTTAGCCTAGTTCTCCTGCCTACAGCCCAGCTATGGAATTCCGAGACATAATTGCATTTTGGCCTCCGGTTACAACTGAGACCTCAATGATCCGGTGATGCTGGGATTCTCCTGGACAAGAAACATCCTGGGAGCTAAAAACATCCTGGGAGGAACAAACATCTACTCAGTTCCTCCTTGTTTTTGGATTGTTACATCTTATTTACGCAGGATGTACTGAACTCTCTGCAAGTCATTTGTTACATTTTGTTTCTCCCGATGTACTGAATAAAAGGTGCAGTAAACCGGGGGCTTTTGTCTTTGTTGCCCTGAGCAGCACTGATCAGACCCAGAGCTCAGCTTCTTCTCAGTCTCATTTTTCTACCTTTCCTGTAATTCGCCGTGTGCTGCCGTGGCTCGCAGGAGACCAGGACTCACTGCAGAGGTTCTGGTAACGTCCCCTTCCCCCGTTCCCTACAAATGACTCTTCCTTGAAGCAATCCCAAGAATTAACTGTTACTCTAGTGAATGAAAGTAATCTTACTTCTTAAACACACACACACAAATAAAACTTAATAAAAACTAGCTATCTTCTTTCCCTAATAAACATTTTAAAATGGTGGCTATGATATTAAAAACACAGGTCAAAAAAATTATACCCTAAATATTTCTACCCTTAAAATATTAACAATAAAAACTTTATGTGTAAGAAAAATACAGACGCTCACCAATTTAACCAGTTGTTTAGACAGTTGAAAGGAGAAAGGTGTATCTAACTTAAAAAGTGATACAGATATAAACCAAATTTACCTCCTGTTCCTGAGGTTTGATTAATGAATGCATGCTTTGTCAAATTCATCTCTTTTACGTCTATCCTCCTAACACTATCATATACTTTTCTGACCTTGAACACCTGACTTCTTGGAGTTTTATTTCCATTGTAGCCCATATCGATGCCATTACTGGGGGAGCAAGGACCAATTCGAAAGACATGACAAAATATCCTTACAATCCTTAAAGACTCTTCATTTGTGCATCATAATTGCTAGATAGGCTGAAAATACAAATTAAAATATGAACAGATTAGACAGAATAAAACATTATATCAAATATTTTTAAATATTTTCAGCCCACTGTTTCATAATGTAACTGGAATAAAATTCCTTCCCTATCATGATAAGATAGAACTGATTAACAGGAAGATATCAAATATACATTATTTGAATTGTATATAAATGGATTAATTTTTAAACACCTAGAATACAACCGATGATCAAAGCATAAAATATAAATTCCCCATATAGAACAGTTGGTATCTTTTACTTCCAAAACACCTTTCAACTTTCACTTCGAAAATTATGAGTCCCGCGGAAGACGCTGAATCAGCCCACTGCAGACAGGCAGGTCTTCGCAAGCCCTGCCGAGGTCCTGGGTCCCGCGGAAGACGCCATATCAGCCCGCGCCCTGGCAACAATCCACTGGACCCCCGACCCCCTACCCCCGCTCCTCTGTACAGCCACCTGGTCCACACTACAAAGAAACAGAGGACACCCGACCACCAGACCACGGTACTGGTTCCCACTGCTCCCGGCCCAGAGGTAGGGGCTTCTGAGCCACCGTCCCACTGCTCCTGGTCCAGTGGAAGGGGCTTCCTGGCCACCATCCCTCCCGGTGCTCCCAACCCAGAGGAAAGGGCTTTTGGGCCACCTTCTGTCCCGCCGCTCCTGGCCCAGAGGAAGGGGCTTCCGGGCCACCATCCCTTCCGCTGCTCCCAGCCCAGAGGAAAGGGCTTTTGGGCCACCATCTCTACCGCTGCCCCCAGCCCCTGTACCACCTCTCCCAGCTCAGAGGAGGTAATCCGTGCAGGCGCTAACAGCCCCCCCCCGCCCCAGTCAAAATGAAAAAACACGTATATAAGTCTCAAAACCAGACTCCCAGATCACCTACAGCAACCCCAAAGGGAAATGAGATGAAACACTGATACTGAACCACCTGGACCCATTGAACTGGCAACAAAAGGGGATCTGGAAAAAATGAAATCAGAAATAATTTCTCAGATAACAGGCGAAATTGTGCCCCTAGTGCAAGACATGATTAATCTAGAGAGGAGCTCAGGAACATGATGGAATCCCAACATAGGCAACAAATGGAATCCATAAAACAGATGCAAATAGATTTCCAGGACATGAAAAACTCTATTGAAAGTCTACACAAAATTTTATTTATAAATTAAACTATTTAGAACTCTAAAGAAATCTGAAAACACTTCATAGAGAAGCAATGGTATAAATGTTATGTTTTTAGACCAACCAACAACTCAAGTATTTCAACTATGAAGCCCAAAACACTGCCAGTACACTGTATCCACTTTCCACCCCAACTGTTCACATATAGAACATTCACAAATTGAGTGATCTTAAATTTACAATCTATAAGAGTTGGTCTTTATGTAAAAAAGTTCTCTTATGAATCTATAAACATAGAAGATATACCCTATCATTAAAAAAGAACAAATTCAACTAACACTAAATTATACTGAATATGCTACAAACTTTCTTTGACAGATCAGAAAGCTCTCGTAACTTGGGACTGTATGTTGGAATTGGCCAATATTATAAATGGTTATCATACTCTTCCACAGAAAAGCCACAATAGTTCAGCTAAGTTTGTATCAAATATAATGATATATCTATGAACAATTTTTTAATTATTCAAGAAGTGATTTTTATTTTGAAATCTGTAACATCAGCATGATTAGAACTGCTGCGCAAAAGCAGAGTGAAGAGGTGCATAAACTTTTGGACAGAATGGTGTGATTGTATAAATTTAATTATCAAAAGTTTACTCTCTCTTTCCCTATATGTATTTTAACTACTTCATTGTAACATTTTTAGATATTAAAACAATCTTTAAAAGTTAAGATTAATAATGTGTAGCTAGCAAATGCCTACTTCCAGGTCTTTCAGTTTGAGAAACACAAAATGGTGAAACCCGAACCAAAATTTCTTGATATTTTTACTTCAATATTCATGTTGTTTTCTAACTTTAGGAACTACTAAATTATTTTGTTCTGTGCTCGCTTTGGCAGCACATATACTAAATTATTTTGTTCAAGTCAATAAAAATTAGTTACCAGCTACCAATGTTGATAATATGTAACTGCTGCTGCATTCAGTACTCTTATTTTGTTGGGACAGCTATAGCACATTCGCAAAAGCTGTTCATTTCAGAATTGATTTTTACAAATTTGTCTTTCTAAACTCTAATTTTTATATCATACGATTGTAACAATAACAAAACAGAAACGTAGTTTAGTTGTACCTATTTCTTTTACTGTGTTTACTGTGGAAAAAGTTAACTACAAAGACTCAAAATAGCATGAAAAAGATGTGAATTTTATTTTCCTCTGCAAAATCACCACTTAAGCAAATATTTATTTTACTTATCTGATCCAAGGAATATTTCATGAGTTATCTTTTCAAATAAGAAGGATTTTCTTAAACAATGAAATGTAAGCATCACCATCAATTATTAATATAACCTAATAATTTTATATTACTTTCAAGATAAAACTTCCAAGCTAAATCAATGGGTTAAAAATGTCACACTCCAAACAGTGAAATATCTCTTTGTATTAAAAAAGATTATAAAATCCAAGCTTCATTACACCTTTCTCTGGTTGAGCATAATTGTTTCTTCTAAGGCCACCATACCTCAATAAAAAAAAAAAAACACCTTTAAAATTAGCATTCTAACAACAGGACCCTACAATTCTAGTGAGTCACTTAACCTCTCCAGCAGGAAGTTTGTTGGACACAAGAGGTCAGGAGTAAACCACTGTACACATTTCATATACATTCTTCATAAAAGAGGGTCACCAAAGAGGGAAATGTCCTCATGCTTTCATGGAAAGTCATGACCCAACCAAGACCATGACTCACCCTGGCAAATGACACAACTATTACAGGAAAAAAAATATAAGAGCTAAGAGGCTCTTAACACAGCCCCAAAAGTAGCCTCTGAGGAGCCTTAATTGACCTTGACAAATTTCAATTAACACAGATCTTACTTTAAACACCCAGCAGGAAACAACCTAAAGGGGAGTGGAGGTGGGGAGCTAATAATAATATAAAAACAATAAAAAAAATCTAGGATCTATATAAAAAGGGGCTCCAAACATAGCACCAGCCCCTACAGACAGCCTCTAGCTGCATCCATAACATCTTAAACCTACCTCCATAAGATGTCATGACTCCTAGTTGCACTAGCTCTTCCAAATATGTGTCCTTCAGCCTCTCTTAATGTATTCTCATTATGTTATTTTAAAATACTTTCAGATACCTCTCAAGTAAAGATTTGGCTTCTTGTACAGATATGCCTATAGAGAATAAAAATTCTAAATATAAACATGTAGGTACTATGCTTTGTTACCTCTGAGGTATGAACTAACTCTTGCTTGTCTACTTCAGACTTTGTACATCTATGTTACTGGAGCAGGTCACTACAAAATGTCTTCAGTTCTACAAAATTCAAGTTTTCAGTCCAACAATAAAAATTTTAATGGTCCAATGGTCACAGAAACATCTTTATTTCGTGTATTCTTTGATTATTGTGATAATTAAAATAAGACTGCACTGGATTTCTTATTGACAAAACAGAGAGGAGACTATATGCTCTTAAACTCCATTTGTTGAATCTGGGTACACACCTCACAAAAACAGAAGTCAATATTAAAAGGCTAATGTCACACGCAGCCTAATTTCATCTGATTTCTACCACTTTTGAGAGTCACTATTCACCAATATTTGACTTTTAGTTTTTGACCCTTGCTTTTTTAACAGGGTTATGAAATAAAGTTTAAAAGTCAATGATTTGCTAATGTTCTTATCCTTTTTTCCAGAATAAGGATGACAGTTCATCGAACAAACCCATTTTCTTTTGTCTCCTTTAGAGCAACCAGAATGAGACTTTTGATCACCGGCTAACCAGGTTCAGTAGTGCCCCCGCCCCCAGCCTGAAGCAGCCATTAGAAGATGGACCTTCCACTCCTCTGCATGCCTTAGGAATAAGGGATCAAAGTCTTGGGGTTGGGGGAGATAACACAGGAAAGAAAAAATATAAAGACTGATAGGAGACAAGGAATATCCTAATGTAAACATTGTGCTTTTAAAAAAACTGAACTTCAGGATACAAAGTTACCCAAGCTTATTCATATCTGTACTTCCTAAATTAGTTTCTGTTGCTTTTCTTCTAGGTCCATCATACCCAAAATCCCTAAAGATACTTTAAACCCACAGATTAACTTAGTTGTAAAGGGCAGGAACCTATCTTAAAGAAACAGACTGAGAGAATTCAAAGAATGTTTTTAGGCAAAACATCCTAGATCACTCATCTTAAAAAAAATTAAGGCCAGGCATGGTGGCACACACCTGTAATCTCAGCACTAGGAAGGCTGAGGCAAGAGTATCACCGTAAGTTCGAGGCCAGCCTGGCTCCATAGCAAGTTCAAAATCAGCCTGGGCTACATAGTGAGACCCTATCTCAAAAAGCAAACAAACAAAACTTTAGACTAGGCTCATGCCTTTCACCTGTAAAATGGGTCCATTATCTTTCTATGGGTGGGCCACCTTTTTGACCAAGATGGAGCTTCCTACAGATTAAAAAATTCCAGATTTCCACTCCCTGAAATACATAAATATCCCCAGCTCCAAACTATAGTACACCTCTATCTTGAGGACCCACAATCTCATTTTCCTTGAGTGTATACTTTTAAAATTCTGCCTAATAAATCCCTTTATTCCTCTTTTAAAAAATAAAATTAGCTTCATAACTCAAACTTCTACTTACCTTTGGTTTATTTAAAAATATACTATCATATAGTGTGTTTCTTACTTTAACATATAAGCTATAACTTTTATTCATGTAAACATCAAAAGTACCTCTACTTTCCATCACAAATATATGCAAAGGAAAATACACTCTCACTTCGATGCAAACACAGCATGTACAAAAGAACATCAATAAATATTTATTATTTGTTATGGCTTGGAGTTTGAATGTCCTCCAAAGGCTCACATGCTGAAGGCTTGGTCTGTGCTGTGGTACTACTGGGAGGTTGTGAATCCTTAAGGAAGTGAGGCCTAGTTAGGGGGACGATATTATGTCACTAGGGGCATGCCCCTGAATGGGTGCTGGGATCTCTCACTCTTGCAGGTGCATGGACTTTCTCATTCTCTCTCCCTCCTTCCCTCCCTCCCTCCCTCTCTCTGCATCTCTCTCTGTTTCTCCTCCTCTGTCTTTCTGTCTGTCTCTATCTCTCTGTCCCTCTGCCTTTCTGTCCTTCCTTTCCCTCCTCTCCCCTCCCACTCCCTCTCTTGACTCAAATTTACCATAGACTAAAACCTCTGAAACCATGTGCCAAAATACATCTTTCCTGCCTTTGTGTATCAGGTATTTTGCCTCAGCCACAGAAAGCTTACTAAAACATTATCTTTGGCAAATATTCCTAAACTACTTAAGACATGGCTACCCATTTTTTTCAAAACCGTGCTGGATAATATCTCAATCACCACTAATTAATACACATTTGAATTTTTCTTAATGAAAGTATCTACTAAGTGGCCAAACATTGTGGGTTAAAAAATATAAAATGATCCACAAATAAACAAGAAAGAGATAAGCTACAAAAACACAATTAAACATAAACTGGCAGGAGGATAATCTACATTTGAGATCCTCTTGAAATCTACTTTGCAAACAACAGAATAAATTCTAAAAGAGATAATCTACAAAATTCCCATTAAAAATAAATTGGTAGGGGTAATAATTTGTATTTGAGAGCCTTCTGAGAATCTACTTTGATAATAGTAGAATAAATTCTAATAGAATACTAATAGCAAATATCACCAATTCCAACAAAGGCGAAAATAAAACTTTCTATAAAGCACCTGAGAGGGGCACTGTAGCTGAGTGCAATGGCACATGCCAGTAATCCCAATACTTGCAGAAGCTGACACAGGAGAAACACAAGTTCAATCCTTGCCTGAGCAACTTGGCAAGATTCTGTCTCATAATAAAAAATTTTTTGCAGGGGGAGCTATGGATGTAAGAGGTGAGGCAGTATAGTTTAGCAGTGCAGCTCTATGGCTTGTTTTGGCTATGGATCCTTTTTCCTGTCCTGTTTCTTCCTGATCCACTAATCTTCCTATCATTTTTACAAACTAGGTTGAAACACAGAATCTGCTCTTTATTAATGATATTAATTGTGGAACTTCTATTTATTAGCTTAGCAAACCATTTAACTCCACTTTTTTAGATGTAAAATGGAGATAATATCTAAATCACAAAGTTACTGTGATGGTTAAATGAAATAACATTTTTCAAATTTACTTGGATTACTATCTGCTTAATAAGAAAAATAACTTTAGATTTATAAGAGATAATTTTAATAATTTAATAATTTTAATAAGATACATTTATTTAAAATAAAACCATATATACATAAAAACATAAATGTTTTCTGATTATTGAAAAAGAGCAGCAAATAGGACAAAAATTTCAGCAAAACAAACTCTGAAATGCAGGAGAAAAGGTCAAATTATGTATGAGCTATTTAAAATAATCATCAATATGATCTCCACCTTATTTCATTTAAACAATCATCTTCATCATCTCTACTCTGTTCCAAACACAATGTTTGGCACTTCATCACATCTTATTTCATTCTCAAAACTCATTAAGATATTCACTACCAGTTTTCAACAAAATGGAATAAAACCCATTAATATCCTTATGAGGCTGTAAATTCCATATAGAGAGAGATCTTGTCTGTTTTGTTCACAACCATGAAACAATGACCTGGTGGACAGCAGGCACTCAAAAATATATACTGAATATATGGGTAAACAATAAAGAAAAAATTCAAAGGTTAATTGCAAAGGTCACACGTAAATAGTGTGTCTGTATTTAAATACGAATTTGCCTGATTCCAAATCCCATGTTTTAAATAAAATCTCTAAATCATAAAAAGCCTTCATCAAAAACAAGGATCACTGGTAGTGACATAAAACGTAAAAGCAGTATACTGAGGAAACCTGGGACTCAGTGAGTCCTACAGATAGAATAAAAAGTAGTTACGAAAAGAACAGTAGAAAAAATAGCAAATTATATTGAGTGTAACTGGTAGAGAAAACTTAAATGGTTAACAAGAAGGTGATCTTAGTACCATGAAGTAGCAACAGTACAGAAAGTGACGCTCATCTGAAGTATATGAAAACTCCAAAGAAATACTGAAACAAGGAACCAACATAATGAATTTGACAATGTAGCTGATTGATACAACTGGTGCAGTGTTGAGAGGAAAAAAGTTCAGCTGCGGTAAATGCACACAGATCCCAGCAAGATGCCCACCTGGACCAGAGCAGCAAGGGTGCACACAGGTCCAGGCCAGGGCCCTGTCATGAAAAGAGCTGCGCATGAATGCCAACAAAAGCCAGAGGCCCACCTAGATACCATCCCAAGTGTGCACAGGCCCCAGCGAGAACCCTGCCCAGAGTAGCACAGGGATCCAGAAGGCCACCATTCTGAACCCAGAAATTGGCACAGTGGTGAGCAGCAGAGAAAAGGCCTCTCAGTGGCTTACTAAGAAATTAGGCAAGCAAAAAGTCAACTCAACAAAGGAACACAGGCTGCATCTGTTGAAATGAGAATTCATATAAAAGACTCAAAACCAAACTTTCAGATCACCAAAGGCAACCCCAAAGGGCAGCAAGATGGAGCAATCTAATACTTAATCACCTGGACTCCTTGAACTGGAAATGAAAGAGAATTTGAACAAATGAAATCACAAATAATTTCTCAGATAAAAAGAGATGGTATCCATAGTGAAAGACATGATTAATAAGTCTAGAGCAGACACAGATGAAAAAGTAGAGGAGCTGAGGAACATGATGGAATCCTGGTATAGGAAACAAATGAAATGCATAAAACAGATGTAAATATATGCAGGAGATTAAAAACTACATTGAAAGTTTACAAACCAGAATGAGCCAGTGTGAGGACAGAATATCAGATATAGAAGACAGGATTAAAATTAGTGACGAGGAAAAGAAAGGTTTCTTAAAGCTACTAAGGAACCACAAGAAATCAATCCAGCAGCTGCTAGATGATGCGAAGAAGAACATAAGACTGATCAGAGTGAATGAAGAAACAGGAGATAGTGCAAATGACATAAAAAAATTGTTCACAGATGTAATGGCAGAAAACTTTCCAAGCAGGGGAAAAGAATTTGACAAACAGGTAAGTAAGGTATATAGGACTCCCACTAGCATGGATTCAAAAAAAAAATCTACACCTAGATATATAATAGTTAAGATTCTGGAAACCCAACAAAAGAACAAAATTCTAGAAGCAATTAGAGAAAAGAAACAAATCACATACAAAGGAAAGCCCATGAGACTCACAGCAGACTTCTCAATGCAAACCCTCAATGCAAGAAAAGCCTGGAGTGAAGTATTTCAAACACTAAAAGAAAACAACCTCTGACCCAGAATGATATACCCTGCAAAACTATCTTTCAAAATTGATAGAGAAATAAGATACTTTCATGACAAAGAGCACCTGAGGGACTTCATGAATACCAAACCAGCACTCCAACAACTTTTAAACAATATTCTAGGAAAAGACAATTAGGATCACAACCCCAGAAGCACAGCAGAATGTATCCATCAGTTACGACAAGAAATTAAACACAAAGGCAGAGGGGGAGAATGCAACAACAAAAAAAGGTCACGACAAGGATAAGTCAGTACATATCAGATATAACCATCAATGTTAATGGTCTCAATTTACCAATCAAAAGAAACAGACTAGAAGAATGGGTCAAGAAACAAGATCCAACAATATGCTGCATACAAGAAGCACAATTAATTCAAAAAGAAACTCATAGACTGAAAGTTAAAGGGTGGAAAACAATGTTCCATGTGACAGGAACCCCCCAAAAAGCAGGAGGAGCTATCCTCTTTGCAGATAAAATGGATTTCAAACCAATACTAATTAAGAGAGACAAAGAAGGATGCTACATCCATATAAAGGCAACAATCCAAGAGGAAGAGATGACAATCATAAATATATATGCACCAGATACTAGTGCACCCAACTGTATAAAGCAAATACTAATGGACATGAAAAATCAAATAAGCACTAATACAATAGTAGTGGGGGACCTCAATACACCACTGTCACAAATAGATAGATCAACTAGACAAAAAATCAACAATGAAATACTGGAACTCAACCAAACTCTTGAACAAACGGACTTAACAGACATTTAGAGTGTTCCACCCCAGAAAAATCAGAATACACATTCTTTTTTGGCTGCACACAGGTTGTTCTCCAAAATGCACTACATACTTGCTCATAGAACATGTTTAAGTAAATGAAAAGGAATTGAATTTATCCTCTGTATATTACTAGATGACACTGTGATGAAATTGGAGATCAATAGCAAAAAGTAACTGCAAGAGTTTCATAAACACATGGAAATTGAACAACACACTTCTGAACAACCAATGGGTCACAGAGGAAATTAAAGAAGGAATCAGACAGTTTCTACAATTAAATGACAGTCAGTACAACATATCTGAATCTATGGGACACAATGAAAGCAGTCTTACGAGGGAAATTCATAACAGTGAATACTCACATTAGGAAAACAGTGAGCTTAAATAACCCAATGCTGAACCTCAAAGCTTCTAGAAAAAGAAGAGCAGGACAAACCCAAAGCACATACAAGGGAGGAAATTATTTAAAGATCAGAACAGAAATCAGTGGAATGCAGACTAAGAGAATGATACAAACAAATCAATAAAGCAAAGAGTTGGTACTTCAAAAGAGTAAACAAAATTGACAAACTCTTAGCCAACGTTATCAAAAAAGGAAAGAAAAGACCCAAATCCATACAAGAAGGAATGAAAAGAGTGAAATTACAACGGACTCAGCAGAAATCCAGAGGATCATCAGTACCTACACTTTGAGAACCTATAAACCAATAAGATGAAAAACAGAGAAGAAATAGATTCCTAGATACGTATGAATTACCAAAGTTGAACGAAGATGACCTAAAAATTCTAAACAAGCCAGTATCAATCAACAAAATTGAAAATGTAATTAAAAGCTTACCAACAAAGAAGAGCCCGGGTCCTGATGGCTTTACTGCTGAATTATACAAGACATTTAGAGAAGAACTATTGCCACTACTGTTTAAACTCTTCAATGTAATTGAATGGGGTGGATGACTCCGAAATTCATTCCTGGAAGCAAGCATCACCTTGATCCCCAAAGCAGAGAAAGACCGAAACAAAATAGTGAACTATAAGCCAATCTTACTAATGAACATACATGCAACAATCCTCAATGAAATACTGCCAAACAATGCAGAAGATCATCAAAAATACCATAGACCCTGACCAAGTGGGATTCATCCCAGAGATGCAGGGATGGTTCAACATATGCAAATCAATAAATGTAATACCCTTTATTAATAAAGCCAAGGACAAAAACCATATGATCATTTCAATAGATGCAGAAAAAACGTTTGACAAAATCCAACACACATTCATGATAAAAACCCTACAGAAAATTGGAATAGACAGTCTCTATCTCAACCTGATAAAAGCCATCTATGAAAAACCAACAGACAATATCATACTAAATGGTCAAAAACTGAAATTCTTCATACTAAAATCAGAAATAAGACAAGGATGCCTATTACCACTCCTATTCCATACAGTTTTGGAAACATTAGCCACAGCAATTAGACAAGAGAAAGAAATAAAGAGAGGAAACAAGTTAAATTGTCATTATCTGCAGATAACATGATACTCTATATAGAAGACCCCAAGAACTCCACCGAAAGTCTTCTAGACTTATTAACCAAATTCAGTAGAGTAGCTGGATACAAGGTCAACACACAACAATCAATAGCTTTCCTGTACACAAACAACAGACCCACTGGGAGAAACAACTCCTTTCACAGTGGTATCTTCAAAATTGAAATACCTAAGAATCAACCTAATGAAAGAAATCAAAGACCTCTACTCTGAAAAATACAGTACTCTGAAAAAAGAGATTGAAGACAATATCAAAAAATAGAAAGACATCCCTTGTTCCTGGGTAGGAAGAACCAACATAGTGAAAATGGCCATACTTTCAAAACTGCTATATAGATTTAATGCAATCCCAATTGAAATTCCAACAGCATATTTCACAGAACTTGAGAAAATAATTTAAAACTTCATTTGGAACAAGAAGAGACCTAGAATTACAAAAGCAATTCTAGGCAACAAAAACAAGGTAAGGAGTATCACAATCCCCAACTTGAAACTATATTACAAAGCTACTATGATAAAAACAACATGGTACTGGCAAAGAAACAGACCCAAGTACCAGTAGAACCGATTACAAGACGCAAAAACAACTCCAGACACACTCAGCCACCTCATCTTCGACAAAGGAGCCAAGCACCCTCCCTGGAAGAAAGATAGCCTCTTTAATAAATGGTGCTGGAAAAACTGATTTTCAACTTGCCAAAGATTAAAACTAGACCTATATCCCTCATCATGCACTAAACTAAAATCAAAATGGATTAAAGATCTAAATATTAAAACAGAAACACTAAACCCGCTGGAACAGAGGTTAGGTAGAACTCTTGAAGACATTGGTGTAGGAAAAGACTTCATGAACAAAACCTCAGTTGCACGTGAACTAGCACAAAGAACCAACAAGTTGAATTTCTTCTTATTAAAAACCTTCTTCACAGCAAGAGAAAAAACCAACAGTGTGAAGAAACAACCCACAATGTGGAAAAAATGTTTTATCAGCTGTTCCTCAGACAAAGGTCTACTATCTAGAATATATTAAAAACTTGAAAAAAATCAGACCTCCCAAATTTAAAGACCCAATCCAAAAATGGGCATTTGAAATGAACAAACAGTACACCAAGAAGTAGAAATACCAAATAAATACATGGAAAAATGTTCAACATCACTGGTCATTCAAGAGATGCAAATGAAACCAAGGCTGAGATTCCATCTTGTCTCAGGAAGAATGGTTGCTATCAAGAAATCAACCAATTACAAATGCTGGTCGGGCTATGGGGAAAGAGGAACCCTGCTCCCCTGCTGGTGGGAGTGGATACTGGTGCAACCACTATGGAAATCAGTATGGAGAGAACTAGGACTGGAAGTCCCATTTGACTCAGCTATTCCCTTGCTGGGTATCTTCCCCAAAGAATTAAAAGAATCATACCAAAGTGATACATGTGCACCCATGTCCATAGAAGCACAATTTGTAATAGGTAAAACCTGGAAACAGTCCAAATGCCTATCAGCTGGAGACTGGATTAAAAAAATGTAGTTTTTTATAAAATGGAGTACTACTCAGCCATAAAAAATGAGAAATTAGAGACATTTATAGCTAAATGGATACACATTGAGGTGATACTCTTAAGTGAAATAAAGAGGGCACACATGTGTGAGAAACTGAAAGTGTAAATAAGGACTAAAAGGTATAATAGATATTGTGAAATAAGAAAAGGTGCAAAGGGGAAGGGGAAATAGGAGGGGTAGGGGAAAGGAAAGAAGGGAATGGAATTAATATGAGAAAATGAAAAAAGTGGAAACAAAGTCTTTGTAAAAAAGGAGGGATGGAGGGGTTGAAGGGAGGGCAGGGGAAGAGGAAAAAAATAAGAACCAAGAGAGATCATGTAAAGGTGCAAATTTCCAATGATGAATGTCATTATATTGTATACCTAAAATGTACCAGTAAAATTAATTTTTTAAAAAAATCTTAGGATTAGACCAGTTATTTGACCCTACTGGCTATCTTCCCAACAGAATTAAAAGAATCATACCAAAGAAATATATGTGTGCCCATGTTCATAGTGGCAGTTTGTAATAGCTAAAACTTGGAAACAGCCCAACTGCCCATCAACTGGAAACTGGATAAAGAAAATGTGGTTTTTTTTAATAAAATAGAGTACTACTCAGTCATAAAGAATCAATATGGAGATACCTTGAAAAACTAGGATTAGAGGTTCCATTTGACCCAGCTATTCCCCTGCAGGGTATCTTCCCAATAGAATTAAAAGCATCATACCACAGTGATATATGCACACCCATGTTTATAGCAGCACAGTTTGTAAGAGCTAAAACACTGAAACAGCCCAATTGCCCATCAACTGGAGACTGGAAAAAGAAGATGTGGTATTTTAATGAAACAGAGTACTACTCAGCAATAAAGAACAAGAAACTAGAGACATTTATAGCTAAATGAATGCATATTGAGGCTATATTCCTAAGTGAAATAAATAGGACAGACATGTATAAATACCACATAATTTTTCTGGTGTGAGAAATGGAAAGTGTAAATAAGGATCAAAAGGTATAATAGATATTGTGAAATAGGAAGAAAAGGTCCAAAGGGGAAGGGGAAGCAGGGGTTGGGGAAAGCAAATAAGGGAATGGAATATGAGAAAAGGAAAAAAATGGAAACGAAGTTTTTGTAAATACAAAGAGGTGGATTGGTCGAAGGCAGGGCAGGGGAATGAGGAAAAACTAAGAACCAAGATAGATTATGTAAAGGTACAAATTCCAATAATGAATGTCATTATATTCTATACCTAAAATGTACCAATAAAATTAATTAAAAAAAAAAGTTCAGTTGCAACTATACAGGTAGGAGGACAATTGTGATCTGTCAATGCAGAAATGATTAGGGGCTAGAGATTTAGCTCAGTGGTGCCCACCGCCTGCCTTGCAAGCACAAAGTCCTGAGTTTGATCCCCAGTGCCCGCCGCCCCCTCAAAAAAGAAATGATTAATAAAAGCTGGGAATCCTGGTGCACACCTGTAATCCCAGCACTCTGAGAGACTGAGGCAAGAGATCTCAAGGTCAAACCCAGCCTGGGCAACTTAGCATCTTTGTGAGACCCTGTCTCAAAATAAAAAATAAAAAGGTTTGGGATGGAGTTCAATGAGAAGGTCCTGGGTTCAAATCCTAGTACCACGGAGAGGGCAGGGGAGGAGAGAAGAGGGGAGGCAAATAATCAGTAAAAGAAGATGAATGCATTCAAATTAGAAGAGGGTCAAATAACTAAATTAAGAAATAGTAACACATTAACCATTTCTTTTTTTTGGTGCCAGGGATCAAACTTGGGTCCTTGCGCTTGCGCAGCAGCCGGTGAAACCACTGAGCTAAATCCCTTGGCCACACATTAACCATTTCTTAATAGCTGCTTACTCCTATCCTGATTGTAGTAGCTAATCTCAAAGAAGTGTAGCTGCAGTAAAATGCTAAGTATGTAAACTGAAGTAATATAAAGACATTAGCTCCATCAACTTAGGGATGAGCCATTAAGACCTGCTGGAAAAAAACTCTGGGAAGGATAAAGAACTGAACTGAGCATGACAGTTCAGGAAGAAAACTTTATAATGAATCATGAAGGTATACTAAAAGGTTGAAGAGTAGCCATCATCCAATTTTATAAAGATAAATTTCTGAACTACTTTATAGCTTCTTCTTCATGTACATTCATTCATGTGACTAGTCTAAGTAATCATTTCATGAAACTCCAAACATACATGCTACATTAATTTAAGTATGCTCTGGTTTCTTTAGCACAATTAAAGTCTCTGTCCTAAGAGTTGATTACCCTGTTCCTTTTAAATAAAACAATGATATGTGCTCACTTCGGCAGCACATATACTAAATAAAACAATGATAAGTCAGCAAATTTTTATAATATCTTACCACTGACAAAAGCCATGTAAGAGAATAAACTATTCAGGAAATGAAGCAGACAGATATTGTTCCCTATTGATTTGCCGAAACACTTACCTTAGTAGTTTATGACCATTTGTTGTGGCAACTTCAGCAAGGCTTGTTAAAATCTTTAGATACTGGCTTTCACTTTGCTGAGACAAATGCTCCAGAACTTGCCATAACTACATTTTTTATCAATTAAAAAAATGTGATTACATAATAAGCCATTCAATTTTATTGAAAAATTAAGTACTTATTTTTTAGTATTTTTCAGCTGAAATAAAGAACTTTATAGGTCTTGCCTTGCATAAATTTAAGTGCTACTATAAAGATGATATAAACCCATGTTCAAAATCCCCCAGTAAAACAAAATTTTAAAATACACGTAAAATAGAAATCAGCAAGTACAATCATATGCATGGAAATTTAATTTCAATTCTAAAGTTGGGTGAGTTTTAAATTGTAATTTTCTAAAAGTAGAGATATTATAAATACAGAGGTCAGGGCTAAAGCCATAGCTCAGTGATAATGCACTGGGTCTGATCAACACTACAAAAGGGAAAAAAAATGCAGCCTCCAAAACTAATGATTACTAATCATAACATGATATTCCTCCTCAGATTCTTTTCCTCTATCCATGAGGAATAAATATCTAAGGAGAGAATAAAGAACCAGAAACCCAAAGAAAATTCAAAGAGGCAACTATAAGCATAAAGTTATCAATTATTATATATAGCTGTCCCTCGGTATCCCTGGGGATTGATTCCAGAATCTCCATGGATATCAATATCTTCAGACACCCTAATTTACTGGAATATTATAACCTATGCACATTTTCTCATGTACTTTAAATCATACATAGATTACTTAGCATAACACAATGTAAATGCTATGTAGTTGCCATACTGTATTAAGGAATAATGATATGAAAGTTAAGTATAGATGCCATTTTTTAATAAATATTTTTGAGCTGCAACTAGTTAAAGTCACAATTGCAGAACCCATGGAAAGAGAGGTTATTGTAATTCACTTTTATCCTACAATTCAGGTAAGCCAACTCAAGTTATTAAAATATTTGTAAAAATAAATAAAATTACTAAGCTTATTTATAAAGTGTTATATATGCTAAACATGAATAAAGCTTGTTCATTTACACGTTATTAGCACAATTACATTACCATGTTTTCTCGGAGGTCTTCATTTGGTGTCATTTGAATAATAGTCTGGAAAAGCCTAGGGTGATATTGAATTAATACTTCACAAGTCTCTCCATATCCACCCTAAAAACAAGACTTAAAATTATTGAGGTTTAAAACAAATTTTCTTTTAAAGGTCATACGCTTCACAGAATAGAAATCTTTCCACTCACTATCTTACTCAGAAATAAATGATTTTACCATTTGCAGTTTCTATTACAAAAGGTCTCAGAATATATAATGAAAGCATACCTGTACACATAAATCCAGAGGGGTTACTCCATTTTTATCTGGTAAATATTTGGCTCCTCGTTATAGAAGAATCTGTGCTGTATCTCTCTGACCGTGACTATACAGAAATAGAACCAAATGAGGATGATATTTTAATTCAAAGGTTTGCCAATGAATTATGGGTGGTTAATATGAATCAATGAGACATTAAAATTAAAGGCTGATTTTAAGAAATGCCCAAAAGAGCCATATAAAGACCATCTAATCCAAAACTTTACTTTGTAGATGAGAACTGTAACCAAACCAAGCACAGGTGAAGCTAGAACCCAGATCTTTGGTCTCCTCAGGCAATACTCCTTCTGCAATAACATTATCTGACAAGATATATCATTTCACATACACATGCACACACACGCGTGCATACACACACACACACACACACACACACACTACAGATTTCTCAGAAATAAAAAAAAAGACTCATTCTATCCCAAGCAAAATAGTGCTATAAAACAGAGTAATTTATAACCAACTGGAATTAATTTTTAAAAAGTAAAATTCTATTAATCTAGTGCCACAAAGTCCTATAACAGTTCTAAGATGTACAAGGGTAATCAAAATAGTGAATGGTTAAATTTTAAAAATTATTACAATAAAATATACATTGCTATTAATCCCTCTCAAAATACTCCCTCTTGCTTTAACATACTTATCCCATCGTTATTGCCACTTTCTGAAGCAGTTCTGGAAGTCCTCTTTCATGAATGTCTTTACTAGGTATAATTAAAAATACACTGAATGCTGCTGCCAAGTCCCATCTGAAAAGGAAGTCAGGCTCATAAAAACATATTCATCAGATCTGGCATGGTGCAACTTCCGGCTCTTCCCCAAAGTCAAAATGACCATGAAAGGTAAACATATTTAACTGATTCAGGACATTGTGGTAGCCATGAGAGCCCAACTAAAGACAGTTATGAAAGAAGACATGCAAAAATGCTTCAAAAAGTGGCAAGAATGATGAGATAACTGTGTTAAAAACAAAGGGATGTATTCTGACGGGGATTAATGACAATATGTCTTTTACTATAATAACTTTTAAAAATTTAAGATTTGCTGTATTTTTTAATCACACCTATTGTATCATTCTCTTGATACGTTTTAATGATTACCTTTTTAATACAAATATCAATATTCTGTAATTAACAATACCTAATTTACTCCAGTAAAAAAGCAAAAAACCAAGAAATCCAAGTAAATCAGCAGTCCCTTTGAAAACAGTGATTAGCTTTACTAGTATACCATAAGAAATATTCATTTAGCAACATTTGTCATCAATCTGGTGGTGCTGGTCAAGATATTCTATAGTACAGTACAGCTAATGCTGATTACTTTGTAATTTATATTATTCTGTTCCTTACTGTGTCTAAACATAAACCCTAAGTTAAAAAGTAACTACTTGTACTGTATTTAGAAAAAAAGTGATACCTGTGCTGTAAGTCAAAGATCTGTGCTTTTATAAAGCTACCCAGTTCAATTTTAATGAATCTCTTTTTTACAGTTACTTATTAAATATTTGTGTCTAATCTTTCAAATTAAATTGTAAATTTCTTGACAGCAGATGTGTTTCATAACATGGTATATAGGAGCTGGCTTATAACATGTACTCGACACACTCAATAAAGTATATGACAGGCTTTAACTTTACATGCCATTCTTTTGAAATAGCACTAACGACACTACACCATAGAAAAATGACAAGTAGAAGATGGGCATAGTGGCCATCAAGAAATTCTCTGAACTACCTTGTATAATAGCTCAGATAAACCCCCATTTCAGAAGGAATGCTGTCCCTTACCCATGAGGAAGGAATAAGGCACAGAAGGGCCAAGAATTACCTGAACAGCAGGCCTTGCTGTGTTTCCCCACTCCATCTACTAGCATCAGGTTTCAACTCTTTGGTCCAATCACATTTCTACACAGTTGTCCATGTTTAACCATGCCTATGTAATAAAATTTTCAATAAAACCCAAAAGGTCAGGGTTTCCAGACAGGTGAACAGGCAGAGGGTTGGAGAAATGTGAATAAGAACTCACTCATATACCAGAGGATAGCATACCCCAAGTCCATAAGAATAGAAGCTCCTGCACTCAATACCCTTCCAGATCTCATCCTATGTGTACATTTATCTGGCTGCTTATTTGTATCTTTCAAAATATCCTTTATAATAAACTAGTAAATATAAACATAGAATTTCCCTGAGTTCTGTGAGGTGCTCTAGAAAATTAATCAAATGGGGGGGGGCAGGTTCACAGGAACTCCAACTGGTAGCCAGTAGATGAGAAATTTCAGAAGTCCAGACCTGTGACTAGCATCTGAAGTGGGGGCCATCTGTGGGGACTGGGCCCTCAATCTGGGATCTAACCCTAGGAAACTCAGCTGATGGCCACTACAGAATAAACTGCTTGCTTGTTGGTGGAGAGAAATTCTCAAACATTTTAGGAGCACAGAAGTGATCTGTGTGATAAGCATATAGTAGTAGACACTAAGTTTGAATTTGTTTTTTTTTCTGTGACCACAGATCAATTTCCAAACAATGGAAAGTAGCCAACTCAGCATACCATTACCAAATACTATGGCAAATACAGCCACGGCCAATCAGGTGATCTAGCCACTTCTACCTTCGGCCTAGAAAGTTTACTGCTCAATCAAGTGATCTATTTACTTCCACATTCAACCTCACTGCTGGGTTGGAGCTCTCTGAACTTTTTGGGTCTAGGTGCTATCCAATTCATGTATTGCTTTTTGTGCAAATAAATTCCACTAAACTTAATTTACCTGAAGTTTTTCTTTTAAGTTGAAGTTCTTTCCAGTTTTTCCAGTTGAGAACACCATAGCTCAAGAGAAAATGGGGTTGTTTGAAACCCACAAATAAAAGAGCAGAATTTGATGCAAAACTCAGGCATACCTGAGGGAGTACTACAATACAACTTAAATAAAAAGTAAGGGCTAAGGATATAGCTCAGCAGAGAGACCTTGCCCAGCATGGACAAGGCCTTGGGTTCAATCCCCAACACAGAAACAAAAAAAGTGCAACATAGAAAAAATCACTGAAGTGTTTTGTGCACTGCTCCTAACCACGAACTACATTTATACAACCTATATGGGGTGGCTGGGCATGAGTGTGTATATACGAACATGTGAGGGTATGTACATAATTACTAGCTTGCTCCTTAGGGTTATTTTTGTAAGCCTGTGTCTGTGTGCATGTGTGTGTGTGCGCGTGTGTGTGTTGTAATTTTGAATCCATAGCTTTTCACAGGCTAGGCAAGCAGTCTACCACTGAGCTATACCTGACCCCTACATATTACTGTATCACTAATGCTTATAACAATATATGGCACACAGAGAGTACTATCTAGATGTTTGTTGATTACATGAATGAATAAGCAAACAAAATATACAATTCAAGAAAAAGAATCAAGACTGAAATAAAAAAATACCTTAATGTATAACTTACTATCTAACAAGACTGATTCAACAATGTGTTTTTAGAAGTTACGAATACAGATAAAGCAAAGACATGGCTCTGATCCACGATACGCTTCAACAGCTTATCCCAAAGGAATTGAACTAGCTATTTAATAAAGTGATCTACAGGAGTTACTGTTATTGCTGTAAATCAAAAACTCCACCTATAACATAAAAGCACTGGCAATTAAATATAATTTAATTTTTCCCTCATGTAATTAAGCAATGTAACCAGAATGTTATTCTGCATCTTTAAAGAAAGCATAGGATTTATGGGGAAACAACAGCTTTAGAAAATATACAGAAATATGTGCTTGAAAATACAAGTGTATAGTAGAAATACAACATTCTTTAGTGGCTGCATTTGAAAATATAAAATATCCTACCTGCAAGCAAAGTACAGGGGAGTGGCTCCTGATACATTTGGCCTGTTAATATCAGCACCACTGTCTAGCAAGCATTGCACAGTCTGTGGGGGGAAAAACAATTAACAGTAAAGTCAGAGAAGTCAAAAAAAAGACACAATTATCAGAATTTTAATCCACATAAAGTCCTTCCCAGAGCTTGAAGCTTTAAAGATAAAATGAATATACATTATGTGAATTGTGACGGCTAAACAAATTCAACATTCTCTGAGCCTACGTGATATATGTGGATTATAAATGTGATATAAACTGGTTAGCCTGGAAAGGCTGTTAAGCAGCACCATATCCCAGGTAGTCAGTTGTCACATATGGCTACTGAGCATTTGAAATGTAGTCAGTATAATGGAGGAACTGAATTTTTAATTATAATTAATTTAAATAGCCACATATGGCTAGGACACTGGACACTGCTTTAGAAATTTTAATTTGAAAACAAAATTTTTATCTCTAAAAACAAAAAGTAGGCACTGAGCTATAACTTCCTCAAAGTCAAAGAGTATAACTGATAAGTATCAAATACTGTCTTAGTTACTTTTCTCACTGCTGAGACAAAATACCCGACTCCCAAAGTTAAAGGAGCAAAGGTTTATTTGGCTCAGTTTATACAGGTTTCAGTCCATAATTGGCTGGCTCCAAGGCAGGGTGGCATGGCAGAGGGGCATCACAGAGGAGAAACAGTTCATGGTGGACAGAAGGTAGCAAAGTAAGCAAGGGAGGAAACTTAGCAGCTTCTTTATGCCCCTTTTATACTCCAGCTAGGCTACAGGGATTAGGGCGGTGCCAAATCAATCGGTATACTGATTTAGTACTCAAACAACCTTAATCCCAGCATCACACACTCTAGATTCAGCCACTTCTGAAAAAGCTCCACCTATGAATGCATGAGGCTTTGGGTGGACATCTAGACAAAAGCCATAACATTTTGCCCCTTATCCACCAAAGACTCATGCACATCCTTTTATGCCAAAGGGATTTAGTCTATCTCCAAGAATTGCCAAAGTCCTAACAGTTTCAGCATTGCTGAAAAGTCCAAGTCCCAAGTCTCCTCTGAGATTTAAAGTAAACTCTTGGCTGTGAGCCCCTAAACAAATGAAAAGAAAGTTAAATACTTCAAACATCACAAGATAGACACTTCCATTCCAAAAGGTACATTATAAGGCGATACAAAGGAATAGGACCTAGTTCCATGTTCAGCATCCCCAGCAATCTGTGGCAAGTTGTCAACTCTAAAGGGCTTGGGTGGCTCTGTCCCTCCAACACTGCCTGTGACTGTAGCTCTCATGGCTTCTCTCTGGGGCCAGCTCTGCTCCCTCCTTGCAGTTTTCCTCAAACAATCCATGTTCCTGGTTTCTCCAAACTTCTGGAGTCTCCACTGCACCATCAGCTTCACACTCACAGCTTCATATACTGCCCTCTCCGATGCACACTGCCTACCCTCCTAGGCCGTCCTCTGAAGTCTGGGTGGAAGCCTTCTTGACCCCACAACACTTGCATTCTGCATGCACCTAAAACCAGCAAGATGTGGATGATGTCAAGGTCTGCTGCCAGCTGGAGCAATAGCCCAGCTTCCTTCTCTCGACTACTGGGGTGGAATGCCTGCATCCCTTAGCACTCCACACCCAACTCCAAGGAACAAATTTTCTAGAGCGCTGCTATTCTGGAACAGGGTGCTCTGGGGCTCTCTTCTCAAAGCAAAGTCTTTCACCTTTGCAACTCTGAGGCTCCAAAGGCTGGAATCCTGCTGGTTCTTGTGATTTTTCTCAGGCCATCATTTCTGTTGTCTTCTTCTGAAATACTTGGCTATTTCTTGCTAGTCTTTTCAGTGATCAGTTTCTCTTCTATTCCATCTTTGCAGGCTGCAGCTTTACTGGAGCTTCCTTTCTGAGCAAGCTCACAACATTTTAAATCATTCTGCTGGGCTCTTTGCTCTTCATTCTCAACATAAATCTGGCTAAAAGCCCTCAACAGTAGCCATGCCACAGCCTCAACATGAGACTGTCTTCAAATTTCTTCTGTAAGATTAATTAGTCTGGGCCGGAGATTAAGCTCAGTGGTGCTGCCACCTGCCTCGCAATGGCAAGGTCCCGAGTTTGATCCCCAGTACCAAAAAAACCCAAAAAATTAGTCTGCCACTCTTAAGTCTTAGGCAAAGTCTCTGGACCTGAGCAAAATGCAGACAAACTTTCTGCCAAGGTATAATGCACATCATCTGGAATCCAACAGCCAATGCAATCCTTTCCAGCAGAAACCTTCTGAGCCTGGTCTTTACCGACAAGATTTCTATCAGCCTTCTGGTCTTCTGAGCTTTGACCAGAGAATCTCCCATCAAGTACAGCTTAAGGCATTCTAGCTCTGCCTTTTTAGCCAGGATCTCCAAACCTTTTCAAACTCTTCCCACAAGCCTGTCCCAAAGGCTCCTGAACCACATGGTCACATATAATCATAGCGACAACCCCAAATTCTGTCTTAGTTATTACTTTCCTCATTTCTGAGACAAAATACCCAACACCCGAAGTTAAAGGAGCAAAGGTTTATTTGGCTTACAGTTTATAGAGGTTTCAGTCCATAATTGGCTGGCTCCAAGGTAGGGTGGCATGGCAGAGGGGCATCACAGAGGAGAAACAGTTCACGGCAGGCAGAAGGTATCAAAGTAAGCAAAGGAGGGGCCCTAGCAGCTTCCTTCTGCCCCTTCTATACTCTAGCTAGGCTACAGGGATAGGTCAGTGAGAAACCAATCAGTACACTCATTTAGTAATCACACAATATTAATCCCAGCATCACACACTCTAGATTCAACCACCTCTGAAAAAGTTCCACCTATGACTGCATGAGGCTTTAGGGGTATATCTAGACACAAACCATAACAAATACTAAAAAGCTAAGAAGCCCTTTTCCTATAGACAGTAGCCAATACTGGCTCAGTTTCTTCGATAGTCATTAATAGACATTTGGTCCCTTAAGTTCTCCTCCTGTAAAAATTTGACTTATACTAAAATGAAGTATGCTAATTTAAAATCTTAAAAATATACATTTGACGATTAGGAATAGGACAAGGCCCGCCTAGAAACCTTTCTAAAAATAACTTCTGGTTTTATTCCTATAATCCTCATTTGAGTTTTTCCTGCAAACAGAATAAAAAAATGTAAAAACATGAAATAGTTTTTGGAATTAGACTGTTTAATATTCTGAATTAAACATGTGTTCATCTTTCTGCTACTCTAAAACCTAGAACTATGTCAGGAACATCTGTACAGAGAAGAACAAAACAAATACAACAGCATACTAGGTAAGTCAATAAGTTTTCTAAAGATGACAAGAAGACTCAGTAAATTAAAGAAAGCTGGTCTAAGTGACTGCAAATGGGAGAAAACTTGTCCTTATTTGAGACTACCACTACAGACCCAATAAGCAACCAAATTCTCAAAGTAGTATACAGCACACACACGCACGCGCGCACACACACACACACAGGAATTGAAAATAACAGGTACCTCTGAAGATAGGATGATTTGAGATAAAAACAGGAGGAATAGATGAAAACCTATAAAAGAAACTGATCCTTCCTTTGTTGTTTCTTTCCTCTCATCCCACACAATCAGCTACTATTCCTCCCTATACTTTTTCAAAGATGGGATGTTTATTCTCTGGACAAAGTGATTAGGGGGTTTCTAGACTGACAGGCAAAATACACAGGTAAGAGCAAGATTGAGGAACCATGGCGAAAGCACTAATTAAGTGAAAAACTTCTAGTCCATATATCACTTGGCTCCCAGAAATCCAGCAACCAGGCTTCAAATCTCAAGTAGAGGAAATTAGTCCTGTCTGAAGCCTGGCACCACAGAAAGAGCTCTAAAGAGTCATTAGAGTCACCCATGAAATAGTCCAGTTCAAGTCAATGGGTCTGTAGTAGTGGTCTCAAAGCAGGACACATTTTCCCCACAGGGTACATGAGGCAATACCAGGGGATACTTTGACTTTTACGACTGGGCAAAAGAGCGTGCTATTGATAGGCCAAAGCTGCAGCTAAACAGTAGGCAACACATAGGACAGCCTTTACAACAAAGATTTATCAAGTCCAACACAACAACAGGGCCAGTGCACACTGAAACCAAGCAGTCAATAAATTCAGCCCAGTCAACACCTGAGTACCTCAACTTTACACATGAACTGACACACATTATTTAAGACATAGGCCTGTATCCTGAAAAACAAAAATTTAGACAAAAAGAACCCCAGAAAAATAAAGACTATAAAGGGAATAAAAGAAAACAAAACTTTAAAAAGAAGTAACTGATTCCCTTAGGAGGAAAAAAGGTATCATATTCACAGAACAAGAATATAAACCCTAATGGAAAATATTCAGACAATGAGTAATTAAAAATATAAGAGAATAGGGCCAGGGTAAGTGCAAGGTCCTGAGTTTGATCCCTGGTACCAGAAAAAAAAAAAAAATATATATATATATATATATATGTGTGTGTGTGTGTGTGTGTGTGTGTGTGTGCACAAGAATAAATAACAATTCAACAGAAGTTTAGAAAGACAATATCTAAGAATGCCACAAAAAAGAAAATAAAATGAAAAGACAAATAGTGAAAAAAATGAAAGAGAAGAAAAATTAGCAGATAAATCCAAGCAGATGTATTGAGAAACTGAGAATAAAGAAACTAAAGAGGGTAAATCAAGAAATACTAAAAACTGAAGGGCACGAATTGTCAAGATTTAAAGGGCTCACCAAGTCCCTACTCTAATACAAGAATTTCAACAAAGCAATGTTAAAGTGAAATTTCATAGTAGCAAGCATATAAAATTCCATAGATAAACTAAAGCAAACTGATGTTAAACTTCTCAACAGATATGCTCGCTTTGGCAGCATGTATACTAAAATTAAACTTCTCAACAGAAAAACTAGAATCTAAAAGGTTAAAACCCTGCAAAATTGTATGATAAACGATTTTAAATGTAGAATTATCTAGTAAGCCATACTATTGTTCAAATATATGGTTATAAATTTAAAACATAATGTTATGGTTTATATCTAGATGTCCCTCTAAAGCTGCATGCGCCTCATAGGTGGGACTTCTGAAAGGTGACTGAATCATGGGGTGTCATACTCATCAGTGGATTAGTCCACTTACAAGTTTATAGCTAAATGTGATGTTAGGAGGTGAAACCTAGTCAAAGTAGGTGAGTCACTAGGGATGTGGCCTGAAAGGGTCTATCTGCCTCTCACTTCTCTTAATCTCTCAGCTTTCCTGCTTCCATGCCATGAGGCACTTCTCTTCTGCCTTGCCCTTTTGCCATGCTGCCCTGCCTTGGAGCCAGTTGACTACGAACTGAAACCTCTACAAACTGTGAGCCAAAATAAACCTTTTCTCCCTTTATTTGCATATGTCAGGTATTGTGTCTGGGCAACAACAACAAAATAAGTAACTAAGACACATGATCATGTAAAATTTCCCACCCAAAAATACGTGAAAATGCACATTTACTCCAGAAAAGCAGACCTGGCCGCTGAATGATAGCCTCCTGCTAAACAAGGAAATAAACCAAAACAGAAGATGTGGAAACCAAAATATTAGAGATCAAACACAAGAGAAAAACTAAGAATTCTCCAGGTTCAGAGAAAATGAAAAGGCAAAACTGACAGATTACCAACTATGTCTCTGTAGAAAACAGTACTAAGGGAACAGTACCAAGAGATACTTGCAGGGCAGGGGATTTAGCTCAGTGGTGCTGCACCTGCCTCACAAAAGCAAGGTCCTGAGTTCGATCCTCAGTACAGCAAAAAAAAAGAGTGATACTTGCAAAATTACTGACTTCAAGAAAGAAAACAATGTTAGTTTACTTTACCAGTAAACTATTTATTTAACCATATATACAACTAATATTGCCTAAACAGAATTTATAATCCTCAGTCACCATAACTACAAATGATTACTATATGAACATCAAAAACAGAAAAAGAGCCATAGAAGCTCATTATTTGGAAATATGTAACGTGAAAAGCTAAGAGTTGAAAATTTTTGGTGGTTATGGTTTGATGGAAAAGAAGTTTAAGGAACTATGTTTTATTTTAAAAATTTGATGAAAAATAAAACGGCTTAAGTTATTATTATTCACATACTGCTACTTGAATTAATTTCTATCCTAAAGTGAATTCTAAAATCTGTGTAACAAAAACATTGTTATGGGCTTGGGGTATAGCTCAGTGGCAGAGCATACACTTAGCATAACACAAGCACAAGACCTAAGGTTCCATTCCCAGCATGGGGGGGGCGGGGGCGGGGGAGGAAGGGGTTATATAAAGATGTATTATCACCTATATAATTCCTTTTAAAATCAACCAAGTAGCAAAGTACAACCTCCAAATATAAGATCAATAAGTATTTACTTCTCTTTAATAAGAGAAAGCCTATTTGGTAACGGCTTTCACCTTTCTCATCTCTAACCCAGCAGTTATGTCTGTGTGAACTCAAAGCTACTACTGCACACAAATTAAAGACAAGCCTTCAATTTCTCAAAAGGCTCAGGAAAGGTGAAAGCAAATACACTGAAAATACATGTTATTTTCCATTTAAAATCTAGACATCTAGAAAAAAACTGTAATTAACAAAATGTACTATGCATTCATAAAAATCATAGTTAAATCTACATAATGATATAATAATATAACTTCCACTATGTACCTGGACACTGTGCTAATAAGCATTTGTCAACTGATTTAATGTGTCCTGTGAGGAAGGTGATTTTCTCTCCACTTCTAAGAGCACCAAACTGAGTTTCAAAGAGGTCAGGTAATTTGCACCTCAATACACAGTGAAGCAGGAATTAAAATTAAGCCTATGTTCATAATCACAACCTACTTACCAAATGTAGGAATTCTAATTTTCCTGAATTCAGAATAATTAGCATTATAGCTAATTTGACATATCATTATAAGCTACATTAATGATAGCTGATCTATTAATTCCCTACCAAATAACTATTAGGCAGTCAAGCCTTGATGGCTGCTCTATCTAGTTTAAAATAATGCCATTTTTTAAGTCATACTTTTTTACAGTGCCTTTTTTTTTTCCTTTCTGTTGTACAGGAGCTCAATACCAGGGCCTCATGCATGCTAGACAAGCACTCTATCTACCACACTGTTTTAGTTTTCTTAGTGCTGAGACAAAATAGCTGACCCTCAAAGTTAAAGGAAGAAAGGTTTATTTAGCTCACAGTTTGTAAAGCTAAACAGTTTATAGTTGGCTGGCTCTAAGGCAGGGTGGCATGGCAGAGGAAAAACAATTTGTGATGGGCAGAAGGCAGGAAGGCAGCAAAGCAGCGAAATAGCAAGGAAGCAAGCAGCAACAGCAGCCCTCTTTCTGTCCTTTATGTTATATACAGGGTAGGTCTTTCCATTATCCACACTGAGAACTATGCCAAACCAATCGGTGGACTAATTTACTAATCACATATCCTTAATCAAGCATCACACACTAGATCCAGCCACCTCTGAAAATCCCCACCTATGATCACGTGAGGCTTTGAGGGAACATCTAGACACAAGCGATAAAATAACCAGTGAGTTACATCCCAACCCCCTCTATAGTGCTTTTGTCATTTTTACTTATACTACAGAGTCTGTGGTACAAAAACAATTTAGCCTTTGGACTTAACACATTCCTCTACTTTTCTAAATATAGTAAGACAAACAGCAAATCATAGCAAGGAAACATGATTTATAATATGAACTGTCCTGTGTTCCTGTCAAATCTTTGCATATATGACGAAGACATTAAATATTATTTCGTAAGACCAAAAAAAAATTTAAGTACGGTAGTGGATGGAAATTGTTTACTCTAGCATTTTATTTTACCTTCAGAAATTTTTCTGCTTTTGTTATAATGAAATTATCCCAATTAATTGTCTTCAAAATATTCTACTATGAAAATAAAACATGTATTTTTTAAAAGCTTTCAATAGCTTCACTTGTAGATAAAATATTGTATGAAAAAAAAAACACAGAAGAAAACCACTTCTTCTAAAGGATAAAAAAACAGAATTGGAGTGTGAAGAATAAAAACTCCCCTTGCAAACTACGCATGGAGGTACCCGCTTGTAATCCTACCAGTGTGGTAGGCTGAGGCAGAAGATCACAAATTGAAGCCCAGCCTGGACAACTTAATGACTCAGCAATATCCTGTCTCAAAATGAAACATTTTTAAAGGAGGGAGAGGGGCTCACTGAGGTTGTAGCTCAGTGCAAGGCTCTGAGTTCAATCCCTAGTCCCACTTTTTTAAAAAAAATAGCTTTGCATCAATCACTGAAATGACTGAGAAGCCATCAATCTTTGTGACTAGGAAACTATTTTTTTGTCAGATTCTTTTTGTAAAAGTTCTGAAACAGGAGGTGAATGGATAATTAAGAAACTATTGATTCAACTGCATAAAAGAAGTAGCATGAAAGTCACAGAAAACAGACTTTTGGTTTTTGGTGTTTTTAAACCTCCAATCATTTCTCTGAGGGGCAGCAAGTAAAGATAATTGAAGCACAGGAGGCTGTGAGATAATCACTTCAACAACCGGCCGACAGTGGGTGGCAGATGATGAGAGGTAAGGAAAATAAGCCAGGTCCATACAGTGTCAGACCAGGGCAGAACCTGTAGCACTTCCATTAACTCACCCTATCACTGTACTATTCTGGAAGTTCTTACTGAGCCATGTAGGAGAGGGGAGCCCTCCTGAGTCCCTTACTATACCTTAGTTACTCACAGACTGGTGTACAAAATGGATTCTCAATCCCATATAATCCAAAGTGACAATATACCAAAAGGTCTAACCAGCACAACAAATCATTTTCTTGCTCACAACATATACATATGATTTGGATGTCAAATATCTTGAGATAAATAGCTACATAATATGGCAATGAGATCTGTATTGCTCAGCATCAATAATTTGAGTCTAACAACAGTTTCAAGACTCTATTATAACTCTTAAAAGTATTACAAAATAACTAATGATTTAAAAACTACTAATGTATACACAAAGGATAAAATTCAGAGGAAAATACTGTCTGAGTATTTGCTAAGTTTAAAAACATAAAAGCTACTGAAACAATACACTTGTATTATCCAAAACAAGGTTCAATATCATTGAAGAGAATCGCTCCTAGATTCAACTTTTTAAATCTGTAAGGATTCTTAAATGCAGAGATTTTCAGTAATAGAAACAAATCAGACACATTCTTTTGTAAGATTTACCAATATGAATTCCATTCCACTTAAAAGGTACAAAGGGGAAAAAATGACACTCAAAAATCAAAGAAAATAACAGAAAAAGGACCCGAGTTAGATCCCCAATACAAAAAAAAAAAAAAGAACAGAAAATTGCCAAAATTATACTACATTTGGGTGGTTCATTCTAGCTTTCAACAAAAATTTCATGACTATTAAGTGTGGACTATTCTAGACTCTAAAGATACAGAATTTTGTAAATGAACAAAAAAAATCCCTGTCTTCATTTAATCATAATTCATTTATAATTATAATTATACACTATAATTTTACATTATAGTGAAAAAGAATGACAAAGACATACAGTATAAATAAGTAAAATATGTAATGCACAAGATGGTGATCTGCGCTATCTAGAAAAATAGTACAGGATTCAGTATTATTTGCATTCAATTTAGTTTAGAAAATGTCTTCCCCCAAAAATATTACATTCAAACAACTTCTATGAAAACGGTATACTGAATTATAAGCCATAAAAGATCCAAAGACATAATAATTGTAATTTATAATTATGATCACAATTTCTAATTTTCAGTTTAGGGCTTATTTGCTTGTAAAATTTAAGTGAAGTAGCTTACAATGAAATGTAAACATGTAAAAGTATACTACATAAATATCTGTGGCTGATGCTTTATTACTCATATATTTTTCAAGTTTATATATATAACTTTAAGAAATACACTAAACTGAAATCACTTTATATTCCTATAATTTACATCAGCAAAATAACCTCTTTAGAAAAATTCAGAACTTCAAATTCCCTGCCTAACCCCTGCTACCACCAAAAAACAAAAACAAACAAAAAACTATTTTCCCAGTCCCTGATTGTGTTAAAACAGGGTTCCACTCTACTGTGAAATAAAAAACTGCTTGGGAGAAATCTAGATAGAAAAGCATAGAATAGTGGTTTTCATACACTTTCAACAGACTTCATAACCTTTAAAAGTAATAAAACAGCATCCTGAGTAGAAAAACAAAGCACAAAGCTAATGCTTGGGTCAATCTCAAAAGTCATTTAATTGAAGGTAATGACTAAGACTACCTGTGCCCAATACTCTGATAAATTACGAAGCAAAAAATCCAAAGTAGCTCCACTTTATCAATAACAACTCTGGAAAATAACACTGATCAAAGTAAAAGGAACAGATATTCAATAATAAAGCTATAACCAAAACTCTTAAGTTGTGGTATTATCATTTGCTCAAACAGGATGAAACCACTAAAAACGCATCCTTACTTTATTTCTTAAATAATTCTGATGACATGACTTGTAGCAATGTACAAGTACTTGACATACTAAAAACAAAACTGTTATACAGAGCTTCTTTAGAAGACTGTCCACCTAAATCCATTGAAACTTTGCGTCATTACATAATACCTAGCAAAAATCATTACTGGGTTGGAAAATAACACCGATAAGGACATTCCATTATTTGCTCACACTTTCCAAAAGCAAGTAAAAGAGAATTCTAGCACTAGAATAAATAAAATTACCGTGAATATAAAAATACATTCTGAAATACTAGTCTACCTATCTTTGTCCTCAAGGCTAAATATGCTTAATGTTTTGCAAACACTTCCAATTAAGCTTGCATGGCTGGTAATTCTCTGGCTGAAAAACTTGGAAGCTGGCTAAGTATACCAAGAGAGCTAACTGAATATATGTGAGCACTGCTCGTGGCACATCTACATTTCAGTCTATGATGTCAGTGCCAAACAACTGCTTTTACATGTTAAGAGCAGAAATCTACCCAAACTATCAACTTATCACTTTATAAGGCTTGAAAAGCCTCTCATTCAACTGTATAGAATTAGGAATATAAAGTTTATTCTAAAACAAATAAAACCTATTTTTAGGTGAATTGTAAATGAGTCTCTAGATTTCTGTTAAATTAATTATAATTAATTTAGAAATTTCGACTGAACTATGACAGTTCTCTAACATTTTTAAATCCAAGTTATTCCAGGAAGACAGTAATCAATCATTTGTGGCAATTCAGTACCTTTATAAATCTTAAACCAGAGTGGTGGCACATGCTTATAATCCTAACTACTTGGGAGGCTTGTGGCAGGAGGATCACAGGTTTGAGGCCAGCCTGAGCAACTTAATAAGATCCTGTCTCAAAATTTTTTAAAAATCTTAAAAAGTCTGGGGATATAGCTCAGTGGCAGGTGGCAGATTACTGGCTTCACATACACATGGCCTTCAGTATAATTCTAGCACAAAAAGAAAGAAAAGAACCTTAAAGTACTAAAACAAAGAAAAATTTTCCCCAAATGTTAAATGCAATTCATGACCAAAAAAATCTGATTTATATCTATATAGAATAGTAATTTTACTATACTTTCTAAAAGTGAAATTTAAAAATAAACAAACACCCTAAACTTAACTTCCTACACAAAAGTAAATGAACAAAGGGTCCAAATATGACTGTAATTTTACAGAATCAAATTATGCATACTAATGGCAGTAATAACAGAAATACATATTATTGCTCTTAAACATCCTCCAAAGTGTTCAGAACAATTTCCTCAATCACTAGACAGAAGACAGGTTATGAGATAGATTAGAGCAAAAGAAAACATTGTCAAAGACTATGTAATAAGCCAGCTGAATAACAAACCCGGAAATGAATTTTTACAATTCATCCAAAGACAAACTATGATTTTGGTATTGTATATCTAATAAAGTAGTATAGCTGATATAAGAAAAATTACATAAAAATAAATTAAGGAGTCATGATAATTTGTTTAATCTACTCATTTTAAAACTGGAACAGATGTAATTAAAAATCATCCTGGTATTATGCTGCAAGAACTAAAAACAGAACGCACTCTTCAACTGCCCGAAGTACTTTGTTCTAACAGGAGGATGTTGAGACACAGTGTTTAACTCTGACAAAAACAAATGAATCTATATGAAATCATAGCAAAGATTATGCAATTTATTAAGCATGACAAAAATGAATCATTCTTCCAAATCTTTCACCTTTAAAAAATTGCAATGTAGGCGGCGCGGTCCGCTGAGGAGGCGGCCCGAGCAGCCAGGGGGCGGTGGATGGCTCTGCGAGGTCCGCCGGGCTTGGGGCCAGCTCCCCCTAGCTGTTGGACGAGGCTGTGGCAGCGGCCGGGGGACGCGAGGCGCCGGCCCTTTTGGCAACCTGACCCACGCTGGAGGACGATGAAGAGGATGATGGCCGCGGCTGGGTCCTGCTGCGCTGGGAAGGTTTCTCGGCCTGGCTGCACTGCGTGTGTGGTGGGCTTCGAGCTGGACCTGGGCCAGGCCGTGGAGATTCAAATTCAGGTTGTCTTGGAGATACCCAGTTTTCTTTTAGATTTTGACAGTCTTCTGGGAGGAAGGTGTCACTGCATTGTCTTCTGGATCAATCTGACAAACATTTACCAGTTTACTTAAAGAAAGACCCTGCTTATTTTTATGGATGTGTATTTTCGAGAAGTTTGAGATAAAACTCTTAAGAGAGGCTACTTTCAGAAGTCATTGGTTTTAATCAGCAAACTACCTTACATTCATTTTTTTCACACTGTGCTGAAACAAATAGCAGCAGAGTATTTTGAAAAGAAAGAACTTTATTTGGAAGCAGCATGTAATGATGTTGACAGATGGCCTGCCCGGGTGCCGGGGAAAACACTGCACCTGCCTATCATGGGAGTGGTGATGAAGGTACGGATTTCCACATGTTATGACAAGCCTGGGACTACTCGAACAACACAGCTAACTCAACAGGCAAATACACACATATCTGTTATTTTACCTACTGTTCATGAGGTGGATCTTTTCAGGTGTTTCTGCCCAGTTTTTCTACATAGTCAGATGCTTTGGGAGTTGGTGTTGTTGGGAGAGCCCCTCATGGTGATGGTGCCATCACCATCAGAGTCGTCGGAGACTGTATTGGCCCTTGTTAACTGCATTTCTCCATTAAAGTACTTCAGTGATTGCTGACTTTCTTTCACTATTCATGATAGTGAATTCAAAGAATATACGCATACTCAAGCTTCACCCTCAGTCATTTTAGGAGTAACCAACCTTTTTTTTGCTAAAACACTTCAGCACTGGCCACACATTATTCAAACAGGAGACCTTAAACCTGCAGGTGAAATTCCTAAGCAAGTTAAAGTGAAAAAACTGAAGAACCTAAAGACTCTGGATTCTAAACCTGGAGTTTATACTTCTTACAAGCCGTATCTAAATAGAGATGAAGAGATCATAAAACAATTACAGAAAGGTGTACAACAGAAATGTCCTTCTGAGGCTCAAAACATTATTCTTCGACTCTGTTTTTTGGAACTGACACAAAGTTTCATCGTTCCATTAGAAGCAGATGGTCAATTCTTGAAGCAGCATACACCATCTGGATGTTCCCTAATTCCATTCTGGTACTATCTGAAGATGCATCACATCTCACAGAAAAGATATGTGGCAAGCCTGATGCCTTTGCAGAAAACTATTTCTCCATGGAAGAGCCCACCCCAATTAAGACAGTTCCTTTCAGAATTTATGAAAACACTTGAAAAAACAGGACCTCAGCAGACTTCTAGAATAAAGGGCGACTGGATTGGACTTTACCAGCATTTTCTGAAGTCTCCAAATTTTGATGGTTGGTTCAAAACCTGGCAGAAAGAAATCACCCAAAAATTGCAGGAACTCCATCTAGAAGCTCTTTGTGAAGAGGACCTACTTCTCTGGATCCAAAAACACACAGAAGTAGAAACAGTAGACCTTGTATTGAAGGTGAAAAATAAGCTGTTGCAGGCTGATCGAGAACATTTACCTGTGAAACCAGACACTATGGAAAAGTTACGGACACATATAGACGCTAGCGTTGCCAGAGGATCTTCAAAGCACACTGCTCAAAACGAGCATGACATGATAATTTACCAGGATTTTCCAGCCAAAATGGATTGCGCAGCACGAAGCATACTGACGTTTCAATAGACACCCAAAGGAGATCTCCCCATGGCAGCAGAGTGGAAAATAGCTATGAACGGGAGATAGAGGAAGACTGTATTGTGTAAACAGACCTTTTTTTAGTGCATTATTTTAAAAAATGGATACTTTGCAGTGGTTCTACTTTAATAGAAACACTGAAAGGCATTTCTATATTTTTAATCATGTTCTAAAGTGCTCTTATAAGAGACCTGTGGGGCCATCAGTATAAGTGATTCCATACTGCAGTGCTGGCATTGCAGATATATTTTTTTTTAAATTGGTGCTGCTTTGCCCAATCATGTTAAAGCTCAGGGAGATATAAAAATAACATTCACGCTGACCATCTTCTTATGAAAGAAGACTGAACTGTCCAACTATAGTTAGAGGTAATTGATGCTTATGTAGTGCCTTCTGTTGTCCTATATGTTTCAGAGTCCAGCTGTTAGTCTTGAAGCATTTTCTTAGCTTGATTGTGATGTGTAATTTTATAAGGCATTCTATTGAATAATCACTGCTTAAAAATATTTTTTTTACTTCCCATCTTGCCTATTAGTAGGCATGGTTGTTTTTTTCATTTGTCATATAGATTTTCATTTCACTGTTTACCATTTTCAAAATTTCAAGACAAGAAAGCATCTTTTGTTAATTATGCAAAAGTTTATTTTCTCTTACATTTTACCAATTGAGCCTATATAAACTAATTAGTTTGGATGTTTTTGAAGACATTTTAATTATGAACTTCGTAATTGGCTATTTTTTAAGTGGAGCTATTATTTTTACGGTATCTGTAAGTCTTATATGTGATACTCATTTGAGTGATTATAAAATTGATTTCCCATATCATTTGTTGGGCAGTGTTATTCCCCAAAACTCATGTTTCTCAGAACACTTTTTTTTTTTTACCCCTTTCCTCCTGGTACCAGGATGGAAATCAGGACCTTGCGCTTGTGAGGCAGGCGTGGTGCCACTGAGCTAAATTCTTGGCCCTTTTTTTGTTTTTTTGAGACAAGTCTGGCTATTTGTTCATGCTCATTTTGAACTGAGTATGGAGCCCAGGCTGACCTCAAACTCACAGTGATCCTCTTGCCTCAGCCTCCCAAGTACTGGGGTTACAGCCATGCCCCACCATACGTGGCCTTTAAGGGACTTCTTGGTTTTTTGGTCTTTTTTTCTTCTTTTTTGCTACCAGAAATTGAACTCAGGGCCTCGAGCTTGCCAGGTGGGTGCTGCACCGCCAACAAGCTACATCCCCCACCCCACGCCCAGCTTTTTCAGAACACTTTACCTGTTGTTTGACATGAGAACTTTTGCCTGAATCATTAGTTCTTTGTTGTTGTTTTTTATTTTTCTTTTGTCTATACTACCTTGCCAGAAATAGAAGAATGTGATTTGGTATAGTAAGATTGTTTGGTCTATGTTTGAGTGGGAGTGTCCTGCAGAAGCCAGTATTTAAAATAGGCACACACAATGTAGTCCATATGTAAATAGTTGTGTCTTAATTAACTTCTACACCACCAAATTTAGTTGTATGTGTTTGTAAAAGAAATGGCTTCAGAAGCTATCTCGTTTCTGTTGCTGTTAACACATAAGGGCATTCCTGACCCAAGAAAGGTTCCTTATGTTTGTAAGTGTGGTCTAATCCCCAAATGTGCCCTTTTTTATGGATTCAGTCTCTTGAAGGATACTTCTAAATCATAGAGAATTTAGCATTTGGAAGAAATCAATTGCCTTGGATCATATGAGTTATTTTGTGAAACAACAGTTGTCCCTTCAGAAAGGAGTGACCACTTTTATATGCTAAAGCATTTCATAGCTTTCTAGGAAACTTTATTTAGGTATAAATGGTCATCTTATTATTTTTCAAAAAGTTGTATTTTAATAATCTTACGATTCATATACAGTTTGTGACCAGAATTTGAAAACTGTTTGTCTCATATCAGGTACCTTTAAAAAATTGTACCACTACAGGATGTATCATTTCAAGTTTATTTTGCACAGCTGAAGAGTAGCAAAAGATGCCCATTAGCATGATAATGGTATCTTCATACTTACTGTATTTAACTGAAATTTAACACATGTTGAAAAACATACTGATCCATTTTCTCTCTTAATTTCAAATTATGTACTTGTAAGAATAACTTAAAGCTGCACTGGAAATCTCAGAGTGACTGACTGGTAACTTAATTTTTTGTGTGTAGTTTTAGAGCAGTCTTTTTTTTATTTTTTAGAAGACTTTGTTAACATCTAAACTGCCATTTAATGTTTTATGTCCACCAGCATTAGAAGGAATCGCTGCTTTAAGGGCCTTATGTAATGCCTAGTACCTTCTATTTACAGTGAAAAAGAGGAGGCATTTATGTGGAGGCATTTATGGTCATTACCAGAAACTGAATTAAAAGCCTTGAATTTTAAAGCAAAAAAAAAAAAAAGCAATGTAAAATCAAAAGACAACTGTTGTCATCAAAGCAAGAATAAAACAATAAATCAAAACTTCTAGGGGCCAGGGATTTAGCTCAGTGGTTGCACTGCCTACCTCGCAAGCACAAGGTCCCGGGTTCGATCTCTGGTACCAAAACAAACAAAAAAAACTTCTAGGGCCGGGGATTTAGCTCAGTGGTGCCATGCCTGCCTCACAAGCACAAGGTTCTGAGTTCAATTCCCGACAACCCTCCCCCATACTAAAAAAAAAAAAAAAAATTCTACAAAGCTTTAAGGCCCTTAGGCAGTTGCTCAAAATCTTCTCATGCACCCTAAGATGTACTCTAAAATGAGATCAGAAGGCAAATTTCAGAGAAATTCTTTATTATCTTGGTTTAATATGAAAAGAGGTAATAATGTTTTTTAAATATTTTAATGGAGTTTCCCCCCTTTAAAGTTTTATATTTTATTCTAGAAAATATACATAATCAATACGCAAGCTTTTATGCTTAAAATTTTTTTTAAATCTTGATATCTACCTGTGTTAGTATATGCCGATATGGACATAAGTTCTGGAGACTTTTTAATGAATTAGTGCAAGAATTTGCTATTTTGAGACAAGAAAAGGCCATTCTGTCTTGCCACTGAAGTCACTAGGACACTTAAAGCATTTTAGACTCAGTATTCTATGGAAAGATATACAAAGAGTTTTTAAAAATCAGTAATCCCTATCCTATAAATTTTATTTCATAGACCACTAAATCATATCCAACTTAAGATAAAAAATATGCTATTCCATTGCGATTTGAAGATGTCCTAGAAATACACAAGTAATTCTGAAACATGGGCAATATTAGCACAACGATTAACATAGACTTTTAGAAGTATAATTAGGCCTAGAGACAAGAAGACAAATTTTTAAGTTTCCTTCTTATCTGAGTTTTTAAAAAATTAAAGAAGCATGCAGTGCTTCAAAAAACAGTTATCACTAAGCATTTCCTTTATCTGTGTATGACCTTTGTAGATAATAACTGATGAAGTATGACAGAAGGGATTTCCCTGGCCAGTACAATCAACCAAGAGTCAACATCAACTTGGCTTTTTGTACCATTCCTTTTCTACTGTATCTGTGAAATCTTACCATGTGAAACACAGCACTTCAGTAAAGTCAGTCACCCTGTAAATCCGAGCATGCAATTGTTCAAAGGCATCTGACTATGAGGAATTCTCCATTACTTAACCACACCTGCTTTAGGTTGTAAACCATACGGAGTGTATTATACTCACACCAGCTAATCCTCAGTAACTTCAGAAGCCAATTCTGAATTTTTAATGTAGCCTGCAATACACATGTTTTAAACCAAGGTTTTCTTAGTAATTCTTATTTCTACATTAAGACAAGGTCATTAAAATTAGCTTTAGTAGATTATTTGTAAACTGAATCTCAGGGGTTTTTTTCCTATAGAAGTATAAGATTTGCAAATCTTGGTGAATTTAACAGTCTTCATTTGGTACAGCAGAGAGTTTATATAAAAGTAGGTACTTTTCTCTCCTATGACAGCTATCAACAGGACTCATTTTCTAACACGCAGTAGTTCCTTAAAAACTACTGGGTCGGTGGTTGTGGTGGCACACACATGTAATCCTAGCACTCAGGAGGCTGAGGCAGAAGTACCACCTTGAGTTCGAAGCCAGCCTGAACTACAAAGGGAGACCCTGTCTCACAAAAAACTGCTGGGTCATTAGGGCTGGGGATATAGCTCATTGGTAGAGGGCATGCCTAGCATGTGTGAGGCCCCTAGGTTTGATGAAGGGAAGGGGAAGGGGGAAAAGAACTAAGGAGGTTATTCAAGATTATGACACTTTCGATCATTTTTTCCTCACAGAATACTGTTTTAATTTAGTAAGACTCTAAGAAAGAACTAATGATAACAGATACTCCTTGAAAACAATGAGTTAATTTTCAGATAATGAAAGGTAAAAAATATAAATGAACATTGGTGTTACTAAGTTCCAGGAAAGAGAAAAAGGTTCCTATATTCTTCCTTTTCTCTAACCCTTTAATAAGCCATGTTAACTTTTCCCTCACTGTCTTAAAAAAGTCCAATATCCTGTGAATTGTAGTAGTTATATATAAAGTATGTAAACATCTGGGATCCTATTTCACAAACTATGGTTAAGAAAAAAATGTATGAAGAGACAGAAATCTAGATTCCACTAGGAAGTCTCCCAATAAGATACAAGACTCAGAGAGACTTTACACATACATACCTAAAAGTATGAGTGTATATAAATAAACAAACTATCTCTTTGCAGTTGTTGGGAGTGACTTTTTCAGGTTGATCCTGTTATTTTTATGGTTACCAAATAAATGATATTCTATTATCAATAATGTTAAATGTGGGGGGAAAACCGTCATGTAAACGGGATAAGAAACTATTGTAAAGCAGAAATTCAATCTAAAATCTTAAATTCTCAATTTTTATATAAGGCAATAATGCATCCTAATAAAAAGTGACTAGCAATTAAATGCCTGTACATAGGAATAACAACAGTAACGCACTGCCATAAAACAGACACGATTTTAGAAACCTGAAGTAAAAAAGAAAACAAGTAATGAGCCTTCAACTATTTAGGTAGTGCCGGTATTCACTTTCCTCACTGATTCCAATAAAGCTTAATAGTAAAACAAGTAAAATATAGAAAAAATACTTTTTAAAATAAACATAACTGCCGGCCCCGCAGCGGGAGGGAGGCGCGAGGCCCGAGCGGCGCTGGGCTGAGCAGCGCGGGGCCCGGCCCGGCCCGGCCCGGCCCCATGCCCGCAGCCCCACCGGAACGCCCTTGAGTGCGGCGCCCCGCGCGCGCCCCCGCCCGCCGGAACCATTGCCCAGACGGCGCGGCCCGGGCGGCCGGGCTCTGCCTCGGCTCCGCGCTGGCTGCAAGATGCTGCTGGCGGCCGCGGCGGTGCTGCTCGTGATGATCCCCGTGCTGGTGAGCTCGGGCGGCCCGGACGGCCACTACAAGATGCTAGGCACCTGCCGCATGGTGTGTGACCCCTACCCCGCGCGCCGAGCAGAGCGCGCCGCCGCCCTCCACACTAGTGCAGGGCCCCCAGGGCAAGCCGGGGCCCCCCCCACCCCCACCCCCGGTCCCCCCCTGAGAGTAGGGGCCGCAGGGCCCGCCCAGAGCGGGGGCCTCGGGCGCGGTGAGCGCTGCCACCTACACCACGGTGCTGCGCATGGTCTTCTACACCGGCCTCAAGAACCCGCACGAGGGCTACGAGGTGCTCAAGTTCGATGACGTGGTCACCAAGCTGGGCAACAGCTACGACGCCGCCAGCGGCAAGTTCACGTGCAGCATCCCGGGCACCTACCTCTTCACCTACCATGTCCTGATGCGCGGGCGGCGACGGCACGAGCATGTGGGCGGACCTGTGCAAGAACGGCCTGGTGCGGGCCAGCGCCATCGCCCAGGACGCGGACCAGAACTACGACTACGCCAGCAACAGCGTGATCCTGCACCTGGACGCGGGCGACGAGGTCTTCATCAAGCTGGATGGCGGCAAAGCCCATGGCGGCAACAGCAACAAGTACAGCACCTTCTTCGGCTTCATCATCTACTCCAACTGAGCCCCGCGTGCCGCCCTGACCGGGGAGCTGAGGCCGAGGCACTGTCCCCTGTGACCCACCGCCGGCGCCTCAGCCTGGGCTGCTGAGCTGCCCGTGCCCGAGAAGCTGCCCACCCCCAGCACCCCAAGCCCTGGCCCAGCTGCGCCTCCTCTGACCAAAGTGTTAATAAAATCCTTTCCACCCGCAAAAAAGATAAAATAAAATAAACATAACTTTAAAATATACATTAAATTTTAGTATATTCAACTATTAAAAGCTGTGAATTATAAATAAAATTAAAATCAAAGTTATAAATATTTTGAGCAGAGTTAAAAGCACCATTTTCTATTCTCTCCATCTACACAGAATGCATCAATCAAAAGTTCACGTGATGTACAAAGTAATATTTTGCTATAATTCTTCTTGTTTCCAAATATACACAGTGAAAAACTTTGAAAGAATTCAAAGTTTTTAAAAACAAATGCACATCTTCATGGTTCAATTTACCGTTTTGTGACCCTTCTGGCAAGCCACGTGCAGTGCTGTCTGCCCCATCCCATCCTCAACATCAACATCACTGACATGCTGCAGGAGGTCATGGAGTAATTCTGTACGCCCATTCACAGCTAACCAGTTATCTGTGAAGTCATTCAGTTATTTAACATTTATACAAGAGTGTTTCATTAAAAAGTACCAAATAAATAATGTTATTATTTCTCAACTAACCATGATGTGCAAACTAATGATATTTTAAACCAATATAGTTTTTCCCAATGAGAAAAATATATGCATCAAGATATAGATTATATTGCATTGTATTACAAAATCAAGAACTCAATAGCTCAAAATAGTCTTAGATGACCCTGGACTCTAAGCTTAGCTTATCTCTAGAGAAAAGGCATGGATATTTTTCCTTTGGGAGAAGCAAACATAATTTTAAAAGTATTTAACACAATAATGCCACATTCTTTAGTTCCTATGTTTATAAGCAATAAATGTATCTTACATAAATAATAAGATGTATAAGAAAAATTTTATACCTGTAAATCTACTGTTAAAATCTACCAATGTTAAAGCTTTGGGCCAAGAAGGGCCAAGGGTATAGCTCAGTGGTAAAGCTCATATTTAGCATGTACAAGGCCCTGGGTTCAATGCCAAAAAGAAACAACAACAAAAATTTTGGACTACGTATTCCAAAGTTCAAATCCATGTATTTTTTTCACTTTATTTAATTTCATTAAAAACTTACAAAGACATTCCTGTTTTAAAGTGACAGGTTGAAGACATCCATCAGCTTCAACTTCTTTGCAACACCCCACTGAAATTACAGTAAGAGTATTTTCTTAAAGAGACAGTAACAAATTTTGGAAGCTGGAAAACATAATACTCTTTATCTTGTCAGATAATACTTGTTGACTTGTTGGAACAAAAAGAATATTCAGTCAGAAGCAGAGAAAGCTAAGAAGACATGTAATTCAGATCATAGAACCACTGAAGACTCTAGAATCAGTAGAAGGCACTATGTACCTCTTGAAGTAAAGGTGAAGGTGGGACTAAAACCAAGTCACTTGAAAGTTTAATAAGAGTGAGATACTCATATCCCTACCCTTTTCCAATTCTGCAAGGATAGTAAGGGCCACTCGTTAATCTGACAGAGTATGAGCCTGTAGATGAGAAACACCAAACACAATGAACCACAAGTACCAACCACATTAAAAAGGGGAGATTAAATGCTGGTTCACACCTGAATTTTGGCATCCCAAAGCATTCTTCCCTATGCAACAACCACAGTGCTACCACTTTCCTGGTACTGTAGTTTGAAAAGCTCTCTCTGAGGAATCTAACTGGCTCAAGCAAGAGTAACTGCCTAAGGAACCACAAGGCTTTCAAACAGCTTTCTCTTATTCCACCAAACACTTGATAGATTTATCTAATTTAAAAGACAATAACACACACACACACATACAAAAGATAAAGGGGAAAAAAACAATCATGAAAAAATTATTAATACTCTCAGAGAACAAACTAATCACATCACAGAATACTGTTTTTTATTTTTGTTTTTTAAAGATAAGAAAAAAACCGAAAAGGAACCTTTGGAAAGTAGTAATGTGATCACGACATACAAATGTAAAAGAAGATTTAGAAGATGATACTGAAGAAGTCTCCATAAAGCACAAAGGAAAAATAAGAAATAAGAGAAAAGGCAAGAAAATCGCTGGGCTATTCTAGGTCTAATAGTCAAACAATAAGTGTACAAAAGGAAAAAACAGAGGAGTGAAAATCATGAATCCTACTTTACAAAAATCTATTTCCATTTTATGTTTCTAGATTAATAGGGTCACTATATTATCCAGCCAAATGGATAAAATAAATCCAACTGAGACATATAATGAGGAAATTATAGAATGCTAAGGACAGAGTAGATTCTGTAAGTTTCTAGGCAGAAAAAACAGGATTTATGTAAATAAAGCAAGAATCAAACTAGGTATGTTGATGCATATTCATAAGCTCAGAGACTTGGAAGGCTGGGGTAAGTCAGTCTGGGCAAATCTGCAAGACCTTTCTCAAAACAAAAAAGGGCACTGAAGATGTACATCAGCACTCCGTGAGTCCAATCTCCAGTCATAAAAAAAAACTAATAGCAGCACCAAGCTTTAAGACTGAAAGCTAGAAGACAAAGAAGCAATGCAAAATGCTAAGAGAAAATGATACTCAATCTAGAATTTTATTTTCAGCTAAATTATCATTTTATAAATTATCATTAATCAATTTTATAAATTATATATATAAATTTTGATAAACTCAAAGACTCCAGTCATTTTTAGACATATACCACAACAACAAACTTACTTCCCATGCACCTCTTCTCAAAAACTTATCAAAGATGTGCTCCACCAAAGTTACAAAACAATTAGGAAAGACAGACATGGAACTCATATAACAAAGAATTCAAAGCAAGACAAAGACAAAAAGACAATCTAAGACAATGGCAATGAAACATTCTGAGTAACTATTCAGCAGAACTAGAAACTAATCAACTCAGCCTGGAGAGGACAGAATCTCCATTACATGTTCCCGCAACACATAATCAAGGACTTAAAAAACACTGACTACATTTTAGGGTAATATTTACAAATAGTAATAAATACCTAAAAAACTTAAAAAATAGAAAACAAAGCCTGGAGATGTAGCTCAATGGAGGAGTACTTGCTCAGCATGCACAAGCCCTGAGTTCCATTCCCACTCTATAAAAAGAAAAATTGAAAGGTTCAATAAAGCAAGAAACAGATGTAAAAGACATTGAGATTGGAAAGTAATAAATATAACTCTATTTAGAGAGTTTATGATTATCTATATAGAATATCCCAAGGAATACACACACTCTCACACACACACACACACTGAATTCAAGAGGAGGTGGAACATAAGATCAACACACAAAAAACAATTGCATTTCTACATTTTAACAATGAACATGCAGAAACTCAGCTAAAAGCACAATACCATTTACAAAACATATACAAAATCCCTAGTACTAAATGCTAATGAAAGAAATCAAAGACCTAAATAAATACAGAGAGAAGTGTGTTTATGGATTGAAAGACTCAACACAGTAGAGATGTCAATTATCCCCAAATTGATCTACTGGTTTAATGCAATTCCAGTCAGAATCCCAGGAAGGTTTTTCTGTAGGAACAGACAAATTTATTATAAAATGTATTCAGAAAGGCAAAGGAATGAATAACTAACACAATTCTGAAACAGAAAAATAAAGTGGGAGGAAATACTCTCCTAAATTTTGTTTTGGTACCAGGGATCGAACTCAGGACCTTGCACTTGAGAGGCAGGTGCAGCACCACTGAGCTAAATTCCTGGCTCTACTCTCCTAATATTAAGGCTTAGTATATATATAGCTACAATAATCAAGACAGTGTGGTTCTTGTAAACACATATCAATGGAATGAATACAGAGCCCAGAAGAGGACCATACAAATAACCCAACTGATTTCCGAGAAAAATTCAAAACCAATTTAATGCAGAAAAGATAGCTTTTTCAAAAGGTAATGCTAACGTAATTGAACATTCTCAGGCAAAAAAACCAAAATTAACCCTAACCTCAGCCTCACATATTATACAAATATTAACTCAAAAGAAATCACAGATATAAACAGAAAATGTGAAAAGTATAGTACATTTAGAAAAAAAAAAATGGGAGAAAATCTTCAGGAGCTAGGGCTAGGAAGAGGTCTTCAACTTAGTACCAAAAGCACAATCCATAAAAAGAAACACTGATAAACTGGACTTCATCAAAATTTAAAACTTTTTTTGCTCTCAAAAGATCCTGTTAATAGCCTGAAAAGGCAAATTAAAGACTGGAAGAAACTATTTCAAAATCGCATATTTGAATGGGCAGTACTCTCTTGAATATATAAAGAATTCTCCCAACAGTTTTTTTAAAAGTCAAAGCTTAGAAAATGGACAAATGACATACATAAGTTGGTATTTTACTTCATGTAAGAAGGTATACAAAGGACATAAGCCTATGAAAAAATGTTCAACATTACTGGCAATTAGAAAAATAGTAATTAAAGCAAAATGATACATCACACAACCATTATAATGGCTGAAATAAAAGTGACACCACCAACAGTTGTCAATGAAGGTGAAAAACTAGATCATTCATATTACTAGTGGGAACATACTGTATAGTGGCACAACCATAAATAGGCAACAGGCAAGAGTATTTTAAAACTAAACACGAAACCACATATCATACAACCCAGCAACCAAATGGTTAAACATTTACCCCAAAGAAACATAAACTTAAATTCACACAAAAACTTGCACACTAATGTTGATGTTTACAGCAGCTTTACTCCTAATATCCCAAAACCCAAAATGACTCAGATGTTCTTCAACAGTCAGTTAACAGTTAAAAGAAACAACAGTACATCCACTCCATATACTACTACTCAGCCCTAAGAAGGAACAAACTTGATATGCAACAACCTAGATAAATCTCCAGGGAACATGATAAGCAAAATAAGCCAACACCAAAAGATTTCATATAGGATAATTCCATTTATATAACATCCTTGAATAACAAACTTTTAGAAATGGAAAACAGATTTAGTGATTATCAGGGGTTAGGCATGGAGTATGAAAGAGAAAGGTATGATAATAAAGGACAATACAAGAGATCTTTGTGGTGTTGGAAAGTTTAGAACATTACAGTGGTAAACATAGAACATACACAAGTAATAAAACTGTACAGAACTTAATAAACACACACACATAATAACACTGGGGAAATTTCAACAAGATAAACTGCATCCATATCCTGGCTATGATATTATGTTCTAGTTTTGCAAATGTTACCAAGAAGGGTAACTGGACAAAAGGTATAAGGGATTTCTGGGTATTATTTCTTAAGACTGTATGTGAATCTACAATTCTCTCAATTTCTTTTTTTTAAAGAAGACAATTATTTACCATAGATAAAATGCTAGGCAGAAAAAAGAAAAGTAACTATAGAAGATTACTTGCCATAACTATGAATCGTTTTTCTTTAGTTAAAAAAAAAAGAACACTGAAAATTCATTTAACTAAAATTATAATGACTACAGTGAAAGGACATGAGGGAAATGTGCTTGCTTATACATGATGAATGGGGAAAGGGGCTAAAAAAGAGAACAATAGCTTCATCTTCCAAAATGTTAATAGGTGATGCCTAAAATCAGAAGGTAGCATTTGCATGTTTAGATTAAAAATATAAAATTTTCAAATCCATTAAAATATGAGAGGAATTGCCTAGGCAGAGGTACACTTGGAGGGGGAAGTTTAAGGAGAAAGGCTAAGAAACCATTTTCTATAACAAGTTTTATAGAATGAGATGACTAAAATACATACATGAATTATTTTATTAAATAAAAATTTTATTTAAAAACAGCTCCATCTTCCTTACAGTTCAGGAATGAAAGGGGAAATAATAGCAGATAAAACCTTCTGCAATTAAACAGATTAACAGTGAATATTTTATCTTGCTTAAACTGGGTAATGTTCAAAGGAAAGATCTATGTCATTTCCAGGGGTTTATATAATCCCCTGTATCATCTACTACATCATTAAGCATTCAGTAGGTATTCAGAATACAACTTTTCCTTATCAAGTATTGGTGTTATATTGTTAGTATATAAGGAAATATGAATTTTCATGGGAACTGTAGATTTTGTAAAATAAAATCACGATTGAGCTTATTCTACAATAATCCACTCAGAAAAATGCAAATTTTAGAAGTTTCTTCTTATGCCTCCTTCCCCAAATTTTTAATCAAAAGTACCAAGCTTGGCCTTGAGACCAAGCTTGGTAAGTAAATATTCAATGCTGTTTTTACTCACAAATTATGATTCAAAATCTATAAGTACTACCAAAGGAAAGTTAAATTTAACAAAAAAATTAACATCTCCTGCAACTTCAAAATAACTGCTCCAGCCACACATGGAGGCACATCCCTGTACTTTAATTCCAGGTACACAGGAGGTTAAGACAGGAAGATTGCAAGTCTGAGGCTAGCCCAAAGAATTTAGAGGGATGGAAATATAGTTCAAACACTTGCCTAGCATGCACGAAGGCCTGGGTTTAATCCCTGGTACTACAAAAAAACAATGGGACCCCTGAAGCATTACTGGAAACCCCTGCAGTAGGATCCAGTCTCTTACTCAGTGTATGATGCAGGCCTGAGAAAAAAAACCCAAAAGACAGAACTAAGAGATAGAAAGCAGAGGCCAGGAAAACCAATGCCGGTGCAAATGACAAAAGTGCTGGCCAGTACAAGCCACTGATTTTTACTGGTAATCAATTGGAGTAAAGGCGCACTATGTGCAAGAGCAGGACTATGTGAGAAAATGCGCAGTCCTGCGGTTTCTGTGAAAATTATTGGAGACAAGGCTTGTAAAGGAAAAACACAAAGAATTCTTGAATTAGGAACAGAACAGACAAAATATATAACTGTAATTCAAACACTGTCCTTCTAGTTAAGGTTTTAGTTGTGGGAAGGGAATATGGGTGCGAGTTACTCTGACCTCGGCATGTAGGCTTCGGCCAGACTCATTTCTCAAAACAAGCCAATTGGGTTAACTCTTCACAGACTGCACTGTTTATAGCCTGCTTTGGGCATAATCAATAGTGCAGTCCCCTGCATAATTCTATTTTATCTCTACTTCTAAAGTGAATAATGCTCAAATAATGATTTAGTTAAAATTTTGAGATTTCAACAATCCCTTCAGCAAAATCCCATACCACTTCCCCACAATATCTATGTTGATAAAAATATATTAACTTAGTTTTGTAATAAAACTAAGGGGGAAATGGATAAAAATGCCAGTTTAACACATAACAAGTCTGAAAGAATATAGCCAAAATGTTAACAATGGTTATCTATCTCTGAGTGCAGGAAATACAGAGAATGTTCAGTCCTTGTGTTACTTTTTTTTCCTTTCTGCCTAGTCATACAAACATATCAAAAGTACTTACACATCACAATGCAAAGTAACTCTCTTACAATGAATTGATACATACTTTGGCAGAGATGTTCCTAAGAAGTCCACTAAAAGTCAGTGACAGAAGACAGGGGAATAAAACTTCAAAATAAATGAAAGAGGGGAGAAATACAGTGAACTACAACTTTTCTTATATATTTAACTGAAAATTATACCTCGAATCATTCTGCACCTTCTTAATTATAAAGAAGTAACTTGTAGAAAACTTGTACTACACTTTGCATTATCATCACATTTAAGATTATTTCTATAAAGTATTTTAAAACTCTGAGCCCTTACTGCTGTAAGGCCTTCATTATTACAAATGTTGACATCACCACCGTATTCTAATAATTTATGCACGCATTTCTTCTGTCTGAAATGAAAAAGAAAGAACTAGTATTAGAGAATATAACAATGACAATCATTTTACTGCAATATTAACTACAATAAACATTAGCTAATGATATAATATCTATATCTGTAGGCTAGTCACTGTTGGCACACGCTTATAATCCAGCACTCAGGAGGCTGAGGCAGAAGAATCACTGTTAGTTTGAGGCCAGCCTGGGTTACATAGTAAATTCAAGGCCAGACTGGACTGAATCATGAGACCCTGTCTCAAAAATCAGAAGAAAGCCGGGGATTTAGCTCAGTGCTTTTGCCGCCTGCTGCGCAAGTGCAAGAACCTGAGTTCGATCCCCGGTACAAAAAAAAATCAGAAGAAAAGGAGGAGGCTTCTGGGCTACCATATCACCCCCCTCAGCGCACAGGAGGTGAGCCGCGCAGGCGCCAGCAACACACCCCATCACACCCCGTCAGAAAATGAGAAGACACGTAAACAAGTTTCAAAACCAGACTTCCAGATCACCTAAAGCAAACCCAAAGGGAAACAAGATGGAATACTATGATAAGCAACCACCTGGACTCCCTGAACTGGCAACAAAAGAGAATCTGGAAAAAATAATCAGAAATAATTTCTCAGATAACAGCAGAGATTGTGCCCATAGTGCAAGACATGATTAATAAATATGGAGAAGACACAGATTAAAAAATAGAGGAACCGAGGAACATGATGGAATCCCAACATAGGAAAAAAATGGAATCCATAAAACAGATACAGATTTCCAGGAGATTTAAAAACTCTACTGAAAGCTTACTCAGCAGAATGTGCCAGTGTGAGGACAGAATTTCAGACATAGACAATAAGATTGCAGGGCTGGGGATTTAGCTCAGTGGTTCCACCACCTGCCTCGCAAGTGGAAGGTCCCAAGTTCGATCCCCAGTACCAAAAAAAAAAAAAAAAGATTGCAATGAGTGACCAGGAAAAGAAAAATTGCTTTAAAATAGTAAGGGACCATGAGAAATCAATCCAGCAGCTGCTACACGATGCAAAAAAGAATAACATAAGACTGATTGGAGTCAAGGAAGAAACAGGAGAGAGTATAGATGACATAAAAAACTGTTCACCGAAGTGATGGCAGAAAACTTCCCAAGCAGGGGAAACAACTTGACATACAGATAAGTGAGGCATGTAGGACTCCAACTAGCCTTGATCAAAAAAAATCTACACATAGGCATGTAATTGTTAAGATTCCAGAAACCCAACAGAAGAACAAAATTCTACAAGCAGAGAAAAGAAACAAATCACATACAAAGGAAAGCCCATGAGAATCACAGCAGACTTCTCAATGCAAACTCTCAAGGCAAAAAGAGCTTAGAGTGATGTATTTCAAGCCCTAAAGGAAAACAGCCTCCAACCCAGATTGATGTACCCTGCAAAACTATCTTTTAAAATTGATGGAGAAATAAGATACTTTCATGACACAGAGCACCTTAGGAACTTCATGAATACCAAACTAGCATTCCAAAAACTTTTAGACAATATCCTAGGAAAAGACAATGAGGATTACAACCCCAGGAAGCCCAGCAGAATGAATTCGTCGGGTGCGACAAGAAAGTAAACACCAACGGGGAGAATCCAACAAAAAGAAAAAGTCATGACAATGATAAGTCAATACATATCTGTTATAACCATCAATGTTAATGGTCTCAATTCACCAATCAAAAGAAATAGACTGGCAGAATGGGGCAAGAAGCAAGATCCAACAATAGGCTGCATACAAGAAACATATTTAATTCAAAACGAAACTCATAGAGTGAGAGAGTGGAAAACAATACTCCATTGTTTTCAGGAACCTGAAAAAAAGCAGGAGTAGCTATCTTCTTTGCAGATCAAGTAGATTTCAACCCAAAATCTGAAACACTTCTGGTCCCAAGAATTTCAGATAAGCCAGAGTCAACGTGTATGTACAAATCTATTGTGAACATGTGTTTTCATTCCTCTTAAGTAAAAACTTAAGAACAGAACTGCTGGTACTTTTTTTTTTATTATTGAAATTTGTTTTATTTACATGTTGTAAAACATTCAGTAACAAAAAATTCTCATCATGAATGATATTAGAGCAGAAATACTGCCATAATTGAAAATTCACTAATAAAATATCCTCTATGATCTATTTCACGATTTTTCACAAGAAAGGCTTGTCTAAATGCATCAAATATCCTATTACATTCACTTTTATGAGTGCTATACTCCTGTCTTACTCTTCTGAACAGATTCTGGAAGAGAGTTGTGAAGATCATAATGAATCTGCACCATTTCACACCCACCAGGAAACAGTATGCTTGCTTGATTCTTTTAATTATCTTGGAATCGAGTATCTTCAATGATAATGGTTCTTCTAGGATAGGATTCCACTTCCACAAAAATGTACCAAAATTCATATTCACCATTCTTTGGATTCTCTTTCACTTCCACATGCACTGTTCCTTGCTTCCCTGGCTCGGAACCTTCAATGTAGAATTTCACATGTGTGTGTTTCAGCCCATCTTTTACATATTTGATAAAACTGACATGATGCCTTCGACCACGTCTCGTCATCTCCCCGTAGCCTTAAACAGGCTCACCAAAGAAACTGATCACCTCGGGATGTGTTCTGCATTTTTCTAAGGCTTTCCCATATATTTTACTAGGACTGGATGAAGAAAAAAGTTCTTTGAAAATCACGGAAAACAAGCCAGCTGTAATGCCGATTCCAATGAGTACCACTATTAAGTAGGTGAAATCTTTTCCAGCTTCTTTCACTTTCTGAGTCTTTGGGATAGCGGTTTCCCCTCTCTGACCTCTGTGCACAGATACTTGCTTGCCGCTGTCCTCTGCTTTCTGGGGTCGCCGCGGTCCCTGCATCCAGATAGCTTTCTGGGCAACTTCAAAGATAGATCCAGGTAGCACCATTTTCTTCTGCTCTCGAAGTCCCCATCTCAAACTGGGCTGTCGTAAAGCAAGCTTTGTTAAGCACAAAGTGCGGCAACAACAATCGTCTCCCTGAGGATCTGTGCAGCCTTTCGGCATACTGTATAGCTCGTAAAAAGGTACAAATCATGTTCAAAGAAAGCTTCCACATAGTGACGATGCTAACTACAGTCAGCAAAGATTTATCACCCAGCCAGACACGTACTGAAATTTACACATTAGTATTACAGGAGCTTTAGGTTTATATTGACAAAAAGTCTCCTGAGAGAATGTTCATCTTCCTTTTGTCCTCTAGTTATATGAATTAAAATGTCTGACTGCTGGTTCTTAGCAATAATACAAGAAATTTCTATATTGTTTTCCAAAACAGTTTTATCATTTTACATTCACATTAGCAGTATTAGACAGTTCTAACTGGTTCACACCTAAGCTGACATTTGTTCTTGTAAAACTTTTAACTTCATCTCCCTAATGAGTGTATAATACAATCTTGTTATTGTACTGATTAGTATTATTCTAATTCTAGTGTTGCACATCTTTCCTTGTGCTGTACTGGCTATTTATCATCTTGTGTCTACTTTTTAATTGGGTTGTCTATTAATGAGCTGTAAGAGTTCTTTATATATTCTGGTCTTAGGTTATATGTATTATAAATATGGTCTGTTTAAGGACTACTTTTCATTTTCTTAACAATGTCATTTAAAGTTCTAAATTTTGATGGAATCTCATTTATCAATTTGTTTTTTTATACATCATTTTTTTGGATCCTAGGAAACTCTTGCCTACCCTAAATTCATGAACATTTTCCCTTATAATTTCTTCTTAAAAGTTTTATAGGCGCTGCTGCCAGGCTATAGCTTCAACCACAATTGGGGAAAGGAGAAGTTTCATAAATCCCAACATTGGGGCTTTTGCAACAATGTTAGAATGCTGGTGAGTGAAGAGAAGCCTGGAATAGGTGGAGAATCACTTCTTGGGCAAAAAGTGAAGACTAAATACAGGATATATCCGAAAGGAGAAGGAACTGATGGACCGTCACGGGTAGCTTTTGATAGACAGAGGAAATGAGGTCCTGAGCAGCATGGGGCGTCCAATGGCCCTGCCTCTTCGGCGCAAAGGAGCTGTGCCAGTGCCAACGCATGCCCCCACCTCTGACCACTGGCCCAAGCCAGCACTTGGATCCACACCACAGAGGGGCAGTGGGTCACAAAGGACACTGATCTGAGCTCCAGAAGATAAAACAGAAGTGAACAAGAGAAAGAGGGGCTCTCTGAGGCTCCTGGATGAAAATTGATGCCCACTGGAAAAGTTAAAAGAATCTCTGCGATAAAGGCACACCAGACCACCATACTTGGTTCTATGTTTTGATGCCTATTTGGAAGACAAAGTGAGTGATAAAAGCCAAGAAATATATAGGATCAGATTCTTTAAAATCTACTTCTACCCCGAAGATGACACAATCGAAGTATATGAACCTCAAGTGAAAAATAGCAGACTGCCTCAAGGGACTTTTATTCAGCATCATCGGATTTCTCTCCCTCCTCCAAATGATGATCAGTTTTATACTGTGTATGATTTCAATATCAACATTGACATCATCTTCTACAGCTGGACATTCAAGATTTATGATTGTGATAAATTCACAAAACATTTTTTGAGAAAAATAGGAGTCAAATTAAATCCCCCAGGACAGCGTCCACAAGATCCATATTTGAAGATGCGGAAAGAGACATTGGAGCATGTGGAGCCCCTTCGTCCCTATGAATCCTTTGACACCCGGAGACAGTTTTTGGAGTACAATGGGAAAGTTTTGAGTTTCTTCTGCTTGTGAGATGACTCAGGCTCACTGTTTGGGGAACGTAGAGAACTCGTCCTGCATTATTTCTTGTCTGATGATACTGTTGAAATCAAAGAAATATTGCCAGAGAACTCAGGCCAGGATGCTAAGTTGTTCTTCCTCTGGAGGAGTAAACTACCCAAGGTAAACAGCAGACATAGAATCACTTCCTGTGTTTGCTTGTGGGCCAAGGGATTGGAGTCATTATTTGGAATGTTGCATGTTATGATTATGTAAACACAGTTACTATATTACAAATCTGTAGAAAACTTTCATTTTGTTTTAACATATGAGGTGTGGTCAAAATATTCAGTGTATGCAGGTAGCAGACTCGCTGAGAGAGAAACTGGGGAGGCGATTCCTTTTACAATAGCATCCAGAGGAGTGAAATATCTGGGGATCGGTCTAACGGAGGAGACGGAGGGCCTCTACACTGGAAACTGCAGCACTCTGACGGGGGAGATTGAGGAGAATATGGGAGGATGGAGGTACGTCCCTTGTTCCTGGGTGGGAAGGACCAACGTGGTGGGAATGGTCATACTTCCGAGAATGCTGTATAGATTTAATTCAATGCCGATTGAAATTCCAACAACATACTTCACAGAACTAGAGAAAACCACCCAAAAATTCATTTGGAACCAGAAGAGACCTAGAATAGCAGGGGCAGTTCTAGGCAACAGAGACATGGCCGGGGGTAGCACAATCCCCAATGTGAAACTATACTACAAAGCTACTGTGATAAGAGCAGCATGATATTGGCAAAGAAACAGACCCAGGGATCAGTGAAACAGATTAGAAGATGCAGAAACTACTCGAGACATACTCAGCCACCTCATCTTTGACAAGGGAGCCAACCACCCTCATTGAAGGAAAGATAGCCTATTTAATAAATGGTGTTGGAAAAACTGGATTTCAACCTGCCAAGGATTAAAACTAGGCCCCTATCTTTCGCCATGCACTAAACTAGGATTGAAGTGGATTAAAGATCTAAATATTAAAACAGAAACACTAAACTTGCTGGAAGATAAGTTAGGTAGAACTCTTGAAGACACTGGCACAGGAAAAGACTTTATGAACAAAACCTGAGTAGCACGGCAACTAACACAAAGAATCAACAACTGGGATCTCATCTTATTAAAAAGCTTCTGCACTGCAAGAGAAACCACCAACAGAGCTAAGAGACAGCCTACAATGTGGGAAAAATTTTAGCAGCTGTACCTCAGACAATGGACTACTATCTAGAATATATAAAAAACTGAAAAAAAAATCAGAGCCCCCCCCAAATTTAAAGACCCAATTCAAAAATGGGCATCTGAAATGAACAGACATTTCTCAAAGAAGTAAAAGCAAATAAGCATATGAAAGGGTGTTCAACATCACTGATCATTCGAGAGATGCAGATGAAAACAACGCTGAGATTCCACCTCACCCCAGAAAGAATGGCTGCTATCAGGAAATCAACCAATAACAAATGCTGGCAGGGATGTGGGGAGAAAGCAACCCTTCTCTATTGTTGCTGGGAGTGCAGACTGGTGCAACCACTGTGGAGAGCAGTATGGAGATATCTCAAAGAACTAGGGCTAGAGGTCCCATTTGATTCAGCTAGTACCCTTCTGTGTATCTTCCCAAAAGAATTAGAAGAATCACACCACAGCGATATATGTGCACCCATGTTTATAGGGGCACAGTTTGTAATGGCTAAGGCTTGGAGGCAGCCCAAGAGCCCATCAACTGGAAAATGGATAAAGAAGATGTGGCTTTTTTATAAAATGGAGTACTAGTCAGCCATAAAGAATGAGAAACTAGAGACATTTATAGCTAAATGGATGCATCTTGAGGCCATACTCTTAAGTGAAATAAATAGGACACGCATGTGTAAATACTAAATAGTATCTCTGGTGTGAGAAAGTGAAATTGTAAATAAGGATGAAAATGATTAAAATGAATAATTGATAATTTGAAATAGGAAGAAAAGGTCTAAAGGGGTAGGGGAAGTGGGAGGGGAAGGGGAAAGGAAAGAAGGGAAAGGAAACATTATGCAAAAAGAAAAAAATGGAAACAAAGTCTATGTAAATTAGGAAAGAGTGGAGGGGGTGAAGGGCACACAGGTAATGGGGAAAAATTAAGAACCAAGATATATCATGTACAGGTACAAGCACCCAATGATAAATGTAAATGTATTGTATAACTAAAATGTACCAATAAAAGAATTTAAGCAAAAAAAAAAAAAAAGTTTTATAGCTTTAGTCTTTCCTATTTAGGTTCGTAGATCCTTTCAAGTTATTTTTATGTATGGAAATAAAGGGTTGTGGTTAATTTTTTACATACGGATACCAGGTGTTCTAGTACCATTTGCTGAAAGCACTATCTTTTCCTCTGCTCTTGAATTGAGTTTATGTTCTATAAAATGTTAATGTTAAATAATCTTTCAAAACTCAGTGGACCATATATGTGTGGTTCTATTTCTAGATTCTGTTTTAGTCCATTGATTTATGTCTTTTCTTACGCCAGCACTGCCTTGATTACTGTAGCTTTAGAGGAAGTCTTAAAATTAGGTAATAAATGTCTTCCAACAAAGTTTTTTTTCTTTTTTACTTTTGTAGGTCCTTTTTACTCCTACATAAAAAATTTCAATATCCAATTCTTCATTTATAGCACGTACACATACACCTGAACTTTTATATATACCTTGTATTTTCTAATCCTACTAAATTCAAATACAAGTTCTCGGGGCTCCTAGAGATTTCTTAGTATTTTCTCTGTAGATGATCATTTCATCTACATATAAAGATTTTACTTCTACCTTGCCAATCATATGCTAATTGTGTCTTTTTATTGCCAGACTATTTTAGTTTAGGCCTATGTTTCAAAGTTTAATGGACAGATGAAGAGTAGGCATATCTGTCCTTGTTTCCCACCTTAGGGAGAAAGCATTGTATCTTTTCCATTCATATAAGGCGTTTTTGCTGGAAGTATGGAGTACATGTTTTATCTGTTGAGAGCGTTATGTTCTACTGCTAATCTCCTGATAGCTTTTACCATGAAGAGCTGTAGAATTTAGTCCTAATATTTTTTCTGCAACTACTGACAGGATCATATGGCTTTTTCCTTTCCTCTGTTAAAATGATGACTTATGGAGGTGGATCTTGAAATGTTGAACCAACACTGCCATCCCTATAACAAAACCACTTTCTACATACTGCCAGATCTGACTTCTAATAATTTGTTTTGTTAAACAAATTTCTATCTATGTTCACACTTTTTTCTTCTATTATCTTTATCCAGTTTTAGGATTAGCACAAGGTTGAGTTCCTAAAATGAGGGGAGAAGTGTTCCTTCTTTTTTCTGCTTTAAATGTGTGATATAATTTATCAGTTAAAATGTATATGAGCCTGTTGTTGTTGTACAGGTAGGTTTTCAAGACAGGAATATATTTTCTTTAATAGGTGCTATTGAAATTTTATATATCCTCCAGAGTTAGTTTCATTAATTTGTCTTCCAAGGAACTTCTTAGAAGTTGTCAAATTTATTTCAAAAAAGATTTTTGTAATACACTTTCTATATCCTTTTATATTCTGTAAAATCTGTGGTAATGTCCTCTAAATTTTCATATTGTGTAACAGGAAGAAAAGGTCTAAAGGAGTAGGGGAAGTGGGAGGGGTAGGGGAAAGGAAAGATGGGAAAAGAAAAATATGAGAAAAGAAAAAAATGAAAACAAAGTCTTTGCAAATAGGAAAGGGTGGAGGGAGTGAAGGGAGGGCAGGAGAAGGGGAAAAAAATAAGAGCCAAGATGTATCATGTAAAGGTACAAGATACCAATGATGAATGTAACTATATTTTATACCTAAAATGTACCAATAAACTTAATGGAAAAAAAATCAGAAGAAAAAAAAAACAAAACAAAAATCTGTATCTGCAATTTCAAACTATATCTGTAATGTTTAGTTGTACACTATTTAAAATATAAAGTTACTTCTGATGCAAAGGTAACAGACTAAAGAAATGGCACAATCAGGATTTCATATCATTAAGACAAATTTATCAATCAAAATGCAAGGGAATTTTTAATGTTGACAAAGTAAAGGGAAAAGTAATCGTAAATATAAGAAAGTACAAGTATAATGGATGGGGACTCCATACAACAAAATGCCTCAATGTTGTATCCTATTTCCTTGATTGTAAAACATTTATGATAAGATGAACTATAAAAACATAATCACATAATCAATAGAATGCATGTCTATAAATCTCTCTAGCCCAATTCCTTTTTTCAATTATTTTTACTATGGTATAATATACATAAAACTTACACCTTAACCATTTTTAAGAGTATAGTTTTATGGTATTTTACTTACTATAAAGTCCTCAAGGTTCATCCATGTTACAGCATATGTCAAAATTTCTTTTTAAAGCTGAATAATAATCCATTATATGTATATACTACATTTTGCTTACCCATTCATCAGTTGATAAGACATCTGGGTTGCTTCCACATTCTAGCTATTGCAAATAATGCTGATATGAATGTAAGTGTGTAACTTTCAATTCTTTTGGGTATACATCCAAAACGGGATGTTTTAGATCATAGAACAATTCTATTTTTAATTTTTTGAGGAACTATCATATTGTTCTCCACAGTAGCTTTACCATTTTACATTCCCATCAAGTGCACAAAGGTTCCAATTTCTCTATATCTTAAAAACGGTATTTGTTTATTTGGTTGTTGTTGTTTTACAGTAGTCATTTTAATGTGTATGCAGTAATGTCTCATTGAAGTTTTGATTGTATTTCTCTAATTTAGTAATGCTGAGCATCTTTTCATGGGTTTATTGGTCATTTGTATATCTCTGAAGAAATGTCCATTCATATCTTTTGCCCATTTTTTAGTTGCCTACTGTCTTAGTTACTTTTCTCATTGCTGAGACAAAATACTCAACACTCACAAGGGAGGAAAGGCTTACTTATCTCATAGTTTATAGAGCTTTCAGTACATAATCAGCAGGCTCTAAGGCAAGGTGGCATGGCACTGGGGCATCACAGAGGAGAAACAGTTCACGGCAGGCAGAAGACAGAAAGCAGAGGGCACCAAATTACAAGTGACAATAACAGCTCATTTTTGCTCCTTTTATATTCCATCAAGGCTACCCAGCTTAGGGCAGGTGCTAAACCAATCAGTGGACTATTTTAGTAATCACACACCCTTAATCCCAGCACCCTTAACTCTAGCACTGCACCATAAATCAATCCCAGTGTCACACACTCTAGATCCAGCCACCTCTGAAAATCCCCACCTATGACCACATGAGGCCTTGGGGGAGACATCTAGACACAAACCATAACACCTATCCACTTCATTTTGCTAAAAGTTTCCTCTTAGCCTAATCCATTCCTAGTTATTATTCAATATTCGTTTTAAATTCCCTTTCATTAGTGAAGCCTGTATAAACTTCTGAGAACTACACAGAACTTCAAACTGAAGATTCATTTTGTATTGATATCATTCATGACAATCATAACTATCTTCTATACTGAACTAAGAAAATATATAACCCACTCAACAAAATTGTTTATGATAAATTGAGTAAATAGCAATATATAGACTATATATAATGTACAGACTTGATATACTATCAATATAACAGCATCCTATAGAAACACAGTATATATGTACATATTACTATTTACTCAACAAGTTCATAAACTTCTTCATCCCATGGATTATATCACATTCCTTACCTCACTACTAAGGAGTCATATACACAGTAACTCTCAATAAAACCTTATTACAGATATTCCTCATTTAATGACCTACTTGTCTAACAGCCAGTCTTACAACCAAGGTGCACTGTTCAGACTTATGAACCATCCTTTTTTCATGTTCAGTTCTGTACATCTTGTTTATAGAGCCTCAATGTCTTTTTTTAGTATAGTACCCCTTGTTTATACAGTACTGTAATTTTTGCTGATTGTACAGTACTGTAGTTTTATGTCCTGCTATACATTACAGTACTGTATATGAGTTATGCAAATAAAAGCAAAAGTCATCAAGTTGGAGTTTCCTTTGATCATTTCTTTGTTCTGAATATTGTAATGTACATACTGCATACAATTCCTCATTTAGCAACCAATTCAGTTAACAACCTAGTCACAGGACTGGAACTCGGTCATTAAATGAGGAATGTCTGTAATTACTATTCATTCATACATCAATAGCTAGAATTCTTACTGATTAAATAAATCTTTTAAGAGAAAAAAATAACCTTCTGGCTTTGATTTTTGTATCTGAAACAAAGTTAGATGTCACAATCAGCATAATAATTTTAAAAATGGAAGAAATTAAACCTCTGAATAAACTGTGTAGTTCAAACATTTACAAATTTCTTAATCTAACACATTATCAAAACCTCAGAAAACAAATTCTCAGTAATCATGAGACAACAGTCCAAATAGTCCTACTAAAATGGAGCACTGTTTAAAATATGTGTTTGTGCCTGTACACAAACAAACCTGTGCCTGTACCTATTCTGAAGCTGACATGGACCACTAGCCTACTTCCAAAGTAAAAAGTTGGGTGAATGGCCAGGAAAATACATTCAAGAAACTGTTTAGGGTATGTTGTTGAAAACAAACAACAATCAAGAATGCTCCCCCCTCCATAAATGAATTGCAAAAGGTTCAAGCAATATAGGAAAGAAACATACACTATTAACCAACAACTTTTGTTGCTTTTTGTCCATCACATTTAGAAAGGAAGGCAAACCAATACAAAACAGCACTATGGTGACAACAGAAATGCTAAAGCAGGCCAAAAGAAATCTACTACCCATCCAACAATGACAGCTGAGGGAAGAGAAGAAAAACTGAAGGACCACAAAAAGGCATAATTCTCCTATGAATTCTACTTCAGGATGGACAAATTTGAATTAATAATGAAATTAATAATAAAAAGCTATTTCTAAAAACATCAGTAGCTATACAAAGTAACAACTATTTGAGTCATTTAGCAAACATTTATCCGGTACGCCTACATACAAGGCACTTAGTCAATATATAATAAAAACCAAAATATTCACATACTGAATATTAAAAATAATCTTTATAAAAGTAAAAAGGCATCCAAATTAAAGAATGGCTCACAAACGCATGCTTTTCTTTCTGTTGACTTGCTGAGCAAATCATATAATCTGTTTTATTTCTTCATCTCAGAAATGCAATGGTCTTTTCAGTTGCTATTGATTAAAAACAGTGATCAAAATTATTTTCTAGGCCAAGTGCTTCACCACTGAGCATACACCAGCCCCAAAACTATTTCATATGTGCTTAAAAAAAAGAGCTTTATATCAGAAAAACAATACAAGTCTTTTTAGGAGACCAAACATATTCTGTCTTTCAAGTCTAAGTCCTATGTCTTGGTCCTCACACTAAAGTCTTATAATCTCCTACAACAATTACAGTGCATTTTTTATTATCCCTTGTACCAATTGTGTCCTTTCATTTACAGTTGCTGACAGAGTACTGAATATTTTATTACATGTAATCTTTTCAGACTTTTTTGTCCCTATCCCATTAACACTTGGCACAGGGTATCTGGATCTGAGATCGACTCATCAAGGGAATGAATAATTTACTCTATGACCTAAAGCGCAACATACGACAACACACTTGATGTACTATTATAAAAACAGCTGTTGAAGTAACACCTTGATCCTATTAAAACAGTGGACAATTAAACTTGCTTACATATTAATTCATGAAATGGGGCAGATCAATTAGGGTGGAACGATTATCCCTTTCCCCATCCAACCTAGAAGCACTGTGCTTATCTTTTTAGTTTGATTTTTATCCTAATTATATATGCAAATATCTGGCCTCAGACTGATGCAATCAATTTAGCTCCACATCCATCTCACAAAGGTAGCCAGCCACCTTAACTACCCAGGATCCTAGTTCAGAATAGGAAACAAACATCTGCAAGATTAATCAAAACAAGAAACACAATAAGAATGTACTTCAATAGAGAGGTTTATAATGTTCAAAAAAGTTTATAAATCTAAATTCCTCACAGCTTGAATCAAAAGCTACTTATTTTTATTTTAAATTTAATTCCCATTATTTTGGAATTATTTCTCAGTTGAAGAGAATTTTAAGAAACAAAAAACAGTCACAGAGGCAGACACAGAGACGTGACACCTGAAATGCTTTGTAGAAAAGGAGACTGAATGACCACAAAAATTACAACAGGGCATAAAATAGCACACTGTGAAATAACAATGTTCATGGTGATAAGCAGTACTATCAGTAAGGGGCAAAAGTATACCCAATATGCCATATTTTTTAAGTTTTTCACTTTTTGAAAATACAACTTACATTTTTAAAATATTTTAAGCACATTAGTTAGAAAACTTCACAAATAGTTTTTTTTTCTTTTTTCTGACTTTTTTTTTTTTTTGGTACCAGGGATCAAACTCGGGACCTTGTGCTTGCGAGGCAGGCACCAGAACCACTGAGCTAAATGCCCAACCCTCACAAATAGTTTTAACACTGAAAGCTAACTAGAAATCTTACTCTGGGACAATTCACTCTCAAACAACTGTAATAAATTAGAGGAAACAGGGAGGTAAACTTTGTGGATATAGGGATGGGATGAGATGGACGGGCAGGAAAAGGGAAGTAAAAATGATTAAGGGGCAATATGTATAGCTACAAATTTCCCAAAATGAATGTAATTATTATACATTGCAGATATATACTAATAAAAAAATCTATTAATGGGTACAAATTCACTGTCTATAGTTGCACTAATAAAATTAACTAAGCAACTTGGGAAATAAGCCATGAAATTAGGAGTGGCAAAAAATTATCAGGAAAAAGACACCAAAAATGAGATGAAAATTATGATTTTCAGAAAATAAAAACTATAAATTTTCAACAAGAAAAATATTACTGACTTTAATAAATTATTAGATATAATAGTGAAAAAACATGGCGATAGATGAGAAGACAGTGAGCAAGCAGCCTGTGCCCATAGGAAACCTCAGCTGCGGAGACAGCACCTAAGACCCAAGATCCTGAAACCAGTCAGAGCAGCATTCACTGCTGGCCAACTCTAAGTGCACTCTACGTTTTGTTTCCTCTCCACATCAGGAAGCAAAGATGCCAACTGACCTAATAACTAAACTAGTCATCGACAAAGCCAAGGCCCAAGGAAAGTAGGTAAGCTCAGAGGGTCAGCAGCTCCAGGGAGAAACAATGGACCAGGCCTGCAAGTGCTAACCCTAAGAGAAACCCACAACTATTGTAAATTGGAAAAACAGCATGGAATTTTACTCCCAAGGGACTCCTTCCACACAGCAGACTAGTGTTGGAGAAGAAACCCCACCGTATTTTAGAGTATTTAATCAGAACTTATTTTAGGAAGAGGTTAACTGTTTAAGACTGAGCCACAGAACAACTTCACTTCAGGATTTCCAGTGCTACCCTATCCATAGTGACCGACAGACAGCTACAAGAGACAGTAGTATGTAAGGTGCAGACAGACATGGCCCCCCAATGTACTGCAAACATGTACTAATTTTTAAATTTTTAAAAAATAAATTAATTAAATATTTTAAAAGAAAATAGTCATTTTATAATTTTAATATAATGATCCAAGACTCTCTTTAAAGAAACAGGCCTCAGAGAAAAAAAATTATAAGAAATAAAATACATCATTCTTATAATTTTTCCCAAGCAAATACTGGAGGAAAAAAATCATCAGATCAAGACAGGGTACTTTGAATACAACTTCAGCTACTTAAGGAAACTAAATACCCATTTCTAGCTGCCAAATGAAGGTGTGTACAGCCTGAAATATCTTGATAGTTAGGATTTGCTCCTTTCTTTAACAGCAGAACCAAGCATTCTACTGATCCACAACTAAAACAACATTAAAAGACAGGTCAGATACATTCAACAGCCATACTAGAGATAGCTTAATTAAAAACCAATATATTCTATTAAGCTCATTATTTTTAAGGTGCTGATTTATCTGTAATTTTACTTGACTTCTCTCACAAATACTAAATATCTTCTATTTTCAAGATGCACAGTAAGCTGTAAGGTAGTTGAGAATTTCAAATAAAACAAAAAAGTGATTCATTTATGAAAGAAACAATATACTCTCAACTTTTTGGCTTTCCAGGAGCCACATTAATCATGAACAATTAATTTCAACACACCTAGCCAAATCCAGAAAAAAAGATACAAATATCAATTAGTTAACTGACCCAAAACCACAGTAGAAGACTATAGATAAAAATCATACACCCATCTAGGTAAAGAATGTAAAGCCAATGATGTCACATGTAATTAGCATATCACATTTATCCCTTATCTCAGTGGGATAAAAGGAAGATTTGGTGAATGCATGCTAATTACATCTAGCAAAAACAATCCCCAAACCTAACCTAGAATAAGCTATCAGGAACATGAGCTCAATCCTAAAGTTAACAATTTATCTAGATAGAAAATACATAACATGCTATGCCCTAAACAGGGTAAAGAAGTAATTGCCTGAGCCAGGCACATTTACAAATGCCTGAAATCCCAGCCCTCTAGAGGCTAAGGGAAGAGGATTCCAAATTAGAGCCTAGCCTGGGCAACTCAGTGACTTAACAAGACTCTGTCTCAAAAAAATTTTTTAAAGGCCTGGGGATGTACCTCAGCACAAAAGCACTCAGTTTAGTCCCCAATACCTCACAAAAAGAAAGGAAAAAAGAAAAGAGAAAAGAAATACTTGGCTGCTTGTTCTCATATCTCCCCATAACTACTGCGAGACAATGCTGATTCAAAGCTTAGGATGCTTACTCTAGACAAGAGTTTAAACTAAAACATCTTTAATCTTACTTTGCTGCAATGTGAAGTAAGCTTCTTTTCACACGTCCAAATGCATAACTGACATCAAATTTTGAATTTGACAGTAGTTCAGAAACAGACCTGTGCCCCCAAACAAAAAGATTAAAAGAATCAATATGTAAAAAGTTTTTAAAAACATAATAAATCAAGTCAACAAAGTTAGCTTTTCTTACTAGTTATTCAAAAGACTGCCCCTTATCAATCACAAAGCAAGGCACTATTTTCTAAGTGCAGCATAGTAGCAAAATAATATCCAAAAACCAATAGCCTTGACCAATAAACTAGTGCTAAAGATTTCTTCAACTCCCACACAGACAATGCTATGTTACCTGCTCAGAGGACACCTAACAGAGAAAGTTGGCTTCAGTTCTCATTAGATTTTTTTTTTTAAGTTTTGCCATCATTTCAAATTTATTTTAACAAGAATAGCAACAATTAAAAAAGATTCCAATAGAAAAGACATAAAATCTAAATGTATAGATGCCCAAATTTTTGTTTTCTGCAGGAAAAGAAAAATGACCTTAAAACTATAAGCTGCACTGATAAAACAGAAAGTGTAATGATGCTAGTAATGGAATCAAAAAAATGTTCGGATCTTCCTTCATAGAGATTAAATTGGCCAGAACTACAAAGTTTCTCTGTACTATCATTCAATGCTAAGAACTAAACTAACTCCCCTGCTGTGCTTTTCACATAGTGGTCTGCTCAGTTTCTTTTAAATAAGAGCTTCCTCTTAAATAAGAGGACTCAGCTTCTTTTCATTGTTCTCAGACAACACAGTATCTTACTAGATTCTTGAGAAATAAAAAGAATAGATCTGGTTGCTACCCTGCCAAAAATTTGCACCTATTTTAGCCGAAAAAAAAAAAAGTCACATTTTTAAGGAAATTCAAAGCAAAAAATAATTTCTATTTGAACTTGTTTCAAAAGTTTCTCTTCACCTTCTTCTCTTTATACCAAACTACCCAGTGATGATTATTACAACTATAAAGACCCATTCACAAAGGCAGATAACTGTATTTCATACATGCCTCTACAAAAAAGCATCCTCATTGCCCTACATGGTGGCATATATCTGTAATCTTAGCATTCTGGGAGGCTGAGGCAGGAGGATTATGACTTCAAACCCAGCTTGGGCAACTTAACAACTAAGCAAGACTCTGTCTCAAAATAAAAAATAAAATGGTTGGGGATATAGCTCAGTGTGAAGGCCCTAGGCTCAAACCCTGGTACAAAAAAAAAAAAAACTCAACCCTATATTAATTTAAAAACCATCAAAAGATGAGCACACGTAAGGGAAATAAATCACCCCTTAGCTCTAACCTTTTGCTCTAGAGATCAGTAGTGACCTCTAAAAGAAACCAAGTGTTTTTTCTATGTTGGTCAGCAACCAAGCACTTGATTTTAACATATGATTATTCATTTAAAAAGTATCTTACAATAAAAAATCTTACAGCTTAGTTATAGATCTTAGAAAATTTTGTCCTTTATTTCACAACAACAAAAAAATCTAATAGAAAAATTAAATAACTTGCCCAGGACACTTATGCCTAAACTATTATGAGCACGTGTGTGTGTGTGTGTGTGTGTGTGTGTGTGTATGTGTGTGTGTGTTTATGTGTGTATAACATTTAGAAAACGTCATACTTTTTCAAAAAGCATAAATTTATTAAACAAATACTCACCTGTGTTGATCAGCCATAACCATTGGCATTAATGTATAAACAGCAGTTTCATTATCTGAGTTAAAAAAAAAAGAATTAATTTATTTCCACTTTTTCCAAAACATAATAGTTAAGATTAGTTTTCTTAACTCTACATAAAATGTGAGTTAAGAGGGAAAATGTAAGAATACTGCAGAATACCAGAAGTACTGCAAAACTTCTACTTCTTATTGCTTTTACTTTGTCAAAGAGCTTACCTTCTGAATATAAAGGAAAAAAATTGAAGATTTGCCATTTTCTGTAGTTTTAACAACTGACATTTCTTTATTTCCAAAGACATAATATCTTACATAATAGACATAATATCTTATCACGTTTACATGTAGTTCAGGGTATATTAAGTATATATGGGTATTACAGATACATATGCTAAAATAATTTTAAAACCTTAAATATACATAGTACTTGCTTCTTGCCAATATAAGAAGTTATTTTACAAGCTATTATGAAACAACATTAAGAACTTAATTTTAGTCATTACAATATTTAGAAGATTTGTATTTACTTTTTTTTTTGGTACTGGGGACTGAACTCAGGACCTTGCGCTTGCAACGCAGGCAGCAGAACCACTGAGCTAAATCCCTGGCTGTATTTACATTTTTTAATAGATAAATTCACAGAAACATGATCCAAAAGGTTAAAAGTCAATGTCTTGCCATGTTACATACATTGCACCTAGTGTTTTGAACTTATTTTTAAATATTACTAATGGTCATTCTCAAGTCAAGTCACTTTTGAAGCTTGTTTTTTAATACATTATTTATAAAGAAGTAACTTTGACAATCCCAATGTAGCCTTTTAACACTGTTGCTAAGATTAATGGGTTAAAGGTGAAACAAGGTATTTCCTAGTACCAAAATAGCTTCCAAAAATACTGATAATACAATGGAAAACGAGTGAAGTTAAAGAACCCATCAGACACGAGATTAATCAACTGGTAAAGGGTAATATCTCTAGAAATCATTCACTACAGTATCATGTAGCTCCTGATCAGTGACCCATTGAGAAGGGCACACCACTCTTGTAGTATTTTTGCCAAAAAATCTCTAACTTCAATCTAATCATGAGAAAACATCTAAAAAATCCACTTTAAGCAAAATCCCACAAAACACATGCCACTCCTCTTAAAAGTCTCAAGGCCATTAGATAACAGATTGAAGAACTATCACAGTAAGGGGACTCTAAAGAAACATAACAACTAAGTGTAATGAGATATCCTGGACTGGATCCTAAAATAGAAAAAGGACATGACTGGGAAACTTCTAAAATTCTAATAAAATCTGTACTGTAGCTGTAGTTAATTTTTATATTGTATAAATATTAATTTCTTAGTTTTGATAACTATACTATGGTACAAGATGTTCAATGGCATCTCTATTTCTAAGTTTAAAATTAATGAAAAAATTTAAAGGAGTAGATACTAGTACAGATGAAGAGTCTTAAAACTAAATGTAATGTGTAGACTTTAAATACCGATTCAAACAATCCAACTTTGGAGGATACTTTCTGAGACAATTTTTAAGAGAGGGGAAAACAACATGGTCTGGGTAGTTGAGCACAGCAAAAAATTGTTAACTTTACTGATGTTAATAATAATATGATTATGTCTAAAAAACATTCATGTACTTAAAAATATAAACTGAGTTATGTGTAGGGAAAATGGGAAAAGGTTATGACTATTTCTTCACAATTTCATTTATTATTTTACTTGTGAATATACAGATGAAAGCAATTTAGTCTTCATCATACTAATATGCAGATGCAACAATTCTTTCACAATAAAATAAATCCTATTAACCAAAATATTTTAAAAATCATTATCTCAAAGAACCTTTTATTTCTGTAATGCTGGAGATGGAAAGGCACCATTTTAAACACTTGATATATATTATCTTTTTATCCTCATAACTCACGAGGTTGCTACTATTATTTTCATTTTACAGATGAAAAAACTAAAACACTAATAAGCTGTGTAATGGTGGCTTTAAGTGGCTGATTCTAGGACCTCCACATAATACATCTTATATCAGGTATACATTCCTACAAACAATAACCAAAAGGTCCATCACCTTAGCTTTTTTTGGGGGGGGGGGGGTACCAGGGATTGAACTTAGGACCTTGTGCTTGCCAGGCAAATGCTATGCTGCTGAGCCAAATCCCTGGCCTTGAGCTATTCTTAATATACACAATACACTCTAATTTGTTTTATCCTCTTTTATTTCTTTTTTTAAAGTGCTGAATGCAATCCAGTAAAGTGTTTGCAACAACTACCAATAAGTCACCATCTGAAGGTGAAAACATCTCACTAAGCTCTATTGGCATTACAACATTCTTTGACTCATAATAATACACAGCCCAATTTACAAACATTTAGTTTCCAGCCTCTTGTGGTGGCACACGCCTATAATCTCAGTACTCTGAGAAGCTGAAGCAGGAGGACCGCAAATTCCACCCTAGCCTAGACAATTTAGTGACTTAGCTAGACCTTGACTCAAGGAAAAAATTAAAAGCTGGTGATGTAGCTTGCTGCAAAGGCCCTGGGCTCAATCTCTAGTACTAGAAAAGAAAACAACCCCCCCCAAAAAATTGAGCCTCTAAATCGTGATAATTTCAATTAAGTCTCTCCATAATAAACAAAATCATTAGCAGGCAATACACTTATTTGTGAATTTACACTTATAACTTGAGTGTACTTAATTTTAAGTTAGCAATGGTATTATAAGATTATTCCTGTTAGCCCTGCCTAAGATCACTCAACAACCTTTACTCCATTACAATGGTAACATGAAAGTTTTTACCATCTCAGGGAAACATAAACGTATTTCCCAATTTACAAATCAGTAAATCAAAATCTTCAATTTCATACCGTTCAACAAATAATGAGTAAAAGGTGATTAAAAACTTCCCAACTTGAATAATTTTTCTAATTATAATTAGATATTTGATTGCTAAATTATAACAAGGCAAAAAAAAATCCTGATTATTTCCTAAATTTAGATCTCAGAACTTCAATTCAGTCTTAAAATACGAAGCATAACGATGTGGATTTTTAACAGGTACTGTATGATTTACTTGAAATAACCAAATTCAAAGAATTGAAAAGGAAAGCCAGGTGCGGTGGCACATGCCACTGTGATAGGAGGATCCAGAGAATTCAAGGCTAACCATGGCTACATAGTGAGTTCAAGGCCAGCCCGGACTACATAGCAAGACCTTGTCTCAAAAATACAAACAAAAAAAGAATTTCAAGAGTCATCAGAACTTAGAGACAAAGACAAATTCAAAGAACAAAATGAAAAAATTCATTACAATCAAAGAAAAAGTATAAACAAGATGCCATGTTTACCTAAGAATATGAGAAAAAGTTTTATTTTCAATTGTAATAATTTAGTTTCCAAGCTTATGGAATGCTCCAAGTTGAGAAACTGATACCTTAAGCCTTAAAAAGTTGATAGAATTACATACTAGTATTCTTTTAGGAATTAATCCTGAAGAAACAAATAAGTAGACTAAGACTTAATAACAAAGTTACTCCTCATAAAATCAGTTATAAAAGCCAAAATTAGATTCAACATTTGTTACATGCATCCTATGAAATTCTGCAACATCATCAAGCATATTTAAGGATATGAAAACATTTGAGTTTTCTAAATCCAAAATAAAAGACTATGTGCAGTATGATCTCATTTTCATAAAGACAGAAAAAGACACACTGGAAAGAGGAAAATGCTAACGTTGCTTGCTACTGGGAATCTCTACTTTAATTGTCCAAATTTTCTAGAATGAAAATATTTCTTTTAAAACCAGGAAATATTATCAAAGCCTTCTGTTACATTTATGTAAAATATATTAGAAAAAAACTGCAGTGTCAATGAAACATGCAGCCTTCATCACTGATATCAATAATTTCACTTTAAAAAGTGAGTGACAGAAACACTGAAGGAATAGATTCAAAGGTGGGAGTTAGGAAAAGCTGAGACTGGAGTTACTAAAATCAGGATTCAAGTAAGTCAATTACTTCACACTAGCAAAGTTCCAAATACAAAATTATCTTTGAGAAAGACTTTGCACAAATGTTACCTATTCTGAATTCTAAAAAATTCTAAAAAATTGTAATTTTTTTTTCAAGAAAATTATCCCCAAATTCCCCACTCTCACATTTCTTTCATGACTCCTTCCCAAGGCCTCCTTCCGTAACCTAGTAACCTATATAACATCATCAACACCCATTCAAAGAAAGTTTTGAAAAAGAGGAACAACGTGATCAATGTAAGAAAACTGTTAAAATGATGACTTTTGGGGGTGGATCTTCCAATGCTGAACCAACACTGGCATCCCTATAACAAAACCACTTTCTACATACTACCAGATCTGACTTTTTCTAATAGTTTGTTTTGTTAAACAAATGTCTATCTATGTTCCTACTTTTTTCTTCTATTATCTTTATCCAGTTTTAGGATTAGCACAACGTTGATTTCCTAAAATGAGGGGAGAAGTGTTCTTTTTTTTTTCTGCTTTAAATGTTTGATATAATTTATCAGTTAAAATGTATACGAGCCTGTTGTCATATAGGTAGGTTTTCAAGCTAGGAAAATACTTTAATAGGTGCTATTCAAATTTTATATTTCTTCTAGAGTTTCATTAATTTGTCTTCCAAGGTACTTCTTAGAAGTTATCAATTTCAAAACACATTTTTGAAATATGCTTTCTATATCCTTTTAAATTCTGTAAAATCTGAGGTAATGTCTCCTAGGTCTTGATATTTTAATTTTAAAAATGTGTAACTGAGGGCCGGTGATTTAGCTCAGTGGTTCTGGCTCCTGCCTCGTAAGCTCAAGGTCCCGAGTTCGATCCCCGGTACCAAAAAAAAAATGTGTAATTGATATTGTGTAATAGGAAGGAAAGGTCGAGGAGGGAGGGGAAAGAGGGTAAAAAAAAAAAATGAGAAAGGGAAAAAAACGGAAACGGGATCTTTGCAAGTGGGGAGGGGTGGAGGGGGTGAGGGGAGGGGTGGAGGGGGTGAGGGGAGGGCAGGGGAAGGGTGAAAAAAATAAGACCCAAGATACTCACGTAATGGTACAAGATCCCAATGATGAATGTAAATGTATTTTATACCTAAAATGTACCAATAAACTTAATGGTGGGGGGAAAAAAAGAAAAAGAAAAAGAAAAATCACCAGCCACAACGTTCTCCTAACCCTTCTCTCACCTGGACATAAAAAGTCAAGTCTCTGAGAAGCATCACTGCCATCTCCCACTGCCACTACAACGTCTGAAGTTATGAGGCTGCAAACAAAACGACTCCCCCCATCTCGTTACCAGAGTTTTACCTTCCTGAAGGAACCCTAGCACAGGGAAGATTCCGGTACTACAGGGACCACGCCTTACAATACTTCTTTGTTTATGCACCCCACTTCCCACCTAGCCCAGTCGGTATAAGTCTGATGAATAAATGGAAAATGAAGATATGCATTCTTATTAATGTATGAGTGTGTGTACACAGTACTTTAAGAATACCTAATGTATGATAAACTTTCGTTTGCTGTCAAAACACAGCAGTGCCCTATATGAAAAAAATAAATTATAAGCCTGCGTAACGCCATTCTGCAAGTTAAATAATATCTTTGGAGTACATATTCGAGCGACTCTAAGACATCCCTCAACTGACCCTTTTTGAATCCCCGTCTCTGCCAGCCGACTGTTATTTCTGCTCCTTCGCCCAAACCCCTAATCAATGGTCGGGAGAGACCTAGGTCTAGCTTCTCCCAACACACCGTCCCGAACCCAACCAGCCCCTCCCGCAAACTCCCACTTGCCAGATCCGGAGCGGCCGGCCAGGGGAGGCCTGGGGCTTCCGCCTGGCCGGAAAAGCAAAAGTGGGCGTCTGCTCAGTTCGGGGTTACTTTTCCCCCTGGACCCTGACACGGCCCGAGTCCCGGAGCCCCAGCACGGCTTACCCTCGGGCAACTCCACGGTGCGCGCACGGCGGAGCGAGCGCGTGAGGCGGTTCAGCTGCTCCATCGCTCTCTCCATCTTCAGCGAGCCCTCCGCAATCCCCTCGCGCACCGCGGCCTCCGCGCCCAACGCTCTACATCCAGCCCCAGGCCCGGCGGCGGGCGCAGGAGCTGGCTCCCCTCGCCGGGCACCCGAGGCTGCGACGGCTACACGGGGCCGCGTCCTCTGAGCACAGCGCCCGGCGGCAGCGGGACACACCACTCGAGACCCGGACACCCAAGGCAGCCGACCCCACTCGCGCCTTTCTGGCCGCTGCCACCGCTTCCCTCCTGGGCTCGCAGGGCCTTCTGGGAACTGTAGTTCTGGGCTCTCGGAGCCGCGCGCCGGGGGGCGGAGCCAGGCGCCTGGGGCGGAGTCAGGCTGAAGCGACGCCCAATACCCGCAGCGAGGCCAGCGTTTTCTTCCACAGTCTGTCCTTCCTCCACAGTTGTACAGGCGCAGTTTCCTTCAGTTCTATCGCTCCCTCCCTATTAAAGCACAGGAAAGGTTGGCACAAATGCTCTTAAATCTATCACCACCTTCTTAGTATTGATACATTAGTATAATAAATAAAAAGAACTGTTTAAATGTTTGTATTTCTGAATGTCAAATTTAAAGAGTAATAAAAATTAAATACGAAGGCAGAATATGCTTTTTCCTTTATTGTAAGTAGCAACAATGGCTTAAGTATTTGTTTCTCCTGCTGAGTGACTTCCTGAGAACAGACACCACTTGATCTTGTGACTTACAGTGTCCCTGTATTTATCACAGCATCTGTCACTTCTATCTTGAGGAATATATGAAAGATGACAACTTGAAAGAAAATTCTTATTTATTTGGTATAATGTGGCCTCAATGTGACTCCGGAACCCAGGGGACCCCGAGTTACAAAAACGGATACCAACAAAGTGTAGAAGAAATGAATAGAAAGAAATCGGGGGGGGGGGGGTCATATTTGTCACCTCTGCGCAGAAGTTAAACACCAGGCTAAGTTAAAACAGAAATTTAAGAAGTTGAAACCTGAAAGAATCCAATCAGGAGGTGAAAATGAATTTGGCTAACATCATTGACAATGAAAAGGTAGACATTCTTTCTTCTCAGATTTATTAGCACTGCTGAAATTATGCCAGAATAAAAGAGAAGGAAAGGGTTTGACTTTCTCTACTTCTCCCTAAAAGCAGCAAAGCTGTTCATGAAATGAATGGACACATGTATTAGAAAGTCTCACCTTCCCCAATGGCTATGAAAGGGTGTTGTCTACCAATGCTATTCCAAATTGCTTCCAACACATAACTGGCAGCCACTGTGCCCGTGGTGCTACAGGATCTGGGCAGAATTCCATTATCTTCACCTAACCAGTTGGTTCAGATGAGAACTAAATCAGTCTGACAAGATGCTGGGAGAAAGCAAAGCTTCAAAGGAATGCTAAGCACTATTAGCTGATCTGCGACGTGTCCAACCTTTGCAACCAGGCTTCAACCAAAATTGCTCCAACATTGCTTGGGGGTATCAGTCAAGTTTCCAGTTGCTGGGACAAAATATCTGACACCAACAACCTAAAGGAGAAGTTTATTTTAGCTCACAGTTTTCAGAGGATTCAGTTCATGGTTGGCTCCAGGGCAGAAACAACGGCATAAAGTTATGGTAAAGGAAAGCTACTCAATGCATGGGAGCCAGAAACCAGAAAGAGAAAAAAGGAGCCAGAGACGAGAAGACACCCTTCCAGGTCATGTTCTCAGTGACCAACCTCCAGCCAGACTCCACCTACTAACAGCACATTCAATGGAACTCAGTAGATCAATTCATTGATGAGTTCAGCACCCTCATGATCCAATTGTCTTTCATAAGCCCCACCTCTGAATCCGTGACACTTTGGGTGGACGGACAGCTCTAAACCATAATATGTGGCCTCCATAAATCATTTTTAAAAGTCAGGATTCCAGGCAAGGGATACAGCTCAGTGGTAGAGCACTTGCCTAGCATAAGTGAGCCCCTGGATTCAATCCTCACCACTACAAAAACATAAAATAAAATGTCTCAATACTGGCTGCAATAGAATGCACCTGTTGTCTCACCTTCTTAGGAGGCTGAGGCAGGAAGATCACTGCAACCCAGGAATTTAAGACCAACCTGTTCAACTTAATGAGACCCTGCCTTAAAATTTTAAAAAAGTAAATAAAAGGATTCCCATTGCTATATAGAAGTTAGCCCTTCAGCCCATATTGTCATCATAGAAACTAATTACTCCTTGGTCTGTTACTTCACACAAATCATATCCAATATCCTGTGGGCACCATGCCTAGACTTTGTGTGCAGGAGCAGCAACCTCCATGGTGGGCATTGCTTCCCATGCTGGTCACTGTTCACTATAGGACCAACTTGTTCTGGAAGAACATTAAAGGACACTGCTGAGATTGCCATTTCCAAATTCTGCAGGATGATATTGTCTCCCAGACAGCGGTACTCCAAGGTGTAAGAAGCTGCAAGTACCATGACAGGCTTACTACCTCTTGTCCAGTAGAAATTTTAACAATAATAGAAATATTCTGTAACCTGTATTGCCCAACATTGTAGCTACTAACCAAATGTGGCTGCTATATAGATATTGAAAGTATAACTAGTACAACCAAATTTTAAATTTATATTTAAATGCACTTAATTAAATTTAAATTAAATAGTCACATGTGCCCTGGGGCTACTGCCGCAGACCAGCTGCAGTCGATGTAGGGTAGGAAGGGGAGATGTCCTGGGCCGGTGATGAGAAAAGAACCTTCACAAGCAATGTTCAGGTTCCCTCTGAGAAGTCTCAGGGTCTGATTTATTTTTATATCTTTAAGCAATAGCTAAGAGGCATTGGGCGGAATATGTTTACATTTTTGGTTACCTTAGCAATATCTAGTGAGGTAAAGGTTATTTTTGCTAAACAGTATATTTTTTCTAAGCTGATTCATTTCATTGAACATCATGAATACATTTCTTAAAAATTACAACTGTCCCCTTATTTTCCCATACCTAAGCAGAATAGAATGTAACTTAATCAAAATCTCCAGAGGGTAACTTAATCAAAATCCCTATATCAGCGGGGGTACTAGCAAGATTTAATTAATTAAATGTCAAACTTGTGGTCACCAGCTAGCCCTTGAGAAACTGCACAATGGTTAATGTAGTTTACTATTAGCTCTCTATTTTTCTATACCTCTATTTATCTTACCTAAGTGTCATTTGGGTTCATAGTCCATGAGTAGGAGATATTTACAGCACTTTGAGAAATATTGAGTAACTTGCCCCCTTAATGTGTTTTCCTGTCTTAACTTTTTTTCTATTTCCCATTTCCCACTATTTCTTACATCTAAAGTCTGTCCTTTCAACCTCTTCATAAGACCCCTTTAGTAAAAAGAATGTCAGCAATAAGAGAGGGAGTTATAGTAGTGGGAAAACAGAGGGGGGTTTTAGGAGAGGTTTCTTTAGAAGTAGATGAGGTAATAGAACTAAGAGAAACTGGAATTTGGGACTTGTGAGCCAGATCAGATTTCAATACATCATTGCCAATTTGCCTCATGGAGAGTTTGTTGTTAGTCACAAACACAGTTACTCCTGTGACCAGAGTAACAATTATAAACATTATGGCAAGAAAAAAATAAAATATGAGGGTACGATGTGTTCCACCCTTTCTTTCCCCCAGCTGGAACTTTGTCAAGCAGCAGTGGAGGTCGGTTGGGCTTCATCAGGCTATCACATTGGACAGAGCGGCTTATCACACCAAGAAGGGAGCTGCCCAGAAGGACACCAAGAAAAACAACTATTAGCTAGCAACAAAGATTTTTCTCATGTGGACATCCACAGGAAGACTATCAAATGGAAGCATTAAAAAGACATTTTGTATCATGAATTCCATTATCAAAAACACCATTTTTTCACTTATAAAAATCCAAGGTCAAGATGCTGCTGAGTAGTCATGCACCATAGAAATCAATGAAAAATGGATATGAGTTCCTTTATTTATTGAGGACCAATTTTACCGGATGTAGCAGGCAGGCGCCAGACTTATAGCTAAAACTATTTGGCTTATTAAACAAATCTTATGTATAACTTTAATAAATAAATGTATTTTAAAAGTAAATATATATACACATACATACATATATATGTATATATATGTATTTATATATATTTATATATATATACATATGTCCTTCTTTACGGTCATTATTTCTTTAGTTATCTGAGAAATTATTTGATTTTTTTCTAGAGATTCATTCATCTGCTTTGTTACTTCCACTGCCACCATTTCAGAAAGTTCAGGTGGCTTTTGATATTTTCCACCTCACTGCCGCTTGATTTTGCCTTGAGTCAGCTCAAGATCTGAAGTTACGTCTTGCATACATGTCTTCTCATTTTCTATTTTTTAAAATTTGTTTTCTGCATTGATCCTTGTAAATTGCCTATGGTAGGTAGCTTTATTACCAGTACCAAGACTTCATTAGGAAATGACTACTGTTTAGGTATCTCTTCTAGGTGTAGCTGGCTTTTGGCTTTTGAGTCTGTCTCAAGATCCTACCTCTTCAACTTATTAAGGATGAGAAGTTGCCGCTTATTTGGCCTAGCACCAAATTCTTTGGTTAATGAACTATGGTATTCTTTATGACATGATAATATTACAATAATAAAATTTTAAAGCTCAATGTGATCTGATTTTATTTTTGACATATAAAAAGACAAAACACAACAACTATTTGCTGTTTCTAAGAGACCAACCAAAAAAGGGGGGGAAGTATTACAATGTATTTGTCAACATATCCAGAAAAAGAGAACCAATAGAGTGTGTGTGTGTGTGTGTGTGTGTGTGTGTGTGTGTGAATGCGTGTGTCTTTAAGAGATTTATTTTAAGAAATTGGCCCACATGATTATGGAAGCTGGCAAGTCAAATTCAGTGTGGGCCAGCAGGTTTGAGACTCAAGAGACTGTATGGTGCAGTTCCTGTTCAAAGGCTAGAGACCCAAGACAGTGATGTGGCACATGAAGTTCAAGACAGTCTTCTGAAGAATTCCTTCCTACTCTAGAAGATTGACATTTAGTTCTAATCAAGATTTTTAACTGCTTGGCCATGGCCCACCCATATTATGGAGGGCAATCTGCTTTCCCCAAAGTTAACAAGCTTAAATGTTAATCTTATCTAAAACCACTGCCCAAGCTGATCCATAAAATTAACCATCATAAACAATATTAATAGTTCATATTAATTATACAGAATAATGGGCTTCATTTTGGCATATTTGTATATGTATAAAACATACCTTGATCTTTATTCCCTCCCTTACTCTCCTTGTCCTTCCTTTTCTCTTCCCTTTCATTTTCTTTAATAGTGTGTTCTCTCTCTCTCTCTCTAATTCCACATATGAAAAAAAAGATATTTGTCTTTTTAAGTCTGTTTTATTACATTTACTATAATGTTTTCCAGTACCATCTACTTTACTGCAAATTATTTCATACCTTATAGCTACATTTATATATTTATATATATTTATATTATATATATTTATATATCTATTCATCTGTTTATAGGCACTTAGGCTGTTTTCACAGCTTACTTAGTTATTGTAAGTTGTACCACAATAAATATTGATATCCAGGTAGCACTATAGCATGCTGATTTCATTTCTTTTAAGAACATACCAAGGAGTAGTATGGCTGGATCAAATGGTAGCTCTATTTTAAGATTTTTGAAGAACCTCTATCATATTCTAGTTATTTATATTTACATTCCACAAACAGTTTAGAAGTAACCACTCTCCTCCCCAACATTTATTGTTTTTTGTTTTCTTGATACAGCCACTCTGACTGGGGTGAGATGGAATCTCAATGTGATTTTTATTTATCTTTCCCTGGTGGTTAAAGATGTTCAATATTGTTTCACATACTTAATGTTGTGGCTTGTATTTAGCCATCCCCCCAAAATTTCATGCACTCATAGGAGGGGTGTTTCAGAGGTGGCTATATCTAGGGAGTATGACTCTGGGATTAAGGGGATGTGGTACTGACTTAGCCCACTGATTGGTTTATAATAGTTTTGGGTGTAGATACTGGGAGGCCCACCCTGGATGTGGGTGCCACCACCCAAAAGGCTTGTGACCTGGATAGGATAAAAGGGAAAGGGAGGCTTACTGCTGTTCACTGCCTCCTGCCTGCTCTGCCAGGGACTGTTTCTCTTCTATGATATCCCTGTTCTATACCACCCTGCCTTGGTTACAGCCTACTATGGCCCAAAACTTCTAGAAGCTGTGAGCTGAAATGAAATTTTCCTCCTTTAACTTGTGGTTGTTCGGTATTTTGTCTCAGCAATGAGAAAAGTAATTAAGACACTTAATGAGCATTTTTGCTTCCTCTTTTAAGAATTCTGTTTATTTTATTTGCCCATTTATAGATCAGGTTATTTTTTGTGCAGTTTTTTTTTGTTGTTGTTGTAGTTATTTGTTTTGGGTTCTCTATATATTCTGGATATTAACCTTCTATTGAAAGAGGAGAGATCAACAATTTTTCTCACATTCTGTAAGCTGACTCTTCAGTGTATTGCTTGTTTTATTTTTGTCTACAGAAGTTTTTAATATGATATAATCCCATTTGTCAATTTTTCCTATTATTTTCTGTGCTATTGCAGTCCTATTCAGAAAGTTTCTGAGCAAAATAACATTCTTTGAGTCAAAGAGAATCATCGGGAAATTTATAAACATTCTGAACTTATACTTTACATAAACTAAAAATAAAATTACACTTGGTAAAATTACAAAACAAAATTTCACCACCATGGTGGTACGTTTTTAACATCCTTCTCTCTGAAACTGATAGAGGTAGCAAAAAAAAAGACAGATGTGGATATAGAACATTCAAAATTTCAATGACAGGCCTCATCCAAAGGCCTATGTGACATTCACCTAACAAAAATGGTGTGTGCTTTTTTTCAGTCCTAGGGGTTGAATCTGAGGTCTTCTCACTGAGCTACATTCCAGACCCACCACCTATTTTTAATTATTTTTGTATTAAGATGGGGTCTTTGCTAAGTTGCTAAATTGCTCAGGCTGGGCTTAAATTTTCAATCCTCCTGTTTCAGCCTCCCAGAGTGCTAGGATTACAAGTGTGCACCACCACACCTGGTTAGGAATGCACATTCTATTTTTAAAATACAAAGGCTAATAGTGGGTTTTTTTTCAGAATAGAACCAGGGTGAAGACATCTAGGAAAACTATACCTGAAGCCCAGCTGGAGTAGGGAGAGAAACAAAGGAGTGGAAAGGATAGAGGTAGCTGTCAAAAGAAAATAAAGTGGCTGTGGATCTGGAAGCAGCTGCAAGAAAGGCAAGGAACACTGAAGTCAGTAGAAGAAACCCTGGAATTGAGCCAAGGGAGGCAGCCATGGTCTCACTAACCACACTTTCTCATTCAGTACCCATGCAGCAAAGTCCAAGACCCTGCACTTGTCCTATTGGAGTTCATTATTCTTCCATGAAAAGATCTTTTTTGGATCTTTGGATTTTTTTATCCTTCTTTCTCTATATCACGTGCATATGTGAAAACTCCCTCTCTGTGCAGAAACTTGCAGATAAAAGTAATTAAATAAGAGTCAGAGGTGTAACTCTGGAGTAGAGCACATGCTTAGCATGCTCAAGGGGCTGACTTCAATCCCTAGCAGTCTCCCCCCACTGCAAAAAAAGCAAAAGCAGTAACATGAGAAGATTAAAGAAAAAAATCCTTAAAATTGATGATTTTTAAAAATAATTATTAAAATCACCTAAATTGTCCCTCGTTTGTCCTTCTTTCACTAATAGGTGCTTTTGGGGAGATCTATTGATACAGCTGTTTATGTAATGAAAGCCATTAGATTGACTGCATAGATTTCAATCTAGTCATTTCACCTCTGGGCAGATAACCTAAAGAAATAATCTGAAATAAAGATAAAGATTTATCAGTAAATACCTTCCATGATTCAAGCACTATGTTAGTAAGCAAAAATCCTGGTATATTAGCTATGGGAAAACAAATATTTTCAAATGATTTTGCTCATGGATATATAATTTCAAATTGAAATAAGTGCTCTGAAAGGATAGAAAACCAACCTGTGAAAGACTGAGGATATCTAGAAAGGCTTTCCCAAAAAACACTTAACCTGTAAATCAGAGGCTGAACAGGAAGGATCTAGGCAAAGAAGATAGGGTGATAAAGTGTTCTGGGTGGAGAGGATGCAATTTGCAGTAATGTTGTGGTACATGCAATGTTCAAGGAACCTAACAAGAGTGGTGTTTTGGTTGTGTCCCTGAAAATCAAGGAGTTAAATGTTGTATGTGAAATGAGAGATGAAGGTTCAGAATCTTGATGGTGATTAGGGACTTTCTCATAACAGAGTAGAAAAACATCAAAAATTTTAGGGAGGTGAGAGTAATATGATCAGATCTGTATTTTGAGGGGAAAAGTTCACTAGGCCAAAAGTGTGAAGAATGATTTGGATTAATTGTTTTTTTGTTTTGTTTTGGTTTGGTTTTTTTTTGTTTTGTACCGGGGATTGAACTCAGGACCTTGCACTTGCGCGGTAGCGGCGCCACTGAGCTAAACCCTCGGCCCCAGGAATGATGGTTAACTAGATGATTGCTACTTAGTAGATAGTAGGTAGTCTAGATGAGAAATAATTATTGTTTAAAGCTGGACATGAACCCAGCATGGTGGCACATTCCTGTAATTGCAGTACTCTGGGAGGCTAAGGCAGAAGAATTGGAAGTTCAAGACCAGCCTGGGCAACTTAGCAAAACCTTGTCTGAAAATAAAAAATAAAAAGTCTGGGAATGTAGCTCAAAGATGAAGTGTCCTGGGTTCTATTCCCAGTACCAAGAAAGAAAGAAAGAAAGAAAGAAAGAAAGAAAGAAAGAAAGAAAGAAAGCAAGCAAGCAAGCAAGCAAGCAAGCAAGCAAGCAAGCACATGCATGGTGTGATATGTCTGTCTGTAGTCCCAGGTACTTAGGAGGGCGAGGCTTGGGGGAATCCGTTGAGCCCAGGAGTTAGAGACCAACCTAGGCAACATAGTAAGACCCTCTTCAAAAGAGGGGAAAAAAGTTATCTTTTAAACAGCGTGGTGGTTCTACAAGTAGAGAGAACTGAATGGACTGAGAACTGTTTTGTGATAAAATTAATAACATTTAATGCTGGATTGGATATGGAAAATGAGAAAGAAAAAGATGGCTTATCCAGTTGCACATATCATGGTACTATTCTCTGAAAAGGAAAACAATGGAATAGAATCAGATTTGGAGGAGGAAATCGTGTTATGGAAAGTTTGAGGTGCTGTGAAGTATTGAAGTACAGATATTGGGTAGATGATTGGACAAGCATGACTATTCTGGGCTACAGACATAGTAACTGGATGGATAGTATTTGAAGCCTAATAAGAGAGAGCATGAGGGGGAAATGAAGAAGGGTTCATTTGTCCAAGACATCACTATAGATTGATCTTCTATAAAGGGAGTTAGCTCAATGCCACAGGTAGCTATTTTCTAAAAAATATTGATGTTCTGGATCAAGCTCTGGTGGAAAAAAAGAAGTAATAGGTAATTGGAGTGGGATATAGGCTCGAGGAAATATTTTTTGGCTTTTATTTTATTTTTTCAAATTACTAGATAATTGAGGAGTTTTAAATGCTCTGGTCGAAACTAAGTGAACACAGTGGACCCTCAAGTTACAACCAGCCTGACATATAAACAACTTGGGTTAATTAGGTTAATGGAAGATTCATCTGCCTCTTGTTATCTATAGCGTGTACCCAGGTAAACACCCAGATCTCAGCTTTATTGACTTAAAACTAACTTGAATTACAACCAGCTCTTGGGAACCTATTGAGTTCATAAATCAAGGGTCCACTGTATTTTCAAGAAAGAATATTTGATAATAAAAATTTAAAGCACAGGGAAGCTCTGTAAACAAATTAAAATTGTATTGTATACCTAAAATGTACCAATAAAAGAATTTAAGGAAAAAAATTGCATAAAATTTCAACAATAAGAAGATTGCTCAATAAATTGTAGTATTCATAAATTTAATGTTTGGTAGCAATTATAAAAGCTGTGTATAATGAAAGGATAGCTGTGATTGCAGGAAAAACAGATAGAGCAACTATTAGGATGAAAAATAAGGTCACAAGGGCCAGGAATGAATGAGAGGATTATCTTTGTGTATCCATTAAGGTCTTTTTGATTTTTTCCTCTATGAATTCACAACTTAGTTAAACCTGTGAAAATAGATAAAATATTTTAAACAACCAAAAATCAATGGTATACTATATATGAAAAGTATTAATACAGTAGTCAAACATTTAGTCTATTTTTTGTGATAGTACATATTTTTTTTTTCAGATGATGACTTTTAAACTTTTGTCAAGGAAATTTTCTTGAAAGTAAGGAAAATAGCACAATAAAAGCCAATATCACCCAATCAGTTTTGTTTTGTCAATATCCTTATTTACTGTTCCACTTTCACACTGTTGCTTTAATGCAAATCTCAAACAACATAGCATTTCATTTATAAATATTTTCTGTATATGTCCAAAAGACAAAGACTCCAAAAAATAAGTATAATACTGTTACTACACGTAGAATATTTGCAAAACTAATTGCATCAAATATGCAGAGAATATATTTTTTCAAGGGTCTTAAACTTTTTTTTTTTTTTTGAGCTGGGGTCTCACTATGTTGCCCAGGCTGGCCTCTAACTCCTGGGTTCAAGCAGGCCTGAAACCATATGTAAATGTCTTAGATGTTTTTAACAATTTATTCATTTGAGTCAGAATCCAAGTAATGCTTACATATCACATTTTGTTGATATGTAGCTAAAGCTTCTTTCTTTATTCAAAGGGGCAGGGGTCAGGATCTCTCTGTAGTTCAGGCTGGCCTTGAACTCGTTTTGTAGCTCAGGCTAGGCTCAAACTTGTGGCATACTTCTATCTCAGCCTCCTGAGTGCTGGGATTACAGGCATGCACCACCACATCCTTCTCTTAAAGCTTCTTTTATTCTATAGGATTGTTCTCCTTTTTTCCTCCTTAACATTAATCATAAATCCCAATTTCATTTTGGTGTCTACACTTCTGCACAGCCCAAGTGCTGATTTTACCCCCGAATTTAGGGCATGTAGTTCAAGTATTACCTATCCCAGCCCACGGCTGATAGCTGATAATTGAGAATTCAGACCACAGAGAAATAAATTGCTGAGAACTGTCAGGAAAGAAACTGCCTTGCCCTTCTGAGGAAGCTTTAAGAATTTAAACATTCTCTGTCTGTCTCTTCCCCCTACTCTACTTCCTTTTCACCCCAATCTCATAGAATAGATAGGTAGGTTGATAGACAGACAGACAGACAGACAGATAGATAGATTTTTCTGGTAGAATGTTGGTTGCTTTTAAGATCAGAAATAAGCCAAGAATGTTTGTTTCTATCATCTCTATTCAACATTGTAGTGGAGGTCCTAGTCAGTGAAAATAGTGCTGGAATAATTAGATACTGATTTGGAGAAGATTAAAAAAACTTTGGTTTTTGGTACCGGGGATCGAACTCGGGTTCTTAGCTCACGAGGCAGGCGGTGGAACCACTGACCTAAATCCCAGGTAAAAAAATTCTTAGTCCCTACTTTTACATCATACACAAATTATTCAAAAAATCAAAAATCTGAAGATAAGTGTTAAAACTACAAAATTTCTAGAAGAAACTATTTTTATGATCTGGAAAATGATACAGTCTTCTTCCCAAAGGACACAAAAAGAAAAAAGGCATAAAAGCAAAAATTTGATATTAATATTTAAAACTTTCTTGGCAAAATACACCAATATGAAAGTAAATAGGCAGATTATCCATTGGAAAAAATACTCACGAAGCACATATAAATAATTTTTATATAAAGTACTCTAGTCACTGAAAAACAAGCTGTCCAATAAGTTGAAGATGTTCATGCTATACTAATCCTCAGAAATATAATATAGCCCCTAGAACAGAAAAACATTCTAATAGCACTTATGATACCAGGTAAATAAGTATGTATCCCATCAGGGCAAAAAGCTTCTTTAAAACCAAATCTAGCATATCATATGAAATAGAATAAGTCCCAGAAAAACCTAACTGCATTAAAATATTTTTCTCTATTCTCTTAAAGACTGAGATAACGCAACAAGTTTCAAGGACTTTTAGACTAATAATCTACTTACCAGCCACGCATGGTGGTATACACCTGCAATTCCAGCACTCTGGGAATCTGAAGCAAGAGTATTGAAGTTTGAGCCCAGCCTGGGCAACTTAAGAGACTTAGCGAAGTGAGACCTTGTCTCAAAACAAAAAATTTAAAAAAGGTGAGGGATGTCGCCCTGTGTGAAGACTCTGGTTTAAATCTCTAGTACTGCAAAACAACAAAAATTAGTTTTCAAGGGAAATGTAAATTATAGCATTTCCATAAACTGCATTAATTGTGGTAGTGTAGAATAGGACATTTTGACCATGCTCAAAATAAATGGGCATTTCAAACTTTCATAAACCTAAAAATTTGTGGTTTATGCTAAGATTAAGAGCAATACTGGGACAGGGATTTAGCTCAGTGGTTCCGCCGCCTGCCTCACAAGCACAAGGTCCTGAATTAAATCCCTGGTACCAAAAAAATAAATAAAAAAAGAGCAATACTATGTCTTCCAAAGTGCAGTATTAGAATATCAACATACATAATATCCAAAATCAACTCATGCTGAGATTTAAAAATTTTAATCATTGAAACATTTGTAGAAGTTTGCATCTTTTATAATAACTGAAATGAAACCAGAAGTGGCAAATGCCTATAATCCCAGCGACTCTGCTGGCTAAGAGGGAATAATAATTCTGAGTTCAATTCCAGCCCAGGAAATTTAATAAATCCTGTCTCAAAATAAAAATGACCAGCAGCCAGTAGTGGTGCATGTCTGTAATTCTAGCACTCGGGAGGCTGAGCCAGGAGGATTGCCATGACTTCAAGGCCAGCCTGAACTATACAGTGAGACCCTGTCTCAAAAAAAATAAAATAAAAAAGACAGGGCTGAGACTGTAGTTTGCCTAGCATGCATGAGGCCCTGGGTTCAGTTCCCAGTATTGTGACATATGATTAAATGGCATGAAAGCAGTCATTAGTACTATCAAAAGAGTTTTCTGGGGCAGGAGATGTGGCTCTGTGATGGAGTGTTTGCCTATCATGCACAAGTCCTTGGGTTCTATTATCTGCATTGCAAAAGGATTTTCTGAGCTTTATAGTGAGTTCAATGACCTTAGTGATCATGTTAGATGGCAGCATGAAAGAGCATGTTTCCTACCAAAAAATAATAGTGTTAAGAAAACCAGTGCCACTAAACTTATATAATTTAAGCCATTTCTATCTGTGTGCCCCCTCCCTCATTGTAGTAAACTGATATCTTTTTAAATATTTGAGTGAGACAGGTTCTCACTTTGTAGTGCAGGCTGACCTTGAACTCACTGTGTAGCTCAGGCTGGCCTGAAACTCACTGTGTAGCCCAGGCTGGCCTGAAACTCATGGTGATCCTTTTGCCTCACTCACCCGAGTGCTGGAATCACAGGCATGTGTCACCACACCTGGCCTAAACATTTAATTTTGGTTAGATAAAGGGTGCTGGTGAGTTCACCTCATCACTGATAAGTTAGTACCAAATTCAACACATATATAGTACTTATATATAAGGTATAAGTACAATAAAGAATAAGGCATTTTTCTTACACTTGAGTTCAACTTCTGGAAAGTTAAGATATGTTCAGTTTCTTTCTTTCTTTTATTTTTTTGGTACCAGGGATCGAAATCAGGTCCTTTTGCACTTTCAAGGCAGGTGCTGGAACCATTGAGCTAAATCCCCAGCCCAAGATATGTTCAAATGTGACAGTAACATGCAGCAAACTATGGAGAATCTTTCAAGTTGTGCTGAAAAACTTGGAGATTCGAGGAAGAGAATCAACACTTCAGTGTGGGAAAAGAGTAGAATTGGGGATTTCATGCCTGAAGGAGGTCACATTTACACAGGAGGAATAGAAACAAATAGGACAATCTGCTTAACAAAAATAATAACAGCTGATACTTGTTGAGCATTAAAAGCTGATTTAGCCAAGGCTTGTGGATACTGTAATTAGGGAATTAAGGCTAACAAGTTAGCTAGATTTCTGTTGGCCTTGAATGACATGCTTAGGAGCTTGAAGCCAATTCGATGAGCAGTGGGGAGGATTAGCAGATGGCAGTGGGAAAGAGCAGCAACAGCTGGGTGAGTTAAAAGGCTACTACTGCATAGTCACAGAGGTAAGCAGAAACAAAACATTGTATTAAGGTAGGAGTGAAGAAGGGTTATTTTAGATAATTAATTAAGTTTATTGGTACATTTTAGATATACATAACGATCACATTCACCCTAGGGAATTTGTACCTGTACATGATATATCTTGATTCTTATTTATTCCCATTCTCCTACCCTCCCTTCAACCCCTCTTCCCTTCCTTATTTACAAAATCTTTGGAAGGGAAAGGAAAAAAAAAAGAAGAGCAGGAAAAAAATGGGAACAAAGCTTTTGTGAAGAAGGATTTAATGCATGTTTAATTTAATAAGTGCACATCCTATCAAAGCAAAAAGCTTCTTCTCAGTTGCTGTTTCAGAAAGACCTGATGTGTAAGAATAGGCCACCAGAGTAAGAAGGAGCTAAGAGAGTAAAGATCTTAGAGAAGGACAAATTCAGCATTACACACAACACAGTTTATTAGAGGTTTACAGATAGAAGCATAAGCATGTGAGAAGAGGATCTCCATACCATGAGGCAAGAAAAAGGTTTTTAACCCTGAAAGCTTCCATTTTCACTGTTTGCAAAAAGGGATACTTACCGGGTTTCAATGCAAAGGCAGACAGAAGTGGGCCAGTCCTGTGTTCTCTCAGAAACTGTTATCCTGAGATTTGACACAGCTGACTAGAGGAGGAGTCTTCAAAGATATTCAGAGAAGATTCACTGAAAATATAGGTACTCTGAAGTGGGGGAAATACTTACACCCTGAAACAGAACATTAATCTGAAAGATGATAGATGGAGATCAAACCAAATATCTGGATTGTTGAAAGGGGAAATAATGCTGCCACAACTGGTCTGCATCGTCCATGCCCCCGCTCCTCTTCAGAGCAGCCAGCCTGAGATCATCCCAGAGAGCCCCAGGGAACAAATGAGTTTGCAAAGGAGAGGTCTATGGGCAGACTGCATATTTCAGTCCCACCAATCTGCATCTTTTGACTGGGGGAGTTGAGGCCATTAATATTGAGCGATATTACCGAAAGATACTGACTTATTCCTGTCATTGAATTTTTTTCTGTTGAGGACTCCATTTTTCTGGGTTTTTAAAAAATTTATTTCTTTGCCTGGATGAGTTCATTCCATCTGAATTTTGTGCTTTTTTTTCTTTGTCTAGGATATTCTTGATTTTTTTTGGAGTGCTGGTTTGGTGTGCATGTATCTCTTAAGGTTTTGTTTGTTTGTGGTTTTGGTATAGGGTTTTTTTTTTAATGGAATGCATAGATTCAGAAAAAGCTTTTGACAAAATACAGCATCCTTTCATAAAAACCCTGAAGACAACAGGAATAGGACTTTACTCCCATCTGATAAAAGCCATTTATGACAAACCAATAGCCAGCATCATATTAAATGGGGAAAAACTGAAAGCTTTCCCTCTAAAATTAAGAACAAAACAAGAATGCCCACTGACTATCGCCACTCCTGTTCAACATAGTATTTGAAATATAACCCAGAGAAATCAGACAACAGAAAGAAATAAAAAGGATACATATTTAAAAAGGAAGAAATTAAATTATCATTATTTGCAGATAACATGATACTCTGCATAGAAGACATAAAAAATTCCACCGAAAGACTTCTAGAACTAACCCAATTCAGCAATGTAGCAAGATACAAAATCAACACACAAAAATCAGTACCATTCCTATACACCAATAATAAACTCATTGAGAAAGGAAAACAATAGGGACAATTAGGAAAAGAATACTACTCACAACAGCATCAAGAAAAATTGCTTAGGAATTAAACTAACCAAGGAAATGAAAGTGAGCCCAAAAATGGTTTCTGAGTAAAAAAGGTTTTTCCTGTGGCTAGCTGACCTAACTGACAAAAAGCCATCCCCACCTCATACCACCTCCCACACCTAACACACGTCCTCCTTCATTGTCCTTTGTTCTCAGGAAGTGTCTGTATCCAGTGTACTTTTCTATCAAAACATGTAAACTAAATGTAACTTCCTCAACCAATAAACTGATGATAAATGCCTTGCTTCTGTATCCCCCCCCCCTTAACCCATATAAACTCTGTTCACTGCCAGCTCCTGGCTGATCACTTTGTGGAGAAATCCCTGATCAGTCCTTCCATCAGTCCACCTGCATAATAAACTTACCTCCAACCTTTGGGTGCATTCTCGACTCTTCTTGGTCTGATCTTGCCATACCACTAAGAGCTGCCACACTGTGGGCTGTAAGTCTGCCATTACAAAAGAACTCTCCAACAAAAACTGCATACTCAGAAGAAAGAGATGAAAGAGGTTATCAGAAAATGCAAATATATCTCCTGTTCCTGGATAGGCAGAATCAATATTGTCAAAATGGCCACACTCCCGAAACTGATACTGTATATAGATTTAACACAATTCCAATCAAAATACCTACAACAGAACTAGAAGTTCTCTAGTTCCTCACAGAACTAGAAAAGACAATCCTGAAATGTACATGGAACCAGGAGAGAATCAGAGTAGCAAAAGCAATCCTGGGCAACAAAAACAAAGCAGGGCAACAAATCCTGGGCAGCAAAAACATAGCAATACCTGACTTCAAGTAATACTACAAGGCTACAATGATAAAAACAGCATGATATTGACATTAAAACAGATGCATGGATCAATGAAACAGTAGATAGGATGCAGAAACAAGCCCTGACAACATTCAGCTATTTGAACTTTGACAAAGGGGCCAAAAACATAGCTTGGAAAACATAGCCTCATTAGCAAATGGTGCTGGGAAAATTAGCTATCCACATGCAGAATACTGAAGCAAGACCTGTATCTCTTACTGATCAAAATGGTTCAAAGATCTAAATATTAAAACAGAAACACTTAACCTACTGAAAGAAAAGTAGACAAAACTCTTGAAGCAGGCAAAGACCTTCTGAATGGAATTCCAATTCACAAGAAATAGCAGCTAGAATCAAATAAATCTGTACCACAAAGGAAACAACCAACAGAGTGAAGAGTCAGTCTACAGAATGGGAAAAAATTTGCCAGCTACACCTCAGACAGAAGAATAATATCTAGGATACATAAAGAGCTAACAAAATGAGACTGCCAAAATAAAGACCCAATCAAAAAATGGGCAACTGAGATGAACAGACACCTCTCAGAATAAGAAATACAAATAGCCAATGAATACATGAAAAATGTTCAGCATCTCTGGCCACTAGAGAAATGCAAATTAAAACAACACAGAGATTTCATTTTAGTCCAGAAAGAATAGCAATCATCATGAAATCAAATAACAACAAATGCTGGCATGGCTGCAGTGAAAAAAGGAACCCTTCTACCTGGATGGCCAGAGTGTAAATTAGTAATACCATTATGGATATCAGAATGGAGATGTCTCAAAAGACTAAAAATAGAAATTCCATTTAATCCAGATATTCCTCCTTCTAGGTATCCTCTTCAAAGAGTTAAGACATCATATTATAGCAATACATGAATATTAATGAATGTAGTAGCACAATTCATAATAGCTAAATCTTAGAAACAGCCTCTATGTGCATCAAGATGAATGGCTAAAGAAAATGCGGTTTCTACACAAAATGGAATAATGCATGGTTATAAAGAAGGACAAATTGGAGACCTTTATAGGAAAATGGACACCCTGAAAATAGTATCAAGTGAAATAAATCAGACACATAAGCTTAAATAATGTATGGTTTCTTTCACTTGAGTAACCCAAAGTACAAATAATGAGCAAAATAAAAGATTGATGAAAGGAAACAGGGAAATAGATGTTATGGAAGAGGACTAAGAGACTGAGGTTGAAGAGGAGGAGGGAAGAGGACAGAGGTGTTAAAAAATATAAGATGTGTCATGTACATGTACTAACTACCCACCATGAATGTAATCATTATATGTCACAAACATGAACTAAAATAATAATGATAATACAAATGGGGGAAGGGAATTTAGAGATAGAGTGAGGAGGCTGGGGAGGGGAAGGAAGATAAAAAGAATCAAGAGGGCCTGGGGATTTAGCTCAGTGCTTTCACTGCCTGCTGCTGCGCAAGCGCAAGGACCCAAGTTTGATCCCCGGTACCTAAAAAAAAAAAAAAAAAAAAGAATCAAGATACGTTAAGTACATGTGTCTACTTTCTAAGATAAATGTAAACATCATGTACAGCAAACATGTATTAATAAAAATAAAAATTTTATTCTAGCTTGAAAAAAAACTGTTAACATGTCAAAATGTCAGTTAAACAGTCAGGAGATTGGGAATGTAGTGCAATGGTAGTACACTTGCCTAATATTTGAGGCTCTGGGCTTCATCTTCAGCAACGCAAAAGAAAATAAATATACACATACATAAAAGTATCAGAGCAGATGCTGGAAAGAAGGAAGGGGGAAGAGAGAGAGAGAAAAGAGAGAGAAGCATGAGAGAGAGAATGAAATTTGAGTCAGAGTGTCAATGGCAGGGACAAAACACTTGGCTCTCTCTCAACAACTTTGTTTATCCTGTAGATTCTGGAATTCATGCCAGAGTCACCTGATGTACAAAATGGCTTCTACAACAAAGACAGCTACAGTCAGGTCAAGCTTAATCCCCACAATTACCCATGACAAATGATAACTGTAGTAATTCTTTTGGGGAGATACCCAGTAGAGAAATAGCTGGGTCAAATGGGACTTCCAGTCCTAGTTCTTTGATTTCCACAGTGGTTGCACCAGTCTACACTCCCACCAACAATGAAGAAGTGTTCCTTTCTCCCCACAATCCTGTCAGCACTTCTTGTTTGTTGATTTCATGATAGCAGCTATTCTTTCTGGGGTGAGGTGGAATCTCAGTGTTGCTTTCATCTGCATCTCTCAAATGACCAGTGATGTCGAACATTTTTTCATGTTTATTTGCTGCTTTTACTTCTTTGTCTGAGAAATGTCTGTTCATTTCAGATGCCCATTTTTGAATTGGGTCTTTATATTTGGGGGGTCTGATTTTTTTTAAGTTCTTTATATATTCTAGATAGTAGACCTTTGTCTGAGAAACAGCTGGTAAAATTTTTTTTCCCACATTGCAGGTTGTCTCTTGGCTCTGTTGATGGCTTCTCTTGCAGTGCAGAAGCTTTTTGATAAGGTGAGATCCCAATTGTTAATTCTTTGTGCTACTTCCCGTGCAACTGAGGATTTGTTCGTAAAGTACTTTCCTATGCCAATGTCTTTGAGAGTTCTACCTAACTTGTCTTCCAGGAAGTTTAATGTTTCTGTTTTGCCATATCGAGGGCTTATTTATTGTATAAAATTTTGTTTCATTTTAGGTTTTGTTATATAACCACAAATCTAATTCATACTGGGGTTTTTTGGGGGTTTGTTTTTTTTGGTACTGGAGGTTGAACTTGGGTCCTTGTGCTTGCGAGTCAGGTGGCAGAACCACTGAGCTAAATCCCCAGCCCTTTCATACTGTTTTTTTGTTTTGGTTTAGTTTGGGGTTGTTTTGGGGGGGGTACCCAGGGATCAAACTCAGGACCTTGTGCTTGCCAGGCAGACACGGTGCCACTGGGCTAAATTGCTAGTCCCTAATTCATTGTTAACAGTAGCAAATTAATAGTTGCCATAGTTTGCCATTTTCTAGGCTGTATTAGATGCTATTTTTATTGCTGATTGTACTACTTTAGCTAAGCTGACATAATTGTGCTAATCAGTTGTTCTTCCTCATATACCAAGACTGAGATTGCCTAGGGGTCTTAAAAAATGCTATAGGCAAGTGCCAAAGAACTGGGTCCTGGGCCAAGTAGGCAGAAACTTCTCATCCCCAATAAATTGAAGAGGTAAGATCTTGCAACAGACTCAAAACCCAAAAGCCAGCTACACCTGGAAGACATCTCTTAGAAGTAGTCACTTCCTAAGGGTTCTGAATACTGGCAATAAAGCTACTTGCCATAAGCAATTTACAAGCATCAACCAAGGAATGAAACTAAAAAAAAAAAAAATAATAAAGAAAATGAGAAGATACTTAAACAAGATGCAATGCCCCCATACTTTCAGTGACCAAAGGTAAACCCAAGGGGCAATGAGGTGGAACAATCTGAAAGCCACTAACCTGGAGTCTCTGAAATGGTAACAGTGGAAGTAACAAAGCAGTTGAATGAGTCTCCAGAAAAAAATAAAAGTAAAAATAATTTCTCAGATAACTACAGAAATGATGACCATAATTAGTGACTCTAGAGCAGACACAGATTTTTTTAAAAAATAGATGATCTCAGGAAAGTAATGGAAACCATAAATGTCCAGCATAGGAAAGAAATGGAATCCATGAAACAGATTCAAATAGATATCCAGGAGATTAAAAATTCCACTGAAAGTATATGCAGCAAGATGAGCCAACATGAGGACAAAATACCACATATAGAAGACAGTATTATCGTTAGTGATCGTGAAAAGAAAGATCTCTTAAAAAATAGCAAGGGACCACAAGAAATCGATCCAGCAGTTGCTAGATGATGCAAAGGAAAATAACATAAGATTGATTGGAATCAATGAAAAAACAGTAGACAGCGCAAATGACATTAAAAAAACACCTGTTCACAGGTAATGACAGAAAACAGTGAAAAAGAATTTGATATACAGATAAGTGAGGCATATAGAATTGCAATTAGCCATGATCAAAATAAAACTTCACCAAGGCATGTAACAGTCAGGATTCCAGAAATCCAATATAAGAACAGAATATTAAAAGCTTTTAGAGAAAGAAACAAATCACCTACAAAGGAAAGCCCATCAGAATCACAGCAGATTTCTCAATGCAAACCCTCAAGGCAAGAAGAGCTTGGGGTGAAGTATTTCGAACCCTGCAAACAACCTCCAACCAGATAGGTGTACCCTGCAATTAGCAAAAGTACTTTCCTCCCCTGCACACATAAGGAAAGTCAGGCTTAGGAGGGGAGAGACAGCCAGGAAGTTTGAGCCTTTTTGAGAGTATGAGGGAGTGAGTTAAAAGGGTAGTATAGAAATTCTCTCCTGAAGTGAATGTATTTTGGTTCCTTAAGTATAATGCTTAGGAAATAGCTCCTTCAGGTGTTACCCAGAAGTCAGTTCTTTGCACTGGATCTCAGGGTTCAATTTCCTCTACCACTGGACAAGGAATTGTACCCAGAACACTAGGTGGGGACATTACCTTCATGCATATTCTCCTGGATGGGCAAAATTCCCATTTCTCATCTGACCCAAAGATGGGGCATGTGTTCCTCATCTAAGATGGCTTCTCTGTCTTTGGTGTTAAAAAAATGCTCATTTTCTATGGGCTCAATTTGTTGTTGGATACAAGGGAAAGGTTGAAACCTAAAACCTTTTCAGAGTCTCTCTCTTTCTCTCTGATCTTTAGAAGAAACATGCCTCCAAAAAAGGCGGGAACGTACAAAGTGACAGGAAAAATCAGAAATGAAATCAAAGAAAAGAAAGTCTCCTCTTCTCGGGCTCACAGTGAGTTACTGAGACAGTTTGCCCATGAGTTATCACTCTCTGCCTGGAAAGGTGAGAATAGGGAATCTCAACAGTAGAGATTGCCTTCTCACCAGCGGAAGATCAGACCAGAAAGGAAACAGGCAGAACAGGCTCGACATTCCCCTCCATGAGCATGGAGGGAGTATCAGGCCAGACTGTCTCACTGAATCCTGTCCTCCCAGATTTAAGATCGGCAGCTGCACTGTCAAAATTAACTGGCTGAGGGAGTCCTGAATTTATAAGAGGCATTTCTATTTCATAAACTACATTTCATCCAACAACCTCCCCCCGTGGTTAGTATCAAAATCCACTAGGGGGCACTCTAACAATACTTTTCCCTAGCGACACTTACCTGAGATGAGACAATATCCATAACAGACAAACAAGTCAAGCTAGTCAAGCAAGGAACACCAGTAAACTCAGCAACTAATAAGTCTATACAAAAAATAGGAATACAGGACCCTTCCTGCAAAACTAAGTGTCTCATCAAAGAAACATCATAATCTTCCCTTGTTCTCAACTTAAATTTACCATCATTTGATAAAAAACAAGGCCTAAAAAAAAAGGCATATTTCTTTTTTTTTTCTTTTTCTTTTTTTGGTACCAGGGATCGAACTCGGGACCTTGTGCTTGCGAGGCAGGCAGCGGCACCACTGAGCTAAATCCCCGGCCCAAAAAGGCATATTTCTTGAGAGCTGCCATTCTTTCTGGAGTGAGATGGAATCTCAGTGTTGTTTTAATTTGCATTTCACAGATGACCAGTAATATTGAACATTTTTTTCATATATTTATTTGCCAGTTCTAATTCTTCATCTGAAAAGTGTCTTTTTATTTCAGATGCCCATTTTTGCATTGGGTCCTAAATTTGGGGGGGGGGTGTTCTGATTTTTTTGAGTAAATGTTGGAGGGGCTGTGGGAAAAAAGGAACCCTTTTCCACTGTTAGTGGGAGTATAGACTGGTGCAGCCACTATGAAAATCACTGTGGAGATTTCTCAAAAAACTAAAACTAGAGGTTCCATTTGACCCAACTATACCTCTTCTTGGTATCTTCCCAAAAGAATTAAAAGCATCATACCACAGCGATATATGCACATCCATGTTTAGAGCAGCACAGTTTGTAATAGCTAAATCTTGGAAACAGCCCAAGTGCCCATCAACTAAGAAGTGGATAAAGAAGATGTGGGTTTTTTATACAATGAAGTGCTACTCTGCCATAAAGAAGGATGAGCTTCAGACATTTATAGCTAAATGGATGGACCTTGAGACCATCCTCTTAAGTGAAATAAATCAGACACACATGTCTGAATACCACATTGTTTCTCTGGTGTGAGAAGCCAAAAGTGGAAATAAGGACTGAAATGTATAATGGATGTTGGGAAATGGGAAAAAAGAAAGTGTTCAAATGTGATGGGAACAAGGGAAGGGTGGTGTAAGGAGGAAAGAAAGGGACAAGAAAAAAGTGAACATAGAAGGAAATAATGGAAACAAAGATTTGTATATAGGGAGGGGAGGGGGCTTGCAGGGGGGAGTGGGATAAAATAAAATAAAATTTAATTTAAAAAAAAAAACAAGGCATAAGCAACTGGCAAACAAGAATGACAATTTCTGATTACCGAAGTAAGTCACAATCCAGAATCCATGAGACAAAAGCAAACTCTTACCTCCTTCCAGTTATCTCAGTGGGGCCTTCAAAATGATATAGGGGGAGGACTGGGGATTTACCGCAGTAGTTCTGATGCCTGCCTTACAAGTGCAAGGTCCCGAGTTTGATCCCCGGTACCCCCCACCCCAAAATGATACAGGGGGGAAAACCAACCTGCTATATCAGATACACCAAGTTTATGTTCCCAAGTTCATGTTAGAATGAACTCTAAGGACCAACAAAGGTTAAGAGTAGGAAAATTTATTGGGGTAATGGGAAATAGGAAGAGCTCCTGAGAGGCAGGAGGCATCTCAAAAGCGTTGTCTGGCAGATTGTATCCTTTGAGGAATTGGTCAAGTTCATGTAAATTTATTGGCACATTTATTATCTTTGTACTGGTGTGCCTTCTTTCACTTCTGATATTAGTAATTTGTTCAATCTCAGTCTATCTCTGTCTCTGTTTTCTCTCTCTCTCTCCCTTCCTCCCTCCCTCCCTGTCTCTCTCTCTCAGATTGCCTTTCATTTTTTTAATTTGAGACAGTCTCACTAAGTTGCTAGGTTGTCCAGGCTGGACTTCAACTTGCAATCCTCCTGCCTCAGCCTCCCAGTGGGCTAGGATTACAAGCATGCACCATCATACTCAGCTCGAACTCTCTTTTAGATGTCTTAGCTGGGCTACAGACTTATCAATTTTATTGATCTTTTCAGCTTTTGATTTTGTTGATTTTCTCTATTGATTTCTTATTTTCAATTTCTTTTATTTCCATTTTAATGATTATTTCATTTCTTCTGCTCACTTTGGTTTTAATTTGCACATCTCTTTCTCATATCCTAAGGTGGAAACTTAAATGACTGATTTTAGATTTTCTTTTTCTAATATATGCCTTCAATGCTGTAAGTCTCCTTCTAAGCACTACCATCACTATACCTCATCAGATAGAATATTTTAGTACAAACCTTGTTTGTTATTAGTTGTTGTTCCAGTTCTCTTGTTCCAGTTCTTCATATGTCTTATTATTGTTCAAACAACCCCAATGACAATAGTGCCATTCCTACATCTCTGTCCAGTGTTGTTCTAAGGGGCAATAAGAATTAGCCTGAACCACTGCACACCATTAGGACTGAAGCTCTCTAGTCAGTTGGCTGTACTGGTTCACATGGTTCATGCTATTCTCTTCAATGGAAAACACAGCAAAATCCTATTCCTTAACAATGCTCCCCTGGTCTGCTGCTTTCACTATCATCATATTGTTGTCACGCTTCTTTATATCTCTAGTGACAGTGTGCTCTTGGCTTTGTTGCTACTGAGGAGTGATAAATTATTATTTTCTGTGATACCCTTTTGGCCTCCAAATATAACTCTTCCTATTAAATAATTTCTTGCTTCCCAAAAAGCACCTACCAATCTCTTGAGGGAGGAATCACACCTATAGTGTTTATTTCTATATCTCCAAGATTGTTCATGGCACATAGTAAATATTCAACAATATTTTCTCAATCAATGTTTCAAATGCCTCAAAAATTGGCTGGAGAAAATTTAAATGACACTATCTTACTTTAAAAATATCCCTTCTTGACCTGTGGATATAGCTCACTCATAGAGTGCTTGCTTAGCATGTATGAGGCGTTGGGTTCTATCCCCAGGACCGCAAACAAAAAAGTAAATAAAAAATAATCTCTAGCTTCCACTCCAAACAAATGTCACTGACTCATTTTTTTCCTTTTTTTCTAAGCACAACTATAAACCCTGGAAATAATGCAAGAGGAAACCATGGGAGGACTCCAAAGGTAAAGAGGAAAAGTCAAGGTGGCTAAAGATAACAAACAGGAGGAACAGCACAATGGCCAGGTATCTTTGATCCCACTCAAAAGAAGGCACCCCAGTCTCTGAACTGTAACCTAATAGAAGACAGTGTAGGTAGCTTCATTTCTCCCCTGGATTAACTAGGATTGCTGCCAACACTACCAGACAGACCAGGTGGCTCTGGCAAGGAAAAAGCTCCTTTGCAGCAAGTAGACCCAGGGAATCAGTTTTTATCGCTGAAAGCTGAGAATTCCCTGCCTAGATGCATAGGTGACCTGGATTGAGGAAATGCCTTTCAAACCTACACAAGGCAGCTGGGATCAGTGGGAAGCCTAATGACCCTGGAGGAACTGAGCAGACCAAATTAGCACAGCAAAAGTTCTAAACATTAAATGGTCACTGAAATCACAGTCTACAAGTAGACCAGGACCCGAGTGAAACATGAAGTATCTCTCTTCTAAAATAGAAGATTTAAATAAGACCCAGAATTTCCTGACAATAATCCAAACTTCCAAGATACCATAGAAAAATCCCATGGGGCTGGGGGTCGCTCTGCAGCACATGTTTAACATGAGGGATGTCCTGGGTTCAATCCATAACAACAACAAAACAAGTAGATAATTAAATAACACTAGCACCAGGACGAAATAGGTGTTGAAATTATCTGACATGAGTTTTAGAGCAGTCATTACAAATATGCTTTAATAAGTAATTATGAATTCACTTGAAATAGTGATAATACAAAATATCTCAGCAAAGAAATAGAAGTTAAAAGAAAAGGAAAATAAAAAATATAGTAACAAGATCTTTAAAAAACAGGCTCAATCACAAAGTAGAAATGAGAGGACAGATAAATACAATTCACCCCACCTGAACAGCTTGGGAGGCTAGGACTAAGAAAGCCTGGAGTGGTGGCACATCCCTGTAATCCAGCTACTCAGGAGGCTAAGGCAGGAGGATTGCAAGTTCCAGGCCAGCCTGAGCAACTTAGTGAGACTCTGTCTCAAAATAAAAAATAAAATAAAACAAAAAGGGTTACGGATACAGCTCAGTGGTAAAGTATCTCTGGGTTCTATTCCCAGTACTGAAAAAGAAAAGAAAAAGAAAAAATATACATGCTTTCTCCATTGACCAAGAATCTTTCTTTTACTATACAATGAATTCCCTTCCTGATACTTTTAGCCCTACTCTCATCCTCCCCAAAGAGTTGGTGGACTTTGTCAACCGTCTTTGTCCTATACCGATATCACAGGGGCCTCGCTCTTAGTCCAAAGCTTTCTCTAAGGGGTCCTGAGGCTCTGCAACAAGGAAGCTTTGTAACCTGCTTAAAGCTTTTCATTGGGTATTTTAATAACTAAGATCATTCCATACTTCCATCTCCAATTCTTCAGATGCTTCTTTTCTTCTTTTTCCTTTTTCTTCTCTCTTCTTTACTTTTTACTTTTGTGTGTGTGAGAGACAGAGTCTTGGTATGGTATGTAGTTCAGGCTGGACTTGAACTAATTATGCATCTCAAGCTGGCCTTGAACTTGTGATTCTCTTGTCTTTGCCTCCAAAATGCTAGAATTATAGTCATGCACCACCACATCTGACATTTCTTATGGTTCCTCATATAAAATGGTGTTGGGATGCCCCATCAGGACTCAGAAGCACAGCCTTCCAGCTAGAATCAATTTATGACAATCCTCTGATCTCCAAAAATTAGCTCTAAGTTCAAGAAGCAAAAGTTTAAATCTAAATATGTAACTTTCATTAAAATAATACTGTAAATTATACAAAGTCAAAAAGTATAAAAAATGTAAGAGAAGCATCTTTTTAGGCAAAAGTCACCTATCAAGAGTAAACGAGCATTTATTAATGACTCTTTAATCTTTCATTTTCTTTGCTAGCTTTAAGAAAAATAGAAACCTACTTTTCTGGCATTTTGGACCTGTTCACAATTTTGTATGTGATTTCAATTTGTATGTTCTGCTTTGGAAAGAGTTTTGACGTCTGAATCCTTACTTTGGCTGTTTTGACTGCCTTGTAACTTTAGACTTTCAGAGCTTAGACTAGAAGCCTGTTGTTAACTAATTAGCTCTGGCTAATTACTTGTATATTCTTTTTTAAAATTAATTTTATTGGTACATTTTAGGTATACAATATAATGCCATTCATCATTGGAAATTTGCGCCTTTACATAATCTCTCTTGGTTCTTATCTTTTCCCCTTTCCCCTGCCCTCCCTTCAACCCCTCCATCCCTCCCTATTTACAAAGACTTTGTTTCCATTATTTCATTTTCTCATATTAATTCCACTTGTATATTCTAATTGCTCTAGCTATTCATGCCAGAATCCACTAATGTCTAGGACCTAAATTCTTGGCACTTCTCTTACTTAGCAGATTTGGCTTCCCTGTATTCTGACATTTGGCTGCTAAATCCCCTCCCTCTTGTTTCTCTCTTCAGACTAGGGCAGTAACAGAGGAAAACATGAGTTCCAACACAAAACGTGGTTGCTGCTTCCTTTCCATAAAGTCATAAGCTCATTCTGACTTCTCTGTCTCTGTCTCTGTCTCTGTCTCTCTCTGTCTCTCTCTCTCTCTCTCTCTCTCTCTCTCTCTCTCTCACACACACACACACACACACACACTCTCAAGGGCTTTGGTGTTCTAGATAAGGGTGCTAGTCTTTTGAGAAAGGAGAATTTGTCTGGGGATGTAGCTCAGTGGCGCTGCATCTGCCTGGCAAGAGCAAGGACCTGAGTTCAATCCCCAGTAGGAAAGAAAAAAGAAAAGGGAGAATTAACAGCAATCACATATCTCTCCCAATTAAGTGTTTCTTTTCTCCTGATCTACTGGAGTTTGTATTCATAATATGTCTCATATATTTTCCTAAGTTTAAATTCTAGCTTAAGAACCTACTTTCTGCATGTCTATGTTAATACCTACATCCCCACCCATCTAAATTTATTCATGTATAAAGTAAGAATTATATTAACACACAAATTCCGTGATAAGGATCAACTGTGTAACAAAGGACCTGGAATATAATAAATGCTCAATAAATGTTGGCTGTTGTCACTCTTCTTATTTCTATTATTGAAACAAATTGTTCCCTTTTCTTTTATCAACTAAAGTACAAATTCTGTAAGTTTAGGACAGACTTCTTCAGGTCTTTAGATCATTTTAGGACACTTTATCTGAAGCTGATCAACCCTGTTTCATGGCTGTTATTGTCACCACTATGATTGCCATTGCTGGAGACTGTTGTTTACTCCTCTAACTGGGACTGACTGCTACGTGGTCTACAAAGGAAACAAAACAAAAAACCCAAAACACAGTCACAATATCCATGATACTCATACTTGCTTTAGTAGGATGTTAACAGGTGTGACAGGTGGTGGCAGAAGTGTCCCTGGTTGTTTTGTTCAAAATACCAATTCAAGGGCTCACAAAGTATTGCCATTGGGACCTAATGATCTGTAATTCTAACAGCTAATATGTAACTTTTTAAACTATGTATTAATTCCCACTGAATGGTTTAACAATTAATTCATAAAATTAATCATTGTTCTCCATGATTTATTGAATCTGTTCAAGCATGGTGATGTTTCAAACAAGGTGGAACAGGCAGGGAATCTCTTATGGGATCATTTTTATCATGTATATTATTATTAGAAGAGAAGGCGGGGGCCTAAGGCAATACCCAGGGGTAAATGCTTCTTCCACATTTATTTTGTCAAGCCTAGCTCTCTGCTTCTAGAGCTAGAGTTGACTGAATTTTATTTAGATTTTCATTTTGTAGAAATAGTTGCCTTTTCATATGTGTGTGCATGTGTATGTTAGAATACAGAAGGTGTGGTCAAAATATGTAGTGAATATCTGAATTTTAAAAATTCATGAGAGTAAAAGACACATTGGCATGAAACCCCCTCAAAATACTCCCTCATTTTGAACATGCTTATGCCATCATTCTTGTCACTTTTTGCAGCAATTCTGGAAGTCCTCTTTTGTGAGTGTCTTAACAAAAAAGCAATGAACACTGCTGCCAAATGCCATCCAACAGAGAGTCAGTTTCTAAAAACATTACAGTGGGTCCTGATCTACCTTAGTCACCAAATCTGGCACTGTGTGACTTCTGGATCTTCCCCAAAATCAAAATGACTGTGAAATGTAAACATTTTGGATCAGTTTGGGACATCAACATAGCCCCAACAGTGCAACTAAAGGCATGAAAGAAAACTTCCAGAACACCTTCAGAAAGTGGCAAGAATGGTGACATAGGTATGTTCAAAGTGAGGGGGGAGTATTTTGAGAGGATTAATGGCAATGTGTCTTTTACTGTAACAAACTTTTAAAATATAAACATTCACTATATTTTAAAACATGTTGTAGATATGTTCTTAATGTATCCTAACACATGTACTAATACCCATGCCCTATTTAAAACTATCTTCTAGAAACATGGCTGGGGGCTACTTATCTCTGTTACCACTCTCTGGGCTTGACAGATTTGAAGCAGTGATTCCAGGTAAGTGGATCATCCCAAGCTCTAGACTTGGTGAGGGGTATTAGGAAGCTTGATTAGTTGTTGATCTAAACCCTGCTCAGCCATAGAGGATAAATTTGAGTCATTTGTAGGAAAATGGATGCACCTCAAGACCATAATGCTAAGTAAAATAAATCAGACACAGAAAGCTAAATAGTGCATGTTTCTCTTATATGAGAAACCCCAAATATAAATAATTTAAATAGCAAGACAAAAGATAGATCATAGGAAACAATAAAGTAGACTGTGGAGATAGGAACGTGATCTGGGGATGGGATGGAGAAGAGATGATGGGAAAGTAAAAATGATTAAGATGCAATATGTATATGTATCAATTCCCCAAGTTGAATGTAATTATTATGTATTGAAACCCATACTAATAAAAAAAGAAACTAAGCCCTAGTTTTCAACCTAGCTTTTTTTTTGGTTTTGATCTCCATCTGTCTCAATTCTCTGTATATATCTTCACTGGTTCAGAACTGGGAAAAGGAAAAGGAAGTATTATTTAACACCTCATCCAGTATTATCAGAAACTTACAACAAACCTAGTGTGTGAAGGAAAAAAAATGGTGTAGAGTAAGAAAACTGAAATAAGGAAGAAAAATAAAAAGAATATTTTTTTTAAATAGCCATAATAAAATACACTAAAAGGGCTGGGAATATAGTGCAGTGGCACCATGCCTGTCTGGAAAGCACAAGGTCCTGAGTTTGGTCCCTGGTACTGGAAAAAGAAAAAAAAATAGCACTAAAAAGCCAAGTGTGGTGGTACATACCAGTAATCCCAGCTACTCAGGAAGCTGAGGCAGAAGAATGGCAAGCTTAAGACCAGCCTGGGCAACTAAGTGAGGCCCTGTCTCAAAATAAAATAAAAGAGATCGGAATGCAGCTCAATGCTGGAGTGCAACATCGAGCACATGGAAGGCCCTCGGCTCAATCCTCAGTAATGAAAAAAACCAAAAACAAAACATTATCAATTGTTTTTGGTACCATTCCTGACAGTCTATTGAGGAATAAATTGGTTATATGCTAAAGTCTAGAATATTGATATCTTTCCTCTTTATTATGCTACCTATGTTTGCAGATTTAAAAATTAGTAATTGGCCCTTTTAAGTGTAATTATAGATACAGTTTCTTATCTTTGAGGAAATCTGTCATGGAGAGAAGATAATTAATGAGTAACTCAACAGTCAACTCCCAAAAGAGAAAACTGTCATGTATTTTACCATTTTTGTATAATTTGGTACATTGTTTCTCCAGCAAGTAGCTCAGAATTTATGATTGGGGAAATATGAATCATGAACAAGGAAGATAAATTCTATCCAACTGTGTAGGTGATTTTGGTGCAACTAACCTGTGGAACACAGAGTAGCCTTGGCTTTCTCCTCTGCAAATGAAAATGATTTTACTCACTTCATAGGTTTCTTATGAAATATAAATTAGATAACATAAATAAATACTAAGAGTCTGGCACCTGGTAATGTGCAACATATTAATTCTGCATCAGACAAACCTTCCTTTCTTTTTTTTACTATACAAAAAAGAAAAGTGCTATATTACAATATAATTTCTTCCCTCTCAATTAGATCACAATAAATAAATTCTGAGGTTGAGCTAGATTAACTTCTGAAGAGCTTTGCTGACTGCTTAAAACTGGTCTGCCACCTGCTCTAGATTAATTTTCATTATACAGTGCACTGATAAAAAGAAATCAAAATATCTTTCACAATATTTTAATTCTGTCCCATAATTTGAGCTAATTTGTTGATATGCCTTACATACCTTGTATCCTAAGTAAAAAATAACTTTTGTACTTTAGTATTATCCTTCCATGTGGTATCTGTCAGTCTGAAAGCATAGAAATGTCAGTTATTAAGATAGGACTAATAGGGGCCGGGGATTAACCTCAGTGGTTTTGCCACCTGCTGTCCAAGCGGAAGGACCCGAGTTCGATCCCTGGTACCAAAAAAAAAAAAAAAAAAAGATAGGACTAATAGAGGAAACAACCCTGGGCAAATCATAAATTTTTCCTGGATAGATTCTATAATGATTTTAAAAAATCAAGAGTTCATATAATTTATATTAAAGTTAAAAAAACAAGAAAAACTGTGCATGAATTTGACAGTGTTTTGAGGAATTTTCCCTTTCCTTCTTTTACATTTACAATTTGGTACAATGAAATAAATCCAGTTCCTTTCTTTTTTCAATAGATGTAGCTTGTAGACAGCCCTTGAATCCACTATGCTATTTTTCTGAGGAAAAATCCAGTATTTAAAACTTGAAAATGGCTCTACCATTTAGCAGGGACATCTTCATGCTGTCTATCACTCATAGACTTAAGGGAGGTTTTGGTTGTTGAAAAAGAGAAAACCACTTTAAAAATTATTTGCAATAAAGTGGATCAAAGAACTAAATATTATAACAGAAACTCTAAACTTACTGGAAGATAAGTTAGGTAGAACTCTTGAAGACATTGGCATAGGAAAAGGCTTTATGAACAAAAACTCAGTAGCCCAGGAACTAGCTCAAAGAATCAACCACTGGGATCTCATCTTATTGAAAAGCTTCTGCACTGCAAGAGAAACCATCAACAGAGCCAAGAGACAACCTGCAATGTGGGAAAAAAATTTTATCAACTGTTGCTCAGACAAAGGACTATCTAGAATATATAAATAATTTTTTAAAAATCAGACCACCCAAATATAAAGACCCAATTCAAAAATGGGCATCTGAAATGAACAGACATTTCTCAGACAAAGAAGTAAAAGCAGCAAATAAACACATGAAAAAAATGTTCAACATCACTGGTCATTTGAGAGATGCAGATGAAAGCAACACTGAGATTCCACCTCACCCCAGAAAGAATGGCTATCAAGAAATCAACCAATAACAAATGCTAGCAGTGCTGTGGGGAAAGAGGAACCCTTCTTCATTGTTGGTGGGAGTGCAGACTGGTGCAACCACTGTGGAGATCAATATAGAGATACCTCAAAAAACTAGGGTTAGAAGTTCCATTTGACCCAGCTATTCCCCTGCTGGATATCTTCCCAAAAGAATTAAAAGAATCGTACCACAGCGATATGTGTGGACCCATGTTCATAGCAGGACAGTTTGTAATAGTTAAAGCTTGGAAATAGCCCAATTGCCCATCAACTGAAGACTGGATAAAGAAGATATGGTTTTGGTTTTTCGGGTTTTTTTTATAAAATGGAGTACTACTCAGCCATAAAGAATGAGAAACTAGAGACATTTATAGCTAAGTGGATACGCATTGAGGCCATACTCGTAAGTGAAATAAATAGGACAGACATGTGTAAACACTGAATAGTTTCTCTGGTGTGAGAAACTAAATGTGTAAACAAGGATCAAAATGTATAATTGATAATGTGAAATAGGAATAAAAGGTCTAAAGAGGTAGGGAAAGTGGGAGAGGTGGGGGAAAGGAAAGAAGGGAAAGGAAAATATATGAGAAAATGAAAAAATGGAAACAAAATCTTTGTAAATAGGGAGGGATGGAGGGGTTGAAGGGAAGGCATGGGAATGGGGAAAAAATAAGAACCAAGATACATCATGTAAAGGTACAAGATCCCAATGATGAATGTAACTGTACTGTATACCTAAAACGTGCCAATAAACTTAATGGAAAAAAATGATTGCAATATATTGTTTCATATGCTGTGTTTCTCACAAAAGCTAAAAACAGATAACTCCAAGATTTTTCCATATTAAATAATGATTGTGCCACAGGACCTTGAACTATGTTACCTCTGTACCTCTTATAATTTGCATTTAGGAGAAATTCTGGGTAACACCATTAAAAGACAAACCATAGAAGGAAAGAAGTTCCTGATTTTACATTACTCTTTGACTCCTGTCTCTCTGTGTGTGTGTGTGTGTGTGTGTGTGTGTGTGTGTGTGTGTGTGTGTGTTTCACTGGGTATTGAGCCCAACTGAGTTATATTCCCAGTTCGGTCTCACTAAGTTGCTAAATTGTCCAGGCTGGGTTTGAACTTGTGATCCTCTTGCCTTAGCCTCTCCATGCGGTGGCTACTGGTATCCACCACCATGCCTAAGGGCTTGTGTATCATTCTTTAACCTTTATCTTTAGTGGGCAGTGAGTCAGCAATAATTTTAGGAAAAATGACAGAGTATCCATCTATGCCCCCCTGAATATTTAGCTGCCTCTTTCCACTCTGCCATTGGTTCAGAATAAATTTGCCTATGTTAGAAATTCTTCCCAAGAGACCTGGTTAGAAAGCACATATAGCCAGGGATTTAGCTCAGTGATTTCGCTGCCTGCTGCGTAAGCGCAAGGACCCGAGTTCGATCCCCTCTACCAAAAAAAAAAAAAGAAAGAAAGCAAATATAGGAAAATTGTATGAGAAGAAACATAAAAGAATAATGACATATACACGAGAGTTTTTCTTAACCAGGTTAGTTCTCATCAGAAAGAAAGTGAGTCTGAATGAAAAAAGAAGGATAACAGTATCAAAGAAGCCATGGAAAGATGCTTTGGCACTGGAAGAAGTGAGTGTGTTCTCAACCTGAAGCCATCATGGTGAAAGTTGGCAAAGGGCCTATGGACAAGGATTTACATAAACTTCTGTTATATAACAAATCATCCAAAAATGTAGCACTTTAAAACCTCCAATATTTATTATTTTGCATATATCTTTGGGTTGAATGGATGATTCTTTTGACCAGGGCAGGTTGGGCTTCTGGCTAGATAGTTTTGGATACCCCTACTCATTGGTGGTGCAGTTGGCGTGCTGAGTGGTCTAGTGGGGACCTCAGTAGGAATGTTCATCACTGTTCCACATGTTCTGTCTTCCTCCAACTCAACAGTGTGAACTTCTTCACATGAGGGTCTCAAGGTTCCAAAGAGCAGCAAGAGAGAAAGACCCAGTGCACAAGTGCTTTTCAAGTGTGTGCTCTGTCTCATTTGCTAATGTCCTATTATCAAAAACAAGCCATAGACAAACTCAGGAAGGGACTGCTAAAGAGCACGGAAACAAGGAGAGGATTTATTATAACCAGTTTCTATAGAATCTACTACTGAGTTGGCAGGTAAGTTACCATCACACTTTGATCCACAGTTGACTTTAGAAATCTAGTTTGTCATTGTTTTGTACTCTGTTCCTTCAACCTTCAACTTCTATTAAAGTTCTTGGCTCATTGAAAAGTTGATCTGTTGAACGTAAGAGCTACTAGGCATGGTGGCACATGCTTGTAATTCCAGCACTTGGGAGCCTGAGGCAGGAGGATTGCTATGAGTTTGAGGCCAGCTTGTGTTGCATAGTGAGTTCAAGGCCAGCCTGAACTACATAGTGAGACCCTGTCTCAAAAAACTAAAAAAAAAGTTGTTAAGGTGGACTGCAAATATTTCAGGTCGAAATCATTAATGAATATATGGACACTATCAAATACCAGATTTTATAAGTCACAATAAAATAGGTTATGTATGGCAAAGAATAACCCTTCACCCCCATCCCCAATATAGCAGAAGCACAAACAACAAATTTTAAATATTATTTTTGGAGCTGAGACTATAGCTCAATGGTACAGAGCATGCTTAGCATGGATAAGACCCTAGATCAAATCCCTAACATTGCAAAATCATCATCATCATCATCATCATCATCATCATCATCATCATAACCATCATCATCATCTTAATACATGTCAATTTTATGTTGACAGGGGCTCTTTGTTTCCTCTCTTTGGGACTCAAACTTATGGAAACTCCACCATCTGGAAAACTGCTAGTTTTAACAGCATGAAAGTATTGAAATTTCTTACACTGATGATAAAATATTCTGGTCCAAAAGAGGCACATGTCATTTCCATTCATAACTCATTGGCTTGAACTAGAATATAGCCCTGCCCTACTGCAAGTGAGACTTCTGTGCCGCTGGATAGAAGATGGAGTTGAGACAGCATCAGAAATATCTTCTATGGTCTATTCTTCTTGTCCTCATATGGCTATGTCTCTTTTCTTCCCAGACACAGAATCAATATCATCCTCTCCTAGGGAGACAACCCTTAAATTCCATCCAGTTATGGCATGGAGTTCAAAATTCTGGATCTTTGATTCACAGCGTTCTTCTCAGGTCCAAATGAGAATCCCCTTGATTCCACTACACATGGTATTTGCCTCCTACTCCCTAAGCCACACCCAATATATATAATGACAGAACTGGGACTAAAATCAACACTCAGCACTTGTATTGTGAAAGGGCAATCAACACTCATAATGTGAAAGGGGAGGGATGGGAAACACACAGTAATCACTGGTCTAGGGCAATTTTGGGATTCTGTTGGATAGATGTTTTGAGGCTCTCCTAACCTATGTGGTAAGTTTTGCTTGATTAGGTCCTGAGTTAGCTCCTTAAGAGGAGTTTTTTCTTTTTTTCTTTCTTCACTGGGAATTAAAGTCAGGACCTCAGGCATGCTAGGCAAGCTTTCTGCTACTGATCTACATCTCCAGCATTTTTTTCTCTTGAAACAGTCTCACCACATTGTCCTAGCTGGCCTTGAGCTTGCAATCCTCCTGCCTCAGACTCCTGAGTAGATGATATTAAAAATGTGTGCACCATGCCCAATAAGAGGAGTTCCTTTGTTGGTTGCTCTCCACAGGCTTTGCTTCCCCTTTCCTTCCTCACTCTCAAAAGAGATTCTTCCTTTCTTCATTACTGCTGGCTGTATCTGAAATGGTTTGTGGAGAGTAGACCTTCCTTGAGGGTGCCCGTGTTTCTCAACCTTCTTCTTGCCCATAGACTAGGAGCTTAAGAGTAGTTTTATATCTAGAGCATTTTCCATTTAACTTTAGAACAGGTTATTCTTCCTCTGGCACTATGACTCTCCCAAAATACAGGCCTTTCCCCCTGTATGATAACAAGGTGGTTATTGGCCACATGTACCATTAACAACATCCATAGTTTATTTTTATTTTAATTATTTCCCTCATCTCTCTCTCTCACTAATGGTGGTATGTTTTTGAAAACACACAGAAATTCTTCCCATCTTCTTGCTCTGTCTTTTACCTCTGCCTAACCACTTTTCTAAATACCTTTGTTCTCCCTACTCTTATGTCAGACACACACACACTGTCTCCTAATCAGCTTTCCAGCCCTATTCTGACTTCTCAGGCAGACCTCAGAGTACTGAAGGTGGTAGATGAGAAAAAGCATGGACACAAGAGAAAGAAATTGGGATAGGAGGGACATGTTAGATAAGAGGAACATCTTATGACTACAAAGAAATATAATGAGCTTCTTAGGATGGAAAATTACCTCTGAAAACTACTCCAAAAGGATGTCAAAAATTATCAAAACAGAAGTACTAGAATAAATGTATTAAAAAGTAGATCACATTCATGTTGATGGACAAATTCAAGTATGTTTGTGAAAATAAGCAATCTTGTTATCTTATGCCAGCCCTTCTTCCCCCCCTCTCTCTGCTCCCCCCTCCTTCTGTTTCTCCCAATGGGGTCCCAAAGTCCCGAATTCAAGTAATTCTTTTACCTCAGCCTCCCAAGTGCTGGGATTGTGTGCATGAACCATTATACGCATCATGCTAGCACTTTATATCAAAATACAGAATTAGTTAAGATGGCTGGGAAAAGGAACACTAGCACAGTGCAGAGCACAAGCCATAGTCATGAGGTCAGTGTGCATAATTTATGTTTGAGTTTTAGATTTAGGATCTGTTTAAGCACTATGTGCACTGTGTTTGCTCACCTTTGTCAAAAAAATGAAATAACATTTATGGAGAGCTTACCATGTACCATCTGCCCATTTCACACAGTGGTTTGCAAAAGGTCACTGAACTAATGAAGTCACCAAGATAAGACTCAAACCTAAGTCTTCTGTCTCTGGAACCAGGGATCTAAAGACGTAAACATCTTGTGATCTTTTAAAACCTCTAAGGCTTTTGGACACAGTGAGGCAATAATGTGGTGAAGAGTGAACATATCCAACTCAGTATTAGTAAGGATTAAGTTAGTGCAGTGTTATGAGCAAGTCCCAGTCAGAATTTAAAAGATTTGTTACGTTGATGAGATGACAACTTGAGAGAGTAGAGAAACTTGCTGATTTTCAAATACCAAGATACCAGCCTCCTCATTTCTAATCTTATGTTGAGCACAGGAACATTTATATCAATATATAGAGTGGACAAACATAACTTTGGATCAATTTCCAGAATAAGCATTACAATAGTGGGAAAGGTCCCTAAAAAGTGTCTTTAGAGAGACCTAGTCTCAGGTTTTAAAAAAAATAAGCTTTTGGTAAATGTTATTACTGTTGGTAATATTATTTTAAGTAGATTCCTATTGAATTATTCTACATGGGAACAGAATGTTTGCATTAATATGCCATAATTTAACCCCTTCCCTACTGCATATCAAGAATCAATAATGGGATGAAACATTTGAAAAGGATGGTGGAAATAGGGGAATGACTGTTAACACAGAAAAGAGCCACAAAGCACAATTTGAAATAAATTATTTAAAAAGCATTAGAATTATTTAATTATGCAATTGAATGAAAAAGTTACGCCTGCCTCGCAAGTGCAAGGTCCCGAGTTTGATCCCCAGTACTTCAAAAAGGTAAAATTTTACATAGATTCTTTTTTTTTTTTTTTTGGTAGCAGGGATCAAACTTGGGACCTTGCACTTGCAAAGCAGGTGGTGGAACCACTGAGCTAAATCCCCGGCCCCAACAAGGTTAAAATTTTTAACTGCAGGGCTGGGGATTTAGCTCAGTGGTTTCATTGCCTGCTGTGCAAGCACAAGGACCCAAGTTCGATCCTCAGTACCAAAAAAAAAAATTTTAACTGCAAAAGTCTACCCAAACACAGGAATAGAGGAACAAGTATTACAAGCAAGAATAAGATTAAAATCTGAGGATTTAAGGAGTCTATGGAATGGACTGTAATGTAAATTATTTTACATATATAAATGAAAAAATGATGTTCAAATGTTCCCTTGTGAGTTTGAAATCTAAAAAACTGTCAGCTGAAGAAGCCCTAGAGCAGTGGTGGCAAACCTACGAGAGCAGGCTGTATCATTGAAAATTCTGAAAGGTTCACTGTCACTGCCCTACAGCATAGAGAATGTTGCATTCAGTATCAGATGAACAGAATTTGAACACTAGATTTTTTACTTTTAAGTAACGTCAGTTTTCACATCTATAAGGTGGTGATAAAGGGCTAGTAAGTCCTTTTCTGCCTCAAGATTTCAGAGAATTAGATTAAAATAGTGCAAAAACTCTTTTATTTCATCTACTCTACAACTATTTATTTGTACCTACTTCAAAGAAAAACACCTGTCCTCATGGAGATGGAGTATTATATTGCAACACATGTAAGTGATACTACTGATATACTTACATTAACTCTTGGATCTTAGTGTTCCAGAAATGGGGAAATTTTCCCAGTTAATCTGTTCTCCTGTTTTCATTATGCCCATATGAAATAGTGGGCAAGATTAGGCTTTTTGCTGTCCAAAGCATTCAGTCTGCATCTGCGGCCACAATGCAGGCTGCTGAAAGCTACTGGTCTCCAAGAGATGGGATGAGAACAGAAGAGAATCCAATAAGGGATGGAAAATACGTAATTAAAAAGTTTTTTTTTTTTAGACTGGGCTTGCTCTGTTGCCTAATTGGACTCAAACTCCTGGGTTCAAGTGATCCTCCTGCCTTTGCCTCCACAGTAGTTGAGGCTGCAGGCATGCACCCCTGTGCTTGGCTTTACAATTTATCACATTTCCTTAAGATTTCCACTTTCCACGGTGTACATATTAGCACACAAATATATGCATACAATCTACAAATGAACTATATGTTGCAGGTGACAGAGCTCTCAACATTCTACCTTAAAACATGGCACACTAGCGAAGGTCCTGAGTTCAATCCCTGGTACCAAAAAAAAAAAACATGGCACACTAACCTGGGTATGGTGGTGCAGGCTTCTAATCCTTGTATTCTGAGTGGCTGAGGCGGGAGGACCATAAATTTGAGCTCAGATTGGACAATTTAGTGAGACCTTGGCTCAAAATAAAAAAATAAAAGAGCTGGGGATGTAGTTCATTGTGAAGGTCCTGCGTTCAATCCCAGTATGTATATATTAGCAATCAAGTATTTAAGCTGAAGGAATTTGCAAAAAGCAGATGCTGGAAGAACTCTCAGATCTTCCCCTTCTCCCCTGAAGTAGGTCATAAGAGCCACATAGAAGAGGTACTCTTTCCACACCAAAATGAAAGGAGAGTCTTATCTCTGAAGACAGGACACTGACAGGAATGAGTGATGGGCTTTGCTAAACTCGCCCACTTTACCACAGTGTGCGCATACCCTGTGTCCTAGTACATCTCCACTCCATCAAACCCAGTACAAAAACATTAAGGTGTACATATTTTTTTGGGTTTTCATTACCTTATGAAGGCTCCTATGTCATGTAAACTTTAAATGCTCCTCTCTAGTTAATCTGACCTTTGTCAGTCTTATTTACAGGACACCACTTAAAGAACCCAAGTGAGCAGAGAAAAGGGGGCTTTTCCCTCCTCTACAGAAATGTGTGCTCAAAACATGTCTTGCACTCTGAGCAACTACCTTAAGGTAATGATATACATGTAATACACAGTATATTGTTACTCTTATTGATTATGAAATTTTGCTTTATTTTTTCATAAAATAAAAATCATCTTTTACTGATAGTGATGGGACATAAAAATTTTAGGTCATAGCTCTAACAATTTAAAATAAAAATAAAGGGGCTGGGGTGTAGCTTAGCATGCTTAGCGTATGTGAAGCCTTGGGTTTGGTCCCTAGCGTCACACACTCATACAAAATACAGTAAAAAAATTTTAAACTGAACGATTCCTTCAAGGGTTGGTGGTGAATGAGTAAGATTGATTTTTTACAAGCTGGGGTATATGAATCTATGTAACACTGAACTTTATTAATAAATAGCCTTTCTGTGCTGCCTTGCAAGCACAAGGTCCTTAGATCGATCCCAGGCACTAAAACAAAAAAAAATAGCCTTTCTGTCAAGCATTCTTTTCCTGCTCTGCTTACTTGAACAGACTACCTGTTCAAAGGAGGCTTTATTGATTATTTCTAGCCAACTACTTTACATCCCAGAATTAGGTAAAATTCCTCCAAAATTGTAGCATTTTCAGCCACAATTCTTAACATCTTTTGCATAACTCTTATGCAATTACATAAATTATTTTTTCATTCTGTCTTTTTATCTATTTATTTTTGGGTTTGAATGCATATGTTTTGATATCCTAATAATTGAAAGAGCATGTGAAAATGTTCAAACATAGCCAGGTGTGGTGGTACATGCCTGTAATCCCAGCACTCGGGAGGCTGAGACAGGAGGATTGCTGCAAGTTAGAGGCCAGCCTGGGCTACATAGTGAATTTAAGGCCAGCCTGAACTACAAAGTGAAACCCTGTCTTCAAAAAAAAAAAAAGTCAAACATAGATACAATAACAGACGAATATAATCAACTGTCATATACTCATTACCCAGATTCAACAGTTACTAAGATTTTGCCACATTTGCTTCAACTACTCATTTTATAAATTTTTAGGTCTTTTTTTTTTCTTTTTACTGGAGATTGAGCCCAGGGCCTTCACACTGTGCCATATCCCAGTCCTTTTTTTAAAAAAATATTTCTTACATTTTATTTTTAAATTGGGTCTCCCTAAATCAGGATGGGTTTGAACTTGCCATCTTCCTGCATCAATTTTCCAGAGTACTGGGATTATAGGGGTGGACCTCCATGTCCATTTTAGGTATTCCTTTTGGCTTTCAAAATACGGGGGACTAAAAATATTTTCTATAGAAGTAGAATTGTTTATCATACTTTATTGTCTATTTTTACTAAAGTTTTAAATATATAATCCATTAACAAGGTTTTAAAATCAAAACTATATAACAAGCATACATTGTCTTGTTCCCAGCCCTCTTTCATCTACTCTGATGTCCTTATCTGCTGCACTAGACAATTTATCTCTTCTGTACCCAGTTGAGCATTTCTATCATTATCCTGTCCCTTGCTCCCACAACATGCAGCATGTGTGGTGTGTGGCATGCAGCTTCTTGTACTCAGAGTATTCTGGAGCTCTTTGAATACAACTACACAGAAATTTTACAACCATTTTATCAATGTCCCATTGCTTATGTTTTTTCAGCCTGACGGTTAGACACTTAGTTATTTCCATTCTGTTGTATTATAAAAATGTTCAATTTAGATACAAACATGACTTACTATCTGTAAGATAATTCTATTTGTAGGATAATTTCCCAGAAATTGTTTTGTCATAGGCTAAATTTTTAATTTTGACTTTACCAAATTTCCCTAAGCTTTGTGCCCTTTGTAGTCCCACCAGCAATGTATGAAAGCACCAGTTTACCGACAGCAATTATGTTGTCAAACTTTATGATTTTTGCTACTTTGATAGGTGAACACAAGTTTATCATAATTTTTATGAATGCTAAGCTTCCTGCCCATTTTTATTTTTATTTTTTTCTGCTGTAAATGAGGGAGTACTCAGTGGAAACCTGATAGCCTGGGTGCGCTATTAACTTTTAATTTTGAAAATAAGATAATTTATGTTTAGGGTAGGTATAAAGCAGTCTAAAACAAGCTCTTGTATTAAAGTTCTTTTATTATTATAAATGAAAAAAATTATGCGGACCTAATCAGTTCTCTGCAGAACGATATTTACTTTCCAGTTAAGAAGCAAAGCCCTCAGTGCCAATATTATTTGTTATAGGCTGAATTTTATTTCTGCAAAAAATGTTGAAGTCCTAACTCCAGTAAAGTGTAAATGTGATCTTGCTTAGATATAGGATCTTTCCAGATGATCAAGTTAAGATGAGATCATTAGGATGGGTCCTAATCTAATATGTTGGTGTCACTGAAATGGGAAATTTAGACACAGGGACAGGCAAGTGCAGAGGGAAGACATGTGATGACATGGGAAAAGGCCATTTATTTGCAAGCCAAGAACAACTGTGGCAAGGAGAGAGATGTGGAACAGAATATTCTTCTAACCCCAGGAGGGAATCAATGCTGCATACCTTTGTTTCAGACATCTAGCCTCCAGGACTATGGGACAACAAATTTTGTAGTTTCAGGCACCTGATTTGTAATATTTTGTTATAGTAGTCCTGACAAATACAATACTATTCTTACCTTATTCTTCAAGCGTTTTTCAAACTGAGTAAGAGTAGAAAAATAAACACGTAGAATCTATTTTTCAACATTATAACAATATTTGATTTACATAAGTAAAATAACATGATGTTTTTGTCTGGGATTTATTTTTATATACTCTATAAAAAATAAAGAGCAAGAGAGAAAACACACTACATTTTCTATTTGTTAAATATTTTAATTTTTTGCTTGAAAATGTAATCAGGGTGAATTCTCATGCACCAATTTAAAAATATTTCTTCCATATTGTTATGTACGAGGGATTATTGTAGGTATGGGAGATATTAAGATTAAGGCAGAGTTTTCTGTCTTTGGGAATAATTATTAAATACAATATTAAGAATAAACCAAATTGTCACCACAGCCTCAGGTAAAAAGATAAATTTTTAACAAATTGTCCATGATATAGGCCTGCAATCCCAGTAGTCTGGGCGGCTGAGGCAGGAGGATCAGAAGTTGCATCCCAGGCTGGGCAACTTAGTGACTTAGCAAGACTTTGTCTCAAAATAAAAACTAAAAAAGGGCTGGAAATGTCGCTCAATGAAGCCCCTGGGTTCAATCTTCAGGAAAAAAAAAAGGAAAAAGAAATTGTCAGCGCTGTCTTGTGGCTTTGTATCCACTTCTAATCATGTTAAGGTAACCCTAAGTGGGTGTTTAGACCACCAAGGTTCATCATCTCCCTTTTGATGCCCCATTTTTCATCTTTATGACAACATCATAATACCATGATAATTAGTTTGAGATTAAAAAAAAAGCTAACCTATTGACTGCTTGGGATACCAACTCTGGGACACATTTTAATGTTTTAAATTGTGTTTTCTGCCTACAATTCTAAAGAATAAACACATTACATAAATATCATCAAAGTTATACTGAAAGTCTTATAAAGCATCTAAAAGTTATTAAAAAAACAAGGTTCATTTTTTTGCTCATTTTTTAAAATGTATCACAATGAGGAAATATTTCAAAGGAGTATATTCAATTACCATCTACAATCAACTTAACTATGACAACAAAGTTTTTGTGACATTTCTTTTCCCAGTTTGAAAGGTCCATGTAGTTCTGTTTGTTACTCTCCATGTATTTTGGTACAATTCGAGATCAGCATTGTTACAGTAACAAAAAAGCTAACAAGACTACATTATAGAAAAACACCAAGAACATCATTTTTGGTTTCACTTACTCTATTTTTTTTTTTTTTATACATTGCAAAGGCTGTTCATATACCTCTTCACCTCAGGGTCACTTTCATGTATGCTTTCTTTCCTACCTAAACTTGTCGCCCCCCTTCCCCCTGAAGAAAGTAAACAAACAAAAAACTAGTCAAGGCTTTAAAACAAGGTTCATTCTGTAAGTATACTTGTAAGCTCCAGTCATAAATAAAAAATTACTGTAATGCTTTTGAGTTAAAGCATATACATTTCAGATGGTGATATATAATTAATTGCTGTTTTTAATTTATAGTTCGCAATGGCTGCACCCTTTTCCTTTAATTATATTTGGAATCATAACGCAAAATATGTAGCATTGTAATGAATTATCTGCACTTGATACAAGGATTATAACTAACAATCGTATATAAAAGAATCCTCTGAAGTACTGAGTAAAGAAATAACCGTGTAGTAGCCAGTGAAAAGTTATTTTTAAAGTGTATCACAGACTAGCTCAGTAACAAGTTGGGCAGCCATCTAGGGAATTTGCTGAAGGTATCTAGTCCGGAAAATTCTTTGTGGGGGCAGGGTCACAAATTTGTCTCATTCTCAGGCTAGATTCTTTTTAATTCCTAATGATGAACCAATTTAATTTTAATCCAGAAATTGTAAGGGAGATTATAGTCATCATTACACAGCTATGGTTTGGAGCCTTTTAATAAACTAAGAGTATTATCTTTTATTTCTACTTTGTGATGTGTGTCATCCAATCCACCATCCCCATTCCCATGCTGGGGAATTGAACCCAGGGCCTCATGCATACCAGTCAAGTGCACTACCACTGAGCCACATTTCCTAGCTCTATTTTAAGACAATTGTGGGGGCTGGCATTGAAATTGCCCCCCCCCGCCATTACAGGTGTGGTGACCAACGTGGAGTTTTGCGCCCTATTTTTTGTTTTTGTACACATGTTTTTAGTTTGCTGAAATATTTAATTCCTTTAACCAGTCTCGCCAAACAGTTCAGATCACCAGGGTATATTTAATTTTTGTAGTGGAACAGGACTGTTTTAGTTATGAGAATGCAATGACAGCAACTGTGTGACAAAGCCTCGAAATTTTTAGGTAAGGTAGCTATCCCAAGCCTAGGCATATAGGTATCAGAATTTCTGGCCGTTCTTTCGGCTCTTTGTGTGATGATTAATAAGCCTATTCCATGCAATGTAAGGTGGAGTATGATCCTACTAGGAACAGCTCAGCTGTTAGGTTTCTCAGACTTCTGACGCCGTCTCTTCACGCTGACAGGTTGTGAGATACATTACCGATTATTATTTTGAACTGCGCCGTTAGGAATTAATTGTCTCTTGGCACTTGCAGTGCGTTTGTAATGAAGTTGTATAAGACCTGAGCTTTGGATACGACCTTGGCATCTCCTAGTTTCACAGCGCCGGGTGCCAGCCTGTGAAGGAGCAACGCCGCCCGCCTCCCTCCAGGGTCAGCATCCCAGACCCCTCCCGGCGCCGACGCTGCGCGCGGCCAGACCCGCGAGTAAAGTCCGGTAGGCACTCGCTGCCGCAGGCAGTGTCCAGCGGCGGCCGTGCGCGCCCACGGGCCGCACAGGAACACGCCTTCGCGGGCGGGCGAGGTGGCGCGCGTCCCCGGGAGCCCAGGCGCCCACGGAGGAAACTCTGGGGCTGTGGCGCGCCCCGGCCGCCCGGCCCGGGAATGAATGGAAGGTTCAATCTCGCGCGCTCGGCGCCGGCAGCCAAAGACGCGACCGGGAGCGGCGGCGGGCAGGTGTGCGCGTGCCGCCGCCTGACGCAATGCTCCAGTCGAGCCGCCCGGCGGCGCCGCCGCGCCCCGCGCCCCCAGACCAGCCCAGCCCCCTGGGGCCCGCTACCCGCAGGGCTGCGGCGGCGACAGCGGGTTTCGCCGCCCTCCGCCGGGCCCTAGCACGCGGACCCCCGGGCCGCCGCGCTCCCTCAGGAAGTGACAGGCCGCCCCAGGCCCCTCGCGCCGCCTGGTCCTCACACCCGCTCCCGCTCCCGCCCGCGCAGGCGACGCAACCATGAGGTCCCGGAGGTAAGGAGCGGGTCCCCGCGGCCGCGCGCGCTGCGGACTGGCTCGCCATCCCGGGCCTGGCACGTGAGCAACGTCGAGGGGAGCTCGGCGCTGCGGAGCAGGAAGCGGAGAGGAGGGGCGAGGACAGGGCACGGGGGAAGTGACAGGGCTTGCGGCGAGTTGCGGTGCGGGAGCCGGGCGCCGCCTCCCTCCTCCTTGGCCCTGATTTAGTACCCGCCGCTGGCGCTGAGACGCGGGCGGTCGATGTACTTCCGGGTTCACACCTTTCCTCTCGACTCAGCGCCGCTGGGTCGGAGCTCGGGCGGATGTGTCGGGCGTGGCCCGAGGCGGGCTAAGAGCAGGCTGCTAGGCGGACGGAGCGGCGCGCGGCGGGGGCGCGGTTCGGAGTTGGGGCGGGGATGCGCCGCTAGGGGGCGGCCGCACCTGTCCTACGCGCGCTTGGCCGACGCTGCCGCTTTGTACCGGGAAGGCAGGCGACGGGGATCCTTTCGCTTCGGCATCTGTGGTGTAAATTCATGAATTAAAATTAAGGATTGGAGGACAACAGAGGGAAAATGCGCTTGGATTTAGGTGATTTTCGAAAAGGAAGAAACCAAAGAAGTGACACATTTGCAGAAGCATTGACTGACTACTGGAACACTGCGCCTGGGTGTTTTACGAGAATTTGTACTCCAAAAAACTTTAAGAATAAATCTCATGTTGTTAAATGTTGAGTGTTTTTCGAGTAACATCTTACAGTATGTATTTAGTGCTCTCAGTGCGGAAATTTCTTAAATGTAAGTAAGTCGTCCGCCATTTTGAATTGTTTCCTGTAGCAGGATGAGATCTTAGGTGCCTATGTTTCCCGGAGTTCTCTTCAGTTCTTTCTGTTTGATCCATAGGTTTGTAAGTTACCAGTCAGTATTATTGTTCAGAGACCTAAATCCTCCGGTGAAAATTTTTATACCTACAATTATTAATACAAGAGAAAATACATGTTGGGGTTATCCGTACAGTCATTAATACAAGAGAAAATACATTATGTTGTTTTTTTCTTCATCCCAAATATTATGGAAGTGAAAATTACATATGACAACTGATATTAGAATGAATTGGAAACAGCATTGCTGGAAAGGTATAAAGTGATTTTTTAGCCTGATCAAAATCTTCGTGTTTCATTTCTTGGTACAGATTACCATTTTTAGGTAGCTGGTAATGCAAAAACGCTTTGTAAAAACAAAATTTCAGGTCCAGCAATAAATCACAAAACAATTTTATTTAAGCTTAAAAGTTAAGACTGAGTTCTTGGAAATGCATGCCAATTTGTGTGATTTGAAAATACAAATTTATTGTGAAGTTGTCTTTTTTTTCTGCTGTGGATTTGCATGGATTTGATAGGGGAATTAGCCTATAAATTAGCAAAAGAACATGTAATAGCCAGTTTTCCATTTAGGTTAATATTAGACCCATGTCCATTTTTCGGGGGCAGTTTTTGTTTCTCTACTTATCATCCCATGAATGCAATATTGCAATCCAGTGTGCCTAATTTCCTAAAGAGCTTTAGAAATTAAACCAACACAAGGCCTCTTTCTAATATTTAAGGGAAGGGGAACAATATATCAATAAGTTTTATTAGATTTTTCTGTTTTACAAATAACAGCTAACCATTTTGTGATGATACGATATATGGATTTAAGAAATTGAATCAATTTGTAATGCATAGCAGTTATTGGAACTATTAGTAGGTACTTCTCTATAGATCCGGAACCATATGATTCAATGATTATATTTCTATTCTTTTCAGATTGCAGCATGTCTTATTATGTATGTTCTGTGACCAGTCTTACTTCACAAAGAATGAAAATTGTTGTGGAATTAATCAGGATTTCCAATATAAAGTTGACTGGTTAATAGGGGAAAATATGATCAATCTTCCACTTTGTAAATGAAGCAGATTGATTTAAAATGGTTGTGTTCAAACGTTTTTAAAGTGACTTATTTTAAAGAGTGTTGCACATGTAAGTTACAAAAAGCCACCAGAATTTTAGTTAATACAGAATTGTTTCTGTGTTGATTCTGAAGAAAGAAAAAATTAAGCAGATATTACCTATCTGAAACATCAATAATGCTTGTTATCTGATGTCACTTTTGGAATTTATAACCCACAGCTATCATAATTTACAAAAATCATGATTAAGGAGAAAATAAGTTAGTAAATAAAACATGTATGTATAACAGTCTTTAGGTTTAGTAAAGGACTGATGTCTTTAAAATAATTGAAGTGCTATGCACAGCTATGGGGACTATATTAGCAAACTTAGGTGAGGAAATGACTTATAAATGTTAATCTATAGTTGACCTGATTGAGGAAAAAGAAAAGTGGGAATACAGAGATGAATCAGCTTGTAAGTAATTAAAGCCATTGATTATAAAAGGGACATTAAGGTTTTTGGTCAGCTGAAGGCTTTTCTTATTTGGTGGTATTTGGTACAATTTAATTTTCTTTTGAAGTTTTCAGATGCTCAAAATTTTATGTTTAAATGTTTTAAACGTGTACTTAGTATCTAATTTTCTTGCCTTTTAAAATTTTTCTTTATGAATCAGTACTATTTTCAATGAACTACAAAGTAAAATTTCTAGATTGCCAAGCAGAACAATGAAAATTCTTTACGTTCAGGTTGATTGATACAAATATATCTAGAAATATGTCATATATAGAATTACATTGGGCCGAGAAACTTGCCCATTACATATGTGTACAATAGTATTGTGTTGAATCTGACAGTGAGTCTATGAAGTCGCTGACCATAGTGCTGAATCAAGACAGCCATATTGGCCACTGCTAAGTCTAACTGAAAACTGTGGAAATTGTATTGAGGTTCAAGTAGCGTCATGATGGTGGAGATTATGTATTTCATATATTTTTTACTTAATTAAAAAACTACCATATTGCATTGCAATCATCTAGAAATTATGGTAGAGAAATTTTATCTTGGAAGTACATTGATTTACTGTACAACATTGATTTTGAATAATATCAGTAAAATCAATAGGATCAATGCTAGACATTTTCTTTTTCTTTGAAAGCTGCCATTTGCAGATGATGACAAGGATTTTTAAACAGGTTTAAGCATCTAATGAGTTACTCAAGAACTAATTTTAGTTGATACTGCAATAAGGTGGAGTATAAACTTTCATGTTTTCAGTTTTTGATTTAGGTTCATATTTTGATGTTGGTTTGAAATTATCAAACATAGCCAAATTAGAAATTACACATGAAACAAATTCCACTTAGAAACGATATATACAGTTTTCTGTGTAAAGAATAGAAGTTTTGAATCTGTAATGATCTTGACCTAGCACTTTTGGGAAATTTTCTATTCACAGCTGAACTCACCACAAGCTTTCATTTCTCACAGTTATATATTGCGCCCTACATTGTGTGAGATGAACACTGATATGAAATAATTGTAGAAATTACCTGAAAAGAAATGTAATACATTTAATATTTCAGTAAAAAGTACTATTTTAAGTATAGAATTTTGACATTATTTTACTAAAAATAGAATGGGTTGATATGCAGGATCATCAAATTAAGGGTCAAAGGTGACAAACCAGGACAAAGGGCATGCAGCTCATTTTCAAGCAATCAGTTTCTAGTTTTTTTATGGCTGAACAAAAGCTTAATTATGTAGAAAAAAGAACTTAGTGTTGAGTGACCAGTTTTAATGGTAGAAAAACACATTTTAAAATTTCTAGATATTTTCAAATTACTGTTTCTTTTACCAATGTATATGGGAATGCAAGAGCTGAAATACTTTTATATTTTTCTGATACTTTCATGCATTGTTTAGACTTTTCAGAAACATTTTAAGTAAAATGATTCTATAGGTTAAAAATAGACCTTAGTGTTGTTGTATTTAAACTTTCAGAAAAAAATATGTAAGTTGTAGCTTTTAAAAACACTATTGGGTTAATCTCCTTTGCTGTTAAAATGGTGTATCACATTACACCACTGGGTCACTGTTGGTGATGTAAAGATGAACATCTCTATACTAAGATGTTTTTAAAAATGTTTACTGAATATATTTAGAATGCACTGAAAGTTCTGTTATATCTCTAATAATAAAAGTTTTAAATTTTTAACAGTGTTATATTAAAACTTAAAATGTCCATAACTAAATTTTTTTATTATTGTAATGTTTTACTTGGTATCATTTTTAATATATCCAGAAGCTATTTTAAAGTTTTTATCTGAGAATTATGGTGGGCCTTCAAAGTATGTGTGATTAGCTTTATAAAGAGGAATATTCTGATACTTTAAAAAATTTAAACCACTATTGCTTTTAAAATCTTTCTTCTTTTTAAGACAATGTAAGCGATGATTCATCTATGAGCTTTGTTATATAAAACTTGTCTCACACTTGGAAAATGCAGACATTTGCATTAGCTGTGGCTCAGTTGTGTTGTGGTTCAACTGTGCTGTTTATATTTAAGTTAAAGAAATGTGTTTATCAATTAACATTTGCTCCATCATCATTGCCTTCACATAATCTTGACAGTATGTTAGTTGGCTGAGGTTGTTATTCATTGAAGTTTTTATTTTCTAGAGTAAAATTTTTTTGAACACAATGACAAAAGCTACTTATATCTTACATTGAAACCAATAATATTTCAATTTGTAAAATGAGGAAGTTCATTTTTGTGATTCAGCATTATTACAAATATTACCCTCAGGTGGTTTCATATAAGTTAAATCATATACTTTGTAACTAGAAAAAAGATGCAACTTGGAAATATTTTTTCCTAAAGTAATATGTAATTCTCAATTCTCAAAATACTTTTCAAAATGTTATACCAAATATGAAGCTTCCTGTTGTATAACACCCATAATGTAAGTATTTAGTTGAATAAAATCACATGTAAATATTTGTGTTAATTTACTTTTTCATAGCTTACTTTTTACCTATATATAATCAAAACAGTATAACAACAGTCCAGTTATACCTGTAATTACAGTAGGAAGTTTAGTAAATTGCAAAATAACTTACCCTGATTTTGTTTAAGCAGCATTTGAATTTAATCTGTTGACTAATTTGCAAGAATAATTACAGTAAGGTTTTAATTCACATTAAGCATTCTTTTAGAAGACAGAAAAAATTTTAAAAGCACCCATGTTCACTTCAGTGTTGAATTTTCACACCTAATATTTTATTTGATACATGTATATATTTTAAGTTATAGTTGATGTAAATAAGAATTATGATTTAGGTTTTACTTTGTAGAATGTTTGCTATATGGTTTTAAGTACAGTAGTGTCATTTAAAAACTTTTTCCCTAGCTGTTTTTCTAAAAAAGAAAAATTACATTATTGTCTGCTTTGCTTTCCAAAGAATGTACTTAGTACAGTGGTAGTTGAGACATACTGTAGATTCATTTTTGTTACAACTATAATGTGAATATTTAGTAAATTATAATGTCCTTTGCAATTACGTTATTTTTTTTAAACACTGGTAATAGAAAGAAAAATGAATTTAAAGTACCAAATGTTGAGAAATTACAGTAATGAGAAGTAATGATGTAAGTTTTCTTTTGGTGAATTTTATTCTTGATTGCTAAATCATATTTTATTGACTTTAACTTGCATTTTTTTTTTTTTGGTACTGGGGATTAACTTGCATTTTATTAGTATTAGAAATAAAAGTTACAAAATATAAATCGAGTTGAAATAAAGTTCTGAATAATATTTAGTAGTTTATTTTTATTATTTAATTCTCTGGGCTTAAAAGTTTGTCAGTTTTTGACTGAATAAAATTATTTACAGTAATAACTATCACTGAGCTACATCCCAGCCCCTATATACTTATAATAAAATTAGAATTATTTTATATGTATATATTTTATATTTCAGTACTCAGATGATCAGGTACCTATTACATTTTTTTCTTGTGAAAACATTTTAATAAAAGTTTTATAAACAAGTCCTTTCCTTTTCTTTCCTCCATAAAAGCCATTGTAGAGATTATAGAACCAGCTACAGAAATTAAGTTATTGATTCATTAAAAAAAAAATATTGTAGCCAGGGGTATTGGTGAATGTCTACTACTCTGAGAGGCTGAAGCAGGAGGATTGCAAGTTTCTGCTCAGCATGGAAATTTAGTGACTTAGCAAGACCTGTCTCAAAAAAGCAAAAAAAGGGCTGGGGTTGTAGCATGAAGCTCAGTGTGAAAGTCCTGGGCTCAATTTTCATAATGCAAAACAATAACAACAACAAAACAAAACATTTAACACTAAAGAATGCTAGGATTACAAAAATGGGCTAAACATTCAACAGTCTGTGCCACCACAGAGCATAGAGTCAAGTTGGGAGACAGAACGTGTTCATGGGCTGTTTAAAGTATTACACAGTACTACATAATTGTATTTAGCATGAAGCAGTAAGAAAAAGAGCTCAACATGAAGTTCTAAATGAGCAACAAGAACTAATTTATTGAATGAGCAGAGAAATCTATTCCAGGATTTCACAGTTTTAATTTCTAATAAAAGTGACTGAAAATTATATGAAATAAAAAACCCATGTATGAAATATGAATGTTTTAGGAGAATCCATGCATTTAAATAATTATTTAAATTTTTACTACTTCAAAGGTGGTCACATGGATATCAATATTTAAATTGTAAATAATTGTCAGTGTGCCAGCACACACCTGTAATCGCAATTACTCGAAAGGCTGAGGCAGTATAATTCCAAGCACAAGGTCAGTTTGGACATTTAGCAAGACCCCATCTCAAAACTGAAAAGGCTTGGGGATGTAGCTCAGTGGTAGAGAGCACTTGCCTAGCATGTGCAAGGCCCTGGGTTAGTACAAAGAAAAAAAATCATTTACCTGTCTTTATTCCTATTATAGTTCAGTAAATATTAGATAGATGGATTGTAATACTTGTATTTAAACCTAATTCTGTTTACCAACTCTTGTTTTTGAAAATTTTAGACAATGAATGAAATATGGGCTGGGAATATAGCTTAGTGGTGGAGTGCCATGTGGAAAGCCTTGGGATCTATCCCCAGCACCTCTAAAACAAACAAAACCACTTAAACCAGTAAAGTACATGAACTGTCTATAAAATAATTCCATTTTCCTTTTCCTTTTTTTTGAGTCAGGGTCTCTAAGTAGATCAGGCTGGCCTTGAACTCACAGCAACCCTTCTGCCTCAGCCTCCTAAGTATTGGGATTACAGGCATGAGATGCCACGCCTGGCTTTAAAGGGATGATAGTACTGAAACTATATATTTGGATAGTAAAAAATCCTAACGTCTTTATCATTCCAGTTGACTGGCTATTTTTAAACACCAAAAGATTATTGTTCTTGAATTAAATAACATTTTTTAGCCAGCTCTTATGTTGGTTGAGTTTATTAAATTTCTCACTTAATTCATCCAAATTATTTGAAATTTTTTTTTAACCAAATCTTATCTATTATGTTCACACATCTTTTAAAATGTTGGTTTGAACTTTTCTGTAAATATAAGTAGTAGGATTAAGCATAGGTTGTGGGCTCTTTGAATAAAAAGCATAAGCTAAGGTTTTGTTGCAATATTTATGCATAGTATTTAAATACACATATAAACCAAATGTGCAAAATAAAACTTGATTTACCCTCAATATAAAGGAAAGCTCTATTTCAATAAATTTTAATAATGAATTTTATTAAAGTTAGGGTTTGTTATTGTGTCTTTTGGTTGTAAACAGGATAACTGAAGGATTTAATGTATAAGAGGTTCATGTGTCTTTTGTTCACATTTTTCCTCTATTCTTTTCAAATCTTACTCAGTGGGATTGTCATCCTTTGTAAGAAGATTCTTGGGTCAACAGTCAGTAGAACTCTGCACTTGGAAAAGCTTCCATTTCCTTTTGAGAAGAAATTAAATTACAGCTTAAAGAATTCACACATAATAATCTTGTTGAAAAATGTATATGTTAGATTCAGGCTCTAAAATTTAGTTAAGAAAAGAAAGACAACCCTGTGTGGTAGCAGGTGAGTGGATGCATGTTTAGACCAATCTGTTTTCCAAATCCAAGGGTAAAAATTATTCAGAGCCCAAGGAGTTTCCCTTCCAAGTGCTATTACTGGGTGGCTTCTTCTAAGTGTCATTGTGTTGTGGCATCTGCTAGTAGATCTACTAGAAATATCACTGTATTTTTAAAATGGAAACTAGTGTTGCTTTTTAAAATCTGGCTTTACTCATTAAATGGATTAGTATTTGAGTAATTTTCTCTCAAAAAGCATTTGAATGTAACAGACCCAGTGTCAGTGGTATAGTACCATAATTAATTTGTCATGATTTATCATCTATAATACATCTGAAGAGAATAGTCAGGTTCATCAAAGAACACAGTATTGTAGGTTAGGTAGATTTTATTTGTAGTGGAGAAATCTTGGGATTCTTGAATTACACTGTAAAATTAAATTTATCAGAAATTTAAACTATTGTTTATGAGTTGTGATCTTTACATTTAATGTTCTTGTTTTAAATGTTTTTTAAAGCACTGTCCTTTAATAGAAATAAAAGGCAAGTTTATACCAATTGGTTATCTAATTTTGCTAGGTGACTCTTAAAATTGTAAAAAGAAAGTTTACAGGTCATTTCAGAGTCAAAACCTGGGTATTTTATTACTTTCTAATGAGCCATTAAGCTGAAGAAGAGGCAATTAAATAGGCAATTAATGTAGTACTGACTTGAGCTCTCTGATTCTAGGTTCTTCAGAAGACGATGAGGTCATTCAACCAGGTTTCATCAGCCCCAGGTTATTCTGTTTTTTTAAAATTAAATATTTTACTTAACTAATGTTAAAAGATCATGACAGACATCTGAGAGAACTTGAGAGATTCTCAGGAATTCTCTGTTTTGACTTTCCCCTTAGGCAAGATGGTCAGCATGTCTCACTGTATCCTCCATCTACATCACACCATCTGTAAAACTGATATTCCCACTAGAATTTTGTGGGTAGTATCTTCTAATTGATGCCTTTTTCCCTTAATTTTAGCAGTATTGGATTTTGTAATTCCCTTTTCAGTAACTCAAACTAGATAGATAACAGTATCTAAGTGGTTGTGGAGATGAATGAAAAGTATTCATGACTTATTCTTATTTAAATTTTTAAAATTCCCAATAGGCACTGTTAAATATCTGTTGAATTAAAGATAGAGACACTTTACTGTTTTCAAATAATTCACCATAACATAAATAGCACAACGTATTAGACTCTTGAGGTAATCTGCCTAATCCAGGAAGCTTCATTTGTATAGCTTTTTATGTACACATATCAAAATTTGCTCCCTATTATATTACTGTAAAACTGAATCATTGCAACTTATAACATTTAAAACTTAGACTTTTGACATGTATTTTCTTATAATCACTGAAATTAACTTATATATTTTTCAGTGACAGTTTTATTTGATAATAATGATTACTTCGATTTTGCCCTGATGAATTTAATACTTTAACTTATCTCTTGACTAGTACTAATTTGAAAAAACGTAAGAGTTGTGATATGGCAAAGTTTTCGAGCCCTCATAGCTACCCATAAAATGATGTTATCCTATTAAGTTTATCAAATAACTGAATAGCCAGAGGAAAGCAGTAAGGATAAAAAATTTAATGGAGGGAATCATAATAGGTACTGTTATTGCCATTTGATGCATACTTTTTTTCTAGAGTGAATCTGTTAGCATGGAAATGATACTGAGTATCATGAAAAAGAAGATTCTCAAAAGTTGCTGTCATCATTTTAATATACCAACTAGTTTCCCTTATTATTGATTATGATTCTTTTCTGGGGCAGTCCAAAGACATTGTTCTTTTCTTTTGGGAAATAATGTTAGCACCAATGTGTTAAGCGACTGCAATAAAGTTTCATGTCTGTGTTTCCTTGTGATTAAATAGGAGTTGGAAAGGAGAGGCACTACTTTCAGCAAAGGAAGGGTTATTTCTAGAGATGACTTTTTTTTTTTTTTTTTAAACTGGAAGACTTTGAAACTGATGCAGTCTCCTCACTTTGTTGATGAGGAAACTGAAGCCAGTGCCAGAACTCTGGCCTCAGTTTCTAGCTGAACGTTTTTTCTCTCCACATATTTGCTTCCCACCCAGGAATCTTTAAAGCCTGATGATTTCTTTTCTTTCTTCTTTTTTTTTTTTTAAACTCTCCCACTGTTCTTTTCCTTCCTATATATGATACACCTCTCTTCGAATAAAGTCATAATGTAAATATTAAAACAATACCTGGGAAACAGTCCATGCTGTTCTTTCAGTGGATTATTTCCTCTGATGAGAGAAAGTTTTAAAGAACAAACTTTTATTCACAGCTTTAGAGGAGGGAGAATGAATTGTATATTTACATTAGTGTCCCCCCTTACAATATTTACTTCAAAAAGATCTTTAAATTATGAAATGTACATGTTCAAGTGATACAGGTTGAGAAATATTGCCTTTTGTGTTATTCTGAGCAAAATAATGTAAAGCTTCTTACTACATAATTTTCCTAACCTGTTAAATTTAAGATCACTTAAAGTATTTATGAGCAGAGTGCAGAAAATATTTGGAGAATTTGTAAAATTTTAATTTTTTTATTGGGAGAAAATCTGAATACATTAGTTTTTGCTATTCCAGTTTGTTAAAAAAAAAGGTGTTTTCCCCAAAATGGTGGTCTTCATGTCTGTTTCATGTGAGTTTTGTTTCTGTAAATACTTTGTTGGAATATAGCTGACTCAAAAAAAGAAAATATTTGCAAATACTTGTTTTTAAAACAGAAAGGCAATTTTAATAGAAAGCTGAAAATTTGTGCTAATCTGTTCCACAAAATTCCCACAATTTTACTTCATTATTCCGGGAGGAATGTGTTCAGAAGATACTTAAAAGAAAGTTTTAGGAGTTCTTACAACTGAAATATTTTGAAGAGAACAATTGTTGTTAAGCCAGAGCATTTTTTCCCCCCTCCAGATAAGAAAATGGATGGGAACCGATTTTTTATTTTGGAAACAAAAACAAAGTGCCCCCATACCCTGAAGTGACCAACTCTTAAGTCGGGTACTCCTTTCCTTTGAGTCCATGTTTTAAGAATGTGAAGAAAGTCATTACTAGGCAGCTTACTGAAGGGCAGTGGGGGGAACCTGGAAATGTTACCCCGACGTGCGGTCGGCAGCGTTGAAGCGGGAAAGATCACTCCAGGACGGCGGTGACCCCCAAACCGCGCGGCGCGCGTGCACCCTCGCGCCGACGGCCCTCCCAGTGCTCCGAAGTAGCTGGCCGCGCTGCTCTGGTGGCTCGTCTTCGGTGGCTCTGCGATCGGACGGATGATAGGACGGTGCCGGGTTTGTTTGAAGACGGCTCCATTTTAGACATGGCCTGGTCGGGCTGGGGGCAGTCGTTTTCCTGGGTTCTTCTGATTCTCCCTCGCCCCTTGACCTTACTTATCTTACATTTAGAAGGTTCTGGTGTCTCACTGATAAAGATTTCAAATTACAAATGAAGTGTATATGAAAATTAAGTAAAAATACCAAAGTGTGCCCAATGCTTTTGTCTTAATGGTAAAAGCGAGGGTTTCTTTTTGTTCTTGGAGAATACACGACAAATGTAAAAAGCTAATTAGTGAGACTTCAGCCTTTGGAATGGCTCGACTTCTAGAAAGGAGGTGTCGACGTGTTGGCTAAAGGGGAGGGTGACTGGAAAGAGAAAGGTGAGAGGACTCTGCGGGCCAGGGTGGGAAGAAAGGGCAGATTTGCTGGCCCCTGGGGCTTGGCGACCCTGGGGCTCCAGCTGCGCCAGAAGACTCCTGCTGCTGACTGCTGCGCTCGGACCGGTGTATTTGCAACGAGGAGAGGACACAGACAAGTGGAGTCGCTTCCAGCAGTGCCACAGCCCCTCCTCTCAGTTTTAAGAAGAACTGAAAAACCCAAGCATTGTTTGTGCTTTAATAGAAGTCACACGTTGCTTATAGTTGAAAACGACGACGCTGGACTCTGGCACCTCTCTCAGCTCCTTGCATTGGGAGGGTGAGGTTGAGAAATTGTGTACCTGCATTTTTAAAAATGGGGAAACCTAAAATTGTGATAACCACCATACATATGACAGATTATTTCTTTGATCCTCCCCTCCCCGTTTTGATGAGTCTGGGTAGCTACTTAAATGCATTTTAAAGACATTTTGAAAGAACTATGATAAATTAAGCTATAAAACATTTGGTTTTTGTAGGTATAAAACATGCGTTTTGAGTCAAACACTGGTCTTTCTGGCACTAAAAACAAGTAGGAAATGAGAAAAAATTAAAACCAGAAGACTTGAGGAAGGTGACAGATTGGAACGGATTGTAGAAGAATCAGGACCATTTTATGTGAAAAAAGCACTGAACTTTAAGTTTATGCTCAGTTTATAAAAGGCTTTAAGGCGCACAAGATTTGGGGAGGGGGAAGAAAAGACAAATCTGTTTTAAAAGACTGAGTGCCATATCCATGAATTGGTAATTCACAGCCGCCTCCTTCACTTCTCTCTCTTTCCAACTTCCTTCCCTCCTTTCTTACCTTTCTTTGCTTTTGCTCTCCCTTTTCTTTATCCCACCCAACGTATTTAAATATATTTGCCTTAATTTCTTTGTGAATGAATTTTAGAGATTTCTCAGGGTTCCTAGTTGGAAAAAACCTTCTACACTACTTGAAAGGCTGATGTCCTTCTCAGGAAATGAATGAGTCGATAACCTCTGACACCAGTGACCAGTCCGGTGAACCCTACCTTAATTCCTCTAATACTGGGAGCCCCCAGCCAAGCACAACTGTGAATCTTTTAACTACCCTCCCATCTTGTTCAGCTATGGTATTCCACACCTCATCTACATGTTGATGGGTTTGAATATTGTCAGATTTAACAATAAACAAGGATTGAGAATGCACTTACATATTGTTTCTAACTTTATGAGTAAACTTTTCTAATTCAAAACAAACGTAGATAAAAATGTTTTTACCAAAGTATACTGGTCTGTGAATTTTTTCACTCAGTTTTTTTTCAGATTTTTTTTCTGATGTCATGTAGATTTTTAAAAAGTAATTCTTTAAAATATAAGTTACCTTTGTATTTTGTATTACATGTTAAACCTTGAATGCCATTGTTAAGGCTACTTCCTTATAAGTCAATGTAAATTAAGTGTAACAGTAGCAGTCAAATTTATATTATGAAGTAATGGCTGGCAAATATTTTGTTAGCAAATAATGTTTTCAGGTTGTGGAGCTTTTGTTACACTTACAAAATCATTTGGTGGTTTACACTTTTGATTTCCTGCTTACCAGCTAATACAGTATTTGCTACCCTCAAAATAAATAAAACCAAAAATTTGCCCTTTCTTGAGAAACAACGAAAGAAAAAAACAGGTGAAAAATCTTTCCAGATTGATTGATTTTGACACCTTTTATCACAAACAGCTGAATTAACTTTAATATTTTTATATGCAGCCATTTCACTCAAGTCTAATCTGAAATTTTTAGTTGTTTAATATGAAAAAGAGGTGTTAATAAGCATATGTGCTTTTTCAATAGGTTTTTCATTCAGAATCCCAACATTTTAGTTCGTGTGAAACACTTAAATTGTGGACTTGTTTGGAGATGGGGAGGGGGTGTTGCAACACGGTGGGGGAGGGTCAGCTCAGTAATTGCGGAAGGGAAGTGGTATCTAGTTTTTCTGTAAACCACTTAAGAAAATGGGGGACGGATGGGGTGGGTGCCTTTTAATGTTTCCAAAGGGGTGATATTTTATATTTTACAGGAAGTAAAGCATTTCTAGTTAATCTATAATACTTTGTGTAGTATTAAATAAGAGGGGGTAATGTAATCATCTCAATCAATGTTTTGAGCTGATTTGAAAGGTAAAAAGTAAGCATTTTCAAACTGAGGGCCAATGGGTATGGGACTGGAAGAGCCTAATCCGTTGTTAAATTTTCGTTTATTTCACTCTTCTACCCATTGGTTGTGGACCTTTAAAATACCAGGATCCAGTCAAAATATGAATTTACCTTTTTGCCACATATACCCCTCATTGCTCGCTCCATCCCGGCTAGCCCCCCCCCCCCCATGTGCCTCTGCCTCAGCCTCTCCCGAAGGCTCCTCTTCACTTCCCCTCCCCGGCATTCCCCTTCCCCTCTGGCCCTAAATCGCCTTGCTCTTGGGGAACAATAGCCGCTGATTGAGGTTCACTCTGTGTTAGGCTGCAAAACTGGGCTGTTATTTAGGAAGTCATTAATCACATCTCCTCCCCCGGAAAGAGATGGCGGAGAAACCTGTGAAGTACTATTTCCTACCAGCCCCCTCTAAAATGTTCTGAAATGATAAACCTAAACAAAATTTAAGACGGTGATAATTTTTCTGGTAGAATTTTATTTTAAATTTAAAAATCAATTGAGGATACGATTAGGTAATTTTGTGCTTTTGCCTTTTTTGTAGGTGTAAGTTACCATTATCTAAAGTATTAATAATTGGGATGTAATTAGGATTAATTTGGTCTTGGAAATTACATATTTTCCTCTAATTAAATTAAATAGGAAACTAGTGTCTCAAGCAGATTTAATGATGTAGAGTAGCCGAATTCTTACGGGAAAAAAATTGTGACATGTGTTGCTTTATTTAAATGCCTCTGTGCTGTGAGATTGTTTAGACGGGCTTGTGTGGGGGCACACGTGTGCACATACATGACTGCTGTTTTTCTAAATCGAGGATTCACAAGGACCCTTCCATTGTGTTTAAAAAGGATGAAATCAACATTCTGATTTATTATAAAGAAGAATCTCAAATTGTCTTTAAGCATCTCAAATTTGTGTTCGTTCATAAATTATTTTGATGTCAGCATAGATGAAATGGCGATTGGTTATCTCTTCCTCTTGCCAGCCCCTTAAGGGTCCGAGGTGAAATTAGTAGCAAGAAAGCATGTAATTGACAAAGTCACGTGTGCTCAGGGGGCCACAAACTCGAGGGAGAAGAGAAAAAAAATAAAGAAGGAAAGCACATTAGACCATGCGAGCTAAATTTGTGATCGCACAAAATCAAGATGTTAGATTGATGCAGAAGATCACTCCGTTCCAAAGGGAAAGTTTTCATCTCACGAGTTTGGAGCAGAAGGCCCGTGGGGCAACATGGCCGAAGGTTAATTTTCTTTTCTATTGTTTTACTGTGATTTTCTTTCGTTTCTTCCCCCTCCATCCCCTTTCTCATTCTTCCTTGCCCGACTCCCTACTCCCTTTACCCCAATACTGAGCCTTACCTCCCTACCTCCCATTGCGCAATGGGGCTTTATGCAAACCTATTGTTGTAGATCTCCAAAAATGTTTTGTACCGCCCACACTGATTCACAACTTGAAAAGCTTTCAGGGGGCTATTGTTTGAATTGTGTGAGCATGATTAAGGGCAGTTTCAGTTAGTGAGGGCAAGAAAACTTTAATACACCTGCCCCCTCCCCCATCCCACCCCAACTTTAATTGAAAGTTATGGTGGGAGGGGGATGCACATTGCAAATAATCCTGGATTCACCACTGCGGCGTGTGTATTAACTATTAGTTCTAACCATCTTCACCTTTTCTTTTCTGCTGCCCGCCAGAAATAGTTTCGCTGAAAATTTCTCTTTGTAAATTGGATCAGTGTGAAATCAGCAATATGCAAGTAAAGTATCATGGGCTGTACTATAATGCATGGTTGAAAAATGGAGTTAAATGGAAAGTACACATACATACAGAAAGGTGGAAGTTGGTGTGATCGATAGAAAAGTGTGGCTTCTCCCTCCCCTACTTTCATTTTAAATATTTTCTATAGAAGAAAAGAAGTAATCAAACCATTTACTAACGATTTTTTTCTATCTTCTCATCCTCCCCACCTCAAGCAATTTTTTTTCCTTTTTCGATGAACACCGTATGGAAATACATATTAACTGGCTTTTTTTTTGTCCTGTTCCACTCAGGCGGGGCAAGCAAAGGTGGTGAAGAGCCCGGGAAGCTGCCAGAGCAGGCACAGGAGGAATACCAGGTTTTGCACGGAACTGGCCACTGTAAGTGGTTCAATGTGCGTATGGGATTTGGATTCATCTCCATGAAAAACCGAGAGGGGAGCCCCTTGGATATTCCAGTGGATGTATTTGTACACCAAGTAAGCCAAACTTTTTTCCCCCTTTCACCTTTTCCCATTTTGAGGACCTGATCTGTAGTTATGTTAATAGTCATACAATAATATGCCCCTAGGCAAATCAAAAGAGAAAATCTTCCTTAAAATCATGTGGTAATCCAGTTTTTATGGCATGTGTATGTGCCCTTTCCAGGATATGTTTTCCTAAACAGAAAATGAAATCTTTGATATTTCACTATATGGATACAGGCTGATGTTACTAGCATTTCCTCCTTTTCATTCAACAGCGAATTTGTGTTCTCCTAGCTTCCGGTATTAGGGATTACAGTATAATAGGTCCCCTATGGCTAGTAAATGGGTAGAAAAATGAATGAAGAAACAGTGACCATTTTGAAGTTAAAAAAACAAAACAAAACATTTTGCTGTTCTAAGAAATGTGTAGGTTCCCTGTATTTTACACCCTTCTAGTCACAATAGCTTCTCCTAGATTATTTTATTGCTACCTGCCCAGTAGTCATTTGTAGATTCAAATGAAATTAATTTGATATCATAGTACAATCAAATAGAACACTAGGGCTAGAATGGATTTGAAAATATTCCAGGGAAGATTTTTAGAAATCAAACATTTATGAAATGTGTTCCATGTAGGGACATTGGTCCAAAGGATACTGTCCCTTTAAGAGGCTGAACTAAAAAAAACATGTGGCCAAAGGCAGCTCAAGATTGTGTGTTTCAAATGTACTAGTCTGCTACTTGGGGTAAATTTCCAGTGTTGCTTATATTGTGTTGTAATTTTTAAAGATGCTTAAATACCAAACTGTAAGACCGAGGGCCTTACCAAACGCTCCAAGGAGCTGACTATAGTGAAGCACACCCAGGGATCCCAGCGGTGCCTCCAGAATGCAAGGCCAAGGGCCTCCTTACCAAATGCTCCAAGGAGCTGAAGTGGAGCACACCTGAGGATCCCAGTGGTGCCTTCAGAATGTAAGACCAAGGCCTTACCAAACGCTCCAAGGAGCTAGCTACAGCGAGGACCACCCGGGAAGGAACACACCGGCCATGTTGGAAAACAGACCTTTATTAGTCTGGCCAGACGGCACTCCCGAAGCGAAATAGCTCAGAGAGGCACCTGGCTCAGAGTCCGAGGTTGTTTTATAGGGGGTTAAGGGGGGGGTTAACATGTGGATTCACAGAAAAAAAAAAAGAACAAAGGTTAGTGGCTCATTGTCACATGCTGATGTTCAGCAGACATCCTGACTGACAGTTACGACCACCCTGTTTACAGATTGTCCTATAGATACTGGGCCCCGGGAAGTTTGGATTTAGGGCAAACAGATGGCTGAGTAACCTCACCCTATTACTGATTGTCCATTGTCCCGAGGCAAACACACTCCAACCATCAAATTTACAACAGAATCTAGGGGAGTAATTAACTTTTGAATCACACAGTCCCACAAAACAGAATGTCATTACCTCACATTTAAAAAAAAAATTTTGTCCAGGAAACAATACAGTACATTTTTCATTCCATTCTATTAATTAATCTTTTTTATAATAAAAAGATATTGAGTGCTTGCAAGCCTGTTTCTTCAAAAGAAGTTAAGGAAATTTAAATTGTAGTGAATTCAGTTCGAATGGGGGGTTTGGGACTAAGGTTTAGTTTGGCTTGACACTTAAGTTAAAAAGAATTGAATCACAGGTTGACATAGATACATGCTTGAAATACTTAGAATTACTGCTTAAAAGTGATATTTATTTGATACTGTGTTGTATGTTCCTGATATTTACAGCAGCCCCTCCTTCCCTAGGAATATCATTTTCAAATATCTATATAAACAACAGGAACATATGAAACCATGCTGTTTTGATCAGTTGTCCTCTAGTGCTTGGTAGCTTCCTGACCTTGTTGTGTGGTGTGTGTTTTCCTTTCCTAAAGGCCTAGTCGTCATTATTGGCTGTTTACATGTGGAAGGATCAGCATTATCTGAATTGAAACAGGGTTTAAGCACACAAATATGATTCTACATAGAAGCTACTGAATTTTATGCCTCTGAGGCCTAAATAACTCCATTTTAAAATTTGACTCCATCTTAGAATAAGGCAGTAAAGTGGTCTAGACATAAATTCCACTTCACTGAAGTCAACTATTCCCCTAGTTTCCTTTGTGCCCATAAAGTAATGATATACAGTTCCTGACTCAATCCTCTGTTTGTCCCGGGCCCATTATCTATAGAACATTCTGTCAGTGTGCTGACTGTTCCTTTTTCCTGTCTGCTGACCATCAGTACATGACAATCAACCACTAACCTTTGTTCCTTCTTGCCGTAAAATCGCCTTGTCATTGCTCCTCGACCCCCCCACCCCCCCACCCCCGTCGTTCGCGGTCTTGGCCCGATGGGCCGGGCCAATCAAAAGTGTACACCTCATACTTGCTAAATGTCAACCAATCATATAACTGCTAAGTGGAAAATCCCCAAACCTTGCTGTAACCACAATAAAAACCCTGCTAATTTGAAATTCGGGGCTCTCAATCCTGACCCGCTGCGTCGGCGACGGTTGAGAGTCCCTGCTCGAGCTTGAATAAACGACCCTCTTGTCTTTGCCTCGGAGTGGGCTCCTTGGTGGTCTTTGGGGACTTCGCGATCTGGGCACAACACCTCCTATTTATATTGAAAAATGAACCTGCTTTTTTCTCTTTCTCTCCTTAGACTGAGTGCCTAAAAATCCTTGGTAAATCTATTTTCTCTCAGGCTCTTGCTTTCCTCTTGGAACCTTCTTTAGGTTGTTAAATTGTTCTTTACGATCTCATAAATTTGTTTTATAGATGAATGAAAAAATAGCACTTTTCTTTGTCTGATCCTACCTGGTTATAACTTGCTTTTTCAAAAAATATTCGTATATTAAAACATTTTATTAAGTGCTACTATAGAGACCCATGAGACATCCAAATTTAATTTAGTGGTTATATGTTAATAAACATTTCTGTATCCAATGAATTAAATACAGTACTATATTACCGCTAAAGTTTATATATACATATAGCTAGCAGTTTCTAGATTATAAACATTGATTTTTTAAAAATGTTTGACTAGCATTAGTGTTCTTTTATACATCTTGTTTTTAAGACCAGGACAGAATTAAATGATTTCTCACTGAAGGAGTTTCTTTTGAGATTTACATAAGTTACATAAAAATTGTATGAATAATTGCTTTGACTAAGGTAGGAATCCTACTGATTTTAGCCAGGCAGCTACAAATAATAAGATGCTTGTAAATGGTCTGTATAGATATCATGTGAACATCGTTTATAGGAGCAGATTGCAATTCAGAATCATTTAATAAAATTTATTAAAATGTATTTTAGCTGTCATTTTAACTGTATGAGCATTTTTGAAAATGTATGAGGTTTTATGTATAAGCTAGATTTTCCCCATTATGTCTATGTACTATATTGTTATGTAAGAATATGCACCATAGATAATCAGAAATTTTAAATGTTCAGCTGTATTGATATCTATACAAGTTATTTTAAATATATGACAGTTTTTTGTGTGTGTGGTAAGAAATACATGTGCCATTGAATTTCTTTTTTAAGTATTCTGAATATACTTTTATAGTATATATTTGAGGAAATATAAATCTGGCTTTTAGTTTCCATAAAATAATATTTAAAAATTCATGTCAGTGTACCTAGAATATTTTTCTTTTAAAAATATTTACTGCAAAGAATTTCATATCTCAAAACAATTTCATTGTTATGAAATAAAAGGATATGTCTTTTTAAATAGAACTATATATTTAATGTTGCATAATACTATTTAAAATTTGTTGACATTGATATTATCAAACTTTCCTCTAGTATCTCTAAATCTTCAAGTTGAAATACATGTGTATGTGCTGTGCTTTTCCTATCTTTAGACATGTTGATAAATGTAGTGAGAGTCAACTCTTGGAGGATAGTATGACAATTGGTGGTTTAAATGAGTTTTTAAAAATTCTGATGTGAACTTGTGATGTAAGTGATTTTTGTAGTTGGGAAATGAATATATGTATTCTGACCTATGTTAATAGTGAAACATTGATAGAGTTCAATAATGAATACTTGGTCTTTAAAAAGTTGACAAAGGTATATTATTATATTTGTAAATTTTGTCACAGTACTATTTTTTCAAGTGTTCCTTAAAATATCCAACTGAAATTTGAAATTTTTGATGATGATTCAGTTTGCAAAATAGGGTAATTTTTTCTAAGAATTTCTTAAGAATCTAATGTAAAACACAAACACTTGTTTCAATTGAAATAAAGAATATATACATGGTTAATATATGTTAAGTCAAGGTTCTTACTAAACCGACTTCATTAGTAGGATACAATTATTTCCTAAGTACTAACAATACTTGTATCAGTTTCCTTATATTAATAAGTTTAAAAATATTGAATCCATGGTTACATTGTAGGATAACATGTTTAAATTGGCTAGAAAAAGTCACTGGCAGTTTTTTTGAAATACAAGTTTTTAGGGGGTGCTTAAATATTTGACGGTACTTTAGATGAATTGCATGGTAGTTAAATATTGGGGTTTGTTTTTTTTTTTTTTGAAAAGGACAGTATTCTACAGCTGCTTGTTGATGTTTGTTACTATGTAAGGTTTTTGTTACATAGATCTTGGTACTTATTTTCAAAGTCTTTATGTTACCTAAAAAATATGATGGTTTGAATTTCATTTTGTTTTGGAGAAGTATAGAATCCATTACTTTCACTACTTTCTCAGCTTATTTATATAATACTTCCTGTCACATATTGGGTTTATGTATACTTGGAATTCTTTGTCATCAAATACAATAAAGGGCTGGGGATTTAGCTCAGTGGTTCCACAGCCTGCCTCACAAGCACAAGGTCCCGAGTTCGATCCCCGGTAGTAAAAAAAAACAAAAACAAATTTTTAATATAAACATATCTCCTAATTTGTGCAAAAATTTTTTTCCAAAGGGAAGATAATTTCAAAATGACTGCAATGAAATTACCATTACATAGTAAACTTAAATACTTGTGAATTTTATTTTGAAGTCATCACTTTTCATATATTGCTATTTTCTTATATACTTTATTTCTTATTTATATTTTCATTTTAATGAGTAGTACAAATATCTATATTACAAAGATTTTATATGTCTTATGTTTCTTTGAGTACTTGGCTTAGAAGGGAATTTTTTTCTTTTTTTTTTGGTACCGGGGATCAAACTCAGATCCTTGCACTTATGAAACAGGCAGCGGAACCACTGAGCTAAATCCTTGGTCCCAGAAGGCAATTTTAAGTATTACGCATAATTCAAACACTAGCGTAGAGTTCATGTCTGTATATTTGCAATGTTAATTATATAATTTATGAAGACAAATTCATTCCAGTATATTTATGTTTAAGGGCTTTTCATAATATTTCATTGCTAATCAGTCGCATTCATTTTCATCATAGTTCAGCATGATAACATTTTTCACATGAAGAATGTATATGGTTATTGTTTGTCTGAGAGCTGTTTAAAATGACAATTTTATATTATTTTTTTGGTTCTGGGGATTGAACCCAGTCTATCAGGCGTACAAACACTTCTACAGAGCTGCCGCTTAAAAAAAAAAATTAAACAGAAAGAAATCTTGGAAACAATGTGATCATAAACATTTACAACTCACTTTTATAGTAAGTTATGTATTTCAATACTCAAAATCCAGTTGATCCATAAAGAAGAATCACAAACTAAATACTTTAGAATTACTCAGTCATAAAATTACATGTAAAGGCATTTAAATCAACATTTTATGAGACTTTAATGTAGCTCTAAAGATATTGCATACTTTTGATTTTCAAGTGATAGCACATTTCACATACTCTTGTATATTGTATTTAAATTTTAAAAGAGCCTTTTATTATTCAACTTAAACTCCAAATGTTTATTGGGTACATATTTAAGACACTTTGTAGCTATCATTGTATCTTTTATATATTTCTTTCTCTTTCTCTTTTTTTGTGTGCTGGGTCAGAATTGAACCCAGACCTTTGCACATACTAAGCATGTGCTCTACTACTGCGTTAATTCTTAACCTTCTCACATTTTTAAAGACTTTTTTCAAGAGCACTTTTAGGTTCACAGCAAAATTAGGATAAATGTACTGAGATTTTTTTTACCCATGTAACCCTTATTTACACAGGCATAATCTCCCATTACCACCATCCTCTACCAGAGTAGTACAATACATTTGTTAAAATTGATGACCAAATGTTGACTCATCATAATCATCCAAAGTACATAGTTTACATTAGGGCAATATTTTGGTGTTGTATACTCTTACTTATTTTTGATTCTCCTTTTTTAAAAGTTCATTCACAACAAATAAAAGACAGTAAATCAAAGAATTTTTTTTAAGAACATAAGTGACAAAGCATTTATAAGTATTTACTAATCTTTAACCTGTATTTAACTTATCTCAGTTTTGGGTTTTATGAAAAGTTACAAACTTAATTTTTATCCACACTGATCATAGTAAAAAAGCAAATCCTTCACTGTAATTTTTGTTTATGCAGTAGTGAATCATTTGTATTTGGTTTAATTCTTTTATATAAATTACATAAATATTGTATTTTACAGAAGTTACATAAATATTGCAGATAGTTTTATGTATCTTCTTTTGTTTTTTGGTGGTGGTGGTTGAAGGAACCTCGGACTTTTGCACTATATGACATTCCCAGCCCTTTCTTAATTTTTTTATTATGAGACAGGATCTTGCTAATTTACTAAGTTGTCCAACCTGGGCTTGAATTTATGGTCCTCCTGTCTCAGCCTCCCAGAATGTTGAGATTACAGGATGTACCACCATGCCCAATTTGTATATCTTAACTGAGCAATTTTTTGGTATTGTGATTAACCTAAAAGTTGCTAAGTAAAAATATAATGTACTGTATTTTTATACCTAAACCAAGAACTGTATAACTAAACAAAATGAAAATATTTTTAATTGAATTAAACTGGAAAGTTATCTTAAATGTTATGTACTATTGATTTGGGACTAAGTATGAAATAAATATCTTATCAGTGATTATTAGCTCTTCAGACCTTGAAATATTTAACCTTGAATTTTAAGTAACAAGACTTTGATCTTGTTTTATATGTCGTTACTCTGGGCTATGGCATTGTACTATATAGAGTTTATAAGAAATGTGATTTATATTATTCCATAAAATAATTTCACTATGTCATAAAAGCTGCTGACAGTAATATGTTGAGAAAATACATTGTAAACTAGTGGGGTACATTTAGTGAATGATCTTTTAGTGAGTGTTAAAATAACAAACGAATTAAGTTGCATTTTGCTATGTCAAGATTCATCCTTTAAGTAGTAGATTGTATGACAGTCCAAATTAGAATTGCCTTCTAAAATAAGATTTACACGCAAGGTCCCAAGTTCGATCCCTGGTACCTGCCCCCCCCAATAAATAAAATAAAATAAGATTTACAGATATTACACTTAGTCTTTTTTTTTTCTTTGGTACTGGGGATTGAAACACTTAGTCTTACATTTATTTCTGTGATCAGGTGTAAACGGTGAAGTAATGAATGATACCTAACTTTTCAGATTGTTGTAAAGAAGAATAATAATTTTATATAGAGTGCCTACTGTGTATGTGTCGAATACCTAAAATGTAAACTGGTCTGTGCCAGACTAAGATCATTGTTAAATTATTTTCAGTGGTTGAAAATTAAATCCGTGTATTTTAATGAGCTTTCTTTAAAATTGGGCGAGATGTATTATATACTACTGATAGCTTAATTTTTATTACTGTGAACTCTTAAGGCTTTTTATTATAGTTTTGCGGTATATAGAATATTTTTTGTTTGCTTTTTGAGACAGGGTCTTGCTATGTAGTTCAGGTTGGCCTTGAACTCACTATGTAGCTCAGGCTGGTCTTGAACTTGTGGCAATTCTCCAGCTGTAGCCTCCCTGAGTGCTGGGATTATGGGCTTGTGCCTCCATGTCCAGCTTCTGGACATTGTTTAACACACGTTTAATTGCAGCAATTTGGGGGGCAGAGGCAGGAGGATTACTTGAGCCCAAGAATTCCAGGCCAGCTTGAACGACATAGTGAGACCCTGTCGCAAAAACAGAAACAGTTTAAAATATCAGGTTATAAATTGCAGCTTGGAAATAATTTTTGTTATGTAGATATTTTTGTTTTAATAATTTGTTGTGCCATGAGATATTTTAACCTATTTTTTTAGGTGTGGATCATGAGTTTACATGTTGCTCAGTAGAAGCTAAGGAAAAAATACTGTTTTAAATAGGCCTGCTGTGATGATTTAATATCTATTACTGTATTAATAATTATTTAATCATTGTGAGATTATAATGTATAGTAGTATGTAGGCTTTACATATTGACTTTATACAAAAGACCAGTGATCAAATCCCAGTTAACTAGATATCTGTGGGGAAGGTAAGTTACTCTGTTAGTGTTTAGGGAGAAACATTGGAAATGAAGATGTGGGGCTCCAGGAGGTGTGTGGGGCCTGTCTTGCTTTGGGTTAGTGTTCCTATTAGTAAAATGTGGTCAGTAGTTTTATCCCTCTTTTAGAGGGTTATGGTAAAGATGGATTGAAATAAAAATATGTGAAAATAATTTAAGGCTATAATCCAGACTTTAGATTTAATCATTATTTGAACACTATTTTTATTAATACTTGTACCATATAAATGGTTGCTAGTGTTTTTCATTTTATTTATTTATTTATTTATTTATTTATTTATTTATTTATTTTGAGACAGGGTCCCGCTATGTAGTCCAGGCTGGCCTCGAGCTCATGGTGATCCTCCTGTGCCACCATGCCCAGCAGTTGCTAGATTTCTTAAGCTTATGTCCTTAATTTTATTTCTTGCTGCATCAGTTTTTTTCAAGGTATAATTTATATACAATAAAATTTACCAAGTAAGTATATATTTGATGAGTTTTGGCAAATTGTATAACCATCACCAATATCATGATATGGAACATTTTCATTACTTCAGAAAGTTCTCTCATGCTCATTTGCAGTCAGCCTTGGAGAGAGACTCATTTGACTTATGTGATGTTTGACATGTCTTATTAGCTGGTTAACTAACTTTGTCTCAGATATATCTTTTCTCAAATAAGGTCCACATTTATAGCCATGTTTTTTCTGATTGTTTTTCTTTAGTTACTTCTGCCTGGAAATTGCCCTTACACCAGTAGTTCCTGTGCTTGTGAATGAGATATTAATTCATAAGCACTTTTAATATTCAATCTTAATTTCATTTATCCTTATGGTACTTTTTTATACAATATAAACTCAGTGCTTGCTTAAAGGACAATTAGGCTTAGTGATACTCATATTTTTGTTGTGTGGGGGCTTTTTTCTTGGTGGTGCTGGGCATTGGATCCACATCCTTATATTGCTGAGCATGTTGTACTACTGAGACACATCCTCAGCCCCAAAGTTTTAACTTATAAGAAAATGGTTGTGGGCATGGTGGCACATTCCTGTAATCCCAGCACTTGCAAAGGTGATGCAGGAGAATCAAGGTGAGTTGAAGAATAGCTCAGATCACATAGCTAGACCCTGTCTCAAAAAACAAAAGGGGCCGGGGATTTAGGTCGGTGGTTTTGCTGCCTGCCTCATAAATGCAAGGTCCTGAGTTCAATCCCTGGTACCAAAAAAAAAGGAACAACAACAGAAATTAATATGGTTACTCTAGAAAATTTGTAGTTCAATGATTTTTCTATTCAACTATTGTTAATTGATCACTAAATATAAAGAACTGTTGGATGATACATTAAGAATTATGGTGGAGGGGCTGGGGATTTAGTTCAGTGGTTCCGCTGCCTGCCTCGCTAGTGCAAGGACCCAAATTCAATCCCTGGTACCAAAAAAAAAAAAAAAAAAAAAAAAAGAATTATGGTGGATGTGGTGGTACATGCCTGTAATCCCAGCTGTCAGGTAGCTGAAGTAATAGAATTTTGAGTTCAAGCCCAGCTAGGGCTACATAGTGAGACACTGTCTCAAAAACAAAACAAAACCAAAAAAAGAAAAAGAAAGAAAGAAAAAAATAAAGGATTCGGCTTGCTTCCTGTAGAGTTTCAATTTTTTAAATTGTGACACACAATAAAAATTTTTCAGTTGATTCTTACTCTTTTCATAAAAGGCATAAAAGTAAAGGATCAGTTTTCCTATATATCACTTAGTTTCTTTTTTTACAAAGTGAGATTATTTAGGCTCTACTAATTGCATGGGGGAACACTAGGAGTACTATGCCACTGAGCTACATCCTCACCCTTTTTTTTTTTTTTTTTTTTTTGATACCAGTGATCGAACTCGGGACCTTGCACTTGCAAGGCAGGTGCCAGAACCACTGAGCTAAATTCCTGGCCTAACCCCTTCTTATTTTGAGACAGGATCTCTAAATTGCCCAAGTTGGCCTTGAGTTTATGATTTTCCCTAACCTCCTGAGCAGCTGGGAGTACAAGTGTGCACCAACATGTCCTGTACCTTTATTAACTTTTTATGATGAATATTAAATGTTTAAAATTTTTGAATCAAACACAGTAATTTCTCTATACTATTAAAATACAATTTTCCGGTTTCATGTGGAGAAATTATCTTTGCCAGTGCTCAAAGTAATATTAATTTATTGTACTATTAAAAATATACTTAGCTGGGTATGCCGGTACACACATGTAATCTCAGCACTCAGGAGGCTGAGGCAGGAGGATTGCCCTGAGTTGGAGGCCAGCCTGGGCCACATAGTTCAAAACCAGCCTGAAAGGCTAAGCGACACCCTGTCTCAAAAAAAAAACAACAATATATATATATATTATATATTTAATTTTTTACCAGTTTCTTTAAATCTTTTGTTGTAACCATCTTAATATTTTAAAATATTGTGAATGTAATTTGCTAATCAACCTGATTGTTTAGTTTTACAGTAAGTTTGTGCTATTTGATATATATTCCAAATTTTACTTTGATCAGGGCTTGTTCTTGACCATTTCTTTACTTTGTAATTTCCTAGGGAATTAGCAATAGTGAGTAGAATGTTCTCAGACCTTACAGTGTCTACATTCTTGAATCTTTTTTTTCATTCAGATGGATTGTTTTTATCTTTGGTTCAGTCTCTAACAAAAGTCTGATAATACAGATTATTTTTGTATCACTTTAAATATTTAGGTCACTGACATATTCTAAAGTTTGTGATGAATTATATAATTTTTTTTCTAAGTTTGATTTTAATATGTGATTTTGTTTACAGTACAGAAATACTGTTCCTTGAAAATTAATTAAATAGATTAAATATTAGAGACACATACCTAACATAGTTCAGTGAAAAGCCATAAATTTAAAAAGGTGAACGAGTCTTTTTCAATTTTAACAAGGGAAAAAAGCTTCCCTTTTTAGGATTGGTTCAAAGTGCATCTGAAATTTAATCACAGCATTGGCTTCATCTTTTTATCTTTCTAATTAAAATTTTTAGTTGAATACCAGACCTAGGGGTAGTTGGATTTGCATGTTTGCCCCTTTCATTGTTTGCTCTCATGCCATTGAAGAATTTTGAATGGTGAGGAATTTGCGCCCTTTGGCTCAGGTTGCAGACCCACTTGATCAAGCCCGAGAAGCCAGGGTCAGGACTATTCATTGCTTATCTTTTCCGTGAGCTACTTGTAAATCCTGCTGTCTGTTCTGGAAAACAAAACCAATAAACAGAAAATTTTCTTTATATTGGACTTACATAAAGCCTGCAGTATAAATGTGGTCATAATAGTTGATACTTGATTGTGACTTCACATGGGTTAATTTCATTATCTTGAGAAGTTTTTGATTTCATTGTAGCATTTTTGATATATGTATATAATTTTATTTAAATACACTTTATTTTATATGGTATTAGGGAAGTATCCTGTTGGTAGTGAAAACAGCTTAATATGCTGCTCTTAGATTGAGATTTACATCTTTGAAAGTTAGTGAGTGCTCTAAGAAAATTGAATTAGTTAATTTGAATCAGAGTTATAAAAAGCTTCAAAGTATTTTATTTGATGTACTTAATTTCTAGCATTTATGCTGGCACTTGTCTAAATCAATAATAGCACAAGTTTATGGGCTGTACCAATAATGGTGTAAAGACTTTACATCTAGACCCGGGTTTAAACAAACACGAAACACTTTGTTCTTATCTCAGCATCCCTTAAGAATATACAGCTCTGGTTCAGGACCTCAGGACCACCCATCACCCTGGACATTGGATACTCTTATTTATTCAAGAGGCTTGTGAAGTATATGTGTGCCAGTGGGGGATGGGATGTATATCTGTGTAGGGAATCATAGTTAAGGTGATTTTATCCCAAGGAAAGCAGCAACATTGTTCATAAACTGAATTAGTCCTGCAAAATTTTGTAGCTATGAAACTTAATTTATATGAAATGTTATCTTATGTAAGTGCTGGTTATGTTCACATTTTCGATGGTTTCAGAAGGCTAAAGTGAACTTCTGTTAAGATTAACCTCAACTCATTACAGCTTTTTGGTTAACAGGCCCCACCCATTGGCTTTGGATAGCTAAGACTAGCAAGCTTTTGTTTCTTCCTGGAGAAAGGAAAGGAAACTTTTTTCTCTTTCATTGCTTAAGTCATGTGACTTCCCTTTTCGTTACAGATAAGGGCTGAAGTGAATCTCAATGAAGATGATGTCAAAGTTTTACATTTATAAGCTATTTATTGAAATATGCTCTTATTTAATACATGTGCTTTATACATTAATGTATTTGTTTTGAATAACTCTATTTTGCATCCATGCTATTAATAAGAAGGCTAGAGGGCTGGGGATTTAGCTCAGCAGCACCACTCCTGCCTTGCAAGCACAAGATCCTGAGTTCGATCCCTGGTACTGTGGGACCAAAATGACTCCATTTTGGAGCCGTCTCCTTTGTTCTCTCAAATTTGTGCTTAAACTAGGAATTCACCACTTGAAATTCCTGAGTTTATTACCCAACCACCTGTGTACCCGGGGAAAGAGCGTTCCAGGCACACTATCTATAAGATAAGCAGTTAATGAGCTAACTATCCACACAAGATAGATGCGGCCATTAGTCAGTGGGTCTGCTAACGATCAGTATGTGACAATCGGCCGTTAATCTTTGCCCCTTTCTCCCTTACAAAAACCAATACGTAATCCCCTTCGACCCCCAAAGCCTAGCCAACCAAAACCCTACACTTCATATGTATTAAGTATTAACCAATCACCTGGCTACTAATAACCAAAGCTTGTTGTATTCTCAATAAAAACCCTGCTAGTTTGGGACTCAGGGCTCTCAATCTCGATCTGCTGTGTCGGTGACAATTGAGAGTCCCTGCTTAAGCTTGAATAAACGACCCTCGTGTGCTTACATCGGAAACGGCCTCCTGGTGGTCTTTGGGACTTCACAATCTGGGCACAACAGTATCAAAATAAAAAGGAAGGCTAGAAAAAAAATATTGCTAAATAGATTTTTAAAACAATACTGACCTTTGTATCTATACCATGGTAGTTTTTCAGTGTACTTACTCTTCTGTCAGTTTATCTTTTAGCATCTTTTGAGGTTTCTAAACCGTAGCTTGTTTCCCAGAATTTAAAATGTAAAGAAAATCAAGGGAAAAAAAAAAAAAGAAAATCAAAGGGGCGGTTGGGATGATTTTAACTAGGGAAAAGTGCTTGTAGAAAAAACCCCACACAATTTAGAATGGCATATAAATATAAAGAAGAATTAATTAATTAGATATATTTCTTTTTGTTCCTCTCTCACTTCTTAATAATAGTAAGCACAATATAGCTAGCTCTTTAGGAGAAAGATCATAGTATCTGGATCATAACACTTAGCATCAACAGACTGTTACTTCCAGTTGAGTTAAATGAGGATGAATGTTGGCTGTTTAGTTCTAATATGGTGATTTAATCATGATGTTATAATTTACTAGGAGCCATTTAATGTTTAATCGATGAAGTGATTTTGTTCTTATATTTCAAATGTTTGAATTCTATTTTAGTGAATTAGCTGTCTCCAAATAATAAAATACATGAAGCAGTGGTAGGTTCCTAAGTATCCCCTCTGTCAATGATATTTAAAATACATTGTTCATTGGCACATGATATTTCTACGCAAATAGGTACTTTAAAGACTTACAAGGAAAATGTTATTTTAAGGTATAATATACATTGTTATTTTTAAAATTTCAATAGAATGTTCCAGATTGTTATATAAATATTGTTCCTTTCCTTTTCATAGACTTGTAGATCTTTCATTTCTTTTTGAGATATGGTTTTACTATATAGTAGTTGAGGCTGGCCTCAAACTTTCAGCCATTCTCCTCCTCAGCCTCCCAAGTGCTGGGATCACAAACGTGCGCCACCAAGCCCAGCAAATTTGTAGATCTTGAAAAGGCAATACTCTTTGGTCATATTTTGCTATAAATACAAGATAATTTGGTTGACTAGATATATAAGAATGTAATTTTGGTCCTGTTTTAGGATGAACATGAAGAAAACTTAACGTTTTTAAAAAATCTTTGAAACTTAGATGAGCAACTTGTTTGTTGCACTACAGAAAAAGTCTACTTAACGTTCTGTTCTGTTCATGACAGTGGGTTACCAACTTTTCAAGAACTAGGATTTGAAGTGAAGTCTTTGATGTATTGATCCATGCTTTCATTGACATTCAGTTTTATAGTAAGTGATTTATTTTTTGTGTCCTTTACAGCTGAATGTTTCAATTCTGTTTTACTTAATTGAATTTAAAATTTGTATTATTTTAATGTATGTCATCAAAATTTTGTTATAAAATCCATGATTTTCCTTCATTTACCATTTGAATAGAAAAGTATTCATGAAATACAATATTAAACGTTGAACCTTGTACTGAAATTTGTTGTTGAAACAATCCATTTGGTATGCTGGCACTGTGAGTTTTAAAATAAAACATTAAACCAATAACAGCCTTTAAAAATTGCTATCAGAATCTTTTTGTAATACATATTTTCCTTTTAAAATAAAAAAAATTTGATGTTAAAAGGTGAAAAGTCGGGCTGGGGATTTAGCTCAGTGGCACCGCGCCTGCCTTGCAAGTGCAAGGTCCTGAGTTTGATCTCCGGTACGGGGGTGCGTGCGTGCGTGCGTGCGTGCATGTGTGTGTGTGTAAAGCTAGCCTGGCATGGTAGCAGATACCTGTAAACCCAGTATGCTGAGAGGCTGAGGTAGGAGGATTGATTGCAAGTTCAAGTTCAAGCTCAGCCTAGGCAGCTTAGTGTAGTGAGACCTATTTAAAAAAATAAAAATGGCTGAGGATGTAGCTCAGTATGAAGGCCTTGAGATTAATCCTCAGTAGCACTTTTTTTTTTTGAAGGGTGAAAAAGTTGAGTTCCTTTCCCCCTTTTTGTGGGACTGGGGTTGAACCCAGGCCCTTTACATTTAGCTACTTCTCCATCTCTTTCTTTTTAGTTTCTGAGACAGGGCCCCTACCACACAAAGTTGCCCAGGCTAGGCTTCAACTTTTGATCCCAGAATGCTGAGATTGCCACCAAGGCAAGCAAGACTTTGCCTTTTTATAACTCTTTTACTTCTTGCAGAATTTTTCTTTAACTTTCATTTAAGTTTCTAAAATGAACGTATTTGACTTTAAATGTCTTCATATTTGTCAAAAGTACCAGGTTTATTTGGGCAAGGGGAAGGAGGAAACACCCTTTGATGTATTGTTGCCTATTTTCATGTGGAAAATATAAAATTGATGAATGATTTGGTTTCTTGATTTTCTTCCCCTTAAAATAAACTTAACAACAAATAGAAAATAATTTTTCATGTAGTTGAACTATATGAAGGAGCAAATCAGTGAGAATCATTTATTTCAGTATATATTTTTTCAAGGTTAGGTCTTTATTTTTAAAGATACTCTGATATTTAAAATTATTGAATGATGTTTGTGAGATTATCTTGTTAGGCGATGACCACTTTTCCATCTTCTTTGCCTTTAGTTTCAAATGTATTAGCTCACTGTCAAACCATTAATATTCCTAAAGGTAATTCAAAATTTTTATGAGATTTAATGTTCAATATATATCCAAAAATCTCATAAGATATGGAATAATGTTTTCAGAGTGAAATTTTAAAAGAAAATAATTCATTATTTTGATTTACTTACATTTCTCAGTCTTTAGCTATAAATTGAAAAAAGAAGTTATCCAAATTATTAATTTTGTTCTGCTGTTTCCAAATTATGCCCAGCTTACCAGGAATTACTGTAGCCCTAAGTGGTCTTTTTATTTAATCTCCTTCTTCCCTTCTATTTCCCCTCCCATTCCCTTTCCGGAAGGAAGCCTGAGGCCCTAACTTGATACCAGAAAAGAGCAGTCATTCAGCTGAAATGCCAGTTTTAGCAGAATTTGTCATTTGTTAAAGAGCGTAGTTGAGAAATGGTTAATAACAGATAATAAAGTTTTAGAATTTTTAAAAATTATTTTAGAATTTATTTTTGAAACATCTGTGTAATGTTGCCATTGTGAAAAAAGGAGCCTACTTTATATGTTCGGACATTAGCAAAGTCAAATTAAGTCTTTCACTGTTTTTTTTCCTCTCAGGTTTGCTTAAATTTTTTTTACATTTTCTAAGTCTGCTGCCAATGATTTCCCTAACATTAAAGAGGACAGTTACTTCTTGACAAGTATATTGGATGGTCAGATAATTTGAAATTTCTACACACTTAACTGTTATTAACTAAATTGCCAAAGAAAGTACATATAAATGTTTTACTCCACATCATTTGTCTTCTAAAGACAATGATTTGGGCCAGGGATACAGCTCAGTGGTGCTTCTGCCTTCCTTGCAAGCGCAAGGTCCTGAGTTCGATCCCTGGTACCAAAAAAAAAAAAAGACCATGTTTGGTGTGTCTAGGACATTTTTACCAGGAAAGCTTTTGAAACCACACAGTGAATCATGAAGTAGGCTGACAATGAAAATAAACAAATATTGATAGATTTAGAAATGCCTTATTTTGCTTGTTTAGGTAAACTGTTTATGATATTGATTTGTTTTCCAGGATTACTAAGAATATACACATTAAGTGGCACAAGGCATAAACACTATAAACCATAGTATAAGATTGCTAGATTTCTGCTAGCATTTCATTATTTTAATGGGTAATCTCTACTAAGATCCACGTGCATTTAGTTAAATCTGTTATTCTTGTTGGCTGTGATTTGAAAAACTTAAGCATTGTGGTCATGGAATTAGCTTTAACAGGATTTTAGACGACATAATTTGTATCTAAAAGATAATAAAAGTGAATATTATGTAGTACTTAATATTTTGAAATTTTAAATGTTACTTGTTTAAAAGACAAAAACATGTAACAGGTAGATTTAAAATATTATAAAAATGTTTTAAATATGTAAGCAAACTTAACAGAATAATTTAAAAACTATGTTTAGATTATAATACTGTGTTTTTCCTTTTTGGTTCAAAAATTTTTCCAGATTAACATTTATTTTACTTATTTTATTTTAGCTTCTTGCTAACACTTAAGTTCCTACAACTACCAATTCCAATAGACTACACTTTGCCACCAAATTGCAAATGGTTCCTAATTGATCATCCAAGGCCACTGCTGTAAAATCCCTCTACCAAGGCTTCTGTTCTGCCAACACAAGAGAATCCATATTCTACAGCCAGTCATTATTGTAATAGTGATGATGAATTGCAAATGGCCTAATTTCACACAGTTGAGTTAGTATGATTAGAGAGCAGTTCTGGCCACCTTTAGCTATATTAACTTCATATTAATGTGCTTACTTTGTGCTAAGTGCTAGAGATTCATTTGTGAACAAAAAGCAAAGAAGGGCTGGGCATGGTGGCACAGGTTTGTAATCCCAAGATTTGGGAGGCTGAGGCAGAAGGATCACCAGGAATTCAAGGCCAGCCTGGGGTACATAGCAAGACCCTGTCTCAAAAAGAAAAAAAAAAAAGGCAGAGAAGGATCCTGACCCCATTGGAGCCAAAGAATAGTTGGGGAGACAGTCCAGTCATACACACTGCTGTATGTCAATGAAGAAAAGGTATACTTTTTGAGAATTTTGTGATGAGATGTAAAGACTGAGAAGACAAATAAATAGGGAAAATAAGGAAAAGGCCATTTTTAACAGTGGAAGGGGTTGTGTGTAGACACTCTGTGGCAGGAGAGAAAAGAGCTTACTGAGATGAGCTTTACAAAATTAAAATTTCAAGATCAGAAATACTCAGTCCCTATCTTTAAGAGCATTCCCAGAGAATGCTAAGTGTCAGGATAAGCATGGTATGGTAGGAATTGCCCCTAATTTTAGTAGCATGGGAAGCTTTACAAAGGAAGAGAGCTTTTGAGATGAGCCCTGGAAATACCTAGGGATTTGTCATCCCAAACCAGCATTCCAAGAAGTGAAGGAGCCTCCTGGAAAGGTCCTGTGGCTAAGGCTCCAGCTTAAGAATAGAGGGAGGAGGGGGAGTGGTGGAAGTCTAGGAGGTCAGTTTGTGAACAGGCAGGTTTATCCTTATAAATCCTCACAGTAAACATTACTATTTATGAATTTCTTTAGCATGTTTATACCTTCAAATGCTTCATTGGCTTTTTGTATTCTGAACAAAATTTAGAGACTTTTTAGCCATGCATCTGTTGTGCCCAGATTACAAAGTCCCAAAGACCATCAGGAGGCCGTTTCCGATGTAAGCACACGAGGGTCATTTATTCAAGCTTAAGCAGGGACTCTCAATTGTCACCGACACAGCGGATCAAGATTGAGAGCCCCGAGTTCCAAATTAGCAGGGTTTTTATAGAGGTTACAGCAAGCTTCGGTCATTAGCAGCCATATGATTGGTTAACATTTAGCAAGTATGAAGTGTAGAATTTTGATTGGCTAGGCTCATTGGGGGTTGAAGGGGATTACGTATAGGTTTTTACAAGAAAAATGGGGACAAAGGTTAGTGGTCTACTGTCACGTACTGATGGTCAACAGACATCTTGACTAATGGTCATGACCACCTTGTGTGGATAGTCAGCACGTTAACAGATTGTCCTATAGATAGTGGGCCCAGGACACTTGTTTCTAGGGCAAACAGATGGCTGAGTAATGAGCTTAGGAATCCTGAGTTGTGGATTACATCCTTTGTCCCAGTTCAAGCACTAATTTGAGAGAACAAAGGAGACTGCTTCATTTTGGACAAAATGGAGTCATTCTGGTCCCACATTCACAAAATGGAGTCACTTTTGGTCTCACACATCCAAAGTTCTTTATGATCTGATTGAATCTACTTTTTTCTGCTTTTCTTCATGTAGTTCTTGTTTCAGTTGTTTGCTGTGTAAAGTAGTATGTGTCATTTTGTTGGACCTACCTTACACTGTTGTTTCCCTTAACTTGACACAAACTGTACTGCTTTCCTCCCAAACTTCTTCCTGTATTCACTTGTGGAAGTCATTGTCTTCCTTCAGAACTGCAAGAGTCAGGCCCTTTTTTCTCTGAGATCCTTTCTCATTATTCTGGCTATAATTGCTTAATTCCTTCTCATAAATTCTAAAACTCCTTATAAGTAATCAGTCATGTATCATAGACTGTCTTTGTTTGTTTGTTTGTTTGTTTGAAACAGGGTCTCATTATGTAGTTCAGGCTAGTCTTGAACTTGCTGGGATCTTCCTGCCTCAGTCTCCAAGTGCTGGGATTACAGGCTTGGCCCACCAGTCTGACTTTTTTTTTGGTACCAGGGATCAAACTCGGGTCCTTGTGCTTGTGCAGCAGGCGGCGAAACCACTGAGCTAAATAAATCCCTGGCCCAGTCTGACTTCTCTTATATTTTGTTTTCTTGTTTCTCCTGCCAAATTGTAGACTCTTAATGAAAATTGTTTTATCAAATTTTGTATTCCTGTACTAAGGTATTTATTTTCCTTATAATTCTACACAAAACATTTCTTGAACAAAGAAAAAATATAATACACTGACAATATGTTTTCCTGTCTTTCACTGGATAAAATGACTTAGATAATAGGAAATTAGCTAGATTCATATGCTCTAGGACAGTGAGGGCGAACCTTTTAGGGCTTTCAATGATATAAACAGCTCGCTGCAATGCAGGTGCCATAGGCTCACCACCACTGGTCTATAGAACGTGTTTGAAGCTTTAAGTAATATATAATAAATTCTGTATTTGGAGGCCCAGGACATTTTTGGATTTCTGCTCTTTTTTTAAAAACAAATGGCTTTTGTGTTACATTTATTACCGTACTGCTAAGTCTAAAATATCCACAGTTTATAAGAGGGGAAGGACTTATCTGAGTCTCTCTCCAAGTCCAGTGAACATTGAACTCCATGTTCTTTCCTTCTCTCCTTTCTTCCCTTCTTTCTCTCCTTTCCTTCCTTCCTTCCTTCCTTCCTTCCTTCCTTCCTTCCTTCCTTCCTTTTTTTTCTTTGAGACAAGGTCTTGGTGTGTAGTTCAGGCTGGCCAGGGTCTCACTATGTGGTTCAGGCTGGCCTTGAACTCACTATGTAGCCCAGTCTGGCCTCAAACTTGTGGTGATCCTCCTGCTTCACCTTTCTGAATGCTGGGATTACAGGTGTGTGCCACCACACATATCTTTCCCTCAGTTTATTTTATAACTTTACCTTCAGTGTTAAAATCTTTGGTACAAAATGGAGCATCTTTAATTTTTAAAAATGTCACTAACATTTGATCCCTGGAAATCAACCTCAGGAGAATTAAAATATGAAAAGCATAAAAAAGAAAGGTGTTTTTATCTTGTGTAAAAGGGAAGAAAATAAAAATAATATGTATGGGAAAATGACTGTAAGTCTGAATTCTAGAGTGTCCTAAAAATTATGCTTTGAGTTGCATATACTAGGTTTATTAGCAAAGAGAAATCAAGCTTAATCTGCAGCTGAATTTCTGAATCTGGGCCTTTTGGGTCAGATTGGACCATTTGGGCCTGTGAGCAGATATCCCTGACCACTGCCTTCTACATGTCAGCAGCATAGCACCCCAGTGTGACTACCAGAAAATGTCCCTGGAGGACAAAACAAATGCCATGTGAACCTCTGATTTAATAGACTTTGGTAGGCATTTTAACAAATGTATAATGCCTTGTAATTAATTCCTGCATCTTTTAGACACAAATATAGTCAAAAAATGTTCTTAGAGGGTTTAAACATTGACTGTAAGAAATTACCACTAAATTATTTGAGATTTAAGTAACAATATAGACTGAATGCCGAATGAAAAAATTTAATATTTTTAATTGTTCTGATTACTAAGGAGCATATATTGACTATAGGAAATTTAAAGACAGAGTATAAAACTGATTTTAAATATTATCCATTATTCCTCCACTCAGATGTAACTGTTGCATACTGTTAGTGTATTTTCTTACTCTTTTTTGTTAAAACTTTTAAAATATGCTATTTTTTAATCAGTTGCTTTATGCTCTTTGCTTAAAATTTTTTGCACAAATATGGAAAATAACTTTCAATTTCCTTTTTCAGATTATTGCCCATTATAAATTAGAGGTGTTTAAGACTAATCAAATTAATAAGAGATAATTAATTTGGAAGTTGAAAAAAGAAAAGATAGGGAAACATACTATCAGATTCCAAGTTATGAAGTGTACGTTTCTTTAAGTAAGAGTAAACTTAACAAACTATTGCTTACTTTAATCCATTCATATTTCACTAATTAAATATGTGAGCCATTTATTTATTTTTTAATTTAAATTCTTGGAAAACTTGTTATCTGGTTAGAGAAAAAAGGCAACAGAATGGTATTAATGTTCCTCCCTCCCTCCCCCTTTCTTACTCTCCCCTCCTTCTCCCTTCCCTCTTCCTTTGTCTTCCCTCCCTGCCTCCCTCTCTCTCTCTCCCTTCCTTCCTTCCTTCCTTCAATTGAACATAGGGCCTCAAGCACACTGAGAATGTGCTCTACATCCCACAGTCCCTGTGTCTTTATTTTCATATAAAAATTACAGAAATGATTGGTGTATTTAGCTTGAATAAAAATTTAGATCATCATTACCTAGTTTTTAAATCTTACAGGCAAGTTAATATATTTTCTCTTAGCTAATGTGGAATTGAATTTTGCTATTTAGATACTTTCACTTCTAAATATATTTAAAATTCTGTAATGTAGTTGCCTTTAATAAAATGAAATAATTTTATCAAAGTTTATGGGTTTACACAAGTATTCTTCAATGTATATCTATAGCCAAGACATATTAAGTATCTTGTCAGTATCATTTCTGTCTTTGAGGAAGGATAGTGTTTTGTCCTGCTGCAGAGCAAGGAGGAAAAAACATGGATAGGGAAAATGATATAGATCTTGAAAGGTAGAAATTGTCCTTTGATCTTTAAAATTTTGTGTCACATAGGGAATTTCCAGGAGCCTCTCCAACTTGATCTTCCCAAATTGGTCTCAGAGGAACATAAATGTATATACTCTTTTTTATGACTAGAGTGTCATTTGCTGACATAAATTTAAGTGGCAAGTGTATTGAGGTTTCATCCTACACTGTAGAAATTTACCTATATTTTTAAAAGACCAGTTTTCATTTACTATTGAAGGAAATAGTCTTCATACTGTCTTTACATGTTTCTTTCACTACAGTGATTGATTCATTATGTGCTTATCCACATTCACTTGTCACATAGGTATTTTCTCTGTACACTGAGGTCCCCCCTCTGCTCACAAACTGAATTATCCTTTTTCTTATCATGGCTACTTAAGTTGTTATTTTCTTAACACAGCCACCGGGAAGAGGTCATCCTTAATCTGTGATTATTAATTTTATTCCCCCATATATTAAAATATATGCCAAATGCTATTTTGTTGTTATGTGTTCATGCTGTATATTTTTCTCTTGTCTCCTGGGTATTTGGCCTATTCCTAAGATAATGTCATGCAGAATTGAGATTGGACACAGCAGACACTGGAACATTTTATTTTAGCTAATAACATATGACATCCCAAAAGATCAAGGAAATAGCCTTCTGTATTATAAAACTGCCTTAGCCTTTGTTTCCTCTGCACTATTATTTCCCATCTCTAAAACACTGCTATTTAAAATCTTTCCCCTCATTTTTGCTGTTCATGTCATTTTGCCCACCCTACCCGCCTTTCTGGTGTAAAGAGCTACTGTAGGAAATTGATAATCTGTGTCTTTCTGCTTCAGAGTCTTTAACAAGTGGAACTGGCTGCTAAGAGAAATTGACCAGGTTCCTGTGATCTTTGTCAGTTTCTCTAGTTAATCAATTTTTCCTTACAGGAGAAGCTGCTTTTAATAAAAGAAAAGTAACCTGAAATTTCTATCAGATGCCAACTTCTTCCTAGCTTATATCTGCTCTTTTGGCCCTGTCACTTTATCCTTTTATTATAAACTTTTAATTTTTGGCCGTCAGTTATTTCATTTGTACTGGGAAGTGAAGTGCTTATTCATTGAAATTCATGTATCTATATTGATCCCAGCTGATTTGATTACTTGTATAATTCAATTTGTAAAGTGGTTTTCTGTATTCAAAAGACAATGACTGCAAGTCAAAATGAGCACAATTATTTTCTAACTCTTATTGACTTTGCAGGAAAAACCAAGGAAAAGCACTTCCAATGTACTTGAAAGGGAATCACACTGTCATAGAAACTGATACTCAAGAACACCCAGAACAAGAGAGTTGTTACCCATTTTATAGGGATGTTTTTAGAAACCACATCATGCACTGTTATACTTAGATATAAGTTAAAAGAAGTTGTCTTAAAGTCATGAATGAATTTGAGTAGCCAAATTAGCAGGAAGATAAGGATATAAGAACTGATGAGAATATTTACAAAACAGGCATGATGTATTTGGAGTATACTTCAGGGCATTATATAAAGGTGTTAGAAAGTGATACTAGATATATAGTAGATAGGATTACTGTAGGAAGAAAGAGTAAATTTGAATGTCCTTCAGCTCACTGATTGTATGGTGGATAATGCTCCAAAGCATGTTTTGTAATACAGTAGTACCTCAGTATACCCTGTTAATTGGTTCCAGAAGGTGCAAAGAGTACCAAATAAATTGTTTTAGTTGGAAAGGATATGGAGTCATGAGGCAATTGACAGTGACAAGTTCTAGCTTGCTCTTCAAGTATAGTACCCCCAACAAAATTTTCCGCATTAAAATGCCTTCAGTATCAAAATTGATGAGTTTCACAGAGGCCCACCCAGATACCATCCATAAGTGTAAGTGCACACAGACCCCAGCCAGAAGCCCACTCAGACACCAGCGACTTGGCTGCACAGCCCCCAGCCGAAGGCCCTCCCAGACAACAGCTATGCAGGTGGGTAGGCCCCAGCCAGAGGCACGCCCAGATATCATCCTAAGTGTGCACAGGCCCCAGCCAGAACCCCCCCACCCCGGACAACAGGGCAGCTCAGGGATGCAGAAGGCCACCAGTTTGAACCCAGGAATTGGCATACTAGCGAGCAGCAGAGAGAAGGCCTCTGAGGCTTGCTGAGAATTGAAGCCCACAGGGCAAGCAAAAAGTCACTTCAACAAAGGCATAGCAGGCTGCATCTGTTAAAATGAGAAAACATGTAAACAAGTCTCAGAAACGGACTTCCAGATCACCTAAGGCAACTCCACAGGGAAACCAGATGGAACAATCTGATACTCAACCACCTAGACTCCCTGAACTGGCAACGAAAGAGGACCTGGAAAAAATGAAATCAGAAATAATTTTGCAGATAAAAACAGAGATTGTGTTCATAGTGAAAGATATGATTAATAAGTCTAGAGCAGACACAGATTAAAAAAATACAGGAGCTGAGGAGCATGATGGAATCCCAGCATAGGAAACAAATGGAATCCATAAATCAGATGCAAACAGATATCTAGGAGATTAAAAACTAGATTGAAAGTTTACACAGCAGAAAGAGCCAATGTGAGGACAGAATATCAAATATAGAAGACAAGATTGCAGTTAGTGACCAGGAAAAGAAAAATTTCTTAAAAATAGGGATGCTGGGGATTTAGCTAGTAGTTCCACCGCCTGCCTTGCAAGCACAAGGTCCCGAGTTCGATCCCCAGTACAAAATAAAAAATAGTAAGGGACCATGAGAAATCAACCCAGTGGGAGCTACATGATGCAAAGAAGAATAACAAGACTGATTGGAGTCAATGAAGAAACAGGAGAGAGTGCAAATGACATACAAAAACTGTTCACAGAAGTAATGGCAGAAAACTTCCCAAGCAGGGGAAAAGAACTTGAGATACAGATAAGTGAGGCATATAATCCTACAAGCAGGTAGAGAAAAGAAACAAATCTGGACAAAAAGCACCTGAGGAACTTCATGAATACCAAATTAGCACTCCAAAAAATTTTAAACAATATCCTAGGGAAAGACAAAGAGGATCACAACCCCAGGAAGCCCAGCAAAATGAATCCATCAGGCACAACAAGGAAATAAATGCAACAGGGGAGAATCCAACAACAAGATGTTAATGGTCTCAATTCACCAGTCAAAAGAAATAGACTGGCAGAATGGGTCAAGAAGCAAGATCCAACAATATGCTTCATACTGGAAACACACTTAATTTAAAAAGAAACTCATAGAGCTGGGGATTTAGCTCAGTGGTTCTGCTGCTTGCCTCGAAAGCACAAGGTCCCAAGTTTGATCCCCGATACCAAAAAAAAGAAACTCATAGACTAAAAGTTAAAGGGTGGAAAAAAACAAAGTTAAAGGGTGAAAAACAATACTTCATGTGATGGGAACCCAAAATTGATGAATTTCAAAGCAATCAAGTACCAAGGTATGACTACAAGTAGCTCTGTGGTATATTACTAAGTGTTCTCTAGAAGAAAAAATTATTTCTATTTAATAAGCTTTGGAAATTCTTGGTTATACAAAATTTGACCTGTTTCTTTAAGCCGTAACTTCTCAATGTCTTGCATTATAGTTTGCTATAAATCTTTAAGATAGGGACATAGGATATAGTATTTTTCATACTTAAATGGAATATTTTTACTCCCCTGCCCACTTTATGAAACATCACCTGTGATATAATTCTGTAGAAGGCAAGCACTGGGAAATTCTTCACTGATGGCAATAATTGCAGCACTCAGGAGGCTGAGGCAGGAGGATCACCATGAGTTTGAGGCCATCCTGGGCTACATAGTTCAGGGCCAGCCTGAACTACAAAGGAAGACACTGCCACAAAAAACTAAAAAAAATTTTTTTTCTTAAGTTTATGATTACAAACTAAACAGTAAAAACATATTTTTATTTTACTTATTTCCCCTTCCCCTCTTCCTTACCCCTCACACCTTTTCCCTTGGACCACTTTCCTATTGCAAGAGATCCATCTCCTAGTCCCCTTCTATCCATTGACAGGGTCTCGCTATGTAGTTTCAGGCTGGCCTCAAAGTAAAAGTGGTCCTTCTGCCTCACCCTCCTGAGTGGTGGGATTATAGGTGTGTGCTACCATGCCTGGTTATATTTTGATAATGTCCAATTTGTTTTTTATTTTATAGTTAGTGTTTTCATGTCTCATTGAAGACATCTTTGTGTACCCCAAGATCATGAAGATAATCTTGTTTTCTTCCAGACATATTACAGGTTTAGCTTTACATTTATGTCTAAGATGTGTATCAAAGTAATTTTTAAGGGGGTTGGTAGTAGTGGGATCAAACACAGGGCCTAGTATATGCTAAACGTGAGCTTTGCCACCACTAAGCTATAATCTCAGCCCTTATGTTGATTTTTGAGTAATCAAGTAGATGCTATGGTTCGTGTTATTTTGCCTTGTAGATATCCATTTGACCCAGCACCCTATACTAGAAAGATTATTCTTTTTCAAATGAATTACAATAGAACCTTTGTCATAAATCAGGTGAATGTATATATGTAAGCCTGCTAATTTCTTTGGTCTATTTGTCTTTGCATCAGCTTTATACTAATTAGTATAACTTTATAGTCAGACATTATCTGATAGTTTAAGTTCTCCAACCTCATTCTTTTTAAAAATTGTCTCCTTATTTTAAGTCCTTTTCCTTTCCTTATAAATTAGAGATTAAGCTTGTTAATTTCTACCAAAAATTAATTGTGAATATTTTTTTTTATTTTCAGCAGGAGGTTCTTACAAATCTTTCATTACATTTATTCTCATACATCTCATATTTTTTTTATATGTTTTGCCTTTGTGTTTTTATTTGTGAGGAATATTGTTTCTAAATTGGATTATTTTTCATATTAGACAAGACACAAATTTCTGATCATCTATACGTAAATGTCAACACAATAAAATGTCTTAAATTTTCTAAGATCTATAATAAATTAAGGTAAAGAATAAGAGCTTCAAAAAATTCAAATTGTTTAATTAGGTAAACAATCTCCTTTGAGATATATATTTCCAACCTGGTTACAACCTCAGTCCTACCTTCAGATATACAAATATAAGATTAAATATTGCATAAGACTAATAAAAAACATGACAATAATATAACTTTTTAAAAGCTGATAAATTATAATTTTAAGTCATTGCTTTATGTGTGTTGGCATAAATGCATATATTATGTTATGCCTAACTGTATACTTGTATTTATATATTGTTGAGAGGGTACCAGATTCCTTTTTTTTTTAAAGTGCTCAATAACTTAAAAACATTAACCCAAATACCTATTTGTTCACATGACTTTTTTTTTTGGTACCGGGGATCTAACTTGGGACCTTGCACTTGGGAGGCAGGTGGAGGAAGCACTGAGTTAAATCCCCAGCACCTGTTCACATGACTTTTTAAAAAATACTTTAAAAAGGTCAAGCATGGTAATGAATTCCTGTAATCCCAGCGTGCAAAAGGATGACACAGTAAGATTGCCATGAGTTCAAGGCCACCCTGGGCTACATACTGAGACCCTGTCTCAAAAAAAAAACAGCTTTAAAAGATATAACACATGGGCTAGGGATTTAGCTCAGTGGCACCGTGTCTGCCTCAAAAGTGCAAGGTAATGAGTTCTATTCCCAGTACCCCCCCCCCAAAAGTTTTAAAGGATATACCAAAGGTTATATCAACTGCTAATGTAAATTTTCCCTGCATTAGCTAATCAAATTTATATTTGAGATGTTTTAACTTTAGAAAAAGTTTCAGTTTCACAAAAGTTAAAAATACTAATGGCTGGGTGTGGTTCATACACCCATAATACTAGCACTCAGGAAGCAGGAGCTGTGAGTTTGAGGCCACCCTGGGATACATAATCAATTCAAGGCCAGCCTGAATTACATTGTGAAACCCTATCTCAAAAAATAAATTAAAGAGCATACAAAATATAATTAAAGTTTTGAGTTTGTTAGGATCTAAAAAATCAGAGTCAGTTAAACATTGAGACAATATAAATATACCAAAGTCTGGGCATTCATTTATGTCAAAATTTAAACTATTTAGCTTCTCAAACAATAATATAGCACTAGTCAATAAAAAGAATGCTTCTAAATTTGTACCAGGGGTCCTATTTTTTGATAGACAGTAGTTTAAAATATTAGTGTGTTTGAGGTATTTTTTTTTGGTACTGGTGATTGAACTCAGGTCCTTGAGCTTGCGCAGCAGGTGGCAAAACCACTGAATTAAATCCCCAGCCCAAAATCTATCAGTATTTTCCTAGACATTAGTTGAAAAAGTTTATAGCAAAAATGGCCTTTGAGTCCCTGATAACAAAATGAAAATCATGTCTTTTAATAAATAGCAAGTAAAGGCCCAGGTCTACCTATTTCTCACCTGTATAATGGTCTGCATGCCATGACTACAATAGTTTCAGGATTAACGTCTTCCAAAATGTTCTCAAGACTGCTTTCTTAACCAAGAATGGTTTATGGAGCCTGACAGCTTCTACTTGTTTATTCTACTCAGCAGAGAATGAGTTAGATAAGAGGCCTCCCCTATGGTTTATTAAGATTAAAAGCTGGAAACACTTTTAAATGTTTCTATTCATTAGACATTATCTAATAAGAATCTGTTTGAGAGCTTTCTAAGTCTGTATAAGAAACAGGCAATTTTGTCTTATACACTAACGTGTGTCTAAATAAGCACTGTCCAGCTGTGCTGTACTTCTTCTTAATTTCCTGAAAAAGCTGAGTCCACATTTACATAGATATTAACTCACTCAACTCTAAAATGATGATACAAAATAAATATTTCTTCCTACAGTTCTTAGGAGCTTCCAGATTTTCTGAGCTATTCCATTTTCAATGACCACAATTAATAAAGTTCCCTTTATGGTCTTCCAAGTAGATTCACTTATGGGTATCCTTGTTTCCCAAAATAGTTTGCTTTGGGTAGCATAAAAATGTGATTATGAATAATTCATTGTGGGCAATATAAAGATTCAAGTTCAAAAGTCCCCAAAAAACTATTCAAATTTTAAATAATATTCTTTTATAGTGTATGCAAAGGGAATTTTGAGATATTGACAAATTTAAAATTTTTTTCTCAAAAAAAGTTTGCTTTAAGATAATTACTTTCAGGTCCAGTGATTTAGCACAGTGGTTCCGCTGCCTGCCTCGAAAGTGCAAAGTGCCGAGTTCAAAGCCTGGTACCATTAAAAAAAAAAAAAAAAAAAAAAAAGATTAATAAAAGCTCGAAGTTATTTACAATTAAGTTAAAATACTAAAGACATTTGTTAAATATAAATTCATATATTCTTTGTTTAAAATTTATAAATGATAGGGGCAGGGGATTTAGCTCAGTGGTTCCATCGCCTGCCTCGCAAACACAAGGATGCGAGTTTGATCCCCTGTACCAAAAAAAAAAATTATAGATGATGCTGGGGATTTAGCTCAATGGTTCCACTGCCTGTCTCAAAAGTGCAAGGACCCAAATTCGATCCCCAGTACTTAAAAAAAAGATAAAATATATATAAATGATAACATTTAAATATTACATATATTTCATAAGTTGTTGATATATAGCACTAACATAAGCTCAAATATCTAAAAGTAGAGTTTTATGCAGCTTAACTAGTGAAAATGAGTTTAAGAAAATGTCTCAAAGTGATTAAGGATTATATCTTTTCATTATTTTAAGTTACTGGTGTAAGCACAATTTATTTCATATTCTAATAACAGATTTTAAACTCTTAAAAAGTCTTTTGATATAAAGATTTGGGGTGGGGGGGTACCAGGGATTGAACTCTGGATGTTTTGCTTGAGAGGAAGGTGGCGGATCCACTGAGCTAAATCACCAGCCTCAGTTTTGATATAAAGATTTAATAGCTCTAAGTTACCTAGTCTGTTTTTTAAAATTTATATATATATATTTATTGGTACATATTAGGTATAAAATGCATTTACATTTATCATTGGGTGTTTGTACCAGAACATGATGTATCTTAGTTTTTATTTTTTCTCCCATTACCTGTGCACCCTTTACCAACTGGTCTGTTAATGAGTTTGTTTATGCTGCCTAATGCTAATAGCTTTAAGAGACAGTAAAAGGTTGGCTTGCTTCTCTATAATAAGTAAAGTGCTATTATTTGTCTATCTAGTCTTTGTTTAAATTAAGTACTTAAAATGAGTTTTTATTTTGAAATCTCTTTGCTTTTACTAAAAGTCCTTATAAGTTCAAAAGCAATGATTGTGGGTGTTTCCAACCTCAAATATGTTATATATGTGTGTTCTTTTTTAGATATCTAGTGCTTACATCAATATATGACAGTTTGAGACACAAATATGATCTAATAACAATTTTCAAATACTAATGATCCAGTGGCATAATTTTATAATATAAAAGTTCTGTTTCTGTTATAAATTGATCATATTTGTTAACAGTATAATCTTTGAATAAAATGTTTCCAGAGACAGTTTGTTGTTAAAATATTTTTTAAAATTGTAATACACAAAAACAATGTCAAAATCTGTTTGAAAGAATAAAGCTTAAGATAGAGATCTGTTCTTAATAAAATTTAAAGCAAAACCATTTTTAAAGGCTACAGATTTGTCAAAATAATTTCTTGTGTTCCCTACTGTTTTGTTAAAATTAAATGCTTAAATAAATAAGTCTTTAAAAGTTCATTTTCCTTAAATATTATGCAGGGCAGCTCCTCCTTTTTCTGCCAGTCAATTGATAATAACTGCTTATTTTCTGTTATACAGGAGGAACATGAAACTAAAATTTAGCTGCCTACTTTTATTCAGCTGCCTCACAAATAAGCTCAAATGAGAGTTCAACACTAACCCCAAACTTTGGACAGTTGAGATAGTAGACATTATTTGTTATCTTTAGTAGGTTCAACTATTTCTCCTGAAAATGTTGAATTTTTCTCTTAAATATTCTTAGAACTTTCCCTCTAGTTTTGCTAGACTGGTTTCCAGAAGAACTCCTCATGTGAAAGTTAAGTGTGAGAACTGTATTCTATTGTATCATACAAATTTTTGCTAGTTGCATACACCAAAGATAGTCAGTTTGCTAAATAAATGGCACTGAAGAAATTCCTGACCTAAGTGGCACTACATGTCCAAATGTTTCTGACCAAAGAAAATTAGACAACAGTACTTATAGATATCTGACATTAAACTGTACATTTTACAGGCCAAATACATAATCTAGGGCTTTGTAAAATAAGTTAAAGCATTATTAACTAAAAATATGTACAAGATAAAGTCCCCTTTTAGTACTTGTGATAGCATTTCAGGTGGAAAGAGTCATATATACAAAAAACAACTCAGATTCTCTGCTGTTAAGCATATTATTCAAAGAAATTTCAGAGTACTGAGAAAATTTTAGTTCATTTATGAATGATGTAAAATGTTGATTTGTGGGATTTAAAATGTTTCCTTTAAAAATATGTACCCAGAATACATAACCTCTGTACAGAGAAAAATATAAAAGTTCTGTATGACCATGTTTGATTACACTACATAATTTAGAATGGAAAATCACTAGGTGAACATTTTTCTATCTTACTCATTCCGCTGAAAGCACTGATTTGTGAGCTATCATTAATATTTAGTTGGGCTGCATTTATGGAACAAGATCTTATTTTCAAAATGGCATAAATTTTTCTTTAAGGACTCTATTTTTAGCAGACATTCTATCTATAAAGGTTAACAATTTACAGAGCAAATGTTTTAACTACTGTATACTTTTTCTACTTTGTACTCCCCATTTATAATATTTGCAAAAGGGTAATGTCTATGAAAAAATTCTTTCACTCTCCCAACCCATCTTAGTCAAAAGTGTTTCCTCCTCTCATCTCTGACCTAATTTGGGAAGTGTGGAAGACACCAATCCTGTGGTGACTGGTAAACAAAGAGTTTAAACAAATAGTGGTACAATACACCTGTAATCTCAGCTCTTAGGAGGCTGAGGCAGGAGGACAACCGTAAGTTCAAGGCCAGCCGAGATTACATAGTGAGTTCAAGGCAAGCCAGAATTACAGAGTGAATTCTGTCTCAAAGACAAAACAAAACAAAAACAACTTAACTGAAGTGATGTCACTAAATTAAAAAACTGAAAATACATTTTAACAGCAATTTACACTGAGGGAAATATGGTTCTGAGGCATTCTATGTAAACAGGTTATAAATAAAAAAATTTGCAAATGAGTATGCTAAAGAAATTTGTAGATATATAATTTTCATGATGATATACCACCTGCATTTTGCTAACAATATTTCCCTAAAAATTAGCAACTCTATAGAGTTATATTTCGTGATAAAATACTACTGACTTTCAGGGGCAATAATTACATTGGCTGATTGTGACATATGCCAGTTGTGATAATTCAGACAAACAAATTGATAAATATCCAAAATAGCTAATTGAAGTTTTTTGTCAAAACAGAGGAATGTAAAGAAATAGCCTGAGACTGCAATTCATGAATTAAAAGTTTTCTCCCAAGCACGGTAGGTGGTGAAAGTGAAGTAGGCCTAAGAAATATATGATCTTATAAAAATTCCACTGATTTCCTCACAGAGCTAACCTAATTGTAAGTGACAAACCTAATATGCCGAGCAATAATACAAACTCCAACATAAATTGTTCCTTACCACCTTGAGATTAATATAAAACTAGCTTGAACCTAACCAACACCAGTGCTAACCCTAACCAAATCCTGGCTCCTGATTGTGGGCTGCTCTTTTCCCACCAGCCTCCCTGTCCGTGCTAGCCCCTCTCCGCACATCCAGAACCCTCCTTACTTGCTGCACCTCACACTCATGCGGCTCAGCATGAGGGATGCCTAGGACAGGCTTGGCGGGAAGGTGATGCCTGGAATTGGTGAGGCTGAAGCGGGCTTGCCAGAAGGTGAGGCCTAGCATAAGCTTGGCAGGAAGATGAGGCCTGAGGGTGATGAGGGCAAAGAGGGCTTGGTGGGTAGGTGAGGCCTGGGTTTGGTGAGGCCGGCAGGTGCTCACACCTCAACCTGACCTAGGGAGGAGGGCCGAGGTCATGACAGAAGGCTCCTCACCTGCTGTGGAGAGAGATGAAGCAGCGCTCTGTGATGACCCCTGTAGAAGGCCCTCTGCTGGACATAAAGCATGGCTGACTGCAGTGCTCTCGTCAGGAGGCTGGAAGGATCCAGAAAGGAGGGTGTGCAGCTGGTAAGGTCATGGGAGGGGGTGGAGCCTGGCTACAGGATGAGGAGGGGCATGGCCAGGCTTTTCAGCTGTGGGTGCCCTGCGGCGCGTCATGGGAGGGGTGGGGCCACAGCAGGGGGCGGGTTCATGAAGAGGAGGGACATAGCCAAGGAGCACCAAGATTGGCCACAACAGGGAGAGTTGCCAGATGGGGGAGAGCCTGGCTACAGGATGAGGAGGGGCGTGGCCAGGCTCTTCAGCCTTGGGCATCCTGGGGCTGTCATGGGATGGGTGGGGTTCAAGAAGAGAAGTGTAGCCCAAGAGCGCTACGATTGGGCACAACAGGGTGGCTTACCGTAAGGGTTGGAGCTTGTTCACTGGAGAGGCGTGGCCAGGACACCTCAGCTTTGGTGTCCTGGGGCTGGGTCATGGGAGGAGTGGGGCCTGGGCCGGTCACACCAAGAGGTGGGCCTGGGTTCAGGAGGAAGAGTTGCATAGCTCCAAAGCACCTGGATTGGGCACAATTTGGCAGGTCATGGCAGGGGTGGAGCCAAGGCACTTCAGTTGTGGGTATCCTTGGGCTGTAATGAGAGGGGCGGGGCCTGGATTCTGGAGGAGGAGCCGTGGGGCAGGGGTGGGGCAGGATTGGGCACACCAGGGTGAGTCACAGGAGAAAGAGCCTGGTCTGGGCACCTCACAGGTGTGGGCGCCCTGGGGCCAGTCACAGTGGTGTCCATCACTGAGCCAGCAGCAATGCCCTACCAGCCTGGCCTTCTGAGACCATTTGTCCCACTGGATAGAGGGTATGAAGAAGGGGAGCCTTGGTGGTGTCCACCTGCAACGACAGTACCCAGAATTCTTGGCCTGACAGGCCACACCCAGGACTACAGTACCCAGAAAACTCTGCATGCCCCAATCAAGAACCACACTACCCAGATCCTTGGTGTAACCCCCACAGACTAAGGTACCCAGAAGATTATGCATGCCCGCCACAGGCAGAACCCTTAGCCCACCCCTCCCCCATTATGGTACCCATAATCCTGTGTGGCTCTCCCTCCCAGAACTACAGTATCCAGAAACTTTTGTGTGTCACCCCTCATCATGGTTCACAGTATCCTCCCCAGGACACCACTTCCTCCATGACTATGATACCTGGAAGGCTCGCCGTGCCTCCCACCACCACAAGGATCAAGGTACCTGTTGTCAGTGATTTGCAAGGGAATAGATTTAATCAGGGACACATGTAATTTATAGGATTAATTTATAATATTCACCCAAAAAGTCAAACACAGAAGAGTGCAAAAGTTCTGTCTGTATGCTACAGACATAAAGAATCCAGCCAAGGCATGGATCCCAGAGCAATGTTCTGCACAATTCCAGCCAAAGGCCTAGAGCCCACAGACATGTCCTCCATGAGTCTGCATCAGGGATCTGCACTGGGAAGCCCAAAAGGCTAGTGGTGGATTTTAGAAAGTCTATGCTTTCCAGGTAAAAGAGCTGTGCCAGAAGGCTAAACGATCTACACTGGAGCCAGGAAGTGACAGTCAAGGCAAAGACCAGAGCTCCCCCCAACCCCCTCCACCAAGAGAACAGCAGCTATCCCCAGTAATGGCAGGAACTGACCTCCTTCTATCTGAAAAACAAGTCACGGGGGCAAGCTTCTCTAGGAAAAACAACAGCATGCACCTTCCCCTCCTATGCTCCTTTTGTGCCATTGACAACAATCCTCAGGTGGGCCTTCCATGCCCAGAACCACACTGATTTAGTTCAGCTGCTCATTCCACTTCAGTTAACCATTAGTCAATTAAACACAGTACCCAAAAGCCTCTGCATGCACACACCTGTACTGCAGTAGCCTTAACTATCACTCCCCCTCCCCCCCAGGATACCAGACAATTCCACATCTGGGACTACAGTACCCAGAAGCGCGCGTGCGCGCACACACACACACACACACACACACACACACACACACACACACACACACACACACACACACACACACACACACACACACACACACACACACACACACACACACACACACACACACACACACACACACACACACACACACACACACACACACACACACACACACACACACACACCCCAGTATCTTGACTACTCAGCATGCCCCCATGGGATTAATGGGATTACAGGACTCAGTACTTTTGGCATGAGCCCCCCCCCCCAGATTACATTATTTTGAATCATTGGTGTGGCCCATTACTATGGTAAAATCATTGCCCAGTGTCTAAGGTGTTTATAATAAACCTAGTCCTCAATGAGATATGCTAGGGAGTCTAAGATCCCTTGGTCCAGTGACATGGTCCTTTTCTAGGCCCTGGTTTCTATGTTTTTGAGAGCATTATAGATACATTAAGAACATTTGCCATTTCTGTGCTGCAGATTAAAAAATAATTGCCCCCCAAATTTCTTTGGACCTCAGTCTTACTATTTTGCTATGCAAAACTTAATTTTCAGCCTGGTGTGGTTGTGCATGGCTGTAATCTCAACACTTGGGAGGCCAAGGCAGGAGATTCACCATGAGTTAGAATCCTGCCTGGGCTACATAAGTGAGTTGAAAGTCAGACTGATCCAAATACTAAGATCTAGTCTCAAAAAAAAAAATCAGTTGCACATATTTTGTAATCCTGTATTTTAAGTCACAGTTAGGAAGACATTTCCCTCAATGCTTTTTTTCTACAGATTTTGTGACTTTATTTTTCATTTCTAGATCTCCCAGTGCTTGATTTTTGTATGGTTGTCTATAATGGCAGTACAAGTCCAGTTTTACCTTTTTCCTAGTTTCTATCAACTTCTCAAGTCAATTTTCTTTTAACACAGTTTTTACACTCTGATTTGTGGTTTTATTATTGACTTTAATACAGTGCAATAAAGTATATAATACACTATATATGTGTATGTATTCATTTATGTTTGTTCAAAGGTCGATTTCTAGAATTTTTTTTGAGACAGGGTCTCACTATGCAGTTCAAGCTGTCCTTGAGCTTATGATGTAGCCTGGGCTGGCCTTCAACTCACAGCAATCCTCCTGCCTCAGTCTCTCAAGTGCTGGGGATATAGGTGTGTGGCACCATGCCCAACTCTAGGAATTTTTTAACATTAGATTATCTAATGATGCACCAATACCATCATAATCTTTTTATTATGGAGGGTTTATAATATATTTTAGGGGTAGCTGAACCACAGTGATTTTGTATTTCAGGATTTTACTGAAATATATTTTATTTTTCTTTATAAACTGCTAATGGGTTCAACATGCACATCACAACTCATAATGAAATTTAATTTCCTTTTCAAAATATTAAATACTTGGTAGTGGGGAAGTTTTTAAAAGGTGGCTATGTCATGAATGGAGCAATTTAGCCATAGATGAATAGCTTACTGAGTCATTTGTAAAGTGGAACTCAGAAAATCCAGTTTGTATGTACCTCTGCCTTGGGACTCTGCAGAGAATCCCCACCAGGAAGATGGTGGTCTCCGCACCACATGGGGGCACTTGATCTTGGACCTCCAGAACCCCAGGCTGAATAAACCTTTATTCAGTACAAATTATCCAGTCAGAGGTATGCAGTTATAGTAACAGAAAAGACTTTAACTCATGGAGCATATAAATAGACTACTTTACCTCCAGAAAATAATTAAATCTGTTGACTTTTGTTGAAATCATTAAAATCATAAATTTTAACATGATAGGTTAATTCTATTATTTAATATGTAAGGACATTTAATGTCATCTGATTGTATATGTTAGGAGTGAAGAAGAAAGTATACTCACAAGGAGTTTTAAATGCCAGCTCTACATAAATTGTGAAAATGCAGTCACACAATGTTGAATCCATGGGGGCAATTCTCAAGAATGTGATTGCCTGGATGTTCCCAGATACTTGGAATTGTACATACACAACACGGAGTTAGTAAGTGGTGTTTTTTTTACAATTGTGCCTTGACTAGAACATCACCTGCAGAGACACCCCAGACATAAATAAATGTTTAATGAATGTTTTATACCTTACTCTACATGACACAGTTGCTAACTGAAATCACAGTAAGAAAAATTTGTAAGTAAATCAAGTTATGATTTTCCATCCCAATCTAACACTGAATTCTATATTAAAGATTTAGCCAAAATAACTGAGCACAGAGCAAACAGCTGGCCATATGTATAGTAAACAGGAATGGAAACACTTCACATTACTAGAACTGGATACAATTGTGATGCATTAAGGTCTTGGGTAGCTTGCAGCCATGCATGAATGTGGGCCTCTCTACCCCCTGGTCCTCCAGCTCTTAGCATGGTGAATGCTCACACCACCTCCCCTGGGAAGCCCTCCCTCCTCACACAATGTAATTTGTACCCCATCTCTATGCTGTCCTCTATCCCAATAACATGGTCTACTTTATTCAAAATACCTATCTAATGTCAAAGTGTCTTTTTGGGCAGAGGGGCACTTTGATCTCTTTTTAAATTTTCCCACAGAAAAATAAGGTCCATGAAGTCAGGGAAGAACATGAAGTTTAAAAGAAAAGCCCTCTAGGGGCCAGGGATTTAGCTCAGTGATTCCACCACCTGCCTCATAGGTGCAAGGTCCTGAGTTCAATCCCCCATACCAAAAAAAAGTGATTGGAAAAGAAAAGCCCTCTAGTATGAACATTTTTCCTTACTAGGCCTGCCACCAGCTGTACTTCTGTCAGTATGTCCAGGCCCCTTCTAGAGGGAGGATGCTAAGGTAATTCAGAGATGCACCTTGGGACCAATGCAGCCTGGTGTAGAATGGGTTCCAGGCCTGGAAGCCCCCAATGATGAGGGGGCTGAACTCTGAGAGACTGGTACTGGCCATCAGCTCTGGATGACTGGAGGAGATACTGTTGCCACTCATGTGCCTCCTGAGAATTTTTCTAAGAATTCCTGTGTTGGGACCTCTGGCCAGACTAGCCTGGGATATTCACAGAGTGGAAATGAGTGTCTGAGGCCCCTTCAATCAGATCCTCATATCTGCCTGAGGAATAAAGAATGAGCCTAAACCTTTCTGTCATTTTTATATGAGCTATTTTCTTTTTTGAGGTAGGGTCTCACTGTGTAGTTCAGGCTGGTCTTGACCTCACTCTGTAGGCCAGGCTGGCCTCTAACTCACAGTGATCCTGCTGCTTCAACCTCCTGACTTCTGGGATTACAGGTATGCACCACTACACTGGCATGACAAAAATATATGTCTGTTCTAATCATTTCAGTTGAATCCTTATAAAAGACATATCAATGGTGAACAAGTGAAAGGCCATGTGAAGATATGGCTAGGTGTCAGATATCTTCAAGTCAGAGAGGACACAGGAGAAATTCTATAAGCAGCTTTTGCTTGGATTTCATCCCTCAAATCTTTAAGAAAATAAATTCTAAAAGCCAAGTCTTTAATATTTTTGTCAGAATTAGCAAAACAATATACTATACATTGTTGGACTATGCTTTATTATTTCCTCTCATGTTTTACAATGTAAATGCTTAATTTACCACAGTACACTTGGAATAGTATACAACTGATAAAAATAAGAAATTTTCAGTGTAATTTTCCAATTATTAACTATAAGTATAACCAAACTCAAACCCCAACCCAAAACATAACTCTAACCCAAATTCTAAAATTTATTCACTCTCTAACCCCTAATCCTCACTCTCAACCTCACTTTAACCTCAAACCCTAATTCTCTTCACAAAACTAAACATATTAATCATGTTGGCTTCATAAAACTAATTTTTTCCATGTGAATAACCCTGTTTAGACTTCAAAAAGACAAGCAACATACTGAATAACTTCTCTACAAAAAGCATATCTGAGAACAATTTTGTATTCAAAATACACAAATAATTCTTAATGTCAACAACTAAGACTCCAATAAAAAGTGGTACATGTCTGAACAGATACCAGACCAAAGACAACATAATGATGGCAGATAGTTTATGGTACAATTCAATAGTGTTCCTGTACATCAATCATAAGCCCACTTAGCGAGAAATCAAGAAACAATCCAATTCATGATAGCTTAAGAAAATACCTGGAAATTGGCCAAAGCAAGTAAAAATCCTCTATAACAGGCTGAGGATTTAGTTCAGTGGTTCTGCCACCTGCCTCGAGAGCGCAAGGTCTGGATTTAAATCCCCAGTACCAAAAACAAAGAAACAAACAAACAAACAAAATCTATGATAGTTTCAAAGAAAAGAGAGATTGATGAGGAGATTATAAACTGGAAATACATTCCCTGTTTCTGGATACAAAGAAACAATATTGTCAAAATGATGACACTCCACAAATGATATACATGTTTAATGCAATTCTAATCAGCATTCTTCTCAGAACTACAACACACACTCCTTTAACTTAAAAGGAATAGGGGCCGGGGATTTAGCTCAGTGGTTTTGCCAGCTGCTGCATGAGTGCAAGGGCCCAAGTTCAATACAGGGTACCAAAAATAAATTTTAAAATTTTAAAATAAAAAAAATAAAAGGAATCAGCAGAGATTGGAGACACTAAAGCACCCCTGAGCAATGAGAGCAAAGAAGGAAGCATTACAATCCCAGATTTAAAGTTACATGAGAAAGGTACAGTGATGAAAACATCATGGTGAAGGAAGAAAAAGAGACATGTTGATCAACACAATAAAGTTCAGAATCAAGGAACAACCAGGCCCAAGGATTTAGTTCATTGGTTCTGCAGCCTGCCTGAAAAGCACAAGGTCCTGAGTTCAATCCCCGGTACCAAAAACAAAAAACAAACAAACAAAAAACCCCAGACACTTTTACCCACATGAGTTTGGAGAAAAGGAGCCAAAGCAATACAATGGAGAAAAGATAGCCTCTTCAGCAAATGATGCTGGGAAAACTGGTGATCCCTATGCAGGTTAGATCCAGACCCATATCTTGCATGCCTTGTAATAAAATCAAGTCAACATGGATTAGAGAAATAGATATTAGACTGTAAACACTGAATCTGATGGCAGATAAAATATGGAAAGCTTGTGAAAATATAAGCATAGGCATCGCTTCTCAGCCTTTTGGCTAAGATCAAGTATAAGCATAGGCAAAGACTTTCTGAACAGAACCCCAATTGCACAAGATATAAAATTAAGAATCAATAGGGCTGGGGATTTAGTTCAGGGGTTCCAGCACCTGCCTCCCAACTGAAAGGTCCTGAGTTCGATCCCTGGTACAAAAAAAAATTAAGAATCAACAAATGGGATTATACCAAATTAAGACGCTTTCACACAGAAAAGAGAACAAGCAACTGACAGAAGAAACAACCTCCACAGTGGGAAATTCTTTGTCAGCTTTTCATCGGACAGAGAACTAATAACTAGAATAAAGAACAACAACAACAACTCCTCCAAAATGAAAGACCAAATTAAAAAGAGCAATTATAATGAAAACACACTTCTCAAAGAAACACAAATGGCCAATAAAGTATATAAAACATGTTCAACATTGTTGGCCATTAGAGAAATGCAAATCAAAACATTAGGTTCCATCTCATTCCACTAGGCATGGCTATTATCAAGAACTCTAAAAAATCCTGCCTCACAAGGGAAAGCCCCCAAGTTCGATCTCCAGTACCAAAAAAAGAACTCAAAAAGTAACAAAACCAGGCAAGGTTGTAAGGGAAAGAAAACCCTTGTACAATGTTGATTGGAATGAAAACTAGTACAACCGCTCTGAAAACTAAAACCATAAATTTCATTTGACTGAGTTATAATCCATCTGGGTACCTTCCCCCAAGAAACATAAAGACATCATCTTACAGAGACACATGTGTTTCTCATGTTGATAGCAACACCATTCATAATACCTAAAACTTTGAAATGACTTATACACCATCAACAGATGACTGGATACAAGAAATCTGAAGGGGCCAAAGATTTAGCTCAGAGGTTGCGCCACCTGCTGCACAAAGGCAATGTCCCAATTTCAATCCCTGGTACCAAAAAAAAAAAAAAAAAAAAGAAGTCTGATATATGGAGTACTACTCACCATAAGAAAAGAAAATTTTCACTCAAAAGGCTGAGATAGGGGGATCATTGCAAGTTTGAGGCCAGCCTGGACCATAGAGTGAGATCCTGTCTCAACAAAACAAAAGCAAAGAAAGATAAATTTGATTCATTTGTGGGCAAATGGTTGCATCTTGAGACCATAATGCTATGTGAAATAAACTAGATACAAAATGTTATGTCTTATGCCTGAGGAAGTTTGCAGAAATCACTGCTTTCTAAAAGAAATCTAACTTTGGGCCAGGGATTTAGCTCAGTGGTTTTGCCACCTGCTGCGCAAGTGCACAGACCTGAGTTCAATCTCCAGTACCAAAAGATAAAAAGAAATCTAACATTAAAATTTTCATTTTGTGGTGCCAGTTACAGCCTCACTCAATGTTGGCACTGAGAACTGACAGTTGAGACAAAACAATGCTGGAATGTGAAATGACTCTTCCATCCCTCCCACATTTAAATACAAACATGCTTAACATCTCAGCCATTAGGGAAATGCAAATGACAAACACAGTGTGGTCCCCTTCAATCCTATCATCAATAGAATTCAGCACTGTCATAAATATAATTTAAGGTGCTGATTAGGATGCAGAGAAACTGGAATAGTGAAGCCTGTGTATAAAAATAGCTCAGAATTTCCTCAAAAAATTTGAATATGATTTACTGTACTCCTCAACCTTTCCATTCCTAGATAGCTATCCAGAACAACTGAAGACATGTATTCAAAGAAAATTGGATGCGTTCTTTACATCTGTCAAGGTCCTGGCAATGACAAACTATCCCATAGTGAGTTCCAGAAAAAGAAAACTGTTTCCAAATACAAAAAGAATTTTTCTCTCAGGCAGGACAAATGGTGAAAGTGATGTGGGCCTAAGGCTTGCATTATCTTATAAAAACTCCACTAACTTTCTGGCAGAACATTAACCCTAACCTAACTATAAGTAATAAAACTAACAATACACTGGTCTTAGGGAGGCCTAGCACAGGCCTGGCAGTAAGGGGAGGTCTGGGGTTGGGGAGGCCTGGAGTTGATGAGGTCAAAGGGTGCTCATGCCCCAATATGCCCAGGGACTGAGTCCTGGACAAGGGCCAAGGTTGTAGAAGGAAGCTCCTGGCCTGCTGAGGAGAGACATGAACCAGTGCTCTGTGGTTCCCCCTCTAGGCCACTGTCTGCAGGACATAAAGCATCATGGACTACAAGTCCCTACCTAGGCAGGCTCCTAGAGCCCCTAGGAACTCCAAGTAGGGCTGCCTCCCTCAGTATCCTTGACCTGCTGGCATCAGGGAGGTCAGCCCACTCTTCTTTGTGCAGAGAACTCTGATCCTTTTCCACCAAAATTGTGTTTTGGGGGAACATGTCCAGCATGGGAACCTTGGCTCCTGCCAGCTCTTCTCTCTGCATGCCAAATCATTGAAAGGGACTTGAAAACTCAAGTCTTCAATAAACATGTTTTCTGTATCTTACTATTTTAAGATTACTTTTTTCAAATCTTTAAAAACAAATAGTGAGATTTCTGTGCATAATTTAGGTTGATCATGTTTTTAAAACATCCCCTGTAAAGTAGGGTCCTCAGCAACCCATTCAGGACCACTCCTGCCTCTCAGGACCTATATCTCTCAATAATTATTTCCTGCTCTTTATTTATTTTTTTTGGGTACTGGGGATCAAACTTGGGTCCTTGTGCTTGCGAGGCAGGTGGTGGAATCACTGAGCTAAATCCCCAGCCCTAATATTTCTTACTCTTAACCTCTGTTGTTCCTTAGAATTCATCCTTTGATTTTGGGGAACATGAACTTGGCATATCCGATATGTAGCAGATTTGGAGTTATAATAGTTCCACTATAGCATTCTTGGAGGCCCCAGTGAGATAACTGGAAGGAGGTAGGAGCTTGCTTTTATTTCATGGATTCTGGATTGTGATTCATTTGGATAATCAAAAATTGTCATCCTTGGGCCAGGGATTTAGCTCACTGTTTCTGGTGCCTGCCTTGCAAGCACAAGGTCCCAAGTTTGATCCCCGGTAAAAAATAAAAAATAAAATAGTCATCCTTGTTTGTCAATTGCTTATGCCTTAAACTTTATGCCTTGTCTCTCATATGCATTATTTTCTTGAAATGATGGTAAATTTAAGTTGAGAACATGGGAAGACTGTGATATCCCATCAAAGGATGTGTCCCATCAAAGAATAGGACATTTTATTTTTGCAGGCAAGGCCTTATGTTTCTGTTTTGTTTATTCTGTAGTTCAACTTGCTTGATCTATTTCTTGCTTTCACTATTGTGGTTTGTTATCTTAGCACTAAGAAAAAGTAATGTTAGAGCGTTGCCTGGTGGACTTTGATGCTAACTAAAATGTGAATTTATGGAATGCTGTAAAATGGGTCATTTATGAAATCTAGTTGACATTTAGGAAAATATTCATGCCTCTTAATAAATTGTGGGACCCTAACCACCAGTTAAAAGACAATAGTTTGATGGCAATTCTAAAGACTTGGGGGACAGGTTTCACTGGCACAGACTGGCCCCAATCCCCCTCTACACTTTAGAGGGAATATCAAGCCTGTTCTGCCTCAGGTTTCTTTCTGGTCTGATCTTCCACTGGTGAGGATGCAGTCTTAGCTCTTGAGATTCCTGCTAGTGTGTTTAATACGCTCTGTTATAAAGTGCTCAAAAATGAAAATGCTTGCGCTACTTTGCAGCTCCCTAATAAAGTTCTAGTTACCTGTAAATTAAAAGGGGTGATTTATTGTGATATATCACATATATGAAAGTACACTCTGATTTCATAGGGCTGTCCTTTAAAAGATTCACTAAAATGAGATTGGCTATGATACAGATGTTTTGCCTTTGTGTTTTTCTTTGTGGGGAATATTGTTTCTGAATTGGATTATTTTTCATATTAGATAAGACATAAATTTCTGACCATTTGTATATCTAAATTTTAGCACAATAAATTGGACTAAATTGACTAAGATCTATAATAAATTAAGGCAAAGAATAAAAGCTTCAAAAAATTCAAATTCAGTTTAATTAGGCAAGCAATCTCCTTTGAGATACATATTTCCAACCTGGTTACAACCTCAATCCTACCCTCAGATATGCAAATTGAAGATTAAATGTTGCATAAGACTAGTAAAATGACAGGACAATAATATAACTTTTAAAAGGCTGATAAATTATAACTTTAAGTCATTGCTTTATGTGTGTTGGCATAAATGTATATATTATGTTATGCCTACCTGTATACTCATGTTTATATATTATTGAGATGGTACCAGATTACTTTCTTTAAAAAGTGCTCAATAGGGACTGGGGATTTAGCTCAGTGGTTCTGCCACCTGCTTTGCAAGAGCAGGGTCCCAAGTTCGATCCCTGGTACCCAAACAAAACAAAACAAAAAAGTGCTCAATAACTTAAAAACATAAACACAAGTACTTCTTCGTTCACGTGAGTTTTAAAAAATGTTTTAAAAAGGTCAAGCATGGTGATGCATTCCTGTAATCCCAGCATGCAGAAGGATGAGACAGTGAGATTTCCATGAGTTCGAACCCACCCTGGGCTACATAGTAAGGTGCTGTCTCAAAAAGAAACCAGCTTTGGGCCAGAGATTTAGCTCAGTGTTTCTACTGCTGGCCTAGCAAGTGCAAGGCCCAAGTCTGATCCCCGGTACAAAAATAAAGTTTGTATTCATTAGACATTATCTAATAAAAGTCTATTTGAGAGCTCTGAGTCTATATAAAAAACAGGCAATTTTGTCTTATACACTAATGTGTGTCTAAATAAGCACTGTCCAGCCGTGTTGTACTTCTTCCTAATTTCCTGAAAAAGCTGAGTCCACATTTACATAGATATTAACTCACTCAACTCTAAAATGATTATACAAAATAAATATTTCTTCCTACAGTTATTAGAAGTTTCCAGATTTTCTGAGCTATTCCATTTTCAATGACCACAATTAATAAAGTTCACTTTATGGTCTTCCAAGTTGAATCACTTATGGGTATCCTTGTTTCCCAAAATAGTTTGGTTTATTGACATCAAAATTTGATTATAAATTATTCATTGGGGTCAATATGAAGATTCAAGTTCAAAAGCCCCCCCCCAAAAATCCTTCAAAAATTTAAATGATACTCTGTTATAATGCAAAGGGCATTTTGAGATATTGACAACTTTGAATTTTTTTTTCCTCAACAAGTTTGCTTTAAGATAATTACTTGTGTTTGTCAAATTTTACATTTTACATACAATGCAAAAGTAATTATTAAAAACTAAACAGATAAAAGTTCTAAATTATTTACAATTAAGTTAAAATACTAAAGATATTTGTTAAATATATATTCATATATTCTTTGTTTAATGTCTGATATATATCACTAACATAAGCTCAAATATCTAAAAATAGAGTTTTGTCAATCTACAGGTCAGCTAGTGAAAATGAGCTTAAGAAAATAAGTCTCTTGGCGGGGGTTTAGCTCAGTGGTTCCACCACCTGTCCCGCAAACACAAGGACCCAAGTTTGATCCCTGGTACTGAAAAAATAAAAGAAAGTAAAGAAGTCTCAAAGTGATTAAGGATTATATCTGTTCATCATTTAAAGTTATTTATGTAAGCACAATTTATTTCAAATCCTAATAACAGTTCCTAAAATCTTAAAAAGTATTTTGATATAAAGTTAATAGCTATGTTACCTGGTGTGGTAATGGGTTTGTTTACATTGCCTAATGCTAATAGTTTTAAGAGCCAGTAAAAGGCTTGCTTGCTTCTCTATAATAAGGAAAGTGCTATTATTTTAATGTCTCTCTAGTCTTTGTTTAAATTAAGTACTTAAAAATGAGTTTTTATTTTTAAATCTCTTTGTTTTTACTAAAACTCCTTATAAGATTCAAAAGGAACGATTTGGGTTATTTCCAACATCAAATTTGTTATATGGCAGTTCTTTTTTTTAGATATCCAGTGCTTACAACAATTTATGACAGTTTGAGACACAAATGGGATCTAATAACAATTTAGAAATACTGATGATCCAGTGGCATAATTTTATAATATAAAAGTTATGTTTCTGTTATAAATTCATCATATATGTTAAACAGTATAACCTTTGAATAAAATGTCTCTAGAGACAGTCACTGAGCTATATCCCAAGTCCAGCAAATGAAATTTCAACTGCACCTTGTTTTAGTTGCAATGCTTCCTATTTAGCAATAATAATTATCTTTTAAAAATATTTTATCTCTGTGAATTGATGAACATATCCTGTGTTCACATTTCCTTCAGTTATCTCCCTATTTCTTCTTGATTTATATCTACTCCGTCAGTTAATGATATGAATCATTTGTCTATTATTGACAGGAAAATGTTAAAAATATATTGATTCTTAGCATTCAATATAGTTGGAAACATAAACTAATTTTTATAAAATCTATGGAGAACATAATTTAAATTTTGACAGTTTGTTTTCTCCCTAGTATATAGTTCTGCTTATTTAGCATGAGCCTCAGAATTCTTTGAAGCTTACATTTGAAATACTAGTTTGTATATTCTTGGAACTTCTTGAATAAAGGATTCTAGCATAGCCAGAGGTATAGCTCATCTTTTCAGCTGTTACATATCAGGTACTTCCTCTGCTTGACAATATTAATGATTTTGTATGGGTCTCATGTTCACATTCTGCTCTTTCTCACCTTTCAGAAAAATCAGACTTTGAATTAAAATATCTTGTGCTTTATGAATTGAATCTAAATCCCATTTTGTAGGGAAGAAGGATGAAGACTTAGATATTTGTGACTTTACCTTCTAAATTTGTCTTCATTGCTATGTTTGGGGAGTGCTTTTAAATTGTAACTTTCTAATTTTTACTTTTTATATTTGTTAAAAATTATTAGTAATAATAATTAGGAATAGTATGATAATAAGGTAATTATTATTGTATTTCATATTAATGTAACTATTTATTTCTCCAGTTTTTCACTTATATCTTCAGATATAGATAATAAGTTGCCAATAAAGGAAGATTAGATTTTTCTCTCTCTCATATCCCCACAGCTATAGCACAGTATTTGGTACACAGCTTAGATGTACCACATCTTCTATGGAATAAAGTAGTGAGGAAAAGAGGGATAAAGAGGAGCAGAAGTGGGGAGAAAAACAGAAAGAAGGCAGGAGAAGGGGAAAGGGGAGATGGGAAGGAGATAAAGAAAGCAAAATCTAAATGGACATTTATATACAGGAGTAGAAAACCAATAGGAACATGCCATGGTTTTATCTGTGGGAGCAGAAGTCTCCTTTTTAATTTTTTTTTTTTGGTACTGGAGATCAAACTCAGAACCTTGTGCTTACGAGGCAGGTGGCAGAACCACTGAGCTAAATCCCCAGCCCTTAATTATTTTTCAAGTTATAATTATTCAAAGATGTCAGAGCTGGCTCAGGATCAGGCCATGATCAGGAGGTGTCTTGCCGACCTTCTGCACTTCATGACTTCCCTCCCTGTGCCCCAATTTACCCTGCCAAAATACATAGCCCAGAGTGCAAGGAAGTGCACTCTGTTTATTGTAGTCCTAGTTGACATGGTCCTAGAAACAGCAAGCTGGCATGTCCCTGTTCCCACCAGCCTTATCAGTCAGCTATTCTCAGATGTATTGGAACAACAAATTACCAAGGACACGCTGCCCCATCTTTTTGTTTGTACTTCCCCTCCTTATGCCTTATATAAGGTGACGTGCAGGCTGCAGAAGCGGTCTTCTCCACTCAGCAGGTGGGGAGGCCCCACCTGGTCCCACTTTAGTTCTTTTTTGCTTCCTGCATCTTCTGTTGCCCTTTTCAGACCATGGACCCTTGCCACACAGGCCGTTGCACAAAGATATTAAGTAAATAATATAATGTGGTGATAGGGGAAAGTTGTAAAATAAATTTAGTAGATTAGCTATCAAAGTAGTTGTGGAGGCAAAATAGGTAGTGTATCCCTTTAAAAGCTTTCCTTAGCCCATTGCTTTTGCTGTTTAAAGTGAAGGTTATATAGCTCCTTTGATCTGCAGCTCCACTGTAGATAACATCCTAGTTCTGAAGAAGGAAGTGGGAATCCTTGAACAAACTTGTGAGATATGTGTGTTAACTGGCATGTGTGTAGGGCTGTAATCAGGGAAAGAAACCACCTGTATCTAACCATTAAACAGGAATTGGAACTTTATTTACTTAACAAAGACCACTAGGGATGAGATATTGACTGACAAAGTATAAAAGGTGATGGACAAAGAAGGCGGGGTCGGGGGGGAATCTGGCCTATCCCAGCTAATGGGATGCTTCTGAAATGGCTCAGAACAGCTCACAGGAAAAAAGAGAATGCATTCCATCCACCTTACACATATCCTGCCATGGAGGAGGATTCCAGGCCACAGTATGGCCAATCCCAGCTAATAGAATACCTCCAAAATGGCCCACAACCCTCACAGGAAAAAATGGAATGCTTTTGGTCCACTCTACTATATCTCCTGCCACGGAGTAGGGTTCCAGGCTGGCACCACACAGCTCCCATACTGGAGTTGGATTTTGGGCCGCCTTATGGCCACTCTCAGCTAATGGGATGCTTCCAAAATGCCTCACAACTGCACACAGGAAAAAACAATGCTTTCTGTACACCGTACTACATCTCCTGCCATGGAGGTTGATTCTGGGCTGGTGCCACTCTGCTCCCAAAGTGGAGGCGGCTTCAGGGCCAAGGTACTGATGCTCACAGTTAATGGGATGATTCCAAAATGGCTCAGAACCGCTCACAGGGAAAAAAAAGAATGCGTTTGATCCACCTTACCACACCTCCTGCCAACGGGGAGGATTCTGGGCTGGCAGCACTCAGCTCCCTTACTGGAGGTGGGTTCCAGACCACTGTACTGATGCTCACAGCTAATAGAATGCCTCCAAAATGGTCCAGAACCCTGACAGGAAAAAAGAGAAGGCTTTTGGTCCACTGTATTACATCTCCTTCATGGAGGAGGATTCCGTGGTGGCACCATGCTTCTCCAGTAGTGGAGGTGGCTTCTGGGTTGTTATACACCCAGTCCGAGCTAGTGGGATGCTTCCAAAATGGGCCAGAACCCCTCACAGGAAAAAAAGAGAATGAGTTCCTTCCACCTTTACCACATCTCCGGGCATGGAGGTGGATTCTGGACTGGCACCTCGCCGCTCCTGTAGTGGAGGCGGTTTCAGGGCCGCCGTACCGAACTCCACAGCTAATAGGATACCTCAGAAATGGCCAGAAACCTCACAGGAAAAAAGAGAATGCTTTCAGCCCAAAATACTACATCTGCCTCAGAGGAGGATTCCAGCCTGGTGCCACACAGTTTCCATAGTGGAGGCGGCATCCGGGCTGCCGTTCCGATGCTGCCAGCTATTAGGATGCCTTGGTAGTGAAGCTCTCAGGTAATAGGATGCTTCCTAAATGGCCCAGAACAATCACATGAAAAAAGAGAATACTCTCGGTCCACCATACTACATCTGCTGCCATGGAGTAGCATTCTGGGCTGGCGTCATGCCCCTCCCATAGAGGAGGTGATGTCCGGGCCATGTACGGCTGCTCTCCTCTACTGAGATGCTTCTGCAATGGCTCAGAAATGCACAGAGGAAAAATGAGAATGCTTTTGGTACACTGTACTATATCTTCTGCCACGGAGGAGAATTCTGGGCTGGCGCCACACTGCCCCTGTAAAGGACTTGGATTCAGGGCCTATGTAACAAAGCTCACAGCTAATAGGATGCTTCCAATAAGGCTGAGAATCCTCACAAGAAAAAAGAGAATGCTTTCCATCTGCTGTATTAAACCTTCTGCCTCAGAATAGAATTCCAGGCTGGCACAATGCAGCTCCTGTAGTGGAGTTAGACTTTGGATAGCCTTATGGCCACTCTCAGCTAATGGTATGCTTCTGAAATGCCTCACAACCCCTAATAGGAAAAAAGAGAAAGCTTTTAATCAGCCATACCTCAACCCCTGCCATGGCGGAGGATTGTGGCCTGGCACTACCCCACTCCAGTAGTGGAGGCAGCTTCTGGGCTACTCTATGGCCTCTCCCAGCAAATTGGATGCCTCTGAAATGGTTCATATCAGCTCAAAAGAAAGATGAGAATGCGTGCCATCCATGCAACCACATCTCCTGCCATGGAGGAATATTTTTAAATGGCACAGTGATGCACCCATAGAGGAGGCCAAGTCCTAGCCACCCTATGGCTGCTCCCAGCTAATGGGATGCTTCCAAAATGGATGAGAAAAAAATCACATGAAAAAAGCCATTGTGTTACATCTGCCATAATACATCTCCTGCCACATTGAGAATTCTGGCCTGGCACCATGCTGCTACCATAGTGGAGGTGGTTTCCGGGCCACCATAAGGCCCTTCAAATTCAATGGGTTGCTTTTGATATGTCTCAGAAACATTCACAGGAATAAAGAGAATGTGTTCCATCCATTTACCTCATCTCCTGCAATGGGGGAATATTACAGGATGGCACAATGACACTCCTTTAGGTGTGGAGGCATCCTGGCCACCATCCCACCGCTTTCTGTGAATTGGATGCTTCCAAAATGGCTCAGAACCAATCAGAGGAAAAAAGAGAATGCATTCAATGCACTTTACCACATTTCCTGCCACGGGGGAGGATCCTGATCTGGCACAAAACTACTCCTATATTGGAGGTGGATTTGGGCCGTCAGATAGCTGCTCTCAGCTAATGGGATGCTCACACGAAAGAAGAGAATGCATTAAATCCACCTTTCCACATCTCATGCCACACTGGAATATTTTGGGATGGCACAATTCTGCTCCCATAGAGGAGGTGGCATGCTAGCCAATCTATGGCTGCTCTCACTTAATGGAATGCTTCTAAAATGGATCAGAAAAAATCACATGAAAAAAGCCATGGCATTCGATCTGCAATAATACATCTAATGCCACTTTGAGGATTCTGAACTGGCACCACACAGCTCCCATAGTGGAGGCAGCTTCAAGGCAACCGAATGGCCCTTCAAATCTAATGGGGTGCTTTTGAAATGGATCAGAACCATTCACAGGAAAAAAGAGTATGCATTCCATCCAATTTACCTCATCTCCTACAACTGGGGAATATTACACGATGGCACAATTCCACTCCCGTAGGGGTGATGGATTCCTGGCCACCTTACCACTTCTCCCAGCTAATTGGTTGCTTCCAAAATGTCTCAGAACCACTCACAGGAAAAAAGAGAATGTGTTTGATGTACCTTACCACATTTCCTGTCACAGGGGAGGATCCTGGCCTGGCACAACCCTACTCCTATAGTGGAGGTGGCTTTGGGCCACCAGACAGCCACTCCCACCTATTGGAATGCTTCAAAAATGGCTCAGAACAAATCACAGGAAAAAACAGATTGTGTTCCATCCCCCTTACCACATCTCCTGCCATGGGGAAGTATTTTGGGATTGCACTACCTCACTAAAGAAATGGAGGTGGATTACTAGCCAATGTAGGGCCACTCCCAGCTAATCAGATGCTTCTGAAATGGCTCAGAGCCAATCACAGGAAAAAAGAGATTGCATTCCATTCACCTTACCACATCTCCTGCCACAGGGCAATATTTTGGGATGGCACTACCCCACTGCAGAAGTGGAGGTGGCTTCCAGGTCACTGTACGGCTGTTCCAAGCAAATGTGATTCTTCTGAAATGGCTCAGAAAGAATCACAGGAAAAAAAGAGATAAGGTATAATCTGCCAAAACACATCTCCAGCCACAGGAGAGGATTCTGGCCTGACACCACCCCACTCCAGTAGTGGAGGTGGCTTTGGGACCACTCTACGTCCTCTCCCAGCAATTTGGTTGCCTCTGAAATGGCTCAGAACTGCTCAAAAGAAAGGTGAGAATGTGTGTGATCCACCTAACCACATCTCCTGCCACATGGGAAGATTTTGGCCTGGCACAATACAGCTCCCATAGTGGAGGCGCCTTCCAGGCCACCCTATGGCACTTCAAATTGAATGGGATGCTTCTGAAATGGCTCAAAACCATTCACAGAAAAAAAGAGAATGCATTCCATCCAACTTACCTGATCTTCTGCAATGGGGAGATATTTTAGGATGGCACAATGCAGCTCGAATAGGGGTGGCAGCTTCCTGGCCACTGTACCACCACTCCCAGCTAATTGGTTGCTTCCAAAATGGCTCAGAACCACTCACAGGAAAAAAGAGAATGCATTCGATGTACCTTACCACATTTTGTGACACGGAGGAAGATCCTAGCCTGGCAAAACCCTGCTCCCATAAAGGAGGTGGCTTTTGGGCCAACAGTCAGCCACTCCCCATTAATGGGTTGCTTCTGAAATGGCTCAGAACTGCTCACAGGAAAAAAGAGATGGTGTTCAATCTACCTTATGAAATCTCCTGCAATTGGGGAGGATTCTGGCATGGAACCAGGCTGCTCCCATAGAGAAGGCAGACTGCGGCCACCGTACTGATGATCACAGATAATGGGATGCTTCTGAAATGGCTCAGAACCACTAACAGGAAAAAGGAAAGCTTTTGATCTGCCATACCTCATCTCCTGCCATGGCAGAGGATTCTGGCCTGGCAATACCCCACTCCAGTAGTTGAGGCAGCATCCTGCCAACCATACTTCTGATCCCAGCTAATGGGATGCTTCTGAAATGTCTCAGAACAGCTCACAGAGAAAAAGAGATTGTGTTTGCTCAGGCATACCATATCTCCTCCCACTGGGAAACATTCTGGACTGCCACTACCCCTCTACAGTAGTGGTGGTGGCATCCTGTGCAGCGTTCAGCCACTCCCAGCTAATAGGATGCTTCTGAAATGGCTCAGAACTGCTCATAGGAAAAATGAGAATGCATTTGATCCACCTTACCACATCTCCTGCTGTGGGGGAATATTTTGTGATGGCACAATGGTGCTCCAATAGAGGAGGCAGCATTCTGGCCACTGTATGGCCGCTCCCACCTAATGGGATGATTCCAAAATGCCTAATGAAATATCACACGAAAAAAGACATTGCATTCAGTCTGCCAAAACACATCTGAAACATGGGAGGATTCTGGCCTGTCACCATGCAGCTCTCATAGTGGAGGTGAGTTGGGGGCCAATGTACAGCCCTTCAAGTCTAATGAGATGCTTCTGAAATGGCTCAAAACCTTTCACAGGTAAAAAGAGAATGTGTTCCATCCATCTTACCTCATCTCCTGCAACGGGGGAATATTTGAGGATGGCACAAAGCCACTCCCATTGTGGTGGTGGCTTCCTGGCCACCATACCACTACTCTCAGCTAATGGGTTGCTTCCAAAATGGCTCAGAACCACTCACAGGAAGAAAGAGAATGAGTTCAATGTACCTTACCACATTTCCTGACATGGGGGAGGAACCTGGCCTGGCACAACCCTGCTCCTATAGTCGAGGTGGATTTTGGGCCACCAGATGACCGCTCCCAGCTAATGGGATGCTTCTGAAATGGCTCAGAACCAATCACAGGAAAAAAGGGATTGCATCCCATCCACCTTACCACATCTTCTGCCATGGGGGAATATTTTGGAATGGCACTACTCCACTCCAGAATTGGATGTGGCTTCCAGGCCCCTTTACACAAGATCCCAGCTAACGGGATGCTTCCAAAATGGCTCTGAACTGATCACAGCAAAAAAGAGATTTTGAATGATCTGACATAATACATCTCCAGCCATGGGGTGAATTCTGTCATGGCACCATGGAGCCCCCATAACAAAGGCCAATGCCAGGTCACCATATGACCCTTCAAATCTAATGGGATGCTTCTGAAATGGCTCAGAAACATTCACAGGAAAAAAGAGAATGAATTTTATCCAGCTTACCTCATCTCCTGCAACTGGGGAATATTTTAGGTTGGCACAATGCTGCTCCCTTAGGGTTGGCGTCATCCAGGCCACCTTAGCACCGCTCCCAGATAATTGGTGGCATCAAAAATGGCTCAGAACAACTCAGAGGAAAAAAGAGAATGCATTCAATGTACTTTACCACATTTCCTGCCACGGGCGAGGATCCTGGCCTGGCCCAACCCTGCTCCCATAGTGGAGATGGCTTTTAGGCCACCAGATGGCCGTTCCAGGAAATGGGATGCTTCAGAAATGGCTCAGAACCAATCACAGGTTAAAAGAGAATGCGTTCCACCCACCTTACCACATCCCCTGCTATGGGGGAATACTTTGGGATGGAACTCCCCCACTCCAGAATTGGAGGTGGCTTCCAGGCCAATTTACGCCCAATCCCAGGTAACAGGATGCTTCCAAAATGGCTCAGAACAAATCACAGGAAAAAGAAGATTGCGTTCCATCCCCCTTAAAACAACTTCTTCCATGGGGGAATATTTTGGGATGGCACTACCACACTGCAGTAGTGGAGGCAGATTCCTGGCCAATGTATATCCGCTCCCACCTACTGGGATGCTTCTGAAATGGCTCAGAACCAATCATGGGAATAAAGAGATTGCATTCTATCCACCTTACCACATCTCCTGCCATGGGGAAATATTTTGGGATGGCACTAACCCACTCCAGAAGTGGAGGCGGCTTCCAGGCCACTCTACAGCCATTGCTAGCTAATGGGATGCTTCCGAAATGGCTCAGAAACAATTACAGAAAAAAAGAGATTATGTATGATGTGCCATAACACATCTCCAGCCACGGAGAAGGATTCTGGCCTGGTACAACCCCTCTCCAGTAGTGGAGGCGGCTTCCAGGCCATTGTATGGCCACTCCCAGCAAATTGGAGGCCCCTGAAATGGCTCAGAACCGCTCACAATCCAGAGTAGAATGCATTAAGTACACCTTTCCACATCTCCTGTCATGCTAGAGGATTTGGGATGGTACAATGCCGCTCCAATAGAGGATGTGGCATCCTAGCCACTCTATGGCTGCTCCCAGCTAATGGAATGCTTCTAGAATGGATCAGAAAAAATCACACACAAAAAAGCCATTGCATTTGATCTGCCATAATAGAGCTAATGCCACTTTGAGGATTCTGGCCTGGCACCATGCAGCTCCCATAGGGGAGGTGGCTTCAAGGCAACAGAATGGCCATTCAAATCAAATGGTGTGCTTTTGACATGGATCAGAAACATTCATAGGAAAAAAGAGAATGTGCTCCATGCAATTTGCCTCATCTCCTGCAACTGGGGAATATTACAAGATGGCTCAATGTCACTCCCCTAGGGGTGGTGGCTTCCTGGCCACCATACCACTACTTCCAGCTAATTGGTTGCTTATAAAATGGTTCAGATCCAATCAAAGGAAAATGGAGTATTTGTTCAATGTACCTCACAGCATTTCTTGTTATGGGGGTTGATCCTGGCCTGGACCAACCCTGCTCCCATAGTGGAGGGGGTTTTTGGGCCACCAGACAGCTGCTCCCATAGTGGAAGGGTCATCCTGGCCACTGTGTGGCTGCTCCTAGCTAATGGGATGCCACCAAAATGGCTCAGAACAAATCACAGAAAGAAGAGATTATGTGTGATCCACCATAACACATCTCTCCAGCCATGGAAGTGGATTCTGGCATGGCACAACCCCTCTCCATTTGTAGAGGCGGCTTCCGGGCCACAGTACAGCCACTCCCAGCAAATTTGATGCCTCTGAAATGGCTCAGAACTGCTAACAAGAAAGAAGAGAATGCACTAAATCCACCTTTCCACAACTCCTGCCACTCTGAAATATTTTGGTATGGCACAATGCCACTCTCCTTGTGGTGGTGGCTTCCCAGACACCTTACCACCACTCACAGCTAATGGGTTTCTTCCAAAATAGCTCAGAACCAATCACAGGCAAAAGGAGAATTTGGTCGATGGACCTTACTGCATTTCCTGGTAAGGGGGAGGATCCTGGCCTGGCACAACCCTGCTCCCATAGTGGAGGGGGCTTTTGGTCCACTGGACTGCTGCTCCCAGATAATGGGATGCTTCTGAAATGGCTCAGATACAATCAGAAGGAAAAGGAGATTGCATTTGATCCACCTTAGCACATCTCCTGCCATAGGGGGATATTTTGGGATGGCACTAACCCAATCCAGAAGTGGAGGTGTCTTCCAGGCCACTGTATGGCCACTCCCAGCTAAAGGGATGCTCCCAAAATGGCTCAGAACCACTCAAAGAAAATATGAGAATGGGTTCAATGCACCTTACCATATCTCCTGCCATGGGAGAATATTTTGGGATGGCACAATGCCACTCCCATATTGGAGGTGGCATCCTGGCCACTGTATAGCTGCTTCCAGCTCATGGGATGCTTCCAAAATGGCTCAGAAAATATCACATGGAAAAAGACCATGTGTTCAATCTGCCATACCACATCTCTTGTAACGTGGGAGGATTCTGGCCTGGCACCATGCAGCTCCCATAGTGGAGGGGGCATCCGGGGAACCATATGGCCCTTCAAATTGAATGGGATGCTTCTGAAATGGCTCAGAACCATTCAGAGAAATAAAGAGAATGCATTCCATTCACCTAACCTCATCTCCTACAAAGGGGGAATATTTTAGGATGGCACAATGCATCTCCCGTAGCGATGGGGGATTCCTGGCCACCGTACCACCAGTCCTAGCTAATTGGTTGCTTCCAAAATGGCTCAGAACCAATCATAGGAAAAAATACATATCATTCGATGCACCTTACCGCATTTCCTGCCTCGGGGGAGGATTCTGGCCTGGCACAACACTGCTCCCATAGTGGAGGGGGCCTTTGGGCCACCAGACTTCTGCTCCCAGATAATGGGATAGTTCTGAAATGGCTCAGAATCACTCACAGGAAATAAGAGAATGTGTTCAATGCACCTTACCATATCTCCTGCCATGGGAGAGTATTTTGGGATGGCACAATGCCACTCCCATAGAGGTGGCCTCCTGGCCACTGTATAGCCGCTTCCAGCTCATTGGATGCTTCCAAAATGGATCAGAAAATATCACATGAAAAAAGACATTGCATTTGATCAGCCATACCACATCTTCTGCCACATGGGAGGATTCTGGCCTGGCACCACACGGCTCCCAAAGTGGAGGGGGCATCCGGGCCATTGTATAGCCCTTCACATCGAATGGGATGCTTCTGAAATGGCTCAGAACCATTCACTGAAATAAAGAGAATGTGTTCCATCTACCTTACCTCATATCCTGCAATGGGGGTATATTTTTGGATGGCACAGTGCTGCTCCCATAGGGTTGGTGCATTCCTGGCCACTGTACCACCCCCCCCCCCCAGCAAATTTTTAGTTCCAAAATGGCTCAGAAGCAATCACAGGAAAAAGGAGAATTCATGCAAAGCACCTCATGGCATTTCCTGGTACAGAGGAGGATCCTGGGCTGGCATAACCCTGATTCCATAGGGGAGGGGGTTTTGGACCACAGGAGAGATGCTCCCAGAAAATGGGATGCTCCCCAAATGGTTCAGAACCAAACACAGGAAAAAAGAGATTGTGTTCCATCCACCTTAGCAAATCTCCTGCCATGGGGGAATATTTTGGGATGGGAAAATGCCACTCCCACAGGGGTGGCATTGTCCTGGCCATCATCCCGCCTCTCCCAGATAATTGGTTACTTCTGAAATAGATCAGAACCAATCACAGGTAAAAGAGATTGTATTCCATCACCTTTACCACATCTTGTGCCATGGGGGAATATATTGGGATGGCACTACCACACCCCGGAAGTGGAGGCAGATTCCTGGCCAATGTATGTCTGCTCTCACCTATTGGGATGCTTCTGAAATGGCTCAGATCAAATCACAGGAAAAAAGAGATTGCATTCTGTCCACCTTACCACATCTCCTGCCACAGAGAAATATTTTGGGATGGCACTTCCGTACTCCAGAAGTGGAGGTGGCTTCCAGGCCAAGGTATGGCCCTTGCAAGCTAATGGGATGCTTTTGAAATGGCTCAGAAACAATCACAGGAAGAAAGAGACTGCATTCCATCCACCTTGCCACATCTGCTGCCATGGGGGAATATTTTGGGATGACACAACTCTGGGCCTGTAGAGGAGGCTGCGTCCTAGCCACTGTATGGCTGCTCACATCTAATAGGATGCTTCCAAAATGGATCAGAAAAATACCACATGAAAAAAGCCATTTTGTTACATCTGCCATAATACATCTACTGCCACATCGATGATTCTGGCCTGGCACCATACAGGTCCAATAGTGGAGGTTTATTCCAGTCCACCATATGTCACTTCAAATCTAATTGGGTGCCTCTGAAATGGCTCAGAACCAGTCACAGGAAAAAAGAGAATGTGTTCCATCCAATTTACCTCATCTCCTGCAATGGGGGAATATTACAAGATGGCACAATGCTATTCCCATAGGGGTGGCAGCTTCCTGGCCACCGTACCACCTCTCTTGTCTAATTGGTTGCTTCTAAAATAGCTCAGAACCATTCAAAGATAAATGCGATTGCGTTCCATAACCTTTACCACATCTTCTGATATGGGGGAATATTTCAGGATGGCACTACTGTACACCAGAAGTTGAGGCATGTTCCAGGCCACGATATGGCCCTTGCCAGCTAATGGGATGATTCTGAAATGTCTCAGAGAAAATCACACAAAAAAAGAGATTGTGTATGATCTGCCATAACACATCTCCAGGTATGGGGGAGGATTCTGGCCTGGCACAACCTCACTCCAATAGTGGAGGCAGCTTCCAGTCCACTCTTTGGCCACTCCCAGCAAATTGGATGCCTCTGAAATGGCTCAGAACCACTCACAGGAAAGAAGAGTATGTGTTAAATCCAACTTTCCTCATTCTCTGCCATGCTGGAATATTTTGGGATGGCACCATGCTGCTCCAATAGAGGAGGTGGCATCCTATTCACTCTATGGATGCTCCCAGTCAAGGGAATGCTTTTAAAATGGATCAGAAAGAATCACATGAAAAAAACCATTGCCTTTGATCTGCCATTATACAGCTAATGCCACTTTGAGGATTCTGTCCTGGCACCACGCAGCTCCCATAGTGGAGGTGGCTTCAAGGCAAATGAACAGCCCTTCAAATCTAATGGGGTACTTTTGAAATGGATCAGAACCATTCAGAGGAAAAAAGTAAGTGCTTTCCATCCAATTTACGTTATCTCTTGAAACTGGAAAATATTACAGGATGGAACAATGCAACTCCCATAGGTGTGGTGACACCCTGGCCACAGCACCACTTCTCCCAGCTAATTGGTTGCTTCTAAAATGTCTCAGAACTACTCACAGGAAAAAAGAGAATGTGTTTGATGGATCTTACCACATTTCCTGCCACAGGAAGGATCCTGGCCTGGAAAAACCCTGCTCATTTAGATGAGGTGGGATTTGGGGCAAAAGATGGGCACTCCCACGTAGTTGAATGCTTCCAAAATTGCTCAGAAAAAATCACAGGATAAAAGACATTGCCTTCCATCCCCCTTACCACATCCCCTGCCACGGGGGAATATTTTGGGATTGCACTACCCCACTCCACAAATGGAGGCAGATGCCTGGAAAATGTACAGATGCTCCCAGCTAATGGGATGCTTCTGAACTGGCTCAGAACAAATCACAGGAAAGAAGAGGTTGCATTCCATCCCCCTTATCGCATCTCCTGCTACATGGGAATATTTTGGGATGGCACTACACTACTCCAGAAGAGAAGGCAGCTTCCAGGCCAATGTACGGATCTTCCAAGCAAATGGGATACTTGTGAGATGGCTCAGAAACAAACACAGAAATAAAGAGATTATGTATAATTGGCCAGAACACATCTCCAGCCATGGGGGATGATTCTTGCCTTGCACAACCCCACTCCAGTAGTGGAGTAAGATTCAGAGCCAATCTAGGGCCTCTCCCAGCAAATTGGATGCCTCTGAAATTCCTCAGAACTGCTCAAAAGAAAGATGAGAATGTGTGTGAAACACCTAACCATATCTCCTTACATGGGGGAATATTTTGGGATGGCACAATTCTGCGCCCATAGAGGAGGTCGCATCATAGCCACTGTATGGCTGCTCAGAGCTAATGGGATGCTTCAAAAATGGATCAGAAAACATCACACAAAAATAGCCACTGCATTTGATCTGCCATAAAATATCTCCTGCCACATTGAGCATTCTGGCCTGGCACCACGCAGCTCCCATAGAGGAGGCGGGTTCCGGTCCACTCTATGGCCACTCCCAGCAAATTGGATGCCTCTGTAATGACTCAGAACAGCTCAAAACAAAGATGAGAATGTGTGTGAAACACCTAACCACATCTGCTATGGGGGAATATTTTGGGATGGCACAATTCCGCGCCCATAGAGGAGGCTGCATCATAGCCACTGTATGGCTGCTCAGAGCTAATGGGATGCTTCCAGAATAGATCAGGACTAAACCACACAAAAAAAGCCTTTGTGTTACATCTCCCCTAATACATCGCCTACCACATTGAAGATTCTGGCCTGGTACCATGCTGGTCCCATAGTGGAGGTTTTTTCTGGGCCACCATATGACACTTGAAATCCAATGGGGTGCTTTTGAAATGGCTCAGAACCATTCACAGTAATAAAGAGAATGCATTCCATTTATTTTACCTTATCTCATGAAATGGGGGAATATTATAGGATGGTGTAGTGGGACTCCAGTATTAGTGGAGGTTTCCTGGCCACCATTCCACCACTCTGAGATAACTGGTTGCTTCCAAAATGGCTCAGAACCACTCACAGAAAGAGAATGTGTTCTCTGTACCTTACCATGTCTCCCGCCATGGGGCAGGACTCTGGCATGGCACAGCCATGCTCCCATAGTGGAGGTGGCATTTGGGCCACCGGAAGGCCACTCCCAGCTAATGGGATGATTTCAAAATGGTGCAGAACCAATCACAGGAAAAAAGAGATTGCATTCCATTCACCCTACCACATCTCCTGCCATGGGGGAATATTTTGGGATTTCACAACCCTACTCCCGAAGTGGAGGTGGCTTCCAGGACACTGTAGGGCTTTTCCTAGCTAATGGGATGTTTCTAAAATGGCTGAGAAACAATCACAAAAAAAGAGATTGTGTTCCATTCACCTTACCACTTCTCCTGCCATGGGGGAGTATTTTGGGATGGCACTACCCTACTCCAGAAGTGGAGGCAGCTTCCAGGCCACAGTACGGCTCTTCCAAGCAAATAGGATTCTTTCAAGATGGCTTAGAAACAATCACAGAAAAAAAGAGATTACGTATAATCTGCCAGAACTCATGTCCAGCCATGGGGGATGATTGTGGCCTCGCATAAAACCACTCCAGTAGTGTAGTCGGATTCAGATCCATACTAGGGAGTCTCCCAGCAAATTGGATGCCTCTGAAATGGCTCAGAACTGCTGATTGATGCACAAAAGTTTTTAGTTTTGATGAAGCCCAACTTATCAGTTATCTTGTCTGTGTTTCTGGTGTCACAGGGAAACGGTGCTGCTCGCACGCCCCCTGCTTGTCCCTGTGCGCCACTGCGTCCTCCTGCGCCCTGCTCTGAGCTTCCGGGGGGCAGAAATCCAGCAGAGGCGGACCCCCTACAGGCCGCCTCCTGGACCAGGACAGCAGGGACACTGCCACGCAGAGGACCACGTGGAAACCAGGAGAGCGGCTCAGAGCGCGGGCGACTGGGAAGGGAGGAAGCTGGGACCGACACCACCAGGAAATCACTGTCCTTGTCAGCTCAGCCGGGGTCCCCTATAGGCCTTCGGGACAAAGAAGGAAGCGACTGTTGCAGGAAGGCCCCGGGCCACCGGAAGGCAGAGCACCAGGGCCCCGAACAGCTCACTTGAGACCTGCCAGTACCACTGTGGAGCTCGGGTGCCCAGCGGAGCCCTCTGAACAAGGATCCCAGCGGGGCATCACTGTGGCCCCAGGAACAAACCATCAGGTAACCGGGAAATGGCAGGGTCCTCCTACGCAGAGGAGTCCAGAGTGGTTGATGGCGATGCTCTGCCCTCTGGGGAGCCTAGGTCCCCACCTTTGCTCTGAGCTGTGCCAGGCCAGCATTCTCTCAGTTTTCCTGGAAGCTAAACCTCTTCCAAACAAAAGTTAACCAACAAATTAAAAGACCTGAATTTAACAAGCAAAAGTTCAGGGTGTGATTTCTACGGTGACTATGGAAAAAAAAGAAACCGGATACATCACTCCTAACTGCAAGAGAAAAGGAAAAGTCAGGCGTGGTGGTGCTTGCCAGTAATCTCAGATCCTGGATGCTGAGGCAGGAGGACCACTATGATTTTGAGACCAATCTGGGCTTCTGAGCAAGACCTACACACACACACACACACACACTCTCACGCTCTCTCCCTCTCCCTCTCCCTCTCTCTCTCTCTCTCTCTCTCTCTCTCTCTCTCTCTCTCTCTCTCTCTCTCTCTCTCTCTCTCTCCTCTCTCCTCTCTCCTCTCTCTCTGTGAAAAAGAAAAATTGAGGTAAATTACTTCTGAGGAAATAACAAAAAGGTTCAAGCCTACTTAGAGTAAGCAAGACAGAGAGGAAGACAGAATAAGGTGGTAGAAATAAGCACGAATATATGAAGATATTCTCTTTATGCTATGCATCCTCACAATACTGGCAGAGCTGGGGCCCCTGGCAACCTCAGCACATGATCTCAGCGCAGGGCTCTGCTGCCCTCCGGTGGCCGCTCGGTGTCACTGCACGCCCCACCTGCTCCAGTCCCAGGAGAGAGCTCCCGCTTGGGAAGCTGACCAGCAGGGATACATGCCCCTCCACCTGCAGGGTTGCCCTCGTGTGCCTCTCCCTCGGGGATAGTTTATAGCTACCTGTCCCCAGAGCCTCAAGCACTCACAAGCCGCCTCTGGGAGGTGATTGCCTCATGGGCGTGGTACACCTGGGTTGTCAGGAGGTGGGATCTGGGCCAAGAGAAATCACCTGGTGCAGGGCCTGGAAGCCTTCATCTTGCTCCCTCTGCTCCCTGGACTCTTTGCTTTCTGTCTGCCAGGCCCCTCTGCCATGCCGCGCTACTTTTGAGCTGCTGACTAGGACTGAAACCTCTACAAAGTGCGAGCCAAGATAAACCTCTCCTCATTTAACTTGTGTGTGTCTGGTATCATGTCTCAGTGACCAAGTCACTCCCCTCGAGGTCCTGCCCTTGACACCTGCATGGCACGTGAGTGACACCTCTCGGAGGCAGATCCAACCTTGACTCTTGGGGAGTTTCTGGAGACGTGGTGGGGCAGCCCCCGGTGAGTCCTGGATGGGTCTAGGCCCCTGCCCCAGGTGTGTGGTCAAAAAGTGTAGAGTATGCGGGTGCAGGAGTGGGGGTGCCTGTGTCCAATGCTCGCAACAAGGCCCCGGCAGCTTCCCAGCCGGACCTGTGACCACCTCAGCCTGAGGGTGTGGGCCCACCTGAGCCACACTAGAGCTCCTGACCTGGCAAGACCCATGGGCCCTGATCCTTCCACAAGGTCTAGAAAGGCTTGATCAGTCTCAAGGAGGGCCTGACTCCCCTGGTGCTCATCCACCACACAGCACCCAGTCATGTCCTGTCCTCATGGAATTTCTCCCACAGCTAGCAAGTGTGGTCCATTGTGACCTCACTTGTGTGTAGGGGTGTCTTAGTCTTCAAGCTGCAGTCCTTCTGCCCCAAGATCTGTGCTGCTTTGCTGATCTCAAGACACTGACAGTATTGCTTGCTATCTTTTCAGGGCCTGGTCGTCTCCATGGCAAAAGTCTTTGGCCATTCATAGCCATGTCCATCCGTTGCCTCAGCCTTTCTCTTTAGCCATAGCAAGTGTCCTACCAGAGTTTATTCAGCCTTAGTTAGTCCACTTTATCTTGCTCCTTTTCTTCCTCATAGGCACAACAGGCATTGGGTTCTCCCATCCCAACAGCAGCATATGCATCCTTTTCAAGTGGAATAAATTTTAAAGTGATTTTTTAATAATGTCACCCATAATTCATTCTTCTGTTATGGCCGAATTTGGGGCCCATATCATTTAACAATATTTCAGGCTAAAAATAATAAATAAATTTGAAAGCTTTAAGTAACAAAAAGCTGGTTTGTTTGTTCATTTCTGACATCTGACTTCAGGAAGGATTTAAAAACTTCCAGCATTCACTGTGTTGTTCTCCTTCCTCAGACCTGGCTCCACTTCTGGGTTCTTAGGCAAACCTTCTCTTAGCTATTCCAGGCTCCCCTTGGGCTGTAGCAGCTTTCAGATGATTTCCCAAGATGAGAAGACTTGCATTTCCATCATTTCAAATAACATTCTTAACGTTTGTTCTGATTGGCCTTTTGGAAATGATTTATTCATAACCAACCTGTACAACCAAGGAAATGACCGTCCTTATTTGGTTTAATCCAAAAAAATCCACTCCTGAAAGTACAGATTTGAGGTCTTGGGTTGAAGTGAAGGTGTTCTCCCAAAATAAGCTAGGATGTTCCTACAACTATGCATGACAAAAAGTGTCTGTTACAGGGTTTCAACTGTCCCTGGGCATAAATGTACACATCCAATCCTATTCCTAAGACAATATGTTGCCTAAATCCTCACCCAATACAGTCCCAGCTTCCATTCTTTGTTGCATTTCTAATTCAAAAATTTAGGTGTGAAACACATGTCACATACACATCCTTGACTTCCACACCTGATTCAGTCTGAGATCACCTAAGCTGAAATAGCCCTGATATCCACACTATTCTTGATTATCACTATTAAATGCTTATGTGAAATTCATATCTACTGGTGATGCAGGTACAAGTGACCAAAGGAGAAATGAGGAAAGAAACACAGTTGAGAAACCCATTTGTGCACTTATTCCATAGTTATTAATACTTCAAGGACCAAACTAATACTGCAAACAAAACACGGTATTGGAGAAAAACATTAAAATAAAGACTCATCATCAGTCCTAAACTCCCATTCTGTGCATCATAATGTACATTACTGAAAAGAAAATTGTCTTCAATAAATTGTAAGGTTTTATGCTCTAAATATTTCATAGATTTCTTATAACAATTCTAGATCGCTTATCAGAAATTGCATCCTTTTATGGAAACTACAGGTTATGGATTGTATCTGGATGTCACCCTCAAGCTACTTGCACCCAGAGGTGAGGGCTTACAGAGGGTGATTGGGTGATGGGGGTGCTATACCAGGCTTGGTGTTAGGATGGTTGGAAGAGGTGGGTCAGCGGGGGTGTGACCTGGGAGGGTGTATCTTGCTCCCTGGCCCACACTTTACCATATGCCTCCTGGCCACCACCAGGCAAGCAGCATTTCTATCAGTATGCCCCTCTGACATGCCATCCTGCCATCCTGGAACTAGCTAACTATGAACTGAAATGTGAGCTAAAACAAACCTCTCTTCCCTTAATGTGTAGTGTTGAGTATTGTGTTCAGGGACAAGAAAGTGAGTGATACAGATGTTGGTACAAGAAGTCTGGTCACTGCAGTGACTGTACCTCACCAGGTGGTTCAGAGGCCTGTGGAAGTGGTCCATAGCAGTTTGGAAAGGTTTGGAGATGCCAGCTGGAGAAGCAGCCCTAGAATGCTATAATCTGAGCTTGATGGAAGATTCTGGTCAGAGCTCAGAAGACCAGAGTGCAGATAGATTGCAGATAAGAAAGGCCAGACTTAGGAGGTTTCAGTTGAGAAGAAGGATGCAAGTGGCAGTTGGATCCAGGCCATGTGTGTTGTGCTCCAGCAGAAAATATGACTATATTGTGTTCATGTCCTGAGATTTGTGTGAGACTGATACTAAGGGTGGAAGAATCATCTGATGGAGAAAATATCAAGGTAGCCTAAATATCAGGCTGTAGCATGGATGTTGCTTGCTACTTTAGCCAGGTTTGTGCTGAAAATGAGGAGCAAAAACCCATTTTAAAACTTTTCAGTTTCCCCCAAAAAGAAAGGGCTGTAAAGATGGAGCAATGGAGAGCCTGGTTGATCAAAGATTAGCATTAAAAAGAATCCAATTACTTTACAATAGGACAAGGGAAAAGATACCTTGAAGACATAAAAGGAACCCACAAGGCCCAACCTTTCCAAGGCTCACAGTTGCAAAAGGGAAAGACTTTATTTTGAGAGGAGAGCCCCAGGGCACCCTGCTTGAGAAGGGCCACCTCAGTGGGTTCCCTGGGATTCATTCAGTTCACAGTGCTCAGGCATCCAGGCACATGGATGCTTCTGCAGCCATGATGCAAAAAGGCCTTAGTGCTTGGAGCCAGTGGTAGAACTTTTTGTCATCTACAGGGTGCTGTTTTCACAGGTATGCAGAACACAAGAGTTGAGTCAGGAAGACTTCCACCCAAATTTCAAAAGAAGGCCTGGCAGGCCAGGTTGGGTGTCCCTGAGAGGGCAGTGCATGAAGCTGTGAGAGTTAAACCAAAGGTGCACTGGAGAACCCAGGATGAGGGTGCAGTCAGGGACATGGAACACCTGAGGAAAGCCATGCACCCAAACATGTAACCCTCATCTAATCAGGAAGGAAACATCAGGAAAACTTAAATTTAGGGACATTCTATAAGATATCAGATCAGTCATCCTCAAAACTGTCAGCTCATACAAAACGAAAAAAGGAAAAGTTGTGAAAATATCAGTCAAGAGGCATCTGAGGGATGCAATAATGAAATGCAATGTGGCAGCCCAGATGGGACTGCAGATTGTTGTGGAAAGCAAGGGGTGAAGGTGGATTTTAGTTAGTAATTATACATCAATATTTGCTCACTACTTATACAGGATGTACTAGACTAATGTATGACATTAATAACAGGAAATAGAACTCTGTTGCTATCTTAATTTTATATAAATCTAAAACTCATAATATATATGCTGTACTGTGAGTTGTTGTTTTTTTGGTTTTTTTGGTTTTTCTTTCTTTTGGTACTGGGGATTGAACTCAGGACCTTGTGCTTGTGAGGCAGGCATGGTGCCACTGAGCTAAATCCCCAGCCCTTCAAGCTCTATTATGTACATGTTGCCACTCTTCAAATGATTGTGAACCGCACAATAAAAATAAACAAAAATATAAACTGCAGGCCTAATTTCTAACACTGAATCTCCCACCCTCAGCTGTAATATAACCCTAAATCTAATCCTAAACCTCCACCAAATCCCAACAAAAACCGCAACCCAAACTGCACCTTGCCCCTTTATCCTAAGCCACTTCCTCACCCTAACTGTAGTGGAACTTTGAGGATGTGACCTCACTTCCTTGGTATTAGAACCCAATGAAGCTGGGCACACTTCTGAAGCTGTCTCCTGTCCTGACCCCTTGGAGGGAGACAGTGAAGAGGGGAGGATGAATTGTTGCTGTTTTCCCACTTTCTGAAGGTCTAGCCACAGAAAGGACCGCAATCCAAGCCTTTTCTGACCTTGGCTCAGCTCTTGCTGCAGATGTTTCCAGCTAATGGTCAAGAGGAACCCACAAGTAAGAGAGACAGCCCAGTGCCTGTCCTGGCCATCAGCCCCAGCCATGACCTCTCATGGGCAGTGCTTCCCCCTCGGGCTCGGTATGTGAGGGGCCTGCTTGGACAGGGGCAGGCTGTTAAGTGTCAGAGCTCTGTCACACCCCCCTAGCCCCCACCTCATGGCTGGAAGTACAGCAAACATTGCGGACTGCTAGGGTACAGATTGTTGTGGACTAATTTGCTTGGAGGCCCAGCTCCGAGCGCTCAGGTGCACGGGGTTTTGTGCCTGCCTCACTCAGAAAGGAACATCAGTGTGAAGTGGAAACCCATGTTAGCATTAGCCTCATGGGACAAAGTCAGCCAATGCTAGGACAGTCACAGAGGGCTTGGGGTGGGGTCAGCTTTCCTGTAGACAGAGGGACAGAGGACCACACAAGACACGATGCTGTCTCAGAGAGGCAGGGTGCAAGAAAAGCCTGGGCCTCTGACTCTGCTGCTCACTCGTCTTTCCCCAGCACCACCTCTCCCATTTTGGAAACCTGGTCTGAATGGCACCATCCACCAGACATTCCCCAAATCAAGATCAAAAAGGCCGGCTTGCAAGTGAACTCACCTGGAGCAGACATGGAGCCTCCCTTGTGCCTTGCACTTGCTCAGGTGGAATATCTAGAGCCCCATGAGGCTGAAACAGATGGTGAGGGCCACAGCAGTCCAGAAGGCTTTCATGGCTTTTGGTTGGGCATTGGAATCCCCCAAATGGCCAGGATGTCTTTTCTATGCTCTGCAGGGAACTGGCAAGTGACCAACGCTGCTGAGCTTTCCTCCTTCTAGCTCTGGCTCCACATCCAGAACACCATGGGCCTGCTCTGCAGCCAGAGCCAGCACCAGAGAAAGAGCCTCCTCTGGAGACAGGAGAGAAGCGGAAGCCAGCTCCACAGCACTCCTACCTCTCTGCTGCCACTGACAAGGACAGGTCCTTGCAGAAGGTGCTCTTAGCCTTCTCTCCCAAGCTTCTGGCAGAGCAGCTGACCTTGATGGATGTGGTGAGCAGCTGGGTTCTGTGGGGCAGGGTGGGAGCTGCCCATCCTTCTCACACTGGTCTCAGTCCTAACATTCCCAGATTACCAGATCAAAGTTCCTTCTTCTACCAACTGCATCACCTATAGCGTCTCTCAGCCCCAAGCCACTCCTGTTCTTGTGTAGAGGTTGACAGTAGAGACAGGCCACTCACTTGCCCACTTCACACAGTGACTATGATGTCAACTGAGATTGGACAATTGGGAAACAGGGTGGGGACTCAGACCAACTGGCAGAGGAGGGTGTGCACTGAGGTGCAGGCAGGAGCATGTGTCACCTTGCCATCATCCCAGGGGACCTGGCCAGCCTTATCACTTTGTAGGCATTTGAGATTCACAGGTTCTACAGCAGACACCCACACAGAGCCCCCAGTCATAGCTGTCCCAGGAAATGTGCCACTGACCTGGACAAAGGAGAGGGCAGGAGAGGTTGGAAAGCAGACAATACCTCAGAATGAGTAGGACTGAGATGTCTGTTACTGCTGGAGGTTTGGGAGGATGGACAGGGAAAAATGCCACTGATTTTCACATCAGTTCTAGGCCCTGGGTCATGAGTTGGGCATCACTAGTGGGTAGTGGAGAAACCCCAGATATTTGCAGAAGTCTCTGTCCATATCTACAGCTTCCTGATCTCCAACTGAGGCCACAGCCACCTGCCCATGGATGGCTGAAGCCATTGACTATCTGGGGTGGATTCTGCCCATGTGACGCTGTCTTCCTCCACAGGAGCTGTTCAAGAAGGTGGTGCCCTGGGACTGCCTGGGCTCCATCTGGACCCAGAGAAACAAAAAGGGCAAAGAACATCTGGCACCCACCGTTTGGGCCACCATCACACATTTTAATCACATGGCCAGCTGCATGATCACCTCCTGCCTTGGGGGTCCCAGCACAGGGCTGGAGACAGGGCCAGGGGGGTGGAGCATTGGATCCAGGTGGCCAGGGTGAGTGGTGAGAGGGTGCTGGCAGTTTCCTCTGCAGATCTACAATCTGCCTCTTCTCCTCCATCAGCTCTTGGGACCTGAGGCTTTTTGCTAAGATGTTGCCTGATCCCTAGTGCCTCCCTGTCATGGAGACCCTGACCTAGACTCATAGGTCATGTGGTGTGGTGGGTGCTGTCATGTGATCTAAGCTTCTTTGAGTTTAACTAAAATCTTCCTCCATGAAAGATAACCTATTTAATAAATGGTGTTGGAAAAACTGGATTTCAACCTGCCAAAGATTAAAACTAGACCCATACCTACCACCATGCATTAAACTAAGATCAAAGTGGATTAAAGATATAAATATTAAGACAGAAACACTAAACTTGCTGGAAGATAAGTTAGGTAGAACTCTGGAAGACATTGGCATAGGAAAAGACTTCACGAACAAAACCTCAGCAGCACGGGAACTAGCAGAAAGAATCAACAACTGGGATCTCATCTTATTAAAAAGCTTTTGCACTGCAAAAGAAACCACCAACAGAGCTAAAAGACAACCTACAATATGGGAAAAAATTTTAGCAGCTGTACCTCAGACAAAGGACTACTATCCAGAATATATAAAGAATTGAAAAAAATCAGACCACCCCAAATTCACAGACCCAATTTAAAAATGGGCATCTGAAATGAACAGACATTTCTCAGACAAAGAAGTAAAAGCAGCAAACAAATATATGAAAAAATGTTCAACATCACTGGTCATTCGAGAGATGCAGATGAAAACAACACTGAGATTCCACCTCACCCCAGAAGGAATGGCTGCTATCATGAAATCAACCAATGACAAATGCTGGCAGCGGTGTGGGGAGAAAGGAACCCTTCTCCATTGTTGGTGGGGGTGCAGACTGACTGGTGCAACTACTGTGGAAATCAGTATGGAGATACCTCAAAGAACTAGGACTAGAGGTCCCATTTGACCCAGCTATTCCCCTGCTGGGTATCTTCCCAAAAGAATTAAAAGAATCATACCACAGCAATATATGTGCACCCATGTTTATAGTGGCACAGTTTGTAATAGCTAAAGCTTGGAAACAGCCCAAATGCCCATCAACTGGAGACTGGATAAAGAAGATGTGGGGTTTTTTTTTTTTATAAAATGGAGTACTATTCAGCCATAAAGAATGAGAAACTAGAGACATTTATAGCAAAATGGATGCATATGAAGGCCATACTTTCAAGTGAAATAAATAGGACACACATGTGTAGATACTGAATAGTTTCTCTAGTGTGAGAAACTGAAAGTATAAACAAGGGTTAAAATGATTAAAATGAATAATTGATAATTTGAAATAGGAAAAAAGGTCCAAAGACGAAGGAGTGACGGGAGGGGAAGGGGAAAGGAAAAGAGGGAAAGGAAAAACTATGAGAAAAGAAAAAAAAAAAAAGGAAACAAAGTCTATGTAAATAGGGAAGGGCAGGGGGGTGAAGGGTGCACAGGGAATGGGGAAAAAATAAGAACCAAGATACATCATGTACAGGTACAAGCACCCAATGACAAATGTAAATGAATTGTATACCTAAAATGTACCAATAAAAGAACTAAAAAATAAAATAAAATAAAATAAAATAAAAAATCTTCCTCCCTGAGAGCGCTGTCATTTGGGCCCAGTTAGTCCCTCCCATGGCTCCCTGGGTATCATCTCACCCAGGAGGGGAAAGGCAGCTGAGGTAGCTGAAACTGGAACAGGCTGATCTCCAACTGCCCCACCCCTACATGCAATGGTTTCCACCCTTCTCTCCGTAGGAGTGCCTAAGGCTCAGGAACTTCTCCTCACTGCATGTCATCATCTCTGCTCTGCAGAGCACACCAGTACATTGGCTGAGCAGCACCTGGGGAGAGGTATCCAGGTGGGCCTGGCTTTCTCCACAATGATACCAGGGCACACAAGGGCCAGTCTATTGTAATAGATCTGACTCTGCCTCCTACATGACCCTGGGAGGGGTTGGGAAGCCAGGAACACAGAGGGGAGCCATCACCTTGTAGGTGGGATCCCTAAGCTTCCCTGCACTCACTTCCCTGGGTTTCTAACTCAGGTTACTGTCTTAGTTTCTTTTCTCTTTGCTGAGACAAAATACCCCACATCCAAAGTTAAAGTAGCAAAGGTTTAATTTGCCTCACAGTTTGTAGAGTCAGTCTAAAGTTGGCCATCTCCAAGGAAGGGAGAATGGCAGAGGAAAATTGGAGAGGAGAAGCAGTTGACGGCAGGGTAAGGTAGGCCTAAGGAAGCAAAACAGCAAAGTAGTGAGGATGCAGGAAGCAGTAAGCAACAACAGCAGCCCTCTTTCTGTCCCTTCTATTCCATCCAGGATACACACTATTCAGGCGGGTCATGCCCACAGCCAGGGTGGACCTTCCCCATATGTACACCCCGAATTACACCAAACCAATGAGTGGACTCATTTAGTAACCACACCCCATTGATCCCAGCATCACACCCTCTGGATCCAGCCACCTCTCAGAAGCCTGACCTACCCCCACATGGGGCTCTGAGGGGATCTAGACACAAGTCATAAGAGTTATTTAACTGCCAGGCACAGTTGTACACAAGGGTCTTTCAAGTGAGCACTAGACAGCAATAGAACTGTTTGCCCAGCTGAAACCATAACTGCCAAACCTGACAAAATAGATGATCAGTGTAAATGGGCAGGGGACCCAGAGGGTCAAAGGAAAGGTCCCATCCCAGTCCTGTGGTTCTCATATGTTTTGTATGAACCCAGTTAGAATCGCTCATTCAGGCAGTTTGTGTCCTCTGGTCTCTCAAATAAAACAAATTTGAACTCACATACCTCCTATTATTCTGCAATTCCTCCTCACTGTTTCCCCTCTCAAACAGGACAAGCTTCAAAAGTTTTGATAAGTTGTGTGCCCAGGACAGTTCAGAGAGCAGGAATCTGCTCAGGAAGGTAAATTGGAGCTGGGATCTGGGCTGAAAGTGTGTGAAACAGAAGGAAAGGGGTGAAATTGGAAGAGGTTCTGTGCCAGATACAGTTGCTTTTCTCATTTGAAACTTGAGAAATTCCATTTCCATCTTCTGCAATCAGAGGACTGGCTGTATCTGTCCTTTTTTAAACTGAAGCCCTGGGGGCACATGAGGCTTAAGGGATGTTGCTGGGCTTTCCAGGAAGGGTGGATGAGCTGGCAGAATCAGCAGGTCTCTGGCTGCCATGCTGGTCCCTCCTGCTGGAAAGTGGCTTCCCCTATGCAGTGGTCTGGATGTGGTAAGGCTTCCTTACTTCAGCAACTTGGCCCACAATATTTTAGGAAATCAGGACCTGTTCATCTTCTATCTTCACTAATCCTCTGACATAAGGGGACACCCTGACTATAGCAGAGAAAGCCCATTGGGACAGGTGGTCAAGGGGAAGCTCAGCTCCTGTGCCAGTGGGTACACTTGGGACTGATTCATGTGTGTGCTGTCACTTCCCTCTGATTCTTTGCTCACACCAATGTGTCTTCAGATTCCTACTTCAGTGCCCAGTTGGCAGCAACATTGTCTCCAGAGGGATGTTAGAACTATTTTAAGGATGCATGTATTCAATAGTAGATCCTAACTGATCTGATCTCAGAGCCCATTTCCCAAGGAAATATGTCCACGTCACTCAGAGTTGATACCTTGGGACGTCACATTCTCTGTGGCTGAGCAGAGGCTCTGTCAAAAGAACTCCCTTGATGGATTCATAGGAGGAGGTGAAGTTGGGCATGACCTCCCATCTAGCTGTGGGGCAGAGATTGTGGGGGTCCAGGACAGGCAGGAACTTCTCAAATATGCTGTCTGAGACACGATGCTCTATTCCATTGTACATGGGCATGGCAGGGTCTCCAGACACTCATCAAGAGCTCAGAGGAGGGGACAGTGGTCAGGGTTGGTGCTGGGACATGGTGTGAAAGGAGCTGAGCTTTTACTTCCAGTTGGCGAGAGGAGCTAGCTTCCCTTATACTGCCCTGGGAAAGTCACTGAGTCTTGCCCTGGGAAAGTCACCTCAGATTCCTCACCTAGAGAGAGGAAAAATAAATGCTTTGTGCAGGCAGCACAGTGTGGCAAGGAACGAAAGTTGGTTGAGGTGCTTTCTCCTGGATGCTCCTCAGAGTGGTGATGATGATTTCAACAATAATTATATAAAACGGAGATGCTGTGAGGCAGGTGTATATTGAGATGGGGAAGCACATTCTGGGTTTCCAGGCCACATACCCAGGGTGACAAACCAAGACAGCATGGGAGCTGGGATTGAGTGGACAAGCATAGTTGAGTAGTAACAGAGCTGTACCAGTTGACAGGAGCCAGCTGTGCAGGATCTCAGCTCAGGGAGACAGTTTTATAAGGGCAGAAAAGTCTCAACATCCCTGTCTAACCTGGCAGGAGGGGCTCTCCAAGAAGGCCACCCTGGAGAACAACCCCCAGTGAGCCCAGATGAGGCAGAAGAAGAAGAAGATGAGTGTCCAGTAGTAGGGAAGGTTCCAGGAGTCAGAGGACAGGAGAGCCCCCCTTCCTTCCAGGACATTCCACACCCAGAGGGCAGGGTGCCTTCCTCCAGCCTTTCCCTGCTGTGCTGGAGATGCCTCCATCAGAGAGGCCAAAGCAAGACCCTGGAAGGGCTGCACACAGAGCACATATGGGCTAGAGCTGGAGATGGGGACACCATCATGTGATACACACCAGTTATCCCCATGGAAGCCAGGCAGGGTGGCACGTGCCTGCAATCACAGCACTCTGGGAGGTGGAGGCAGAAGGATCACAAGTTCGTGCTGAGTTTAGGCAACTTAATGACTTAGCAGGTCCCTGTCCCTAGGTGAACAATAAAAAAGGCTGGGGATGTAGCATGGTGCAAAGGTCCTAGTTCCAGTCCTCAGTATGAAATAAGAAAATCAGCACCAGGGAGGTAACTTGGGGTGTTCAGTGTCACAGGAAGCCCAGCAGGAAGATGGGAGGGAGAGAATTGGAAGGACTTAGTTCAGAGTCCCAGAGGGGGCAGGAGACGGGTGTGTGCAGGTTCAGGGGGACTTCCATGCTCCAAGTGGGAGCGGGGCCGGGTGCTCATCATCTCCACCAGACGGCACAGGGTTCCATCCCCTTCCTTGGCACATTCCTCACTGACCTGGTGGTGCTGGACACGGCAATGAAGGATTACCTGGATGTGAGTGACCCTCAGGGCAGCAGTCTTGGGAACAGGATCCTGGGGCTTGGAAGGGAAGGCCCCTGTGTTGAACCCTCAGGTCCTGGCACTCGGCAACCTGCTATTACGAGGGAGATCCTCACACCTTCCCGTGGGTGCTGGAGGCTCCAAGTCCATCCTGCCTAGGGGTGAAGGACCCTCCACAATGACCCCAAGTTCCTCTTTTCCAAATCCTGAAGCTGTGGAGCTCCCTGGCTGCAAAGCTGCAGCAGCCCTTGACTGAGCTGGACTCAGTCTCTCCTTCAGCTGGCCTCCAAGGGAGGAGAGAGAAGGTGGGACCCTAAGGCCAGGAAGCACCTACATGGCCAGTACTCCCTTCCTCTCCAAGGCCTCAGTTTCCCTGTCTGACACCAGCAGCCATTTGCTTTTATGTCCCTCCACCTCAGCTCCCCCCTGCATCCTCTGCAGAGCCCAAACCTGCCCAGGGTCCTCCTCCTTCTCCATGCATTCCTGGTCCCAGGGGACCCTGCCACGATTCCAACAGGACCAAGGCTGGGGTGGGCTATTCATGGCTCAGTCTTTCTCATGTGCTTTTGCTATCTGCCTTGCAGGGGAATCTTGTCCACTTGGAGAAAATAAAGAAGGTAAGCAGCTGTGTCCTGCAGTTCCAGGAGGGTGGGAAGGCAGAATTCAGAAACCTCCTGGGCTGGATGCTCCTAGGGTTCACCCTCTGCACCTTTGCTTTCTTAGGAGGGTTTTGTACACACAGAAAGATGAAAACCATCCAGATGGAGCGTGTGCATAGGAGACTGGACACGACACGTGTACAACTACCTGAACATGGGGCAGTTTCAGCCCACGTCTGAGAATAGCTTAGGGCTCAGGTGGGATTGAGAGGATGAGGGGACAATTAAGGAAAAGCCCTGCAGACCAGCCCTGAACTCTTCCTTCCTTGCTCACAGCCCTCACGCCATGTCCAGTGCCAGCCCTCTCAGAACCCGTCTGTTCCTCTTGCTCCAGGAAACCACAACTCTTCAAGAGATACAGCTGTTCCAGGTGGCAGAGAGGAAATATAATTTTCAGTGTGAGGAAAACTTTGAGGTCTGGTTCCACTTGAGGGAGGGGCTCAGTGAGAATGAGAGGTGAGGCCAGGCAAGACTCGTGTGAAAGCCCAGGGATGGGGAGGCTCTCCCTGGCTGCTCACTGTGGAGAGCCTGTGGCCACGGCTCCAGTGTCAGCCACAGACCCTGCTGCAAGGTGGCTGCTGAGGCAGCGGGACTTGGTCTGCTGGGCAGGCACTGGGAGGGAGACTCCACTTGGGGGTCACCATAGATTCACAGATTCCTCTCTGTCCCACAGCTACAACCTGTCCTGCCTTCTGGAGCCCAAGCCCAGCAGGACAGCAGCACACTCAGGGACAGAAAGACTTCATCCTAAGCCTCAGGAACCCCTAAAGGCTCATACCATCAGGGTCAGACAGACTCAGCACTCAGTGAAGTCTGGGCTGTGAGCTCTCGAGACAGAGCTGGCTCTCATGTCCAGCTCCACTCTGACCAGCCTGGGATCAGGGTGGGGAATCTCACCACTGTTCCTCAAGCCCCATTGTCACCAATTTGATTTGCCCTTCCAAAGCCTTTTTCTTTTTTACATATCTTTAACTACTCTGCGCTTCTCTTGTTTCAGAGTGTTTTTATTGAAATTAATATAGATAAATTATACATTGTGTTTTATTCTTTTTTGTGATTTTTCTTACTTTAGGTCATATAGTCTATAGGTCACTATAGGTCAATGGAGGTCATTGCTTATGAATGTATTTCATTTTCTACTATTATTTTGATACTCCATCTATCTATCCATCCATCTATACCACTGTCATGAAATATCTTTACAACTTGAGGCCATTATAAACCCTGCGTTGAAGCCAGGTATGTGAGCTTCCTGCTCTTTTCCTTTGGGAGGTTTACTGGACCACATGTGGTGTCTGTCTCTCTTCTGTGTTTTCTTGGATGGGTTTTAGAATCCATGCTGGGGATTTAGCTCAGTGGTTACGCCACCTCCCTGGCAAGTGCAAGGACCCGAGTTCAATCCCTGGTACCAGGTACCAAAAAAAAAAAAGAATCCAGCCCCCACCCCTCTAGCACTACAGTGTCACCCTCTCTTTGCAGTGTTCCCATATTCATGATGTTTCAGCACTGCAGATCAGTTAAATCCTCAAAGAACACAGCCCAAGCTTCCACTGCAACAGGGTATCACCAGAGAAAAGGCATAAATGTTCATTGAGTATGCTAGGTCAAGCCCTTCTCCCGCTCTTTCAAAATTGGGCAGAAAAAAATATTTCCCAAATTACTTTAGAGGCACACTGTACCCTGGTACCTAAGCCAGACAAGGATGTACAGGAAAATTATAAGCCAACATCCCTCATAAAGATATATACAGAAATTCTAAACACAATTCTAGCAAGCTAAACTCAGCAGTATACTGCCAGAGCCATTTACATGATTGTGTGGAGTTTATCCCTGTGATGTCATGATGTCTGAACACATTCAAGTCGGGAAATGTGGCACCGCACAATAACAGAATAAAGGGGCAAACACCTAAACGGTCACCTCACCTGACGCAGAAGGAACGTGTGCTAACATTAGGTATCTTTTTATGATAAATGCTCTAAGCAAATCAAGTACAGGAATGGAAGTCAACACAATAGAGGTCATTGTCACAAGCCCACAGCTGGCATCACCCTCAGTGGTGAAAAGCAGAAAGCCTTTAAGGTGGGAAACAAGACAAGGATAGTCACCCTCAACACTGCTTCTCAGCACAAGGCTAGAAATGGGAAGCAGAGCAATGAAGCAAGAAAAAGAAATAAAAGCCATCCAGATAGAAAACTGCAGAGGAGAAGTTGGCACTTTTTAGACAGGATCAAATGCTATTAAAACAAATTCAGTGAAGTTGCAGGACACAAACCAACATACAAAGTCACACATGCAATGCACAAAAGAAATCAAGCAAACAATCTCTTTTATGAGCCACAAAAAAAGAAAATAGAAACTTAGTTGTCTCTTTTTGGGTTGGTTTTTTTTTTTTTTTGGTACTGGGAATTGAACTCATGACTTGCCCTTGCCAGGCAGGCGGCAGAACCACTGAGCTAAATCCCCGGCTCCCAGTCATCTCCTTTTGAGAAGGACTTATCTTGGTTTTGGGAGCCACTGTGGCTTCAGGATGTGGACAAACCTCTCAGTGCCATGGTGGCAGGAAGGAATTAAGGAGGGAGGGAGGGAGGGAGGGAGGGAGGGAAGGAAAGAAGGAAGGAAGGAAGGAAGGAAGGAAGGAAGGAAGGAAGGAAGGAAAGTACAAGGAGTCTTTCCCTTCATGCTTGACTTCCTGGCACAGAGGTTGGTCCATTTTCTGGCCCCCTCCCAGGGTGCTGGGGTCACCAGAATATTTACATCACTGAGCCAAATGGATGCTGGACTCAAGCCCTCTCTTTCTGTCCAAGCCCTGAAAGTCCAGTATAAACACATGCCCAGCTTTGGTGGGAGGTTCTCCACCCTTACAAGCTAGTGGGAAGTTTACATTGTTTTATTTGTTCTTCTTTTCAAAATTCCAGGCCTTGGACAATGAGCAGGGGCTTGTGGATGGATAGGATAAAGAAGGTCCGTGATAGCAATAATTTCCAGGGTAGCCCTCTTCCGATGTTGATATCAGAACTAGTATTGCTGGGGCCACTTGTCTATTCCTATGGACTGCCTCGGCCTCCCTGATCCCACCGAGGGGCATGTATGTGCTGGTTTGGCTCGATCCAGGCTCACCCGACCCCAAACCTCGCCCTGTTTTAGCACTTTGTTGTCACTGAGACACATTCCCTGACACCCACTGGAAGGAGCACAGATTTGTGGCCAACAGGGTCCCCTATGTGGGTCCCCAGCACAGGAGTCTTCAGCGGGGTGCCCGGGCACTAGGTCTCCAGGGTGTTCACACGCACCAGCTCCCTGGCACATGCGTCCTCCACGCGCCGCTTTGGACATGCAGGTGACCTCCGGCCCAGAGTCTTCCTTCCCTATAGAGGTGCCTAGCCCTGCCCTATCCCCAAGCCCTGCTCTCAGCCACCGGGCCCAGGCACTTGCAGTTTCCGAGGGTGACTTCAACAGTCGGTCCCCAGGAGCGGAGCCAGGATACGACGGCGACGCCCACAGGCGGAAGACGGCACGCCAGGCAGAACAGGACAGGGCGAGGTGGCACTGTCCCTTCTGGGGCCCCATGCATCCCCTTCCCTCTCCCCAGCCTGAGCAGGCTCCAGCGCGGGGCTCTGCTGTCCCTCTGTGGCCTCGCAGGCAGCACTGGGCGGGGAAGGTCGGGTGCCTTCCTTTTGGTGTCGGGGGAGGCGGGCCGAGGCGGTGACCACCAGCAGAATGAGGGCGCCAGGGGCCGGAGCGCCCGGCCGTCCCCACTCCTCGGGGCTCTTCTGCAAGGTGGGGACCTCCGCCAGTCAAGGTGTGGCACAGCCGGAGCACGGTCAGTGGGGCCAGCCTGTGCCAGGGGTCGGGACGCTGCAGCGCCCACTGGGAGGCCCGCGCCCCCTGCCCCCTGCCACTCCCCGGGCTCACGGCGCGGCTCTCACGCCCCCTACTGGCCCCCATGCTCCACTGGGTCCTCCTGGACCCAGCTCGGGGCTCAAACTGGGTGCGGGGTTCCATGCTACAGGAGCCCTTGAGAAGGGCTGCCTCAGTGGGTTCCCTGGGATTCAGTTCACAGTGCTCAGCCATCCAGGCACCTGGAAGCTTCTGCACCCATGATGCAGAAAGGCCTAAGTACTGCTTGGAGCTGGTGGTAGAACTTGGTGTCAGCTACAGGGTGCTGTTTTCACAGGTATGCAGAACACAAGAGTTGAGTCAGGAAGGCTTCCACTCAGATTTCACAAGAAAGCCTGGCAGGCCAGGTTGGGTGTCCCTGAGAGGGCAGTGCATGAAGCTGTGAGAGTTAAACCAAAGGTGCACTGGAGAACCCAGGATGAAGATGCAGTCAGGGACATGGAACACCTGAGGAAAGCCATGCACCCAAACATGTAACCCTCATCTAATCAGGAAGGAAACATCAGGAAAACTTAAATTTAGGGACATTCTACAAAATATCTCATCAGTCGTCCTCAAAACTGTCAGCTCATACAAAATGAAAAAAGGAAAAATTGTGAAAATATCAGTCAAGAGGCATCTGAGGGATGCAACAATGAAATGCAATGTGGCAGCCTGGACGGGACTGCAGATTGTTGTGGAAAGCAAGGGGTGAAGGTGGATTTTAGTGATTGTACAGGATGTACTAGACTAATGTACGACATTAATAACAGGAAATAGGAGAACTTTGTTGCCATCTTAATTTTATATAAATCTAAATCTCATATATAAATGTTACTTAAATATATAAATATATAAATGTTACTTAAAATATATTTGAATAAGACACTTGCAGTTTTTCAACAGGCTATGAAACAATTTACCTGGAACCACCTCCCTCCCTCCCTCCCTCTCTCTCCCTCTCTCTCTCTCTCATTGAATTGCTTGGAATTTTGTGCAGAGGACTGTAATATTGATTATGGCCAAAACAGGCTGTGAAGACTTAACCCCACAACTGGCTTGTTTATAGAAGTGAGGCTGGCTATTTTGTTCCTAATTCCAGAATGCTTTGTCTTGTCCTTTCTGTGCCTTGTTTACATTAATTTCCATAGAAACCACATGTCATCTTTACCCCAATTGATTGCCATAAAAGTCAGTGCCTGGGACTGACCAGGGCCTTTGTCAGTTGCACCAGCATTGGTCCTCCTGGCACCCTGCTTTCTCCCTTAGTTCTGTCTCTTAGTGTATTTTTTTCTCAGGCCTGCATCGTATATTCGGCAGGTGGGTACTGGAACTGACTACAGGGGTCTCTGGCAATTTTGCATGTTAGAAGTCAGAGGATTGGAATATGAGTTTTCCGAGGCCCATGAGAAAGATCCATAGAAGAAGACTATGCTAATCTCACACCTAAGAAGAGGTAGGGTATCCATGAGAGAGGATCAATTTCCAACAAAGCCACAAATATCTGCCATGTGCTATAGATACCATGATGTTCTAAACCAGGATGTCAAGCAAGTTCAATACATGATGTAATGTTTACACACATGACTATGTTAAATATGTGAGCATATGGATACTCTTATAATTTGAGGATATTGATTTATCATTATCCTTTAGCTAGCAAGAACCTGGACTAAGTTTAATTCTTTTTAAAAATCAAGCTGAATCTTGCAGGGTTTTCCACTTTTATCCTTGTAACAATATTTTCTCCCAGACTACATATAGATGTGTTTTAGAAAAATCAGTACCCTGAATTTTCCTGGAGCGTGGTGAACTTTTGAGTTATACCTACATATGGTTATCTATGTGTACAGCTTCATCATATTTTGACTAGTCTTTTTCTCTTCACAGGAGCATTACTATATTTCTAAGGTCAATTCTGTATTTCTAGTTTTCTGTATCTTCCTCATCCCCATCACATTCTCATAACTTTTTTTCTTTACACTGTAGATATTTCCTAATCTTAGCTTCCAAATATGTGCTCTTTATGGTATCCAATGTGAATTTCTACTCTGCCTTTATTGCTTTAGTGTTATTTATCCTTATATACATTTAAACATATCCTAGCTTTATGCTCATTAAGATAAGCCAATTTTGGTTATGAGAAATCTGCTTCATGAGAATTTTTTAATACCTATACATTGGCTAATGAGGCAGATCTTCAGATTTTTGTTTGCTTCTTGAAGTATCATTTAAACTTGTTATCACTCACCCTTTTTAGGTATACAGTCTTGTGAATTTTGACACATGTATGCAGCCCTTAAACATCATCACAATATATTAAACATTTCAATTAGTCCTTACTAGATCTTGACCCTTTAGCTTTAGCTCTAGTGACCACATATCTGATTTGTCTTTATCATTTTATAGTTTCTTCCAGAATATGATATAATCGGAATCACATAAGGTGCTACTTTTGAGTCTGAGTTTCTCACATAGCACAATGCCATCAAGAGATATAATTTTATTGCATATGTCAATAGTTTGCTTCTTTTTGTATTTAGTAATATTCTTTTTGTGAATATATCACAATTTATTCATCTATTCATCACCTGGTGGACATTTTTGTTCTTTCTAGTTTTTAGGGATTTGGACTAAAGCAATTACAAACATTCAGGTATATGTTCATGTATTTATTTCTTCTAGTTAAAAAGTAGATAGCATTTCCAGGTTGTATCCCAAGTGCAGATTTGATTTTATAAGAAGCTACCAAACTTTTTTAAAGTGGCTGGATCATTTTGCTTTCACAGCTTCAATATTCCTGCTGCTCTGCATGCTTGTCAGTGCCTGGTATTTTCAGGGTTTATTATTATTATTTCCTTTTGTTTGGTTTTTTGAGGCAGGGCCTCCCTTTGTAGTTTAGGTTGGGCCTGAACTCACTATGTACCCCAGGCTGGCCTCGAAATCCCCCTGATCCTCCTGCCTCAGCCTACTGAGTACTGGGATTACAGGCATGCACCACCACGCTGGCATGAGCCAAATTTTTTTGTATTACATTATCAGGGAAACAAGAATATGTGTCTGTTCTAACCCAGTTTGACTTGAGTCCTTATAAAGAGACACCAGTGGAGAATGTGTGAAAGGCCTTGTGAGGGTATGGCTGGGAGTCGGCTGTCTTCAACTCAGAGAGAGAGGGCTAAGGAGAAATTTTACAGGCAGGTTTTGCTTGGATTTTACCCTTCAGACCTTTAAGCAAATAAGTTTTTAAAGCCAAGTCTTTAATATTTCTGTCAGAATTAGCAAACTAATACATTATACTTTGTTGGACTATGTTTTATTATTTCCTCTAAGGTTTTATAATGTAAATCCTTAATTTACCACAATATACTGGGAATACTATTTAAATGATAAAATATAAGAAAATTTCAGCGTAACTTTTCCATTTTTTTTATTCATAAATGATTTACTAAAAAACTCTTAATTAAGTACATTAGGATATCTCCAGCTAGTATTGTATTTTCTGTACATTTTATCAAGAAATACTGATATCAAAATATTTTATATTATTTGTACAGGTCTTTACATGAAAAATTTTTAAAAGATTTTCAAAGTGAGCTTACATATACAAAGTTTCTCCACAGTATGACTTCTTTCATGTATTTGACAGTATGTATATTCTGAAAGATTTCCCACATTGCTTATATATGCAGGGTTTCTCCCAGTGTGACTTTATGTCTGAGAAATGAGAACTTAGTAGCAAATCCTTTTCAACATTGCTTACATACATAAGGTTTCTCATTTGTGTAACTTCTTTCGTGTCTTTTACAATGACTGCATTGTGTGAATGCTTTCCCACACTGCTTACACACATAGGGTTTTTCACCAGTGTGAGTTCTTACATGTATTTGACAACATTTGTGTGTCCTGAAAGTTTTATCACATTGCTTAAATACATATGGTTTCTCCCCAGTGTGAATTCATGTTGTTTATAATAACTGCGTGTACTGAATGCTTTCCCACACTGCTTACATAGGGTTTCTCCCCAGTGTGAATTCTTTCATGTCTTTGACAATTACTGTATGTTGTGAATGCTTTCCCACATTGCTTGCACACATGAGGTTTCTCCCCAGTGTGAGTTCATGTTGTTTATAATATTTGGGTGTGTTGAATGTTTTCCCACATTGTTTATATACATAGGGTTTCTCCCCATTGTGACTTGTTTTATGTCTATAAAGTGAGGACTTTGTAGCAAATATTTTTCCATTTTTCTTACATACATAAGGTTTCTCATTTTTGTGTGTCCTTTCATGTTTTTGACAATTACTCTGTTTTGTGAATGCTTGCCCACATTCCTTAGTGTTTCTCCCCATTGTGAATTCTTTCATGTAGTTTATAATAACTGCATGTATTGAATGCTTTCCCACACTGCTTACACACATAGGGTTTCTCTCCAGTGTGAATTCTTTCATGTCTTTGACAATTAACGTATGTTGTGAATCCTTTCCCACATTGCTTACATACATAGGGTTTCTCCCCAGTGTTAGTTCTTTCATGTCGTTTATAATATTTGGGTATACTGAATGTTTTCCCACATTGCTTACATACATATGGTTTCTCCCCCCATGTGAATTCATGTATTCTACAATAACTGCATGTACTGAAAGTTTTCCCATTGTTTACATACATAGGGTTTCTCCCCAGTGTGACTTCTTTAATGTTTATGAAATGAGGACTTAGTACCAAATACTTTTCCACTTTGCTTGCTTACATAGTTTCTCATTTGTGTGTCCTTTCATGACTTTGACAATATCTGTGTGTCTTGAAAGCTTTCCCACATTGCTTACACACATAGGGTTTCTCTCCAGTGTGAATTCTTTCATGTCTCTGACAACTACTGTATGTTGTGAATGCTTTACCACATTGCTTACACACATAGGGTTTCTCCCCAGAGTCAACTCCTATATGTCTGGGAAAGGAATTACTATGAGATAATGGTTCCCCACACTCCTCAGATACATAAGGCTTCTCTGCAGTGTGCCTTCTTTCATGTACTTGAATACAGTGGGATGAAATTAAGGCTTTCCACATTGTTTAGGTACATATTGATTCCCCCAACTGTGATTTCTTTCATGGATCTGAACATTACTGGGTGTGTCAGGGGCTTTCAGATTTTTCTTACAAACAAAGGTCTTCTCTCTAAAGTGAGTTCTTTCACTAAGATCAGAGTAGGATTTCCCATGTTGATCAGATTCATAGAGTTTCTCTACTGCCTTTGTCCTCGTAGGCTTCTGAAGACTGGAAATTACTGCAGGTACTTCCATTTTCATTACATTTGTACAGCTTCTCTTCAGATTTCAAATACTCATCTGACTTCACTCTAGTGTGAACTATAATAGACATATTTAGTAACAAATCCCAAATCAGGGGCTTTCTGCAAGCAAGGCTTTCAGCTGGTTTTACACTAGCTTGTTTCATGTCTACATTAGTATCTGGAGAACGAAGGAATATTTCTTCACATTGATTCCAAGCTTTATATTGATAACATTTTTCTACCTCTTCATTTCTTAGATTTCTCCAGTAATTTTTGTACTCTTCTTCAACTTTCTGGTTATCCTCAGCTCTTCTTATTGCAGACATACTCAGAAACATTTCCCCCTCAGGGCTGAGGATTTAGCTCAGTGGTTTCGCTGCCTGCTGTGCAAGCACAAGGACCTGAGTTCGATCCCCAGTACCAAAAAAAAGAAACATTTCCCCCATCACATCTCTGTAGAGCTTCTTTTGGGATGGATTCAGCAGAGCCCACTCCTCCACAGTGAAGTTCACAGCCACATCATCAAAGGTCACTGCCTCCAACGCATGGCTTCTGGGTCTCCCAGAGTGTATCCCATGCTGCTCACAGCTGGCAAAATTCGCTGAGCATGGCGATCTAGCCAGGTGGAAGCCAGCAAGGTTCGCAAGACTTAGACCTCCACGCAGACATGAAACAGCCCTCTTCAACTTTTCCAATTATTAACCCTAACTATACCCCTACTCCTATTCAAACCAAACTCAAACCCTACCCCAAAACATAACCCTAAACCAAATTCTCAAATTTACTCACCCTAAACCTAATCCTCACTCTAAAACTTACTTTAAGTCTCAAACCCTAATCCTCTTCACAAAAGTAAACATCAATCATGTTGGCTTCATAAAACTAAATTTTCTACTGTGTGACTTAACCCTATTTAGACATCAAAAAGACAAGCCACATGTTGGATAACTTCTTTACAAAACACATATCTGACAACAAATTTGTATTCAAAATACACAAATCATTCTTAATGTCAACAACTAAGAATCCAACCAAAATTAGGTAAATGTCTGAACAGATACCAAACCATAGAAGACGTAATGATGGGAGATAGTTCAGGGTACAATTCAATACTGTTTCTGTACACCAATCATGAACCCACTGAGACAGAAATCAAGAATCCCATTCATGATCACTTCAAAAAATCATACACCTGGGGGCTGGGGATTTAGCTCATTGGCACCATGCCTGCCTCACAAGTTTAAGGTCCTGAGTTCAATCCCTGATAGCAAAAAAACCCCACAAAAAACAAAAAAACATACACCTGGGAATTGGCCCAACAAAGGAAGTATAAATCCTCTATAATAAAAACTATGGGGGATTTAGCTCAGTGGTTCCACCACCTGCCTCACAAGCACAAGGTCCTGAGTTTAATCCTTGGTACAAAACAAAACAAAACAAAATATATGGTACAGTATTTTAGAGACAGAGAGATTCAAGAAGAAACTAGAAACTGGAAATACATGCCCCTGTTTCTGGATAAGCAGAAACAATATTGTTTCTTGAGACATGACTAAACAAAACTACCCCATTTAGAGAATGGAATTTGATTTTTTGTTGTTGTTGTTATTCAGTCAGCATTTATTGAGGAATGCTTACTATGAATTATCTGTATACTGGAGAAATAGATAAATTTTATTTAAATATATTTCTGTTGAACTATTAGTTATTATATTATTGGTATTATTTCTATTAAGTATATCAACTCCATTTCTATTTAAATATTATCAATTTTATCTGCTATCTGCATTCTTAATGTATTTTCCCAGCTTGTTGTTTGCCTTTCCACTTGGAATTTGATTTTTTTTTCTTGGATCATATGCGTGCTGGAAATACCAAATTGGTATCCAATGAGCAAATATACCACTTCATAATGATTGTTATTATTATTTATATTTCAAACTACTTGATGTAAATGATCACATGTTGCATCTGGAATGAAATTTGTGGGGCTTTGTAATAATACTAGCCAGTGTGGTATAGGGTAAGTTTGGGGATTTCCTGAGTAGAAATCATCTTACAGGTGGTGACTTAGATTGACACAACTGGCATTTACAGGGCACCCACTATGTGCTGGTCATCATTACTATGGGAGAGAAGGTCCCAACCTCAAGGAGCAGGTGCTGTGAGGGGTGGTGGTTATTTAGAGCCACAGTAGATATTAGGATTTGAGGCCACTCTACAGATAATATAGCAGAATCTGAGACCACCATCTGAGTACTACATGAGTATTAGAGGACACTGCATGGATATTGTCAGTATTAAAGCCTACGCAGTACATACTATAGAGTATGTCATCGACTTACAAATAAATTCCATCCCAGGAGGATTGTTTGTAAGTCAGATTCATTCAAAAGCCAATAAAGTGAGTCATACACAGTATACTGTGAAAGTTCGCAACTCAGAAGTTTGTAAGTTGGGGATTGCTGTATTAGTATTGGGGCCATTAAATTAGTGTTACAGGCTGTACTATGAGTAGTAAATTATCATTAAAGGCAACAGTGTGGATATTACATTAGTTAAAATGCCTCTGGGAGCCTGGTGCTGAGGAACATGCCTGTAATCCCAGCATTTGAGAGGCGGAAGGAAGGACAGTAAGTTTGAGGCAAGCCTGGACTACATGGTGAAAGCCTGCCTCAAAAAAAAAAAAAAAAAAGACACAGGCCAGGAATTTAGCTCAGTGGCACCATGCCTGCCTCACAAGCATAAGGTCCTGAGTTCGATCCCTGGTACCCAGTACAAAAACAAAACAAAGACACTGTGGATATCATATTAGCCTTAGTATACAACAGGCCACAGCATGGATCTGGGTAGTGAGGGGTCACAGTGAGGACACAATTAGAGTATTAGGAACTGGTACTTAATAATATATTCATATCAAGAGGTACTCTGCAGATATTTTATTAGGCTCAGTACTCCACAGTGTGGTATCATGTTGGTAACTAGGAGCCACATTGTGGACATTAAATTACCCTTGGGGCCACTGTGTGAATGCCACAGTTGAGATAGAGACTATTCTATGGATATTAAACTCAGAAGCCACTCTGTGAATATTAAATTGGTATTAGAGGCCACTGTGTGGACATTAATAGAAGGGGTCCACTGTTAGGTAGCATAGGCACCTCTGTTGGTTTGACACTAGTATCAGAGGCCACTGTGTGAACTGTACTTTAGTACTCCAGGGCCCTGTGGGGAGATCACATCACTAACTCCGAGCCACAGTGTGGACATTATCTCAGGGGACCTGCACCTTGGGAGTTCAGAGGAAACAGTACTCACTGTGAATGACACCCACTGCATGAAACCCTTCCTCTCCTGAGTTCTCCAGAGACTCACCATCCAACCCACACTCAGCCCATAGACAGAAGCTTTGCACTCACAGTTGCACAGCCAACACAGGCACCTTCTGGTGATGAGTCCTGAGAGTGAGATGTGGGGCACTGCACTCCATGGACTCTGGCCTCTGGCATCCTTTCTATGGCTCCATCAGGTCAGGATAAGCAGGAGCACGCGCCCTCTAGTGACCATCAGGACTCAGCACAAGAGGCTAGCCGACTCCCAGTTTCTGTTTGCCTTTGAATGGGAAAATCCCATTTTAAGAGAAAAGCAGCAATATACTTGGACAGTTCTCCCACAGGGGTTTAAAGACAGTCCTCACTTTTTGGATCACGCACCAAAAAGAAAAAAAAAGACTTGAAAAACCTAAGGCTTAAGCAGGGAACTATCTACAGTATGTAGATGATATTCTAATTGATAGCCCCTTGCAACTCCAGTCTTATTTCCAGTTCCTTAGAACCATTAAAACCAGTCTATACTCCCCAGCAAAATAAATGGGCCTCAGGACAAGGGGGAATTAAAAAGGGACTCTAGTGTTACTTAGAAAACAAAATGGTCAAGTTAGTAGAAACATTATAGGCAGTCAGATAGGGCTGGACCCTCAACAGAGTCAATGCAAAAGATGAAAACACATTATAACCATGGCCAGAGACTCATCTGTTGGAGACCAGGCCTCAGGATAAAGACAAAATGACCAGGCCTGCATATTTTCCAAAAGGACAACATAAGTGGTAACACCTGACCTAATGAAGTCTAGCTAGACAACAGCCCAGTAGGTGACCAAGAGCTCTGGACCCATTATTTCCTAGAAAAAGTCTTTGTTCTTTCCATGTGCACTTGTTACATGACTTGTTCCTCCATTGGATCACTATCAACTAAGTGACTATACTTGTAACCTTATTGGTTGTTCATAGCTTTAACCACATTGTACCCACGTGGTTTTTACACTATAAAACTTACCCTGAAAAGTGAGGCCTTTGGCTACCCATTCAGGACCCCTCTTGCCTCTCAGGAGCTATTCTCTCAATAAACACTTCCTATTCTTAACCTCCATTGTTCCTAAAATTCATTCTTCAATTTTAGAGAACATGAACTCAGTGTATAAGACATCTAACAGCTTGGGAGTTATAATGTTTCCTTTATATCATTTTTTTGTAATAGGAACCAAACTCAAGCCCTCATGCTTGCTAGGCTGCCACTGTGCTGCTTAGCCACATCCTTGGCCCTCCCTTATATCATATTTGAAGGTACTGATATCATTTCCTATATCAAAGGAACACAGTGGAAGGCTATAAAAATACTCCATGATTCCTTCCATATAAGAAGAAATCCAAGGATGTAGCTCAGTGGCACAGTGCCTGCCTGGCAAGTGCAAGGTCCTGAGTTTGATCTCTGGTACCAAAAAGAAAAGAAAAAGAAACAGCACATTAGAAATGGTCCCTCAAGTTTTCTCCAGAGGTGAACAAAGGAGATGAATACAGGAGGTCTACAAAGCTTGCTCACTCAGTGCTACAGTAACCTGGGGAAGCCCAAACCACCTCCTTTATTAGAACCTATACAGAGGAGATGGATATACCCTGGAGAGGACTGCTAATTAGACTTTACCTGTATGTCACCACATGAAGGATTTAAACAGATGTTGGTCCTGATTGAAACCTTTACAGGCTGGATTGAAGCCTATCCTACCCATTTGGAAATGACTACAGAGATAGTCAAGATATTTCTTAAAGGTCAGCCAGGTAATGGTGATGCATGACTGTAATCCAGCAGTTGGGAAGCTGAGGCAGGAGGATCACCATGAGTTCAAGGCCAGCCTGGGCTACATAGTGAGTTCAAAGCCAATTTGAACTGCATAGCAAGACTCTCTCTCTCTCTCTCTCTCACACACACACACACACACACACACACACACACAATTATCCCTAGATTTGGATGACCCTGGTCCCTCCAGAGTGATAATGGACCTTCTTTTACCTCGCAAAAATCTCAGGGAATAGTAAGGGCTTTAGGAATAAAGTATCACCTCCATTCCTCTGGCAGCCTCAATCTTCTGAAAAGGTAGAGAGAGCCTGACCCTAAATTGAGCTCTGGCAAAACTGCCAAGAAATATCTCAGTCCTGGCTCCAATTGCTGCCAATAGCACTGATGAGAGTTTGCAACATGCCCCAAACTGGGCTAAGTTTGAGCTCTTTTGAGATGTAACATGGGAAACCATTTATATCTTCTGATGTGATTGTAGACTCAGAGACCATGAGGTTATTATAATATCACATTAATCAGAGCCACAAAAAACAGGCTATTCAAATATATGAGGACAGAGTTCTGCCAGCTCCTGGCCCAGGAGTACCACCTACTGTTTATACTGCAAACCAAGTGCTCATAAAAACTTGGAGAGAGGGGACACCCACTGACCAATTAATGCCAAAATGGAAAGGCCTCCTCACAGTAATCCTTGCCACACCCACTGCAGTAAAAATCACATCATATACCAAGCTTTTGCACAGCAAAAGAAACCATTAACAGAGTGAAGAGACAATCTACAGAACGGGAAAAAAATTCTACCAGCTATTCTTCAGACAAAGGACTAATATTTAGAATATATAAAGAACTAAAAAAAAATCAGACCCCTCCAAAAAAATTAAAGACACAATCCAAAAATGGGCATATGAAATAGATACTTCTCAGATGAAAAAGTACAAACAAATAAATATATGAAAAAATCTTCAACATCACTGATCATTCAAGAAATGTAAATTAAAACAACACTGAGATTCCAGAAAGAATGGCTGTCATCAAGAAGTCAACCAATAACAAATACTGGCAAGGCTGTGGGAGGAAAGGAACCCTTCTCCATTGTTGGTGGGAGTGTAAATTGGTACAATCACTATGGAAATCAGTATGGAGATTCTTCAAAAAACTTAAAGTAGAGGTTCCATTTGACCCAGCTATTCCCTTTCTAGGTATCTCCTGGAAAGTCTCAAAGCATCATACTATAGTGGTATATACATATTCATATTTATAGCAGCATAATTTGTAATAGCTAAATCTTGGAAACAGCCTAGATGCCCATCAACAGATGAATGGATTTTTTTTTTTTTGGTACCAAGGATCAAACTCAGGACCTTGCACTTGTGAGGCAGGTGGTGGAACCATTGAGCTAAATCCCCAGTGCCAGATGAATGGATTTTTAAAATGGGGTATTTATATACAATGGAATACTACTGTACCATAGAGGATAAACTTGAGTCATTTTTAGGTAAATGGATGCACCTTGAGAACATAATTTTAAGTGAAATAAATCAGACACACAAGTTTAAATATTGCACTGTTTCTCTTGTGTGAGAAATCCAAAGGGTAAATAAGGAGCAAAATGGAGGACAGATATTGCGAAGTAGGAAGAACATGTTCAGATGGGAAGAGGAACAAGGAAGGGTGAAGGGAAGGAAGAGAAAAGGGATTTTTAAAAAAGAGAATGGAAGGGGAAAATAGAAACAAAGCTTTTATAAATGGGGAAGGGCAAAAGGGTTGAAAGGATGGACAGGGAATGGGAAAAAAAGATTTTTAAAAATGAAAAATAATTTTAAAACAAAGTGGAGTCCATGGGCCCATGCCTTTCTTCGCTGCTCCACCCTGCTTCCATGCAGCTGTAGGAGGCTGCTGTGTGATGTAACAAAGCCCTCCCTATACTTATAACCTTGGTTACTCACAGCTGTAATCCATGTTGCACCCATGTGGGTTTTGCTCTATAAAACTTCCCTGTAAAGTGGGGTGCTCAGCTACCCATTTGGGACCCTTCCTGCCTCTCAGGACCTATGCTATCAATAATTATTTTCTACTCTTAACCTCCATTGTTCCTAGAATTCATTCTTTGCTTTTTAGAGACCATGAACTCAGCATATCAGACATTCAACAAGTTAGAAGATATAATCTTTTCATATTTCATCTCCTGTATCAATTAGAAATTGGATGTACACATCTGAAGTAGTAGAATGGAGTGCATATGTCTCAGTAGAGAGAAAAGGGGTTGTGCATGCCTGCAGTAGGTGGAGAGGGGATCTATATGTCTGCAGCATAGAGAACAGGGTGTGCATATGACTGTAGCAGAGAGGATAACACATTCGTATGCCTGATATAGGAGGACAAGGACTAAATCAGTCTGCAATAGAGAGTACAGGATATTGCAGTGTAGGAAAAGGGATTCATAGATAGGGAAAGAATAGGACAAGGCCTCAGTAAGCTTTCTGGCAAATCCTGACTAAAAAGAGTTAAACCCTGGCTGGAGGGAGCAATTAAGAAGATAAGTGAGGGCCAGGGATGTAGCTCAGTGGCACTGTGCCTGCCTGGCAAGCACAAGGTCCTGAGTTCAATCCCTGGTACCAAAAAAAAGAAAGGAAAAGAAAAAAGAAGATAAGTGAGAGAGCTGATAAACAGAACTAAGCTCAGGCAGGCACCAGGTGCCCTAGCTAAAGTTGGCTGCCCCTCCCCACCTTCAGCCAAATACAAAAGAGACAAAACAAAGAGGGAGCTACATAACAAAAAAAATTTTTTTTTGTTTTGTTGAGACAAGGTCTCACTGTATAGTTCAGGCTGGCTCTGAACTCACTATGTAGCCCAGGCTGGCCTCAAACTTACAGTAATCCTCCTGCCTCAGCCTCCCAAGTTCTGAAATTACAGGCATGTGCTGCCACCCTCCCCCCAGTGAAAACTCTTATTTAGGACATAAAATACATATTCACAGACGTCCACACACACACACATATATATATTTCTCTCATTATGTCACTGCACTAAATACACACATATCCCTTTACTTAATTGCTAACTTGACCTTGCACATAAAGTCCCTTCTAACCAACCCATAAATTCTAGAGATAAGGACAAGAGGAAAAGAAAAAAACAAAGTCCACTTAAGAATGTGCATGTAGTATTGTGTTTGCAGCCGGCGCCCCTCTCCAATGCCAGCGCCGCCTCCAGCTCGCCGAGCTCCAGCCGAGGGAGAAGCGGATAAGGAGGTCCCTGTACCTTGGCTCGTACAAAGCAGACTGCCCGCAAATCCAATGGTGGTAAAGCACCCAGGAAACAACTGGCTACAAAAACCGCTCGCAAGAGTGCGCCCTCTACTGGAGGGGTGAAGAAACCTCATCGTTACAGGCCTGGGACTGTGGCGCTCCGTGAAATTAGACGTTATCAGAAGTCCACTGAACTTCTGATTCGCAAACTCCCTTTCCAGCGTCTGGTGCGAGAAATTGCTCAGGACTTCAAAACAGATCTGCGCTTCCAGAGTGCAGCTATTGGTGCTTTGCAGGAGGCAAGTGAGGCCTACCTGGTTGGCCTGTCTGAAGATACCAATCTGTGTGCCATCCATGCCAAACGTGTAACAATTATGCCAAAAGATATCCAGCTAGCATGCCGCATACGTGGAGAACGTGTTTAAGAGTCCATTATGGTGGGAAGCATTTCATTCTCAAAAAAGTTTTTTTCTCTTCTTCCTGTTATTGGTAGTTCTGAATGTTAGATATTTTTTTTCCATGGGGTCAAAAGGTACCTAAGTACATGATTGCGAGTGGAAAATAGGGGACAGAAATCAGGTATTGGCAGTTTTTCCATTTTCATTTGTGTGTGAATTTTTAATATTAATGCGGGGATGTAAAGCATTAATGCAAGTCAAAATGTTTCAGTGAACAAGTTTCAGCAGTTCAACTTTATAACAATTATAAATAAACCTGTTAAATTTTTCTGGACAATGCCAGCATTTGGATTTTTTTAAAACAAGTAAATTTCTTATTGACGGCAACTAAATGGTGTTTGTAGCATTTTTATCATACAGTAGATTCCATCTAGTCATTATACTTTTCTGAGTTGTCTTAAACATGCTAGTACATGTTTTTAATGTTGTCTGTCTTTCTGTGCTGTTCTTGTAAGTTTGCTATTAAAATACATTAAACTGAAAAAAAAAAAAAAGAATGTGCATGTAGGGCTGGGGATTTAGCTCAGTGGTGCTGCCACCTGCCTTGCAAGCACAAGGTCCCAAGTTCAATCCCAGGTACAAAAAATAAGAATGTACATGTAGACAATGGGGCCCCAGGTTAAGGTCTTGGGGCCTGGGATCCATCTATGACAGTCCAGAGAACCAATCAGGTTGTGACAAGCTCCAAGTATGGACCTGGGAGGAAGTATCTCTATCATTTTTATAAAAGAAAGTTGAGGACAAAGATCAATGGGTATCCAGCTCTGGATCCCCTACTCTCTCACAGGGTAGCTCTCTGTCATCCCCCATTTCTCTTTAAAATAAAGTGTTGTTTTCCCTTTTAAACCTGGTTCCTTTAATCTCTTACTGGTGCTCTGTTTATGATCCCAATTGGCTGGGGATCAGCAGTGTCATACACACCCCTAGACAAAACAGCAGGCCTTTGGTAGAGAGGACAAGGGATATTTATGGTACAGCACAGAGGACAGGTAATGTGTATGCTGCAGTACAGAGTACAGTGGATGTGTATGACTGCAGTAGAGAGGAAATGGAATGTATGTGCCTGAATAGAGAAGATATAGGATGCGAATGCAGCAGTAGTAAGATAGGGGATATATATGTCTGCAGCAAAGAGGGCAGGGGCTGAGTATGCCTGCAGCAGAAATACTGGGATGCATATGCTAGCATTAGGATGAGAAGCATACTCCTGCAGTGGAGAGGACAGCAGATGATTAACTCTTCCATATTAAGGACAGGAGGTGCATAAGCCTTCAATAGAAAAAACAGTATATACAGTGCAGTAGAGAGGACAGGTTATGCACATGACTGAAGTACAGGATGGGATGCATTTGCCTGCAGTAGAGTAGACATGGGATGTATATGCCTGCTGTATAAGGAGAGCAGTTGTTTATGCCAGCAGTAGAAAAGTGAGGGGATGTGTATACCTGCAGTAGGAAAGACAGTGTCTACATATTCCTGCATTAGAGAGTACAGGAGATGAGTATTCCTTCAGAAGAGAGGAGAGGGCATGTTTATAACTGCAGTAGAGGACAGGATATGTGCATGCCTACATTTAAGAAGATGCAATGTTATAGCTTGTATATAGATGTCCCCCTAAACCCTCATACATTCATAGGTAGGGCTTTTCAGAGGTGGCTGGATCTAGGGTGTGTGAATATAGATTATGGGTGTGTGATGGATCATGGATTAGTCCACTGATTGTATCAGTAGAGATTTGGGTGTGGTGGGATGTGTTTTCTGAAGACAGGAGACCCATACTGGGTATGAGTGGCACCAGCCAATTGGCTTGTAGTCTGAGTGGAATAAAAAGGAAAAAGAGCGGTTTGCTGCTTGCTTCTTCCTCCTGCCTGCTATGGCATAAAATGTTTCTCTGCTGCAATGCCCCTCTGCCATGCTCTCCTGCCTTGGGGCCAGCCAACTATGGGCTTAGCTCTACAAACTGAGATTAGATAAACCTTTCCTCCTTAATGTGTGAGTGTCAGATATTTTGTTCCAGCAACAAGAAAGTAACCAAGACAGATTTGGGTACCAGAGAACTGGGGTCATGGCTGTGGCACTACCTGGCCATATGGTTTAAAGGCCCTTGGAACTGGTTTGTGGAAAGAGTTTAGAAATTTTTGGAAGCCAGGCATGGGGGTACATACCTATAATCCAAGCACTTGGGAGGCTGAGGTGGAAGGTTCCTGCAAGTTCAAGGCCAGCCTGGGCTATTTAGTGAGTTCAAGGCCAGCTGGAACCACAGAGCAAGACCCTGCCTTAAAAAGGAGGGGGAGAGAGGGGGAGAGAGGGGGAGAGAGGGGGAGAGAGGGGGAGAGAGGGGAGAGAGGGGGAGAGAGGGGGAGAGAGGGGGAGAGAGGGGGAGAGAGGGGGAGAGAGAGGAGGGGGAGAGAGGGGGAGAGAGGGGGAGAGAGGGGGAGAGAGGGGGAGAGAGGGGGAGAGAGAGAGAGAGAGAGAGAGAGAGAGAGAGAGAGAGAGAGAGAGAGAGAGAAGAAAAAGAAAAAGAAAAAGAGAAAGAGAAAGAGAAAGAAAAAGAGAAGAAAGAGTTTTGAAAATGCTCGCTGGAGAAGCAGGCCTAGAATGCTGTTAGTGTTAGCCACACTTGATAGGAGATTCTGATCAGAGCTCAGAAGACCAGAATACTGAGAGTAATGCAGCTGGAAAAGACCAGGTTAGGAAGGTTTCAATTGGGAAGAAGGACTCCATTGGCAGTTGGGCTCCAGACCAGGTGTGTTATACTTCGGCAGAAAATTTGTCTGCATTTTGCTCATGTCCGGAGACTTTTCAGGAGACTGAGATTAAGTGTGGCAGACTAATTAATCTGGAAGAAGAAATTTCAAGGCAGTCTAATGTTGAGGTAGTAGCATGGCTACTATTTTATTCAGATCTTGAGAATCAACAGCAAACAACCCAGCATAATGATTTTAAAAAGAGACAGTAAAGTTGTGGCTTATAAAGATAGAAGAGAAGACATTTTGGTTTCTGAAAAGATTAGCAAAAAAAAGCCAAGTATTTCAGAAGAGGACAATAGAAAACATGGCCTGAAGACATAAGAACCAGCAGTACTCTGCCTTTTGCAGCCTCAAAATTGCCAAAGTGAAAGATTGCTTTGAGAAGAGAGCCTTAGGGCACCATATTCTAGAATGGTGGGGGCCTAGGAAAAATTTTTTTTGTTCTAGATTGGGTTCATAGTGCTGAGCAATCTAGGCACTTGGCTCCTGCAGCCAAGAGAGAAGGAAGTCTGGCTACTGCTCCAGCTGGCAAGCAGATCTTGGCATCATCCAAGGGGTGCTGGTTTCATGCAAATGCAGAATGCAAGAACTGTGGGGTCAGGAAGGCTTTCACCCAGATTTCTGAAGAACATCTGGGAGGCCAGGCAGTGTGCCCCTGAGAAAGCAGTGTGTCAAGCTGTGAGTGTGAAGCCGAAGGGCAGTGGAGCTCCCAGAAGGTTGGAGGCCCCCAGAACCTCATTCCAGAAGGAACATGGGTCATCTGAGGAAAGTCAAAAGGAGTGAGCAAAGCTGGTCCAAGAGAGAAGCCATGAGGACTATAACCAGTGGCAGTGCCCCAGGGGCAGGCCTACCCAAGCCCTTTGGTCTCTATATCTTACCACAAATTGCCCCAGATGATGGACATGAAATTAAGGGACTTAATGTTTCCCCTGCTGGATACTGGTCTTGCTTCGGTCTCGTTCCTTTCTATTCCTCTACTTTGAATGGCGATGTTTATCTTGTGCCATTGTAAGTTGGAAATGTTTAGCTTTCTTTTCATTTGTACAGGGGCTTGCAGCTAAGAGTTTAGCTTTCAGTCTCAGAGGAGAATTTGGATTTGGACTTTTCAGCAATGCTGGAACAGTTAGGGCTTCATCAACTTTTAGAGGTGGACTAAATGCCTTTTGCATAAAGGATCTGTGTGGATCTTTTGGGGATGAGGGGCAGAATGTATGGCTTGTGTTTAGATGTCCCTCAAGGCCTCATGCACTCAGAGGTGGGGCTTTTCAGAGGTGGCTGGATCTAGGGTGTGTGTGAATATGGATTATGTGTGCATGCTAATTGGATTAGTCCACTGATTAGATTAGCACAGTTCTGGGTGTGACCAAATGGATTTACTGAAGACTAAAGACCCACTTTGGTGGGTGAATGATATAAAAAGGGGAAAGGCTTGCTTCTTGCTTCTTCCTCTTGCTTGCTATGCCATGAACTATTTCTTGTCTGTGATGCCCTTCTGCCATGCTGCCCTGCCTTGGAGCCAGCTGATTATGGACTGAAACCTCTACAAACTGTGAGCTAAGATAAGCCTTTCCTCCTTAACTTGTATCAGGTATTTTATTCCAGCAAAGAAAAAGTAACTAAGACATGAGATGCACATGCCTACAATAGGAGGACAGGTGATGCATACGTCTACAATACAGAGGACAGGGAATGTGTAGGCCTTCAATAGAGGGGAGTGGGGATGCTTATGGTGAAGTAGAGAGGACAGTGGTTCAGATGCCCAGGACCTTCATCCCGGACTGTGAAGAACAGATACTCTTTACAAATTACCCCATCTATGGTGTTCTGTGATGGCAGAACAAAACAGACTAAGACACTGGCCTTAATGAATTAATTATACAGTTGACAAGGAAATGCAACTATTTAAAATAAACCAAAAATCAAAATAGGACTAAGTTAGGGAACGAATCCAACAGGTGAAGTAGCTGAACTCCAATACTGAATTGCTGTAAACATATCTGCAAAACACAGTTAAGTGTATGAGTAAAAATTAAATGGTGCTGGTTGTGGTGGCACACACCTGTCACCCAAGCTACTTGGGAGGCTGAGGCAGGAGGATCACAGGTTTGAGGCCAGCCCAGACAACCTAGTAAGACTCTTGCTAAGGCCTGGGGCTGTTGCTCAATAGCAGAGTGCTTGTCTGCCCTGTGTGAGGTCCTGGGTTTAATCCCCAGTACTAAAATAATTACATAGTGTGTAGGCCATGGAGCACTGTTCAGGAAGGACAGTGTGATCGCACAGCAGCATGGACACCCTGAGAACTCTGTGCCCAAGGAAAGCAGCCAGTCTCAGAGGACAGACGCTGGGTAGTTCCACTGCCACAAGGTCCCTAAATGGTCAGATTCACAGGGCAGAAAGTTGAGTGGGGTGGCCACAGCTAAAGGCAGTGGGGGGAGATACTGTTCCGTGGGTCATGATGTCAGCAAGGTGTCCTTCTGTGAGCCCCTTCCAGCTAGCAGATGGTCACCTTCTCTGTGTCCTTCTGTGGTGGACAGAGAAAGGACTCTGGGCTCCTCCTTTCTTGTAAGAACACTAAGTCCACCATGGGATCCTCACTTATGACCTCACCCAAACGTGGGCACCTCCAAAGGCTCAGCCCCTGGGGTAGGTCTTTGCTAAACACAAGAAGGCTTGACAAGAATATCACAGAGCCACTATTCACATTGGCAAGAAACTAGAAGTGACCCAAATATTCATGGAAGCAGGCAGGATTAGTGGTGTGAAATATTCACTATTGGGTTTTTAACTGGTGCTTAGGATGTATAAACCAAGGCAGGCCACAATATGAATGAATCTTAGTGAAATGTGGAGTGAAAAGGTAAATCACAGGAGATGATGTATAGCAGGATGCTCTTTTCATAGAAAAGTTATGAAAATAAAACTATAATCAGAAAAGCTTGTATTTCAGGAGTGCATGTGGATTCCACACAACTGTGCCAAAAGGAAATCTAAGGACTGTCCCTCCAGGGTCTCTGCCAAGGGAAGCAGGAGGGGTTATTATCAACCTTGGTTTCATACGGGGGGTGCCTAACACAGTATTATAAATAAAAAACAAAGGAAATAAAATCCAGAAGTCCACCCACCATGGTGCCAAGAATGATGCCCCTCTGGTCCTTTGCACCTGAAATCCAGTTAAAGAAAAGATGCCTGGGGCCCAAACACAGGCCAGATTCCTCCAAATCCAGAAGAAAAGCACAATTGAGTAGAGAAATTAAATTAAACAGGACAGGAGTCCATGAGGAAAACGTCCTGGAAGGATGTGATGGTGCTCCCCACACAGGGAGTCAGGAAAGGGCCAATTCAAACACCCTCAGGATCTCAGCCCTGTCTGGCAGCAACTCACTGCCAATGGCTCCCACCCGGGGGAGGGGGAGCTATGGGAAAGTGCAGGCAGCACACCCGCTTGGGAGGAACCACTTTTAAAGCCTTGGGCGTTAGCAGGGTGCCGAGCCTTACTCTTCCAGAAACCCACCAAGGACCCCAATGCTGTCCCATTTTTCCCCCTCCAGGTACAAAGCACACACACTGCAGCCCTTTCCCTGCTCCCTTTCCTCTCTGTGTTCTGGGGAGTGGGGCCGAGTGTGTCTGGGTGGCTTGAGAACCCCTCAGAGATCAGCACAGGCATCTATCAGCCTCCTCAGCCCAATGTCCACCGGCTCTGAAGAAGCAAGACCTGGACCTTGGACAGCAGGGGCAGGCAGGGGACACCACCTGTCCAGGCCTGCACTATACAGAGATGAGCGGCACTGTCTCAGTCCCTTTGGGTGCTTCCACAATGCCACAGACAGGCGAAACTTATTCCTCACATTTCTGGAAGCCGAAAGCCCAAGGTCAAGGCACTGGCTGGTGGTATCTGGTGAGCACTGCTCTTGGCTTCCAAGATGCTGTGTCCTCCGCAGGGACAGAGGCTGACTGACATGCAGTGGGAGGCACGGAATCCCATCCGTGAGGTAGGGGCCCCTGTGACTCCATGGCCTCCTTAGCCGTCCTTCCAACATGGCGCAGGGGGATTAAGTGTCCACATGAGTTTTGGCGGGACACGGGCTTTCAAACCCTAGTGGCCACCTTGGGTTTCCTGTCTCCCAGGGAGACATAAGTCCTCAGCAGTGGGGATTAACACACTTTCCTGAGCACAACGACCAAGCCGGCCAAGCTCAGGAAGGATGAGTCCACCCACCCCAGCCACAGGCTATAAGTGATCCCAAGGAAATCAAGAGGTGTGGCCAGCAATGCCCAGCCACCAGCTCAAGCCTGCCTGGACCCCCTGGGGACCCAGGCCTCATCTTCTGCCACTGCCCATCTCCCCCCGCCCGTGACCCGAGCTGCCACTCTGTCCTCAGCTGTGCTGCTTCCTGTTGCAAGGCCCCATGCTACACACACAGCAGACAGGAGCCCTGCCTCCCTCTGACATTACCTAGTAAGACATCCAGAATGTCGCGCAAGTTGGGAGTCGTGGTGCACACCTGTCATCCCAAATATTAAGGAGGCGGAGGCAGGAAGATCATTTGAGCCCAAGAACTGGAGGCCCACTTGGGCATACAGCAAGACCTTTTTCTCAAGAAAAAAAGAGTACTATGCAAATTGGCTCCTCTCACCCTCTGCAGGAGCTGTGAGTTCACAATTTGGCTTTGGTCACATAAAAGCCATTACTGTAATCAATTCCATTGCTGCAGCTGGGCATGGTGGCACATGCCTGTAATCCCAGCACTTGGGAGGCTGAGGCAGGAGGATCACAGAGAGTTCAAGGCCACCCTGAACTACATAGGGAGACCCTGTCTCAAAAAAAAAAAATCCATTGCTGGGCCAGGGACTTAGCTCAGTGGTGCCCCCACCTGCCTCACAAGCGCAAGGTCCTGAGTTCTATCCCCGGTACCAAGGGAAAAAAATCCATTGCTGAGGTTTTCTACATAATGGAAGCACATATTTAAATTCTCAAAGAAACGTCTCACTAAACCTGCCCAGAAGCAACCCTGTCTCCAGCTCTGGTGGTCCTGTTGGTCACAGCTCTTCCTAGGTGACTCCACCAGAAAAGCCCAGGCAACACTGGGTCCCCAGGAAGTTCGCAGCACTACCCAGCCTTGGTCACAGCCCCACCTCTCTGCACTGCAAGAGACCCTCCCCTGCAGCATGGCCAGGCCACGAAGCCACCCTGAAGAGGTGCCCAATGTCCCTGTGGCTGCAGGCTGCTCTGCACACCTGGGAGGGAGCGACCCAGTTCCTACAGGAAATTTGGACCAGAACCTTCTTGGACCAGCCCTATACCATGGTGTGTGGAGGCTGGGCTCAGGACAGCAAGCACATCTGGGCTCTGGCAACATTGCTATTTCAAAAACAACTCCCCTGGCCATGGTGAGGACAGCATCCAACTCCCATGACATCTGTCTCCCAGCTCTAGGCTAGGGAGCCATAGAGCCTGCCTGGGGTTTCTTCCAGGCCCTTGACTAACTCATCCACAAGGTAGGGGCAGCATGTGGCCTTTCCTAGAAGGAAGGGGCAGAAAAGGTAGAAGGCCAAGCCCTTAGGAAGGGCACAGCACATAGGAACCCCTCCCTCAGGACAAGGCCTCTGCACCCCAAACCCTGCTTCATCGGCCCCACACTTAGCAGGCACCTCCAGCCAGTCTTCACAAGGACTCTGTCCCCTCACAATGGCCTGCACGCACTCCCAGTGCCCTCAACTCAGTGTCCTTGTTACAGAAATCTCGGAAAGAAATACACAGAGACACAGAATTCAGATAAAATAATAAAATTTCTTCTCACGAGTGGGCGGAAACGCCAGAAACCAGTCTGGTCAGTATCTGTGCGCCCTTTGTTCAGCGTTTCCTTTTTTATATCCTTTTTAGCCATTATCTCATCTCTAGTGGTCTTTGATGTGTAAATACAATTGCAGTTCCTATGTACAAGTCACAGACACAAGATAGGCCATATACATTGTAAATTCACCCTGGCATGGTAACTTTGTTAGATTAATGAAGTTACTGGTTAGAGTCAGATAATTATCACCTTAAACAAGGAGTTATGGGAAAAGCAAATCTTAAAAGAACACATTACTTATTTTTCTTCTACAACTACCTTAATATTTAATCTATTAAGTTATCTAAAACTTTTCTGTATCATCCTCAGCTCCCTGAGTCACCCCACCTGACCCCTACAGCCCAGGTGGGCTCCTCCTCCCAGTCTGGCTCTGGATCTAGATGCTTCTGGCCTTGTACCTGTGATTTCTCACCCAATGCCAAAGCTATCTCCTGAGCTGGGCAGGAAATCCACATACAGACCCCTACAATGACCCCTCCTAGGACCTCTTCTGCCTCTTTGAGCATGATCTTGCTCATGGATAAGTGGATCCCCAAGTGCTCGCCACCTACCCCTTGCCCCTCTGCAAGTCCCCAGTGTCCTCTTCACTAGCACCTCTCCTTTGAGGTGCCCATGTGGGTTCCCTGACCTCAGCTGCCCTTCACCATTGCTCCCCACACAGTGACCTCCAACACTGGGCGACTCACCTCACCCCCACTATACCCTGTTCTTCCTTTGGGGGACCAAGCCCCACCCCTGACCCTTAGCCTCCCACTTACCTCCACACCTAGATCACCACCTCCAGGCAGCAGCAGCGTGGGCCAAAGGACAGGCAAGCTGATAAGATGTGAGCTAACAAGGCTGGGATGCAGCAGGCCCCACCCTGCCCTCAAAGGAGAGCCCCCTCCCCAGGGAAAGAACCTTGAGAACATGCAAAAGCCCCTGTTCCCAGCCCCACTTGAGTCCTGGAAAAAGATGCTGCATCTATTCAGGTAAGGACAGACAGGCACTAAGCCAGGTCAGGGTAGGGAGCAGCAGACTCAGAAAAGATGAGGACCACCACAGGGAACTGAGGGGCAATGGAGGCCTGCTGGTGTAGAGGGTCTTGGGGGCCCAGACCCTGCACAGGTGGCAGCAAGGCTGTGGGCAGTGCACATATCAGGGGTCTCTGATCCCAGGTCCTCTCCTGGGCCTTGGGGGTGGCAAGTTCCACCTCTGACGTGGAACAGTGCCTGGCAGGCAGAGCAACCCACAGCTACACTGCCCATACCACTCCCAGACCCATGAGTGGCAGGGTCCCTTCTGAGGTGAAGGCTGGGGAATGGTTCAGGGTGGACAGCCTGCCTGGCATGCCCAAGCCCTGGGTTCCATCCCATCCACCACTATGAAGAAAAGGAAAAGCAAATGGAACTGGGGAGCCAAAACTTCTCAGACCTATTGTGGTCCCTTGGCTGCTCCTGTCTGCTCCAACCTGCCCAGGGCCAGGAAGCTGAGGGCTGGTCCTGAGCTCTAGAGGACAGGGACACCAACTGTTCCAGCCTGGACACAGGGTCTAGCCTGGAATACACAGAACTGGCACCTCAGGCCTCACCCATTACCCTTACCACAGACACAGCCGGGGATTCCCAGCCCAGAGCTCCGTCTTCAGCCTCTGCAGGGCCACGCCCCTCCTACAAATCCCCACTGCCTCCCCCCTACCAAAATAATTCTTAATGTCAACAACTAAGAATCCAACCAAAAGTAGGTAAATGTCTGAACAGATACCAAACCATAGAAGACATAATGATGGGAGATGGTTCAGGGTACAATTCAATACTGTTTCTGTACACCAATCATGAACCCACTGAGAAAGAAATCAAGAATCCCACTCACGATAGCTTCAAAAAAATCATATACCTGGGAATTGGCATAACAAAGGAAATGAAAATCCTCTATAATAAAAACTATGGTACAGGAGAGCAAGGCAGGAGGAGGGAGAGAGGGAGGAGGAGAAACTGGAAATACATCCCCTGTTCATGGATAAGCAGAAACAATATCGTCAAAATGGTGAGACTCCACAAGTTATATGCATGCTTAATGCAATTCTAATCAATACACCATCAGCATTCTTCTCAGAACTACAAGGCACACTCCTTCAACTTAAAAGAAATCGGCAGAGACTGAAGACGCTAAAGCACCCCTGAGCAACAAGAGCAAAGCAGGAGGCGTTACAACCTCAGATTTAAAGTTATACCACAAAAGTACAGGGATGCAAATATCACAGTAGAGGAACAAAAACAGACATGCTGACCAACACAATAGATTTCAGAATGAAGAAACAACCCCAGGCACTTTCAGCCACTTGATTTTGGACAAAGGTAAGACAGCCTCTTTGACTAATGGTGCTGGGAAAACTGGTGATCCCCATCCAGAAGAATGAATTCAGACCCATATCTCACACATCCTGTACTAAAATCAAGTCAAAATGGATTAGAGAACTAGATATTAGACCAGAAACACTGAAGATAAAATAGGTAAAGCTCTTGAAGACTTAGGCACAGGCAAGGACTTTCTGAACAAAACCATTGCACATGAAATAATATTAAGAATCAACAAATGGGATTTACCAAATTGAGAGGCTTTTGCACAGCAAAGGAAACAAGCCACAGACCAAAGAGACAACCTCCACTCTGGAAAATTCTTTGTCTGCTATTCCTTGGACAGAGAACTAACATCTAAAATAAAGAACTAAAGTGAGACCCTCCAAAGTGAAAGACCTAATAAAAAAATTTGTTATGAAAACAGCACACATGGCAAATAAAGTACATGAAAAAACATGTTCTCCATCATTGGCCATTATAGAAATGCAAATCAAAACAACATGAGGTTCCATCTTATTCCACTGAGCATGAGTATCACCAAGAACTTAAAAGAATAAATCCAGGAAAGGTTATAAATAAAAGGGAGCCCTTCTAGATTGTTAATGGGAATTCAAACTAGTATAACCACTCTAGAAATTCCTCAAACTAAAAATATAAATTCCATTTGACTTAGATATAACCCATCTGGGTATCTTCCTAAGAAATGTAAAGACACATGCATTCCTATGTTTATAGCAGCATCATTCATAATACTATATCTAAAATTTAGAAATGGTCTACATATCCATCAACAGATGAATGGATAAAGGAAATCAGTTACATGGAATACTACTCACCATAAAGAAAAATCTCACTTAGGAGGCTGAGGTAGGAGGATTGTTGCAAGTTTGAGGCCAGCTGGGACTATATGGTGAGACTGGCAAAGAAAGAAAGACAGACAGACAGACTGACTTGATAACTTGATTCATTTGTGGGAAAATGGATGCATCTTGAGACTTAATGCTAAGCATATTGATGCTAAGTGAAATAAACCAGATACAGAAGGTTAAATATCAAATGGTTTCCTTTATATGAAATACTAAACATATACATAATTTAAAGACAGCGTGAAAGAGAGGTGTTAAAAAACAGGGAGGGAGACTTTGAGGAGATTGGAAGGGGACCTGGGATGGGGAGGAGGGAGATGGGGAGGGAAGGAGAAGTAATAATGATTGAGATGTGATATGTATATATGCCAATTCCCCACGATGATTGCATTTACTATGTATCATAAGCATATAATAAAAAACCAATAAAACATTTTTGGACAAGATTATAAGGCAGGGTTAACTTTGCCAAACTCTCATCAAAGCTGCTATGAGTTTTCTTTCTGTCTCCCTGCTTTTCGGCTCCCAACCAAAACAGCAGCACAGACTCCTAAAGTTCTTAGTCTCTTACTATAGGGCCCAAACCCACAGGCTGGGATGTTTTGCCCACCACAATGGTACTAATGACCCAGAAATCAAACAGCCTGGGCAATGAGTTGACCGTGACCACACAGCAGCCCATGTCTCACACAAGAAGAAATATTTTCTTCATATCCTTGGTCACTGGAAACTATGGGACTGTACCCCACCACAGCAAATCCATACAGGTCCGTGGCTCCCTTTGTTCTGTGAGCAGCCCGTCCCCTCCTCTTCTTGTTCAGTGCTACCTTCCTTCAGCTGAAGCCCCAAAGTTTTACTTCCCTGTGTGTGTGCCTGAATATTTAGCTGGGTTTCATTTCTATTCCTTCCCAATCTAAGATCCTGTCCAGTTACATATCTCCTATTATCTGAGTAGATGTAAAATGGGGCCATGGAAATCAGCACATGCTCACCTGAGTAACCTTGGCTCAGAGAATCCATGTCAAGGTCAGGGGGAAGATGTGGATAGACCTAAGGCCAAAGTGGTGTCAGTGGGTCTCATCGTCCTCTACTGATATGACCTCTTTCCATGCAGCAGAATCGATGACTTGTGAAGATAGAGCTCTGAGCAGACAGCTGGAAATTAAAACTGGGATTTTTTTTTTAGCTGCAGTAGCTGGTCAGAACAAGGAACTGTTGATGTAATGGTGAGGAGTGCCATGAACAGACTCAGCCCTTACAGACTTAGGAATGAAAGAACCCAAAGGCTGGATGTGACATTTCATCTCTTAACTGAAAGACCATGGCCCCGTGGGCCATCATCTCCGTGAATGTTGACACTGAGATCTGATGACTAGACAAATACCAGAGTCAGAATGTGAAACAGATAACTCCAGTCCTTCCACATAAAAACACAAACATGCTTAACATCTCAGCCATTAAGCAAATGCAAACTACAACCACAGAGAAGTTCCCCTTCACTCCCACTACAGCACCTATCACCAGTATAATTTAAGGTAGCAAGTGTTGGTAAAGATGGGAGAAACTTGAACCCTTACACATGGTGCAGCCTCTGGGTGAAATACTCTAGCATTTCCTTGAAAAGTTGAATATAGATTTACTATACTACTTAATCCTTTCATTCCTAAGTAGATGCCCAAAAGAACAGAAAGCATGTATTCAAATAAAAATGGATATATTCTTCAAATCTGTCAAGGTCATGACAATGACTGAGTCTCAGCATGAGTTCCAGAAAAGAAAACTGGATCCACATGAAAAAAACGAATTTTTGTCCCAGGCAAGAGAGACAGTAAAAGCAAAAGGGGCCTAAGGATTGGCTATTCAAGTTGAAATCTTTTAATTTCTTGACATGGGGCCTCTGTGGTGGTCACCTAGGAGTGTCTCTACTTTGGGTAAAATACTTGGCAGTGTTTCACATAGAGTTGCAAATCTGAAAAATCAAGAACCACTGGACAAAGTGAGTGAATAAATCAAGGGTTCTTCGTAACACAATTACAGGTGTCTTCTAAGTTTGAAATTATTGGGAAGCCAAGTATTTTTACAACATTCATGTCAATATCAAACCAAAAAAAGAAACATCAAACCTCACTCTACTGGCTAAGTGATTAGTGAGCTTTCTCATCATAGAGATGGAATATCTGGCACCCACAACTAGAGGGGGAAGCTTTGGCTCATGTTTGTGGGAGATTCAGTCCATGGTTGGCAGGACCCAAGACAGAAACATCATGCAGGAAGTGTGTAGCAGAGCAACACTTTAGTTTATAGTGGCAGAGAAGCAGAGCAGGGGAACAGCACCAGAGAGAAAGGAGTGAGTGACCAGATAGAGACACCAAGGTCATATCTCCATGTCCCACATAGACACACCCAGAAGTGTACACCACCAATCCCCTGGGTAGATCTCAAAGCCAATCAGGGTGACACTCCATCTTAACTTCACACACTATCTAGGTATTACTGGAGGACACTGCATGGATATTATTAGTATCAGAGGTCATAGAGCAGATAGTATATTGATACCATGAGTTTGTGTGTGAATACTAAATTTGTATTACAGGCCACACTATGGACATTTAATAACCATTATATTACTGTTAAGATGCCACAGGGAGCCAAAATTGTGGCACACACCTGTAATCCAAATACTTAGGAGTCTGAGGGAGGATGCCTGTGAGTTTGGGGGCAGTCTAGACTATATAGTAAGACACTGACTCAAGAAAAAAAGGTGCTTCTGTATCACATTAGTCTCAAGAGTCCACGGTGTGGGTATAGTAGGTCACAGAAGAAATACGATATAAGTGATGAGGGGCCTCGGAGAGGGTACTATCATAGTATCAGGGAAGAGTATGTGGATAATTTATTCATATGAAGAGGCTACCAAGTGCATATTTAATAGGCATTAGGACTCCACATTGTGGGTACAGTAGGTCACAAGAGAGATATGATATAAGTAATGAGGGGCCTCAGTAAGGATACTATCATAGTATCAAGGAACTGTATGTGGATAATTTTTTCATATGAAGAGGCCACCGTGTGCACATATAATAAGTATTAGAACTCTACAGTGTGGTATACAGTATGGTATACGGTGTGGTATACACCACAGTGTTGGTAATACAAGGCCACATTGTGGATATTAAATTAGTATTACGAGCCATGAAATAGATGTCACATTAGTGTTGGGGTTACTCTGGATATTAAATTAGCATTAGATGTTGATGTGTGGACATCAGTATTAGTGGGTTATTTGTGGATATTAAACTAGGAAACCCAGTAGACATTAAATTAGTATTAGAGTCTACTCTGTGAATATTAAATTAATATCAGATACCACTTTGTGGATATTCAATTAGTATTAGAGGATTCTCTGTGGAAATAAAGTTAATATTAAAGGGCTACTCTGTGAATATCAAATTAGCATTAGAGGTACTATGTGGATATTAAATAAATAATACAGGATGCTCTGTGGATGGTACATTTGTATTACAGGCACTTGTAGGTATGAATTAGTCATAGAGGCCACTCTGTGGATATAAATTATTAAAGACACCATCTTTGGATATCCACCTTTTGGATAGTAAATTAGTATGATACACTGCTGTGTGAATGCTACCTTACTATGAGATGCCACTTTGTGGGTATTAAAATAATATTAGAAGCTACTCTGAGGGTATGAAATTAGTATTAGAGCTTGCTTTGTGGACATGAATTAATACCATATGCCACTATATGGACATTAAATAAGTATTACAGGCCACTACTCTGTGGGTATTAATTAAGCATTTGAAGCTACTTTGTGGATATTCAGTTAGTGTTAAAAGCTGCTCTGTGAATATAAAATTAGTATTAGATACCACCATTGGGATATTAAATAAGTATTAGGGGCCACTCTGTGGATTTTAAATTAGTATTAGATTCCAAAGGGATACTAAATTAATATTAGGGATTACTCTGTGGATGTTAAATTAGTATTAGAGGCTGCTCCACGGAAATTTAAAAAGTATTAAATGCTCTTCCGTGAATATTAAATAGTATTGAATGCCACTCTTTGGCTATTAGTAGCAGTATCCACTCTTTAGATATGGGCCCCTGTGTTTGTTTCACACCAGTACCAGTGGTCACTGTGTGAAAAGCCCTTTAGCACTGCAGGCCACAGTGGGCACAGCTCATCGCTTACTCCAGGCACAGTGTGGACATTGTCGCAGGGGACTGATACCCTGGGTGCCCTGTGAAAACAGTGGTCACTGAATGACAGCTTCCATAGGGAGCCCTTCCTCTGTCGAGTCTCCAGAGACCCACCCCCATTGCTGTACACAGGCTACAGACAAGAGCTTGGCACTCACAGTTACACAGCAGGCATAGGCACCTCCAGGAGGTCGGTCCGGAGGGTGAGATGTGGGCCACTGTCCTGCATGGCCTCTGGCCTCTGGCACCCTCTGGGGCTACATCAGCTCAAGAAAGGTGAGAGCATGCGCCCTCTAGTGACCACTAGGACTCAGCAGTCCAAAAGGGCACATGGCGCCTTCTCCTGGTCTTCCTGAAAAATGAAGTCAGCAAAGTGAAGTCAGCAAGAATATCCTCATTTATTGCCATCACTTTAGAAATTCTAACTGAAACCCTCTACCCATATTTTTATCCAAAAATGGTGAAGGAGCAAGTACTCAGGAGCTATATAATATTCAGTGAATGTAGATGCACACATTAAATGTTACACACAAACTCACTTTTAAAACTCCTAGAGGAAAACAGGAAAAAAAGTCTATGAAATCTCGGACCCAATGATGATTTTGAACATTCAAACCCTTTCAATGAAATTCACAAAAGAAAATATATCACTTATGTGGACTTTGTAAAATGAAATTTTCTTATTTTTATTTTTTTGGTACCAGGGATCGAACTCGGGACCTTGCGCTTTCGAGGCAGGCGCCAAAACCACTGAGCTAAATCCCCAGCCCCAAAATGAAATTTTCTACTCTGTGAATGATCCTGTTTAGAGAACAAAAAGATAAGCGACATATGGCGATACTTTACAAAACACATCTGGGAAACAACATGAATACAAAATAACTCTTCATATGAATAATGAACAATCCATTGAAAGTGGGTATCAAAACAGACCCCTGACCAAAGAAAGATGGTTAATAGTTAAAACTAAAGGATGTTCCACATCATATGTCATTCAGGGAACTGCAAATTGGAATGATAATGAGATAGCATGTCATGGTGATTAGAACTACTAAAGTCTAAAAAAAAAATTAAAGTTGCTATACTGATTGATGGAGGAGAGAGGCAACTGAAATTTTCATTCATTGGTGGTAGGTGCCAAATGGCACACCCAGTTCAGATGACCCAGTGACGTTTACCAAGCTAAGCAAGTCTAACCTTATGATTTAGGAAATACACTCTCAAATTGTCTGTATTTAGACAACTTCTTTGAAAATTTACATCCAAACCAAAATACACCACCAAACAAACAGAAGAAAAGATGCAGCACATAGTCATGTACAACAGCTCTCTTCTTCCTGGGTAGAACCTGAAGTAATCACAATAGACTCCAGAACGCTGAACTAAACTATGCTATCTATACCCACACAATGGAAGATACTTGGCAATATGAGTAAACTATCAACCCAAATAAAGACATAATTAAATCTTACCTCTGTCTTCCTAAGAGATTAAACCCACACATTCTTGAAAAGCCAAACTGCAGAGATGAAAACCAGAATAGTGGTTGCATGGGTTAGAGTTCAAAGTCTTTAGTATAACATCTTAAGAGAGGCACTATGCATTTGAGATCCATGAAAATCCCAACCACTTCAGATTAGATCAAATTATTGAGGAGATGGAAATATCCAAGGATGGAATACAGGCTGTGAAAAGAGATCTAATTGTATCAGAAAGGTATGAAAACACTAGTGACCCTCCAGATAGGGGCCAAAAGCTGCAGACCTAAACCACAAGGAAATGCAAAGAGTGAAGAAGAGCCCTGGTAAAAGAGTCCTGTAGGAGTCTCTTTCCACATCCTGCCATGTGAAGACATGGATATAAATCACCACCTGTAAAGAGAATATCTTTACCAGCCATTGAATCTGCCCATGGCTTGATCTTGTATTCTCCAGGCTAAAAAACTGTAGACAATAATTTTTTCAGGTGTTTTTCTAAGGAACCCTGGGAAGACTAGAACATTGATTACAATGGGTGTGATAAAGGAGTGACATGAAGAGCCACATGAAAAGATGTGCAGCGAGAGATCTAAGACAGTTCCCCAGGGCAGTCCCCATGACATTGGGGCACACCATCCTCCCTGCACGTGGATATACTCATTGACTCAGAAGCTCCCTAAACTACACATTACAGGGATTTTTCAGGAGACTTAGTCATATAGGCATCACCAATTAGGTAATCCATCTCCAGCTTCCTTTCCACCAGAGAATGGGGTGTGGAGATGAAAGTGCCAAGCTTCTATTGCAGATGTGGTTTCTGGCAACTGTCCACCATTGTAAAGGTTTGCAGTAATCCTTATGAGAATGAAGCTGTTCCTATCAGCTAGGAAGGTCCAGACAATTTGGTCACCCATGTAAGGAACCAAGATCAAAGACCAAACACTAGAACAGAAAATGTTCCTAACAGCCCATCACTTAAAAAATTATGACAATAATTTCTCTACCAGGAGGACAAGTAACAAATATATACTTATGGGGCTACAACCTGTAATTGGAACACAAATGAATTCATTAAAATGGAACAATAAACTATATGAGTGGCAGGTGTCAGAGGTCAAGTTTCTGTGAAAAATTATAGATATAAGGGGAAAAGTCTGATTGGGATTACAATTGATCAGAGTCCACTGATTGGAGACAACAGTATAAATATAAACCTATGTATAGCTGATTATTCCACATAAAATATTTATAACTAGGTGTGTATGTGCAAATTAGAGTGCACACCTACAGTTCATTTCAGTATCAGTCATAAGGGTCAATATAAGATGACCATGTCTAGCTGACTCATGTAAGATTTTAATACTGTTCTTTTATCAAAAGAGCCAGGGCTCTGAAGAAATGGCTAATACCAGGAATGGGATGGTAAATACATGATCAGGGTAATCATAAAGTATCAAAAAGTGAGGAATTCATGACAAAAATATAAAATGTCAAAAGAAACTAAGAGCCCACGCAAAGCTTGAATCTGACCAAGGGTTCACAAGGATGAAAAACAAAGAGACACAGAAACAGGTTAAAATCTGGGCAAGGGCAGGGGGTTCATGTCTCCCTTCAACATAGAGACCCAAATGATTGCTGCACCTTGGTTTTATTCACTCAGACACAGACACAAGCAATTAAGGTTTCACAGGACTCATCTGTCTCCCATCCTCCATGGTACTTCTCTGGGTAAAGAACTTAACTTCAGGTGTTTTTAATTTTCCCTGCGGCATGTTACACGCTTGCATGCCCTCTTTCTTCTCAGTGCTCCCCGAGGAAGCCAATTAGACCTCATTATTCCCATCCAGTCTTCCATAGGTGGTACTCAGACAGAGGACTTATATCTAGAATATTTAAAGCACTTGAAAACTTAGACCTCCAAAATTAAAGACCCAATCAAAACAGGGAAATTACAATAAATAGACACTTAACAGATGGAGAAATACAAATGGCTAATAAAATCATTTTTAATATTCAGCAACTTTAGCCATTATGAAATAAAATTCAAATCAACACTGAGATTTCACCTTACCCTAGTAAGAATGGCCATTATCAAGGACTCAGAAAATAACAAATGCTGGTGAGGTTACGGTGAAAGAAGCCTTATATATTCTTGGTGGAAATGTAAATTAATAAAACCACTTTGGAAATCAGTATGGAGACAGATGAATGGATAAATAAAATGTGCCATTTACACACAGTGGAGTACTACTCTGCCAGAGAAGAATAAACTTGAATCATTTGTAAGAAAATGGATGCACCTTGAGACCATAAGGTTAAGCGAAATAAATCAGATATACAGCTTATACATTGCCATTGCATAGTTTCTCTTACAGGAGAACCCAAAATATAAAAAGTAAAATTGAAAAATAATAGGAAATAGAAAGATAGATATTTTGTAAAAGGGAAGGAGACCATGACATGGAGCAAGAGGAGTGAAAGGGAATGAAAAAAGATTTAAGATGTCTATGTATAAGTACCAACTCCCCACAGGAATATAATTGTTAGGCACTTCAAATATGTACTGTCGTGGTTTGGGCCTAGATGTCCCCCCAAAGCCTCATGTGGTCATAGGCTTGATCTAGAGTATGTGAAGCTGGAATTGATTCATGGTGCAATGCTAAGCTCAAGGGCACTAGGATTAAGGGTGTGAGTGCTGCCCACCCTACGTAGCCTGAATAAGACAAAAGGGGCAGGAAGATGCTGTTAACTCCCTTGTTACCCTTGCTGCCTTGTGTGCCATGTTGTTTCTGCTCTGCTGTGCCTGGTTGTCATCCCTGCCTTGGAGTTGGCTGATTATGGACTGAAACCTCTATGAACTGTAAGCCAAATAAACCCCTTCCTTCTAACTTTGGGTGTTGGGTATTTTGTCTCAGCAATGAGAGAAAAGTAACACATGTACTAATAAAAAATAAAAATTGAGAAAAGAAGTAAAAAGACATTCCCTTTGACCAAGCTATACCTTTCCTGGGCATCAGCACAGAACAGACAAGTTCACCCTACTACAGTGATATGTAAGTACCTACTTTTACAGCACCACAACTGACAATGGGTAAATCATGTACATGCCTAAATGCTCATCAACAGATTAATGGATAAAGAAAGTGTACATATACACAATGAAAAACTACTCAGCCATTACAAAGGATACATTTGAGTCATTTGTAGGAAAACTGATGAATCTTGAGACTTTAATGCTGAGTGAAATGAGTCAGTTGCAAAAGGTTCAATATCTCAGGGTTTCTAATATGAGAGACCTAAAATATAAATAATTTAAAGAGCAGAATAAAGAGCCATGTTAAGCAAAAGGGAGGTAGGCTCCACAGAGATGGTATAATTCTTTAAAGGATGGGAAGGGAGAGGGGGGATTAGGGGAAGTAAAATAAAATTCTTGGAATAATTTTCAAATAATTGGTGTTCTTTAAAAGTTTGATAGACTTCTGTAGCAAAGCCCGGACTTTTCTTTGTTGGGAGGCTTTTGTCAAATTTAATCTCACTATTATTGGTCTGTTTACATTTTCTATGTCTTCATGGTTCAATTTGGTATGTTATATATAACCAGAAATTTGCCATGTAACAACTATTCATCAAAACATTTCATAATATCTAAAAACATTTGATTTGAGTTCATATTTAGCAATTGATATTCTAGTATTTTAGTTTAAGAAATTATACCTGTTTTATATATATTTAGCAAGCATATTAAGATTTAAATTATGAGAAGTTTATAATTATGTCTTATTTACATTTACTAACTTCTTTTCAACAATTATTCCTAGACTGCACACAAAATCTGGATATTGGCTAATCATGATAGTAATTTGAAGTTATTTCCTTGTCAAAATTCAATTGTTACATACAGTACATAGGAAAGAATGGATACTGTATTGCACTTTCATTTGTATTATTCTTAGATCAAATTTATATGTTTATGATCTTACACAACTAATGGAAATAAATATTACCCCATCTGGTCATCAAACCAGGCAATTACATATGACAAAATTTTGAAGATATATTTATTTTCATTTTACTAACATTTAAAACCAGAGTATTTATGATTTACTCAAGTTGGGTGAATTCATTCAACTTAATTTAACATTTTAATTTATGTGAACATTTATTTATCTGTAAGCCAATTAAAAATTTAGGGATTTTATTTCATAGATATAACATACAACATGCACATATGTTTAAAGCACAAACACACATATACACATAGTAACAAATATTAGCTATTTTTTGAATTTTAGTCATGAGATGAAAAAGCTATTGTACAAGTTGCCAGTTTATAAAAAGACATTTGAATCCAAGTTATGTTTCTGACAGTATGGGACAAGTTCAAGGCATCTGTTCCTGTGACTAAATTTAAAGTTGATAGGTTTTTGAAAGCTGTGGGACAAATTTTGGAATAAAATAGTTGCTGTATGTCGTAGTCAGGGTTCACAAAGGAATAGATCTAATACAGGACACATAATTTATAGGATTATTTTATCATACTCACCCAAAATGTCAAATGCAGAAGAGTGCAAGAGATCTATCTGTGCATTAGAGCCCCAAAGAATCCAGCCGAGGGCCTGGATCCCACAGCTATGCCCCACACAAGTCCAGCTGAAGGCCGGGAGTCCAAGGCAATGTCCTGACAGAGGCCTAGAGCCCACGGCAGTGTCTCATGCAAGTCCGTAGTAAGGATCTGCACCAGGAAGGCCCAAAGGCAAGTGGTGGAAGCTAGAAAGCCTGTGCTGGTGGAGTAAAGGATTTGTGCCACTAGGCTGAGGGATCTGCACTAGAGCCAGGAAGCAATGCTCAAGGAGAAGACCATACCTCCGCTGATGAGAACAGCAGCCATTCCCAGTGACAGTGAGAACCTGAGCTCCTCCAATGACAAGAACAGCCAAGTTTGCCTCACGAAAACCAGCCACAGCAAGCTCGTCCTAGAAAAATCAACAGCGTGTGAACTTCCTCACCAGTTCTCTTTTTATGCAATTGACAACAATCTTCAGCTGTATCTTCCATGCCCAGAACTATACTGATTGAGTTTAGGTGGACGTTCCAAGTTGACCATTAGTTAATCCACCACACTATAATAGTTTGACTTTTTAAAGCTTCTTTTTAACTTTTCATTGCTTTTTTCAGCCACAAATGAGTTTAGGAGTTAACTTTTGATGTTATTTTAGCTAAGGGTGATTAACACATTTCTAAGTGACCTTGAACAATATTGTCTTGATATAAGCAAATTTCTAACAGATTCAAAATAAGTAGAGAAAAATTGAGTTTAAAGGCCTTTAAATATTAAGCCTATCTCATTGATTAATAAAAGTGGAACATGCATGAGCCTGAATCATAATATAGCCAGCTGGAGTGTTTGCATGTTCTAGAATGTGGGCATCCCATCATGTTTCTTATCAGTCTCTCAACAGTAAAGTAAATTGTATAACCCATGTTAGGGAATTTAGACAAGGCATTTCATTTTTCCAGATAAGCACAAAAACAGGTAAATGTAGTAGTATCAAAAGTTCTCAAACTGGTCAAGATAATTTTAATCATCCCAAGTGATACGAGTCCATTGTGACAGGCCATTGCAAAATAATGGCCTGTAACTTTTGAACAACTTTTGAACTTTTGAACATGTTCCAGAAGGCATTTGCCTATCAGTGTAGTTTTTAGAAGGGTGACTGCCCACTTTCTATAAAATTAGAAAAGCTGCTTTACATTAGCCAATATGCGAGGATACGTGCTTTGTGTTATAAAGGTGCCACTTCAAGGGCCTCACTCCAAAAGTGTCACCAGTTGCATCAATGGCCTCTGTTATGTGTCTCAGGAGGGACCCTGCACCCTGCTTGGGTGAAGTTGCTCAAGGTGCTGAGATGAAAAGTCTATGAAACACACCCCTCCTTCCTCCCTCATGTTCCTGTTCACCTAGGAATGGGGTAGCTTATTTGCAGATCTCTGCAAGGCTGCTATATCAACCATAAGTTCTGACACTTTCAAGATGACTCTAGTTGCTTAAGAAGACCCTCAAGAGGTTCAAAGCAGCAAGTATCTCTTTTTGTATCCTATTTTGTATTCTATTTTGTAGGAAACTGTTCAATTTAAATTTTCCAATTAGAATTTTTGAAATGGCCACAAGATGTCAGTAGGAGTCAACTACTGTGTTTTGAACAGACATGACATCCAGTGAAAATTTACCAGAAATTCTGGAGGACAGCTTACCTTGACAGGGTTGAATTAAATTCTACCCAGTGCTACAGGAGACAGCTTATCTCGATGGATTTACATTAAGTTCTGCCCAATGCTAGCCCCAGAACCCAAGGAAAGTGAAAATTACCTTCACCCAAACTCTCCCTGAGAAAACAAATAGTACTGGCCAAAAATACAAACTTTAGTGGGAATATTAACCCAAAAGATAGCCTACAAGAGGCCTACCATATCTAATGAAAGAACCCTTCCAGGAAAGACACTCAAATAAAATGAACCTGACTAGAAGTGAGAGCTTCAGATTCTGGGAGCCTAGTCCATTAAGGCTCCCCTGGGCCACCGGGAGCTGGAGGAGAAAAAGGGTCTCCTGTCACTGGCAGGCTCCAGGTTCTGAGAGGCTGGGGGGCACCCTTCATGTTCACCAAAATGAAAACAAAATAGTGAGAAATGAGGCCAAAATGAAAGCATAAGAAATTTTATACAAGTGCAGAACAGATTTGCAGATTGGGACACAAATTCTTTCAGAAATCTAAGGAGCAAGTGTTTGAGCCATAGTGTGACTGAGGCAGGAAGGGGAATACAACTCAGTATTCCTGGGAGTAAGAGCTACAACTAAGTATTCTTTGGAGAGAAACAAGATTTATTGACACAAATCAGGACAGTTACCTGTTTTGCAAGTCTACTGAAATGTGCATACCAGGGACAGACCATTCATTCTAGAATCAGTGCAGCTAGTGGTGTTATGGCCTCAAGCACTGCATCCTCTGCAGTTCTCACCTCAGATTCTGTGCAGCCCCATCTTCCTTGTCTGAAGGTCTCTAAGGGCCTCAGAGTGTTTTTCTTTATCATCATTCTTCAGCCACTTTGGGTTTTATTTTATCTGTGTCAATACACTGTTAACATCACTTAATTGACCCATGTTTGTTCAGGAGCATGTTGGGGTTTTTTTTTCGTTAAGTTTATTGGTACATTTTAGGTGTACAATACAGTTCCATTCATCTTTGGGAACTTGTACCTTTACATGATGTATCTTGGTTCCTATTTTTTTCCCCATTCCCTTGCCCTCCCTTCAACCCCTCCACCCCTCCCTATTTACAAGGAGCATGCTGTTAAATTTCTAAAGTTTCAGAAGTTTAATTCTGTGATCAGAAAAAAATACTTGATTTGATTTTGATCTTAGATTTGCAAGACTTTCCTGGGCCTCTGTATATTCTATACTGAGACTGTGTACATGCTGGTGAAAAGAATGTGTTCTGCAGCTGTTGGATGGAACAACTGCACATATCTCTTAGGCCCCTATGGCCTTGAGAGCATTTAATGTCATGTTTCTTTGCTGATTTTCTTTCTATATTCTTTCCTTTGCTGAAAGTGGGGCTTTGAAATTCTCTATTTTTAGTGTATTGGAGTCTATCTCTTCCTATAGCTCTATAAACATTTGATCTATATATTTAAGTGCTCTATCGTTGAGTATGTATATAATTTTATATCCTTTTGTTGAGTTATTCCCTTTATTATTGTATAATCACATCCTTTGTCCCTTTTCTTTTTTTAGAATAGGAAAAATTTATTGAGAGAAAGATAGCTTCTGTCTGAAAGAGACAGAAGGGGGATTGGAAAATGGGTTGCTCTCTCACCCAATTTCTCAAAGGTGTTTTATGGGACAAAGCCATGAGGTGAGGCGTGTTCAGGGTGGGACAAAACTATAGTCAACTAGTAAGATTACAAGTACAGTTGCTTAGGTAATATTGATCCAATGACAAATCACAAGGTGGACAAACCTATGTGCAACCAATAAGATTATGACAAGTATAGTGGCTTAGGTAATATTTATTAAATGGGAATCCAATGGGGAAGCAAGTCACTTAGCAAGCATACAAGGAATGAGCAAGGATTTTCAGTAAGGGGTGGTTCAGCGATCTTTCTTGGAAGATCTTGGTCCCCTACTCAGGTGATTGATACCTATTTAGAATATCAATCACTGCTATTTATCCTATGTGGGTGTGCTAGTTTCTCTCCTGTTACAATGCTGGCCTTCAGTGAATATGTCTTGACTATCCTCCATGTTGGCTCCTCGTGGGCTGGCCCTGTCTAACTGCCTACACAACATCTAATTAACTTACCTATCTACAATATTCCATCCTCTGAAGAAGTATCCCTAACTGCTGTGAGGAGGCAAAGGGCAAAGACCATTCTGGCTACTTCCAGCTGAAGAGGGTCATAGTTGTGATCAACAGTCAGTTACTCTACAGAGGGCCTATCTAAAGGCCCTTGATAGGCTCCAGACATTGTCATCATGGGTAGGTGCATAGCTTTGAGTCTGGAGGATCTTTGTCCCTTTTTTTTTTTTCCACAGGTTTTGACTTAAAGTATATTTTGTCTGATGTAAGTATTGCAACTCCTGCTTCTTTTGGCTTCCACTTCCTTGGAATCTTGTAACCCTTCACGTTCAGTCTCTATTGCCCTTGCAAGTATAGAGAGTCCTGTGCACAGTGTATATTTGGCTCATAATTTTTACATGTTCAGTAACTGTGGTTTTTTTTAATTGGAGAATTTTATCTATTTACATTCAAGGTAATTGTTTAGTGTAAATTATTTACTATTGTCATTTTGTTCATTGTTTTTGAATGACTTGTTTTATAAATCTTTTCTCTTTTTTCTTCCTCTCTGACATTTCCTTTGTGGTTCAGTGTTTTTCTTTATTAGTATGGTTTTGGTTTCTTAATTTTTAACATTTTGTGTCCCTATTATAAATTTTTTGCTTTGTTGTTACCATGAGGCTTGCAGATAATATTCCATGTGGAAAACAGGTCATTTAAACTGATAATAATTCAACTTTTATCACACACAACATAAATACATATACATACATATATACACACACACATATATATATATATATATATATATATATATATTCATATATACCTCAGTTCACAAGCTTGATTCTGTTTGGTTTTTTTGGTATCGGGGATCGAACTCGGGACCTTGCACTTGCGAGGCAAGGCGCCGGAACCACTGAGCTAAATCCTTGGCCCCACAAGCTTGATTCTTTCCACTATTCTGGTCACAAACTGAGTTGGATGAGAACTGAATCAAATTTAATAGTTAGGTTCAGCATTGACTCTATGAGGAAATTTGATTTGGTTCTCATACAGCTCAGTTATATATAACATTCCATGCCCTGCCATTTTGAATTTTGATGTAACAATCTACCTCTACTGCCTATCCATTATTAAACTGTTATTTTAAATAATACTGTGGTTAATCTTCATATTAAAGATAGGTGTTTACATATCATGAATATTATCTTTATTCTGAAATTAACTGCACAAGGTGTGATAAAAAACTGATGTAAATATGTAAAATTTCTTTAAAAAATTATTGCAGTGAAAACACATTGCCATTAAATTTCCCTCAAAATGCTACTCCTAATTTTGAGTACACTTACCCCCTTGTTCCTGTAACTTTCTAAAGCAGTTCTGGAACTCTACTTTCACAAATGTCTTTAGTTGTGCTATTGTGGCTGCCTTCGTGTCCTGAATCCATTCAAAACATTTACAGCAATTTCTGTCAAATAAAAACATTACAGTGTGTTCTCATTCACATGTTTTGTGCTCCTCATTAATTTATTTTCTTTTAGCATCATGTTTTCCATTTAGCATTTTTATAATACAGGTATGGGGAGAACAAATTTCCTCAGCTTTTTTAATCTAGAAAATATCTCTGTTCCTTTCTGAAGAATACGTGTTCTGAGTACACTGCTATTGTTTAGAAATTTTTATTTCTTTGGCACTTTTGAAATATCATCTTACTGCCTCCAATCTATAAGATTTTTTTTTTTTTCTTACCAGGGATTGAACTTGGGACCTTGCGCTTGCACAGCAGGGGCCGGAACCACTGAGCTAAATCCCCGGCCCAGTCTATACGATTTTGACTAAAAAGTCTGCTATTAGATGTATTTAAACTACCTTATATGTTCTTCCTCTTTTTTCCTTGTTTTTCTCAGGATGTTTTCTTTGCATTGGTATTGTCACATTTTGATTATATATCATCTTCTTTGTGTTGAATTTGATTGATGACCTTTGTCTTTCTTGTGCTTGGATATTTATGTATTCCTCAGGCTTGGAAAGTTTTATGCAATTGTTTGGTTTTTTGTTTTGTTTTGTTTTGTTTGTTTGTTTGTTTGGTACCGGGGATCTAACTCGGGTCCTTGCACTTGCGCAGCAGGCGGCGAAAGCACTGAGCTAAATACCCAGCCCTATGCAATTGTTTTTTAAAGACACTTTCTACCTTTACATCTTTACTCCCCCTTGAATTTGAGCAACACAAAGATTTATTCTTTTATGTCTTGTAAGACATAGGCTTTCTTTATACATTTTTATTCGTTTTTCTTTTTTCACTTTTGACTGTAAATAGCCTGTGTTTGATCTCACAATTTTTTTCTTCTGCTTTACACATTCCATTGCTGTTGCTCTACATTTTTTATTGTGTTCATTGTGTTTTTCATCCCCAGGAATTATGTTTGATCTTTTCTAAAAACTTTCCATCTTTCTGTTAAATTTCTCTGGTAAGTTCCTAAATTATTTCCATTTTCTTGAAGTCCACTGAGGTTTTTTATTGAGTTTTCAGGCATATCATACATTTCCCCTTCTTTATATTCAGCGATGAGTGCATAGGTTTGTTTGCTTAATGAGATCGTGTTGCCACACTGTTCTTGATCCTTGCGGTGTGTTGATCTCTGTGCATCAAAGAAGTATTTATTTCATTCTTCAGTGGTTTCATCTGTGACCATTTGTCCACAGCAGGCCTGATGACAATTCTGAACACACTATCTGTTATGATCCCTAAGCCCTCCAAGTGTAGCAGCTGCAGTGTTTGAGGATACCCTCAGGATCTGCTGTAGAAAGAGGCTGGAGGCTGGCAAGCTTGTCAACAGAGGCTCAAGTGGATAAGTTTCCGAGCTGTTTCCTGCACATGCATGCTACTTCCCTGACTGTGGAAGAAAGAGGCTGAAGAAGGAATTGGTCCCCTTTGGAGAATGGGGATTTCTAGATTTCAACTCAGCAATATGATCAGCATTCCTGCTACCTGGGTTCATATCTGCACTCTCAAAACAACCTTCCGTAGCTCCACTAGGATTTTACAAACTCCTACCTAATCCCAAGGCTCCACAAGTCTTTTGCTTGTGAGTGGGGGAGAACTCTTCTGTAGGGTTATATGAATAGGCAGTCTCCTATTCTGCCATCTTATTGATAATAATCTGGGTGGTTTTTAAGCCTCAAGGTTGTAGGGAAGAGAATAATTATCAGTAGATTTAATATACAACCAAGACAGTCACTCCTCAATGTTTCCTTTATGCTGAATTTGAACTTTTTTCACTTTAGGAAGTCAAATTCTATTGGCCTACTTGACTGTTGAAGTAATGGGGTTTAAATTTAGCTTCTACATCCAAAGTTTCCCTCTTCTTGATGAAGTGTCTCACCTTTCAAAGAGAAATAGGCCAATCTCTCACAACCTCATTCTTTCTTCCTCACTGAAGTCTAGACTTGGACTGCCAAACCACTGTCTTAACTGATTAACTATCAGAAGTTTGCTTTTTCAAGCTATGAACTCAATTTTTATATTTTCAATCTAAAAAATGTATTGTATTTATGGAGGACAAAGTGATGTTATGATTTATAAATACAATATATAATAAGTAAAGCAAGCTAATTAATCTACCTTAATTTTTTTGTTGTGAGAACATATGAAAGTTCCTCTCCTAGCAACTTTGAAATATATTATAAACTATTATTAAATATATGTACTATTTGATAGATCTCAAAAAACAAATTCTTCCTCAGAAAAAGCCCCACATCTTTAAAGTCCACAGCACCTCCCAATATCACCACCCCCCGGACCAAACTTTTACATGTGGACATTTAGGAGACCTTCATCCAGACCATCACAGTTGTGAGCAATGTAATTTCACTGATGGATGCTACGTATATAAAGAAGGGTTTATAGACACATGTTTAAAAAGTGTTTCTGAGAATGCTACCTGTACACTGTCTTGTTAAGATTTTTAATTCGGTGGGTGGAAATGCTTATCTCACTGATTTTGCACACAAAGAAGAGTTTAAACCTTCTCATTTAAACAATGTTTCCTTGAATGCAAAACATTCCCTAGAGAAGAGAATAATTTCAGAGAACGATGTTGTGCATGTAATGAAAAGTTGTGCACATATAAGGCTATTGAAACATACTAAATGTGACTATCTTGTTAACAGAATTAAAAGTGAATGGGGAAGTGCTTCATACTCTGGAATGCATGTAAAGAACTGTTAATAGATAATTGTTTAAAAGATGTCTCTTGGATCTTAGGTAACTCATATGTTATGAAAAATTATTTCAATGGATGGATGTTATACATATAGAGGAGTGTTTCCAGGTGAGCATACTTTTCTAAGAATGTTACTTGTACATCCTCTTGTTATGAATGTCAATTCTGTGAATGGAAGTGTTTACAATCACAGTTGAATATATATAAATAAGTGTATAAGATCATGTTGAAGATTTTTTTTAATGCTAGTTTCTCGTGTTCTGAATGGTGTGACTTCAGTAAATAATTTCTATTTATGTTAGGGATGGTTTATAGAAACCTGTGTGAAATATGTTTTTAAGAATGAGGCCACCTGCCTTGAAAGCACGAGGTCCCGAGTTTGATCCCCAGTACCCCCCCCCCCCCCCGGCCAAAAAATGTCACTGGTCTTGTTAACATTATTACTTCTGTAAATACTTGTTGTTACAACACAGAAATTGATGGAAAGAAGTGTTAAAGACTTTTTTTAAAGTTGTTTCTTGGGGACTGGAGTATAACTCAATGGTAGCATGTGCAAGGCTCTCGGTTCATTTTGAGCATTACAAAAGTAAAAGCTTGTTTCTTATTGTGCTAGCTGAACACTATGTTGTGAACAGTGTAATTTCAGTGATGAGTATTACTTGCACATCATCTTATTAATAGTGTTAAGCCCATGAATAATTGTGCTCACTGCACTAGAATGAATGCAAGTATATAAAATATTCTTCTAAAATTTTTTATACTGCTTGCAACATACTTCTGAAGAGTATTATTTCCATAAATACATGCTATGCATGAAATGATATGCTTGTAGTCACATTTAAAAGATGTTTCATTGACTCTTTACATGCTGTCATTTGATTGTTTATTATTGTTATTATTAGGTGTTAGGTTTGAACTCAGGGCCATCTGCATGCTAAGTAAACACTCCACAACTATGCTACATCCCCAGCCTTGTATACTGTCTTTTTAGCTGTGTTACTTAGTAAATAAAAATATGTAGCATAATGGAATGTATAAGAAGATGCATACCCTAGGGACATCTTTGATGGGTAACAGATGTCCCTACCATAGTTTTCTAATGAAAATATGTACCTTATCATAATGGTAGCTGGCTATCTATCTCAGTAGCTGCACTGAAGGAATATAGGAAGCAATCTTTGTGTTCGCCTGCTTGGTATGATGAATGACAAGGTGTATGCATATGTGTTGAATTGTAAACAGGTGAGTTTTACCCATGTTACATACCATGTTACATTTTGTGAGTATAATTTGTTTCACTAAATGTTTTCTTTTGACTTTTCTTATAGCATTGTCCCAACTCAGTATAATGTCACATGAAAATCCACTTTTACAACTTTGGGAGGAGGTTGAAAGTGAATCATCAGGTGTTTCAGCTACCAATGATGACTTGGATCACATAAGCCAAAGAAGTTGTAACAGTGAGACAAAGCAAGATATGAAAGATAGAGAAGTACAGAATAAAAACCTTGATTCAGACAAGGATGAAAACAGTAATGTACATAAATATTTGACTAGTCAAAATACTACAAAATGGTCATGTATACCTGAATGAGCCAACATTGGAACTATGTCACAAAATGATATTGGGTTCTTGCCAGGGGTGTAACCTATTGGATGGAATGCCTACACTGAGGTTCAATGTTGCAAATTGTTTGTAATGGAAGATATGCTACAAGATGTTTTGAAATACACTAATAGTGAAATACAGGTAAAGCATTCTATATTCATCAATTGCAATACACAAAAATATATTTGTCATGACACCTCTCTATCAGAACTAAAAGCCTTCATAGTAGGACTTTATCATTCTAGTAATCAGAATCAAAAGAATTTATGGAGAAGTGACAGATGTGGTGTTGAGATTTTTAGAACTATAATGACACTCAAGAGATTTGGTTTCCTTCAAAATTACCTACATTTTGATGATAAAAAGGCTCATCAAGAAAGAAAAAAAATCTGACAATTTGGCTACTATTCACTCATCTTTTGAATGCTTTGTTTCAAACAGTCAGGCAATTTATACACTATCCAGATACATGGCAACTGATGAACTACTTGCATAATTTCATGGTTTTTGAAGCTTTCAGAAATATGTGCCAAATAAACTTACCAAATATGGCATAAAAATATATGCTCTGGTAGATACCAAGACATTTTATACCTTGAATTTAGAAAATTATCCTGGAACTCAGCTACCAGGTCTTTATTCATGCAGTATTAAACCATATTAAATTGTGAACAGACTTGTTGCACCTATTTCAAAAAGTAACCCAAATGTTACATTTGGCAATTGGTTCACTAGTTACCCATTGATGTTGCACTATGCTAAAAGAACACCAGTTGACCGGCACAGGAACTATTCACAAGAACAGAATGGAGATTCCTTAAAAAAATGTTGCAAGTTCACAATAGAGAAATGTATAGTATAATCTTTGGATTTCAGAAAGACATAACATTGGCCTCCTATATGGTAAAGAAAAAAAAGTAGTATTGATACTGTCATCATTATACTGTGATGATAAGATTGATAGTGAAGCCAGGGGTAGTGGTGCATGCCTGTAATCCCAGCACTCAGGAGGCTGAAGCAGAAGTATCTGTGAGTTCAAGGTCAGCCTGTGCTACATAGTGACTTCCAGGCTACCCTGGACTACATTATGATGAAGAAAAAGAAAATAATATTGATACTATCAATGTTACACCATGATGATAAGATTGATAGTGAAGTCAGGCATGGTGATGCACACCTGTAATCGCAGCATCAGGAGCCTGAGGCAGGAGGATCCTGTGAGTTCAAAATCAGCCTATGCTACATAGTGAGTTCAAGGCTAGCCTGTATTACATAGCAAGATCCTGTCTCAAAAAACAAAACAAAACAAAAAAGATTGATAGTGAATCATCAATGCAAATGAACCTATAGTCACATCTTACAGCAAAATGAGAGGCATAGTAGACGCTGTTGATGAGTTATGCAGCAACTATGATGCCACTCAAAACACAAAGCATTGGCCAATAGCTGTGTTTTACACAATCCTACATATCAAGCATAAATAGTTTCATACTTTACAAAGAAAATAATAAGCACAAAATATCATGGAAAAAATTTTCTTACAAGATTGGGACTTGGACTGAGAAGTGATCAATTACAACAGAGGAAGAACAATATGTATCTGCCCAAAGAACTTCACAAAAGAATTCTGGAGCAGCCAGTGAACAGACAGGTGAACATTACAAGACCCTCCTAAGGAAATAGGAAGAGCAGCAAGATGTCAAGTGCATTCTACCAGAAAAGACAAGAAAATAAAATACATGTGCTATCAGTGTAAGCAATACTTGTGTATGGAACATGCTGTTTTCATGTGTGAAAATTGCCTTAGATGTGATAATTGAAGTAAAAAATTACTTTTGTGCTAGTTTTATTTGTATTTTCATTGTAGTCCACATAGCAATTTATTTCTGTTGTTATTTTTTAGATTTAGTAAACAAATAGTTGATGTAGAAAATGTTGATGTTTATTCTAAACACTTAGTACATATTTGATATTTTATTGATATTTCATTTTCCTTCTAAGTGCACATTGTATAATATAGTAGGAACCTCCTGACAAAACAGGAAGACAAGAGGGGTGACAAGTATGATCTGCCAAAAAGGACAGGAAAGCAAAACACCCATGCTGTCAGTGTAAGCAATACTTGTGTAGGGGACATGCTGTTTTCATGTGTGAAGACTGCCTTGGGTGTGATAATTCAAGTTAAGATTATTTCTATGGTAAAGTTTTATTTGTATTTTCATTGTAGTTCACATAGGAATTTATTTCTGCTGTTATTTTTTACATTTTGTAAGCAAGTAAACAGTTAATGTCAAAAATGTTCATTTATTCTAAACACTGTATACTTGATATCTTATTTTATTGATATTTTATTTTCCTGCTAAGTGCATTTTGTATAATATAATAGGCCTTTCCTGACAAAAGAGGAAGACAGAGAGGTGGAAAATATGGCCTGCCAAACAGGAAAGGAACCCTAAGCACATGTGCTGTCAGTGCAAGTGAGAATTGTGCATGGAACATCCTGTTGTCATGTGTGAAGACTGTGTTAGGTGTGATAATTGAAGCAAAGATTATTTCTGTGATGGACAAACCATATTTAAGAAATGATTGCTAATAATTTCCCGAATCTTGGAAAAGAAAACAACATCTAAGTATAAGGAAGTCAGAGATCTCATATCAAATTCAACTCAAATTGGAGTTCATCAATATACACTGTAATCAAATTATTAGAAATTAAAGATAATTCTGTAAGCAGAAAAAATGAGCATATACATACACAGGAGGTCCAATATGGATAGCTGTAGATTTCTCGCTAGACATCCTATAGATCAGAAGAGAGTAGAATTATATATTCAAATTGATGAAGAAAAACTGCTAACCAAAGATAATTTACCCAGAAAAAATGTCCTTCAGAAATGAGAATAAAAATCATCCTATGAAAACAGATTCTGAGAGTTCAAAACTACTAGGTCTCTCTCATAGGGTTTGCTAATAGGAAGCTATTGCTACAATTAACAGCATTATATGTGTGTGGAGGGGTGTGGGTGTGTAGCAAAAACCAAAACTCAATGGTCTGAGTTGTATTCAAAATACTCTAATGCTGAAGGATGGTGTGTGAAGTAATTTGACCTCTAATAGGTTTAAAAGCCAAAACCATTAAAAGTTATTATAGCTATAATAAATTGTTGTTATAGGACACAAATTACAAAAGAATGTAAATTTTGACATCAAAATCTAACGTAAGAAGAGTATGAATGTACTGTTATTTTCTATGATTATAGTTAAGTTGTTATCAACCTAAAATAGGCCATTAGGACTACAACATGCTTCAAGTAACCCTCATGATAACCACAAAACAAGAGCTTCTACAAAACATAAAAAGACAAAGAATTCCATGACAGAAGACATCAAACACAAGGGATGTTGCAAGAGAAGGGAAAAAACAACAATGAATCTACAAAAGAAGTAGAAAGTACAGTGTGAAATGATAATGTGTAGAAAATGAAATGGAGTGCCTGAATGGATTTTTAAAAACAGATTCAACTATATCCTGCCTATAGGAGATTATCTTTACTAGTAAAGACACACATCAATTGAGACTAAGAGATTACTAACATATTTTCCTTAAAAATGGAAACGAAGGGCCGGGGATTTAGCTCAGTGGTTCTGCTGCCTGCCCCACAAACGCAAGACCCAAGTTTGATCTCCAGTACCAAAAAAAAAATAACAGTGGAAACAAAGAAAGAGCAGAGGTAGCTATACTTCTATCTGCTATTTGAGTTATAATGGCAAACCAAGAAAAAGAAAGTCATTATATAATGAAAAATGAGTCAGTTCATCAAAAGGATATAACTATTTTAAATATATGCACAAAAAATGGGACATTTAAAGAGAAAAACTATTATTAGCTTGGCACAGTGGTGTAGAACTATATCTCAGCACTTGGAGGCTGAGGGAGGAGGATCACTTAAGCCCAAGAGTTTGAGATAAGCTTGGGAAACATAATGAGACCTTGTCACAGAAAAAGAAAAATTAAATGTTTGAAAATAGAAAGACTCAATACAAGGATAGTACTGGAGGGCTGGAAATTTAGCTCAGTGGCACCGTGCCTGCCTTGCAAATGCAAGGTCCTGAGTTTGATCCCCAATACTAGAAGAAAAAAAAAGAATAATACTGAACACACCACTTTTAGCAGTGGATAAGTCATCTAGACAGAAAATTAACAAGAGAACTTTGGACTTGAAGTACAAATTGAATTAAACAAATTGAATCTGTCATTGGTCATTTCATACAATAGAATATACATTCTTTTCATGCTCTAAGGAAGATTCTGCAGGACAAGTCATTTCATGCCAACAAGAATAATATGTTTAACATGATAGGGATTATGTCAAGAATATTTTCCAATCACAGTGGTGCAAATCTAGAAATCAATAACAGAAAGATTTTTTTTAAGTCACATATAGATAGGAATTAAATAACATGATCCTGCACAATCAATTGGTCACAGAAGAAATCAAAATGGAAATTTAAAAATACCTTGAAACAAGCAACAGAAATAAAACACAAAAGGGGTTATTGGATGTAGCAAAACTTACAGGATGTAGCAAAAAGCTTTTCTAAGAGGGAAATTGATAGTGATAAATATCTATATTAAATAAGAAAAAATAATCTAATAATAATCTGGTTCCTCAAGGAACTAGAAAGAACAAACTAACCCCAAATTAATAGACACAAATAACAAAAACAAGTGAAGAAACACATGAGATAAAGACTAGAAAAATGAAATAAATCAGTGAAACTAAAAAAGATTTAAAAGATAAACAAAATCTCCAAACTCTTAGTCTAGTTTGAGAGGGAACGCATATGAAGTCTTAGATAAATGAAACAGGAGATAGAACTGATACCACTGAAATACAAATAATCATAGGAGATTATTATAAACAATTACATATGAACAAATTGGACAATCTACAAGAAATGGATAAATTCCTAGATACAATCTATCAGGAGTGAATCAAGAAGAAACACAAAAATTTAAAAACAAAAAAAAATGAATAAAGAGATGTATATATAATTGTTGCAAAGTCCCTCATCAAAAAAAGTCCAAACCCAGATATCTTTATGGCCTAATTCTACATTCTATCAAACATTTAAAAGAACCAATATCAGTTCTTCTCAAATTCTTCCCAAAAACTGACATAGGGGAACCACTTGAAAACACATTTTCCAATGCCAACATTATGCTAATATCAGAGCCAGACAAGACACTACCAGAAAATTATAAGACAATATCCCTGATGAACATAGAAACAAAAATCCTCAACAAAATGCTAGCAAGCTAACTTGACCACATATTAAAAACTATTTCACCACAATCAAGGGAGATTTGACCCAGGGAAGCCAGGATGGTTCAAGGTATGCAAGTCAATAAAGATGTTACATAACATTGAAAGAAACAATGAAAATTATATGAGCATCTCAGTTGAGGCAGAAAATGCATTTTAAAAGTTCAAGAAATTTTAAAAAATTGTATTAGCACAGTTAAGTTACATAGATTAGTAGGTTTAATTTGGAGATATTTGTGCACACATTGTGCCAGTTAATCTTACAAACTTAACTGGATTAAGAGACCGGAAGTCACTGGGTCTTAGGATGGTACATGCTGCAGTGCATTCACCCCCTGGTGTTCATAACTGTGTGCTGTTAGGAGTGGGCCCTGGGGGAAGGCAGCCGCTTGGGAAGGTCTGGGAGGCTAAATGCTGTGTGCTGTGCTTCCCACCTTCCATGAAGCAAGCAGCTTTGCCCCTTCACACCCATCCCTGTGTTTTTGCCTTGGAGCCAGTCACCCATGGACCAACTCTTTTGCAACTCCGAGCCAAATTAAACTTCTCCTCCAGTAAGGTGGTTGAGGGTGTCAGGCATTTTGTCCTGGCATGGGAAAGCTTTCCAAAGCATGTATATAACATACTTTTATTATCCTCCCCTTTCCCCACTCTCTCCCTTTCATCCCTCCACCTGATTCCCTTCCTCTTCTGTCTCCTTTCTGTTTTCCTGTCATCTTTTAAAATGTTTTGATTGAACACCTTTTATGTTTAAAAAAAATCTCAATGAATGATTTATAAAGGAAATATACCTAAGTACTATAAAATCCATATATAGCAAATTCACAGCTAACATTAGTCAAGTGTGAACACTTGAAAGCTTTTCCTCTAAGATCAAGGACAACAAAAGAATGCTTATCATCACAGCTTCTTTTCAATGTAGTTCTGAAAGTCCTAAACAGAGCAATTAGGCAAGGTAAAGACATCAAATTCTCATAATCAGAAAAGAATTTGCTCCTGTTTATTGTCAGTATAATAGTTTATATAGAAAATTCTAGACATTCCACAAAACTCTGTAGCAGCTCTCATAAATCAAAAACTCTGGCCAATGACCTTCCTTTAGAAAGCCATCTGATCTCTCTATATAAGCGAACATGTGTATGCTCTGTGTGCATTGCCTCACAGGGATGCATGAACAGACATGACTTAAGGGCATATACTTTAATGTGATTAATAATTTTAATACATCCTGTAAAACTGTTAAGTTCAGCATTTCTCTAGGAATGACACAGTGCATGGACTAACACTCAGGAGAAACTTCTTAGTTTTTTTCAATTTTCATTTTTTATCAGTATGTATATGCAGTACATGATGATTATATTCTGTGTGGGGATGTATGTGTACATAACACATCTGTTTTCTAAATGCCTTGTCTTGCTCTCCCTCCCATCTCCTTCCATCTCTCCATTCTCTTCAATTTTGTAAAAGATCTCTCCCAATTTCCTATTTATCACTTTTATTTTGATATATATATATATATATATTTTTTTTTTTGGTGCCAGGGATCAAACTTGGGACCTTGTGCTTGCACAGCAGGCGGGGAAACCACTGAGCTAAATCCATGGCCCCTGCTCTTTATTTGTATTTTGAGTTTCTCATATAAGAGAAACCAAATAATAAGCTTGTATATCTAATTTATTTCAATTAACATTATGGTCTCAAGGTGCATCCATTTTCCTACAACTGGCTCATTTGTCTTTCTTTATGGCAGAGTACTACTTCATTGTGTGTATATATACATTTTCTTTATCCATTCATCTGTTGATAGACATATAGGCTGCTTCCAAAAGTTAGTTATTTTGAATTGTGCTGCTATACACATGGGGATGCACATATCACTGTCATATTATATCTTTAATTCTTTCAGAAAGATACCTAGAAGGGGAATATCTGGGTTGAACGCAATTTTTATTTTTAGTTTTTTGAGGAATCTCCATACTGATTTCCATAATGGTTGTGCAAGTTTATATTCCCACCAACAGTGTAAAGGTGTTTCTTTTTCTCTGCAGTCTCACCATCATTTGTTACTATTTGATTTCTTGGTGATAACCATTTTTTCTATGGTAAGATGGAATTGCAGTGTAGTTTTAATTTGCATTCTCTAATGGCAAGTGATGTTGAACATTTTCTCATAAATTTATTGGCCATTGGTACTTCTCCTTCTGAAAAGTGTCTATTTCAGTTATTCACTTTTGATTGGGTATTTTATTTGGGGGGGTTCTATTTTTTGAGGTCTTTTTATACTCTAGATAGTAGGCCTCTGCCTAAGGAATAGCTGGCAAATTTTTTTCCCATTCTATTGGTTGTCTCATCTCTTGGTTGTTTCCTTTGCTGTGCAGAAACTTTTAAATTTGAAATGATCGTGTTGTTGATTCTTGACGTTATTATACTTATGCAGTTTGGGTTGCAGTCAAAAAGTCCCTGTCTATGCCTTTGTCTTCAAGGGTTTTACCTATTTTATTTTCCACATTTAATATGATGTTGGTATAGTTTTGTCATAAATGGCTTATATCAGATAAGGTTCTTCTATACCTATTTTTTTCAGGATTTTTATCACAAACTGATGTTGGGTTTTTTTCAGAAGCATTTTATTCATCTTAAGATGATCACGTGATTTTTATACTTGCTTTTATTTACGTGATGTAGTACATTTATTTATTTGCATGTGTTGAACCATCCTTGAATTCCTGGGATGAAGCCTACTTGGTCATGATATATGATGTTTTTGTGATTTATTGAACACTATTTCCCAATATCTTGGTCAGGATTTTTGCATCTATGTTCAGTAATGAGAATGGCTTTTGGTTCTCTATCTTGGTTGGATCCTTATCTGCTTTTGGAATCAGGGTAATATTAGCTTTCAGAGTACAATACTCTTTCCCTTCAATTTCATTAAAGAGCTTAAGGAGTACTCATGTTAGATATTCCTTGGAGTTCTTGTAGAATTCCACAGTAAATCCACTAGTACCTGGGGTTTCCATAGCTGGTAGGTTTCTCTATTATTGCTTCAATTTCATTGCTTGATATTGGATTATTCAAGATTTTTATATCTTCTTGTTCAGTTTTGGTGACTCATATTTATCTAGGAATCTATTCATTTCTATTGAATTCTCCAATTTATCAGAGTAAGGTTTATGAAGTAGTTGGTAATAAAATCTAGATTTTGGTGGCATCCATTGTTATTACACCTTTTTCATTTCTAATTGTATTTATTTGGGCCTCTTCTTTCCTTTTTGGTAGGATTGCCTAAGGATTTATTTATTTTGTTTATTCTTTCAAGGAATCAGCTCTTTGATTTGGTGATTCTTTGTATGTTTTTTATTTCAATTTCATTAATTTATGTCCTGATCTTTATAATTTACTTCCTTGTATTAGCTCTGGATTTGGACTGTTCTTGTTTTTGTTCTTGTTTTGTTTTGTTTCTTTGGTACCAGGGATCAAACTCGGGTCCTTGAGCTTGCACAGCAGGCGACAAAACTACTGAGCTAAATCCCTGGCCCCTGTTCTTGTTTTTTAGCACCCTGATCTTCACCATTAGATTATATATTTGAACTTGCTCTATTTTTTTGATATGGCCATTCAGAGCTGTAAATTTCCCTCTGAGGACTCCTTTCTTCGTGTGCCATATATTCTGGTATGTTGTACTGGCATTATCATTTGCTTCTAGGAATTAATTTCTTTCTTGATTTTGTGTGTGATACATTTATTATTCAAGAGAGTATTGTTTAATTTCCATGTATTTGCATGATTTCTACTGTCTCTTTTGCCATTAATTTCTAGATTCACTATGCTATAATCTGATAATATGCATGGGATAATTTCATTTCTTTTGCCTTTACTTAAACATGCTGTATGGGCTAGCATGTAGCCTATTTTGGAGAAAGTTTCATGTGCTGCTGAGAAGAATGTGTATCTTGTTATTGTGGGGTGGAACACACTGTAAATATCTATTAAGTCAATTTGTTCAAAAGTTTGGCTCAACTCTGATATTTTTGGGTTAAATGTGATTCTTGTGTAGAGCATTCCGTTGGATTTTGTTTCTTGATCCATTCTGCCAATGTATGTCTTTTGATTGGGGAATTGAGACCATTCACCTTGAGAGTTATTTCTGAAAGTTATTTGACTTGTTCCTCTCATTAAATTCTTTTCTTTTTTTGCTGATTCTTTTTGTTCCTTCTAATTAAATGGTCACCTTACATGGTATATTCATTCTTTTCTGGCACTGTTTGCTTCACTGTCGTTTTCTAGGATCTTCTTGAGAACCTTTTGGAGTATTAGTTTGTTGATCATGAATTTCTTTAGGTGCTTTTTGCCATGGCAATATCTTACTCATCCATCAATTTTGTAAGATGGTTTTGCAGGACATATCATTCTGGATGGAAAGTCATTTTCTTTTAGGGATTGAAACACTTCATTCCAAGATCTTTTATGGTTTGTGGTGAGACATCTTCTGTAATTATAATTGATTTATCTGTATAAGTGATTTTCTGCTTTTCTCTAACATTTTTTTGAGATTCTGTCCTTGTGTTGGACTTCTGGGGTTTTTGACTATGATGTGTCACAGAGAGGTTGTTTTCTGAAAGTGGCTATTTCAGGTTCCATTCACCTCATTTATCTATATGTTAAATTCTTTCCCCATATCTGAAAAGTTTTCTGCTATTATTTCTGTAAAAATCTCTTTTAAAGTCATTGTGGTGTCTTATGATTCTTTTTACTAATTCTGATCAATCTTAGATTAGTCTTCTTTGCATTATCTAGCAGCTACTGGATCCATTTTTATGTTCTTTTGTGTTTTAAGGTATCTCTGAATAATTGCTCACCAATATTGGCCCTGTCTTCTAGTTCTCACACTATGTCCTGACACTGGTCACTTCTTTTGCCCATACTTTCAATGGAATTTTTAATTCCCTGAACCTTTTGGTACCTTTTTGTGGGCTCTTATTCTTGGCCAAGCTGGTAATTCATGTTTTGTATTGTTTTATTTAGCTATGATAGCTTTTTACTACTGTCTTCTGTAAATTCACTGATTTATTAGGTCCATTATCTATCTAGTTATATCTTCTTTCAGTTTGATGAGCATCTTATTGATCTGACTTTTAAAATCTCTTCTGTTATCCTTTTGAATAATTTCGGTGTGTAGATTTTGATTTCCACTCTATTGATGCCCCATGGATCATCTTTGGGAGTTTTGGGAGACATGTTGTTGCCTTGTCTTCTCAGGTTTCTATTGGATTTTTGTTGTTGTTTTGTTTTGTTTTGTTTGTGCTGAGGTTTGTGAGTTTATTATAGTGGAAGATTTTGTTGCTGGTATGGACACATTTTTAGTTAGTGTCTGTTTTTCAGTGGTGTGCTTTGGGCATGGCTCACTGTAAGCCTTTCTTTCTAACCCAAGATCCAACCACCTCTGTTTATATGGGAGGGGAAGCTACAGTTTATTTTGCCTAGCACTCCTTTCCCCAGGAATGAGCTGTAGTATTGTTAGTGACACAAAGGTAATTCAGATATTGATATACAGAGAAAACCAATAGCAACAACTATGCCACCTTGGCAATAGCAATAAAATCAGCAACATTAGCATCAAAGACAAACTGGATATTTACATACCATAAGAACCAATAATATACCATCTTTAACTATACAAAAAGATCTGTAATCAAAGTATAAATACTCAGATAAACCACATGTTCATATATAGTACTATCTATAAAATGCAACAACTATTTCTTCACTAACAATAGAATAATATTCAACAGTAATAGCATAGAATTAACTATCTAAAGATGAATAAAGCTTAATGAATATATATTAGTAAAGATAAAGGGGGTGAGGAAGCAGAGACTGGAAAAAAGTAAAATTTGAAAAATTGATCAATGAAGATGATGAGGAGTGAAAACTGACAAATAATCCCATTGAGGACTAAAGAAAATTAGTAGTATCAGATTAGATTAACAGATAAGAAAAAGAAGAAAAAAGAAAGATCAGAGAGCAAAATAAAACCAAATAGAGAAATAAGAAGAAAAAATGTCTAAAGGAAATAAGAAAATGAAAAAAAAAGGAAAGAAAATTCCAAACTTCCAAAAACCAATGAAGGACAGAGAAAGATAAAAAAAAAATTGAGTTCCTTTCCCCAAAAACTTTACTGTATATTTTTGAATGAATAGTTTGTTCTGGATTTGATTGGAATTTACCAAGTCATAATTTTCTTGGCCTAGCTTTACAACCTGTGGTTTTGTGAGGTCTACTCCTTGCTTCAAAGGCCCCTCTGTCCATAAATCCTTAACTGCACCAACCATCTAACCCAAGGCATGTCTTTGCTTACATTGGTATATGGAGAAAGCAATCAGATCACTGATCTCAGCTGGATGTAGGCAACAGGGCAGAGGTTCAGCCCAACTGCTGAATGTAATGCCAGCACTTTCAGATCCAGCCACCTCTGAAAGCCACAGGCATGGTTTCTTATGATAGAGGGCAGGCACCATGTCTTACCCAGTCTGAACTCAAACTTTGCAGGGAGTCTATGTATATTCTGCACCCTCTCCATGCTATCTACTATGGCTGTCTCTCACCCAGTCACCATGGGAGGTTGACACTGGAAACCCTGAGATGGAGCTGTTTTCTACTTGTTCTGGGGGCTCGGTTTTAAACACTAAACCTGTTCTGCAAATGGCACCTGATAAAACACTCTCTGGCAACATGTCAGGTGCTGCACGGGGTTTCTTCTCCAACTCTAGCCTGCCTTGAAGAAGTCGCTTTCTATGTCAAACCCTATGCTGTTCTTTTCCCCTTTCTCTGTTTTTTCAGTTTACAATAGCTCTAGGATTTTCTCTGACTAGTGCCACTGCCCAGGTCCATAATTTCTCCTTGATCTGCCAACCCTCCAGTCTTATCTTCTCTCCTAGGTGTTGGCCTCATTCATGATCAGGTCAGTCAGTTTGTTGGAGCCTCTGCTGTCCTGTGCTGAGAGGAAACAAGACACAGAGCTAGCTCAGATCTGCGGGTAGCTATGGCCAGGACCTGGAGTATACAGGCACAGAGTTAGTTGAGGCCAATATTTGGCATCATCTATTCTACAAGGCTCCATCTGGTTCACAGGTGCTTTATCTTTATTTGATCAGAAGCAACTTATTTGACTCAAAAAATGAGACAAAAAAAGCTTTTACAATTATGGCAACTCTTCAGTCTGTGCATATACAAAGACAAAATAACCACTTCAGTTCTGATATGTAATCATTAAAGACTTGAATAGTTCTGCAACTGTAGTGTTGTTTGGCAGCAAGCACACACATAACATGTCTTCATGCATATCCTCCTGAAAATACATTGCACAAAAACAAGCATTTTTGCCTTGTTGCCAACATGGCTAGACTCATCACCCTGGACTGTGTACCACAGTGACTTATCAATCATCACTAAGAATTATACTTCTATACATTCTGCTGTTTGATCAATTTGTCTATTTATGGTGCTGGCCCAAAGAGGAAAAAGTGGCATCTTTTGAACAGTAGCCTGTCCTAAAAGTTCATGCCAACTGTCCTTAGTAGCATGTAGGATCAACTCTTCACAAACACTAAGGTCTTTTTAGCTTTAGCAATGTGGTTATCCATTAAGAAGGATGCTCTTAGTGTAGAAACATTGATAAAGTGGTAGCCACTACAATTGCTTCTGCTCTTAATGTTTATGGTTTTTCTTTTGAAAAACTTCAAAGACTTGCTTTTTAATGCAGAATATTTGATCTCCATGTGGTGAAGCAGTTTTGAAGTTTCCATGGCTTCACTGACTAGCCAGTCACCACACATTGTATGAAGTGGTCTTGAAGAATGTGAGTGGCTTGTTGCAATGAACGCATAGTTTAAATAAGAATCTTGGTATTTTCTTTTAAATGGACTTTCATTTTGATGGCAGCCTTTGAGTCTCTGCTGTCTCATCATTGGCTTCTCCCCCGCTTTCAAAGAAACTGCAATGATGTTGCTTTTTACTCATTTTGGCTAAGGCTAGCTATTGGGCTTACCAAAACTATGAGAAAGGAGGCATGGTTGGAAGTGGTAAGTAAAATAATGGACAAGCCATATGTGTGCTAAAATAAGTGACAGATTCTGAATCCAAGCCTGCCACCAGATACAGCTACACAATTGAAATTCCTCAACTCACTGACTACTATAAAGCCTGCCACCAGATGCAGCTTGTCACTTGCCACTCACTCAGGGAGTTTTAATACATGTCTGCAAGAAATTAATGTATCAGTCTCTGTGTAGTCAAACCCCTCTGCTGAGTTGGTTTGTATTTGCAGCTGTTGCCCATGCTAGCATCATCACCTCACCTCCGCTTAAGATTATCAGGCATCAGATTCTCATAAGGAAGGTGCACCCTAGGTCCCTTGAATGCACAGTTTACAGTAGGGCTTGTGCTCCTATGAGAATGTAATGCCCCACTCACTTGATAGGAGGCAGAGTAATGCAAGTGATTGGAGTGGCTGTAAATACAGAGGATGATTTACTTGTTTGTCCCCTGCTGTGCAGCCCAGGTTCTTACAGGCCATCGACTGGTATTGTTTCAGGGCCCAGGCACGGCGGACCCTTGCACAGAAGACTTTAAAAGTTCTTCTGAGTTGGACATGGAGGTGCATGCCTATAATCTCAGTACTCTTGCAGGCTGTGGCATGAGGACTGCAAGTTCGACCCCAATGTGGGCAATTTAGTAACTTAGTAAAACCCTGTCTAAAACAAATTTTTTTAATTAAAAAGGGCTGGGGATTTAGGTCAGTGCAAATACCCTGTGTTGTTGACGCAAATCAACAATGAGAAACTCCTTCTGGTGAGATCTCAGATGGGAATCAGGAATATGCTATTGGACTCAAGAGCAAAGACATTCTTTTTTATAAAGTAACAGAGAAGTTGACTGAATTATGTTCTAGGATTTGTAGAGATGAGAAAGTATAAATATCAACCTTGGATATTTAGCTGAGATTTTTCTAAGTAAAGTGTTCAAAGTGTGGACTTGCTTCTTTCTGCTTATTGCAAAATATGAGAGGATGGAGATGAATGAAGAAGATATTTTAAACAAAAGATAACCAGAACCTAAAGATTTGGAAAGTTCTCAACATAAAAATATTGCAAATATTCAGAAAGTGGATTCTGGGGAGAATTCCAAGTTTAGCTGGAGAACCTCTTTATAAAGTGATGTTGGATGTGATTCATGGATCCAGGCAGCCGTCTCAACAGAAGCCAGGAATAGAGATGGGCACTGTTATCCTTAACTAGAGGAAAGACATAGAACAGAATGAAGGAGGCCTGTTGGGCTTCTGGGATTTCACAGCGGAGGAAGATAGAGCTATCTGGCTGTGAGCCCACATGATCCTTAAAAAGGAAGAGAGGAAGCACTACCTCAAAGATGTGACTGTCTCCTTGGTTGCAGAGTGTGGTGCAACTTGCTCAGTTTCAGTAGGCTAGGCTGCCACAACCTCGGGACTGGGGAGTAGGACTGACACTCAGCATGGACAGCAAAATTACTCCACACCTTTGTGGGCTGGGAAGGCAAAGTCATCACCCTAGTGATCCCAGAGGACAAAGCATCAAGTCAAAGATTATTCTTGAATCTTGAAATCTAAGACAATTTGCCCTTCTATGATTTTATTTGTTTGAGAATTGTGATCTCTTCTCTCTGATTTCTCCCTTTTGGAATAAGAATATTTATCCAATGCCTGTCCCACCACAGTATTTTGGAAATAAATAACCTTCCTGTTTTCACAGTTCATATCTAGAGAGGAATTTTGCCACAGAAAGACAGTGTCCCCCAGTAACACCCTACTTGAGTTATATATCATACCTACATGTAATTTGGGACTTAGAGTTGGTGCTGGAATGGTTAAGATTTTGGGGCTGCTGAACTTATCAATAATGTAGTTTGTATGTGAGAATAACATGAATTTTTGGAGACAAGTAAGAGAAATATAATGGGCATGTTTTCCTCCCCTCAAAATCAGTATTTTAAAATATCAACCCTAATACCCTATAATGTGACTGTAATTAGATAGGGGAGTTTTAAAGTGATGATAGTTTAAAATGAGGCTGTTAGACCTGAATCCAGTCTGAGTATTGTCCTTACAGAAAGAGAAAATTTTACTAGGGTATGTTGGCACCCACCTGCAATCCCAGTACTCTGGAAGGCAGAGGCAAGAGGATCACAAGTTCAAGCCCAATCTGACCAAGGTCAGGGACACTAGGTCCTCACAGACTGGGTCCTTTCTTCCTGTTTAGAGATAGTCACTTACTGGAATGATACGAACTTGATCAGGAGAGTTTGCTTGAAAACATTAAGAAACTGAAGCAACACAGTAGCTATAAATTGGGAACTACCAAATCAAAGCAAGGAACCAAAGAGCACTGGGCCACATGCACAACTTTTTTGGTGACCCAAAATGCAGACCTGGCCTTCAAAGAGTATCCAGGGGACTTCTAGATTACAACAGAAGGAGAGAGAGGCTAGACTTAGAATTGGTAACTATTTTAATATAACAACTTTTAGAGGACTATTAAAGGGATTTTCATTCACTAATTGTTCCTGACAATCAAAACTTTACCAACCCTTTACATTTTTGTTCATTAAGTTTATTGGTACATTTTAGGTATACAGTACAGTTACATTCATCATTGGGATCTTATACCTTTACATGATGTATCTTGGTTCTTATTTTTTCCCCATTCCCCTGTCCTCCCTTCACCCCCTCCTCCCTTCCCTATTTACAAAGACTTTGTTTCCATTTTTTTCCTTTTCCCATATTTTTTCTTTTCCCTTCTTTTCTTTCCCCCACTCTCTCACTTCCTCTACTCCTTTAGGCCTTTTCTTCCTATTTCACAATATCAATTATACATTTTGATCCTTATTTACACTTTTAGTTTTTCACGTCAGGGAAACTATTCAGTATTTACACGTGTGTCCTATTTAGTTCACTAAAGAGTATGGCCTCAATGTGCATACACTTAGCTATAAATGTCTCTAGTTTCTTGTTCTTTATGGTTGAGTAGTACTCCATTTTATTAAAAAATCATATCTTCTTTATCCAGTCTCCAGTTGATGGGCAGTTGGGCTGTTTCCAAGCTTTAGCTATTACAAACTGTGCCGCTATAAACATGGGTGCACATATATCGCTGTAGTATGATTCTTTTAATTCTTTTAGGAAGATACCCAGCAGAGCAATAGCTGCGTCCAATGGGACTTCTAATTCTAGTTGTTTGAGGTATCTCCATATTGATTTCCTGCGTGGTTGCACCAGTTTGCACTCCCACCATCAATGAAGAAGGATTCCTTTCTCCCCACGCCCCTGCCAGCATTTGTTATTGGTTGATTTCCTGATAGCAGCCATTCTTTCTGGGGTGAGGTGGAATCTCAGCGTTGTTGTCATCTGCATCTCTCAAATGACTAGTGATTCGACCCTTTACATTTGAAATCAGAATACTAATGTAGACATTTCACAGAAATTGCAAAATTTAGCAAGTAGATACTTTAGGGAGGAATTTAGTAGGACTTTAAAAATTCATATTTATAGGTTGAGGGCATAGTTCTTTGGCAGGATATGTGGCTAGCATGTGTGAGGCCCAGGGTTCAACCTCCATCATCAAAACAAACATAAAAATAGACACCAAACAAAAATCAAACCAAAAACATCTAGGTTTTTAACACATCTTCTATACTCCCTACTCGCTTCTTCCTTTTAATCCTCTAATGTCCTCTTCCTCCCTGACACAGTTTTTTCAACTGCCAATATTTTTCTGTAACATTGGACCAGGTTTTAAGGGGACAGAAATGTACATGACATAGGCATGTACTGCCAAGTGACCACATTTTAGCTTTGAGGCAGTTTGGACCTTTTTAATTACAAAGAAGTGGTAATAGCATGTTAGATCCAAGTTATGAAAGAGAGTAGAATGACCTAAACAGCCATGTCCTTTGAGACAACTTAGGAGACATCACCTAACCCAGCAGACCCAGATGCCAGATGTCAGATGGCTGGCTGTGGGTGCAAGAGACTGCCTCGGTGAGCTCCATGAGAGCCAGGCAGGAGCACTGACAGGAGCTCAGAGCTCTTCGCCTGTGCACAGAAATACCAACGCGTCTGTCTCTAGGAAACATCTGAAGACTTTGGTGCCAACACGGAGCCACGCACATCTGCTCATGAAGCGCAGCAAGAGTCCTAACGAGGACAGCGGCTCTGGGCATCACTCAGGAGCAGCTTTTGAGAGAAGCTCCTGGGAGTAAACAATGCTGATGGAAAGTAAGACTTTAGTTCTCCCTTCCAGTTAGTTGGATGGAGGAGATTTAAAACCATGCCCAAACTGTGAAATAAAGCTAGGGACTAACAATTCCAGGAGCTTGGTTTTTCTTACTGGAAAGCCATCAGTGTAACAGGGAACTTACCAAGGACTTCATTGCTATGGAAATGGTTTCCTGGTTTATTGCTCTTAAGGGAACTTTGCCATTAGTGCAAGGAGGAAACATGGCTCTGGAGCCAGATAAGGCTTAGTTTAGCTCCACCTCCTATTATTTGACAGGGCTGGGAAGGTTACTTTTTTTCTATAAATGGTAGTGCCCAATTTGAGAAAAGGCATCATGATATCTACTTTCCAGTGTTGCTGAATGATTAAGTTCTACATCATACGAAAAGGCACTTGTAGCACAATATGTGAACTACTATCGAAAATTTCCTCTTTGTCCCTAGTATTTAACAATTATGTTCCTTTAATAAAAAAATAAGATAAGGGAAAATGCATGTGTTAGTCAACATTCTGCATCATTATAAATGCCTGCTATAAATCAGTTTAAAGAAGGAAAGAGCTTATTTTGGCTCATGGTTTCACAGGTTTCAGTTCATGGTCAGTTGGCCCTGTTGCTTTAGGGTCTGTGTTGAGGCAAAAGTACATCCTGGTGGGGTGCACAGTGGTGGAGGAAGCTGCTCACATTAAGGTGTCAGGAAGCCAGGAGAGAGAAGCAGCTGGGTCCCAGGATCCCCTGTAAGGCCATGCCCCCAGCGACTCAACTTCTTCCAAGTAGCCCCACCTCTTGAGGCTTCTGGCACTTCCCAGGAGCACCACAAGTTGGCATGCCACCTTTAACACATGGGGCGGCCGGGGACAATTATTCCACCACAGCGAGACATAGCCAAGTGGAAAAGTGACCTATTCACATCTAGTGGAAAGAAGAATTAAGAGACTTTAGTAAGGCTAGTTTTGAAATGCCAATTTATGAAGTGCCCAAATTATCACCACCATTTCTAACAATTAAAATCTTAGAAATGTCACTGAGTAAAACTTCACCTCCAAACCTCCCACGCCTTACCCAGTCCTGTCGTTTTTCACCTGCCAGTTCTCTTTATCACATTGGTCAAGAAATAAAAAATGTTTCTTTATCCTTTTAAATTCAATCTCCATGGGCCTACACATTAAACTGATGAAAGACAATTTAACAGGAAAAATGCTTATTGATATGATAGACCTAAATGAAAGGAGTAAGCAGCTGACCAAATGGTCAAAATTAGTAGAAAAGGAGATGAGTGCAAAGATTTCCATGCAAAGAACAAATTGTTTTCTTTAAGAAAGACAACTGCATAGAGTTTGGGGTGAACAACGGGAAGATAAGAAAGGCTACAACAGTGCGTGTTTATGCTGTTGCAAGTGGTCTTTGAATCTTGTCAGATATGAAACTACACTAGAGAGGAAATTCAAGACAGGTTTATTCTTGGCTTTATTCTTAGGAGTGGACCTACCTGAAGAGAAAATTTATGGCAACCTTATTTCCTAAAACTTGAAACATTTAGTCACATTAGGGGACCTCTGGGACAGAATCTTTCTGCTTCTCTTGAAATTAGCAATAATGCCTAGACGCTTCCTTCTATGGCTCCATCCCACACTTCTGCATGAGCACACGCGCATACATGCACACAAACACACACACACACACACACACACACACACACACACAGGTTGGAAGGTATCTAGGATGCCCCTTTCCAGTCTTGTTCAGACAAGTATAACTCATCTTTATTAGTGTACTGTCTCCTGAGCTTATGACCTGGGTTACCTGGATGGGCCACACTTTTCTTGCAATGCACCTGGAAAAAGACTCCAGAAATCTGATCCTTGTTAATTCTTCTAGCAATATATTGTGCTAGGTAGATATATTGTGCTAGACTCTCACTGGATGTTTTGTAATTTTTAAAAATTGAAACAGCTATATGTCAGCTTCCTTTACCTATCATTTTATACCTATCTGGAGAGTATAAAAAGGAATCTAATCTCTTACCATCCACTCCTATTAAAAGTCACTTCATTTTCTGCCAGGAGTCTAGATGGAGAGATGGTCCGTTAAACAGCTATGATCAGAGGGCTGATGCAGAGACCAGGAGGTACACAGATGACCAGGCATCAATTATATCGATCTTATTGCTCCTCCAGGCTCTGCCCTTTGGTCGACTCTTTCCAACCTTGCCCAAAGTCTGTTTTCTACACAACACTCAGGGGGATCCTTTGATTCTTTGGAAGCTTAGGCCAGCTCCTGTTACTTTGCAGCTCAAAGCCCTCAAATCACCTTCCTGTTCTCTCAGAACTAAATAAAAACCCTTACAATGGACTTCAGAACTGGGGCCCCATTTCGTTTTGACTTCAGGTTCCACTATGCTGTGGAATCCCAGGGCCCCAGTCCCACAGACCCTGGCTGGGAAGTCCCAGGTGGGCCTGATGAGGCCTGGCGCCCCTGCCTGCGAGCCTGTAATTACTACTAGAGCTAGGTTCCTTCCTAGCTGGGTCTCTGCTCCTTGTGATCTGCCAGAGGCCTGGCCTGACCCTTGTTTCTAGGAACATTCAGCCCTGTCCCAAGTGCTTTCATCAATTTATTTTTCTTCCTGGTGCTTACCACCATCTGACACATGTTTGTTCACTTCTATTATTTGTCACCTCACTAGACTAAAGTCCACTTGATGCAGCCACTCTGCCCTTTTTGCCACTGCTTTCTCTATTTGGTTTATTCTTATATCTTCAGTGCCAAGCACAGGATCTGGCCCAAAGCAGGCATGGATGAATCTCTGTTGAATCTCTGGAACACCTGTTCACCTTTCATGTGGACACAGTGGGGTCTTGTAGGATCTTCTCTTTTACTTGCTTCCTTTAGCAATGCAAAAGTAACAGGTTCTTTCTTTCTCTTCTACTGGGAATTGAACCCAGAGCTTTGGTACTTAACTATATTCTCAGCCCTTTTCTTAGTTTGAGACAGGGTCTTGGTAATTGTCCAGGTTAGGCTCAGACATGCAACCCTCCTGCCTTAGCCTCTTGGAATGCAAATTACAAGAAGTTCAGCTCACCAAAACCATCTTCTCAGGTGGATGGCCAGAGGCAGGAAGGGTTTAGATGAGGCATTAATATGTTAATAAAATTTAATAGAGGGCCGGGGATTTAGCTCAGTGGTTCCAGCGCCTGCCTCGCAAGCGCAAGGTCCTGAGTTCGATCCCCGATACCAAAAAAAAAAAAAAAAAATTAATAGAAATATAACATACACTCAAACACAAAATGAACACAAATCAAAGTTCCATCTTAATCCATTAATAAGAGAACCAGGAGGGTGACAGAGCTGCTTCAAAGGAGAAGGCTATAGGTCCAGCAAGAAAAGAGGAAACACTTGGCATGAGGTTGACAAATAACAGAAAACTAGCTATGTTTCTAACCCTAACAATAGTCTTTTGAATTATCACAGGACACGATAATTTTTATCATCACTAGGGGAAAAAATCTGGGATTCTATCACACAGTATGCTTTTGGTTTACAAATTAACTTTTCCCATTTAAAAATTATTTTTTTTCTCTGCTGAGGATTGAAGCCAGGGCCTTTATAGTGAGCTACATCCCCAGCCCTTCTTCATTTTTTGAGACAGAGACAGGGCCTAGCTAAGTTACTAAATTTCCCAGTCTGGGCTTGAATTTGTGATCCTCCTGCCTCCTTCCGGAGTGCTGGGATTACAATATGTACCATCACACCTGGCTTTCTGGCCTCTCTTTTTAAAATTTGTTTTTATGTGGTACTTGGGATTCAACACAGAGGCTCTGACTTGCTAAGCTGGTTCTGCTCCACTGAGTTACACTTTAAGTTCAGTGCTAGAAGAGTTTTAAAGAAGGCAGTTATTTGAGTGTAATGTCCCTCAGCAGGGTTAGGAGGCTACGAGTTTTTTTTTGCCTTAATCACAAGATTTATATTCACCAAGATGCACGCACTGAAGGCCAGAAAGGTGTTTGGAACTTGACTCAGTTGGGGTCTGTTTACACGAACCACATTCCCTCTCAAGTGAAGGGCAGTAGTGTCTTTGTGCTCCTCCCACTTGTTTCTAGACCCAGTGCCCGAGCGAGATCGCAAGGCCCAAGGACTGACCTCTTCCTCCGGACACCTGTGTCACAGGGTCCAAGAGACGATCTCTCCCTGTAGACGCCAATGTGGTTCTCCTTCACCTGTTCTCTAGTCCATCTTGCAAGTTTAATCTGCGCTTGTTGAATAACTCTATGAATAAGGCAGCATTTTGAAAAGCAGATAGTCCCTGGGTGCTGGTTCCTGGGACAGAAACTGGGCAGAGGTGTTGGCCACACGGTGGCGTCCAGGTGGGGTCCTGGGGGTGAGTCCCGGTGGTCCGGGAAGACAGGGTCATGGAGGTCTCGGGTTTCGCGCTAGCCTTCCTGGCCTGTCCACTGTTCTCACCTTCCGGCGAGGGAGGTGCACGGGAACAGAAAGGATGGAGGAGGGAGAACTAGGCCTGGGAGCGGGGCCACCTGCAGCAACTCGGCCTCGTGCCGCTCCGGAGCGGTGGCTCCTTCAAGAACGGCCCGCTGTCCCCAAGCACACAGCAGTCCTGCCCGCGCTCGTCCCCGCGCCCCAGGTTACTGCTCCCGCGAAAGCGCGCGCGGCCGCCCTGGTCCCCGGGCGCGCCCGGGGGAGGGGGGCCTCGGCTCTCGGGAGCGCGCGCGGCCGCCCGGTCCCTGGGAGCCGCGGGAGCGCGCGGCTCGCGGTCGGGAGCGGGCGGGGCGCAGCGAGGTCTGCGCGGCGCGTGCGGCTTCGGTCGCGGTTCCCGTCGCCGCCCCGCGGGTGGACGCGTCCGCAGCTGCCGAGGCGGCGGTGGCCATGGGCCGCAGGCCGGGGCGCGCCGCGGCGCTGCTGCTCGGGCTTCTGACGCAGGTAGGAGCGGCGCCCACGAGGCGGGGCTGGGCCCGGGACTGCGGGCCTCACCCACGACGGCGGCGCCCGGGCTGCAGGGGCGCGACGGGAGGCCTGGCAGGGCTGGTGACCTTTGCGCGCTGCGCCGTCTCCGCCAGCGCCGGGTCTGGGGCGGGGCGAGATCGTAAGGAAACGTGGCCCGCCGGCCCGAGGAGCCCGAGCTCGGCAGAGGGGAACCCGCGGGGACCGGGGATGGGGGCGCCGAGCCGCGGCCCGGGCTTGGGAGTTGACGAGGGGCCACCCACAGCCTCGCGGGACCGCGGCTCCTCCCAGCTAGAAGTGCCACCTGCCCGGGCCACCCCCTTCCTGCTAAGGCGGCTTGTTTAAAGTGGGGGCGGTTGGAATTCTGTGTAGGGTCTGATTTAGGGATCTTTCAGCTCCCCAGCTAGACTCATTATTTTGAAAGAAATTTATATTAAATTAATGAAATCGATGCAATCTTAGGTAGTGATTGACCAATGTCTCTTTGGTCTTGCCTGTTTTAGAGAGTTGTAAAACTCCCAAATAGTTGAGGAGTAATGCTGGAAGTGACTTCTTTGTTTTTTTTTCTTGTATTAAGAAGTAATTGCTAGAAAATATTAAAAGCCTTGGTTCTCTTAAAGGAAGGTGTTGGGAAAAGTTTTTCCTTGCCTCGGGCTTTACCACAGCAAAGATTTTCTGGTTTTATTCAAAATTTCTCCCTTGCTTGGTATTGATTTTTTTGTGATGGGCCTCCCCATTCTTTCCAGTTGTTCAGTTTTAAAACCTGACAAATGGAATCGCATCCCCTTTGGTGACTCACCAGAGAGAATAGAGAAGCGCTCTGCTATTTACGTAAAAACAAATGTGTGTGTGCCCGAATACATCAGTACCCACACTTGCAGTCCTTCCGGTATTCTTAGTGCTTGATGGAATTATCTAGCATCTCCTTTCTTCTATTTGTGCTGCCCGTTTCTCCCAGGCCTTGAATTTGTGCCCAAGGGGTCGTGGGGACTCAGTTCTTTACAAACAGCTGTTTTGTTCCATAGGAATTTGTCATCTTAACAGGGATTTCAAATCTTGCATGCAAGGTTGAAAGTATCATAAAGGCAGAGCTACCACGTAGAACAAAACCTGAGTGAGTAGGATGATCCTTTCACAAAGTTGAGTGTCTGTGTGTTCAGTAAGTTTTCTTTCCTGCACACTTGTATGTGATGATATTCTTGAGTGCAGCACTTTCTTTGTGGTGGAGAGGTGTCCCTGGGAGGAACTAAGGAGGTTTCTCTGTAATTCGTCACATGGAATTTTATATGTGAGATTTCTGACAATTTGCAGCGTAAATCGGTGGTGCTGAGTGTCTCACCAGCATGCCTTGGGTTTGCTGAAGTCCTGAATCTGATGTAAGTGCACAATTACACTTGCCAAGCCTGTGCCAAAGCAGTGGGTTCTCTGCATGTTGACTGCATGAAAACAATCAAGGGAGGGGTTTGATGGCCATAGCTTCCAACTGCCAGCTGCAACCTGGGAAATTTGTCTTTGTTTCTTTGTTCCACTTCAGCTGGTTTCAGTGTATGAATTTGTTGTGTAGTTGATCATGAGCCATCTGGAATTCAGAGAGGGCTTGTAGCATGGAGTTCATTACTGTTTCCTGCACCCCTATCTGGGGTCCAGCATGGGTGGTTTTCATGCAGGTAGGAGGCCCTTGAGTGGGAAGGAGATCTGAGGACTGTTTGAGAAGAGCTTTCTTGCCCTGTCTTGCCATCCTTTCAGAAATTTCTTAGCTGTTACACATAAAACTGCACCTTTATTTGTACTCAGGACTTTATCTGTACTCATTCATAGAATGCTTCCCCTGGGCCAGGCACACTAATTCTCAGCACTTTACAAATGTTAACCCATCAATCCTTGTAGCAATTACTTTCATCCTTATTGTTGTTCCAAAGAGAGATGCTCAGTGACTTGTCCACGTCCCTAGTATGAAGTGGGAGGGCCCCAAAGTGTAAACCTAGACTGTCTGTTTCCCGGTTATGTCATCACCTTGCTATTCTGCTTCCTCTCCAAAGCCTTCCTGCATGGGGGCTTGTGAGCAATTTGCACACTGCATACTGTACCTTGCCTATTGTTTATGCCAGGGGCAGTACTGGGCTTGGAGGTGTGTGACCTACTATGCAGATAAGCCAACAAAATCTCTAGAAACTCAGTCTTTTTTCCTTAGAGCAGAAGTATGACTTAGGATTCAAGCTGACACTTTGGTAAGTGAACCAGATGCTGGCTATGATAACTGCCTGGACAGCAGACATTAGCAGGACCATCCTGGCTGTGTACTTATCCTGAAGCAACACAGGGCTCTGAGCCAGGAGGCAGCTGGCAGCCACATCCCAGGGGGAGAGGGGGGTGGTGTTCTGAGAGCTCATTACTGAATGACCTTTTTTTCTCGTAACCCAGCATTTCCTATGAATTGTGCTAGCAGGTCCTCTCCCCCATCCTAGTCACTCTGCCAGCTGGCAGAGTCCCAGAGACTCGGGCCTTGAATGTGGCAGATTCTGTAGCTTGGCCGCAGGCTCTGGTTCCCCTGAACAGGAGAACTACAGATGCCTTTTTGAGTGATAGAATTCTAAGTCCAGTGCTTCTTTCTGCCAGCTGGCTGTAGGACCTCCTGGAAACTGCCCTTTCGGAAGGAGTACCCTCGGCTGTCCCCAGCCCACCAAGTGGAGAAATTCCTGGTGGCCTTCCTTTTCCTGGGCTACAGTGACACCTCAAAAACAGTGGTGACAACAGCAAATCTCCAGTTGTACCTGGGTTGAACCTGGGGAGCAATTAGGCCTAAGCATGTGTACGTCCCAGGAGCTTTGCATCAGAGTAGTGTTTTCAAGATATCAGCACTACTATCTTTTTCTAAGGGTTATTAGGTGTTGACACTTCTGAACTCTACATAGTTTTTGTTAGAAGGGCTCTATCCTTCCTGAAATTAGCCCAGAAATGTATAGGATTCTAATTTCTTTTTCTGGTGGTACTGGTGTTTGAATCCAGGGCCTTCACACTGAACTACATCTCCAGACCTTTTTAATGAGGCAAGGTCTGGCTAAGTTGCTCAGTTGCCCAAGTTGGGTTCAAACTTGTAATCCTTCTGCCTCAGTTTTCCAGAGTGCTGGGATTACAGACCTGCACTGCCAGGTCTGGCTTATGGTATACTATTTTAAAATTTATTTTTACTACTACTACTACTACTACTACTACTACTACTACTACTACTGCTACTACTCCTGTTGGACTTGCTATGTTACCTAGGCTGGTCTCAAACTCCTGGGCTCAAGCAATCCTCCTGTTCTAACCTAAGTAGCTTAGACTACTGGTGTGTGCCACCACACTTGGCTTTTAAAATATTTATTTATTTTTATTTATTTATTTATTTTTGTGTTGCTGCAGATAAAACCCAGGGCTTCATGTGAGCTAGGCAAGTGCTATACCACTGAGCTATGCCTTCAGCCCCTAGTATATACATAGTATAACACTCACACATACAAGGGTGTAGATTGAGTCACAGAGGGGTGAACTCATTTTATTAGAGAGGAGTCTCTGTATTTTTCTGATCCTTCCCTGGAACCAAAATGCTCTGTGATTAACTCTCTTGTGCTTCAGAGTTGTTTGGCACAGGAGCAACCCTTCCAGAATTGGAAGGAACCACCATCTGTGAGAGAGAAAGGGTTGGAAAGTGAACATTATCTTTTGAAACTAGGAAAAATAAGAGGATTACTGAGTATTTTTTCTGTAGTCCTATCTATGTTAACACCTAGAAATCTTGAAATTAGAACCAAGTTATGTTTGAGTGTTTTTTGTCTTTTGCCAAATACTTTTCAGGCCCTGGAATTCCAGCAAAATGTGGCAGCCCCTGACTGCCAATTTTCTGAAATAAGCCTTTTCAACCCTCCCACTCTTAAGAGTTTTTAGAATCTGAGCAACATGCAATTTGAATGAAAAAGAAGCCTGGAGGGTTTATCTCTGGAGGCTCCAGAGGAGGCCAGGAGCCTTGGGTGAGAAGTGGCTGTGATACAGGAGCCTGAGGCAGACAGGGTCTGCAGTGGATAAGCCCAGAGCCAGGGTTCAGGTATGGCGAGGGCTGACTGCCCAGAACTGGGGCTCTGCTTGGCTTTTGCTTTCTTCTAGCTATGGTGCAGGCTGTGAACTCACTGGAGGGAATTGGCCCCAGGAATATATAAAAGGGTGAGATTTGGGCAGTAGCCACCTGACTACCTGTCCCCATGATGTGAGTTACTTTCCCTGAACTCACTTTTATCGTGTCCTCTCAATGAAGCCTCTGTAACATTACCATGCCATTGAGAACTGTCGACCACTCTACTTCAAATGCCACCCCACTTCCCTTCCTGGCTCACCTTACTCTGATGATGAATTCCATTTCCTAGTACACTTTGCCTTCAGGATATGGTGGAGGCTGGGTGTGGCTCACTTCCTGAGCATGGGCAAAAGGGATGGAATGTACTTCTCACTGTGTAAACATTGAGGGGCAAAGATTTTTGGTTATTTCCTTTTGATGGGAGTAGCCTCAGCCCCCAGAACAGTGCCTGGCACACAGTAGGGACTCAACAATCATGTGAAGGAGGAAGGGTGTAGATGAGTGGTAGTCACTGTGGCGAACAGCCTGGGGGAGGAGCTGGGTGGGTAGAGGAGGAGAGGGGAGTGGAATGATTAGCTCCAGGTTCTGGAGGGGGCACCTCTACTTCTGAAGTATGTTGGGTTCTGTCCCACATTGGTGCAGTAAAGAAAGTATCACAGCCATGTGAAACATGAGAATTTGCTTCCCAGAGCATGTAGAAGTTACACTGTGGTCTATTAAGTACACATTGCATTATGCATTATGTCTACAAAGTGATGTGTATATCTGCTGCAGTTCGGATCCAAACTGTGGTGCCTCAGAAAGGTGGTGGAACCTTTAAGAATTGGGTTCCAGCAGGAGGAAGCGAGGTTATTGGGGGCATGGGCTCGAAGGGGTATTGGGATGCTGGTCTCTTTTCTTCTCTTTGCTCCTCAGCCTCCAAGCGTTTAACAGGCCTTCAGCACACACTCTGCCCTTTGGTACAGTACCATAGGCCCGGAGCAACAAGGCCGAATGACCTTGGGCTAGAATCTCTGCAAGCAAGGTTATCCTGGTCTGAGTTCTGTCTCTCAGCCTGTTCAAAGTGTTACAAGGGCAGCCCCTCAGCCTTCGAGCAGTGTTTAGGGTATCCGCCACGTGAGAGCCTCTCCAGGCTCATCCCCTTCTGTCGTCTCTCCCAGGATTTGGTTTTGAATCATCTCATCATCCTCATAGCTGAAGTTTGAAGAATTTGCTGGACTAGACAGCAAGCAGGGAGCCCCCACTGTCTGAAAACACTTGGTCCTAGAAAAGGCCACTCAGAGTGATTCACTTGAACTAGAGTATAAAATGTCATGACTGTGCCTGTGGTGGAAACAAAAGTTTGATTGGGACTTTGTTTTGAGAAAACAAACCTCACATTTTAAGAATAAGTTAATTTTACTCCAGTTCCCCAGGGGAAGTGTGTTTAGTGATGTGTAAAAGGGTGGACCCCACTTGGCTTTAGTGGCATGACCCTAAGGAGTTATTTGGTGTATCCCCAGCCCCTCCCCACCTCCAGCTTCTCTTCATCCTGTTTTTCTTAGCATTCTCCATTGGCCACCTGCTGGGTCATTATTAAAAAGCGTAACCACCAGATTCTTGGTTCCCTGCATTGATTTCACGGAGATACAGAGTCTGCGTGAGATCTGTGAGGTTATTTTGCCGTCCACATGTGTCGTACATTCCCTGTGACCCTGATCAGAGATTGATGGAGGAGCTGCTTGTGTTCAGGGGAGTGAGATGTTGCTGAATGGTTTTAGAAAGTGGGTTTGCTGGTGCGAACATTTTGTCCTGAAGCACTTGGGTCCCAGTTTTCCCATGGCACTTATTTGAACAGTAAGGACACTCTGCTGGGTGTGTGGTCTGCCTGCACTGCCACAACCCTGGTCTGGACCTTGGCATTGTGTAGTTAAGGTGATATTAATGTGTTGTCCCAACTTCCATCCCCATCTGTGCAGTCAAGAGCATCACACTGGGTTTGCAGTGGGACTTCAATCTGTTTATTGGGTGTTACTCCTCCTAATGGGCAGGGAGCTATTTAATATGTTTTAAAAACCTAAATTAAGGCTAATCTATTGGTTCTATTTCACAATGCTTGTCTTCTTAAGCCTATCAAAATCTACCTGAATGCTATTTTTTAGAAATCCCGATTTTGTGCTCCAAACATATTTGATGATCCTGCTATTTTTAGTTTTATCCGACCAATTAATACACAAATGTGGGGCAGAACAGTTAAATACAGAGACCTCTTTCTAAAGTATTTGAGATTTTGTCTTGGAGAACAGTGACATTCTTAGTTTAAGAAGTCAGAATTCAATGATAGATGTAGATTTTGAAGTGTTTGATTGTGTGTACTTGGTGAGCAGAAATCCAACAAATGAGACCACAGTTTAGGTGCTCCCTAAAATTGTGAGTCATTTGCATCAGAAACTGGAAAAAGGAACATGCCGAGTTGGCCCGCTGCAGACCAGCAGGTCTGCCCATGCCCTACCGAGGTCCTGAGTCACAGAGAACATGCTGAATCAGCCCGCTGCACACAGGAAGGTCTGTGCATGCCCTACCGAGGTCCTGGGTCACGCGGAGGACGCCGAGTCACCCCGCTGCAGACAGGCAGCCACCTGGTTCCACACTACAAAAACGCAGAGGACACCAGACCACCAGACCAAGGTACTGAGTCCCGCTGTTCCTGGCCCAGAGGTAGGGGCTTCTGAGCCATTGTCCCACTGCTCCTGGTCCAGAGGAAGGGGCTTCCTGGTCACCATCCCTCCCGCTGCTCCCAGCCCAGAGGAAAGGGGTTTTGGGCCACCTACTGTCCCACTGCTCCCGGACGAGAGGAAGGGGCTTCCAGGCCACCATCCCTCCCACCGCTCCCGGCCCAGAGGGAGGGGCTTCTGAGCCACCATCCCACCGCTCCGGGTCCAGAGGAAGGGGCTTCCCAGCCACCATCCCTCCCGCTGCTCCCAGGCCACAGGAAAGGGCTTTTGGGTCACCATCCCTACCGCTGCTTGCGGCCCCTGGCCCACCTCACCCAGCTCAAAGGAGGTAATCCATGTAGGCACTAACAGCCCCCTGGCCCAGTCAAAATGAGAAAACACGTAAATAAGTCTCAAAACCAGACTTCCAGATCACCTACAGCAACCCCAAAGGGAAATGAGATGGAACAATCTGATACTCAATCACCTGGACCCACTGAACTGGCAACAAAAGGGGATCTGGAAAAAATGAAATCAGAAATAATTTCTCAGATAACAGGAGAAATTGTGCCACTAGTGCAAGACATGATTAATAAATCTAGAGAGGAGCTCAGGAACATGATGGAATCCCAACATAAGAAACAAATGGAATCCATAAAACAGATGCAAATAGATTTCCAGGACATGAAAAACTCCATTGAAAGTCTACACAGCAGAATGAGCCAATGTGAGGACAGAATTTCAGATATAGAAGATAAGATTGCAATTAGTGACCAGGAAAAGAAAAATTACTTCAAAATTATAAGGGAACATGAGAAATCAATCCAGCAGCTGCTGGATAATGCAAAGAAGAATACCATAAGACTGATTGGGCTCAATGAAGAAACAGGAGAGAGTGGAGATGACATAAAAAAATCTCTTCACAGAAATAATGGCAGAAAACTTCCCAAGCAGGGGAAAAGAGCTTGACATACAGATAAGTGAGGCATATAGGACTCCAAATAGCCTTGATCAAAAAAAATCTACACATAGGCATATAATTGTTAAGATTCCAGAAACACAACAGAAGAACAAAGTTCTCCAAGCAGTCAGAGAAAAGAAACAAATCACATACAAAGGAAAGCCCATGAGAATCACAGGAGACTTCTCAACACAAACCATCAAGGTAAGAAGATCTTGGAGTGACATATTCCAAGTCCTAAAAGTAAACAGCCTCCAACCCAGATTGATGTACCCTGCAAAACTATCTTTCAAAATGGATGGAGAAATAAGATACTTTCATGACAAAGAGTACCTTAGGAACTTCGTGAATACCAAACCAGCACTCCAAAGAATTTTACACAATGTCCTAGGAACAGACATTGAGGATCACAACCCCAGGAAGCAAAGCAGAATGAACCCATCTGGCATGACAAGAAATTAAATGTAATGGGGGAGAATGCAACAAAAAGAAAAAGTCATGGCAATGACAAGTCAATACATTTCAGTTATAACCATCAACATTAATGGTCTCAATTCACAAATCAAAAGAAATAGACTGGCAGAATGGGTCAAGAAGCAAAATCCAACAATATGCTGCATACAAGAAACACACTTCATTCAAAAGGAAACTCATAGACTGAAAGTTAAAGGGTGGAAAACAATACTCCATGTGACAGGAACCCAAAAGAAAGCAGGAGTAGCTATCCTCTTTGCAGATCAAGTAGATTTCAAACCAACACTGATTAAGAGAGATGAAGAAGGACACTACATCCTTGTAAAGGGAAGAATCCAAGAGGAAGAGATGACAATCATAAATATCTATGCACCAAACCCTAGTGCACCCAACTATATAAAACAAATACTAATGGACATGAAAAGTCATATATGCACTAATACGATTGTAGTGTAGTCATATATGCACTAATACAACACCCCACTGACACAGATAGATCACCTAGACTAAAAATAAGTAATGAAATACTAGAACTCAATCGAACTCTTGAACAAATGAACTTAACAGATGTTTACAGAGTCTTCCACCCCACAAAATCAGAATACACAGTCTCAGCTGCACATGGGTCATTCTCCAAAATAAACCACATACTCACACATAGAACATGTTTAAGTAAGTGCAAAGGAATTGAAGTTATCCCCTGTACATTATCAGACCATAGTGCGATGAAATTGGAGATCCATAGCAAAAGAAACTCAAAAAATTTCATAAACACATGGAAATTGAACAACACACTTCTGAATAACCAATGGGTCACAGAGGAAATTAAAGAAGAAATCAGACAGTTTCTTCAATTAAATGACAATGACAATACAACATATCGAAATCTATGGGACACAGTGAAAGCAGTCTTACGAGGGAAATTCATAGCAGTGAATACGCATGTTAGGAAAACAGAACGAGCCCAATTAAACAACCTGATGCTGAACCTCAAACTTCTAGCAAAAGAAGAGCAGGACAACCCCAAAGCTCATACAAGGGAGGAAATTATAAAGATCAGAGGAGAAATCAATGCAATGGAAACTAAGAGAACAATACAAAAAATCAATGAAGCCAAGAGTTGGTTCTTCGAAAGAATCAACAAAATTGACAAACCTTTAGCCAACCTTGTCAGAAAAAGGAAAGAAAAGGCCCAAATCCATGCAATTAGGAATGAAAAGGGTGAAACTACAACAGACCCAGCAGAAATTCAGAGGATCATCATCTCCTTCCAGAACCTATACGCCAATAAGATGGACAACACAGAAGAAATGGACAGATTCCTAGATACATATGAATTACCAAAGCTGAATGAAGAAGACCTAAAAATTCTGAACAACCCAATATCAACCAATGAAATTGAAAATATAATTAAAAACTTATCAACTAAGAAAAGCCCGGGCCCTGATGGCTTCACTGCTGAATTCTACAAGACATTTAGAGAGGAACTGCTGCCACTACTGTTGAAACTCTTCAGTGAAATTGAAAGGGAAGCAATACTCCCAAATTCATTCCTGGAAGCAAGTATCACCTTGATCCCCAAAGCAGAGAAAGACCCAACTGAAAAAGAGAACTATAGGCCAATCTCACTAATGAACATAGATGCAAAAATCCTTAATAAGATAATGGCAACCAGAATGCAGAAGATCATCAAGAAGATCATACACCCTGATCAAGTGGGATTCATCCCAGGGATGCAGGGATGGTTCAATGTACGAAAATCAATCAATGTAATACACTATATCAATAGAGTCAAGGACAAAAACCATATGATTATCTCCATAGACACAGAAAAAGCATTTGACAAAATCCAACATGCATTTATGATAAAAACCTTCCAAAAATTGGAATAGATGGTCTCTACCTCAAACTGATAGAAGCCATCTATGAAAAACCAACAGCCAATATCATACTAAATGGTCAAAAACTGAAATCCTTCACACTCAAATCAGGAACAAGACAAGGATGTCCACTATCACCACTCTTGTTCAATATAGTTCTGGAAACATTAGCCATGGCAATTAGACAAGAGAAAGAAATCGAAGCAATAAAGATAGGTAATGAAGAAGTCAAATTGTCATTCTTTGAAGATGACATGATACTCTATATAGAAGACACCAAGAACTCCACCAAAAGTCTTCTAGACTTAATAACCAAATTCAGTCAAGTAGCTGGTTACAAGGTCAACACACAAAAATCAATAGCTTTCCTCTACACCAATGACAGACTCACTGAGGGAGAAAGAGGGCAAATAATTCCTTTCACAATAGCATCCAAAAAACTGAAATACCTAGGAATCATCCTAAAGAAAGAAATCAAAGACCTCTTCTCTGAAAACTATGGCACTCTGAAAAGAGAGATTGAAGATGATATCAGAAAATGGACAGACATCCCCTGCTCCTGGGTAGGAAGGATTAATATAGTGAAAATGGCCATACTTCCAAAACTGCTATATAGATTTAATGCAATTCCAATTGAGATCCCAGCAGCATACTTTATAGACCTCGAGAAAACAATCCAAAAATTCATTTGGAGCAAGAAGAGACCCAGAATAGCAAAAGCAATTCCAGGTAACAGAGACATGGCAGGGGGTATCACAGTCCCCAACCTGCAACTCTACTACAAAGCTACTGTGATAAAAACAGCATGGTACTGGCAGAGAAAAAGACTTGAGGACCAGTGGAACAGATTAGAATATGCAGAAACAATGCCAGACACACTCAGCCATCTCATCTTCGAAAAAGGAGCCAAACACCCTCACTGGAGGAAAGATAGCCTCTTTAATAAATGGTGCTGGAAAAATTGGGCTTCAACTTGCCAAAGATTCAAACTAGACCTGTATCTCTTACCATGCACTCACCTAAAATCAAAATGGATTAAAGATCTAAATATTAAAATAGAAACTCTGAACCAGTTGGAACAGAGGTTAGGTAGAACTCTTGAAGACATCGGTGTAGGAAAAGATTTTATGAACAAAACCTCAGTTGCCCGTGAACTAGCACAAACAATCAACAAATGGGATCTCTTCTTATTAAAAGGCTTCTGCACAGCAAGAGAAACCACCAGCAGTGTGAAGAGACAACCCACAATGTGGGAAAAAATCTTCACCTGCTGTTCCTCAGACAAAGGTCTACTATCTAGAATCTATAAAGAACTTAAAAACATCAGACCTCCCAAATTTAAAGATCCAATCCAAAAATGGGCAGCTGAAATGAACAGACATTTCTCAGACAAAGAAGTAGAAATAGCAAATACATGAAAAAATGGTCAACATCACTGGTCATTTGAGAGATGCAAATGAAAACAATGCTGAGATTCCACTTCACTCCAGAAAGAATGGCTGCTATCATGAAATCAACCAATAACAAATGCTGTCGGGGCTGTGGGGAAAGAGGAACCCTGCTCCACTGCTGGAGGGAGTGTAGACTGGTGCAAGCACTGTGGAAATCAGTATGGAGATATCTCAAAGAACTAGGACTGGAAGTCCCATTTGACTCTGCTATTCCATTGCTGGGGATCTTCCCCAAAGAATTAAAAGTATCATACCACAGTGATATATGTGCACCCATGTTCATAGCAGCGCAGTTTGTAATAGCTAAAACTTGGAAACAGCCCAAATGCTCATCAACTGGAGACTGGATAAAGAAAATGTGGTTTTTTTATAAAATGGAGTACTGCTCAGCCATAAAAAATGAGAAATTAGAGACGTTTATAGCTAAGTGGATGCACACTGAGGCAATACTCTTAAGTGAAATAAATAGGACACACATGTGTAAATACCGAATAGTTTCTCTGGTGTGAGAAACTGAAAGTGTAAATAAGGACTAAATGTATAATAGGTAATGTGAAATAGGAAGAAAAGGGGCAAAGGGGAAGGAAGTGGGAGGGCTAGGGGAAAGGATAGAAGGGAATGGGATTAATATGAGAAAATGGAAAAATAGGAACAAAATCTTTGTAAATAGGGAGGACTGGAGGGGTTGAAGGGAGGGCTGGGCAAGGGTGAAAAATAAGAACTAAGAGAGACTATGTAAAGGTGCAAATTTCCAATGATGAATGTCATTATATTATATACCTAAACTGTACCAATGATTAGAATGAATAATCGCAAATGTAAAATAGGAAGAAAAGGTCCAAAGGGGTAGGGGTAGTGGGAGGGGCAGGGGAAAGGAAAGAAGGGAAAGGAAAAATGATAAGAAATGGAAAAAATGGAAATAAAGTCTTTGTAAATAGGGAAGGGTGGAGGGCTTGAAGGGAGGGCTAGGAATGGGGAAAAATTAAGAACCAAGATGCATTATGTAAAGGTACAATTCCCAATGAGAAATGTAATTGTGTTGTATACCTACAATGTACCAATAAAAGAATTTAATACAAAAAAAAAAAAAAGAAACTGGAAAGAACCCTTGTATTTGGTGATCATGAAATGGTGACTTCACTTGTTAAGGGTAGAGAATCAAGGGCTCGGTGAGAACAAGACACCATGAGTTCACAGGCATGCACACACATGTGGACACACATACCCACACATGCACACACATACACATGCATACACCCATACACACAAGCACATATACACACACATGAACATACATGCACATTTACACTGACATGCATGCATACAGTTTCAAGAAGCATGGCAGTATACCTCAAAGCTTCTGATGAGATGGGCCTGGGATTTAGCTCAGTGGTTCTGCCACCTGCCTCAAAAGCGGAAGGTCCCGAGTTCGATCCCCAGTACCAAAAAAAAAAAAGCTTCTGATGAGAGAACCATGTCCTCAGACCAGAGCAAAGAAATACTGTCTTATAAATAAATGAGGCTTGGTGTTGATCAATTGCCTATTTGAAACACAAGGGTTTCTGGGTGGTAGCAAAGTCTCCTATGGACGGTGGGTGACTTGGCTGTTTGGGGTAGAATCTCAACAGCTTGTGTATTGGTTGGGAGTCTTAGTAAATTATGTACTTATCATCTCCCTGACTCGGTTGATTTCACCTGTAAGGAAACGACTCAGTCTTGAGGGAAGTCCTTTGGAATTCCCCAACTTGGAATTTAACTGGCGTCACAAGTTGGATTACAAGATTATGAATGTTATCAGTCATTCCCAAGCAAAGTTCTTGTGCCAGGTTTCATGCCAGGATAGAGGCTGCAGATCTGCCAAAATCACCCTTTGTTTAAACATTGTGTTTGTTTGTGTCTCGAGTATGTTAGCCATTAATTAACAGAGTTGGTCATGAGTGTGCCTAACAGGAAAAGGACAGAAATGTGACCGTACTTGGGTCTTCATTTCTGTCCTGGGCAGAGGGACTGAACGTACAGATCAGCACTCTCTCCCCTAGGCAGCCTTCTAAGCTCAGGCTGCAGCTATTCAGGCGGTAGTTTGGCTTAATTAACTGAGAGTAAGGATGAGTGCAACCTGTTAGCTGTTTAGCTGGGCTCAGTCTCTTGGTATTTTGTGATGTGTTTCAGTATCATCAAAAGAGTCAGAGTAGAGTGTTGTGGAGAGAGTGAGGACAGATCCTAAATTGGTCTGGAGCGTGGGAGTGTGTCTGTGTGTTGAGATTAGGTTTGTGGAAGGCTCTAGCTCCTGGTTCTTTCTTCCTTCAGTTGCATGAAAAAGCCAGGTTTGGGCCTTTGTAGCTAAGGGCCTCTTCCTAAAGCCACACCTTCCACTAGATGAAATTGCTCTACAATTTCAGCTCTTCTCTGTTGGCCTCCAGATAAATTGCAAACAGCTGCACAGACTTTAGATTCTTTTTCGCAATCCTCTTTTCCTCCTTGTTTCCATCTCTTTCCTCTAGAACCCTTTTCTCTAGCTCAGAGGTTGTTGAAATTTTTGTTCATACTTAATACTCTCAAGAAATTTTCACAAACCACACATACATCTCTCACAGTTTTAAGTCAAACTTACAATCTTTTATTTCCATTGAGTCTAATTGGTTGCCATGGAGTTGATTTCTCATGTATTATAAAAAAAGGTTTAAAATTAAACTATAACATTCCTCTTTTCATTTGTTCAGTGGAATTTACTTTTAGCAATTTGATCTGATTATCATTCCTTTGAAAATATAAAATCATCTGTAACAGTTGGCATTTCCTTTTCTCTTTGAACTTCTACTTTCCTTTCAGAATTTTATTCTAATGAAATATCTGTTTGTGCCTGAAAGTTTGTTTTTGATTTGTCATTTTGATAACAAAAATATCTGAATTAATTTTTAACACTTCTTTCATTAGCAGCGTCAATGCCACTATTTGCAGTGGCCTTACATTGACACCTTGGGCAGTGTTCAGTTCTGGACCAGTCATACTGGGAAGATGAGGAGAGGGTAGTAGGTGTGCCATTCCTTGTGAAGGGGAGAATGGTGAGTGGGAGGGGAAAAGTCACACTGCCACTTGACCTGCACCCTGTCAAGGAAGGGTCTGTGTTCTTAGGCAGAACAGTTTAGGAAGGAGGGCTCATGCAAGCTGAAAATTGGGAATGCCAGTCCTTTGTGAGTGTAGAGAGGTATGTCCCTTAGAAAGTCTTTGGTGGCTCCCTCGCTGCCATCCCAAGCTCCTAAGGCAGAGAAGCTGAGCCAGTCCCAGCACCCGGAAGGAAGCTCCCCCGCTGCCATCCCAAGCTCCTAGGGCAGAGAAGCTGAGCCGGTCCCAGCACCCAGAAGGAAGCTCCCCTGCCACCATCCCACCCAAGCTCCTAGGGCAGAGAAGCTGAGCCGGTCGCAGAACCTGGAAGGAAGCTCCCCCGCTGCCATCCCAAGCTCCTAGGGCAAAGAAGGTGAGCTGCTCGGGTGCCAGAAGCACCCCCTGCCCTGTTGAAATGAGAAGACACGTAAACAAGCCTCAAAAACAGACTTCCAGATCACCTACAGTAACCCCAAAGGGAAACAAGATGGAAAAGTCTGATACTCAACTACCTGGACTCTCTGGACTGGCAATAAAAGAGGGTCTGGGAAAAACGAAATCAGAAATAATTACTCAGATAACAGCAAAGATTTTGCTCATGGTGCAAGACATGATTAATAAATCTAGAAAGGACACAGATAAAAGAATAGAGGATCTGAGGAACATGATGGAATCCCAACACAGTAAACAAATGGAATCCATAAAACAGATGCAAACAGATTTCCAGGAGATTAAAAACTCCATCAAAAGTCTGCACAGCAGAATGAACCAATGTGAGGATAGAATTTCAGATATAGAAGAAAATATTGCAGTTAGTGACCAGGAAAAGAAAAATTGCTTTAAAATTGTAAAGGAACATGAGAAATCAATCCAGCAGCTGCTAGATGATGCAAAGAAGAATAACATAAGACTGATTGGAGTCAATGAAGAAAGAGGACAGAGTGCAGATGACATAAAAAACTGTTCACAGAAGTGATGGCAGAAAACTTCCCAAGCAGGGGAAAAGAGCTTGACATACAGATAAGTGAGGCATATAGGACTCCAAATAGCCTTGATCAAAAAAAAAATCTACACATAGGCATATAATAGGATTCCAGAAATCCAACAGAAGAACAAATTCTACAAGCAGTGAGAGAAAAGAAACAAATCACATACAAAGGAAAGCCCATCAGAATCACAGCAGACTTCTCAGTGCAAACCCTCAAAGCAAGAAGAGCTTGGAGTGATGTATTTCAAGCCCTAAAGGAAAACAGCCTCCAACCCAGATTGATGTACCCTGCAAAACTGTCTTTCAAAACTGATGGAGAAATAAGATACTTTCATGATAAAGAGCACCTCAGGAACTTCATGAATATCAAACCCTGGCACTCCAAAAAATTTTAGACAATACCCTAGGAAAAGACAATGAGGATCACAACCCCAGGGAACCCAACAGAATGAATCCATTGGGTGTGACAAATTAAACACAAAGGGGGAGACTCCAACAAAAAGAAAAAGTCATGACAAGGCTTTTAAAACTTTTAACTTCATCTCCCTAGTGAGTGTATAATTCAATCTTGTTATTATACTGATTAGTATTTTTCTGATTCTAGAGTTGCACACATTTCCTTGTGCTGTACTGGCTATTTATCATCTTCTTATGTCTTCTTTTTAATTGTGTTGTCTATTAATGAGCTCTAAGAATTCTTTACATATTCTGGTCATAGGTTATATGCATTGTAAATATGGTCTGTTTAAGGACTACTTTTCATTTTAATGATGTCATTTAAAGTTCTGAATTTTGATAGAATCTCATTTATCAATTTTTTTCTTTTATACATCATGTCTTTTGTATCCTAGGTAGCTCTTGCCTACCCTGAATTCATAAACATTTTCCCTTATAATTTCTTCTTAAAGTTTTATATTTTTAGGCTTTCATATTTAGGTTCATAGATCCCTTCAAGTTACTTTCATGTATGGAAATAAAGGGTTGAGGTTAATTTTTTTATATATGGATACCAGGTGTTCTAGTGCCATTTGCTGAAAACACTATCTCTTCCTCAGCTCTTGAATTGAGTTCATATTCTGTAAAATGCTAATGTTAAATAATCTTTCAAAACTCAGTGGAACATATATGTGTGGTTCTATTTCTAGATTCTCTGTTTTATTCAAATGATCTATATGTCTTTCCTTACACCAACACTGCCTTGATTATTGGAGCTTTAGAAGAAGTCTTAAAATTAGGTACTAAACTTCTTCCAATGCTGGTTTTTTTTTTTTTTAACTTTTCTAGGTCCTTTGTACTCCTACATAACTTTTAAATTTCAATATCCAATTCTTTCATAGCAAGTATACACAGACCTGAATTTTTATATATACCTTGTGTTTTCTAATACTGCCAAATTCAGATACAAGTTCTAGGGGCTCCTAGAGATTTCTTCGTATTTTCTCTGTAGATGATCATTTCATGTACATATAAAGATTTTGCTTCTACCTTGCCAATCCTGTCCTAATTGTGTCATTTTATTGCCAGACTATTTTTGTGGTGCCTAGGTTTCAAAGTTTAATGGGCAGATGAAGAGTAAGCATATCTGCCCTTGTTGCCCACCTTAGGGAGAAAGCATTGTATCTTCTCCATTCATATAAGGCATTCTCACTGGAAGTATGGAGTACATGTCTTTAATCTGTTGAGAATGTTCTGTTCTACTTCTGGTCTCCTGATAGCTTTTACCATGAACAGCTGTAGAATTGAGTCCAATACTTTTTCTCCAACTAGTGACAGAATCATATGGCTTTTTCCTTTCCTCTGTTTAAATGATGACTTTTGGGGGTGGATCTTCCAATGCTAAACCAACACTGCCATCCCTATAACAAAACCACTTTCTACATCCTGCCAGATCTGACTTCCAATAGTTTGTTTTGTTAAACAAATTTCTATCTATGTTCATACATTTTTCTCCTATTATCTTTATCCAGTTTTAGGATTAGCACAATGTTGAGTTCCTAAAATGAGGGGAGAAGTGTTCCTTCTTTTTTCTGCTTTAATTGTTTGATATAATTTATCAGTTAAAATGTATATGAGCCTGCTGTTGTCATATAGGTAGATTTTCAAGCTAGTAATACACTTTCTTTAATAGGTGCTACTTAAATTTTATATTTCCTCCAGAGTTAGTTTCATTAATTTGTCTTTCAAGCTACTTCTTAGAAGTTGTCAAATTTATTTCAAAACAGATTTTTGAGATGTGCTTTCTATATCCTTTTAAATTCTGTAAAATCTGTGGTAATGTCTCCTAGATCTTAATATTATAACTTAAAAAATGTATAACTGATATTGTGTAACAGGAAGTAAAGGTCTAAAGGAGCAGGGGAAGTGGGAGGAGTAGGGGAAAGGAAAAAAGGGAAAAGAAAAAATATGAGAAAAGGAAAAAAATGGAAACGAAGTATTTGCAGATAGGGAAGGGTGGACAGGGGAAGGGGAAAAAAAAAGAACCAAGATACTCATGTAATGGTACAAGATCCCAATGATGAATGTAACTGTATTTTATACCGAAAATGTACCAATAAACTTAATGGGGGGAAAAAATAATAAAATAATAAAATAAAATAAAATTAAAAAAAAAAGAAAATCTTTGGTTCCCTTCCATATCAGCCCCAGAGGCACACTAGATGTGGGAATCTTTTTTTCTTTTTTGTGTTACTGGGGATTGAACCCAGTTCCTTCATATTGAGCTAGATTCCAAGCCCCTACTCCTAACCCCTTTTTGAGACAGGGTCTTGCTAAGTAGCTAAATTGGTCAGGCTGCGCTCAAACTTGTGATCCTCCTGCCTCAGCTTCCCAGAATGCTGGGATTACAGCTCTACACCACCAACCCTAGCTTTAGGGAAATTTTTAACACTCACCTGCACCAGGTCCCAGAGCATTTACTCCCAGTTCTGTGGGTGCTAGTGGCGCCAGGCATCTTTAGGTCTTAGCGGATGGACATTACTTCTGACAGCACAGGCAGGGATTAAGAATGTTCCTTCAGCCCTGCTGGACTAAATTGCATGCTGTGGAAACACTTTCCCTGTGTTTCCTCTTCCTTCTGGCTTTCACTGCATTTCACTCTGCCCTGCACTGGAGGACCCTGGGGTGATGATGTCCAGGAGGCTCCACTGAGCAGGTTCCCCCTCACGTATGAGCTAAGTGCTCGGTGCTCACATGCCTTTAGCTGCCTGTTGTTACCTGTGAGCTCTTGGGACCTTGAGCTCCCAGTGGACCTGCCCAGCCCAGAGGTCTTGGCAGGCCAAGAGGAATTGGGTCAAGAGCCCAGAGGTCTTGGCAGGTCAAGAGGAATTGGGTCAGGAGGTGGAGGTAGAGGTCAGCCTCAGGAGAGAGGAGAGGTTTGAGGAAGGAACTGAGGTAAGCAAGAGGGAGGGTCCAGGCTGACTTGTGGTCTTGTGGGAAGAGGCTGGGGCAACACTGTGGGAAGTCCCAGCCCTTGCAGTAGAGGAAGTCATAGAAGGGAGCTGGGGGGACCTAAAGTCCCAGGGAATGGTGAGGCAGTGGGAAACAATTCTCAGAGCACCCATACTGAGGCTTGGAGCCCACATCTCTGCTTGTCCTGTGGGTGCATCCGGGGTGCTAGCTCTCTTCCAGTACAGGAGCAGAGAGGCATGAAGGGTGTGGATGAGGTCGGGTCTGAAGTGGTGACATGGCAGTGTCCGGCCTACACAGTTCTGGGGAGGTAGTGTTAGGGTGACTGACTTGGCCATTGCTAGGCTCTGTGAAATTAGAAGGATCTGATAGATTGGGAAGTGAAGAGAGCATATTGGTAAAATTTGAAGGTTGAGGTGAGGTATGGGGCAAATCCAGTTGTTATAAGCTCAGGGAGGAGGGAGACTGAGGATGTGTAATGAGAAGAGAACTTGCTGTGGAGTCTTTTTTTTTCTTGATTTTTATTTTTTCCCCCTTCCCCTGTGAAGTCTTTATTATGCTACTGTAACAAATTACCACAAACTGCTGGCTTAAGACATTACAAATTACAGAAATTTTAGCTGGGCTGGTGATAAATGACATAATCCCAGAACTCTGTGAGGCTGAGGCAGGAGGATGGTGAGTTCGAGTCCAGCCTGCACAAATAAGTAATTTAGAGAGACTTTGTCTCAAAATGAAAAAGGTCTGGGAATGTGGCTCTATGCAAAGAGCCTGGGTTCAATCCCCAATATCACAAGAATTGTTTTTTTAATTGCAGAAATTCTAAGTGGATCTCACTGGGCTGAATTCAGGATGTCAGCAAGATGGTGCTCCTCCTGGTGGCTTCAGGGGAGGATTCATCCCCTGGCCTTTGCAGCCTCTAGAGACGACAGCTGCAGCAGGTGGTCCTTCATTCCACCTTCAGAACCTGTGGTGCAGTGCCTTCACTCCTCTGTGTCTGTCCTTTGTGTTCTTGTGGTTATTTTGGGTCCACCTGAATTAGCCAGGATAATCTGCCAGCACTCTTAACTGCATGGGTCTTGCTGAGAGGAGCAGCAGAGTGAGCCGGAGGGAACACAGCCACAACACACCCCTCTTCGCTCTAGGTGCTGTGAGGGTTAATTGGTGTAGATGAGAGAGCTATCTCACATCTCAGACTGAGTTCTGAGTGACATGGAGTCATTATATGAGCAGTTGGTGACCCCAGTGGAAGCAGAGTTCTCTGATTAGGAATTGCAGGAAAGGCTGCATTGCAGATAGAGAAAAGGCTTTCTGTTTTAATGGAAGCTTTGGAGAAATTGAAACCACAGGTATTTGCACTGATTCTTTGACCACTTCCTGGCAAAAAAGGAACCACTCTTCAGAACCATGGCCCCTCGGCTCTGGTCACCTGAGCAGATCTGAGAGTGCACACAGTGGCACCGTCAGCTCTGGGGACAGCGGTTGCCCGTCGCGGCTTGCAGGTGCCAAGTTACATTTCTCCACGAGACAGGAGAGCCACCTCTTCCTGGGTATTGGCATGGCCTGGTGCTGTGCTGCGTGAGGCTGCCAGGAGCAGTTTGGGCCCCTGATGTGGGGACCATCACAGTTGGCATCAGTGCTGTACCTTTTAGATCAGAAGTCAGTTCTGTGTGTCGGTCTTCTTTTGGTAGATGGCTAAGGATCTCACTGAACCCTCATCTGAGAGGATGAGGGACCCGGTTTAAAGAAAGCCTTAGCACCAGTTTATAAAGTTTGAGCACAGGCATAACTAGTACTTCTTCACTGTGGCCTTAAGGTATTACATCACCGCTTAGTGAGACAAGTTGGCCTCTGACCTCGAACTGACCTTTCCTTTGCTTTCTATGTAGTAAGTCTACATTATTATTTATTGCTGAAAAGGTCTTTGTCAGTCAGCTTTATTAATGATGGTGGGGTTTAGTCTCATCCTTTCACCTGTACATATTTATGGTGTAGTCAGAAGTCCTTTTTCTGTCCTTGAAGTCTTCAAGCACAAGGAGGCTGAGGTGAGGGTATGGATGTGTAGATGGACAATGATGAGGGGACCCCACAGCACATGACACAGTCATGCAGTCTCATGCAAGGATACTGGGAATGTTGGGTGGCTGAACAGAAGTGGCTGGAAATTGATATACACAGAGCATTTCCAGGTGGCAGGGACCATGCCCGATCACTGAAGCACTGCTTATCTGCAACATACAACACATCCTGCACGTGTAAAGCATACACATTATTTATATAACCTTTCATTTCATTGTCTGGGTGAAGTATAAACACACAAAAAGCAAGGATTTGCTTTTTTTCCCCAAATTCAACAATCCTTTTTATTCAGTTTTTTGACATACAAATTGCACATAATTATTGTATCCAACTTGATGAATTTGGGGTTAACTCTGCATACATAAGACCATCTCCACCCTATGTGCCATGAACCCACCACCTCCAAAAGTCCTCTTCCGGAGTGTTACTATTTTTGTGTGGGTGATAAGAGCACTTAGCAAGTACTGTAAGTCTGCAGTGTGACACTGCTAACCCTGGGTACCGTGCTGCACAGCCACTGTCCAGGGTGAGACCTGTGACTTCGGACTGACACTTCCTGATCTTCCTCCCCGAAATCCTGCCAGCCAGCATCCTGCTCACCAAGGACTTTCTTGAGTGTCTCCAAGTACAGGGCCTCACAGGGTACTTGTGAAACCATTACTTAGAACGCTTTTAGCCTGGACAAACATGTAAGAAGTTGGAGGATGTTTATTTGCAGGTATGAGAAGAAGTGTCCATGTCTGAGTCACCTGTGGCTTGGCTCCTTTGGTGGCACTGTGCCACCCCTAGGGCCTCTCAGCCTTTCCACTTCTGTTCTATGGGGCTTGCTCCTGCAGCTCCTCATGGAATGCAAACAAGTCCACACGAAGTGCCTCTCTCAGGACACATCCGTATTTTGTCCCACTGCACTGGGCTGTGTTCTTTGATGCCTGGTTTCCCCCTCCCTCCCGTGTTTCCTAAAGAGACACTCCTTGGGGTCAGGGTGGTGTTTCCAAATAGAAAACTGAGCCAGTGTTTTCATCTATCACTGGGCATTAACCTTCTTGCTATCGTAGGAGTTTCTTAGGCCCTGGACATGTTTTGATGCGTCTTTCTGCCATTGAGTATTCTCAGCCTCTCCAGCATTATACCATTTCACATGACTGTGGTGTGCTTCCAGCACCTCCCAAACGCTTGCTGTGTGGGAAGTTAGTTTGGCCCCTTGTGTCAGTTCTTCCTCCATTACTCTAATGACGTTTCTGAGGCTGAGACTCACCAAGATTGCAGGTTTGGAGGCTGAAGGTGCCCTCAGGACAGTGCCACCTCTGGACAGGTCCCCGTGACTGTCACCTCTGCAGGGGGCACCACACTGGCAGGAGCTTGCAGGGGGACAGAGGCTGTAGGATGGGATGCTAAAGAGCCAAACAGCCTCACGGGTGACAATGCTGGTGGCAATAACAGGAAAGGGAACTTTCTGGGGCATCCTCTGAGAACGAGCACCGAAGAAGATAAACAAGTGCAGTCTGTCTTTCAGGCTGTGTACTCATGGGTTTTTATTCACTGGCTGTTTTTTGTTCATTAGCAGAGTTCACTGAATTGATTCTAGGAAAGACAGCTTTTGTAATATTTTGGTCCTTGAAGAAATTATGTGAGTGAAATCTGGTTTGCTGTTTAAAACTTAAGAAATTAGGTACCTAGCCACAGGGGCATGCTGCTGGTACAGAAAATAATTGACCACAACTGTTATATTTAAAAATAATAAGGTGTGGGGCAGCCAAATGAGGAAGTGCCCCTACTCAGGAATTCCCTGTGCTTCAAGTTTAGAATAGGCTTTCTAGGAAGGACCAGCCCTGACCTTGGGTCTTAGCTGTCTGCCTCACCTGTGTGGCCATAGTAACCCTGTGACACAAATGTGTCATTCACTCTACAGCTTGGCAGACTGAGGCAAAGAAGGTAAACAGTTCGTCAGACATCACCTGTCCAATGAAAAGAGATGGCAGGGGTTGTTCTTTCTAGTTTTTGTGTGGGCAGTAGGAGACACTCAATCACTGTTGTGATTGTACAGGTCAGAGTCTTCACCTTTAAAATTTATTTTTTGTATTGGAGCTTGAATCCAGGGCCCTCACATGGAGCCATGTCCTCAGCTCTTTTTTATTATTTATTTGACACAGAGTCTCTCTAAATTGCTCAGGTTGGACTCAAACTTGTGATCCTCCTGCCTCAGCCTCCTGGAGTGCTGGGGTTACAGGCGTGCATCACCACACATGGGTGCATTTTCACTTTTATACCCAAAATGCCAGGGGCCAGCGTTTTCCTGTGAGGTGGGAGGCACAGGCCTGGGAGCAGCTGCCTGTCCGTGCATGGCTCCCTGCCTTCCTCTCCCAGCCCCCTGTACCTTCCATTCCAGGCTCCTGAAGCCTGCATCTTTCTTTTTCTTTCTACTACTTCTCTGAAGACTGCAGGCAGATTTGTAATTTATTTTGAGACTGGCTCCATTTTGAAAGTCTATGTCTGTATAAGCTAAGCCTCAGAGGGATTTTTTTTCCTTTGCCTTAGAAGCACATTCTGCTGAGATGGTTGGTTAGAAGCAGCATCTCTAGCAAGATCACCTCTCACCTCAGAGACAGCAGGCCTTGGCCCTGTGCCACTCTGCCTTCTTCATTCCCTTCCCAGACCCTCACAAAGGCTCAGATATGGCCCATTTCCTGGGCTGGGTTGTGGACCTCCTCTGCTTTTCATTCTGTGAAGGATCCTGGGCCATGCTGCCTCCACCTAAATCCTCAATGGCTGCATTTATGGTAATTTCTAGTCTAAGAATTCCCTGCTGGGCTGCAGCCCCTGTTTTTATCCATTTGTCTGTAGGAATCTGCAGCAAAGTGGCCCAGTGTCCTCCCTCCTGAATGCCGTGTCTAAGCTGAGCTCACCATTTCCACCAAGGCTCTCCCTGCTGGTTTCCGTCTTAAGACAGTGGTACTGCCACCCAGCCAGACCATTCCAGATACCAGGGGCATCCCAGTCCTGCCTTCCCAACACCCCCTGCATTCCCAGAGCCCTGCTGACCCTCCCAAATTAGAGTTTCCAGAATAGGTCTCTCGGCTCCCATCTCCTCCACTTCTGCCTAGTGGAGGCCACTGTCCTGTGTATAGGACTTAGGATGCCCCTCCTCTCACTGCCTGTGTGGTCATTTGAAAGCCTGGTCTGATCAGTCACTTCCTTCTGTGGAATCCATTCATGGTGCCCCATTGGATAAGCTTATGTTAGTTCACAGGGCTCTTCAGTGCCCTGTGAGTTCTTAGCTGTCCTCCCTGGACCCCTTTGACTTCGCAGCCTGGCCCTTGGCCAGCTGCTACGTTGGGAACACCACCAGTTGTTAAACATTTTGAGATCTTCAGTTGGTGCATACATGTTAGACATCACAGGATGTGGTGTGGCAGGGAAGCATGGCATGTGGAAGGATCGAGCAGGGTAATTGGCACACTCCTTATTTCAGGCATGCATCATTCCTTTGTGCTGGGAATATTAACATCTTTTCTTCAGCTATGCTGAAATATACAAGTCATTGCTGCCACCATAGTCAGCCCACTGTGTTGGAGACACTGGAAGTCTGCCCTCCTCTGATGCCCCAGCACCCACTTGACAGCCGCTCTCTGTACTCTCCTGCACCCTTCTGAGGTCCTGGTAATCACCACTTTACTCTCCACTTCCCTGACATCCATACTTCCACTTGCACACAAATGTGAGGTGTCAATTTGTCTTTCTGTGGTTTATTTCACTTAACAAAATGCCTTCCAGCTCTAGCCATGTTGCTGCAGTTACAGAATTTCATTCTTTTTTTATGTCCATGTGATACTTAATGTGTACCTATTCCACATATTCTGTATCCACCCCTTCACTGGTGGCCTGGAGGCTGACTCTGTATTGTGGCTCTACCTCTTTGGGTGTGAACCCAGCAGGGGGTTGCTGGGTCGCCTGCCAGCTCTGGTTCTGGTTTTGGAGCACTTCTGCCTACCCTGTTTCCCGTAAAAGCTGTGCTAACTTACTGCCCCACTAGGACAATGGCAGTGAGTCCCAGCTTCTCCCCACACCCTCACTAGCACCTGTCCTTTCCCATCTTTGATCCTAGTCATTCTAACGGGTAAGTAGGTGCTTTGTTGTGGTTTTAGTCTTCATTTCTCTTATGATTAGCATGTTTTCATGTGCTTATTGTCCATGTGCAGGTCTTTTAAGAAAGGTCTATTCAGCTCATTTGCCCATTTTTGAATTGGATTATTTTAACTTGGGTCTTTGCTGTTGTGTTCTTGTGTGTTCCGGATCCTAATCCCTTGTCAGATAGACATTTATGATCAGTTCTCCCATTCTGTAGGTCATCTGTTCATTTGATGATGGTTTCCTTAGCTGCACCACACACTTTAAATCTCATTTTGGCTTATGAGAATTGATGAACAACAAAGTTTTAGAGACTGTCTTCCCGGCAGTAAACGGACGTCGAAGAGCACCCCTATGCAGATAGCCTTATCTCTTCTTTACCAGTGATAGCAATTTTAGGTAGTCATACCATAACCTGTGTAGGCGGCACTCTGAGTTATACAGTGTGCAGCTTGTGGCGCTGGCCAGGTCAAACCTGTGAACACCCCTGCTTCGAGGAGCCACAGGGAGTGGGGCCTCTGGTTGGGATGAAAGAATTTGCTTTGACTCCCAGTTGTCTCACTGGTTTCTCTTAGGGAGATCTTTAAACCAGACTAAGGTGGCCTGGGTTTATAGTGTAAGTAGTGTTTCTTTTGAAGTCAGTGAGTTGCAGCTCACAGTCACACCTAGTAATTTCTGGGTCTGCTCTTAGGAAATACCTACTGTTGTCCAGCTTTCCTTTCCGCTCTCCTCACTTTGGGAGGCAGATTCCTTAGAAGGGTTTTTACGGGTAGGTCCTCCCAAGAACTGCAGGAGTAGAAGTGGCCATGTATCCCCAGTAAAAATTCCACTGTGTGGGGGGACTAATTGCTAGAAACTGGTCTGGAACCTACCCCCAGACTCCTTGCTCTTAAAAAGGAAACCCATGAATCTAAAATCTAAAAATAGCCCTTGAACAGCTGAGCGGCGGTTCCTTTCTAACACACTTTGGGGCCAGGCGACCAGATATAATTAACTCTCATGCCTGAAGTAACTCCCCTAATGTTTCCAAATTTAATTTATTTTAGGAAGATTGACAGTTGTAATTATGTTGTCAAGCATTTGTCATTTTTGCCATAGCAGCAACATTGAAACCCAGGCAGAAAGCACCAGCCTGACTTTGATTTCAACAGTGAAGGGACAGGTCTTGGCTGTGTGTCTTTCGTGACGTGTCAGCCGGCACCCAGCAGCACCTGTGACCCTTAACTCTGTGCTGCCGGGGGGTGCGGTTGGCTTAGGGCATCCTGTCTCGTTCCTGTAGTGCTCATCGCAGTTCTGAGTGATTCAGCCCCTGGAAGGTGCCTTGCCCCTTGGTGCGCCTCTGAGTGCTATGCTGGTCACCTGCCTATGGGGCAGGGCTGGGGCGCTGGCTCTGGGCCCCCAGTGCCGTGAGGTGGTGCAATGTGGTCGGAAATGGGTGCTCTGCTGGCCCGGTTCCAGTGTGTTCTCTTTGCGGACATAAACACCTTGCTTTTTCCTGGACTTCACATTTAACGGTGGGAATACCATGCCTGTCAGAGTGCATAGCTCTGACAAATGACTAGCATCTGATAAGCTGCTGGCCTGAGTAGATAACATCTGCTTTCTGATAGGAGCAGCCATTTAATCTCAGGTGGGAATGGGAAATATTTGCTACCCTACGGGAGGCCAAGGCTTATCTACATTCTCTCATCGCCTTTTCTTTCCTTCATCCTCCTGTTTCTCCTGTTCCTCCTGCTCCTCCTCTCCTTCTTCCTCCTTTCTATAGTACTGGGAATTCAACACAGCCTTCTGCACTGAGCTATATCCCAGTCCTTTTTTAAAATGTTATTTTGACACAGGGTCTTGCTAAGTTGTTAGGCTGGGCTCAAAGTTGTGATACTCCTGCCTCAGCCTCCCAGAGTGCTGAATTGCTGTTCCAGGATGCCTGGCTCCTTGCCTGTCCTAAAACCAAGAGAGGTTTGTGTTAGTCCATCTCATCTCTCCAGTTAGGCACTGCCCCGCCCCACAGTATAAATCAGACCTGGGTCCCACGCACCCCTACTTCCCTTCTGCTTGCCTTGCTGTCCTCCAGCCCGCACATCAGCACTGTTATCGACTCTCCACTCCCAGTGTGTTCCTTCTCCTGCCTCAACTTTACTTTTCTTACTCAGCATCTTCTCTTCTCCACCTCCACCCTACTGGTTCAGCTATTCAGCCTCTTCCCCAGGAGAAGGGAATGAGCCCTTCTCCCTGCTACTGTGCATGTGAAGGCCAGTGTCAGCCGAGAGGTGACTTCTGAGGTGTTCGGCAGAGTGCTGAGCCTGTTCATAACTGAGAGCAGCCTGCACCTGCCAGGGGTTCAGCAGCCAGCTGTGGGTGCGGGTGGGGCCTGCACCAGAGATTGAGGTGTGTGATCACAGGGCTCCCGATGCCTCTCGGTTCTCCTATCAAATGCAGCTTTCTCCAGGAGGTCAGTGTAATCTCCGAATAGAGCTTCATTGCTCAATCATTATTTATTATGACATTAAACCTAATGCCTTCTAATTATGAAATAACTAGAAAGAAGAGAAATAGACAGCATTCACCACTCCACAAGAGCAGTCTTTGGTATCACACAGTGGTTTCCTTCCAGCCGTTTTCTTGCATTTGTCATAAGGTGGTTGCAGCATGTCTCTAATTTTGCATTATCCTGTCAGTTGCATTTCCCTTCCTTTCAGGATTCCCCGTGAACACTTATATTTAGTGGTCATATAGCATTTCATGAAATGGCTACCAGACGACGGATGTTTGGCCTCTTCCCCATGTTCCTGTATTGGAAGACCCTAAGGTGAAGGTCTATGCATTTTGGAGATTTTAATCGGACATATTTCTAGCAATAAAGTAACTGGACCAGAGGTGTTGAAAGATTTAAAGGCATCTGATAGGTCTTGTCAGAGTGACTTCCTGGGAATTGATTTTCCTCACCAAATTGATATGCCCTCCGCAGTGTATGCGGCCACAGGGTCTGCTCGTCAGCTTTCCATTCTTATGATGAGTACCTGAGAGAAGCCAGCACACAAAGGCAAAAGGCTCATTCAGGGTCCATTGTGGTGGTCCTGTGTCATGGGCTGTGGAGAGGAGGTGAACAGTGGAGCAGAACAGCGCGAGTCAGGGCAGGAGCAGCAGAACAGCGTGAGTCAGGGCAGGAGCAAAAGAGCAGAATAGGAAGAGGCTGAGGTCTCTACTCCCTTCAGGGCCACGCTCCTCCCACCAGGCCCTCCCAACAGTGCCATGGGCCAGGACTACACCTTGGGAGGTTTTCTTGCTTACAAGATATGCTGGGGCTTTTCATTGTCCTCAAGTATCAGCTGCAGAACCTATGGTCTGTGTCGGTTTTTCTGCTGTCTGCTCCCTTACTCTGTCTGTCATGGCAAAGTGCTGGTTGGACTCTTTTTCCCAGATTCCTGTGTGAGTCTTGGGCCAAGGCGAGTGTGGTAACTGAGCACAGGCTGGTAGGCAGCGTCCATTAGTGAAAGAGCAGGCAGTGGTAAGCTTGTACACCCACGAGGCACATCCTAGATGAACGGTCTAGGAGTGCATGTGCCATCTGAGCACTGAGGTTAGGTTTGCACCTAGTGGAACCCACATAGGTCCCTGTGAGCAGTGACAACTACAACTCTTAGCTGGAACATGAAAATGTGAGCAGGCAGGCCAGTGGGATATCTGCAGAAGGTGGTGACTCAGATGCCTGCAAGGTGCAGGTGGTAGCATAGGAGTGCACAGGCTGCATCTGACGGGGTGAAGGGGAACTAGGAGTAAAGAAGAAGGGTCCACAGGTAGAAGGTACAGGGTTCGGGTGGGTGTGGGGAACTGGGCACCACTCAAGTCTAGCATGTTGTTGGTGAGTCTGGATTTTTCAGAGAAAGATTTGGACACCTAGATTTTTATGTGAAGCTTCCATGTCGTATCACCATTGTGGGCTAAATGAGATAGGTGGGTCGTAGGTGATCACCGTTCCATCTGTGTTTCCAGGAAGGTCCATGCATCCAGTGAGTGGATGAACAGTTGCCATGCTGAGTTCATGTTCACAGAGGTCTCCGTAAAAGGAGCTTCCTGATGCTTCTTGAGTTGATATGAAATTCTGTAACTTTCTGGAAGTTGGCAGAATGTATTAGTATGCAGAGGCTTAAGTTTAATTCTCAAATGTCGGATTTCACCATGAAATTAGCTCCCGTGTCCTCCCCAGCCTCAGGCCTATGTGGCCCAAGGTCAAAGCCTTGGAGGCTGCCCCAAGGCCACTGTGCACACTGCTCCTGCCAGGGTGTGTGGGGTGTTGGTCCTGGTGGGTCCTGCTGTCTGTCTGTCTGTCCCCAAGTCTCTTTAGTCTCCTTTAGTCCCCAGGTGCAGTAGGGCTGCCCTGAGTGTGAGCAGGCAAGGACAGCAGAGTCAGTACCACCTCTGCCTCTGAGAGCCGTGCCAGCTTTGCAAGTCTTCAGGGCTGACTTGGGCTGCTGAAATTGTGGTCAGAGGGAATGTGAGGCACCCCTGCCCCTGCCTCTCTGCCTGGCAGGTTCGGGTGTGGGGTGGGCCAGGGACCTGACTCCACTGAGTCATCTGCCTCTGCTGCTTCATGCATCTCCGCAGAATGCAGCTTTTCTTCCCAGTGGCAGAGCGGAGCCTGTGCACACACAGGAACTTCCTGCCTGTGTCCTCGGACAGGACACACATCCTCTGTGCAGAGCCTTCTGGGCCCTGTGGCCTCAGCCTTGTGAGGCTTAGGGTTAGGGGAAGAGTGGGGACCAGGTTCTCCCCTTGGTGCTCTGCATTTCAAAGCTGGGGCCTTAATTCAGATTCTTTTTGTGGGTATTTGTTTTGTGGTGTGGGTAGGCTATACTATATTTGTATTTTTAAAATCAACTTTTAATTTTGGAATAATTTTAGATTTACAGAAAAGTTAGAAAACTTACGCAGAGTTCCTGGGTGGCTCTTACCCAGTTTCTGTTCATTGAACTCTTACATTACCATTCACTGAACCCCAGCCTTGATTTGGATTTTACCAGCTTTACACTCATGGTGGTTTTCTCATCCGGGACCCAACCTGTGGTATAGCGCTGAGCTTAAGTGTGATTCAGTTCGGCCTAACATCTTGCTTCCCAGCACCTCCTGTCTGAGGGCACGTAAGCGATCTCCCTGCCTGTTTGCACACTCTGTCAGGCGTTCCCCGCGTCCTGACTTCCAGGGGAGCAGATCTCCACGGGGCTGGGCTTGTCTGTGCTGCCTTCCCCGGGGTCCTGTGACCCCTGTGACACAGCGTCTGTTCCGCTTGCCCCTGCTGTTCCCCCAGGAGACGAGCTCAGGGCCGAACAGTGGTAGTGGTGGGATGAGCATCTGTGGGTAACGGACAGCTGGACTCAGTGAACCCACTTACTGCTTATTTATTTATTTTTAAGACAGATTTTTATTACATGGAACTTGTCACATAATTGGCTGTGTGTCTACTTTGTACACACAATACCTCTCTAAGGCTGCCAGCGACCTTCTCATTTGGCAGCACTGACCCTCAAATCCTGGTTTTAACTGAATTGTAGTAAAAATCTCAGTGACTTAAGCTGAAAAGCACTACTTTGGTCCATGGTTCTTGCACCTAGTCTCAGATATGATTTTCTTCTGCGGCATGGTGACACACACCTGTGGTCCCAGCACTCAGGAGGCTGAGATAGGAGGCTCTCTGAGAGTTCAAGGCCAGCCCAGGATGCATAGTGAGTTCAAAATCAGCCTGAACTATATTACATAGCAAGACTCTATCTCAGAAAACAAAACAAAACAAAAAACAAAGAAGAGAGGGATGATTATCTTTATATTTTAAAAAATTATGAAAGAAATTGTGTGCAGTTGGACAAGAGCAGCGACCCATTCTGTATTGTCAGCTGGAACTGCTCATTGTATACTGATTTCTTGAACAGCAGCATCTTGTCTTTGGTCCTTTTCTTCAGGGCCTCCTCTGAAGTTATTGGTAAGGAGCCCGCCTTGTAGTCCTTGGGCAGTTTGTTAATGGTGGAAAAGCTCTGTCGCAGGATTAGAACCACTATCTCCCAGACGCCCATTGCCTTTCCAGGAATTTTGACTGCAGCCTCTGCTATGATTGGTGAATTGTCTGCAGTGCACTCAGTGAAGCAATTCTTACAGCCTTTGTTGGATGAATGATTCCCTTTTCAACTATATTGACAAAATCTCCAAGCACTGCATCATCCTCAACTTCTGAGAAACTCAGCAGGATTTCTCCACTGTTGTTTTAGTTACTTTTCTCATTGCTGAGACAAAATATCTGACACCCAGAGTTAACGGAGGAAAGGTTTATTGTGGCTCACAGTTTGTAGAGGTTTCGGTTCATAGTTGACTGACTCTGAGGCAGGGTGGCATGGCAGAGGGATGAGTAGTACTCACATCCAGGGTGGGCCTTCCCATCATCCACACTTAGAACTATGCTAGATCCATCAGTGGACTAATTTAGTAATCCCACACCCTTGACCCCAGCATCACATGCTCTAGATCCAGCCACCTCTGAGACTCCCCTCCCATGACTGAATGAGGCTTAGGGGAAACATCCAGACATAAGCCATACACCTGTCAAAGAATCTTCAGCACCCACATTCTTAGCAGTGTCATTGTGGGAATTTTGCATGTTCTTTTGATAATTTCCGTACTACCTTTTAAATCTTCATTAGGTGGAGTGAATAGGTCCAAGGCTGGAAAGCACAGAAGTAGGGGAGGAGCTCCTCCAGGAAGCAGGCTCCCTTCAGCAGTTCCTATAAAGTATGGGCATCTCATCTTGTTATTCACTTTGGTGTCACTTGTCCCACCAACCTTCTGCATGGCCACTCTTAAACACAAAAGCTTTGACCCTCACTGGTAGAGCTGCCACCATGGTCACATGAGCATCACATCAGGAGCGCTAGGAAGGAAGCGGGAGAGTGGTGTTTAGGCACAGCTGGTCTCCTGGGCTCTATCCAGAGGAACCCACAAGCTCCAACTATACCGTGTCAGGTTTTGAGCCACACTGGGCTGGGATCACTGGTGTGTTTATCTTCAGGTGAACCCAGCTATATATGCTGGGCCAGAAAGGGGGAGTACTGGGGACCCACTTCCTCCTTTGCAGCCAGTGCTGTGGGTGCCTCAGCCCTGTCAGCCATGAGGCGGGTGCTGCTTTTTGTCCCAGCAGTGGTGGGCTGACACCAGGACACAGAGATGACTCTGAGCTGCTCCTCTGCCCACCCTGAGGCACTGGGGCTGGGGGCCTGAGGAATGACTGTCCTGGAGAAGGAGTGGTTTCCTCCCAGCAGGGGCACAGCAGGTGCCCATCAGAGCAATGGCCACTGAAATGAGGTCAGCCCTAAATGGATTTACTGTATGTAACAACTTAGTCAGTCTGTCTGTCTGTCTTTCTTTCTTTCTTTCTTTCTTTCTTTCTTTCTTTCTTTCTTTCTTTCTTTCTTTCTTTCTTTCTTCCCCTCTTTCTCTTTCTTTTGGTACTCGGGGATTGAAGCCAGGGGTGCTATACCACTGAGCTACATCCCCAGCCCTTTTCAAATTTTTACTTTGAGATAGGGTCTCACTAAATTACCCATGCTAGTCTTGAACTGCAGTCCTCCTGCCTCAGCCTCTCTGAGTGCTGGGATTACAAGCATGAGCCACTGTACCCAGTTATTATTTTTTTAAATGACTTTAAATAAAATAATATATGCATATATGCTGAAAAGTTTACTAGTACCAAGTTTTAAAACTAAAAATAATAGCCTTTTCTTCATACCTTGCTGGTGTGTTCTGTCCCTCAGGAGCAGCTACTTCCCGTTCTAACTGGTTCCTTTTATTTACCTCCAAATTTTAAAATATTGCACATTTACTTGCAGCTCTTGATTCAGTATCTAGACATTATTGATTTAATCTCTCTTCTACTTTCCTGTCAATATATTTGGCTACATCAGTACAAATACAATTAAATATGACATATTTAATATTTTATTAATTCCATACTCAGCATGCTCATTGTAGCTGTTTAAATTTTGCTGTTAAGCTATGTAGAATATTAAAATTTCACTTCTTTTATTGTATAACTTTTGTTTTTTCTTGAGTTCAAATGGCTTCATGTTTCCATTGGCTCAGTTCATTTCACATGTCTGGCCGAGTTCTCAAGGTCTCCACTGACTACAAACTCTTTGACATAGTTTCCAGAGTTGAACATCAGCTCTTATCTGCGGGTTCCCATTTCCCCTCTGGTGAGATCCTTCCTGAAATCCTCCACTCTTTCATGCTGAATAGGACTGTGTTCTCTTTAGGAAGAACCAAAGGAAAATTTCCATCCCCTTCCAAGATCACAAAGACTGTTCTTTCACCACGTTTCTGTGTGGTGAATGCTGTGGCGTGTGATGCGCGTGTTTCCTGTCCTGCTGGCCCCTGGCACCAGGAGCCAGGTGTGGGTCCCCCCACCCAGTCCTGCTTCCCCAGACCACCACAGATTACCATTTCATGTACTCATTTTTTCCACTTTCATCATTTTTCCCTCTCCTTGTTTTCCTTTTGGTCTGCTGTCATCTTTAAAAAATATTTTATAGATCACCTTTAGGTTGAGCTACGTCCTCGGTCCTTTTTTAATTTTTTATTTTGAGACAGGATTTCATTAAGTTGTTCAGACTGGGATCAAACTTGAGATCTTTCTGTCTTAGCCTCCCAGAGTGCTGGGATCACAGGCATGCACCATGATACCTGGCCTTTTTATTATATTTTTTAAACGGCTATATTTAGATATATTTCATATACCATCACTCCATGAATTTAAAGAATATGATAAGCCAGGGATTTAGCTCAGTGGTTCCGCCACCTGCCTCACAAGCACAAGGTCCCGAGTTTGATCCCAGGTACCAAAAAGAAAGAAGGAATATGATAGTTTTGAGTATATTCACATGTCCACACATTCATATCACAATTTAATTTTTAGAATATTTTAATCCTCTTAAACCTTGTACCATTACCATTCACTCCTGGCCCATTTTCAATGGGTTGTATTTTTATTTTTGAGTGGTAAGGCTAAGGACGTCCCTTATGAGGGGCAGATATTTCTTCCCATGCTGTGGGTTGTCTGCGTGTGTGTGTGTGTGTGTGTGTGTGTGTGTGTGTGTGTGTGTGTGTGTGATGCTGGGGCAGGTGCTCTATTACTGAGCGGCACCCCAACCTCTTTTCATTTTCTGGATGGTATCATTTGTAGACTAGCCATTCCATGTTTTAATGTAGTACAACTCATCGATACTTCTTTGTTTTGTTTTTGCTACTTCGTGTTTGGTGTCATGCCTTTGTTGCTGTGTTTTAGTTGCCCTGTTTTTCTGTAAGCCCCCTCAGACCCTTTCTGAGTTATAAGCCAGACACAAAAACCGAGCAAAGTTGTTTGGTGATGGCATCCTCTGTCCCCATGCTGGGCAGCAGCAAAGGTATAGGAGATGCCCTGGTATAGGAGAAATATAACTCCCAACATACTGGATGTCAGATGTGGTGCCTGTGTGTTCCCTGAAATCCAAGAATGAGTTCTAAGGAACAATGGCGGTTAAGAGTAGGAAAGATACATTGAGAAATAGCTCCTGGGAGGCAGGAGGGGTCCAGAAAGTGGGTCTCCACCAAGGCCCTTTGCCAGGGATAATTTAAACAGCAAAGTCACAATGCAGGTACAAACTAGGTCAAACTATAATCAACCAATAGGATTACAGGTACAGCTGCTTAGCTAATACTGATCCCTTAGGGAAGTGGGTCATGGTAGCAAGGTTACCTGGAAAGAGTAAAGGCATTTTTGGGAAGGGATGGGTCCAGATGCTCTGGTCACCCAGCTGAGTGCTGATGGCTGTCTGGACTTCCTGGACCAGGAGGTCTTAATTACAGTATGATTCCAAGGTACTGCTTATCCCTTAGGGAGGCACGTAGGCCTGACCATTGCATCTTTATCTTGAGGCTTGGCCTTCAGATTAGTCTCCAGCCACAATTCTGATATCTTTATTTCTGTCCTGACTTCCTTGAGAGTCCAGTCCCACTTGTCATGACTATGCATTAATTTCTCTCTAACTCAATTGGCTGTAATAGTTTCATGGTGTCCAGTGGTGGCAGAATAGCATTTGCAGCCTGGTGAGGGGCACATTCAACTGTGAATCCTGGGTTGCCCAGCAGGCTGCACCTCGGATGAGGTTAACTTTGGAAGCTGGGGAACAGCAGGATGAAAGCCAGGTCAGTCCTGCGTGGCCTCCTTAGAGGCCCTGCTGTTCCTTCTGCACGGACAGCGGCTGAGGTAGGGCACAGACATAGGGCTCTGCAGACACAGAGCAGAATGGAAGTTAACTTGTGATAAAAGCAAAACAGAAATTTGTTGGCTAACCAGAAATGTATCCTATCATTACTATGAGAAAATGAATACTAAATTTTAAATGATAAATCATTTGGGAATATATTTGTGTTAATTCATTAGTGTTCTTTTTTAATAACTGTCCATTAGTTGTGAGTTATATGCATGGGTGTGTATGTGTGTAGCATGAATACATCATGTATAATAAGTAAGTGTGGATAGCATGTAGTCCTGTCACTTTGGGAGGCTTCAGCAGGAGAATCACAAGTTCAGGTCCAGCCTGGGCAATTTAGTAACTCAAAGAGACCCAGTCTCAAAATGAAAAAATGTACAAAATGGCTGGGAATATAGCTCACTGTGAAGGCCCTGAGTTCAGTCCCCAGTACTACAAAAAACAAAGTGTGTCCATGTGTGTGTGCGCACATGTATGTAACATGCTTATCCACCTATTCTAGTTACTTGTGTATGGCTGGCCCAGCAACCATGTGTTGAGCCTCTCTGTGGCTGCCATTGTCGCGGGCCCATGGTGGGGAGGCACCTGCTCCAGGGCTGGTCTGGCTCCAGACTCTTTGTCTGTCAGGGGACATTAACTCTGCCTGTGTCCTGGTAGGCTGTCAGCTCAGGGCAGAGCTGATTCTCCAGTGGTGAATTAGTCACACCCTTTGTTTCTCTTCCTCTCAGCCTTGCATTAGCTAGTTGTTTTACAGCCCATTAGTTTGGTTTTAAGGATGGGCATAGAGAAAGGACTAAGAAGTAGGATTTGTATGAAGCTTTATTTTAAGGGGTGAATAGCAATGGAAATGGATTCTTAAGCCATCCCAGGAGTTAGTTCATCTGTGTTAATCTTGTTCCTTTTTTCATAGATAATTGATTTGATGGTTTTATTTTTTCAGCAAAATGCGTGTATTATGTGTTGTGAAAACAGGAACGAACTAAACGTGGGAGCCCTGCTCCCTCCCCGGAGCGCCCTCAACCCTAGGCCTTTCCTGCAGAGGTAGCTGCTGCTGAATTTCTTATGTAGCACACTGATTCTTTAATTTGTGTACTCAAACACTGTACTTTGCTCAGAGCACACAGATGGGGTTGTATTAGACACAACGTTGTGCATTTCATTTCTTTTTTTCCCAAAGAGGTGTTGCTTGGAGTTGCAGAACCCATCACCATCCCCTTGGAGTTACAAAGTGTTTTGTTCCTTTACATGAATATCTTGACTCGTTTTAATCCACCCCCTCTTGATGGATGGTTGAGTAGTTTCTAGCTTTCTGCTGTTAAACTTGAAGCCCCTGCAAATCTCTTAGGTAAGGGTTTATCTTCTGGGCTCCTGTCAGTGTGAGTTAATGGATTATTATATTTGTTGTTGAACCAGGAAGGGTCATGGTTTGCATGCTCACCTGGGGTTGAATTGTGGGATTGGACTGGTGCTTCATTCTCTGTGGTTTGGGTACAACCTGGCAGGAAAGGCTTGTTTTCGGATTTTGAGAAAATACTTGAGCAATAAGTTAGAAATGGGCCTAAATTGTCACTGGGCTGGATCTGAGGGTCCGTGAGGCTGAAATAAGGAACTTAGCCCACCCTTTAAAATATGTTTGCAGGTTTATTGACTCCCATCATGGAAAAGGATTTTCAAGATGCATCAGTAAAAGAGACATGCGAAGGATTTATTGGAGGTAACTATCAGGTGCACTCAGGAGTGGAGTGTGTCTGCTCAGAGAACTGAGACACGATACCGCGGAGACTGTTGGGAACTAAGGATCTTTGTGTTTTAGGTGGTACAAGTCTGGAATTTGAATCTTTTTCTTTTTTTGTTTTTTGAGACAGGGTTTTGCTCTGTAATTCAGGCTGGGCTTAAACTCATTATGTAACTCAAGCTGGTTTCGAACTCACTGAGCTTGATCTGTGATCTGAATTTGGTCTAGCGGGTAGGAGAGGAGAGTCCACCCATTTGTGTGGGAAAGTGGCCCATTCGTGTGGGAAATCCAGGTCTCCTCACAGGTGAATGAAAACCACGTGCAGGTAAAAGAGGAATGGACAAACCCCTTTAGACGAAGGGAGCTGCCCAGGTTTACTGACCCTCCCTGGGCTCTGTGGGGAAGAGAGTGCTGAGTGGGACCAGGTAGCTTGCCCAAGTGCAGCAGCACAGGCTCTAGTGTTTGTGAGGCGCTCCCCTTTCTTGTTGGTAGCAAAGCAGACTTTGCAGTGCTGGGATAGCCAGACACCTAGGCTTGAGATGGGTGAGTGGTACAGGCTCCACCACAGCTGCTCAGAAGAGGTCCGAGCCCCATGGCAGAGGTGGCTGCTGCACTGGGCCAGGTAGGGGTGCAGCATTGGAGCCTGCCATGCAAGGCTGCTTTGCCCTGGATGGGGGAGAGGCATTGTGGGTGTGAGTGGAGATGGTGGCCCAGCTTCTTGGTGGCCTCTGCCGGGCCTGGTACAGCATTCGACTAACTGCTGGTACTCAGCAGTCGGCTTGGGGAGAATGAGCAGTGGTGGGTGGCTTGAGAGTTGGATGTTCATCTCAGTGATTCAGAGTAGTTGAAGTGGGAAGAAGTGGGGCAGGGAACGATGATCATTTCTCAACAGTGTAGGAAAGGGAGGAAGGGACCTGAGTGCTTTTACACACATTAGTGTAGTGAATCTTTAACATGGCTTCTGTGAGGTAGCTACTCATCCAGCAGAGGATATTGGCAGGATCTGCAGTGCAGGGCAGAGCAAGTGTCTGGGTTTCATTGTAGCTAATCTCACACATGTGACAGCGTCAACCCAGGTAAGCTCAGGAGCCTTGGATCACGCTCACTTGTATGATACCCACGTGACCCTGAGCTCCGCCCACGCTGAGATGCTGACTGGCTGATGGGTGGATTTGTTGGAGGGTAGTGCAAAGATTGGACTTCGAGTCTCAGAGAAGGGTGTGGTGGTGGGGTGTCATTCTGATGTAGGAAAAATGTAACTCCCAACCTGCTAGATGTCAGATGTGCCGAGATTGTGTCCCCTGAAATTGAAGAAGGAGTTCCAAAGGGCAAAGGAGGTAAAGAGTAGGAAAGGGCTCTAGGGGATAGGAATCGCTCTGAGCGGCAGGAGGGATCCTGATGGGTTGTCCCTGAGGTTATTTCCTCCTGCAGCATTTTATAGGGAAAAATCCCTATAAAATAGGTGGGTACAAAATCGGGGGTAGGGATCAAATATCATCAACCAATATGATTACAAGTATTTCCACTTTGCTAATATTTGTCCAGTAGTGCAGCGGGGCTTGTAGCAAGGGCATATGGCTGACATGTCTGTGGCTTCTAAACAGGAACATTTTGGGGAAAGGACGGGCCCAGGTGCTCTGGTCACCTACTCGGGTGTCTGATGTGTTTATGAACTTAACGGACTGGTGGTACCATTTACAGTATGACTACAGATTTGCATTCATCCCTTAGGGACGTGTGCAAGTCTGGCCATGGTGATTTTAATCTCAAGGCCTTGGTTTCCTCAGATGCGCCTGCAGCCACAAATTTGATGTCTCTACCTTTCACTGACTTCCTGGAGAGCCCAGTCCCTCAATGACTGTACATTAATTTGTATCTAACTAAGCTGCCTACAGTAATACTTGATATTCTAGAAAACTGGAACAGGAAGTTACTTTGTGTAACATATGCCTTTCCACTCAAGGGCCAGTGGCCTCATGGGTGTCACCACTGCACTTGGTTCACGTGGATTTTCTCACAGAAAAGACCTCCAAGGTAGAATGTGGGTGCTGTGTTGCCAGCTGACATCCCAGAGGCTCAGTCTTCAGCACCCTCTGTGCCCTCGAGATGCTCACAGCATGAGTACTTGGCTGTACCCCAGGAGATGAGGAGAGCCTATGGGAGAGGGAGGTGGGACAGGGCAGGCACTCATTAGACCTGAGCACTTAGGAATCATGTGTTGGTCAGCATTCTGTTGTGTGACAGAATGCCTGACATAAATGACTGTGAGTGGGGAAAGGTTTGTTCTGGCTCATGGCTTGGAAGATTTCAGTGAAAGGTGGGCTGGCCCCCTGCTCTGCTGCTCACCCCGGTGGGTGGGAGGCAGGGAGAAAGTGAGGAAGAGGCTGGGCCCTACTATCCCCTTCCAGGACAGAACTCCCATGACCCAGCCTCCTAAGCTCTGCCTCTCCCAGTGGTGCCTCTGGCTGGGACCAAGCCCTCCACACTCGGCTGGAGGGTTCACTTAGGATCCAAACCCTAAGGAAGGGGTTTCCTGAACTCTGGTGCTAGGGAGCTGGATGGGGTCAGATGGGGATGTGGAGTCACCACACCCAGCCTACTGTCAGAAAATGCTCAGCCTTCCCAGCAGAAGCTTCTTAGAATTTCCAGTAAATCCTCCAGAGGTCGTGGACACAGCTTTAAATCAGTCATTGCTGCAGGGAGGTCTACCTCTCTGTGCCCCTACAAGCTCTAAGTTCCATTCTGTTCCCTTTCTGTTAAAGTTCTCAGCTGTGCTGATCAATTTTATGCCTCAGCCAAGAGGTTAGGGTGCCTTCCCTGCAGTGGAGGTTCTCTGCCTGAGTGAAGATCAAATGCCCCTTGTGTCCCTGGCCCTGGTGCCCCTGGCAGTTTTGTTGTTAAATCCTGCCATGAGTCATGTGCCTTGCACTCATTCTCTCCCATTGCCCTCCTCCCCCCAGACATTTGAAGTGATGGGGACACAATGGCACTCTACCTGTGTCTCTGAGCTCTTGATTTCCACTACTGTAAACCTTGCCTGAGCTTTAGTCACCCCGAGTGAAGCAGCCAGCGCAGGTCTCCAGACTTCAGAGGCTGATAGAATTAGAATCTTAGCAAGCAAATGAGGAAGAGGGTTGCGGGCATCTGCACAGACACCTACCTGTTCACCTGGTGGGCGACCCTGGGGGTGAGAAGTGGAGGAGGCCAGACTGAGAGCATGATTGGAATGTGTCAGGTCTACAGTAAGCTGAAGTGCTGATTGTTATTGTTGGATGCACTCAGAGCCCCACAGAGGATGCTAGGCACCAACAGGCTTGGGAGGTGTATGCCTGAGACTAAGCCTCATTGGTGGGGTTACTCTAGGTGATCCATAGAGCTGGATGTCTCAGGGCAGGGTGGGCATGGGAAGGATGTAGAAACAGGAGTTGCTGTGGAATTTGGGGTGGGATACAGCCAGGCTAGCAGGCTTCTGCCCTGAGTCTGAAATTGAACTTCTTGTGTGGCATCTGGGTTCCACCAAAGACCTGCACAAACTCAGACTCTGCAGCCAGTGAGAACCCTCTTCCTTTGTTTGTGCCATGGACCCCAATAAGAAAGGGAGAAAGGTACTCAGTGGGTCTGATGTTAGGGTTTACGAGAGGGATGCTGTCATGTGGCACATTAACAGTAATGTGTTATATTTCAAGATAGAAGAGAGAATTTTGAATGTACTCACCATAAAGAAATGATAAAAATTGCCAGGCTTGGTGGTACAGCCTTGTAATCCCAGCACACTGGGAGGCTGAGGAAGGAGAATTGAAAATTTGAGCCCAGCCTGGCAGTTTAGCAGCTTAGCAAGTTGCTATCCCAAAAATTAAAAAAAGGGCTGGGGATGTAGCTCATTGTAAAGGTCCTGGGTTTAATCTCCAATACAAGAAAGAAAGAAAGAAAGAAAGAAAGAAAGAAAGAAAGAAAGAAAAAAGAGAGAAAGAAAGAGACAGAGAAAGAGAGAAAGTTTAAGGTGATAGATAAGTTAACCACCCTGGGTTGGTCATTACCCGACACACGCATAAATGAAACATCACATTGTACTTCATAAATATTTTGTGTTAATCAAAATGGTAAAAATAAAACAAAAAAATTTTTAAAGAGAAAAAGTACTTTGTGACTTCCAGGGAGAAGAAAAGAGCCTGCCGTGCATCCGGGGAGGCAAGAGATTTCCAGTGGGTTAGGTTCAGGGTCAGGGTTCAGGGTTAAGGTTAGGGTTACTTAGGGTCACGGTCAGGATCAGGGTCAGGGTTAGTGGTTGCCTTTGACAGAGCCTGTGTAAGGTCTGAGAAGTTAGGGGCAGTGTGGGGTCAGCAGTTCCCCAGCCTGCCTCTGTGCTGGAGGTCATGGGGCTGTCGAGGACGCCGAGTGGTGCCTTGCTTACTAGCTCCCTGCTGTATTGCACATTTCTCTCACCTCTTGGCCCCAGGTACAGTCAAGGAGGGCATCTTCAATGCTGGGGCAAGACAGTGCTGGGGAAAGACAGGGCCTGCTGGCCATGGGCATAACACAGGAAGAAGGAGAGCCAGGGTGGCGTTGTCTGTCGAGGGCCAGTGGGTGGTGGGAATGACTGGAGGGCTTAGAAAAGGACATGAGAAGTGAAGCAGCAAATGATTGTCTTCTGACAGCCAGTTCTACTCACAGAATTTAGGCATTTGGACTAGAAAGCCCAATGGATATCTAGTATGTGTTTGGAAATTTTTGTCACCTGCTTGCATTTGCCTTTTTACTCTGCTACCACATTCTCTCCTTCTCCCTCCAACCCCCATGTTTTTTTGTGAGCTGCACAAAATGATTTCCATCACAAATTTTAATGAACAGGACACAGTGACAACAATTAAACATGATAGCTGACAGAGCTGTGAAACTTGCTGATATCTTTCCAGAAATGAGTTTTTTTTGGGGAAAAAAGTGCTTATTTACCCTGCTCAAAGCCAAAAGTTATTTTGTTTTTAGGCCTGCATTTGTTCATCCTCCTTTCTGGCGGAGTTTATATCCACTTCCAGTGTGGGTGGTGAGCAGGAAGCAGTGACATGGGCCACAGGAAGTCGAAGTCCTTGCCAGTGCAGTACTCTGTGCACACAGTGGAGGGCTCCACCTTGACGTCCATGGAGTGCAGCCATCAGTCAGCCTGGTAGAAGAGGCTCCAAACCAGGGGCCAGGGAGTGTGTATTTCCTTCCATTCTTTAAACACTGCCGTGTCCTCAGTTTCTCCTTTAGGAGACTAAGGGAAGCTGAGCAGATGTTAACACCTGGTCTTTGCTATTGTTGCAGAATTTAACAGATTGGAAAGATCAATGTGTGAAACAGGAGGATTTACCTAGATGTGCATTGGACCAGCAGATTCGTATCCAAAGGCTGAGCCCCAAACAAAGGAGAGGCTCTGATTTCATACATATGGCCAGAGGGGTTGGTCTTCCCAGTGGCATGAAACTGGTGGATAGGCAGGCAGGTTTCCAGAAGCAGGACAAAGGCAGTTAATCATGTAGTGACAGTTTTACAGCTGAGCATATCTTGGTGGAAAAAGGTGGATCTTAGAGAAACGAGGAGTCATAAAACCTAACTTACAAGGAACAAAGTTAACAGCTATGGGGGGGGGTCGTCTGAGGGAAACTGCTTAAGGTTGGGAAGACTTGTTTTTCCTTTTTTTTTAAAGCTTTCCTTCACTATAACAAAAATCTTTGGGCTGGTACTTTGTAAAGAAAAGAGATTTATTTAATAGGACACATGTGTAAATACTGAATAGTTTCTCTGGTATGAAAAACTAAAAGTGTAAATAAGGATCAAAATGTATAATTGATATTGTGAAATAGGAAGAAAAGGTCTTAAAAGAGTAGGGGAAGTGGGAGAGTGTGGGAAAGAAAAGGGAAAAGAAAAAATATGAGAAAAGGAAAAACATGGAAACAAAGTCTTTGTAAATATGGAGGGGTGGAGGGGGTGAAGGGAGGGCAGGGGAATGGGGAAAAAATAAGAACTAAAATACTCACATAAAGGTACAAGATCCCAATGAGGAATGTAACTGTATTGTATACCTAAAATGTACCAGTAAACTTAATGGAAAAAGAAAAGAAAAGAGATTTATTTCATAGTTTTGGAGGCTGAAAATTTGAGGTCAGGAGGCTCTGGCACTTTAGCTTATGGTGTGGGCCTTTGTGTTGGCATCAGTGCATGTGGAGGAGGAGGAAGGGCACCTGCCACGTACAGCAAGGGTCGCGTAGGGATGCAGAGGCCAGGCTGCCCCGCAGGGAACTCACTGGGATCCTCAGGGAGCTCCCTTAATCTCCTCTGAGAGCGATGCTCCCAGGGACAGAACCACTTCCCACACCGAAAGGTTCTTCCACCCCTCTCATCTCTGTGCTGGACACCAGGCTGCCCACACAGGAGTCCTCAGGGACTCATAAACAGCTCCAGACCACAGCAACATGCAAGCCCCTGACTCATGGTGACTGTAGGGAGCTCTCGCAGGAGGGGCCATGTGAGTCCATCTTGGTAGTTTCCTGCTTAGGAGGGAATTTATGTTTAAGTTGAGACCTGAGGCGTGAACTGTGTTAGGTGAAATGGGTGGGCACAGTGCTGTCCTTGTGGGGTGCACTGGTAAAGGAAGCCCCAGAGACAACACCTCAGGACCCTCAGGGACAAAGAAAGCGTAGGGATGCTGGGCCGAGCTGATGCACAGACCCCCCAGGATCTCTGAGAGGACAGTGGCAGGTTCAGGTTTGAGATCTTAAAGCAGCATTTTATCAATCTAGAGATGATTACAGTGGAAGGTGTTGGGATTAATTTGCATAACAGAGGGCCGTTATCACCACCTTGATGAGTGGAAATGAAGGCCAGGGGAGGTGAGGACAAAAGTGAGCACCCGTGAGCTCAGTATGGGGCACACCTGGGTGACCCAGCACTCTGAGAGGCTGAGGAGAGGGATCCTAATTTCGAGCTCATCCTGAGCACTTTAGCAACATAAGGACATCCTGTTTCAAAAAACACAGAAAAAGGGGTCTGAGGATGTAGCTCAGTGAGAAGGCCCTGGGTTCCATCACTAGCACTGCAAAAATGAAAGAACGAATGAGTGAATAAGTACCTTTGATATCCACACAGCAAGTGTGTGTTCTTTTTGCTTATTCTGCATCCAGCCCCACTTCCATCTCCTGTTTGGGGATTTCCGTGGGGCTCACAGGAGGGGTTCCCTGAGTCAGCAGCATTCCCATCCTTCCCAGAAGCTGGGAGAGTCCCCAGGGCTGCATCTCATGACTGCCACTTCCTCTCCTGTGGCTAGAGGTGCACTGTGGTAGACAGCACACAACTGATGATCCTGGTCTCTGGGCTGACTCAGAAGAGCAGTGTTTGTTTTGTGGCCCAGGGAATCAGAGAGGCATTGGGCATGGTGACCTGGAAGCCCCAAGACTGTTGAATCCCTGAGTGAAGTCACTTGTACAGCAGACAGTGAGTGGTGACTCCGGATGTCCCAGCGGGTGCCCCTGCTCGCTCTCTGCCAGCCCTCTGTGTAAGGCAGAGTAACAGCCACAGCCTTGGGTATCTTATCTGGACACGGAACTGAGGAAAGCACTGCTGTGAGCTTGTGTGAGACACCAGCACACTCACAGTGCTCTGAACCCAGGCAGAACTGGCAATAATGTTCCTTGTCCAGCCACACATGGTAATGCACAGCACGTGAGAAGCCTTTGAGCCCAGCCCTGCCAACATTTTTGTGTAGTTTCTGTGGTCAGCCCCAGTTTGAAAGTACAGCACAGGGTATTTTAAGAGAGAGGGAAACCACACTCACATAACTCTTGTTACAATGTATTGTTATAGTTGTTCTATTGTATTATTACTTATTGTGAATTTCTTCCTTGCCTAACTTACAAATAAAACTTTATTGTAGGTAGGTATGTATGGGAAACTTGGTCATAGGTAGTTACATAGTATATACAAGGTTTGATGTTATGCATGGTTTCAGGAATCCTCGAGGAACCTTGACAGCTATCTCTAGATAGGGGGGATATTTGTACTATCTTTTTTTCTGGTACTGGGGATTGAATCCAGGACATTTGCACTGAGCTACATTTCTAGCTCTTTCTTTTCCTTCCTTTTTCTTTTTTTTTTTTTTCCAAGACAGGGTCTTGCTCTAACTTACTAACTTTCCCAGGCTAGGCTCCAATTTGCAATCCTCCTGCCTCAGCCTCCCACACTGCTGGGATTTACAGGCATGTAATCTTGGCCCACACAGTCTGTTGGAGCAATGTGGAATTGTGCCTCTATTTCTTCTACATTTGACTATGAAAACTTAGCCCTTTAACATTTATAATTAAATCAGTTCACGATAAGAAACAGCAAGTCTGCTAGTATTATCAGAATTGAGAGGATGTGAAATTTGCTGGAGTAGGAAGAATGACCAGCGTTCACTGTGTGTTTCCCATAGCTTCCCAAGGAAAAAGTAGCAACAAGATATCAGGTTCACAGATAGGGCTGTCACCCTTCTAGACTGCTTTGTGTCTCGTTTTCCATCTCAGATCCATGACCACACTAGTGGCTGTCTGGCCATGGTGGTAACTACTGCAGTTCCTTATTAGCATCTGGTTTGTTCTGATTCACTGTGGTTGAATTCCAGGTTCCTAGTTCCCACTATCCGTAAGACGTGAGCAAATTTTAACTCTGTCTTTGGTTAAGTTTTACTTGGCTGTGGTTCCCAGAATAAACCTGCACAGCATGGCATGTGACCCTGCATCAGGAGGTACAAGAGCTAGCCAGCTGGTGCCAGGCACTTTACACACGTTATTTCATTTAAACCTCAAGCTAAGATGGGACTGCTTTTCTCCATTCTATAGAGCAGTGATGGCGAACCTTTTAGAACTTTCAGTGATACAAGCAGACCGCTGTGGCACGTGTGCCGTAGGGTCACCCACCACCACTGCTGTAGATGGAGAACTCGGAGCTTGTGGGAGTTTGGTTACCTGAACTATAGCTTCACTCAGTACTGGGTTGGAACTCAGGGTCTGCACTGAGCTGCATCCCCCCCCCCCCTTTTTGAAGTAGTGTTGCTCTGAGTCACTAAGTGGCTCATGCTGGGCTTGAATGTGGAATCTTCCTGCCTCGACCTTCCAGAGTGCTGGGCTTACAAGTGTGTATGACCACCTTGGGTCACACAGTCTCTAAAGTGTGGATGACACCATCATTTATTCAGCCTGAAGGCACGTCCCAGTCAAATCTCAGCTCTTGCAGTTGTACTTGTAAGTGAGAATGTGCACTTTCACAGCTTTGTCCGTCATTAGCGAGCCTGATCATTTTCCTTCTAAACTGTAAGCCTGATGGGAAAGGTAGTGCACGACCTGTTAGGAAATCCTCTCCCTTTACTCATTTTTTTTTTCTTTTGGCATTTTGCTCTTGGATCTGTAGTACTTCTTAAACTTTCTAGGTACTTCTATTCACAAGAGGAGAAAAATCAATATTTGTTCCTTTGCCTAATGATTAGGGTTTGAATTTACTGGCAAGATTTAGGCCAGCTGGAGAGGATGTGGCTCTCAGTCATCCAGTTTGGAGCTCAGCAGCTGGAAACACCCAGCCTTTCTCCATTCTCAGTTACTTCCTGTGACATCATCGAGGCAGGAGCCTGGATTGGAGGTCAGGTGGCTGCAGAGCTGGTCTGTGGGTTTTCACACCATGTGTAATTGCTAAACTAAGTGCCAGCTTGATTTTCTGGGGCCGCTTGGAGAGTAGTAAAGTCCACTTCTGGGTGTGTCTGGGTGGGGCATGGGGCTGTGACCTTAGGGTCTGTACTGGCCCCCTCTGCGGCTTTCTGGAGCTCAGTTTCCTCCGTGAGTTGAACCAGTTTCCTTCCAGGCCCTTCCACCCTGCAGTGTCTGCCTCAGAGCCAGCCGACCACGTAGTGACCATGAACCAGACTGGCCCTCTTCTCCCTTAACTTACTAGTGCTGGGTGTTCAGTCCCAGCAAGGGAGGAGCTGACTGACCGCACTGTATTTCTTGTGCTCTGTGGATTGCATTAAAAGAGTGGTTTTTCTGGATCAGGCCCTTAGGGAGAGCATCTGAAGGTTTGGTTTCTGTTCAAAGCTTTTATTGGAAGTGGGCCCATAATTAAGGTTGATTATATCCATTTGTTGCCAGCCAGTAGCACTGGCACTGCTATTTCCATCTGTTAGCACTGCTTTCAGACCATTATAATTAAATCTCCAGTCATCAGTTTTTGAATGAGTGATTTTTTTGTGGCATTTGGGAAATTTGTCACATGAACCTTTTTGCCTGAAGACCATACATTCATTTCATATTTTTTGTGTCTTGAAGTTGCACCTCTTAAGTATTTTTAGTAACTAAAATCTCTTCAGAGTGAAAGAGGAGTTTTCCCATGTCTTTTTGTTGGGCTTTGTGGCTTGTTTGTGGAGGGAGAGCCATTCTGTGCACAGAAATTGAGTCTACTCAGAGCTGCGAGGCACTGTGCCTCACATTTGCCCCTGAGATGTAGTAAATGAGAGCAATAAGAGTTGAGGGATGTTGAAATATATGACTTCTAAAGCCATTAGAGGTTATTTGGAGCTGGGTGTGGTGGCACATGCCTGTTTTCCCAGCACTCAGGAGTCTGAGGCAGGAGGATCATTGCCAGTTCAAGGCCAGCCTGGGCTATATAACGAGTTCAAGGCCAGCCTGAACTACATAGTGAGACTCTGTCTCAAAAAAAAAGATTATTTAGGGGCCATAGGTGGAGTCTTCCTTGGGTACCCAGTCATCATTTTAATTTTCTTCTACACAGTAAAACAATACCTACAATCACTCTCACACTGCCTCCCTGTGCGAGATGTGACAGATATTCCAAAGGACAAGATTATGGATTATGGTCACACAGGAAGTTGCAGCATATATACACTATCGGAGAGGATATACAGACATTGGAAACCAGCGTACCCTAAGTCAAAATCCCAGCATATGTAAGCAAGTCAGTTTACCTCTCTGGGACCGTATTTTGCTCATCTTTAAATGGAGCTAGCTCAAGTGTGGTTTTGATATTAAATGAGATTTCCTATGAAAAATATCTATGAATAATATATCAGTATTTTTACCTTCTAATTGAGCTAGAATGAAAGATGCTGCAGATCACTATGCATTAGGGAAGTACCAGATAAGAGCACTGTTAAATTCCAGAATGGTTGATGTCAAAAAGACAAACAGTGATGGTGGTACACACCTTTAACCCGAGCTACTTGAGTGGATGAGGCAAGAGGCTCACAAGTTTAAGGCCAGTCTGGGCAACTTAGCAAAAAACCCTGCCCCCCCCCCCAAATATATTTTTTTGAGGACTGGAGATGCAGGTCAGTGGTAGAGTGCTTGCCTTGCACACATGAGGCCCTGTGTTCCATCCAATACCACACACGTGCGCGCACACACACAAAGATAGTAAGTGTTTTTGAGGAAGAAAAACCTGAGCCCACTTACATTGCTGATAAAAGTATAAAGTGGTGTCGCTGATTTGGAAGAGTTTGACAGTTTCTTAAAAAGTTATATATGGAAACCAGGCCCAATGGTGTATACCTACAGTCACAATTGCTTGAGAGGCTGAGGCAGGAAGATTATTTGAGCCCAGAAATTTGAGGCCACCCTAAGCTACATAGCAAGACTTCATTTCTTTAAAAATAAAAAAAGAAAGAAAAAAGGTTATATATGGAGTTCCCATGTGACTCAGCAGTGCACTCTAAGATACTTAGCCAGGAAATGAAGATATATGCTCATACAAGGGCATGCCTGCAAATATTTGTAGAAGACTTTTTCATAGTAAACAGCCAAAACAGAAACAACCCGGAGGTCTGCCAGCTGGTGGATGGAGAAACCAAGATACAGCACATCCATATAATGGAAGACTGTTCAGCACTGTGAAATGCTGATCTGTGTGTTATCAGTTAGCTTTTTGTTACTGGGACAAAACACCTGACACCCACTGTTTAAAGCAGGAGAAGTTTATTTTGGTTCATGCTTTCTTGGATTTCAGTCCATGCTCAGCTGACTACAAAGCAGAAGCACCATGGTGGAAAGGTGTGGGGAGCAAATCTGCTCAACTCCTGGCATCTGGGAATCAGCAGGGGAAGAGCCAGAGAGGAAGGGGCAGGAACCAGATGGAGTCACTTCCTCCAACTAGACCTCCTAACAACCCATTAGCCATGAACTCATCCCGGGTGAGTCCAATGATGGAGCCCTTAAAGTCTAATCCCTGCTCCAAGAGTCCCTTAATCCACTTAACTAGATTAACTGCCACAACAATGCAACACAGATGAACAGAATCCAGGTGGGAAGACCCACTCGTGCGGTTTCATTTAAGTAAATCCCAAGGGAAAGGCAAGACTGTAAAGACAAGTACTGGGGCTGGGATAGGCGATGGAGTTGACTGTAGGATGACAGGAAGGACCTTTCTGGGGGAGAAAGAAAGGTCCTAGACCTGAACTGGGTGATGGAAGTGTGGCTGTATAGAAACCCCAGAGCTCACCAAGCTATACATTTAGAAAGGCTGACTTTAATTTGTGACTGAGGTTTAATTTAATTGCAAATTTCAAATTTTTTATTTTGAAAATTTTAACTATTTCCAGTTTTTTAAAAGTAATGCTTATTCACAATAGTTATTTTTCCATGGTTAAATGTAATAACATTGCTCAGGTTATATATATTTTAATGTTTTTTTATTTGTATTGATAAATTATCCTCCTGAGAACTTAATTTTCCAAAACTATTATGTGGCATGTCTTTCTTCTCACGCCCTCATCAACAAAGGATACCAGGGTTGTTTATTATTATTATTATCACCTTTTGATTGACTAAACTCATAACATCATTTACATTTATTTGATTAATGAATACTATTTCTTCAAGTAAGTACATTGTCTTTTTATGTTTCTTTGAAAAAAATCTCCCATCTATTACTGTCTCTTTCCTTTCCTTTTTTCTGTTGTTTCTGTTTTCTTTTTGCAGTGCTGGCATGTACTGCAAGGCTGTGCATGCTGGGAGAGTCACACCCCTGCCCAGCTGTCTTTTTCTTAATGACTCACATAAGCTGCTTTATGCTGGATTTTTCTCCAGTTGCTTGGCTTTTAGATTTGGTTGTTGATTAATTGTTATTTGAAGGAGATGGAGATTTTTACCACTTTGGTTGAGGACCTTGGCTGCTCCCATACATTTCTTTCATTAAACATGGAAGCATGGGAAGCAAGCAGAGACTCTGTTCAGAGTAAACTGAGCACCCACAGGGCTTTCCCGGGATGAGCGGTGGGGCTACTTCGTGGGATGTGTCTCTCTCCCTGCACCATCAAGAGGCTGGAGGGCATGACTGCATCATTGAGTGTGATTTGCTGGCAGTGTGTGAGTTGCTGATGTGCTTTTTTCTATGACAGTAGAGAATCTTAAGAGTTTCTGTGCTTTCTTCTCATTAATAAGTGGTCCTTATAAGAAGCCTTTATGCTTTTATCTTTGAAAAATCAACAAGGCCTACCTGAAAAAAAGAATGTCCATGAGCCAGGGATTAAGTAATCTTCACCTAGGGAACAGAACGATTCGAATTCAGGAACTTAGAGTATGACCACGCCTGTCTGTGAACCTTGAGAACCTTGAGAGCTGTCATCCTGCATCCATTCCTGCCCTGGCTTAAGCATCCCTCTCTCTGCCTTCTCATCTGTCGAGGGTTCTAAGCATCCAACCTCAGCATCGAGAGGCCCTTTGTCCACAGACTGTGTGGACAGGACCATGCCACTCTAATTGGGCCAGAATGGAGGGAGAGCTGCCTGCATCTGGGCCTGCGTCAAGCTCAGCCTCACTGTGTATGAAATCAGGGCTGCAGCACCTAGGAGCCTCTCCCCTGGCAGACAGTCCTGGGCTCATCTTCCGGGGCTGTCCCACCCCATGGGAGCAAATCATGGACTTGTAAACCTGAGACAGACATGGACTGGACTATTGAAATCATAAATAAAATAAAATCCTCTCAGCCTTGTGTAGTACCAGGAACTCAGAAGGTGGAGGCAGGAGAATCACAAGTTCGAGGCCATCCTGGGCAACTTAGCATGACACTGTCTCAAAATTAAAAAGTCAAGAATTTGGGGGATGTTGCTCAATGCTCCCTGGTTTCAATCCTCAGTACCAACACAAAAAGAGAAAAAGCCTTTTTTTGTTGGTGTCCAGATGACTAATTCTGTTAGTGAGGACTGGTTGTGTTGTTAGTGAGCACTGGTTCTATTAGTGAGGACTAGTTCTGTTAGTGAGGACTAGTTCTCTTGCTACTGAGAACTAGTTCTGTTGTTAGCCTTCTGTTAGTGAGGACTAATTCTGTTAGCCAGGACTAGCTCTGTTAGTACTAGTTCTCTTGCTAGTGAGGACTAGTTCTGTTGTTAACCAGGACTAGCTCTTTTAGTGAGGACTAGTTCTTTTGCTAATGAGGACTAGTTCTATTAGTGAAGACTAGTTTTCTTGCTAGTAAAGACTAGTTCTGTTAGTGAGGACTAGTTCTCTTGCTCATGAGGACTAGTTCAGTTGTTAGTGAGCCATTCCATCGTGAGCTTGTTGACTGTCCATCTGGAGATCCTACCTCATTTCCTGCAGTGAACAAAAGGAGAAGAGGTGGAACTCAGGAAAAACTCGTGTTGTTTAGTTCTCCAGACCCTGATCTTTGCTTCCTTGTCCAGTGCCTCAAGTTTTATTCCTCACACATTCAGCTGTGTCTTAATTGTGCTACAGCTGTCCTTTAACTCAGAATGAAGAGCCACACTGTTTTGTTATTCAGTGACATCCTGGGCCATCTGTATTCTGCACACAGAGATGGAGTTCATGTTCATGGCATTAGAATGACTACTGAAGATTAGCGAGGAGTTATTCTTTTGGGTTTACGTATTTGGTTCCTGGCTAAATTGGGATAACTATATTTAGGATGGCTTAAGGATATCTGTAGGCATCCTAGTCCTTGAGCAATAGACAATAGCATTCTTCCTGCACACAGGCATATTATAGACCTTTCCAGTGAAGCCAGAGTTTCCCTCAGTTGAGTTACTCTGACAGTAGCATTCCTTAGGATGTGGAATACTTTGTTAGTTTATGCATTGTGTGTTACTTCTCATTTGATCTTGTAAAGAGATAGATGGCTGTGGTTTTTATTGTCTCCGTTGTAGTTACTTAGTTTCTGTCTTAGTTACTTTCTTGTGGCTGGGCTGCAATACCCAATATCCATTTATTTTGGCTCACTTTTCAGTTCATGGTCACCTGGCTCCAAGGCAGAAGCAGCACGGTGGAAGGGTCTGAGGGAGGAGAGCTGCTCACATCATGGTGGCCAGGAAGCAGAGAGTGAAGGTCGCAGCCTGGGAGGGAGATGCACCTTCCAGGTCATGCCTCAGTGACTGCCTCTTCTGACCACCTCTACCACCTAATAGCATACTCACCTCTGAATTCTTGGTATAGCACTCCACATCCACTCTCCTTCCCAAAGTTCTACCTCTGAACCCATGAGGCTTTTGGGGGACATTGTAGATTTATGCCCTAGCACACGTGGGAGAAATCACATTGTGGATTCGCTGAGGGACTGTTGTGTTCCCAGGACCACTAAGGATGTCCCATCTGTGAGAGAAAGCAGCTGGCCTCTCCTAACAAATGCATCCTGTTTCATTAGATGGTCTATCCTTAGGACACCATGATACTGTCTTGGAAATTAGATAGACCTACCAAGGCATGGTAGTGCTCACCTGTAATTCCAGCACTCTGAGAAGGCTGAGGCAGGAGAATCACAAGTGTGAGCCCAGCCTGGGCAACTTAGTAAGATCCTGTCTGAAAATAAAATAAAATAAAGAAGTAAGATTGCAGGGCATGGTGGCACATGCCTGTAATCCCAGCACTTGGGAGGTTGAGGCAGGAGGATTGCTACAAGTTTGAGGCTAGCCTGGGCTACACAGTTCAAGGCCAGCCTGAATGACATAGTGAGACCCTGTCTCAAAAAACCAATCAGTCAATCAATAAGTGAGTGAGTGAATGAATGAATGTCTGGTCAGGTAGCTCAGTATAAAGGCCCTGGATTCTGAAATTGCCTTTTTTTTCTTCTTAGCTTATATGCAGTTTAAACATTTTTTGAAGAGGGCTTTGTTTTCAGGGGTATTTTGGAAATCTAAATACCACACTGATGTTAGTGATTACATTTTTAGAATCTCTGTCCTCAAGAGGTTTGGAAGCATTGCTTAGACGATAGATGGTCCTATGAAAGCTTCATTCCAGGAACTCACCAGGGGCAGAGAGGTGAACTGGCCATGAGATTCAGCAGACAAGGCCCCAGTCTCACAAAGCATTGTGAGAAACTCTTCATAAAGAAGAGATCATCAGAAATTAAGCAGCACAGAGTCGGTTCTATTTAAGAAGTAGGAAGGGAGCCCCAGACCCACTGGCAACACAGCCGGGAAGTGGCAGTGCACCCCTAGCCTACTGCCTGGGTCTGTGGCCATCTTCCCGGGGTTGGGTAGGCCTCCTCCGCCCCTCCGCCTGGTGCATCCTGCCAGAGAGCGGGGTACAGTGGCTTCTCTGCTGCACCCCAGCTTCCCATGTGCTTATGGATGAGGGAGGCTGCCTGTAGAGCCCACAGTGCTTGTGAGTGCTCTGGAAAACGCCTGCCAGCCCTTCTCATGTGCACTGTGAACTACAGCTCCAGCACCTGGCTTTGCCACTGCCTGGAACTTAGGCCAGCTCTGGATGAGCATTTGGTAGGCAAACCCTGCCTTCCTCACGGACCTGCTGCTCACTCCTGGGTCCTTTCCTGCTGGGCTCTACCTCTCCACTTCCTGCCCTGAGGAACCCCCTCTCCGGTCTGACCATAGGCCATGCCCCCTTGGAATGGTGTGCGGGCGGTCTTTGATATTTGCTGAAGGAAAGGCTCAATAATAAAAATTATCATGGGATGGAGAAGAAATAAGAACCAAGATAGATTATATAAAGGTACAAATTTCCTGAATGATGATGAATGGCATATTATATACCTAAAATGTACCAATAAATTTAATTTTAAAATATCAGCATTTCTGGGGCCCCATTCAGCATTTTCAGTAATGAGACATTGTGACCTTTGATTTTCCTTATTATCCGGCTGTCAGATGGAATAAAACCACATATCCACCTCTGTGAGATGTTGGATGTGCATGTCATTAAAACATTAGCACTCCTCAGAAGAGACTGTTTAAGTCTCCAGCTCCAGAGAGAATGTTTTCCTGAATATTAACAAATTTCAAAAGTGGAATGAAATTATTTTAGTGAAGTATGGCCCAGTTTAAGAGCTATTTTCTGTTTCAGGAAATGTAGCCATCCATTTTCTTGATAGTTTTTATAAAAGAACAAACTGGGGGTTATATTTTTCCAAGTATCTATTGCATAAGTGGCTTAAAAGTGATAAAAGGTCATTAGCAAGTAACTGTGAGTGGGAGTGACCACAAAGTATGCGCCAGTGAGTTACCAGATATCCCAGAAAAAGTGCCAGAAAGTTTGGGAGGTAAGAGGAGGAGTGGATGAGATGGATGCCTACCCGGACTCTGGGAAGTGTCCTCCAGGGCGTGTGACCTTCCATCCTCTTCTGAGCATTGACTTCCAGCCTCTGCTGGGCTGCGTGGGTGCGGCTGGCCGAGGAGTGCCGTGTGCAGCCCTGAGTGCCTTTGGAACACGTTTTCAGTCTCAGCAGGTGGATTTTACTGTTCTTTTTATTCCTGGGAACCAGAGGTTGAACCCAAGGCCTGCTGTTTAACCTGAGCTACACCACCAGCCCTAGAGTGGTTTTAAAATCCTTTCCGCCTACATTTGTGTTTTTAAATACGAGAGACACTCGGTTCAAAAGTCCTAGTGTATTAAATACATCTTCAGAGAAATCTCATTCTCATTCTGACTTCTTTTACCCCACCCCACAATCCCCTCCAGAGCAAGCATTTTCATTAGTTTTTACTACATGCTTCGTGGAACTCTTTGTAAAAAGTAAGCCAAACGTGTAAATTTTGTTTTCCATGAAGGATAGCTTACTGGGCATAACCTTGTGCATAATGCTGTTTCACTTAGCCCTGTATTTTGGAATTCATTTCCTATCAGGGCTTGGAGACCTCCATTATTGTTGGCTGTATAGTACTCCATTGTGTAGGTACACTGTTGTTCGTTAATTAGCATTCTCCAATGGGCATTTGCCTCATTTTTAGGATTTTGCTGTTAGAAATAATGCCACAATAAACAACTCTGTGCATATGTTTCATATTTGTGGAGGGAGATCATTGGTCCCTTTGAGAGCTGCATTAGAAATATTTCAGACATTCCTGAGTTTCCTTCCTACAGCCATGCCTGAGATGGGCTGGGTGGAACAATTCAGTGCTTTCACCGAACCTTTTGTAGCTTGAAAACACCCATGTACAATTGACACATGTACACACACACACACACACACACACACACACACACACACACACACTTGTGCAGCTGGGTGCCGAGGCTGGAGACCAGGCCGCCCCAAGTCTCTGGTCCTGTTGGCATCAGTTGGCGTCTTCCTGGGCTGTCTCTGCCACCCACAGGCCAGCGCTGGGGCTGAGGTGGGCAGAGCAGACTGCTTGGGTAATGCGGGTTAGCCCAGGAGAAGCAGTGCCCAAGTGAGTGTCGGTGTCACTAAGAAGCTTTGTGACTTGGAGGAAGAACCCACTGAGGACCTCAGTCCAGATCCATACCCTGGTGTCCCCAGTCCTCACACATCCAGAGACAGTATGAATCCAGAAGTGTAAGATCACTTGGAAGGAAACATGCCCCCTGAGATGTAGTGGTGCCATTTTGTTGCTGCTTCAAGAGTTCGGTGATGTGGGGCTGAGGTCCTGAAGGGGCGTCCTGCTGTGGACCAGGGGACTGAGTTCAGAGAGGCTTCCTACTCTGGGTGCCACCTGGGTACCCCCGCCCTTGTGCTCCAGTTCCTGGACCTGATTCAGCAAGTGGTCCTGGCTGGAAACAGGGGGCCCTGCTGCCTGGCCGTGGGTGTGAATGGCGGGCTCCCCGGAGGCTCACTTGTCTACGGTGGTGACAGAAACTGCGGAAGACCCATTCAGTGTCCGCGGAGACGGTTCCAGTTTCCAGTTCCTCGCTGGAGACGGAAATGAGTTGTGATCTGGGGCAGAGACTTGAAATTGCTCCTCCTGCCAAAATAAACCGATTTCTTCAGCTGTTTGACTTTCATTTCTTGACATGGACAGGAGTTAACCTAAGCTAAATTAAATTCATTTTCCATGAGTAAAACTGGGTCACTCTGGGGTGCCTGAGTGCTTCTAAGTGTCTGAAATCATGTTCCAGAAGAACAGCGTTTCACACCATTCTCATAACCCTCTAAGTTATCTGCCATGGCACCTGCCACCGTCACCCTCCTGTCCCTCGCGTGCCGGTGTAGATTTGAGGCCGTTTCCGCCTCATTACGCGGCTGACCTTGCGGGAAGGCGCCGCCTCCCGGCCCCTGTGCCTGCCTGGGAGCCTTGCTCCACAGGATGCCGGAAGCCCTCTTTACACTCGGCTGATAAACTGGATCAGGAGGAAGGAGGGTGTGAACCCTGAAGTAGGCGGCCTGAGTGAAATTATTTCAGGAAACCGTGTGGATCACTTTTGCCTCATAGTTTTTGAGCTTTTGGTGGCATTTGCCAGATGGAAGTGTGCTGAGCCAGGGATGGCCCAGGGATCTTGCCTGCCCTGCCCTGCTTGGCTGTGTGGGTCTGGGGAGGCTCTCGCAGTCCGCCCTCTCCGCACCCCCCTCCTCCTCTCCTCCTCCTCCTCTTCCTCCTCCTCCCTCCACCTCCCTCCTCCTCTTTGTCTTCTTCCTCCTCCTCCTCCCCCTCCCTCCCTCCTCCATCTTCCTGGTGAGAGAGGGGCCTTGGTGCCCTCCTGGGTGCTGCTGAATGACACTGTCTCACACAGTCTGCCAGACATGGGTCCCCACAGCAAGACAAGTGGTTTCAGTGTGGATTTTGGAGTATTGTAAAATACAGAAATCTAGAAATGGTAAAACTGGGAGATGTCTTGCAAAACCAAAACACAGGGAGGGGGATAGAAATCTCTGTAGTGCTTTATTTCTTCTGTTCTTTACTATCTGAAGCATAACATTATGGACATTTTTTAAACTGGGACTATAGTGTAGCTCAGTGGTAGAGCACTTGCCTAGGATGTACAAAGCCGTGGGTTCAACCATAGCACCAGAAAAAGATTGGTTTTTATTTACCTTTTTGATGAAATGATTGTATTCTATACTTAGAAATATGGAAAGCTAGAAAAATAATAAGAAAATAGATGTTTCTTTCTCCCCATTAAATATTTAAAAAGAACTAGACAGTCACGAAAAAGGGGAGGTGGCCGTCCTCTAAATTTTGCCTTCTCTGTAGCCCCAGCTTTTCATACTTTGAAGCTGTATGCCCCTCCTTCTTTATTGTCTTCGTGAGATCTTGGCAATGTGCAAGGTGTACTGATCACTGACCAAGTTTCTCTTACTTCTATTTCCAGTGCATAGAGGCCAAAAAGCACTGCTGGTATTTTGAAGGACTCTATCCAACATATTATATGTAAGTACTTGTGCTTTCCTGTTGGTTTGATTCTGTGCTCATGTCTTCCTCTGGGAATGATTTCTTTCTTGGGTACAGGGGTAAGTCCAGGGGGGCCCAGTTTTCAGCCCCTGCCCTGGGTTTGGTGCCTGCTTCTGCTCACAAATGGCACAGCCTAGCCAGGGGCCTGGAGCCAGCGCAGGTGAGTCTCTGAAACACTCTGTGCTTTGTTCTGTGCGGTGAGTTAACGCCTGCGTGATTGGTAAAAGGAGCAAGATCTCTGTGGAAGGCAAAAGTTATGTTGACTGACATAAAGTTTGCTAAGGAGAGGGAACAAGACACAGAGGCATAGACTCACGACTATGAGCAAGGCTAGAAAACGTCCTCAGCCGAGTTCCTGTGACTGTGTGTATGTGGTGTTTCTGTTTGCGTAAAATCATGATGGTTACCTTCCCCCGAGGCCCCCTCCCCGGACAGATGCAGTCACAGCTGTGTGTGGCTGTTGGCTTGGGACAAGTTTTACTCCTTTTGGCGCTACCTCACCATCTGCCAGCCATGCTCTAATTAGAGTCACTGCACTTTCTCCCTGTTGTTTTGTGGTTCCGGGATCTGCTGTGTTAGCCAGCAGCTCTACCGAGCCACCTGCCTGGGTGGCCAGATCACCTCTCTGCCATACCAGTTATAGTTGATTGTGTTTGGAAGCTTTTAGTGTTTAGTGCAATGTACCAAACCAATTTATCCCAAAAGCTCTGTCATTTTCAGCGGTGAATCTTGTAAAATATGAGATATTCCAGGAGTACATAAAATTATGTTATAACAGAAACACTATATGCTAGCATATAGAGTAATTAGAGAAGAAGTACACAATACAGTCAGCCCTCCATGTCCAAGGTACTATGTCCCTCAGTAAGTATTCAGAAGAAAATTTATAAAATTGCCTCACTGATAGGCATGTACAGATTCTGCTCTTGCCATTGCTGCCCAACAGCACAGTCCAACTGCTGCTTACCTTGTCTTGGGTGTTCTCAGTAATCCAGGGGCCTCGGGTTTGCTGGGAATGTACACAGATTCCATGCAAATGCAAGGCCATTTTATAAAGAGGATGTGGGCATTCAGAGTTTGGGAGCTCCAGGGGTCCTGGACCCAGTGTCCTCATACACCCTGGGATGATCGCAGTGATGAAAAGGATCATTCCTTAGGACAGATGTTTTTCTCACTGGTCCCTCTCAAGGAGAGCATTGTGGGAGGAGGAAGCCACCCATCTGGAGAGCGTAGGCAAACAGGCAGTGTCTTGGCTTCAACCTCACAAGCAGGCACTGTGGATGCCCGGTCTTGGGACCTGGCAAAAAGCCCTTGCAGCTGCAAGAGACAAAACCCACTTGGAGAATGAAGCAGCAGCATAAGGACTCGACTTTAATTACAGAGTTTTCAGGTTGAGGAGAAGTGGCTATGGGATAACAGGGAGGTAAAATATTTTTGTTTTTCTCGGTGTAATGAATTTCTGTTGTTTATTTCTCAGTTCGGTTTCTCTTTTAGATCTGATTATTACCCACCTCTTCCAGGAAGTTCTTTCTTGGAAACAGACATTTCTCTGGTCGGTTTGTCAATCAGCTTTGTCAGTCTGGGAGACGGGCTGTTCTTGTATTTACTCTTCCATTTGTTCCCTTATGCACTGGTGTTCACTACGTGTCCTGAGAGTGCTTTTGCACTGACCTGGAGGTAGGGCAAATATTGACAAACCCTGCTCTGTCACTCAGACCTGCTGGTCTAGTTTCCCTTCACCTTTTTCCTTCTGATAATGGGGAGAAGAACCCAGGCATTGTGCTATGCCCTGATATGAGCTCATGTCTAATCCCGAACCACTGAAGGACCCCAGCCTCGGGACCAGCCTTCTTCCTCTGCCCCGCTCTTTCTGCTCACCCCGCTTTCTGGAGCCCTCCCTTGGAACATCCCTTGCAGTGTTCATCTGCACCAGCATAGGCATTTTCCACCTGGTCTCCTTTCTGCCCCTTTGCACATCAGTCCTCACTGCTTTCTACATTCTCCTGTCACATTGCTGATTAAAAACATCACAAACAAAGCCCAGCTTGTTAGCCACCTTTAAGTGGCCAACTTCCAGGATGTCTGTCTGGCCACAAGACTAGTGACTTAAATCCTGGAATTTCCTATGTCCAGCCTTGCCCATTCCTAGATGTCAAGTCCATGTGTTCCTTCCGGTCCTCGCCACACCATCACCTTGACTCACTGGTGGCTTTCACCCCAGTGCTGGTGCAGGGCCTACACAGGATGTTTATCCTCATGCTTGAGAAGCTCAGTTTCTGCCAACTTGCTGTCCCACCTTGATTTCTCATACTCTGGGATCCGTTCCGTAAGCACAGATTTTAAGCATGAGGGCCCCAAATGTTACAGCTCAAATATCTGCACTGTTACTTTGTTGTTAGTGGAGGTGTAATTCAGCTAGCAAAATTAACCATTTCAGAGTGAGGCATGCAGAAAGTGTAGAATAGCTGCCTATCCAGCGCTGTGAGCATCCCACTCCACTCAGCTCCAAACAGCCCACCACTCGGCTCTACCGTTTGCCTGCTCTTGACCTTGTCAGATAGATGCTGCATCTCTAAAACGTGAAGATGAGTTCTAACCTCCTGGGTCATGACAGCACCGAAGTCACACCTGACATCTACACGCCCATGCTACATGGGTCTCTGCCACATGGTTCTTGAGATGAGTTCTACACACTGCACCTGCCCCTCCCCTGCACACATAAGGGATGCTGGTGTCCTGACACAGCCCTGAGCCGGTGTGCTGCCAAGGAGAAGAGCTGCTTTCTCTCTTCTGGCCACCAGCACGCATGGCACGGCTCATCTGCACCCTGGCCAGTAGGAGCAGGGAACACTCAGGTTCCTGTGCCTGCTCCCCGTCAAGTTGGGGTATTGAGGCATTTCCATTCAAGAAGGATGAAGGGACACTGCTTAGCTGGATTCTGCACCATCCAGCCTTGTCTGGGCCAATGGTAGATGTGCTGCAGTTCACAGAATAGCCACAGAAAGGCCCCAAGCCCCACTAGAGGCTCATGGGCCTGCAGCAGACCTACTCCCCTGGGGAAGTCTAAAGCCAACTCCAAAGCTGCTGCCTGGCGGACACTGATGCTGGTACTGGGAAAGGAGCTCGTGTCCAGCCCAGGTTCACCCCGTTGCCCAGAGCCTGGACATGGCCCGGTATCCAGGGTCATGCCACGCTGGCTCCCCACTGCCTCGACTGGGCCTTGCTGCCTGTGTAGTGTCCAAGGTGCTTCCCTGCAGCAGTGGCAGTGGACTTCACTCATTTGTTCTGCAAACTTCTGGGGAGTGTCTGCTACATGCCAGCTGTGGTGCACAGGCAAGGGAGGTGCCTGGCCTCAGGGAGCTGCGCTGTAACATTGCAAGACTGAGAGTCATTTCTGAAGCATCTGTGATACTGCACTGAAAGCCTGCAGATCTCATTTAAAAGCTACATTTTCAGTATATTGCACCTGTCATTTCTTCTGTGTAAAGTGTTTTATATAAGATTCTCCAAAACACAATTCTTGAAAGATGTGTTGGCATGAGGTGGCTTTCTTCTATGCTGTGATAAGTTGAGCATCCCTCCTTGCAGAAGATACATTTCCAGTGATACTTCTGCTTCAGATTTTAACTCACCTGTGGAATTCACTGTGGAGAGAACGTCTAGGTTGCAAACTTGTCTTAGAGATTTTATTCTCTTCTATATGAAAACCTAATTTCATTTTGTCTCTGGAAATCCCATCTGATGCCCCTCCTCTCGCCACTCTCTGTCCCCACAATGCACCCCAGCAGCATGACTCTTAAGCTCAGAGGGCCTCATTTTCTTTTTTAAATGATACTTTGGTCTCCCTAGAGCTTCCCAGACGTACAGGATAACTCTCAGCCTGTTTTGATTTCTTAATTCTTAGTGATGTCACTCTTTCTGCCCTCCCTTATCAAGGAGTTTTTTCTCCCTTTCTTATTTTACCACTGTTGAGCTGGGAGACAGCACATTTATTTGTACAACAAAATATTCTCTGTATTTTTGAAGAAAATGCCCTTTGGGATCCACACAGAAAAGCAACATGTATTTCAAACCTTCCATTTTTTTTCCTTCCTTCCGGTCTTTCACTTTGTAGCCCTTCTTTCCTGTTGCAGACTGCCCTTTCGAGAGCTCTTAATTAAATGAGCCCTCTTTGTCCTTTGGTCCAGGGCTTACTAGCTAAATGGTCTTAGCAACAATGGCATTTAAAAATAGCAAGCAACCACGTGGCCTTTCCAAATCCGATCCCTCTGTTTGTCCTCCACTGTTGCCCCTCCACTCCTTGGGCCTGAGGCCTGGAGTACAGTGTGAGCAGCCGTGAGACAGGAGATGAGAAGAGGGTGGGGCCTGGCTGAGGAGCCTGGCCTGGAGCTGGCAAACACGGATGCCAAGGAGCTCTGCAAAAGCACAGCAGGCAGACAGAGGTGGCGTTTGTCCGAGAAGAGCAACATGCCCTCACACACCCAGGAAGCAGGAAGCTGTGAGCTTCTCCCTGTCGGTGGCCAGGTGCCCCTGCCCCTCGTGCTTCTGCACCCATGCTCACTGATGCAGGCAAGGGAGCCCAGCTCCCCCTGCCCTCACTGTTGAGGGACTGAGCTGCTGTGTGGCTGGAGCGCTCCCTGTCTGGAGAAAATGGAGTCACACACCTGCTGCACTGGGTTCTGTGAGGTGTGAGTGGCACCATGTGGTATGTACAGTGTCTGCATTGTCACACACTCCTGTAGCTTCATTGTGGAACACGCTGAGGCTTTGGGTGTGAGGTCTGTGACTGGAAGTGATGGGATTTAGACATCACGAGTCTGCCCCAGGGCCAGGCCTGCCCAGCATGGGGAAGCCCCTCCTATCCTGCCTCCAGGACCTGTCAGAGGTTACCTGGGTGTCCCCTGGGTGCATGCATGGACACCTCATGGCCATAACTGGCCCCATTGGGCAGTGGGAGGCTCTCGGGCCAGAAATAAATATTTCTACAAGAAACATAGTATTTTCTACTAAAGCCTGCAGCCCAGTGCACCTCTCCTCTCCACCAGCTGTGCCCACTGGACGCACAGAGCCTGGAGTGAGGAGAGGCAGCAGACGGGGCCGCTCTGTGCCATGTGCTTCCCACAGGCCAGCAGCATGAGCCTGGAGCCCGTGGCAAGAGTCTCCTCCTCCCTGTGCCAGCACAGGACACTGAGTAACCTCTTCCACACCTTCTTCGTGTTGCTGCAGTGGGAATCCATGTTGCCTCCTCCCCAGACTGGGGCCACCTCTCTGGGCACCTGTGTGCTCTGTGTTAATGCAAGGCGTTCAGCACATGTGTGGTGAGGGAGCAGCCGAGGGCCAGAGCAGGGCTGCAGAGGGCAGGGCCACTGATGGCAGCACCCTCTGGGGACAGACAGTGTTTCAGGGCCTGTAGGTAAGAGCCCTCCTCCATCCAGTGCTGTGGTCAGGTTGCTGTGCGGCCTCTCCTACCCTGTTTGGACCTCAGTTCCCCATGCCGCATGATCTGAGGTCTCACCTGCTTGCTCCATGGCACTGTCGCTGGCCTCTCAGCATAACTTAAAGCCTCAGAAGTCAAAAGTGTGTTTCCATCGCGTGTCATGTGACTGTATCAAAATTTAAATTAGGGAGAAGCTTGGCTTATGTGGAGTCTGCTAGCTAACTGGAGTTTTTTCCAATGTTGGTTTTGGGGATCTTTCTGAAACAAATCACATCCTCTGGTGTCTTGTTGGTGCTTGAGATGCTCTTTTAAGTTATATGGAAAAATGTTTAAGTGCTTTTCAGTTTTGTTTCGTTTAAGTTCTACTGTATTTGAATATTATTGTCGTTTTTTTCCCCTTGCATTGTTCTTTGAATGGTTTTAATTTTTATATGTGTGTGTGTTTGCTAATAGAGTTATTTAAAAAATAAAAAAATAAAAATAAAAAAGTGAATGACAGACCAGGTGTGTGGTTACACCAGAGACCGCAAACTGAGATGGATTGTGGTCATTGCAGGTCCAAAGCTGCTGCCTTCTAGTTCCTGTTGCAGCAGAGTCCCCTGCATATCTGGTACTGACAGCACTGTGGGAAAAGTCCCCACCCATAGGCAGCCATGGACGGGTCTGGGCCCAGATGTTGAGGATCCTGAAATGTCATGTTAGGTGATGAGCGGGGTTTTCTTCCTGTCAGGTTTGCAGCAGTTTGTTCAGATGATGACTTCTCATGCCAGAGACAGCTGGTGGCGGATGAGCAAGAGTCCTGCCCTGCATGAATGGAAATGAGTCCGATGTCCCCCAGAAAATTGAGGGTAGCTGAGAAAGGATTGGGCCTTCTTGGCCAGACACCATGATTTGAAAGAGTGAACAATTCCATGGCCCTCTAAGGAGTGGGCAGGTAGAAAAGATTTTACCCCAAAGTGATTCACTGCCCTCTGTTCTCTTAGGATGCTGGGAAACCTCAGAGCACCCTGACCAAGGTTGCCAGTGTGTAGCTGACGCCAGGGATGCTGGGCCATTGTCCTGGGCCTGCAGCATCCTCGGGTCCTTTGCCCAGTGGGTCCCATCTCTGGCTGCTGAGTGATGGAGCAGAAGGCTGGGACTCATTGGCTGTGGGATTCTGTGGTCTCATCTGTCTGAGCTGTTAGTTCAGAGTCCAAGGTGTGATGGAAAAACGCAGTGAATATTTAAAATTTAAAAGTGAGTTACAGTAAGAGACGCATTGCCATGCATTCCCCTTGCAGTCCTCCCCTCACTCGGGCGCACTCATCCCATTGTTTTTGCCACTTTCTGCAGCAGCTCTGGAGTCCGCTTCCTGAGGGCCTTTAGCCTCAATGTCCTGGCTGCCCTGATGTCCTGAATTGATTCAAAGCCCTAAACTTTCATGGTTATTTTGACTTTTGGGAAGAGTCCCAGAAGTCGCACAGTGCCAGATCTGGAGAATAAGGTGGATGAGGCCACAGCGTCATGTTTTTATGAGCCTGCCTGTCACTTGGCAGCAGCAGTCACCATTTTTACCACACTTTGGTGATGGCACTCACTCTCCAGAACATGGCGAGAAGGATGGGTTAAGTGCGTTTGAAGCAAGAAGGAGAGGAGAGATTTTGGGGGGGGGCAATGTGTTTTTTACTAAAATAATTTTTTAAAATTTAAACATTCATGACAGATTTTGATCATACCTCATAAGTACCTTTGAGGAAAAGAAGGTGGAGAAACTTCTTTGAAGTCAACTGCAGATAGGAAATTCATGACCTGCCTCACTAAAGGGAGAAAACGGTAGTAAACCTGTGGATGATCAAATGCAAGAGGAAAGACAGGACACAAGAAATGGGTGTAGCCAGGCATGGTGGCATGTGCCCATAGTATGAGCACTCTGGGAGGCTGAGGCAGGAGGATTACAAGTTCAAGCCCAGCTTGGGCAACTTAGTGACTTGATTAGACGTAGCTCAAAAAAATCAGTAAGGGGTAGAGACGTTGGTCAGTGTGAAAGTCCTGGATTCAATTGCCTGTACTGTACAGCAAAAATGAAGGGAAACGAAAAGAAGAAAGCAGGAAGGAAAAAGAACCTGAAGCAAGGGCCATGTCCCTAAGGCTCCTGCACATCCAAGTCAGCTCCCCTCCTACTTTCAGATCACCACTAAAGGAGGGGCTGGCAAGAAGTGTGAGGGGAAGCCAAATGTGCAGCAGTCAGGCCTGCCCTTGAGGGCTCTGTGGTCCTGGCTTGTCCAGCACCACACAGCCCACTCTTGCCAGTACTGCTCTCCTCTGCCTGTGAGTCTTGGCCGTGGATTCTGGGCCCTGTTCCCAAGCCCCTGGTTGGCCACTGAGACTTCTAAGGACTCCTGTTAGCTGGTGTAGTTGTCTCTCTCAGGTCCATCTCTGGTGTGAATGATTAACGCTGTGAGTGACTGAGGTGCTTCTCACCAGTGTCAGGTGCAGAGCCCAGAAGGAGTGTGCAGTCAGCTGTGCCACCTGCTGATGGGGAGGTGCCAGGCCTGGACCAAGTGTCCCTGACACAGGGCCCCTGTGACCAGGAGGAGACCTGGGTGTGCACTTCCTTGTGGCTCTGCAGGCAGACGCCGCTGGACGGCTGTGCTGCCAGCAGCACTGAGGACTTGGGGTGTGAGGGTGGGATGCCCTCTGCGTTCTTCCACACCCCCTTCCCAAGCCCTGCTCTTCTTTTCCACCTGGAGAGATGAGGGGCTGAGCACAGCTTCTGCTGGCAGTGGAGGGTTTGGGGAGTCTGGTCTGGAGACAAGTATTCTAAAGCTGAAGCAGAATTTCTTTTCTCCCTGGGCTCTTGTTGTTGAGCTTATCGGCAAAAATTTTGGGTATATGTTGGGTTTAGACCTGGAATGCCCTGAGAGTCTCAGGTGTTCAGAGGTGGGGCTCTGGAAGGTGGCTGGGTCTCTGGGTGCCCTCGGTGCGGGAGCCGCTGCCGGCTGGAGGGTCACTGGGGCTGATCTGGAAGGGCTTGTTCCTGCCCTCAGCCGCCCCTTCTCACTGCTTCCCGGCCGCCTTGGGTTGAGTAGCCTGTGCCTCCATGCAGGCCCTTGCACTGTTGTTTCTGGCGTGGACCCAAACAGCCATGGACTGAATTATCTGAAAACTATGAGCCAGAATAAATCTGTCCTCCTCTAAGTCACGGGAGTCAGGCGTTTTGACTCGGTGATGGAAAAGCGAACAATTACAGGTAGAGACATTTTCTTCCCCATAACAGAGAGGAAGATTTCACTGGTGAGCTTATGTATATTTATGATTTGACTTTTTTCATTAACTATATATTGTGAAATTTTCTAGATCTGTGTAAAGCAACTTTGTAACTTTATTCTTTGTGATAATGATGGAGTACTCCCCAGGGATTACCATCATTCATTTTTACATTCCCCTCTAATACAGTTTTGGGGCAGTTGTTCTGTTTTTTAACTATCAAAGGTTCACAGTTCATTCTTTGTGTTTGTAAAATGTGAAGCAGTGCTCTCAAACAAACTTCCAGTATTCATTTGGCAGTGAGAACAGACTTGAGCAGACATGAGGCGATTTATAATCTTTTCAAAATTCCACTTGGTATGATATTTCATGTATTTTAAGGCAGATCCCGCTAGTGGCTTTATGGGATACATGGTGTTACATATCTCATCATTCATGACTCCTCACAGTGCTGAGCCCCAGGAGTTCGGGAAGGATGACAGTGTGCCCTGTTCTTAATAAACATCGTCCTACGTACTGGGTGTTTATGTGCTAGAGCTTGTTCGTGTAATAGTGAGTTAGAAAAACTAGAATAGCTGAATCAAAGATTATGCTGCTTTCGCTTTCATACACATTCCCTGAAGGTGGTTGTGATGCACTGGGCCTTGCTGTGTGAGAGCACACTCTCCAGCACCCGGGCAGCAACCCTGGGCTCTGTACTCTGAGTTCACTTGAATTAGTAAATTGCTCCCATCTGTGGCGAGTCCTTTCTGCTACAGCACCACTTCTGCTTAGGGCAAAGCACTGACAGCATGCTGGGAACTGTGGCGGGACCTGGGCTTGACACAGAGGAACGCGCTGGGCTGGCTCTTCAGCACAGGTCTGCAGTGGATGACAGATGCCTTCAGCAGTTCATGATGATATTGCGAGACAACATAGCGAGAACTGGGCGAACAGGGGCCCTGCAACGGGAGGACACGACGTATGGGGAGGGACCTCATAGGGCTGGTCGCTGAAGCACAAGGGGCAGTTCAGAGGATGTGGGAAGCAGGAAGGTGCACAGCGTGTTTGGGGAGGCAGGAGGCCAGAAGACTGCAGCTGGGCTGTTCAAGGGTGAAGGAGGCAGGAGACGAACACTCACCAATCCTTTTGATTTGTTAATTAGAACATTTATAATAAGCACTTACAATACTTTCTCCCACGGTAGAAATAAAAGTAAAATTTCCTTGGATCTGTCTGTCCCGTATGACACTCATTATAGCGGTTGGGTTTATGCAAGTTTGAGAAGGTCTCTGCCAGCAATAAATGTGTCTCCAGAGGACTGGCTGTCTTCTCAGGGTCCGAGTCAGGGCTCATGAGAGTTACTGCAGTCCTCTTCCTAAAGCTCAGAACTGCTTGGCTTTGCCATGCTGGCCAAAGGACAGCTACAAATCATCCAGATATGACTGTGTGTCTCCGCAGACAAGCACCAGCCTGTTGGACACGGAAACCTCTACCTGTCAGACCAGGCAGGAAGATTCTGATGTACAAATTGTCAACTGAGGTTGACATCGGTATGTCAGTCTGTGAAACTTTTGGCTTGATAGACAAATAAAAGGTATAAAACCTTGTGTTTGGAAAGATGAAAATTCTTTTTTTTAAGGCACAATATTAACTGATCAAAATATGCCAATTACTTTACTTATGGAGATGATGTTATCAGTGCTTGCGTATGTCTAGATTTATAAAATTGTGTACATTAAAATGGGAAGCTCTTTGTATGTAATTTATATCTCAAGCTTAGAAACTGATCACCAAAGCAACATTCCCCACCCACCCCTACCCCAGCTCTGACACATACTTGATGGGTACCAAGAAAGGAATATCCAGCAGGAAGCCACACCTTAGCCCCTTTGTTCTGAGTCCTGGGTGTACCAGAACCACCTGAGGAATGGTGCCCAGGCACCAGGCACAGGTGCGTTTGGAAGCTGCCTTTGATTCCCACATAGTCAGCATGGAGAGCCCCACCTCCCAGAGTTCTGCACAGAGCAACCCACTTGGAGCTGAGGAGTCCCACCCAGCTTCCTCTTTCCGGCCTGAATTATGTCGAGTGAGGGCTCTGGGAACTGGGGATTACTGTGCTACATGTTTCCCATGTTGCAGTCCTAAAAGCAAGGCTGCAGATGCCATCTGAGCCATAATAAGGCTGGAAGTAATTACTGTAAATAGCCTGTTCTAGGGAGGCAGAATTGGAGGTGAGTGCAGATTTTCATGCAGACTCAATGTTGGGTGAGGGATGAGTTCGGTACCTTTGATGGTCATCTGAGAAGGAAGAGAGCATGAGAGAAGGAGGGTGTCGCAGTGATCACAGATCTAGGGGAGAAGAAGGATGCATGGATCCTAGATGTAGGCTCTTTGGCCTGGCAGTGACAAGATTGATGGGGATTCCTGTGAGTTCTATAGGTGATTCATGAATAAAAGGTTTGAGTCTTCCCTTCTAATGTCCTATCAGGTTGGTCTTGCTTTCATCAGTGGAATGATAAAACCAGGACACCTGTGATTTGACAGTGTACTTGGGTGACATGGAGATATTTGTGAGTGTCTCAGCTGGTAAGATGGAATGTCTGGTCTAAACAAACAGGCCAGTTGGATGGGTTGGTAACTGGTACAGGAAAAGCTGTACTTAGAAAATTATGTTTAGTGAAATTTCAACATGGAACAAAGGTCTGTAATGGAATTCTCCAGCAGATTCATTGTCCACATTTTGTCACTGATTTGAACGAACATGTTGAGGACATGCTGTGGCATTTATGTTTTTGACTTTTAGAGAGTGAGAGTATTGTTCTATTTTCTCTTCCTCCTTCCTTCCTTCTCTCCCTTTCTTTCTTAATTAAAATATAGCTCACTATAATAGAATTCACTTTCCCAGTCTTTTTGTCCCGGTCATGAAACCAATCTGTTTCATCTCAGAAGCTGGGTAGCTATGGGCTGGCCCGTGAGCATGGTGCTCCTCCTCCTCCCTCTGCTGTCTCCTCTCATTGGCACTCCATGTCACCAAGCCAAGACTCGCTTTGCTGTGTGGCCTTCTCTCTTCCTCTTCCTTTGATTTTCTCCCTCCAGGCAGCCTGCTGGACTTTGGGAAGACCTCTGGTTTTGAGTTCCAGCTTCAGGTTATAAGAAGATTCCATTTCATTTTCAGGCCTGAGACTCATCCCCACCTGACCTGACTGTGGCGTTGCTAGGCCTTGCTGTGGTACTGATGTATCTGCCAGTGAGTCATTGCTGATGAGCAGAGTTGGCTGTGTGGCAGTGGGAATTCCTGGGTCCTACCAAGACTGAACTCATTCTTCATTGAAATGACAGAAACTGGATGGAAAGGGGAATGTCTTGAGTGACAGAATGAGGATCCAGAAGCTCTTCAAAGGCTAAAATAATGGCTAGATATATATATAACTTTGAAATTTTTTTATGAAAAGTATAAAGCCCTATATTTAGGTCCTCAAGCCCTACTGGATCAGTCCAGGAATAAGAGCACAAAATTCACCAAGAAAAGCTTGGATGTTTTAGTTGCTGGAAAGTTCATGTTGATTCACCTGTGTTATGGATGCTAAAAACATGAATAATTCTGAGGCCATATAAGTGTGGAAATGGGAGCAAACTGATGATGTTTCGGAAACGAGATTGCGCCCCAAGTAGGCATAGTTTCCTGCAGGAGAGACGGTTCAGGAAAACATGAGTCCCTTCAGACACTGAAAGGAATCAGACCAGTGAGGGCTGGCTGGGAGAGTGGCTGCTGCCTGAGTGCATGCCTCGGGGACCCTGCTCTGGGAGTGGACAGCCCCCAATGGGGACCTGGACAGCAAGGTCTGTCATCGGATGTGGCTGGCATGGGTCCTTGTCAGAAGTAAGACCCAGAGCTCCTCGGCCTTTTCAAGGGAGATTTGCCCAAGATGTTGGGTGGACCAGGGATCAGCCTTTCTCTGTACTCTCTGCTGAGCATCGCTTATCCTGTGGGATTTTCTACCCAAGCCCTATAAGTCTCTGTGTTTCATGTTTCCCTATAGCCCAGTTTCTCATAGGTAGTTGACTAAAGGCCTCTTATAAGCCTGTGTTTTTCCTAACTCAGGAAGCCTGGAAGCATTAGCCATGAGCTCAGCTCTGGGAGAAAATGCAGAGGGTAATGAGTAGTGTAAACAGAGGCTCTTACATCATGGGAAGCATAGCACAATTGAGGAAACCAGCACCACTGACAAAGTAAGACACTTGGGACTGGACAGGAAAGAGAGGTCATTGTTCACGCAGGTACAAGAAGGCAGTGGTCAGCTGAGAATTAATCCTACAGGTGGGGGAGAGGATTGGATATTAAAGGTGATACTGTTGACAGAAATTGACTTAAAACTCTTAAATTTTCTTTTTTAGCTATACCCTGTCATTTAACACCCCCCAAATTATGCTGCCCATGAACCCTGTCTCTGTACCTGCACCTGAATATTCTTTCATGTTGTAGTCAATCTACCAGGTGCTAAGATGATTTTCTACAAATTGGGTTAAATGTAACCAGTGACCACTTCACATCTGTCTTACTTTGCACTGCTATAACAACACCAGCAACAGTGGCTTAAACAACAAACTTGCATATCTTGCTGTTGTGGAAGCTAAGTCCACAAGCCAGGACTTCAGAACTATGTCTGAGGAGGTCTCTTCCTGGTTTACAGAGTCATCTTCTTGTGTCTTCACATGGTAGAGAATGGGCAAAGCTCCCTCCAGCCTGTGTGTGTGTGTTTGTGTGTGTGTGCGTGTGAATTGAACCCAAGGCCTTCACACTGAGGTATATCCCCAGTCCCCCCCTTTCTTAAAAATACAGTTTCACCAAGTCTCTAAGTTGCCCAGGCTGACGTCCAACTCGTAATCTTCCTACCCCAGTCTTCCAGAGTGCAGGAATTGCAGACATACACCACTGCTCCCAGCTGTTCTGCCTCTTCTTATAAAAGAAGGCTCCTTATAAAAGGCTTCTTGTAAGGGCTCCCTTCTTATGACCTGATTACCTCCCAAGGCCCTGCCTCTTAACACCATCCCACTGAAGGTCAGTGTTTCAACACACAAATCTGGTGGGGGGGACACATTCATTCCCTAATGACACCACATGATATACTGACACACCAACATTTGATGGGGTATTTTTGGTACCAGAGATCAAAATCGGGTCCTTGCACTTGCTGGGCAGGCAGCAGAACCACTGAGCTAAATCCCCAGCCCTTGGTTATTTTTAAGTAGAAGTATTTTGTGACTTTCTTATCATTGAACATTCCCTAGCTTAATATATCAGCCTTTTCTACCCTTGAGACTTGTGAGACCCAAACTCTCAGAGTAGATGTGACCCATGGCCAGATCCTCCTCTCCCCTGGACAGTGTTAAGAAGACCCATGTTTATTTCTTACGTCTAAAATCTCTTAGAGGGACTGTGCTGTTCCATCACACTGCTATGACACATTCGTAACTGGCCAGCATGCTGCTAGACATCTGCGTCCTTTTACATTCTGCATCTCCAGGACTGTGTCACTAGCTCTTGCCTAAGAGAGAGGAAGATGCCCTGATCTCATCTTTGCAATATACTGAGTTACAGGTCAAGAGCACTCCGAGGGGACTGCCCCATTGTTGGGCCTCAACAGAGATCTGCTCTTGGTCCTAGTGTACAGTGAGGAGGCCTGGCTGGCAGGAAGCAGTTCCAGCAGCCCATTTCTGCCGAAGCACAGGCTCTTTCCACTCTTACAGGATGCTGTGTATTTCAGAGCCCTGGGCCTATAATTAGCTGTGCTGAAGGGTGGATTTGGTTAAGAGTGATGTTTGTTCTTTGCTACCGCAAGTCTGAGAATTTGTACATCTGGCACACAGTAGAACACAAAGGAAAATCCCATTCTTTTGTTTCTATCCTGATCTGTTCCGCATCCAGCTTAGCCTTGCTGACGTCTTTTGGAACACAGATGCCATCATGAGGCTTAGGGCAAGAACAGCATTAGGCTTGACATGTTGGACAATTGGCTTATTTAGTGTGCTTGACCCCTGGTTGTGTTTGCTGCTTTTAATTAAGCATGATGTTAGAGTTAAAATTTTGTTTATAATCACAGCTATTTGAAATATCAGCGGGTGTGTGTTTAGGGCTCCAATTTGTCAGCAGCTTCATTGAAGGAAAGCAGCAGAGGGAAAAGGATAAGAGTGTCACCCCTGGGTAATTGTGTGCTCCTTCCACGGAGCTGCACTTCCCAGCACCACGCCAGGAGCTGGGCCAGAACTGCAGATGAGGCTCGAGGATGCTCAGCCAGAGAAGGGAGCAGAAAGCAGGCTCTGTGTGGAGAGAAGAGAGCAGATAATCATTTGCCAGTGTTTATTTGCTGCTGGTTTTTCAAAACTGGATCCAGAAAAGTGAGCTTGAGCGCTTGAGCGTTGACTCGCCAGCTGAAAAGAATTTGAGTCAGAACTCGCAAACCATTATGCGCCTAATACTCTAAGACAGAGGTGTTCTCAAGAGGGGTGAGAAGTTTGTGTACATCATGTTCTTAAATGCATTAGTATAGTAAATACATCAGGCTTCTCAGAATTCTGGATCAGGGGCTCTAAGTGTGTGGAAAAGCTAGGTTTTGTGTGCTTCCTGTAACAGGAAAATGGATGCTGCAGGGCTTCAAAACAGCAAAGGTTTTTTTACAAGTATAACTGTGAAAGTGGGGCATTTGAACAAATCAGCTTCTGAAAGATGATTCCATCACTAAATTTATTTCTGTATACCTACTATCCCACACTGCTTACTGCTTGTGCCCCTGTGTGTGTGTGTGTCCATCCTGCCCCTCTCTCTTTGTGGTACTGGGTATTGAGCTTCAGGCCTTTACACTGAGCTACATTCTCAGATCTTTTTTTAATTTTGAGACAGCGTCTAGGCTTGTAATCCTCCTGCTTCAGCCTCCCAGAGTGCTGGGGTTACAGCTGTGTGCTGCTGTCCTTTTTTACCAGGTTCATAGCTAGGCCTCCAAAGTCCTTCAGCCCTGGCTGTGCCCAGAGCTGAGGAGCTCTTGTTATAGTTGATCATAAAACCCAGAGAGAGGGAGACTGAGGACACATCATGGTGCAAAGGGTGGTGCGCCAGCAGAAGAGAAACAGCCTTGGACTTGGAATGGCTCAGCCTGTTCCTGCTGAGCCACAGGTGTCCGTCGGCTCTGTTCTGCACCCTCCTTAGCCACCCTGCCCTCCTTCAGTAAGTACAGTGTGCCCCCTCGTAAGAGTCTGCATTTGGAATTTGATCATTGCAGGACATTAAATAGTAGGGTTAGAAACAAAAATGGCAGTAGCCCAGTCAGAAAACAGGAAAGACCAGAAGGAGATGTTCATTGAGCACTATTAGCAGTGGAAAGTGACTCAGAGTCAGGATGTGGATCCGAGGCCAACTGGAGCTTCCCAGGAGAATGAGAGAAGCTGATTCCGGCCCCTGCAGAACTTCAGCCTGTGCACGCCTGGCTTCTGGTTATCCCACCAGCAGCTTTGAAGACACATGCTGCATGCACAGCCTCAGACACACAGGGCTTTGTGCCTGGCCGCAAAACAAGCACAATGCTCTCTGATTTTTATAAACTGATTTTTATCCTTATACAATGCAATCAACTAAGTCGAATTCACAGTCTACCAGTGAGATCTCAACAGCTGGGCAGTACTGTTCTTGTGCATATCGACATTGTAGGCAAAGGGAATCACTCCAGCCCAACATCGTACTTCGACCTAGTGTCCCCTCTCAGTGTATTATTTCAGTCCTTTACTGATTTCTGTGCTCACTGTGGAATGATGTAGGCTTTTCTGGGAACATTTCTGGTCATTATGAAGTTCTAGTTTCAACTAATCACACCTGCAGGCCCTAAATGGCAGCTACTTTCAAAGCCAGGAGGAGAATTGCCAGTCTGCCGCAAAAGGGCCTTATGTTACATACGTCCTCATTTACAATCCCATAATCATAGAGTGATTATGATCATCCCATCTTACAGGGTCCACAAGTAAGAGAAGCAGACATTCACAGAGTAAGGGGGTCAAGATCCTGAGGCTACCACACTATCACACCATGAATCCCACACAATCGCCAAGAATGTTCATCTTTGCAAATGCTGCTAGGAAACAGTCTCATTTCTTTCAGTTTGCGGTTAATTGTCTGAATCCACCTACCCAATGGCGAGAAGTCTTTTGTCTCCCTTGAACTCTCCCCCTCCGTTGATACACACCTGCATGCACACAGAGCTGCCCAAGACCATGAGATTGCTGGAAGGAGGGCACCAGGGATGGCAGAGGGTGCTGTTGTGCAGGGCCAGGCTCTTGCTGATCCAGCCTGGCCCAGACATCCCATGCTGGGCATCCCATTCTGTACTCTGCCTAGTGCAGCTGTGGGGCTGTGGAAGGAACTGGAGGCCCCAGGCCCCAAATACTGAGACCGTCCTGCTGCTAGGGTCATACACAGACTAGATCTCTGTGTGGTCTGTACTCAGACGTTGCCATCTCTGGGGGTTACCCTTGAGCACCTGTCTAAAACTCTGTGACACCTCCCTTCCCCGATGCTCTCAATTGCTGACACTGATTTGCTGGGCATCACAGAACATGATGCCATCTAATGCAGTTCCTGTTTCTGTTGTTATCGATTGCTCCCCTCTTGGGGAAAGAAAGCGCCTCCTCAGCAGGGATTGTCACTTGGGCTTGATTGTTCTAGCTGCAGGACCAGCTCCAGGACCTGGATTAGAGCCAGCTCCTAGCAGGTCCTTAGTGGCTATTTTTGCATGCATGGCTTATGAGAACCAGCAACATTTTAAAGCACTCGTTTAGGTGGCTGTGGTAGACACTGGTCAATCCAAGCAAGTTAAGCAGATTAGCTTAGGTCAGTACCTTACAGGAACATCTCACTGAAACCATAGGAGTTGGGAACTAGGTAGAAGTTTGTGTTTATGGGCCACAGAAAGACTGAGCACATAAATATTCATATCATCTGGAGCATTTTGTGTGGGGGATGGTAGTTTTGGGGGTGTCTCTCTGCTCAGTAGAGGATTTAGAAGGTACTGGATGTTTGCAAAGAAGCAGAACCACGCCCAGGAGCCTCAGTGACCTAACCTGCTTTTATTTGAAAAATCACACAAATGTGTACAGTTAATCTATGTTACTTAAAAAATAAAACCTGAAAAAACAAGAAATCTGAACAATAACAAAAAACAAAAACGAACAGCAAGAAGCACCAGTGTCAGGCACTGAGGACCACCACCTCCCAGGCCTCTGTTATCAACACCATCCATTGGATTAGTATTTCCCAGAGAGCAATTTTCTACACATTTTCTTTACACTAAAAAAAGCCTATTTGTGCTGCAATAAATTGCAAATTTAGTGCCCAAATCTCAGATTGAGCTGTATGTTTTTCCCCCACTACTTTTTTGAAGTACAAATATGGTAGGCAGCTAGGTCCTACTTATACGATCATTTCATATCATTGAGAGACAGGCGTTTCCCGTCCTCCCACCTCCCTCCCACCTGGACTCTGATTTCTCCAGGGAAGGATTCTCTGTGGATACCGAACTGCGCAACACAGCAGTTGAGTTTTGGACATTTTCCCTCCCCCAAAGGAAACGAGTGGGGAGGGCAGAGATACTGAAGGAGGTGTGTGACTCCTCCCAGCCTGTAGTGGGTATCGTCCTAGGGGCCTTTCTCGGTGACTGCTGGGCAAGGACAGCTCCTGAGCTTGTCACATGAGCTTGTGCCTGATGGGGAGTCTGAGCCTCACCTGGGTGTCAGATGGAAGGAGGCAGCATGGGCAGTCATAATCATTGTAGCACTTCATATTTGGACGATGTCCCGGGACTTTCTGGAGCACAGTGTCCTAAAAACTTAACTCTGTTGTGAAGGGCCCCTCCCTTCCCACACACTGTGCTAGTGAAGACAGTGAGGCTCACAGAGGTTAACTCCCAGTGAGTGAGTGGTGAGGCTGGGACTAAGCCTCCTCATGTTTGACTCCTATTCTCTTTCTAACACCAGTGGACTTACCGGGATAATTCTACTTTGTTCCTACATTCAGGGATTGAAGACTGAACAGAGATCAACTCCAATTGCTAGTTTGTTAGGGAGCTTCCTTCTGGTCGTGGAGCTGGCAGGGGTGATGCCTCTCTGGAAACAGGCCATTGTACTTGTTGAAACCCAGCGGGCCATGAGACTGCTCTGGTGCTCTTCTCACCCTGGTTCTAATCAGCCTGCGCCCTCTCTCCCCAGATGCCGCTCCTATGAGGACTGCTGTGGTTCCAGGTGTTGTGTGCGGGCCCTCTCCATACAGAGGCTGTGGTACTTTTGGTAGGTCACATTTCTTACTTGTTTGTGGATGCCAGTCTTCACTGTCCTCAGCCCCCAAGAGCTCAGCCCACTGTCAGCATCGTCACCACCTCAGTTCTGTTGCCTCCACCTTGGGCTGTGGCCTTCGGGACAGCTGAGTCAAGAAAGCAGGAGTATTTGGCTCAGTCTCGTGAGAGCTCACAGAATTGGCAGAAAGCTGGTTCCCATTTCTGCAGGCGCCTAGTGGAGAAGAGTTCTGCTTTGAAAGGTGGCTGGACAACTTCCTTCACCAGCTGCTTAGCCAGTTTCGGAAATGGAGCTAAGGCTGAGTTGAGGAATCAGAATCAGCAAATCAAGACTTGTGATCAAGCTTCTGCGACCTGGAAATCTCCATTCACCTCATGTGGCTCAGTCTTAGCTCTCAAGGTACCGCCTGGGTCCTTGTGCCTCTTCCACTCCTTGGAAGGAAGTTTATGAGGCATCCGAAGTCTACAAACCGTACCCTTAGGGAAAGGGGGTACAGTTTCCTTCCAGAGAGCAGGACCCTGAGGGTGTGCCATTTCAGAGCTCTCTGAGAATCCATTTGACACTGTGGATAAGAAGTATCCATCCTTCAGATAACATGTGGAAAGGGATTTCTTTAAAACAAGAGAGGAGTTTCTGAACTCACCCACTTCTCTGATCTCACATGCTGGTGACATCCTCCGGTCAATGCCACTAAAGGCTGACACTTCATGCTCTTCTTTATAACTTTGAGGTACTGACTTCACTACCTTTTTTTACTTTTTTTTTTTTTTGGTACTGGGGATTGACTCTAGGGCCTTCACACTGAGCTACATCCCCCACTACAGTGCCTTTTTGGTATATTCTTGCTAAGTGGCAGAGTTACCCATACTGGGCTGGAACTTTTTGATACGCCTGCCTCAGCCTCCCAGTGTGCTGGGATTATAGGCATACACCATACTGCTTGCCTTTCACTTACCTTTAAAACTTTATTGAGCATGTTAAAGCAGCCACTTAAATACTTTGTGAGGTTTTGTCTTTCTCTGTTGACAATTGTCCCAGCATTTGATTAGAGAAACCTTCAGGGAGTCAAATGTCCTAGGTTTTCTTGAATAGCAAAGCCTCTTGCCATCATCTCCAACGTTAGCCCCAGCTCCTTGGTTAGGCTTTGGATATTTGGGAGCTGGGTGTCACTTGGCCCCTTGGCCCCTGGCCAGGCCTCCCTTGGGACCAGCTCAGGAAGTTCTCCTTGGACAACTGCACTGCTGAACAAGGGCGTACAGAGTCCAGCTTTTCCCAACTCTTAGCTGTTAGTGTCTGAAACTCTGTAGGAGGAAATGAATTGTTCTACCCTAAGACTTCCAAGATGTGAACACTTCCCGATACATCTCAAGGTGGAAAGGAAGCACCAGGAGGGCAGAGGAGGCCAGGGAAAGGGGGCATTTCATGCCGAACTTTGGGCCATGCACTCCCTCGGGAATCTTACCAGGTCTTTGGGACAAAAGGAGACAGTGCTGTCTGGGGCATGAAACCCTAACCCTGAAAGGATTGGGAAATATTTTGGTTTGTCTGAAGCACCAGATGCATGGTGAGAAGGTTGTAGAGATGTTCCTAAAAATGGAAAAAACTTACGAAGATCAGGCTCTATGTGAGGAAGAAAAAAATGAGAGTCCAGAACTATCAGGGCCCAGTAGCCTCCCTTGGTCAACTTAACCTGGACTGGAGCCAGGCGCTCTTGGGCTGATGGCTGGGTTCATCTGTCAGAGTGAGGGCAATCCATTGACCTGGCTGGTCCTCCACACAGTGCAGGAGGGCAGGCTCTGCAGGTCACAGTGCCTACTGCTGGAAGATTTGGCAGTTCTGAGATGGAGATCTGGAAGCAGGTTCACCTGGAAGTACACCCAGAGGACACCTTGGGAAGTGAGTTGGAGGGGCCTGGCTGAGGTACACAGGACACTTGGACTCTGTTCCATACCTTCCTTCTCTCAGCAAACCTCAGGTGCCCAGCATGCACCAGGTGTTCTGCTGGGGTCTCCTGGGAAGGCTCTTATGGCAGTGGGGCTCCTGAAAGACAGAGGTCTAAGCAGATAATCACAGGTAGAGAAGCTCTCGCCAGAACTGTGCAAACAATCCCCAGAAGCTCTGATGCCAGGCAGTTGGGGAGAATGCAGAGATTTTGAGTAGATCTTCGGAGAGAGTGGACAGTACATTGCAGGGACAGGAGCACAGGAAGGTTGGGCACAGGGAGAGAGAGATTGGAAGTCCATGCAGTGAGGAGGAAAGGATGGGGCTGGATGGGAAGGCTGGCTGTGCACCTGGGGCCCTCACCTTGACTTGTGAGGACTTCTGTCTTCTCACCATAAAACAAAGGGTAGCCAGCGGTGGTGGGGCTGGCCTGTAATTTTAGCTTTCTGGGAGGCCAAGGCAGGAAAATGGCAACTTCAGGCTCAGCCTGGAATAACTTAACCGTTTAGCAAGACCCTGTTTCAAAATAAATTTAAAATAAAAAAGCTGGGGATGCAGCTCAGTGCAAAAGCCTTGGGTTCAATCTCCAGTACCCTCAACACACAAACCCAAACAAAAACCTTTGGGGAGGGCACTTGAGTCCCAGCCAGCTCCACAATCTTGAGGGCCTTTAACCAAGGAGGTCTCAGTGAGATGGCCCGGGTTAGACAAGGCAGCTGGCAACACCCTTGGATCCAACTGCTGGGCACGCAGGGTCTGGGTAAGGGCTGGGGTCCTGTGGGTGACCTGCTGCCAGGGCCTCCATGCTGGGATCTCACTGAGTTTTGGACAGCAGGGTTTGCATGGCGGCTGCACCCACTGCTGGGATACACAGAGCAGACACCTGCCGTACTCAGGCTGGGCATGGCACAGGGAGGACTGAGGGCAAAAATTGAATTAAAGAAACCACATTACTTTGATGATAGGAAAAGTGCACTGCTTCCACTGTTAATCCTTGGGAACCTTCCAGAACCTGCTGAGAGGCAGAACAGAGTGCACAGGGTCTGGGCATCTGCAGCTCGCCGCCTTGAGAACCACTCTCCCTGCTGACTGGCTCGCCTTCTGCTGAAGGGCGGCCCTCCCTCCTGGTCCTGATCAGCTCATTCTCCCCCCTCCAGAGTTCTTCTCCATGAGGATAAGTCCTAAGACTGACATTTCAGCGCAGATTGAGTCAGGTGGCAAAGCCCACAAGTGGTCCTTGCCACGTGACTTGCTGTCCTCACCTCCTGCCTGTTCCCTCTTAGTTTAAGGAGCAAGCTGCAGTGTCATTTCCATCTAGGAAAAAAACATTCCTTCTGGCAGTGTGACCGATATCTTGGTTTTCTCCAGGGAAGAGACCCACTTAACAAATGACTGCATTTTGCAGTCCAGGAGCTGGGTTTCTGAGAAAGTAAACACATGCTCACATCCAGGCTCTCTGTGCTTTAGACGTTTCTACTCAGATAGCTACAGCTGGACTTAGTGTTGGAGCTAAGCCTATGTCTAACTCCACCTGAGGGAGATTAGTTCTAAGAGTTAAGTCTGTTCCCATGTGAGATCAGCGTGCTTAGGCTGAGAGGGGCCTTGCTTCCCAGACCCTTGCAGACGTGCACTTGAGGTGGGCAAGGGTTTCTCAGACTCATCTGTCAGTCTTGCCCATTACTGTTGGCCCTTCTCAGAGACGCAAAAGGCACAGTGCAAATGAGAAGTGAGGGAAGTCATTTGCTGATGCTGTCAATGTGGTGGCCAATGAGGGTTCTTGAATGAGTAGGACAGAGTTCTTACCCTTAAAAGACTTGGCTGCGCTGTCATTAGACTTCAGAGTCAAGATATGGAGAATGTCCAGGTATATCTAGAACTTAGGATTTTCTGATTTTCAGTTTAAAAATTTGTTTTTCAGGTTTTTATTGATTGTGTTTTTTGCTATTCTTGTAGTTTCTTTATAATTATGATGTGCTCCAGGATGAGTATTTTTGTCCTTTATAGATGTTCAGATAATAATGGAAACATCTGTTAGGAACTGTAAATGTGCTCACCCTCATGGCCTTGAAAAATAAGAAAAGGTAAACAGTGATAAAGAGGCTGGATCAGCTGATGTTAACACAGAATTTGGGCAGCATCTTCTGTTTAGATTGAGGTACTGAGTTGAGGTCAGAGGCGCCATATTAGTCAACTTTCCTGTTGCTAGGACAAAATGCCTGACACGTACAGCTTAAGGAAGGAAATGGGTTATTTGGCTCATGGTTGTGGAGGAATCAGTCCATGATTAGCTGGTTCCATTGCTGTGGCCGCAGGTGAGATGGAATATCACGTTGGAAGGTGGGTGGACAGAGCTGCTCACTTCCAGGCTACTGGAAGCAGAGCCCAGGGAAGACCACGCAAGGGATACATCCTCCAAAGCACCCCCGGTGATCTCCTCCTCCTCTTCACAGCACTCAGCTCTTAGGATAGTGCATTAATCTACTCATCAGCACAGTCCCCGGTGTACCAGCCCCCTCCCCAGGAGTCGAGTTGACAATCAAGTGCACAGCTCTGCACGGGAGAGCAACTGCACAAACTCTGACCCCAGCTAGCCATCTGGAGCGACTTGACACAGAGGCCTCACAGAGCTTCTCAGTGTTGGTGGCCACCATCCAGGGACAACGCAGGAGCCATCAGCCTGGGCCATCTCTAGAGGCAGGGAAGGGAGGTGCTCCTGGGACAGATGGACCAGAGAGGTCCAGGTCTGCGGTGCCAGGGCTCCTGGCTGTGAGCTCTGCTTCCCCATGACCCACTCTGGCCTCAGTTTTCTGGATCCCCAAGGGCCCAGGGACAGCCGTAGCTGTCTCTGCCCCACTTACATCTGCCTCTCCCCAGGTTCCTCCTGATGATGGGTGTGCTTTTCTGCTGCGGAGCTGGCTTCTTCATACGCAGGCGCCTGTACCCACCACCGCTGCTTGAGGAGCCCGCGTTCAACGTGTCCTATACCCGGCAGCCCCCCAACCCCGCACCAGGTCAGCCCCCATTGCCCTCCCTGCAGACATTTGTCAGGGCAGCGCCTGGAAAATGCCTGGGAGCAACTGCAGCTCCAAGGACCCACTTCTTTGTCATTTTGCTGGCCACAAATGCAGTGTATAAAAGGATCGTGTGTCAGTGCTTGAAGCATTGCTGGTGCAGCTCACATGGAGCTGTGCAGTGTGTGTCCAGCTGTCCTCTGCCTTCTTCCTTCCATAGTTATGTATTTAGGAATTTCCATGTGGGAACAGTAGTGCCCTTGCCATTTTTGATGTCTCTGAAGTACACATTAATTGTGTCTTTAAGTGATAGTGTATGAGATATTTATTCTGTGATTCCAGATGATTTATTTCGCCTTTTATTCATTCAGGTATTTGATGCTCACTTACTAACATTCTGAGGACTCATGAATAATGCACCTGCAAACAAGCAGACATTTTGTAGATATTATATTTGGCTGTTTTTAGGGTGCAGCACCAAAGCAATGTCTTGGGGTCAAAAACAATTGGCTATTTCTTAATTGAAATACACACACATAGTGTGTGCATTGGGGAATTAATCCAAGGCCTTTGTACTAAGCTACATCACCAGCTACTTTTATTATTTTTTTATTTTGAGACAGGGCCTCACCAAGTTGCGAAATTGCCCAGACTGAGTTCAAACTTTCAATCCTCCTGCCTCAGCCTCCCAGAGTGCTGGAATTATAAGCATGTTCCACAATGGTCTGATATTCTTAATCCATATAAGACAAGTATGCATTAGACATCTAAGCCTCCCATGTATTGTGGTGGGTGGTGCTGGCTGCCTCCTGACACAGTCTGGTGTGCTGATCTCCACATTGTGTGTGAGGAGCCTTCTGAGAATGGAGGGGAGCCCAGGCCCCAGGCAGGTGAGCAGGGAAGACGAGGTAAGTGCCCTGCATACCCAGCCTGCTGTGCTCAGGGCAGTCCCCAGGGGGCTCCTGGGAAGTGTCTGCCCCAGGGGTGCCCAGCCTTTTAGAGCTTTCGGTGATACAAACAACACTCTGTGGCATGTGTGCCCTAGGTTCACCACCACTGGTCTACATGGACTGCGCACTGCTGGCCAATGGTCAGAATGCCAGTATTTCCTGCCTTGGTTTTTACAAAGTTTTGGTTATGCAAAAAGATACAGTCGCAGAGATCTACTATGAAGCATGCAATAAATTAAACTAAAATTTAATTTAGTTTACAATTTACTGAGGGGGTATATCTTATGTTAATTGTTCTTATACACACACACACACACACACACACACACACACAAGGAATAGCAGTAAGAGGGCAATGGCGCTTTGAGGTGATGAATAAGTGCATGGTGCACATTTGGTGGTGAGTTCATGGATTTCTACTTGCCTCAAACTCCTCAAGCTGTGTATATTAAATAAATGCAGCTGTTTGCATATCAATCATAACTTAAGGTACCTTAAGAGAAAGGGGAGAAGTACGGAGGTTGACTGCAGAAGGAGAAAGCTGAGTCTTCCCTCTTCTGCTCGGAGAACATGCTGTGCTCAGGGTGGAAGGAGAATGAGCTGATCTTTTGTGCGCTTGTTCTTTTACAGTTTTCTTCCTCCAGATACTCTGCAAGGTTTTCTTTTTAAAAAGAATTTCATTTTTAAAAAACGTTACCCCAAAAGATGAGAATATGTGCATTTCCCATTATAGTGCTTTGGGAGCCATACCTTAAACTTCACTCAGCTTTGGTGCTGTTCTGTTTATGTATTGATTGTATTGTCTGTTTTTGTTTGGTTTGGAGAGGTTTTGTCTGCTCTGGTGCTGGAGATGAGCCCAGGGCCTCATGCATGCAGGGGTCTCCACTGAGCTGCACCCCAGCTATGTATTCTTCCATATTTGACAATATTCAAACAGTGTCAAATTTGTGCTGTCTCGTAGGGCAGAGTACAAAATTTCAGTTAAAATGGGAGGCTGAAGCCATCACCTACTGGGTTTCATCTGGATCGTGAGAGGTTTTAGTACAGAGAGCAGCCAGGGCTCTGTTGGGATGTGTGGCCTGTTGCCCTCAGATGCAGGGGCCTTGAGCCCGTGGTTCCTGTGCTGGCTGAGACTCCGAGTTGGTGGCTTCTCCGTGTGACTCACCCGGGCCGGCATGGTGAGCCGTGATGTGATGCGACCCCTGTGTCCGTGCACACTGCCCTTGCTGGCCCTCTCTTTCCCGCTTAACCATGTGCCTGGGTATCCTCAGCCTCCCTGGTCAGTGGCACCAACACCTGCCATCTGATCCCGGACTCTCACCCTGGGCAACACCTGCTCCTAGTTCTCCCAGTCACTGGTCTCCCCATGTGGCCACCAGGAAGTTCTTAAAAAACAGTCCCGGTGGCCCAGCAGCAACTTTAGAAGATGGTTAAATTTAAGAATCTAGATCAGGGCCAGACTCAGGGGCACATGCCTGTAATCCCAACACTGAGGGAGGAGGAGGCAGGAGGATCTCAAGTTTGTGTCCCACCTGGGCAATTTAATGAGATTCTGTCACACACACAAACAATCAATAAAAAGGGCTGGGGTGTAGCTCAGTGTGAAGGCTATGGGTTCAGTCCTTAGTCCTGGGAAAAAAAAGAATCTAGGCCAGAGACGCTGAGTCCTTCCAGCTGCTGCACGTCCCGGGCTGGTGACTGCCCCAGCCACAGTGTAACCTGACCACTGCCCACGTCTTCCCTCGAAGGCCTGCAGCAGCGAAGGATAGTTCCACAGACTCAGCAGGGCTGCATGGGAGCCCTGGCTTGCTTGCTTTGTTCCAGTGGCAGTCCTCCCTTTCCACAGTTTCACACCAGGTCAGGGGCTCTGTTGTTGCCCAGCAGCTCCAAGCTCGGGAAGAATTTGCCTGCTTCGATGAACTCCTTAGAAGTGGTCATTTTGAAAATGAGAGTCCAGTTTGGTGTTTGCCGGTGGTTCTGCCTGAGAGGGATCCCCTGCCACAGCGGTTTGCTCAGATCCGTGGCCAGCAGGCTGAGGACCATGGAATACGGGCATGGAGAGCAGGGCCACAGGGACCCACATGGGGTTGGGGAGGAGGCAGCTGAGTGCTGACGTCTGTGGGGCCCAACGCCAAGTGATGGATGCTGCTGAGGAATCAGCCCCTCCACAACCTCGGGAACGCACGAGGGCCTGATTCTCCTCTGCAGGCATCCAGCGAGTTAGTGGTCACCAAGGCTGTGCGACAGTGGGAAGGGACTGCAGGGACAGGGATGGGTCCAGACTCAGGGCAGCAAGGCCAGTGGCCAAGAGCCAGAGGAAGCAGAGGCAGAAGCTGACGGCTGAGGCCCGGGTTTGGTTGGGCTGCACAGAGAAGGACAGGTGGGACCTGTAGGGGACACAGAGACCTCTGGGCAGTGGAAGCCCAAGGCTTGGGGAGAAGATTGGGTTGGGAGCTGCCCTTGTGGAATATTAAACCCAGCTCCAGAGCAATTCCACCTGCACGCACACCGGACCATCCAAAGACGTGTTCTGCCGGGCGCAGGAGGTGGCTGCAGCCAGGGTGGCGGGGGGCCTGTGACTGCTCATAAAAGCAGGAGGCCTTTTTGTAGTTTGCTTTTATTTTTTTGTTTCCACATAAAAATATGTAGTATCTTTGGTCACTGTGATGCCTGACAGATGACACCCTTTACACAGCATGTATTTAAAAAAGGGATCCTTCTCTCTCTCCAGCCCCCTTTCTTTTTTTCTTTGTACCACGGATCAAACTCAGGACCTTGCACTTGCGAAGCAGGCATGGCACCACTGCGCTACATCCTGGCCCTACTTTATTTTTATGTATTTAATTTTTTAAGATACAGTCTTACTGTGTTGCCCAGGCTGATCTTGAAGTGCTGAGCTCGCATAATTCTCCTGCCTCAGCCTCCAGAAAAGGAATCTTTACCTATTGTTAAGATGAATCATGAAAAAGCCCCAGCCTGCAGCTCTTTGATCTAGGAGCAGAATCTTCTGGCAGGTGTGAGCCGCTCCATCCTCTGCTTTGCCGGTGGATAGCAGAACACAGCCCATGCCCAGCCACTCCCCTGGCATCCTCTTCACACCGAGTCATGAAGGCAGAGCTAGATTGGTCAGGCCAGGCCTGCCTCATTCCTCACCAGGTGCCTCCCAGGGGAGGTCTCAGGGACCCTTCTCCACTGAGAACGTGGAGTGGACAGCAGGCGGCACAGGAGGTGAGGCACACACGCACCCACCCTTCAGCCACGCAGGGCACCTGTGGACACACTCAGCCGTGTGGGGCTCTGTGCTCAGCCGCAGGGCACGCAGTGGCCATGGTCCAGGAAGGAAGAGGTAGCTGTGTCCCACAGCGGTCACCGAGGTGCAAAAGCTAAACTGAAATTTGGAACCCTTTCTTGTCCTTTGTACCAGGCTCCACCCCAACCCCCACCCACACCTGTTGGGCCCTGGGACTTGGGCAGGCTGAGCAGTGGCTGCCGTCCCCATCCACGCTGGGCCTGCGCGTCCAACCGGAGCCTGCTAAGGACTGCACATGTGAGGGGCCTTGGCCCTGCTCCTTGTGAGAATCCAATGTAACAACAGAAAAAGTGCACGATAAATGTCGTGGACTCGAATCAGCCCCAAACCAGTCCCACCCTGTCAGGTGCCAAAGGCTGGGGACAGCTGACTTGCACACTCAGACGATTGCCTGTGGAACTTCCGCAGAAACTGACGTGCATTTTCCACTTCCTCAGCTGTTTCCCTTCTCAGCTGGCCTTTGATAAACTCTTAGTTTCCTGTAATGTATTTTTCTTTTTTAAAAGACATTTAATGACCTGAGAAAATACTTCAGAAGTAAGTAGCCACGCTTTCCTGCCTCATATGCTGTGTTCTGGCCCTCACCTCTCTGGGAGAACTGTCCTTGTGAAAGTTAAGCAGTGGTCACTGTTACCCGGAAAACACAGGGAGTCAGACCTGGGTGTGGAGCCGGCGGGGCTGTTCCATTCTCCTTATCCATCTCAATGAAAAGGAGGAGAGAGAAATATGTTGGGGACAGAGTTCACGGCTGGCTCCAAACAGAACAGAAATCGCTGCCAATGTTTAGACTGCTTCTGGGGACCTGGTTTTGACAGCGCTGTCAGTGTTTTGAGGCTGCCCAGACGGCCGCAATGACAATTCGGAGACATTAGGTCTGTTCAGGGTTCGTGAGTCTTCTGAAAATAAGTTGTCTGTGGGCCGGGGATTTAGCTCAGTGGTTCCGTCGCCTGCCTTGAAAGTGTAAGGTCCTGAGTTCAATCCTCGGTACCAAAAAACAACAAAAAAATAAATTGTCTGTGCAGTTATTGCCTCTCCTTATGCCGTACAGGACACGGAGTCCAGGGCCTTCACGCGGAGCTGAATCCTAGGCCCGTATTTTATCAATTTAAGACAAGATCTGGCAAAGTTGCCCAGGCTGGGCTTGATCCTCCCGCCTCAGCTTCCCAGAGGGCTGGGGTTACCAGCATGTGTGACCATGCCCGGCTTGGGTGCCTTTGCTCTCCCTTTTTCTTTAGTAGTTCTGATACATGTTCATCTTATCAAATGTTTTAAGAAAAAAAAAGTGAAATAGAATCTGAAGGGTGCTGGGATTCTGAAGGCTGCCCCAGCTGGTGGACCCTGGCCCAGAAAGGTGGTGATCACTACCTGAACTCATAGCATTTAGAAATCTACAGATGCATGGCATATGGTACAGTGCTATAAATCCAGCAATCTGGGAGGCTGAGGCAGGAGAATCGTAAGTTCAAGTAATTAATGAGACAAATTTTTTTAAAAAGCGAGTGGGAGTGGGGACGTAATTCAGTGCGAAGGCCCTGAGTTTAATCCCCAGCTGTACTGGGAAAAAAGAATCTATAAATGAGCAAGTAGATGTTCCAGACCCCTGTTGGGTATGGTGATGCATGCCTGTAATATCAGCACTCAGGAGGCTGAGGCAGAAAGATCACCATGAGTTCAAGGCCACCCTGAACTGCACAGTGAGACTGTCTCAAAAGAAGACCAGATATTCTGTACCCGCTGGCAGGAAAAAAACACTCCCCTGAATTACACGTGGAGGTAAAGTGAGTGGAAGGCTGGACCAGAGCTCTGACCTGTGTGATCCTGTCCATCCCACAGGTGTGCCACGCAGCCCCACCCAGTCAGGGCTCCTCTGCTTCTCCACGGCCACACCTCAGGCCAGTCAGGGTGTCATGACACCCATTCCCCTTGCTGCATGGCCATGGCCCACACCTTGTACTCACCTGTGTCGTGGGGCAGCACTGCTCTCCCCCTGTGTCTTCTCATGCTTCCATCTATTTCCAGTAAAGCAGCTCAAGGCACAAATACAGGAGTCAAAGCTATTCCCAGCACCCGAGAGGTAACCTCTAAACTCTGCAGTCACAGTTAGAACTCTACTGCAGGGCCAGCAGGGCCCCTCTGCCACTCAGCTCCCAGCCCTGCCCCTGCTGGTCCAGCCACAGCTGCAACATACTGCCTCATGTTTCCCTCAGACTCTTCTGGCTGGCGTCTGACTGCCTTACATGCTCTGAGTCCCTCTGTCTGAAAGGATATTTCTCTACCCAAGGCCCCAGCCATGCACACTCGGCCTCTGCTCCATCACCCTGTCTGCATTACACTCAGTGTCTTCTCCATCACTCTGTCCTATGTACACTTAGCCTCTTCTCTGCCATTCTCCCTCTGGATACACATGTTTATTGCTGTACTTTTCACCAGCTCACACACTATGTGTTTTCTTATTTGCCTTGTTTATTGTACTCTGAACTCCAAATGATGCAAGAACTGGAAATTTCTTTTTTTCTGATTGTTTCCTGAGTCCTCAGAAGACTGGTAACATTCAGTACAATTTCAGTGTTTTTTGATTATACAAATGAATAAAGGAGCCAACAAATGTGAATGCAAAAATCTATTCAGTATGTGCTAAGCTGACTTTTAGAGTTAGATTTGTAATCTAATTCTTTGTTCAGATTGAAAGTAAATGAATGAAACTGTCCTCAAAAGATGTTCAGAAATTATTAATACAAACAGTAATCATGAAAGACAAATTATTAATGTATAAATTATACAAAACAATAATTGAATCTTAAATCCAAAAGTTAGTTCTGGCTAAAAAGGCAAAAGCATTACATTCTCACCCCTGAGAAAGCTAACCAATAAAAGAAGAAAAAAACAAAACTAGAACCATATTTTAGGACACTACAGATCTGAGGGAGATTAAAACTTAGAAAAAAAATGCAAGTGTGCCAGTACATGCCTGTAATCCCGGTACTCTGGGAGGCTGAGGCAGGAGGAACACAAGTTCCAGCCCAACCAGTGAGTCCCTGTATCAAAATTTTAAAAAGGACTGGGAATGTGGCTCAGTGTAGACATCTATAAAAGAATTCTCCAGAAGATTAGAATGCTTAGTGTCATAAATATTTAACATTGTTCAGAATTTCTGGTTTAAGTATTAACATGGAAATGATATTCAATCTGTAAGAAAGAGAAACAAAATTTCCCTGTTGGTAAACAGTGTATCAGCACTTATCTACAAATTCTTGAGAATGGATTAAAAAGTATTTTGAGTAGCTGAAACAATGTTGCAAAGTGAATAAATACCACAAGCAGACAAACTAGAAGGCTCTAGTCTGAGAGGAACAGTCATAAGAGGAAACTCAATTGATGATGAAAATGTTCTCTAGGAGAATTTGCTCTGGTGCTTTTGGCTACAGGTTTGTCAGCCAGCCTGGACAGTAAGAGTTATCTCTGTAATAAAAGTGACAAAAAGCCATGCTCCTGGCTTCTCCCATGTTGGGGCAGCATCTTCCTAGGCTCTGGGTCCTTCATTTGTTCATGCTGCCCTGTTTGGTCCCTGTGTGGTTCACTGCACTGCCTGTCGAGGGTCTGCCTGGCTTTCACAGATCCGACAGGACTGGAGAAGGAAGGTGTCTTGCGCAACTGTGAAATGTATGTGGGTTGCGGCTTTTGGAGCTGTGGGTTAAAAGTAGGTAATGCCATGATATTACAAGCGAGTTTGAGTAACGGGATGCATGTGAGGTTCTTGTTTGTCAAGAAAATACTGTTAGCAAGGAGGGCCCACATTGTGTACTAGATCATTCCTCCCTGCACTGAGAGGACTCTGTTAGAGTTAGGCAGGCATTTGTTTGTTTGTTTTGCAGTGCTGGGAATTGAACCCAGGGCCTTCACACTGAGCTAGCTATATCCTCAGCCTTCTTTATTTGTTTATTTTACTTGTATTTTGAGACAGGGTTTAGTGCTTTGCTGTTCTACTGGGAGAGGCTCATAGGACAGTGGGCAGAGCCTGATTCCCATCCACACTGTACCCCAAAACACTGATGCAGAACAGATGGCACCTGGTCCCCCACCGCCACCCTGTCCTGTCTCCCCAGAGCCAGCCGTCCCTACCATCAGCTTCCTCAAACAGTGCTCTGTGCATCTCCTGACCCCCACATCCAAAGAGCTGGAGCGCCCCAGCTCCTGTGCCCCTTGGGCAAGCATGTCCCTCCCCACTGACTCATCCACTTCTGCCTTTTCTGTGACCGTCTGTGCCTGTTACACACTCTCCCTTCTTCAGACCTCGGATCTGTCCACTCAGGGCCTGCATTTATCCCTTGCTAGGTTGCTATTGCAGTGAGTAATTGTGTGCCCAGTTCTGCTCCAGAAGGAGGCCATCGGCTGCAAACACCCTGTTCTTTCTCCCACACCCCAGACTCCCTGGGGTCCGCACTCTGGCACCTTCTCTGTCCTTGCCCTGTACAGACGCTCACTGTCCGGGTGAAACCCACTCTGGGCCTCTGGCACCCACGCTGGGCCGGGCCAGCACTGCTCTCACGGAGCTCCTCTTCTCACCCAGCTCCTTCCCCGTGTGTCTGTCACCACCCCATAAATGTGCCTGCTGCCCCCTTGTCTACGCCCCAGTTGCCTCTCTCCTGGGGCCGTGGGGGTCTGTGACTGCCGCTGCCCTGCAACCCCTGGGGGAAGAGCACAAGAGCCCCAGATGCCCGTGCAGGTCTGCAGTGCCTCGGCCACCCCAACCTTGCAGGGTGCCTGCCCTTCCTCCTGCTTTAGTTTCTCCCTGGCCCTGGCCACCAGGACACGCACCTTGCTCCCTGCTCTTCACCTCCCTCTGCGTCCTTCTCATCCACCTTCACTGTTCTCTGCTGACTCCTGCCTGAGTGGCAGCCGTTCCCACAGCTTGCTCCTCAGCCGTCATCCCGAGGCCCTCTGCACAGCTCCTCAGTGACGTTATCCACACCGTGCGTGTCTTTCAGTCCGGTCCTGCCTCAGCCCTGACGCATCCAGTGTGGCTCTGGAACTTTTTGTCTCCCTGCCCATCTCCCAGGGCCTCCTCTTTTTAGGTCCTGTTCCACTTCCAGGGCCCACATGGAGTTACCCCGGTGGGTCCTTGGCTACATCTCCCTGCTAGGCCTCTGTTGCTCTCCTCTCCGTTTCCTCTCTGATATTCAGAGACCTTCGTCCTCTCCTGCCTATGATGTTTCAATGGCTTCTTTTTAAAAATCCTTTACTTTTTAATTGTATAAGATGCTAGGGATCCAGATACAAATAAGCCCCAGTCTCAGTCCTTGAGAAACTCGTGGTCCTGGCTGGTGCCACACCCCAGGCCACAGATGCAGTGAGTAGCAGTGGTGGCATCTGTGGGTCACACAGCTGCAGGTTGGGCTGGGATGCCCTGGGACATGCTGGGTTGTGGGTGGGCCTGTACCAGCGCTGCCTTCCCTCTGACACCCTGCAGCTTCCCAGTCTGACTGGTGTGTGCTTCAGGGGCTCAGGACACTTTGCACGCTGGGTGGTGTCTGTTAGGAGTAAGACCTTTATTCAGTTAAGGAAGCAGAAGGAGATTTGCAGAGCAAAGCAGAACAAAGCCTCCACACCAGGCTGGCCCCAGGGAGCCTCTCTAGCATACAAGGCCTCACTCAGACATGAGTCTGCTGCAGAATCAGCTCAGCCAAGGTGACAGCCGCACTCTGGCTCACTTTCCTGATTATTTGTAAACTCGGACCTTGCAGTGTTAGCCTCATGACCAGAACGCCAGACCTGAGGAGCAGGCTGTGAAGCAGTGGCCGGAGAGAGCCAGTCTGGGGCAGGGCACTCGCCTCTGTGCTCCTGTCGTCTTTGCTGTCACTCCACAGGGTCCTGCAGTGGAGCAGCAGCCTGCACCCCCGGTCCTGCTTGGAGCAGAGGCTCTTGCCACCCCCTGGACCCAGTGTGTGCCCTGGCAGGGCCTCCTTGAAGAGGTGCTGAGCCAAGTTGGCACCAAAGACTTGGTCCCAAGCCGTGTGCTGTGGGTGTTGGAACTGCCCAGTGATGGCCCGGGGTCAGGAATCAGCTCATTTCCCCAGCTGTCCCCTCCTTGGAGGGCATGTGACTGTCTTGGCCGTGGCTGGTGACCCCTGGCCCTCAGCACACAGCCTCTGTGACCTTCCAGCACCTGCTGCTCAGTTCCCCACAAATACCTCATCTGTAGCACAATTCTCAGATCAGCAGTTCCGGCTGGTGCCTCCACCCAGTGCCACCTCTACCGCCTCCCTGCAGCCTGTCCATCACACGGAGCCGAGGCCCGTGGGGCGGCCCACTGCTGCTCTGTGGTCTGCGCCCTGGACCCTCCAAACTCCCTGCACATAGCAGGTCCTTTCTTTTTCTTTTCGTTTCTCGTTGCGTTTCTTTTCTTTTTCTTTTTAGTTGTTTTTTTTTCTTTTCTTTTTTTTTTGCAGTCCTGGGGATTGAAGCCAGGGCCTTCACACCGAGTTACATCCCAGCCCCTTTTCATTTAGAGACAGAGTCTCTGTAAATTGCTAAGTTACCCAGGCTGGGCTAGAACTTGTGGTCCTCCTTCCTCAGCTTCCCAGAGTGCTGGGAGCTAGGTCCTTGATGCACGTTCACTCAGCAAGTGACAAGGGGGAAGCCCAGGGTGCTGGGGGTGTCAGTGTGTGCTCACATGTCGTCCTCTTCTCTTCCAGGAGTCCAGCAGCCGGGGCCGCCATACTACACTGACCCTGGAGGACCGGGCGTGAACCCTGTTGGGAGCATGGCGATGGCTTTTCAAGTGCAGCCCAGCTCTCCCCAGGGCTGTGTGGCCTACCCACCGCCCCCTTCCTACTGCAACACGCCCCCGCCCCCCTATGAACAGGTGGTCAAGGACAAGTAGGCCACACCCTGCCCCCCCCCCCCGCCGGGCTCCGCCCTGGCTCTTGAGCTCCTGTGGAGGACACTGTCTGAGTCCACACCATCTCCTCTGTTGCTTCCGTTCCTGATGTGGCCTGTGCTCTCCAGTAGCATAGCGACTATCCCGAGGGAGATAGTGTAGGGCTTCACGGACCAGATCCTCCAGACAGAGCCTGAGAGGAGGGCAGGGAGGAGAGCTGGGACAGGGGAGGCCACAGCAGCCCTGTTGGCTGTCCTGGCAGGGGAAAGGCCCCTGCACACTCCTCTGTCCCCACCCACATCCTGCAGCCAGGCCTCCCTCTGCACAGACCAGAGGCCCAGCACACGCAGCATGATGAGCATGGACAGGGCCAGCTCAGCTGTGTTCTCTCCTGTTGCCTGAAGGCCCCAAGGAAGTCCTTCAAGTCCCGGGAATCACGCCCTGCCCTGCCCAAACCCAGACTGAGTGCCATGGCTCTGGGTCTGACTTGGAGAAACACGTCCCCTCTCAGTGCATCTGTGACGGCGCCTGTGTCTGTCCTGTGCCCTAGGATGACAGCCCAGGGCTCCCAAGCACCCTGTCCTGGGCCGCACAGGGACTGGATGGACATGGGGTGCCCCACTAGGAGTCGCATTGGCCTTGGACGGGGAGGGGCCAGGGCACAGCCAGCTGTGGGCAACCATGCAAGCCACGCCCGGGACCAGGCAGCTGTGTTGGGAGGCTCGATGAGAAGATAGTGGGATGAACAGACCAGTGGTTCTGCCATGTCACTGAGATCATCAGGAAGTTGTGGTGAGAGACTCAGACCCCTGGGAATGGCCCTCACCCCAGGACCCTAGAGTAGTGACAAAGTTGTTGACAGTAAAGGGCTTGTCCCCAGTGTAGTTAGTCACGTGGGTGTGATCATAGAGCAGACCACCGGACAGTGCTGTGTGTGCTGTGAACAGCATGGCTAGGATGCCTGGGTAGACTGGTGGTGTCGGGAGCAGATTGGGGGTGGACGTTGTTTAAATGAACTCCTGGAAGCCTCTTGAGAAATCGGCACCCATGTAACGTGAGCATCCAGGCCACTCCTGGGTGGCCCTGGAGTGGTTTCTATCTGCATAGGCCAAGAGGCCCACTCTCCGTTTTCTGACAGTGGCAGGATGGGTAACTGTGAGCTTTGGCGACCCCCGGGGAGAGTCTGGCAGAGCCAGAGGCTGCTGCCTGGCCAGAGCACCATGTTGGCCCTGACCTCTGCCCCCTCCCTGTCCTCAATTGGATGAGGCCACAAAGCACAACGTCTGCTGTTTACAACCAGAGTCCCCTTGGCTCATTCCCTCCAGGATATTTATTTTGCATTTTTAACGTCAGTTTCTCCCTTTACTTTTTAAAATAAGCACAGTGAGAGCTGTCCCTGGTGGTGGACCAGGCACAGCTGAATGGGGCACTGAAGTCCACACTGAATTTTGTTCATCTTTTTGATAGCAAATAATCTTGAGACTGAACCCCTGGGAGGGCTCAAGCATTTTATAATCCATGTGAGAAGCGTCGTCCCCATGAGCTGGCGAGTCCGGTGCCTGTGGCCTCTCCTGCTCTGTGTGTGGCCACCCTGCAGGCCGGCAGTTAGGAGTGACTCAGGCGGATCTGTGCATGCTCTTCCTGGGCCACACATGGCTCGTGGTTGCAATTTTTGTTCTCTTTTGATAGAGTCCTGTTTCCTATGTATGCAGAATTAAAAAAAGTTTGGTCACGTGCTTTGACTGTTTTCTGGGGATTGAGCGGGAAGAGTATGGATGCGGGGTTCCTGTGGGGAAGGAGTACAGGGCTCTGGGCTAGAAGACACTTAGTGGTCACTAAGCCTAAAAGAAAACCGTCTGCTAGGAGTTGGGAATCAGGCATTACACGCACAGCTGGTGCTGGAGTTGGTTAAGTGGGACATGCGTCTGTTTTCCCTAAGCAGGTGGCCTTTGTTTAAAAATCACACTCTGGAGCTAGGTGAGACAGTGGGCATTGATACTTCCAACTACTGGGGGGGCTGAGGCAGGAGAACTACTAAGGCCCAGGAGTTCAGAGCCAGACTGGACAACACAGCAAGACTCATCTCAGAAAGAAAAGAAAACCCAGCTCATACACAATCAGATGCAATTCCTCCTACCGACCCCACTGAAGGCTGTAGTTGCTACAGGTGAGTTGCTCCTTAGCTGAATCATTTGATTGTGGTCATGTTTGTGAAGAGGAATTTTATTCTGCCTCTGAAGTGCTTGTCCCCAAACCTGGCACCTCCCTTAAAGCCTTCAGTGGCCGAGCTGGGGTCTCCCTGTGTCACCTGGAGATTGCCCTCTCGGAATGGTGTTCTGGGAGCTTCTGGTACCAGGCAGCCCTGCCCTGCCTGGATTACAGGCCATAGAGTCCGAGGCAGAGGGCAACAAACCTCTCTCTGCCTGCACGGTGATGGCTGTCCCAAAAGGCAGGCAGAAGACCACGCTGGCTGCCCTGGGGCCTCGTCCCACACTTAGCAGGCACCTTCTCCAGCGGGTGCTTCATGCTTCGAGGCATTTACTTTTGCTTATGCATCATGCTGGTCTATTTCTGTCTTTAAAAGGAGATTTGAGGGGGCTGTGGATTTAGCTCAGTGGAGCTGCACCTGCCTGGCAGGCGAAAGGTCCTGATTTGACTACCTGGTACCAAAAAGAAAAACAGGAGATTTGAAATGACCCATTTCCTGATGAAACTAACTTGGGTGCAGCTGCAGCTCCAAGTAATGTATAGTGGTAAAATGGCCTGAAGACTAGAAAGTCACTAGGCATGGTGTCACATGCCTATAGTCCCCAGCTACTCCAGAGGCTGAGGCAGGAGGATCACTTGAGCCTAGGAGTTCAGAGCCAGTGAACAACCGAAAAACCACGACTTAGATTCTACAGTGATCCTTACCGTTACAAGCACTTAACCCATAAATGTGCCCTGGGGCCTCCATTTGATGCACGTTAGGGTGCTCTGGCCTTAGAATAAGGAGATGGTCCACAGCTGAGCTGAAAGCACAGTTTTACCCTCACACCGGGCTCCACTCTTGCTTTCTCCAGTCCAGGCTGATTCTGATCTCCCTGATAACCATCACGCACAGGCCTGAGTTGCGGTCAGTGCAGAGTTGTTAGGGCCAGTGGGCCTCAAGTGATGCAGGCCTGCTCCACCTTGGCTGGGGCTTTGCTGGGTGCTCCAAGCTGGGTGATCTTTGTTGAGTGCTGTGCTGGGTGCTCTAAGCTGGTGCCTGTGCTGGGCCTACCACTGCTCACAGTCCAGATTTGGCTGCCCATCCACCCCTGAGCTGGTGTCCAGCAGAGCCCAGGGGTGTCACCTGTCTCAGGGATCCCTAAAGTCCTGGAGCCCAGCAGGATGGGCCCAGTACTATCCTCAGACATCCCTGGGCCCCCTCCTGTGCCTCCCACTTCCTTAGCAGCCCACACTACACTTGGAGTTGTGGGGGAGCAGGAGGTCCTGGGGATCCATGATGCCCTTTCTTTGGATCCTTTTGCTTAAAGGTGTTTTGTTATTATTGTTTTGGGGTTTTTTGTTTGTTTGATTTTTGAGACAGGGTCTCGCTATGTAGTTCAAGCGGCCTTTGAACTCACTTATGTACCTTAGGCTGCCTTGAACTCGTGGTGATCCTCCTGCCTCAGCCTCCTGAGTGCTGGGATTACAGGTGTGCACCATTAATGATGTTTTACTCTTCAGCCTTTAGCTGCATATTCTGGAAAAACCTGACGGGTTCAGTTTGTTTCATACCAAGGGTGCAGCCCTCAGGTTACTTGCACAGGAATGGGTCACAAGGGCAGGCCGGTCAGAGTTCAACTCAGCCCTCCCGGTACCGACAGAGCGAGCAGGAAAGGCTTCCAGTGAACCAATTGTCTCGATTAACTCTGTGATCATGCTGGCCCTGTAATGATCCCCAATCTGAAGGTCACGAGCAAAGGCCAGGGAGGTGGAAGGGTGGGTGTGAGCTGCCCTAGCATCCTCAGCTGGGGATGGGGTGGCTGTGCCCCACTGTAGCTCAGCATTTCCTGGAGGAGCTGCTGGGACCCAAAGGGAGGAGACACAGGCCTGGGGGTATCAAGAAGGCCCCCAGGACCCAGAGCTCCAGCTCTGAGAGGTACCACATAGGTCATGTGCTTTGTTTCCCTTTGAAATTTATGATATTAATATATTTCTCTAATTTGTTTTTTTGCTCATGTTGCTGCTAATTTTCTTCTGATAATGTTCTGCTCAGTATGTGCCTCACTTTTTTATGTACATCGATGCTTATTTCCTCAGCATAAGATACTAGACCTAAATTGCTGGCTCAAAGCATATGTATGTCTTTTAGGGCTTCTGACATAAATTATCTTCAGGAAGAGTTTACAGATTTATTCTACCAGGCTCTGCCAACTCTGTGGGACTGGCAATTATATATGGAAGATCATTATAACTGTAATAACTCAGAATGAATTGTAATGAATAATAATGAATTTGGATGAATTATAATGATCATTATAATGATTTAGTCCCTAAATAATTGTCAATTTGAAGTGAGAAGAAGCCCCATTCTTTGTTTCTTTATTACATGGATCCCCCACTGTTGTGGGAATCATGTATGTGTGTGTGCTTGCTTATGCACACATGTGTGGTACTGGGGATTGAACCCAGAGCCTTCACACTGAGCTGCATCCTCAGCCTGTTTTTTATTTTTTATTTTGACACAAGGTCTTGCTGTCATTGAGTTGCCCATGCTGGGCTCAAAGTTGCAATCCTCCTGCCTCAGCCTCCCAGAATGTTGGGATTACAGCCACCAAGCCTGACTTGGGAAGTCTGTGAATGGCAAAACCAAGGTCAGGAAAACTAGGCCCTTACTGAAAGGAGAGGATTGAGGAGGAATACAAAGCATAGCATTACCTATATATTTGTGAAGTATGTACAAAGCACAGCAATGACGCTATGTAGCATCGACATGCACACCTGAAATGCAGGCTCGGGGTGCAGCCGCTCCCCAGACCACTCCAGGCAACTCCACTCCTGACTCACTCGGTTCAGGCAAGGAACGTCGGGAGCTGCCCCACTCCCAAGGGGCAGCAGGAGCAGCACAGTGGTCACGGCCGCTGTCCCTCCAGGACATGCAGACCCAGCTGTGCCCAGGGGCCTCAGCCAGAGTCCAGCAGCACCAGAGCCCTCACCTCTGGGAGCTGCGAGTCGAAGCGACTCTGCCACCATCAGATCCACCATTCTGACTGAGGGGTCCTCACCACGGAACAGGAACAGCTCTGCCCGGTGTGGTTTGTCCACCCCACGCCTGCCCATTTCTCCCTGTGTGTTCTGCACCTCACACACATTTCCGGGCCTGCCTGCTAACGGTGGTGGGGGTGTCCTGTGCCAGGGTTGGCTCCCGAAACACACGGCGCTCTACTCTGGGGCCTCCGGGAAGATTTCCCTTTCTTTCGGTGTGGCGTCTGGGGCTTCCACAGCTATCCTGTGACCAAGCAGAAAAGGCCAAGATAATCCCAGTGACACTGGCTTCACCCCAGTGAACTTCCAAACCAGTGAGCTAATTCTAGGTTTTCTATTACCTAAAACCATTCTTATTAATGAAATGTTCTATTAGCTTTCCCATGCAATAGTTTTGAGAATTATGTGTAGTTTAAGTACAGTGCCTGGTAGTATTAAACACTCAATACAAAGGTATTGCCTGCTCGGTCAGCACCCACGGGGCCTGGGTACTCAGGGTTCCTCAGCTCTGAGGCAGAGACTGGCTGGGTAAGCTGCAGACTGACTGGTGGTTGTGTCCTCTGCTCCCAAGCAGCTCTTCAAGAACTTGGGCAAGCCGTGCCCTTCTGCTGACTTTGATTTCTTTGGCTCTTTATAAAATAACACTAAAGCTCTTTTCAGCTCTAAAATTCTTTGATTCTATTTCTTCTAGAAATATTCTTCCTCCACAGGATGTAGGAACCAGGCTGAGAGGACCAGAGAGCTGTGTTCAGAGTGGGAAGAGTGGGGCAGGTTCACAAAGGGCCCCGGAGCGCCCTGACCTCCCCACCAGCCTCCTCGTGTGATGCCTCACCAGAGCTGCTGACAGTGACCTGAAGCACTCCCTGCACCGAGGGGATGGTCCCTGTGTCGTTCTGTGTCCAGCCCAGTAGCACTGGTGCCACAGGACCACAGGCACTGAAATGAGGACAGTGAGACCAAGGAACTCAATTTTTAAATGTCATTTAATCTTTCCTACATCAAGTAGCCATCTGTGGCCAGTGGCTTCCATGTTGGACAACATAATTTTAGAATCCAGATCTGACTTCCAGTTTACAGGAAGTGGGAGAAAACAGAACAATCTAAAGTACCCCATAGGGAAAGAGACAGATGCACAAGGGAGAGAGTTCTGTAACACAATGGTCCGGAGTCCTGAGAAAGTCAAGGTCATTAGAACAACAACAACAAACAGCTTGAGGGCTTTTCCTATTTTAGAACAAATGAAAGAAAGGTATGAACTAGGAAGCTAGCTGCCATGGTGGACACACCTATAATTCCAGCACTCTGGGAGGCTGGAGGATCCCAAGTTTGAGCCCAGCCTGGGCAACTTAGCAATTTGGTGAGACCCTGTCTCAAAATCAAAAATAAAAAGTGCTGGGATGTAGCACAATTCAAAGGCTCTAGATGTAATTCCAAGCACTCAAAACAAAACATGAACATAGATAAGATCCTGATTGGAAGAACAATGCAGACTTAAAAGACATTCTTGGGTCAATTGAGAAGCAGTGGTTTGGATGCAGCATAAGATCATGAATCGCCGTTTGATTTTTAGGTATTTTACTGGTATCGTGTCTGCATCATAGATCATTATTTTTGAAGATGTATATGAATTGTTTAGGAGTAAGGTTATAACTCTTTCAGTTTCCTTTCAGATGCAGCAGGTGTGTAGTTGTGTGTGTGTGTAGGGAGAGATGGAGTGCACAAGAGAGCTAAAGTGGATGCAGCAAATGTTTGTTCTTGTTTTTCTCTTTTTGTCCTATTCTGTTCTGTCTTACATGATTCATCTTCCAAGAAAGAAAGGAGAAAATGTGCCTAACAAGCTCAATGGCTTACAAGGACATTTTCAGGCAGAATGTTAAAGCTGATGTCTGGCTTCTTGTTTTTTATAGTAAATTGTATGTGAAGAGAGCAACTAAAGAGAGAACTGTTACATACAAGGAGTCAGGAGTTGCTGTCTTAAAGAAATTCTCAGACCCTCTGATGAAAACTAATCAAGAAATGGCTTCCAGGCAGCGGAGAGCCAGGGGGCTGTCAGGAAAGTGTGGGAAGTCAAGGTACTGCTGAATCAGGGAGTCTCCAGGGGGTTGTTTCCAGGCTCTTGGCATCAAACAGAACTGAGCAGGACACTCTGAAGGAGTCATGAGAGGAAGACTTAATAAGGTGAAAGCACACGCCATGGGAGGCTGCTGGAAGAGCTCTTGCCCTGGGGTCAGCACCAGTCTCCGAGTCCTGGGGTCTGGATGGACTGGAGCTGGGACTTCGGGTCTCGGCCCGACAGGTTACCTGAGTCAGCCCACTTGTCCGAGGGGAGGCTTCACCCCCACGAGGTTCTCAGAGGGTGTTCAGGGCCCTTGGTGGGAGGGAGGTCAAACCCACAATGCTAATGAGGCTGGTGCCTGGGGGCCATGTGGGGCAAGGTGAGATCAGCCATTGGTTTTCTGATGTTCTGACACAGTCATCCTTGCTCTGTCTGGTTTCTCTCGATTCTTACCCCATGGCCTATGCTGTTTACTTGTCCTTGCTTTACTACTTGCTTCAAAGGGTGTAAATGTAAAATGCCTTCTTCAGTTTTGCTAAGAGAATCCAGGGGCCCTGCCTCAGACAACTATTGGGATAAACAAAAGAGCCTCCGAGGAGCTGGGGGTGGAGGCTGGGTAAGGGATTCATGTAGGGGATTGAACAGCAGGTGAGTGAGTCAGGTATCCAGGCACCAGGATGGTCTCAGTGGCCCCTGCTTTATTTCTTTTTTTTCACTACTGGGGATTGAACCTGGGGCTTTACATTGAACTGTCTCCAGCCTTTTTATAATCTTTTGAGACAGGGTCTTGCTAATTTGCTAAGTGGTCCAGGGTGGGCTCTAATTTGCAATCCTCCTGCCTCAGCCTCCCAGAGCTCTGGGGTTATAGACCTACACCACCGTTCCCAGCTATGTCTCCTGATATTTGTCCTCTTGTGAAGTCTCTTCCAGGGTGAATGTGCACTGTAGAGGAAGTAGTGTAGAGCTTCTGATATTTGGCCATAAGAAACTGCATTCTCTGCCTTGGGCTATCTTACACCCCTGCTCTGGGGAATCCAGTGCCCTATCTTTATTCATATAAAGAATGCAAGGGGCAGGATGGTGCCCCCTGCCCAGATGCAGGCCTTTGCTGGCCTCTCAGAATGCGGCCTTATTTGGAAATGGAGTCGGGCAGATGTAACTAAGATGAGGTCCTAAGGGGTTAGGCTGGGTCCATGCTCTGTATGGCTGGTGCCCTCAGAAAGAGAAAGAGGCAGACAGGAAAATGCCTGTGGTACAGAGCAGGAGTGAGCAGCGTGTCTGCCAGGCCAGGACCTGCGGGATCACTGGCAACAGTGAGAAAGGCATGGAGCTGGCCTCGGAGCATTCAGAGGCCCCGCACAGGCCTTGTTTCTAGCCCAATACGGGAGACCAGATAATCAATACTGTGGTCTCCTGCAGCCCTCAGAATGGGAGAACAGTTTGTCATCAAGCTGTCTCATCTGTGATGCCTTATAGCAGCCCTGGGAGATGGATGCAGGAGGGAGGAGACCAGACTGCCAGCCCAGTGGGTGAGGCGTCTGGGAAATGTCCTCCACCTCCAGGGACAGCACAGCCACGAAAGCCAGAGCTGCCCTGTGAGCTGCAGTCACGTTTCTGTCTGCTGCTGTCTTAACCCATCCGCTGCAGGTACTGCAGGTATTGGGAAGGACACACCTTGGGAGGGTGACTTCCTGCTCTGCAGTCAGCCTACCGTATCCAGGGCACTGACAGTGGCCTGGAGATGGGTCCTTCTCAGCACCTGAAGCCAGAGATGGCTGGGGCAAGGTGGCCAGCCACAGGAAAGCAGTGTGGCCTTGAAGGAGGCTGGCAGATAGCTGGCTCCACAATCCAGTGCCTCCGCCTCCTGGCCTCCCCTGCTCTGTCCTCCACACAGCCACAGGTTGTCAGCCTCTCCCCACCCTCCTGCCTGACCCCAGTTCTGCTGTCAGAGTGCTGATTTCAGTCTTTTCTAGGACACTGATTTTTTAAAAAATATTTTTGTCTTTTTACAAAATCATTTTATACCTTTTAGATATAAGGACCGCATTCATCATAGGGAATTTGTACCTCTACACAATGTATCTTGATTCTTCTTTTTTCCCATTTCCTCCCTTCAACCACTCTTCCCCGTTTTGTTTACAGAAGCTTTGTTTCCTTTTTCTCTTTCTCTTTTCCTTTCCTTTATGTCCCCCTCCCCTCTCCCTAGTTCTTCTTCCTATGTGAACATTTTCTTCCTATTTCACATTATCTATCATACATTTTGGTCCTTATTTACACTTTGGTTTCTCACACCAGAGAAACAATGCAATATTTACACATGTGCCTGGTTTATTTCACTTAAGAGTATGGTCTCAAGGTTCATCCATTTACCTAGAAATGTCTCAAGTTTATTCTTTATGGCTGAGTAGCCTCCATTATATATATTTTTAAAAACTACATCTTCTTTATGCAGTCATTTGTTGATGGGCATTTGGGCTGTTTCCAAGATTTACCTATTATAAACTGTGCCGCTATAAACGTGGGTGTTCATATATCGCTGTGGAATGATGCTTTTAGTTCTTTTGGGAAGATACCCAGCAGGGGAATAGCGGGGTCAAATGGTACCTGTAGCTTTAGTTCTTTGAGGAATCTCCACACTGATTTCCACAGTGCTTGCACCAGTCTGCACTCCCACCAAGAGTGGACCAGGGATCCTCTTTCCCCACAGCCCTGCCAGGATTTGTTACTGATTTTCTGATAATAACCATTCTTTCTGGAGTGAAGTAGAATCTGTGTTGTTTTAATTTGCATCTCTTGAATGAATTTGAACATTTTTTCATATATATTCTCATATATATATATATTTATTTGTTGTACTTCATCTGGGAAGTGTCTGCTCATTTCAGATGCCCATTTTTGGACAGGGTCTTTAAATTTGGGAGGTCTGATTTTTTTGAGTTCTTTATATATTTACACTAGTATATATTAGACCTTTACATATTAGTATATATTAGATCTTTATATACTAGAGGAGATTTCAAAGACTACAAAAGAATAGAGATTAGGATAATGTTTGTTTTTGTTTGGCAAAATTAGGTATTGAACCCAGGGTCTTTACACTGAGCTATATCTCAAGCCCATTTTTATTTTTCACTGTGACACAGGGTCCTGCTAAGTCTCAGCATGGGCCCAGTGGGCTGCATCCTCTGGCCTGTCTCCCAGAGTGCTCACCACGCCAGCTTGCTAACGGATCCTCATGTGCTTTTCACCTGCATCCACCACAATGTGCTCACAGCCGTTCTTGTCTCACCTGGGCTTCACATAGGCCCTTCCTCAGATCCCGAGACCTAAGTCTGACACTTCCTCCGAAAACACTGTGGCATGTTGTATATCACATCAGTTTTGATCAACAGTTGTTCTTTAAGAGCTCCAGTGACATCTACATTTTTCTTGATCATCTCACAGCTTTTAGAAAAGGATTGTCTGCATCAGTGTGGTTCACACATAGAAGAGATTTTTGTATGTCTTGGAAACTGTACGTTTCTCCTTTCTTTTTTATCCCTTTGCTTTTTTTGTCTTCTAAAATGAAACTGAGTTAGGCTGACGCAGTCTGGAATTTGCCAGTTGCATCCATCTTCATGGTATTAGTCAATGTGTTGCTCTGCTTTGTGCCTGTATTTCTTGTAATTTAGTAGCTAAAGAAGCTTCAGCGACCAGGCACACCAGCACACACTTGTAATCCTGGCACTTTGGGAGAGTGAGGCAGGAGGATCACAAGTTTGGGTAATTTAGCAGGACATTATCTCAAAATAAAATAGAAAAACAAAAAAGGGTGGAGCTATAACTTGGTCCAAAGGCCCTGGGTTCATTCCCCAGCACCACAAAATCAAACAAACTGCATTGTATCCAGATTCTTTTCTGTTTTCTGTTCTCCTTCATCAATGATGTGTTTCCATCAGAGGAAATATTGTCTTCTTGCTCCAGAGAAGCACGGTGGTCATCACCTGGGCTCTTTAATTAGGGGCCAAGCAGCATCATTCACTCTCTATTGTCTTTCTCATATGTCATTCCTTCTGAGGATCATGCTTGTTTGAACAAGATGTAAACTGATATAAAGTGCCTGTGCATGATTGAAAGCTTTGAGTGAATTTCCCCAGTGCTGCTTCACTAAGCTCCAGATGTTTCCTCCATCTACTGGCTCATCTCCTCCCACCTCTCTCATAAGAATGGAGGTTGCCTTCATCTTTACCCTTGACATTAGAATGCCTGGCTGCTACTCTTAAACTCAAGTCCCATTGAAATCTCTGCCCCAAAAGGGGCAGCAAGAGTGGGGTCATGGGATACAAAGGTGCTTATCAAGTGCTTTGCAGGTGCCTGCCCAGGCAATGGTTGATACTGCTATTACACATTAAAAAGAAATGCACTTAAGCAGTTAAACCACTAACTGTATGAAAGCCTGGAATAAGAACATGAAGAATCCCTGTTGCTACAGCCCTTGAATGGGCCCTGGGAACATTACCAATGACTCAAAATGTGCTAATTTTTAATTAAATATCACAGCTCTCCCAAATAGCCAACCGTGTGTGTGTGTGTGTGTGTGTGTGTGTGTGTGTGTGTGTGCTGCAGCCGTGGCATCTGCAGGGGAAGAGCTTCCCTGAGGAAGGGACTGTCATCCTCATGAGTGCTCTGTACCCCAGGTGGGGAGCAGCCAGCCACGGAAGTGGCCGGCTCCATTACAGACTGTTTTAGCCTAGAAAATCAGCTGATGTCTGTTCATCCCTAATAGAACAGGAAGAGGGACATTTATTTGTTTGTTTGTTTGTTTATTTATTTATTTAGTACTGTGGATCCAACTCAAGACCTTGCACTTGCGAGGCAGGCGCAGCGCCCGCCACTGAGCTAAATCTCCGGCCCCGAAGGACGTTTATTGAACACTGCTCTGTGTCAGGTGTGTGGAGCAGAGTATTTTATTTAGCTCTCCTAAGAGCCTTTAAGGGAGCACAGAAAGGGGCCAGGTCCAGACTGGAACTGAGTCTGACATCAGAGACATTCCTTGTCACAGGCTCATGGGTGGATATTGGCTGGGACACCACCTCACCTGTCCCTTCTTCTCCCAGAGGCATCTAATACAGAGCTTCTCCCTGGGGTGGGATAAGGGATTCCAGGGCTCCTGCAGGGTATCCCCCAGGCCAAGCAGTTCCCAAGCTGGGGAGGTAACTGTGGAGGAGCGGGCCATCCTAAATGCTTCCCACAGCTCACTGCAGGCAAAACAATTCCCATTCCTTTCTTTTTTCTCTCTCCAGCCACCTCCTTCCAGCCTCTCTGACCTGAAGACCAGGTCTGCAAAGAAGGCCAGAGAAGCCCAGAGCCACTGCAGAGCACCAGGGGAAAAACAATGGGGAAACACAGAAGGTTCGTAATTTGTGCATTGTCATGGCTGTGTCTCAATGTCCCCCCCAAAGCCCCATGCAGGCACAGGTGAGGCTTTTTCAGAGGTGGCTGGATCTAGAGTGTGTAACGCTGGGATTGACTCATGGTGCTAGGCTCAGGGGCACTAGGATTAAGGGTGTGAGTGCTGCCTGCCCTAAGTAGCCTGGGTAAGACATAAGGGACAGAAAGAGCGGTGGTCACCCTTGTTGCTTTGCTACCTTCTGCCCATCATGAACTGTTTCTCCTCTGTGACACCCCTATCTTGGAGCCAATTATGGGCTGAAACCTCTACAAACTTGTGAGCCAAATAAACCTTTGCCCCTTTAACTTTGGGTGTCAGGTATTTTGTCTCAGCAATGAGAGAAAATGAACTAATACATGCATTTTTCCATTTGACAAAAATGGATAGGCTTTCTATATATAACAAAAATCACAGAATTATGCTAGCAAAATAATTCAAAGAGAGAGAATTAAAAAAACACAGAACCATTTGGGAGCTTGGTACAGCCAATAACAGCTGGGCTGTGCTGGGCCCCAGAGGATTCAGCCTGGGACACTGACCCTGGTGATAAGGAGCACAGGGCACTCTGATGACTGTGGAGATGGGAAGGAGTGGGGAGTGGGGCTTAAAATAATCAAGGCGTGCAATATGTATATGTATCAGTTTCCCAAGGTGAGTGTACTCATACACTGCAAGCATGTACTAACAAAAACAAAAAGACAAAGGATAAAAGATTCCACTTAACATGAGATGTTGCTGATGCCTGTTCATATGCAGAACGGCACAGGAAGAGTTCCAGAGAAATTACTGAGCTGGAACTCATCATGAAAGGCTGGGCTGGTGTCCCACACCTGTGATCCCAGAACTCTAGGAGGCTGAGGCAGGACGATCAAAAGTCCGAGTCCAGCTTAGTAAGACCCTGTCTCAATAAAAAGTAAAGAGCTGGAGGTGGCTCCATCCAAAGGCCCTGGATTTAACCCTCAGTGGTGCAAAAAGAAGAAAAAGAACAACAAAAAACCCTCATGGACTTAAAAATATTTGGCCAACCCTGGCTCCTCAACCTCAGCCAAGAGCTGAGGACAGTAAGCCTGTGTGTGGGGCCTCAGGAGCGCTTGTGGGCACTGTGCAGCTGCTTCCTGCTGTGCCCCAGGGAGTGAGTGACTTCTCACAGACACACGGGTGCACGGGAAGTGAGGGAAGCTAGGAAGCAGGGGAGGACAGAGCAGCAAAGTGAGCCCCATGTGCAAAGCACGGTGACTGGGAGCCTGGTGGTGCTGGTTCCCAGTGCCCAGTGCAGGCAGTGAGGGGTGAAGGGAGTCACTGTTCCAGGTGTCTCTCGACCCATGCAGAACTGCAGCAGCACCATTTTCCTGAAAAGTGGCACAGTCAGTGTCTCTGAACCAAGAGGGAGGTGTGACTGCCACTCTGGGGCTGGGTGTGGCTCAGGGTGGGGCACTTGGTTGGCATGAACCGGGCCTGGGCTCCCCTCAGCCTCCTCCCAAATGCCATCCCAAAGCAGGGGTGGCCTCCCACACCCTCCTCTGTCCCCTCTTGCCATCTTGAAGGCAGGGGCAGAGGGGTCCTGCAAGCTGGTCCTGCTGGCTCCCAGCTAAAAGGTCCAGCCAGGCCATGCTCTGTGGACACGAATCACCCGTGCCCAGCACCTCTGACCCCTGTCCCCACTCTCATCTCCTGGAAGCCTCTGCAGCTTGGGACTGTGCCCTCTAATGTGAAAGATGACTCACGTGGATGAGAACAAATACCAAATATTTGCGAATGGAAACAAGAGCCCCAGCAGGAAAAGGCAGTTCAGATGCACTAACAGCCACCAGGAAACAACAAGCCACAGACTTGCTCAGTGATGTGCAGGACCACGTGGGCCCTGGTACTGTCACCTCCCAGGGACCTACCCGAGGGATCCCAGGAGACCTGAGGTGTTCTGCAGTGGGTCCTGGGATCTGCAGTGACCCTTCACCCTGGAACACCTTGGAAACAGATTCTGAGCCTGACCCAACCTCCTGCCTGGGACACTTGCCAGGCATGGCGCTGCCCTAGGTCCTCAGGGACCTCTGAGCAGATGATGCAGGAGTCCTTGCTGGTTCTCCCAGAATCCTGGGCAGTGATGCACACTGCTCCTCCTCACCCACACCTCCTCCTCCTCCATCCTCACCCAGCAGATGCTGCTGAGAAAACTGAAGCAACGAGAAGAGACTGCCACAGTTCCTACACCACTGCCGCCCACAGGCATCTGTGAACCAAGTCTGATCAGTGTCCATGCCACGAGCTCTGGTTGGGCCTCCACCCTCTTCTGCTCAAGATTGGTTTAGCAGCCCCCAAGTCCTACATTGTCTCTTTCATTTCTGCCCATGTATCGATCACCCCATCAATTTACAGACATGCTGTGATTTTTCTGAACTTACGATGTTTTCTTGACTCTCTTGCCAGCAGTCCCAGGCTGCTTTTTCCTCTGCTGTGCAGTGAAACTCCTTTTGTGTGTTGTCTGCCCTGCTGACCACTGACTGATGGCTCCATGTGGCTCAACCTCATGGTCAGGTCCCACCTGAAGCAGTGTAACTCTCCTCTCACACACGCACCAGGGCCTCTCTAGTCCCTGTCCATTCTGCTTGGCCTAAGCCTTTGGCTCTGGCTTCCTCTCTGCTCTCTTTCTGCTCATATGCTCAGCAATCTCATGTCACAGTGACTTCATAAGGTGGATGTACAGACAGTGCCAAAGTGCCAAGCCCATCGCAGACTTCTCGTAAACTCGGCACTAGTCCACTCTCACAGTCTCTGAACTCACCATGCAGAGCATCACCCACCATCTTCCTGCCTAGCCTTGCCCACCCACAGCCTTCCGCACCTTGGCTCTAGTCAAAATCCCTTACTGGAAAAAGAAAAAGGAGGAACATCCAACAGAAGAACTGAAAGAAAAACCTGAATCCTCTGAGAAGGTAAATAAAAAAGACAATAGGGAATAAAATAGAAGAGGCTTAATAGCTAAATAATAGGTGTTCAAGAAAAAGAGACAAGGACATCAGAGGAGGAAAGAAATAAATAATTCAAGAAAAAGTTTTAGAACTGAAAGAATTTACAGAAAGACAGTTACAGCCCTGCCAAGAACCAGGAGTGCCCGTTATCATGACAGATAGAAACACAATCCTGCAATGTGTGTGTTAGCCAGCTTTTTCACTGCGCTCACGAATAACTGAGCAAAGCAACCCCAAGGTGAAAGGTTTGTTTTGGTCATGGTTTCTGTCCATGGTTGACAGGTTCCATTGGTGAATTAGAACCTCACGGCAGAACAGTGTGGTGAGGAAAGCTGCTCGCCTCATGCAGCGAGGAGAGAGAGGACATGCTGACTGGCATCTCCTTCCACTCCTGTTCCATCCAGGCCACAGCACCCACATTTAGGGTGGGCCTGCACCCTGGCTCACATGCTGTCCTCTGGAAACCCCTCACAGACACACTCAGAGGTGTGCTCCACCACTTTCCTAGGCATATGTCAATCCAAGCATGATTAACCATCACAACTTACAGAGTGAATCTATAAAACACAAGATCACATACAAATAAATAGGCACAAAGCCTGCAAAAACTCATACTCCTATTAGAAAAGGGTTTCTAATCAAGGATTCTAAACAGTCAAGCTACGACAGGTGTTGGAGCCGAGTAAAGACATCTTTCAGGCATACGAGACTGCAAGTCTTCTCCCTCTGGCGCAGTGAGGAGCTGAGTGGCCCTGGTCCTGCTCCAGGCAGCCTCTGGAGGGGCTTGGTGGGGTCCCGGGCGGAGAGGCACTGCCTGTTCTTTGTCAGATGATGAAGGTTGCTCCCCTCTTACCTTGGGGATCACACCTAGTTCCAGAGATGACCCTAAAGTGGTAACTTCTCTACAACCCTTGCTAGGAACCGGGCAACCCAAGACTCTCGGGACTGTGATTGTGCTACTGGCCGTGGTTTATTCTCCTGTGGGCACTGTCTGATCTGACCGTGAGAGAAACAAGTCTGTCTTGTGCAGGGGGTGGGATGGGGTGGGAGGTGTCACCAGACCAGGAGGAACTAAACAATGCAAAGGCCAGAGGGGCTGAGACCTCTGCCTCTCTCAAGTCCTAGATTTTGAACAGGCCTGAATCACCACGGTGTGGTGGGATGTGGGCTGGGCAGACCTGGGTTTTATTCCAGCCCCTTGGCAAGGAGCCTGTTTGCCCACATGAAAGCAATGCACCCACATCTCCATCATCAGGACAAAGCACTTCCCTCGCACCCAAATGTGGGAGATCCTGTCACTTCAGAAAGGAACCCAGGCTCAGGAAATCACTGAGGCTCTCACAGAAAGTGGCTGAGCAGAGGTGAACACTGGGCTCTGGAGCCTCCACGTCTGCACCACGTGCCTGCGCTCACCAGCACTTCAGTGGGCCCCACAGGGCCACGAAGGAGCTCACAGCCTTGTCCTCAGCGGGACAGGCAGTGAACAGCGCACAGCCTCACAGAGGCCCGGACCTCACTTCCCACGAATCCGAAGTAGAGGAGCCAATCAGCACCAGACAATGAGCCCACTTGGAATTCACTGCTGCTCTCCTGAGAATGACCTGTGAGAAGCTGGGCACGTGCAGCTAGTGCCTTCCACTGGGTGTGAGTCTTCCTCTACACCAGGGCACCTCCTGATTCCTGTTCCCCGCCGTGTTGTCCCCTGCTCCCTGCTCTGAAGCCCAGCTTGCTGATGCATATTCTTTACCCCATGGCCTGACACATCCTTTTTGAGTGATAAACCACTTTGAAGCTCTGATAAAAAACAGACCTGTCTCCAGATAAATGTTCATATGCACATAAACTTCTGTGCAGAGTTCAGCGGGCTCTTCACTTCCTGAGGAGCATTCACGGCCCCATCCCGACCACATGCCCGGCTTCTCGCTAGACTCTGAAGCTCAAGAAAGGCAGATCCTTAGGAGCTACAGCCAAGGAGCGAGGAGGAATAGTGAGTTTGTAAAAATGTTCTAGGGAGCCAACTTTAAACTTAGGTTGCAGAGCTTTTGAATTTAGCAAAGGCAGCAACACAAATGACCTGAGCTGACAGGGACCGAGGAAGGGCCTTATGAGGACATGCCCATCCACTTTCCCACTGTGTGCCCTGGGCATGGCCCAGGGCCGCTTGGTGGCGGCTACTTCATCATCCAGGCTGCAAAAGGTCTCACTGGAATTGAAGAGGAGGGCATGGACAGAGACCTTCAGCTGGGACATCATAGAGCGAAAGATGGCCACATTTTTGCACAAAGAAACAAATCTTCAGAACAGGGACCAGCGCACCTCACCCAGGCCACTGCCCACACAGAAACAAGAGCGAATGAAAATTCCACAGCTATCACCACAAAACTGCTTTTACTAACAAAACCAAAGAACCCTAAACAATTTTTGTGGACATCAACTTCTTTCCTTCAGATTTTAAAATGGTATTGTGGGTGTACATATTTTTAAATTTTACATTCTGGAAAACACAGTTATGGACACAAACAAGTCCAATAAATGGACGTGAGATGCTGTGAAATCTGATTCTGAACACTTACAACCGTTAGCTGGATGTCCATGGACCCCCCTCCCTCTGCGGTATGTGCCATTTCCCCCCCGCCTGTAGGAACTGGGAGCTGGGCCTTCATACAGCAGCCCATGTAACAGAAATGAGAAAAGGGGTCCATGCAGTCACAGAACTGCAAGCTGTCAGTAACCAGAGGATAAGGAGCAAGGTGTTGACCCAGCAGGCTTTCCAACCTTGACAATAAATCTGCTCCATTTGTGCCACGGGTATTTTCTCTCTCCTCAGCATGCTGGTCAGAAAGTTGAGCAGGTCATTTTCACACATGCACAGGAGCAAGCGCACTGGGCTGGAATCAGGGCACCCCTGCAGTCTCCCTTTGCAGGGTAGGGCTATACTGAGAGCCCAGGGCTTTGGTGAGTCCCACTTTCTGCTCCCACAGAAAGGAGGCAGCTGGGCCTCCTTAGCAAGCTCAGTGTGTGTTGTTATTCCATGACATGGGCGGGAGGGTGGGAACTGTGCTGTTGGATGAGACTGGGTATCATGTGAGGTCCTCGGCTAGAATGGGGTGCTGGACCCCCCTGAAAAGCCATCAGTGGGCAGGAAGTCACTTAAAGCTTAATCATGAGGGTTAAGCCACCACGCTAATGTGGAAGAAACTGTGACTTGGAAGCAGGGTTGTCTGCAATGAGGAGGCTCAAGGGCATCCCTTAGAAACTGAAGGTCACATGTCAGGTTCAGCAATGCCTGGAAAACTGCACATGCATAAAAGGCGACTGGTCTTCTAAACAGATATTCTTCCTTTCTCTTTACAAAAGGACTGGAAACCAGGCCTGATGGACCCTTAAACACCCCTGTGCACAAGGACCAAGTCCTGTCTTCTGTGACGCATACCTTACCTTACACAAGGAGAAGTTCTTAGAAAGCCTAGGCCACTTTTGTACCCTGATAACAAAAACCGCTCTAAAAATGGAATTCTATAGGACAGAATTACTAAGGGGGTGCTAATCCAAATCAATATCCCTTTAAGAAAATGTCACTCAGATGATACTGTAATTTTCTTGGTTAGAACATGAATGTTGCTCCTCATATGTACAAATCCAGACTAGTACTTTTGATTTTATTCCCCCAAAGTACATGAAAAATAAGGAATGTATTCATTCCAAATTTATACTTAGGACAATTCTCAACTAGATCTATGTTCTTACAACTAAGCTTATTTCAAACTTTTAGTGATCTACCATCCATTTGCAATTTAACCACTGTTCTTATAATAACATAATAACAACTTATAATATGGTAAAATACGGTATAATATGGTAGAACTGAGATGGGATCTATTGTAATAACACATACCTGGGTGAGTTCTAGAATTACTAGCATTTAGTCACTGCTATTCACAATGTGGTCAGTAAAGGTTACTCATGGCACTGGCACTGTGAAGCTCAGGGCTGCCTTGGACCTCAAGGAGCCCCATGAACTTCATGTAAGGTTGGTAAAACAAGAGGAGCCTTGATGGAGTCCCAGCGACCCCCTCGAACTTCTGGAAATCCCAAGGCCAGCCCAAAACAGGAAGGGGGTGGCCTTAACCATGCTCTCCCCAAATGTTCCAGCAGATGCTCTCTTCTCCAGTGTTCCTTCTCAGTGTTGGGAGTGGTCTTTTCCTCATGTTCTTCAGAAAGGTAGCCATGGAAAACACCAAGACCTTCTCACTAGGATGCTGCCCTTGATGACCTTCCTAATATACAGGAGATGCCTCCCAACAGTCCCTGCTGTCCACAGAGATGATACCCTTATGCATATACACAGAAGTGCAGCCGCCAACGGAACCTGTGCACGCCCTGCTCTGTGCACGTGTGAAGAGAACAACTCATGCCTAAAGACAACACCAGGGAACATGCAAACACCAAGGAACCGGATGTGAAGAATTTGTATTTCATACACAGAGGGCAACACTGTCACAAATGCTGACGGGTGGCTTCTGTCACTCATGCTCTGACTTGAGGTCTCTCCAACAGCAGGGCCTGGAAAGGCGCTGCTCTTCTCCTTCCAGGGTTCACGCTTGTGTGTCAGGCACTGGGCAGTCTGGAGGCTTTTGGTCCAATGGGTATCTTAGTTGTCTTTTTGCACCTTTTTAATCCCTCTGGGAAGAGCTCAGTTCAAACGCTGGAAACCGTGATGTCTCTGGCATGAGGACGTCGGAGAGGAAGTGAATGGCGCCGGCCATGCCTGCAAAGCAAGAATGGGGGCTTCAGGAATGGCTCTCAGGCGGTGTCTGAAGCGGGGACTTTCTGTCACCTTAGCACACCACATTTTCATGCCGCAGAGAATGCAAAGTTTTATTCTAAGAAATATTTTTCCTTATAACTTTTTTTAATATTAAACAGACAACATTCCCCCAAAGATCTGACCAGTGTTCTACTTCCACTATGTGACTAAACACACTACCAACACCAGAAATAGCACAGGATCTATTGCCACAGTTGACTCAGATATCATCATAATAAAAAATACTACCAATAGCTTTACTCATGTAAGTCTGACATCACTGATGAAATGGGCCAGACTGTCAAAAACTGCAAAATACTACAACTCATTGAATATGAAACAGATAAAACCTGAACAGCCCTGTAACTGTTCAAAAAGCGGAAATTGTTTCTAAAGCTCTGGAAAAAGACCCCTCCAATCCCAGAAGATTGTACTAGAGAATTTTACCAAACATTTAAATTATATTCATACTAGTTCTTTCACCAAAATACACACTCTCTTCCAGAAAACAGAAAATAAGAGGAAGCCACTAAGTCAGTGTTATCTGGCTATCAAAACCAGATAAATATGGTGTAAAATCACAAAACTAGAGACAACAGTCTCATGAGTGCATGTGAAAAATCTTTAATAAAATGCTGGTAAATGTTGGGTTATGCAGTATGTAAAAAGAACCGCACACTATGATTACAGAGATAGAAACTGGCTTGATATTTGAAAGAGAATCAATGTAATGTACCATATCAGCAGCCTAAAGGGGGAAAGCACATGGTCTTATCCACTGACATAGAAAGGGCACTGGCAGAGCCCAGGACCCACTACTTGGTTAAGAGTGCATTTGTCACTTCTGAAGGTTCGATGGGTAGGTGAGACATGTGGCTCTAAAGTGATTAAAACTATCAGCTCATCCCACACCGGTGGGTCTCTGCCTTGGATCCCTGTGGCTGATAATGCAAACCAGTACATACACAAGCACACACCGGGCTTTCTGTGGGACTGGATTACTTTCCTGAATTACAGTCTGTCTCTTCCGCCTGCAGCAGACTGCCAGTCATTGTTGTTTTATGGGTGATTTGTCACTATCTTCCACTTCAGAACTTTCTTCAACATTAGCTCTTGTTACGGTTTTATGATTACTAATATACCTAATTACTAATACTCATAATTAATAATATTAACTTCCTTAAATAATTTAATGATTTGTTTTAAACAACTAGCCAGATTGCTGTGAGCCATCGACATTAGACAGACCCTGTTACAGGCAAAACACAGAGGGGCAAGCTGGCCTCCATCCCTGACCCGCAGGCCTTCCCACTGTCTGCAGCCCTTCACAGCGGGTCTTAGGAACCAGAGGAACTGACAGGATGGAGAGTGGGGTGGTAAAGACAGATGTGCAGGATCGTTTTCAGCACTAATCTGACCTGTTCATGGCCACTGTGGTTTTAAAGTTATTGCTCAAGCAAGACCAAAGGGACAGCAGGGAGGCCCAGGGCCGGGAGGGCCTATCCCACTCACCCAAAAGCTGAATGCCTACCTTCAAAGAGGGAATAGGGCCTGTCAGGGATGCGGCACCCATGCGCTCCATAGTCCAGACACCACTCTGCAAACTGACAGGAAAGAGAGTCCTTGTGAGAACAGCACTGCTGCTTGATGAGCCTGCAGGGAGCTCACAGGAGTCAAAGCCAGAGGCCCCAGGGCAGCAGAGTCTGGAACAGGGCTTGGGCTGGGCAGCACAGCCCCTCTGCCCTGAGGCTGAGACCCATGAGGTGCAGGCTGCTCCTTCCTTCGAAGTTGCAGGGAAGCCTGAGGTAGAAACCCACATCCAGACACACCCCATCCTCCAGGACTTGCCTCCTGCCCTTCCATCTGGATGAAGTGAGGTGGAAGCTGCCTTCAGCCCTGGCTGCCTGCGCCAGCATCTTCTCTGCCATCGGCAGGGAGCTTGCAGCCTTGGCCCAGCCTGGGCACACTGGAAAAGGTCGCCTGCCCCGGCTTCTCTGCCTCGGCTCCACACTGGCTCCACTGCCCACCGAGGGTCATCATCCTCCGGAAAATGCCCCCCGCTGTAGGCGCTCGCCTTGCAGCCCCATGTCCCTTTCTTCACCTCTCTCTCCAGTGGGGTTTTCCGTATCACCACAACAGACTTCCTTTTGTTGTTGTTGTTTAAACTGACATAATATTTTGGCAATTTGTATATTAAGAATCATAGATGTTAAACATAACAAATATAAAATTCAGCAATGTAAAATAAACTTATTTTGCTTTCTACCTTTCAAATCTGCTTACTTTTTAGCTCGTTTGATGCACTACCTACCTGGTTTCCTCAGGGAAATACTCAGGTATTTTTTTTTTACATTAAAACATAACAATTCCACTAACTTTTGTGGGTTCCACATCCAACATATACCTAGATCTCTTTTTATCCTCACAGGCAGTGCCGGTTATATACTGAATGGTTTCTCGCATTCATGATCAAACAGCACTGGGGGAACCCCAAGCCCTGCTAATCCTCCCACCACGACCCCTGGCAATCTTTGCAAAAGAGGGGCTTGGTGTGGACTCCTACCTCCTAATCAGCATTCAGTGCTGGCTGATTATCAAAGTCACCTGCAAAGCTTCAAAGACTGGCACCTGAGCTTCTTCCTGTATTTGACGAGGGTGGGGCACAACCAGGCTTGAGAAAGGCTCAGCAACAGAGGACTAAGCACCTCTGGCCGATGCCTACTGCCTGGCTTCACCTCTGTCAGAAACACTCTTCCGTGGCATCACACAGCACTGGAGTCTCTGTTTCCCCAGGACACATCATGCTGCTTCACACTAGCTTGGTATGAGCTCTCCTCCCCACTGAAAGTACCCCACCTTCCGGGACCACCCTCTCCTGACCCACCTGAGAAACTCCATCCTTGAAGAAACACCTGTGTCTCGAGCCCTCATGACATCTCTACAAGTTCTCCTCCTTTACTTAATCATCTGCCATCGTAATCAGTGTCAGGGCTGTCCCACCGCTTCCCACCTCTGCGTTCACTTGCTTCCCCCCCCCCCGCACGCTGCAGCCACCATGAACTTCATCCAGTCCCTCTGGTTCGATCCCTACATTTCCAGGCCTGTGGACCCGCAGTTTCCTTTCCTCAACCCCTTTGGATTAACTTCCAGCCATCCTTCAGGTCTTGGCCTGGACATCACTTCCTGCCCTCCCACAGCTGGGCTGCTCCACACTTCTTACTGCTCCCACAGCATCCGGTGGTCTCCCACGTGTGGGCTCCACACAGACACATGTGAATTCTCAGGACTGACAGGAAAGGCCTTGTGATGCTGAGACATTCACTGTCCTGGGGGAAGCGTAACGAATACATCAGCCACAATCCCTCCACAGAGGTCACTGTGCACACTCTGGTGACTTCTCTCTTCTCTCCTCTTGTGTGTACATCATGAGAGCCGAGGACAGCAACAGAACACCAGCAAGCGCCTGGTGCATCTTGCTTTGTGCCACTCACTTTCACACACTCAGAGCAGATTCATGACATTTCTGCTGGGTGTCACTCACTGTTCTAGGTCCTGATATAGGGTAGTGACCCAGACAAATGAGACATGGAATTTATGTCGCACCGGTGTGACACACTCAAGAAACAAGAAAAATACACAACTGATGGCCATGCGTGGTCCTCCAGCCAGGAGGCTCAGGCCTAAGAACTTCCCCACACTGACATTGGAACGGCAAGGGGTCACTGTGCAGGCCTGGCGGGCAGAAAGGACAGTGCAGAGCAGTCAAGGGCACGAGGTGGCACCCAGTGTCTCTGTCCTCTAGAGCAGGTGGCGGTGTGGGTACAGTGGAGGGTCGGCCGGGGAGTGGGGAAACCCCAGCCACGCACATGAGCTGCATGTGATCTTGATTGGTTCTCAGAACACCTCAGCAGATGGGTAATACTTTTTCCTACTGTTACAAGTGAGGAAACTGAGCCGACAGTGTGAGTGACCGCAGAACACATGCTACTCGGGAGTGGTCTACCTGTTCTGCCCTGTGCTGCAGACAAGCACACCATGGCCCAGGGAGCCCAGGACAGAGCTGTGCAGCAGCAGCTGTGGCACAGGGAGAGCCAGGCAGAGAGAGTGGAGGAGGGTCATGTTGGGAGCGTTGCTGTGCAGCCTCCTCACCTTGCAGGCTCGGTAGAGGTGCTTCCTGTCCTGTGTGAGATGGTAAAGGGACAGGAAGGAGTAGCCGTTCCCAGCAGTGCCGTGGCAGATGCCATAGCCCTTCCGGAGAAGACCTCGCTGCCAAATCACATCGCTGCACTCCATGGCCTCTTTTAAGTACTTCTCCTCCTTAAAAACCTGGACAGTGACAACAAAGCAAGTTGACAACAGGTTAACAGCACAATAATTCCCTCCCATAGCTGGGCTCGATGGTAACACATCTGTAGTCCCAGCGCTATGGGAGGCTGATGGAGGAGGATCTCAAGTGGGAGTCCAGCCTTGGTAACTCAGCGACTTGGAGAAACCTTGTCTCAAAAAAAGGGGCTGCAGAAATATTTCATTATAAAGTCCCTAGTTCAATCTCCATTACCACCAAAAAACAAGCAAACAAAAACTTCCCCTTTCTGATTAGAAAATTGTACATTAGGAAAACAAAAATGCCATTGAGGTAAAAAAAAATTAAAAATCACTAGCAACATGATGCATAGCCTCTTACAAGCTCAATCTGTCAGCCTATTTCTCTTGCCCTCCAGTTCATAATTTTGCAGAAGTAATTCTCAAGTTTAGCTTTAAAAATTAATATTGAGCTGAGCATGGTGGCACACACCTGTAACTCAGCACTTGAAAGGCTGTGGCAGGAGGATCTCCGTGAGTTTGAGGCCAACCTGGACTACATAGTGAGACCTGGTCTCACAAATCCAAAAAAGGGGAAATACAAATGAGTTTTATAGTACGCTTTGCAAGTAAGAAGGGGACCGAGAAGTGGTGAGGAGGGAGGAAGGGGATAAAAGGATGAAGATGTGTTGTGTGCATGTGAATCCACGCCCCAGTAGGAATGTGATCATCATGTACTACAAATGCAGACTGACAAAAATCCAAATTATGGAAAACTAGAATCAGCCCAGGCCTTGGTAAGATGCTTCACCACAAGCCACTGCATAGCTCTTGCGACACACTCTGCAGTTCTGAAAGGCCGACTCTTGGCGAGGGCAACCAGTGTCCACGGTCCCGCAGCACCCGTCCCTAGGACCCTGGTCAGCGCGTGCGCTGCCCACCCTCCGGGCAAGCGGTTACAGGCAGTCCCACACAGACTGGCTGCAGTCTCGAAGCAGATCCTGTGGCAGGACTTCACAGCACCCTCCAGGAGCACTTCCTGTGGACAGCTGCAGCAAGGCTCGCTGACAGCCAGCCAAGGGTGGGCAAGAGGAAGCTGCTTTCATTTGCACCAGCAGCACCAGGGATAGAATCCAAAGCCTTCTCACTAAGCTACACCCCCAGGTCTTTCAGCTTTTCTTATTTTGAGACAAGGTCTCACTAAGTCACTATGTTGCCCAGTCTGGGCTCGAATCCTCCTGCCTCAGCTTCCCAGAGTGCTGAGATTACAGGGGAGCACCACTACCCTGGGATCCAGACTCATGTTTTCCACTTTCTCTCATGTTTCATAACTGCTCCCTGGCCTTTCTTTGAAATCTGTTCTTGGTAATCTTCTGCTTCAGTCAGGCTACTCTAGTGCACGTGAGCTGGACAAAGGTGAGGAGCACAAAGGTGGCCTTGCATGAGCCACGTGGGCCCTACCTCCTTGTGATGTGAGTAGTGACCTCCTCAGCACCAGGCTGAGAAGGTTCTGAGGCTGCAGCTGCAGAAGGGGAAACAGAGGCACAGCTCACTACCCGGCCTCCAGAATCATAGCAAGACCCCCTTTCCCTGTACAAAGGTGGGCTCTGGGGTCAGACTGCCTAAGCCTGGGTCTCGGCTTCAAACATCATCTTCTACCTGTGCGACCTTGGACGAGCTGCTCAGGCTCATCTTGGTCTTCTCATCTAGGGAAGGGCAGCCTGGCTTACTGAGGGCCACAGCTCACAGTGAGATGATCATGTGCCAGGAGCCCAGCACAGGGCCTGGAGATGGCAGGTGCTAACTACTGCTGGGTCCACTACCCATTGCGCTCCCCTGGCACCCTGCCGGCATGGACACTTCCTGTCACTGGCCTCTTAAAATGAGTTGTAAAGGAAAACACTCTTATCCATCCTAAAGAAACAGTCCGTCAAAGCCACTGTCTGAGGCGATGTCCTGAAATCCCAGGAAGAGCAGGCCAGCTCCAAAGTGAACCCAATTTGCTCCTTCTCGAGCTCTGGAAGAGGTGTGGTTGAGAGGAAGCCTATCTGGTTTCCTTCCTACTGTCCCTCCTCCCCTGGTAGACAGAGACGGTTGGAAGTTTGCCTGTACTGTCACCAGCACCTTAAAACAGCACCAGTTCCCGGGCATCAGCTGCACCCCATCTCACCCTATCACATGCATGCTGTATGAGAAAAACTACTTTTATTAAGAACATATTTGAGAGTTTAAGTATTACAGAGAATGTTCCCAGATTTATGCACTGATCCATTTTCTTTACATTATAGAAATCAGAATCTGTCCAGAAAATGCATTTATTTATCTACATTCCTTCTCCCAAATAGTAACTTTCTCTGAGAGGTCTCAGGACAGGAAGTATGGGGAGACAGGTACAAGGAAAATCATACGGGATCTGGATTCAGAAGACTTGGGCAGGAGTCCTCTTCTACAACCTTGGACAAGTCAGGAGACTTCCCACAGGGAGGCCTTGGCACACGACTTCTTGGAACCTGTTTGCTCACCTTACAAAATGGACTGATGCTGAGATAACGCAATTGTGGAAGGCGAGACAAGGATTTAGGTGGTAATAACAAATATCTTTAAGAATGCAAAGGAGACTATACTCACCACCAGTGGACAGTGTTATGGCTTCTATCTAGATGTCCCTAAAGCCTCATCCATCATAGGTGGGGCTTTTTGGAGCTGGGTGGATCCAGGGTGTGTGATACTGGAATTAACTGGGTACTAACTCAGTCCACTGAGTGGAATTAGCACAGATCTGGGTGTGGATAATGGAAGCCACACCCTGGGTATGCATTGCACCAATCAATAGGCTTATAGCCTTGATGGAAGATAAGGGGAAAGAAGGAAGGTAGGCTTGTTGCTTGCTTTGCTGCCTTCTGGCTTGCCATGTGATGGGTGTTTCTCCTCTGCAGTGTCCCTCTGCCATCCCACCCTGCCTGGAAACCAGCCAACTATGGGCTGAAACCTCTACAAACTGTGAGCCAAAATAAGCCTTTCCTATGAACTGAAACCTCTACAAACTGTGAGCCAAAATAAACCTTTCCTCTTTTTTTTTTGGTACCGGGGATCAAACTCGGGACCTTGCACTTGTGAGGCAGGTAGTGGCACCACTGAACTAAATCCCCGGCCCAACCTTTCCTCTTTTAATTTGTGAGTGGCACGTGTTTTGTCTCAGCAATGACAAAAGTAACTAAGACATAGCTAGGAACATTCGGAGGAGAAAGGCACTATTAGAAAAGAAATAAATGGACATTACAGACTCGAAAAGACATCTATAAGTAAGATAAAATCACTGGGTAGGCTTATAGCAGCTTGGATATGACAAAGCAAGTCACTAGTGAATATAAAACTACATATATGGAAATTATCCAACCTGAATTACAGAGAAGAAAAAGAAACTTGAAAATAACCCCCCCACCTATGAAAAAATAATGGACAAACATAAAATGTAGTGAAAGATACATATTTATAACTTCAAGAAGATCGAGGACTCTCAAACAGGATAAATATAAACAAATACATATAGGCACATGGCAATTAAACTATTTAAAATCAAAAACTGAGAAAAATCTTAAAAGCTTTCAGAGAAAAAACATGCATATGCACACACACTCCCAAGCGCACGTAAACACACACACACACACACACACACACACACACACAAACACACACAGTAAGAAGCCAGTATGATGAATGACTAATTTCTCATCAGAAACAATAGAGGCCCAAAGACAATGGAACACTAGCTCTGAAGTATAGAAAGGAAAAAAAGAACTGTCAAACTAGAATTCCACAACCAAAAATTCTTTTAAAAATAAAGGTGAAATAAAGACAAATCTAAGATTAATGAAAATCAGTTTGTTGCTAAAATCAAAAAGATTAACAACTGCTTTGCAAATTTGTATGCCAATAAATTGGAGAATTCAGAAGAAATGGATAGATTCCTAGATATGTATGAATTACCAAAACTGAACCAAGATTTAAAAGCCTTGAATAATCCAGTAACAGGCAATGAAACTGGAGCATAATAAAAAAAACTACCAACCAAGAGAAGCCCACATCCAGATAGATTCACTGCAGAATTCTAGAAGAACTTCAGGGAAGATCGAACACCAATACTCCTCAAGCTCTTTAATGAAATCAAAAAGGAAGAAGGACTCCCAGAGCCATTCCTGGAAGCTAGTACTACCCTGATTCCAAAACCAGGTGAAGAGCCAATCAAATGAGAACTACAGGCCAATCTCTTTAATGAATGTAGATACAAACACCTTCAGCATGCAGGGCCGGGGATTTAGCTCAGTGGTTCTCCCGACTGTCTCGCAGGCGCAAGGACCCAAGTTTGATCCCTGGTACCAAAAAACAAAAAAACTCTCAGCATGACACTGGCAAACAGAATGCAACATATCATCTAAAAGGTCATACAGGGCTGGGGATTTAGCTCAGTGGTTTCGCCGCCAGCTGCACAAGCACAGGACCCGAGTTCGATCCCCGGTACCAAAAAACCCCCAAAAAAGTCATACATAAACAAGATTAGCACCTACAGAAGGGAAAATAAATTTTGTGAATCTGTACTCAAATTATAGTTTTATTTATGAAGTATATTATTTTTCAAATACTTGAAAACTTTATGCCTCCCTAAACATACTTGAAGAACTGATTTTATATGGAAGACAATAAACTGTTAAAAGAGTGTTATATAACCATTCTAAACATCTAATCAATTTTAAGATACAGCTCTTAGGAAATGGACATTCTTAATTTAAATAACTGTAACTTGAGAGAAAACAGTCTAGACCTGTGCTTGTCTCTCTGGCCCCTGCCCCTGCCTGGGTCACACATGAATTCAGCCCCTCCACTCACTGACTGGACACAGGCACAGAAGTTCTGGCTCATGGGGTGTGCACTCCCAGGAGGAAGGTGTAGTCTTTACCCCTCACTGGACAACTAGATTATTTACACTTTTGCAAATTACCATTGATGGCTTTCTGCCCCTAGAAGATTCTGATAATCTTCCCCTTCCTCATGTTCAACAATCTTAATGTAGAGGACAAAATCAGGTTTGAATCACTAAGTGTGGGACCTTAACAGCTTAGGCTGTTGCTTTCCAAACAGGAGGAATTTCTGTTTTGGAATCAGTGAGGGAGGGGAGGTATTCAAATGGCATCTGGGCAGTGCCCTGCAGGAGGAGCCGGTCCTCAGCAGGACATGGAGATGCCTTCCACCAGGTGACGCTAGGTGGTGGAAACAGCAGCGACTGTCAGCAAGGCCAGCGGAAGTGGGTGCCCAGGATGAAGGCCCCCACAGGACGTGCTGGAGCAGAGGAGCGCCCAGCTGCAAAGGCAGATGTCTTTAGGGGGAAAGGGGAAAAGAGCTCCACAAACAAAAGCTTTCCATTCACGCCTTTTGCAAATGTGTTGAATATGAAGAGGTCCCTGTTTTTACCAGCAATATTATGCACACACCCTACTGTGGGACATTTATATTACAGATATCTCCATGTCACTGAAGTTACAAGTGCTCCAAAATACTAAAAACAGGAGAGGCAATCATTTGAACAGAATTATGGTTTAATTTAAAAAGCAGGGTGATGTGAAGATGAATCACTATGTTCTTTGACTCCGAAATGGTATATTTCACTGTGCTATGCTCTCAACAAATATCATCTGAGTCATTTCTGAATGTCCCTGTCTTACACTACTTCAATATTTTTGTTGTTATTGCTGAAGAACTAAAAAATTCTGAAAAATTAGTGTATATCATACAAGTTAATTTCCCAAAATTTTTTGAAATAATTTATTATCAGATAATTTTGAAATAATTTATCCGTCAAACATAATGGGAAAATAAAATTGATGCAGGTACCAATTGATATTCTCATGTGGAAATATGAATTCTGCTCTATTAATTCCATCTATTTCTCTGAAGCAGAGAATTGCCAAAATACTGTGTTGAACAGAGCAATCATGGTGGTTATAGTTGTATACTTTTAATGATATGTTATATACCAACATCATCTATTACAAATAGATGTATTAAATGGAAAATAAAATGACAAATGAAGCACTATTTGTTTTAAACTTACATGATAAATCTCAGGGCAGAAATGAGCAGCACTCTTAATATCATGCCCAGTATGTTTTGAACTTACTAGACTTAACCACTGATGATACTGCTCACTTTCCCATAATGTCCCAGATATACAAAAATGTAAGCACCATCCTTCTTTTTTTTTAAACATCCTTATTTCTTAGAAATAATTTAGTAACTATTTTAAACTCAAATTTAAAAGCTCTCAAATGATTATAAGTATATCCAACAATAATGGCCTACGCATGCAAAAAGTAGAAAATGGTATGAAGTCAACAAAATCCAAATGTGGTTGGAATACTGCCGCCTGCCTCACTGAGAACTCCCATCACAAGAACAGAAGGCACTAGTGTCCATCAGGTGTGTTTTGCTTTACATATGAGTACAAACCCCACAAAAACACACTTGCAGCAGGAACCACAGTGACCAGCGGAGAAGTAAACAACTTTCTTTTATTTTATAAAAACATTCATTCCAGAAGGCTTTTAGTATGCAACCAAATAGGCTTCCCCAAATCAAGCTGGAAGTGTGGTGGTGAACTGGACCCCTGAACCCTGGTGCTTGTGCCACTAACAGAGGCGCCGACCTACAGGCCTGCACCGCACGTGGGAGAGGATACCTGAGCACTGACCTGGTAAGCCTGCAGGAGCATGTGGATGACTCCAGGGGCACCGTGGCACCAGTGTACCAAGCGATCTGTTTCATTGCTTAATGAAGATGGATAATTCCCAGATCGGAATTTTTTGTGGCGCACATAATCGATACTAGGCTTCACCATTTCTGTCAAGGTTTCTTGGTCCACTTTTGCTGATGGCTTTAAAGAAACAAAAACAAAACGATTTATTTTTTCTTTAGTTTCTTTTAAGAAAACTCGTACTATCATGGCTAGTAAAATAAAGCATTAATTATCTGAAATATGGAGGGACATATAAAATTAGGATTAATTCAATTATCTAGTTTTTTAAGACAGGTAGGCCACTTTTTTGTTTCAACTGATTTTTAAATCTTTCCAAAATATGAGTGCTACACTTGATCTTAGCCAAAAGGCTGAGAAGCGATGCAAAATATGAGTGCTATAATGCATCAAACATATTTTATTTTCTTTGATGAATCAGGACCAGCAACCTGAAGTAGTAAAATCATCCTATGGAGTGGGGAAGAGACTAGATTGTGTCTCTAGTGAACCCAGGACTATGAAAGATTTTATTTTATTTTAGTTTTGCTTTGTCTAAATACTAGTCCTTGTCTCCTCCATGTGGCTCTTACCCCCTAGGAAGCCAAGTACCACCCTCTTCCAATATCTATGTACTGACCTGGCCACCAGGCAAACTATTTAACTTCCTTTTCCTGATAGGATAATCATAGTATTCAACTCCTGAGGTTGCTGTGAGGAGTAACTGAAGAAAATGCTTACTCCATTCCTTCATCCGATAACTGGTGTGTAATAATAGCTATTAATTCCTGAAAGCACTCATTTAATGTTATCTATTCAAACTTATTACTGGATTTGTGATAAAATTTTACTATAGAGACTAGGGGTACAAACATACTTGGAAAATATTTACTAATTCCGAGGCACTGCTTTTTAAATTTATTTTTCAATGAAATAATACATTTATTATTGTGTGTACAGCTCTTACAATCATGCTTGGCTTACAGCAAATACCCAGTAAATGTTAGCTATTATATATATATATATAAATATATATATATAAATATATATATATAAAAATATAAATATAATTTTTGCTTAAGTTATTTTATTGGTATATTTTAGGTATACAATATGTTCACAGTCATCATTGGGATCTTGTACCTGTACATGATCCATCCTGGTTCTTATTTTTTCCCCACTCCCCTGCCCTCCCTTCACCCCCTCCACCCCTCCCTATTTACAGAGCCCTTGTTTCCATTTTTTTCCTTCTTTCCTTTCCCCTACCCCTCCCACTTCCCCTACCTCTTTGGACCTTTTCTTCCTATTTCAAAATATAAACTATTCATTTTAATCCTTATTTACACTTCCAGTTTCTTACACCAGAGAAAGGCACTGCTTTTTAAAAGGACAAAACATCCAAGGTTCTCAAGAGACTACAGGTTTGCATGCAAATCTTGGTGGCAACAATCAGTGGCAAGATGAAGCTGAGTGAAGATTTCAGTGTGACACATCAGCAAGTGGTGCAAATCTGCGTCACCGTAACATTGGGGTGGGGAGCCAGTCTTTGGCCGATGTGTCCATTTTCATTTGGTTCTGATGGAAATGTCCAGAGGTGACATAAATTACAGTTTTAACTATGAAGCAAAACATTGCTTTAAAATTCTTATTATGAAAAAAAAATAAAATTCTTATTATGACACTTTCTCCTATAAAATAAAATGAATTTAACAAAAAGTTAAATCTTGTTAAGCATGACGAAAAGGGTAATTTAAGGATAACAGAGCTTCTAAACTTCACTGAAGTAAAACAACTTTAATGTTTTTAAAAAATATTTACATATGAGAAAATCTTTAGGGGTTTCCTGATCCACACTTACAGAAGGTACTAGGTTTTTTTTCAAACTACACATCATGCAGAATATTTCCAAAAAGCTAATGGTACCAGGGATCGAACTCAGGACCTTGCACTTGTGAGGCAGGCGGTGGAACCACTGAGCTAAATCCCCGGCCCCAAAATTACTTTTATATAGACAATAGATGAAAATAGTTTTAAAAGTCAAAAATGAAAATATGCTTAGGAAGCTCATTGCAGAGACAACTGCAGTGTTCCTTCTTGGGGACAACTGAGTTCTGTGGCTTGGCGGTTTCTTTGTGTTTCCTCACTGTCCCTAGGAAACGCGGCATGATTTTGTCCTGCCTCACCACTTCAGGCTTCCCCTGTGGCCTGCCCGGGGCAGCAGAGGGGTACTCTCCTTCTTCCAATCACCCGCAAGAGTTTTATTCCAGTCACCACTTTTGGTTGTATCCATACTCAATGTGCTTTTTACAGACTAAACTGTAAATACTACTTGCTGCTGACTTGGGATAGAGTAAATTACCTGTGTATATTCTTTTATGACTTCTAGTTTTTTTTATAGTGACTTTCTCTCATTTTTATTTGGTTTGTTTTCTAAGAGCTGCCATCTAAGCTTTTTTGCAGCCACTATCAGCTCTGTAAAGTCTTTCGGTATAATTTTCTGTATAGTCACACATACTGGGATATTTTCTCATGTACATATGTCTCTGTTCTCTTCCTCCAGCCTTAACTGGCTGCTTTCTAGGCCTCATGTAACTTGCTGCCCAGGAACTTCTACCTGCCGACTTCCTGCAAATTCCAGTCCCACTCCTCCGTCCTGGGGTCCCTTGCCTGGCTCTCACATCCCTCTCTTTCTTGGTAAACTCCATTCTTGGGTAGACAGCACATTCCAGTAGCTTCCAAAGAGAGAGTGCAGGAGAATTAACATTTTGAAATTGGCTGTTTAAAACTGCCTTTGTTCTACATTTAACTGATAACTGTCTTGATGGAATTCAATGAAGAAAATCATTTCTACTCAGAACTTGGAAGGCATTTCCATTTGGCTTTTAGCTTCAGTGAAACTGTTGCAAAGTTTCACGCCACTTTGATGTCCAGCCTTGGTATACAACCCAATTTTCCTCTCTGAAATTTTAAGCATGTCTCTTTATCTTACATTTTCACAATGGCAGGCATGGTGTAGAATTTTTTACTCATTCACTGTACAGCAACTTGGTAGATCTTTTCAATATGGTGACTCATGTCCCTCAGTTCTAGCACATATGCTTTTACTGCATTTACTAAAATTCCTCCCTACCACTTTGCGTCCTCCCTTACTTGATGTCTAATAGACACTGGACTTCTTGAATGAATTGTCTAATTTTCTTGTAATTTTCTCCCTTATTTTTTATTTCTCTCTGATTTTTAACATGCTTGACTTTGATTTCCAAACATTTTAGAAAATTCAGTTCACCCTGGTGGGACACACCTGCAATCCCAGAACTCTGGGAGATTGAGTCAGAAGAATGAAACTTTGAGCCCAGTCTGGGCAATATAGCAACTTAGTGAGAGAGATCTTGTCTCAAAATCTAAAAACTAAAAATAAAAAGGGCTGAGGATGTAGATCAGTGTGAATAAAAAAAAGAATTTCATTTCCCATTCATATTGGATATAATTATATTGTAATACAATTGCTGTATTAGTATTTCAGAGAATTGTTACCTGCATTAACATGTAGTAGATTCCAGCCATGCCATGGGCTGCTCCAACATATTGCTTCCTGTGCCACTGATACAACAAGGGACAGCGCTCAGCTTTTCTTTCTTCCCTTGACAAAGTCTTCCCCGATTCAATAATAGCATTGACTACCTGTAGAGATATTGAGACTCTATAAATCTAAAAAAATTACACGCATTCTATTCTGGTATAACTAACATTAATAATGTATATGTGTAGAGAGAGGGAGGGAGGAGTGGGGGGGAAGAGATTGTCTAAAAATCTTTAAATAGGAGCTAGTCGTTTTATTTATTTTTTATAAATTAATTAAGTACAGGCAGAGAGGAATGAGAAGACAATGTCAGAACAAAGATGTTAAGAAGTCTAACCAAGGAATCAAAAGTTCATTGTACGAATAGTTTACTGAACTTAAGACAAACTTCCTAATTAAAAATAGTTCCAGACATTTTCAGTTTTGTAGCTGCAATGTTTTCCCGAAAAGAATTTCAGGGAAGAAAGCCGGAGGAACTGGCTTCACTGATGAGACTAATAAAATGCAGTCTGCTATGGCATGAAGGATCTTAGATCAGAAGAATATCATGTCTAAGATGACTACACGGTAAAGACACTAATTGTTTGCTTATGTCCACGCTCCTCCCATCCTTCTGGTAAAGCACTCCAAGTTTTAGCTAGGCATCTGGCCTCTGAGCTAGAGAAGCTCAACACAGTCTTTTCCCTAAGTTCTGGGAACAGATAGGATGTGAGTGCCAGGAGGTGGCAACTTGTAGATGAACCCTGACAAAGGAAGCTGTTTTTCCTCCACTTTCTCTTTCCCCCTTCCACAACCAGCCACGGGTTCAAACCAATTCTGATCACATAGATGAGGTAAGTGGCAAGTACTGTCCAGTAAGACAGAAGAGGATGGGTCCCAGCCACAGTGGCCTCATGCACCTCACAAAAGGGAAACAAACAATGATTGGTTAGTTCTAGTAAAACCAACTGAATCAAAAAAGGGTAAATAAAAGTATAAGCTTAAAAAAATTCTATATTTTTACTACAGAATGTACTAATAAATAAAATTTAAAATTCCTGAAAACCAAAACAGCTGTTTTAAAATTTTAATGAGATGCTTTAAAAAAACTTAATTTTACCCAGCAGCAGAGCCCAGCTAAGAACACGAGGCTATGTTAACAGAGAGCTGTGAATGCCCACAGGGTCAGCAATCCCACGTTACCTCTCTAACAGCAGATTCGCTCACGGTGCCTGGGCCAATCTCCGTGTTCACGTACAGTAAGGCATACAGATACCCTGCCCGTCCATACAGCAACTCATCAGGAAGCTCAGACTCCTGGCAGACGACAGTTCTGTGCAACTGCAGAAGTCTAACCAACAAGAAAAATTTTGTTTCCTAGGAAATGCCTAAAATACCTCTTCCTACACAGCTAAGTCACCTCATCACTTGAGGAATTATGTTACTATTTTTAAATTTAAAACTATGATTCAAAAAATATAAACCCAGGAAACAAGTAAACTTTACTGTACTAATTCCTTGTCAAATATCAAAATCAAGAATAAAACATCTTTCTGCTCAAAATTTCTGCCCTCATATGTATTCTAAACCATGTAATAGAAGTTATTTCATTGTGAAATCCATCAGAAGAAAGTGATTTAAAATCACTGAAATGTGACCAGGCTCAGGCACAGGCCTGACTCCTTCAAGTTTTCAACAATCATCAGCTGACTGGCATGAGCCAGACCCTCTCCAGGCCCCATGAGCCTGCCCTCGTTTCTGCTTCTTCAAGAAAGAATACAAACAATAGGCGCAATAAGTGCACATACCCCATAACTGTTCCATCATTAGCATATCTAATCAGTTATTTAAGGTTGAATTTTGTCATTTTCCTGGACCTAGGGCAAGTAAGCTAGTTTTCATGCATTGAAGGTAACCAAATTGCTTAGCAAAAACAATTAAGGAAACATGTTTATTTCCTCCAAATTAGAGGGGCCCCATGCTTGGAAAGAAACAGAACACAGGACCCCACCATTATGCTTAAGACTAACAGACAAACCTCTTCACTTTTTGGAGAGTCCTGTGTGTAATAGTAGACTGATTAAAAATAATTTCCTTTTTGAATGCCTTTCTACTGAAAGAACTTCAACTGAGAACTGGGAGAAAATATTCCGTTTTAAAAGCTCACTTTGTGATGCATTCCTGGGACTCGCAGTCACTCTTGAGTTTATGATATATCACGGCTCCCACAGCGAGTGGCCCAGCGTCTCCACAGAGGAAAGTGACCCTGCGGCCACTCAGGTTCCGAAGTGTCCTCTTGACGTAATCCAGGGATCGGAGCAGGTGAGTCTGGTCACCAGTGACCCGGTACAGTTGCAGGTACAAGAGGGCTACTCCTGGAACGAGTCCCCACCAAACAAAAGCACTGTGAGCTTTCTGCTCACCTTGGGGGTGTCCTTTCATAATTACAAGAACTCCCCTCTTCTATGCAATCCCTATGTCTTAGAAGGGACAACATTAAACACAAAACATTTCTTTAAAATGAAAACAAAACAAAAAACCAAGATATAGAAATCAGGGTAGAAAAAAACATAAAACAAGTTTAAACCTACTCGTTTGCTAATAGTCCTGGTGTAATAATTCAATACATCTACTCTTAATCCAGGGAGAGTTACCAAAGTCCTACTCATTCCTGGTTAATTTTCATTCATTTCCAGGCTGTACTCATTCTCCTTTGTATTTCAAGCAAACTTGCATCCTTTTCTTTGCATTTCTCACATATCATCTCCTCCTGCATTACCCTAAATTAAACAATTACTTTTCTGGATTTTATGCTGTCTTCCTAATTTTTGTTTTTTTTACAATTTTACCGTTTCCTTTAGTGATCAACTCATCCAACTGACCAACTAACCAGTGAATCACCTGCCATTTATGCAACAGCCACATGATACAGGGAGTTAACCAGAAGAATGGCTTACAGAGTGCTTAGGGTAATTGTTCCCTTAGTTTGTTATACAGCTCTCTGGAGGATTCTAACACATAGCCACTATGGAACCCAACAGTCGGGATTAAAAACAATGCTTTTTCAACACCAAGAGGAAATACTGTAAGTAAGAATTTTTAGAGGAAACTTGTTCTACTAATAGTATGTTATTTTTCCCTTCCAAGTATATTTTCCTTCCCAAAATGTTCTTTGTATTTTATTTCTGGTTAACCAAAATATCTAGTTTTATATTTAAGATAAATTTCTTCGACCCTCTAAGTGAACTGGGTCCAGGTATATCTGAGCATGTAAGTCTGAAATATTTAATTCTAACATCAGTGAGTAAATGTTGCACTCATAAAAGGCACATAATAAAAGAAACATCACTAAAACGAATGCAAATATAAATTCAAGGCCATCATGTTTGGTTATGCATTGCAAACCCAGGCATTGATTCCTGGTGTCTCTGACATATATACCTGTGTCTATGCTGTTTATTAATTTAACTATAAAACTTTAGCTAGAAATGATTCTAAATTTCTATACTAATCATCATTAGCAATTTAATCAGACTTTAATCTGAGAAAATGAAGTCTACCTTATTTCCTTTATAAACTCCAAACAGCTATTATAATGTGTGGCTAACTGGTAAAACAGTTAAGAATGCAAAGACAAGACAAGTCTTTTTTGAAATTATGCTTTTTGATGCGAAGTATATTATTGGTTACCTATAAAATTAAAATAGAAACCTTTATGTGAGTCAATGAATCAAACTGAGTACATGCAGGAGGGTAAACAGTTTATGAAACAGACCGGAAAAAATCAAACACAACTTGTCACAAGACTAAAGCAACAACAATAACAACAACAACAACAACAAAACCATAAGGTACATTTGCTATTACATATGTCCACAACTATATTATGTTAAATAAATAATATTATAAAAATATGACATACTACATGTTACAGGTCATAATTCAGGTAGAAAGCATTTCTTTAGAAATAACATTACAAAGCACTTTATCAATAAAGACATTGTTCAAGGTTCCAAGGGTATAAAACATTACCATTTTAAAAGAAAAGGAAATTTCAAAGCCAAATCTTACATCTCATGATCCAAGAATTAAACATCAGTTACTATCCCCTATTTTCTCACCTGTCCAACCAGTATAAGCAGAGCAATCATGAGGATCAGCTGTCTTCAGCCCTTCTTCCATTTGCTGCAGAAGATCTTTGATTTTGGTCTGAATCCTCCTAGTGAAATTCTGAATGATCTGAGAACCAAAAGAAGAGAGAAATTTAAACTGCACAAGAACAGAACAATGCTGCAGTAACAGTCTAAGTTGCATGAACTTAAAGACAGAAGATATTTGTCTTGGCCCATTTCATGGCCTCACGGGCTTTTATAGGTTTAGTATTTTCATGATATAATGCCCTAGGTGGATTATAACTCTTAAGAATAACTTACAGAACAATAACTTACAGAATAACTTACAGAAACCAAAGGAGGGAAAAACAGAAAAAAAGTGACAGATGTGACTATACAAACACTTTAGCTTCTAAAGGTAAAGAACATAAAAAGCAAAAATGTTCAATCACTTGGTGATTAATGAAATGCAAATAAAAACAAATAACACTATAGATTTCCTCTAGTATTTTTATATGTTGTTTAACTCTTCTCTGGTCTCCAGAATTTCTAATGAGAAATCAGCTATTAGTCAAGTCCCCCTACAATGTGTGATGTCTTTGCTTTTTTCAAGATTTGCTCTTTTTTCTTTGCCTTGTCTGGCAGCCTTGCACTTATTATGCTAGATGTCTGTTGGGTATTTTGCATCTATAAATTTGACTGTTGCCTTTTGCTCATTAGTGCAAATTTTCTACATTGTAATTATTGTATTGCTTTGTATTTCATGTTTTTTACACTCATGACTTCAGAGTTAAGTACTTGTACACCAAGTATTGCAATCACCTTTCTCTTATTGTACATGCAATGCAGTTTTGGTGCTTAACAATATTCCTTTTCTTTAATAAAGGATATTTATTTGAAAAAAAAAAGAAAAAATTTGTTCTAGTGTGAGGAAATATTACTGCCATATATAAAAATACAGAAACCTTAAAAAAGACAGATCACTAACTTTTACAAAACTAAGACCATAACTTCAAATGACGAGTAAAAAGCCTCAAAATAGACGTTTAATATACATAACTCCTAAGAAGAAAAAAGTAATTTTGAACAGTTATTCATGAATCAAACTTTTTGATATGAATGGCAGTTTAAATGCACCAGGAGAACTTACTACGGAAATCACTCACGTACTTTTAATAAGAGAGACACCTCATCTAATTCGACCCTCCATCCCCATGGACCAGATGAAGAAACTGAAGCTAAGAGACAATGACTTGCCTACAATGTTGAAGATAATAAAAATAGCTTTTTGACCCACATCTTATGCATGTGATGATATACAAAAGGTTACAACTGTATGTACACCAGTAAATCTTTCTTAGGAAAGCTTTTAATGAATCTTTTGTTAGGGGATATGGACTGGAAAAGCGTATTTCACAACCTCAGATCTCCTAGGTAAATTATCTCTTGTAAATGATGGTCTGTGATGTATCAGAAAGCACAAAGACTTGGTTTGCTCATAGGGTGCCATAGGCAAAGGTTAGAAAGACAAGAGAGCAGCAACCCGTACCTCAGAGTTAATTACCAAAGAGAGAAGCTTTCAACAGTACAAAGTTAGATGGTGATGGAAACATCTACCTCCACATAGTGGGATTTTCAATAAACAGATCCCTACCTAAGCAGACTCTGTACCAAGAAAATGCTATTTGCTTAGGTGTTTGAAAACACTTCCTTCTGCTATCAATAAGCACAGATTTACATAATCCAGTCAGTGCTTCTCATCTCAAAACTGGAACAGAAAATATAGATTACCCATCCCCAACCCTGTCTGACACGTGTCACAAAAAGAGCAGATAATCTCAAGTGCATTCTCTCTAGGGCATATGTATCATAACCATAAGGAAAAAGTAAAAAGTGAAGTGTATGCAACATATTTTCTGTGTTCTACTGAAAATATGAATTTTTTGTTTTTGGTATCGGGGATCAAACTCTGGTCCTTGTGCTTGTGGGGCAGGCGGTGGAACCACTGAGCTAAATCCCCGGCCCGAAAATATGAATTTTAAAGAAAATTTCCACAATCACATTTTATATAATAAAAATAGAATAGAAAATGATGTTAATAGCTATCATTGACTGAACTCTTCCTATATACCTATGTATCAGTAACTGTGTATCCCTAACTATATTAGACACTGTTCTGAATGTTTTAATGTATTAACTCAATGAGCCACTATAACCACCAAGGATAGGGTACTTACATGACAACTACTTATATGACAACTGCAAACTTTCAATAAACATTACAATGATATTATTGAGAATCTCAATCATAGCCTTTCACTTCAACTCTACAACAAGTGGGTCAGTTAAGAAAGCCAAGCTTCAAAGCAGTTAAGTGGCCTGCCCTATGTGGTCGCAATACCTGGCAGGAAGGCATCAACAGGCCTATCCAACTTCTTAACTACCCTACATGCCAGTGCATTTGCCAGGCCTGAGAAATACTATTTCATTAGTTGCATCTCCATAATCTTTCCTTTATCCTTTATGTCATCACTTTTCCACAGTAGGAATTGAAAATTGCCTGGATGCTAAGTTCTTATTAAAAGCAAATCAACAAACCTATATAGAGAGAGCAATAATCCTCAAATTTACAAATCCCTGTCTGAGGATCTTGTTAAAATGCTGACCGCAGTTCATGAAGTCTGGGGTGGGATCTGCATCCCTGACAAGATTTCAGGTAATGTTGATGCTTCTGATCCACAAACTGCACTTTGAGGAGAAAGGTTGCAGAGTATATCCCACCATCCCTCATTCCTCTCCCTCACACTGCTATAGTCAATTTTGTTTGTATTTGATTTATTTATTTTATTTTTAGAGATGAGTCTCACTATATTGCCCAGGCTGGCCTGGAACTTCTGAGCTCAACCGATCCTCCTGTCTCAGTCTCCCAAATAGCTGAGACTACCAAAGAGTGCCTATGTGCTTTCCTAATTCATTCTGAATGAAGAATGAAGAGAAAAGAATTACAGCTCTCAGGGCAATTGAAAAGTGCTGATTTCCTCATTTTTCCCTAATATACTATGATGTTAAACTTTAAAATGAAAGAATACCCACTTCTATGGCCACTTTCTCTCTCCCTGTGTGTCTTTGTCTCCCTTCCCTTCTCCTAAGGACACTAGTTATTTTGGATTAAAGACTACCCTATTCCAGTATGACCTCATCTAAACTAATCACATCTGCCATGGCTATTTCCAAATATGGCCTAGTGGTTTGGACTTCAACCACAAGCGTTGAAAGTAGGAGGGAAACAGTTAACCTATAACACCTTCATTTTTAGGAAATTTCATGTCTATCTTTTAAAACCACTATTCCTCTCATTAATGTTCTCTCATTTTCATATTCAAGAACAACACAATTATCTATTTCCTCTTTTCTTTAGCACATAATCACAACCATTGACACAGGTCCTCACCCCAACTTATTATTTTAATTGTAGAGAGATATCACAAGCTCCATTAGTAATTTAATTTTCTCTTTTTTTTTTGGTACCGAGGATTGAACTTGGGTCCTTGCGCTTGCAAGGCAGGCGGCAGAACCACTGAGCTAAATCCTTGGCCTTAATTTTCTCTTAAATATAAGTCAGTGTGGTGTATAATTGAGGTCAAAATAACACTTTTCCAGGTGTAAAAGATTAAAAAAATATGCAATTTCAGAGCTCTGAACTTTGGACCAGCATTTATCTCCTCATCCGAGGTTGAGAATGAAACTCCCCCTCGAAGGCCTCTTTACTCATCTTGAGACAGTTTATCAATTCACTTCACTTCTTTTCCACTAATCCTTGCAGTAGCCTCCTAATCCCAAGGACAGTACTGAAAAGGGAACTGGTAATGAGTATAAATGGTAGATGTTTTCTAACTGCTAAATTTCTAAATTTCCAGGAATTTATTTTGTTATAAAATATTTGGACACTAAGTCACAAGTATAACAGATTTATATGTGTAAAACTTGAAAAAACTAGAGAAAAACCAGTATTGACATTAATTCTAAACGATGATGACTCAAAACATTAAGGGGAAGAAAGGCTAACATATATTAAGGGACTATGAGTTACAAAGTCAGGCAGTTTGACAGGCAATTTGTATACTTTATTTCAATCATTGACATCTCTAGGTTTGGACCCATAGCCCAGTTTTTAATTACATACAAAACAAGAGAGGTTTAGTGAAGCATTTGCCCAACATTCCATTATCAGACAATGGCTCTTTCAAAACTACTTTCCTAGTTTGGGCCACCTTATTTCTCCCTTTTCAAATAGAAAATACATGGGGAGCTAGGAAGGTAAAGTGAAACTTTGAACAGGTGCATTAATAATAATAATAACAAAAAGATAAATGTGTGATTACAAACATGAACATGGTTGTGCTGATATTCACATTTTCCTTTATTTTCACTTATTACCCTTCTCAATTTAGCCTATGTTTATATTCCAGGTGAAGGGTTGTTATGGCTTATATCTAGATGCAATTCCAAGGCCCCATGCACTTATAGGTAGGGCTTTTGGGAGGTGGCTGGATCATGGGTTTGATAACCCACAGATGGGTTTAGCATAGTTGTGAGAGAATTACAGAAGTGGGAAGCCCCACCCTGGGTGTGGCTGGCATCAACCAAAAGGCTTATAACCTGAATGGAATATAAAGGGAAAGAAAGGTTTGTCTCTAGCTGCTTCCTGCCTGTCATGCCACGGAATCTCTCTCTCCCCTGCTGCTCTACCTTGGAACCAGCCAACTATGTACTGAAACTTCTACAAATTGTGAGCCAAAATAAACCTTTCCTGCTTCAACTTGTGGGTCTCGGGTATTTTGTCCCAGCAACGAGAAAGTGAATAAGGCAAGGGTGGCAAAATAAGCCACCCCCAAATATGCCACTTTGGCACAATTACTTGAATCTGAGCTTAAAATACTTGAACAATAGCCTCACGTTTCTCTAAATTACCTCTTTTTCTCAGTGTAGGATATAAATTTTTCAGATAGCACCCTAACACCCTCCCTAAACCAGAAGAAAGGAAACACTCTCAGCACTCGAGGGAAGATGTCAAGAGAATTTTATACAAACAGACCTTATTAAAATAGCCTCACTATGTACTGTGCTGTAGATGCTTTCCCAGATTTGTCTTTGTTCAGTCCGGTATAGGAGCATTTAGGTTTTGACACTTGGTGTCATTTCCCTCTAAGGGCTCCCGTGTCCCGTGGCATAAACGTACTAAGTAACGTGCATGCTTTTCTCCAGTGTCATCCTCCGGCCAGCGAGGGTCCTCAGAGGTAAGTCCAGCTTCCCCTACACTCGTTCCCAACGCTCGGCTGAGCAGAGCCCAACCTCAAGAGCAACACCTTCCTGCGCTGCTCCCAAGCCCCATCCGCGGGCTGAGGACCGCGGCCCGCAGCTCACGCGTGCACACGCACACCGACTCGCGCGCGGCCGCAGCAGACGCAGGTGCCAGGCTCTGCGCGCACACAGCGCTACCGCTGAGTAGCCGTTGGGCGGCGGGAGTCCCGCGTGCCCTCCGCGCGCTCGAAGACCCGCGGGCCCGGGGCGGGCCGTGCACCCGCGTCCTCCACCTGGGTGCGGCCCCCACGGCCTGGCCTGGCCAACCCCGGCCCGCGGCGCGCGCTGGTGACGTCACGGGGCGGGTCGGCGGGTGCGACCATCTTCCGCGACCCCCACAGGCGAGGTCCAGGCCCGTCGCTACTCACCTTCCCGTCGGGGTGGAAAGGGAGGCCGGGCTCGTCGGCGGCGGGCGAGGGCCGAGTGCCGCTCGTCTCCTCGGCCGCCCCGGCACCAAGCCCCGCGGCGCCGGCGGCGTCGTAGTCCGGGAAGGGGTTGGCGAATGCCCGCTCCATGTCTCCTTCGCCGCCTAGGTGCAGCCTCAGCCTCTTGGACATGGTCTCGCCCATGTCGCGCGCTCCCACCCCGGGCGCCACGGCGCGCGGAAGGGGACAAACTTCCTCCGGCGTTTCTCGATCCGGCCGGGTGGCACTCGGGCTCGCGCTGGCCTGGCTGGTGCCGGCCTCTTCCCGGGCTCCTCAGGGCGCCAGGGGCTGCGGGCCGGCGGGGCGGGCGCGGCCTGGTGGTGGGCGGCAGCCTCCGAGTGGGGCCGGGCTCCTGGCGGGCGGCAGGCACATCAGAGCGCAGCCGGACCGGGACTGCAGAACCGGCCGCGGCCACGCGCAGGCAGGACGGAGCCGAGCGGGGTGCGCGCCGCTGCCGCGCCCGGCCACCTGCGGGACGGGGCCGCGGTCAGTCGCGGGCCCCGGCCCCGGGGGTCGCCGTCAATCTCGGGCGCGGTCACTCGCGGGGCGCGCGCCTCCTGGCAGTCCGCATCCTCCCCGCCACCCGGGCCGTGCTGCTGGTGGCGCGACAGTCCCAGGAAGGGCAGCAGCGTGGATATTTAACAAAGCTCTTCCGAAGACAGGAACCCGAAAACCGCTTGAACACCGCACGGATGGTCTCCCGGGCGGGAGGACATGGTCCCTCCTATTCAGCATGGTCGGGAGGGAGATCTGGGAGGAGGAGCCACGGGCCCTCTTTTATATATATATATATATATATATGTGTATATATATGTATATATATATGTGTATATATGTGTATATATATGTATATATGTAGATATATGTAGATATATATATTTTTAATTTTCGGTCCCTTCGTTTTGAATAAATGAGGATCGTTGGTAACAAGAGATCATATGAAAGCGTAAGCATCTAAATATTTTATTGACCAGAAGGATCCCTTCTGTATTAATATAATTGGCCCAGAGCACAAGGTATCAGAAGACAAGCGTCAGGGATTTAGCTCAGTGGTTCCGCCATCTGCCTCGCAAGCTCAAGGTCCCGAGTTCGATCCCCGGTACCAAAAAAAGTAACTAAAATTTAAAAAAAGAAAAAGACAAGCAAAGATCTTTGCATTTATATAATCACAATGTATTTACGGTCGTTATGAGTTTTCTTTACTCTTGGTGCTCTTATTTAGAACCAAAGCAGTGTTATGATTCCACCTTAAGGGAATGTCCTATTTCAGTTTTCTTCCATTTAACAAACGTTGGTTGTGGGTGATGAAATAGATTAAAAAGTTTTTGCCTTCCAGGGATTCACAGTGGGTGAGCAAGGCAAGAATTGCAGCACAGCATAATGTGTGTAGTTTTCTAAAATCAAGCAAGGCACATGATTGTAATGTGAAAAGTGACTCAATGGAGAACACAGTACCAAGCACTGGAATGGCACAGTCACTCTGCCTCTGGCCTCAGAGGGAATGTGTGGGGTGGAGAAGACCTGGCTTTTCGCTTCTGTCCTGTCCTGCTGACCCACAGGCCCACCATGGCTGTAGATGTAAGGTCCCTACTAAGAGTGTTACTGTGGGAGCATGCAGTGTGACAGAAAACAGCCCTGGAGGGGTACTCAGGAAACCTGCCCTCCAGAGATGCAGCTGAGGTAACAGGGTGGCTGTCACAGCAGCAGCTCTTGATGCAGGTGTGTTTCTCCCGTCCATTGGAGTCGCTCCTAGTTTTCATGCCTCCACTGTACAAGAAATCCGGTCTACTAATGGCTGATGCCCACCCGCCTAGGAGCTGTCCCTGTCCCACCTGAGGGACTTTATTGGTCAGAATACCCCAGGAACTGAACCTTGGAGTCTGAAGACAGAGGGTGTGGCTGCATAACTGTCTCCACACCAGGGTTGGGTCTGGGGTAGCTCCTCTGCAACATGCTCCCCAGATGGGTTCACTAGTACCCCCAGTAGGAGAGCCATCCAGACTCAGGCACCTAGGAAATCAGGTACAGGAGGTCTTTCATGCAGAGGTGCAGTCATCTCAGAGGCAGCCCCAGCACCACCGTATGTGCAAGGAGTTGGTCTTTCCTTTACCTTTTGATAGCCAGGTACAGCTGTCTGGCTCAGGAGCTCAGCCTCCCTTGTTCATAGGGGTAGTGTAATTCTGAGAGCGGTGTGGGCCTGAGTTAGAACAATGTGGGATCTAGTATATATTTTTACATTTCATTTTTTCCTGCTGCCTTGACACCCCTGAAGCAGGTTGTGACCCCCCTATGAGGCCAATAGTGCACCAGTAACTAGACTTGCTCCTGATACAATTTCCTTACTGCTCTTTCCCAACTGTGACAAAGATTCTGTGCTTCAAACTTTGGTGAGGGTCCTGAACATTTTGTTAGGCCCATCTGTACACTTCCTTATAAATCCAGTTTCAGCAAAGTCAATTTAGTAAAAACCCCACAGCCCTCAGTGTGATTGCACTTGGTGTCTGACAGGGCTCTCTGTCCTCCATGGCAGGTGATACTGCATCGCCTGAGCTTGTGTTCAGCAAGAACCCTGTTAGTCCACCGAGTCACAATCCTCCACCCCTAATGTTTTCTGTTAGTAATTTTCTATCCACTGACCACATCTTGTTCTTGGCTATATTTCCCCACTTGCTATGTTCAGAGTTCAGTCAAATCGCTTCTCCAGAGCAGAACCCCATTGCCATGATCCCTTTACCTATAGAGATCATCTTGAATAAAATCTGCCTTGGTGTGCTGTAACAGGTGTTCTTGAATAACTTTCCTTTAGCACTAGTGAATTCAGACACACCAGTGGAGTCCCACGTGCCTTTTGCTTGTGTCTTCACTCTGACCCCACCAGTCCTGCTCATCTGCTCCCTCCTGGGTGGTTGTACCTGCTCTCTGGCTCTCTCCTCGTGGCTTCCTCCCCGTAGCTGCCTTGACTGTCTTTCTAGAAGTCAGATTTACATTCCTGTACCTCTCTCATAGACATATCCAACTGGCCATCTCACATAAGAATACAAAACAGGGTCTTTGACCCCAGTTCAGCCAGGAGGATCCTAGGAAAAGAGCTGCATCGATGACTGTACCACTAGGCCCATGGGGGTCCAGAACAATATGTACCTCACACTCACCATCATGCCTGTCAGGGTGGCAGAATCACTATGGTACCCTGCAAAATACGGCAGCATCCGGGGAGCAGATTGTTCATGAGCACTTGAGAAAAATCATGAGGGCACCCACAAATATTTGTGGAGGGGAGTGGTTTTCAGGTAATGAGCCAGTGAAATATGAGTTCCTACTGTTCATATGACCATATTCAGAGGCCGGTGGATCTGCCTTACCTGGTGACCTGGTGCGGACAGCAGGTACAGAGGTAAGATCTTTCCCATAGTAGCTATAGTGTTTTTCCATAACAAGTTCCTTTTCTACTCAGATGGCTACCTCTGGTTTTATCTAGCTAATTATTTCCTTGCCTCTCTCATGCAAAGAAATAAGGCTCTTCTGATGCAGGTAAGGCTTGCTTTGGGAAAGCTCCCCCATTTATAAGGAAGGAGTTGGCTAACTGGGCAACTGCCTGACCTCCCTCTCTTCCACACGACTCACTCCATCTCTCGTGGGATGTTAGGCTTACTGTGAGGCATTTGGCATTGTTCTTTTCATTGAGACCATAGACCAATGATGGCAAACCGTAGACCAATTGACCAATTGAGTGCCAAACTGCAATCTAAAACCCAGTTATTTTATCACAAAATGCCAACACTGTAATTAAACCTGAATACTGAGGGTTCAGTTTAGATAAAACAACTCCTACATTAACAACTTTTGTCTTAAAAAAAATGCAATCACACGCATTTCATAGGTTGCCACCACTGCCATAGGCAATGCCACCATCTATGAATTGGTGGGATTTCCCCTCAAGGGAGTGGCTGTTTTTCTGCTAGTCTTCCTGCTGGGCTGTGTCACCAGGAGTGGAAAATCCTGCCTCTCTCAGAGCCCCATGCTCGTGATCCAAATGTAGAGGAACTCTTGTGTTTCCGGTGGTTGGGAGAGATGGCCTCTGCCTCACAGAGACAAGGCTGGAGCCAAGCTAGGAAGAGGGCACTAGAGATTCCTGTTGTTAGGCCTTAGACAAGTATCATGTTCTAGAGTGGGGCCTAGTCAGAAGGGACAGGTCACTGGGGCGTGATTTGGAAGGTGTGTCCTTCCCTCCCTCTCTGCTTCCTTTCCTCCATGCTGTGAGCAGCCTTCCTCTCCCATATCATTTTTTCATGCCATCTCTGTTTCTGTGTTGGAGCCTCCCAGCCATGAATGAACCCACTGAAACCATGAGCCAAAGCAAACCTCTATTCTTTTAAACTGTTTGTATTTTGTCCCAGTGACAGGAAAGGGACTATAGTTAAGGGAATTCACTGTGCTTTTTTTTTTTTTTTTTTGGTATCAGAGATCAAACTCGCAACCTTGCACTTATGAAGCAGACACTGGAACCACTGAGCTAAATCCCCAGCCCTCACTGTGCCTTTTAACCACACTATGTGTGTACATGTCATTGTGATCCATTTCCTTTTTTCTTTTGAGCTTTTATGAAGTCCTGGTTTAATAGTTTCGGACTGCTGCTGTGTCTCAGAAGTGGGCCCAACTCAGGCCAAAGCATCAAAGAGAAGGAAAGCCATGCCCAGTGTGCAGTCAGCTTGGTGAGTACGGATGGTAGTAATAGCACCCTCGAGGGGGCAAATATGGAGGGTGGGGTGAAGATCCAGCCCCTCCATGAGGTGATTCCGCATCTCTTTCATATTTGGAGGATTTGTCCTGATCATTCAAAGGACATTGTGTATTCCTTTGAACTACCCAACTAAGGAATGGTACTGGTACCATTAGGGTAGGAAAAGGAGAAGGAGAAGTCTATAAAAGATGGAGGACTGCACATGTGGGTATCTAAGCAAGGAAAATGAAAGCATGCCAACAAAACACTTCTACACGAATGTTCATAACAGCATTGTTCACAGTAGCTAAAAGTGGTCAACAGCGCACATATTCTTCAACTGATGACTAGAAAAATAAAATGTGGTGAATTTATACAGAGGAACAGAATTAAGCAGGAAAAGGGACCAAAGTATTGTTACATGCTACAACAGGGATGAACACTAAAGACACACTAATGAAAGGAAGCCAATCACGGAAAGACAAATAATGTCTGATACCATTCACATGGAATATCCAGGTCAGCAAATCTCTACAGACAAGAAAGCATGCTGGCAGTTTCAGGTGCCCGAAGGGGCAGAGATGAGGCGTGGCTACATATTTCCTTTATGGGTGATGAAAATATTCTGGGACTAAGTAGTGGTTATGGTTCCACTATACTACAAGTGGACTTAATGTCCCTGACTTGTATAATTTAAAATATTTAATGTGGTGAATTTTACACTATTTATTTTATCACACAAAATAGAATAAAGTATTGATAGACACTGTAACAAGGATGAACCTTGCAAACGTTATGTTATATGAAAGAAGCTAGCCACAAACTTTCATAGTGGTATTATTCCATATGTGAAGTGTCTGGAAGAGGCTGCTGTGTGAAGACAGAAAGATTAGTCATTGTCTGGCACCGAGGGGAGGAAGGGTTGGATACCAATGGACCGAAGGAATGGGGGTTCCTTTTGCAGTGATGAAAATGTGCTGAAATGGGTTGTGAGGACAGTTGAACAACCCTGCAGATACACTAAAAACTGTACTTTAAATGACTGCATCATACGGTACGTGAGTTAGGTCTGTAAGCTGTTTTACATACGAAAAGATTGAGAGATGGCTAATACCCACACAGCAGATGTGATAGCCTTTTTTCATTATGACAAAGCACACGAGATAAACAAATTGAAAGGAAGAAAGATTTATTTTGGCTTGTGGTTTCAGATTCAGTCCATGGTTGCCTGGCCTGCAGCATTGCATCCAGGGTGAGGCCAGAACAACATAGCAGGGAGCTCCTGGTAGAGCCAAGCTGCTCACCTCACAGCAGACAGGAAATGAAGAGACACAGGAAGCAGCAGGGCATAAATTTTCTGTTTCTAGGACAAAATAACTGGCACCTGCAATTACAAGAAGTTTATTTTGGCTCACTGTTTCAGTGGGTTCAGTCCATGGCTGGCTAGCTCTGAGGCAGGAATGACATGGTGGAAAAGTATGATGGAGGAAAGCTGCTCATGTCATGGCCAGGAAGTGGTGGGGGGAGAAGACAGACTCAGACACAGAGATACAGAAACAGAGACACAGAGACAGAGATGAGACAGAGAAGAGACAGAGAAAGCCAGGAACAAGAGGACATCCTTCCAGGTCATGCCCAAAGTGAGCTGCCTCCTATGGGCAGTATCCACCTCTGAACAGAAGACTTTTGGGGAACATTTTAGGTCTAAACCAGAACAGGCACCAATATACCCTTTAAGGACATCCTGCAATGACCTAACTCCCTTCCATGAGCACCATCAACTAAAGGTCCCACCACTTCCCAATAGTGCACACAGTTGGGCACCAAACTTCAACACATGAGCCTTTAGAGCACATTTGAGACCCAAACCATAACAGCAGGACTTTACGATCCAACTGTCCAACAATATAGGAGGGACATATGACTGTTTGCCTTGCACTGAGGAAAGGTGACTCAAAACCCCTGAGCTACATGTACAGACACAGATTTCCTGATTTCTGGCCAAAAAAGATGGCTTGGGACAGGTGATGGATGACCTTCGTCAAGTGAGACTTAGTCCTCCATGGTGGGCAGAGGATGAGAAAGAAAGATGAAGAGGAAAAAGGCAGATGGCATAAAGTCACTCTAGGCCCTTCCTCAAAAATATTCAGGTTCTTCTTTTGTGCCTGGGATTGGCAAGGCTGGCTGGCAGCAGTCCTGGTGGGGCATCCCCAGCTCCAACAGGACATTGCCATCCCAAGTGCCTATTCACGTCTCTCCCCTTCATAGAACTCCCCAACCTTCTACCTCTCACTGAAGCACCTGCCCCATGCAGATGCCCCAGGAGGAAGCAGGAAACCTTGGGGGTTTCCTGGGGCCTCTCAAACTAGTACGTGGGAATTTTCCAGGAAAGTAGTCTTGAGAGGGACTTGAGATGGTTCAAATTGTTCACGTAAATAGTTCTCCTCAGATGTAATTAGCTAGGGTCCTACATATCCTAGGGTGTGTCTTTCCCAACCTTAGAAATATGCTAATGGAGAAGGAAGAATACCAAATGCACCCCAGCTATGATGTCATTCCACACCCTGCTCCATTACACCCCTCATGACAGGCATTCTCCAACACCGTTCCCAGGCTTAGGAGCACTGGAAGGTTCTTGCAAAGGGTTTGCTGGATGAAACCCAACCTGTGATGAGTAGGTCTGCTTCTAGGGAAGTAGCAGGGAGACAGCAGCAGCTGGTGCTTAGATCAGATCGATTTAAGTCTCTTTGGCAAGGAAAGTAAAATATTTGCTTGCATGCTTATTTATTCATATTAATTTATTTTCCTAAATGTAGGGTTTATGGAGAAAAATTGAAGAAAGGGCAAAGAAGAAAATGAAAGCCACCCATAATCCTACCACTCAGATGCAACCTCTTGTAACATTTGATGTTTAGATGACTTGATTAATTCTAGAAAAGGAATAATACAAAGTCATTTTCATATTCAGAGCTGAAATTCCACTATCTATGGTGTAATAGAGATTTTGTCATGAAAGTTAAATAGAAAACTGAAAAATACATTTATGTTATGTTTCACAAAATTTAGGTTTGTAAAGGTAGCAAGCAAGTACATTTGAATACTGAGTGAGTAACAAGCTGATGATGATGTGATTTGGCACCCTTGAGAGCATTTTTCTTCACATTTGTACACTACAGACTAAAAGACCATTGTGCAAAGTAGATGAAGGCTTTGAAAATGTCTCTCAAAGCCCTCTCTTAGTTTTTTATATTCATATTTTTCTTGTGTTCGCTATTTTATCATTACCTTATTTTGCCAATTTTCTCACTAAGCTCCCTCTTCTCCGTGAGGCCACTTAACAGTGAAGGTCCAGGGCACCACCATCTATGCCAAGAACTGTAAATTTTATGTGCCAACTACTGATTTTTGCATTTTTCCAAGACTAGGTTTTTCAAGTCACTAAGCTCCCTCCTCTTGGTGAGGACAGCTGGAGTCCCATAAGCAAAATCTTTGATGAGTTTTTATTTCTAATGAGTGTTAATATTATATTTGCACAAGTAATTTAAATTTTAGAATGTTAATCCATCATATGCAGTTTTAGATCTTTTACCTCTCCATCTGTCAGGGAAAGAATTGGCAAGAGTAGAGGTGACTCATAAGATGGTAATTTTTTCTAGTCTTCTGCTATTTCCCTTGCAGTATGAATGTCATGGATATTCTGTCTGCTTGGGCAGAAAGTTTCTCATTATGGTCTTCTGCTATTATTTTTAGTAAACTTTTTACCCTGAGTCAAGTAAGTTAGTTGATTTTCTTTAAGAACTGAAAACAGCTAAGATTGGTTCCATTGTACTAGGCCCTGTGAAATATGGAATTCACTCTCCTTCTAGTGCATAAAAACAAAGATAGTATAGTGAGATAGTACAACACAGCCAGATTAATAAAGTAATATGCAAAATAAAAAGCATAGTTTGAATATCATGGATTTCACTGATGTGTAGCTTATTACTGTTACCACCTCCAAGGGAGTGCCTATGGCTTTTTTGGGCTTGCAGTTTCTTTAATATCTCTTTGCCTAATTCTGACATGTTATCTGATAATATAATGGAAACACATTGTGCAAAGGATCAAGGCTAATTTTCTTTATTTAAAACTAAGGAAAAATTTCCTTTAGATCTAAAAAACCTTCTCCTATTACCCTAAGCATCTAAACCTAGGAGATGGCCTACCTGCATGACTTTGCCCTGACCCCTGAGAGTTCTCTTTATAACTTCGGCCAGCACACTTGGTGACTTGTTATCTTTTGCATTTGTGACCTATAGCACTGAGAAGTATCCAGATAGATCCAGGGCTCCAGAAATGTCTACACAACATCATCCTCTGGGTCCTCTACAGATTCAGATCATCAGTTCTGTTGGATGCCCACATTAAAAATTCAATATCTCTACCAGGATCTGGTAGAGTCATTGATTGTGTAGCCTCTGGAGTGACACTGGTTTGAACATTAGGTCTGTTACCTACAAGCAGTGTAAATAGTATCTTTGGGCAAGTTATTAAACTTTCTGCTTCAACCCCCTCATCTGTAAAGTAATGATAATACTAAGGTAAAATGAGTTAATGCACTTGAAACTGAGGGTGCTTAGTATATTATAAATGCTCAATAAATAGTAGTTATCAATATTATTAACATGTTATGCAGCCTTTTCCCCATGTTTCTTATCATTTTCAGATATTAAAGCAACCCCAGGGTTAATGTAATCTTATAATAGCATTATTTGGGTTCAGTTTAAGAAACTGCTACCTAATTCAAGGTGCTGTGGTTCACAGCTTGATCTTTGGTGTGGCTGTAATGAAATGGTAGGATGCAAAAGAGATTAATGCTGGTCCCATTTGATAACATGAAAATCAGAACAGCCACAGAATGGTCAACAGGAGAGCAAAAATCCTTTTCTAACTCGTATAGATTTTTCTAGCAAGGATAAGTTGCCACACAGACATTATAGAGGGGACTGAATCTACCAGGGGGCATGATTTTCTGGAATCTAACATTACTTTACAAGGCTTAAAAAATAGTGGATTGACCAGTTTGCCTCTTGAACTGGACATTACAGTGCACCTAATTTACTGCTAGGCTGGAATGAGGCAGTTTCTGACCCCTGAATTTGTCTCAATCCTGTTTATCTTCCCCAAAGAATGCTCCTCCTCCTTATAAAAACTTAATTCCTGCTTAGCCTGGGTGGTGCACTCTCCAGGTTTCTAACCCTAGCCTGTGTTTCCCCAACTTACAAATCTAATCTGCCCATCAATGAAGCTGACTGTATTTTTAAGTTATTCTTGTTTGTTATTGCTCAATTTCCACATGGAGCGAGTCAGTACTCTCAAGAGCGAGTTGGCATTAGAAGCGCAAGCCTGACTCCTCAACCCTCTCGACCCTGTCCTGCCACGTGAGTGCTGTCCCCGGAGCTCCTGCTATTGCAAGGCCATTAGCAGCGGGGCCCTCTCCAGAGCCAAGCAGGAGCAGCACCCCATGAGCTCACTCAACTTCTCTGTGAAGGTCCCAGCCTCAGTGTGGTGTTTTAACAACAAAAACAGAGTAAAACACAGACTATGAGGACATTTTCACATTAGCACATGAAAACTTTATTCTTTTGTGATTTACACTCATACCTACGACCCACCTGGAACTTTCCATGTACATGGCATGACTAGGAGCAAATTTTCATTTTTTTCCCAGTGAAATATAAAATTGACCCAACATTATGGCCTTCATTTATTTTTCTACATGACTACTCAACTTCCAACATAAACCAAGAATTTATGCATGATTGATTCTGTTTCTGTCCTCTATGCTTTCTTTGGTCCATTTGTCATTTTTTGCCCAATGCTGCTTTAAATATTGTCATTTTATGCAAAGTCTAGAAGTTAGTTGGAAAGTCCCTCCACTTTGTTCCCTCCTTTGAGATGTCTTGGCTATCCTATGTTATTTGCAATTCCATATATGTTTCTGAATCTGCTTGTCAGTTTCCAAGAACAACCTTCTGAGATTTTAATTGACATTGTTTTGATTCTATAGAACACTTTGGAGAGAAAGGACATTTTTATTACACTGAGTCTTCAAATCATACATGTATTCAGATTTTTAAAATTTTCTCTCAATACTACTTTATAGTTTTTAGTAGAGAGGTCCTGCATTAGTTTCATTTGATATATTCCCAGGCATTTGAATTTTCAATGAAATTGTTTATGATTTTTAGTGCTGGTATATAAAAATACAACATGTATATGGAGTATCACTTATTTTTAAGTGGATATCATCACTAAGATTGGAAAGATAACCCATAAATCAGGAGAAGATATTTTCAGCTCAGTTTAATATGCTGACAAAGGTCTTTTATATACAATATATAAATTCATATATATTATACATCCTATTATATATCATATATAAATACATGATCTGTAATAGATAAATATATATATATAAATCCTATTAAGAAAAAGGACAACAATGAAAAAACGAGGGACAAATCCTCAGTTATATGTCACAAAACATGATATTGATGTAGCTAACAAACATGCAAAAAGTGATCAGCATCGCAAGTCCTCAGAGAAATGCCATTCAATATCCACAGTGACATTGCATGGCGCTGTTAAAGAATTTTACCCCAGTCAGAAGAATTTCCAGGGCCAGGCATGGCAGTGAATGCCTGTAATCCCAGCACTCAGGAGGCTGAGACAGGAAGATGGCTTCAAGTTTGAGGCCAATCTGGGGTACATAGTGAGTTCAAAGCCAGCCTGAGCTGCATAGCAAGGCCCTGCCTCAAAATAAAAAAAGGGATTTCCATTCTAAGTGTTGGCAAGACTGGAGTAACAGAGACTCTATCTGCTATGAGCGCAAGTTAAATTGCTATAACTTCTTTGCTAAGCTGCTTGGCAGGCTGGGTGTGGTGGCGCACTCCTGTGCTTCCATCACTCCGGGGGCTGAGGTAGGAGGAGGCCAGCCTGGGCTGCACAGTGAGCTCAAGGCCAGTCTGAACTACATAGACCCTGTCTCTAAGAAAAACTGCTTGGCAGCAACTACTATGTTAGATTTACATAGACCTTGCAATTCAGAACTGTGTTACTGGAGATTAACACAACAAAAATGCATGTATGTACCCACAGATGCACATAGGAATGTTCACAGCAGCATCGTTGGTAAACCCTGAGCTGAAAACAGCCTAAGTATCAGTTTTAGAATGAATGAACCGAGGTGTAACTGATATAGAATAGAAGAAATAAAAAAAGATATAGGCAGAAAAGAGGCAAGGAAGATCATAATTTTGAAATTAAAAACTGTGGTTTTGTTACTGAACTTTGGGGTGCTGGAGTGTCCTTCAAGAGGTGGTTTCTAAGTTCTTTCTGTCCTGAACAAAGAGTTGGTCAAGACAAGGACAAAAGCTAGTGAGGTTTTTACATCTATTAAAGGCAAGGAAAGAAAAGAAACCTGCTCTACAGAGTGAGTTCCGGCCGACTAAAGATAAGAAAAAAGAGGCACCCTGCAGGCACAAGGTGGGCACTGACAGAGTCACAGTGGCCCTGGCTAGATGGCAGGTGTCTTTGGTGCCTCCCGCTCCTCATACTGACATCAGGTCTGGGCTGTCCTATCAAAAGTCTGCTTGAGTTCTCAAGAGAAGAGCTGAAGACAGCACGCTCTGATTGGCTCCCAGTGTGCGTTTTGGACTCTGTGGGCAACAGGTCGCACCCATTCTCCATCCAGTTTACCATGCTCTAATCTCCTGCCTCAGTTTCAGGACACAGCCTGATTTCAACTTTCTTCAAGCCTCCTTCCTTCAAGCCTGGGCAAGTCCCTTTCACCTAGAAATGGGTTCCGCCATTCCCCTTTTGCTTCCAGATGGTCCTCTTTCATTTGTGAATAGGCCACCTTTGCACATGTGAAATAGGCTTTGCCTTAAGAATAGACCATTTCTGTGGGTGGGTAGCTCTCCTCTACCCACTAAACCTGAGACTATAGGTTGTCAAATTCCATAGAGTTTCACTGCCAAAAACATGTAAATATTCCCAGCTCCAAACTGTATTATGCCTCTCTCTCAGGCACCTGATTTCACTCTTGAGTGTGCGTGGAAGTTCCTGCCTAATAAACCCTTCCCATGCCTCTTACTGACATGTCCTGAAAATTCTCCAAACTTTCTATGTGGAGGGTGGGTTAAGTTCCTCATCTCAGCTTCAGGAACCTCCTCATGGCACAGGTAGTATAATTTGGACTGGGAAGCCACTTCTCCACTCCCTTAAATCTGAGCAATACCCCAGGGCCATTTCTCCTTTCCATTGTCTTCAGACAAACAAGCAAACAAACAAACAACAACAATAACAAGTACAATTAAGGTCCAGAAAAATCTCTATACCTCCAGGCCAGAGCACAGGAGTGTTAGGTCTTCTGGTGTGACCTTCAGGAATGTTTTCACCACTTGAACTTGGTTAAGAGTTCATGCACATGGACTGTATCTCATGCATGTCATTTAGTCAGAGTAGATTCTGAGACAGGTATGTGTGCTGAAAGCCCTGATCTGAGTCAGCACTCTGCCCATTGTTCCTGCCAATCTTACCCAGAGACCCAGTGAAAGCCACACAAGCCAGGGTGCTTGATTTATCTGTGTGCTCTTTATTTTCCTGTCATCCTGACACCACTTTTCTATTTATGCCACATTTTTGTCTCTGTTGCCATGGACCTTCCCTGAGCACATCTTCCTGTTGTCTCCAGTAAATGCAGTTAATTACCTCAGGCTTTTCACTTTAGTGATGGGAAGCTAACCAGCACACCTCCTGTGCAGCGACCTTCAGGGTAATCAATTTTGGCCTCTGTGAGCATAATTTAGTTGGCCTGCCTAAGAACTTCACATGCTCAGATCATACCATGAAGTCTCTTTGGTGTCTTACTTTGTTTATACTATCTTTGAGTTTCATCCAAGCCCTATTTGTTAGTATTTTGTGCTTTCTTTTCACCGAGTAGTGTTGAATTGTATGTGCAAACTACACTTTATTGACCTATTCTTCTGTAGATGGGTACTAGGGTTGTCTCCCCATTTTGGAATCTCATGAATCCAGCTGCCACACAGTCTTGTGTTGGCATTGTAATATCTGACTCCGAGCCCTGCCCTCAGTTTGTGGAGGGGAGATGGTAGGTGGAGCAGCAGGATCTTGGATTCTGATAACAGCTGCAGAGGGAACATCTCCTCTAAGGGTGAGTCCTGATTTCTCTAGGAGAGTTTTGGAGGGTGATTGGACCACTGGGCTGGTGCACACATCCGCTGCTGAGCTCAGCACAGAGTGTGTTCCTGGTTGGAGAGGCAGGTCACTGGGCATGGCCTGGACTCGGGCATCTGCCTTCCCGCTCCTTTCTCTCTCTGCTCCAGTGCCATGATGCAAGGGACTCCCCTCCACCCAGGCCCTTCCACCATGCTGTTTCTGTGTCGGATTCTGCCAACCGTGGACTGAAACTTCTGAAATTGTGTGTCACAACGAACCTTTCCTCCTTCTAGTTTTGAGTGTCAGGTATTGTGTCCCAGCAGCAAGAGAATGACCAAGACAAGCAATAAACACAAAGTGTCATCCTTTTTTCCATATCATAATTCATGGTAATCATAGTCAATATCACCACTAGAAACAATTAACACCAAATGCTAGCAACAATTGAAATCTACACAATAGAGGTTTGTTACAGATTTTCTCAAATGGATGAAAGATGTCAAAATCTACAGATAAAAATAAGCACAAAAAGTTAACACCAAATTTCAAGATTGTGCCACAAAAAATCAATATCTTTTAAAATGTGGTAAATAAACTGAATTGCAATTAATTTCACTAGAAGTATGTCTCACATAACTTACAAGGGTTATATTTTTAATTTTTATTTTATTTGTAGATCTTCACAGAGCTGGAGCAATCAGTCCTCTGTGACCTTGCTGGCCCTGAATGGTTGGCCGCCACTCCTGAGAGAGCCACTCAGCAGAGTGGGGGAGGATGGAACTGGGGAGCTGTTGGGGCCCCACCTGTACAGTAGCTCCATAGCACAGGGGAGAGAACTACAGGGGTTCAGACAGAGGCCAAACCACCCATGACCAATGGCTCCTCCTCAGTGGTCAGGGATGACTTGGGATCTTCATTTTGTCCTAGTGGAAGGGGTGTCATCTGTGCTGGCTATGCTTGTTTCTCCTCAACCCTTCAACTCATTCTCCACCTGTCAGTCAGCTTTCTGGCACAGTGACAAAACACCCTAGATGATCAACTAATATGGAGGAAAGGTTTATTTTGGCTCATGGTTTCAGTCCATAGTCACTTTCTCCTGTTGCTTTGGGTTTGTAGCAGCATAGAACATCATGGTTGGTGCATGCTAGATGGGCCTGCTCCCCTCATGGCAGGTGGGATGCAAAGAATGACAAGAAGGGTCCCAACACCAAATTCACGGGCATATGTCCCAGTGACCTAAGCCCCTTCACCAGGTGCCATCTCCCAAAGGTCCTGCCTCCTCCCAGTAGTGCCACAGGCCATTCACGAAGCCTTTAAAACACAGGCCTCAGGAGACCTTCGAGATTAAACCCTAACCCCAGTCTCTTCCCTGCTCTGTGATGTCAGATGCGGGCCCAGTGGATACCGTCCCTCCTGCTCTCCTCCATTAGCTGAGCTACAGAGTTTGCCGGTGGGGGTCACAGAGGGGACAAGAGAGCACTTCATATGCATTTTGCCTTTTTTCCACCTACAAGGGCCTGATGCGACTCCAGCAGGCTGAACCAGCTGCATGTTGCTCTCCCCACACATTGAAATCTGCACCCTGTGCAGTGCAAATTAGAGTTACAGGGAAACAGCTGGAATGGCAAATGTTTAACCCACAAATGCCAAGATCGCAGCACGTGTGTGTGTGTGTGTGTGTGTGTGTGCATGCGTGTGCTTTATACTCAGTATTGTTTACAGTAGTTATGCTTGGTGATAGTCATCATTGTGGCTGATTGGAATCTTTATTTCTGACACTTTTTTTTGAGACAGGGTCTTACTAGTTCAAGATGGTGTTAAATTCAGGGCAATCCTCCTGCCTCAGCCTCCAAACTGCTGGGTTTGTAGGTGTCCGTCACCACAGGTATGCCTGGCTCGCTTAAACTTTTGATAGTATTATTATTATATACTTGTGTTAGCTGCTTTTCTTTTGTTGTTGACACAAAATACCCAACACTTGAAGTTAAAGGGGGAAAGGTTTATGTGGCTTACCATTCATAGAGGTTTGGGTCCATAATCAGCTGGGTCCAATACAGGGTGGCATAAGGGCAACAGTTCATGGTGGCAGAAGATGACAAAAGCAACAAGAGAACCTTACCAAGGTCTCCCTGACCCTTTTATCTTATTCAGGCTACTTAGGGTGGGCAGTGCTCATACCCTTAATCCCAGGGCCTCCAGGCCCAGCCCCACCATGAATCAATCGAACGCTCTAGATGCAACCAACTCTGGAAAAGCAGGAGGCTTGGGAGGACATCTAAATACAAGCTGTAACAATACTTTTTGAAGAACTGCATATTATTTAAGAAAAAAGTAGATGGCCCTCAATTGGAAAATCTGTACAATTAATGTGCATGATTAATGAGCCAGAGCTCATTAAGAAAATGCGTACCTGTTATTTATATATACCCTGCCTGTGATTCTACCTTGTCACCATGTCACATAACAGCCTTACCTTGCAGGCTCCTATGTGTGTGTCACCCTGGAGAGAAATGTGGATGAACAGAAACAGAACAAAGTGACACCCAGCAGCCAGCTTCCTGTATAATCGTGGCAAGTCTAAGTGTACAGAGCACTCCGTGGTACAAGGGGTCCCCTTGCAGCTTTGTTTACTCCAACAGCATCTCCTTTACACTCATGTCAAAATGTCATGAACCAGAGTTGGCATAATAAAATAATGAAAATTGCCACCAGGGAAGTTCTCCCCGATTCCAGGTGCCAGGAATTCTCCCATGCATACTTGATGTTGAAAACCACATGGCCTTCCTCCAACTCCAGGTTGTTTGCTTTGGAAAAAGATTTCTTCAACCAGTTTATGTTATGCTTTGTAGATGAAATCCAGAAGAAAGTAATATTTGGAATGTTTTATTCAATGGACTGACACTCCTGGCTCCACCCCATTGGCAGACCCTGAGCAGATATCCTTTTGGTCCTTTGCCATGGCTTCTAGCTGTCCATCTGTGGGCCTTGAGGCTTGGCTCAGGAAGTTATCACCTGACAACTGTTTGAACAGGACAGTTTTAGATGAAGGAAAGCTCACTGGCTGCTGTTTTACACTAAATTCTGAAACAACTTGGAATTTCATATGTGACTATTTTTTCCTGGCCACCAGATTAAGAAAGGTAATAAAAAGGAATAAACTTTTCTCTTCTTGGTTAAAAATCGCCAATTATTGGAATCCCAAGCTTGATCCTTCTGTCACTTTTTCCTGGTAAAGCTGGAAGTTTACAGGACCCCAAATTATTCTCCTGTTCAGAAAGCGTTTTTGCATTCTTAGATGTGTATTGATTGCAGGGCTCTGGAATTTGCTGCCAGCACTGCCTGGAACCACAGTCCACTTCGTGTGGTGGGTGCTGATGTCCTGCTGCTGTCCTCAGGGGGCACCTTGACCCTGATGGGACCAGTGGCTCTGTGGAACACTGGTACCAGTACACTCGCACAGTTGACTGGGCTCTGCCCAGCTCCTGCTCACAGGCTGAGTCATGAGGCCCTGTGTCCTTCAAAAACATTCCAGAGCTCCAAAGAATGCCTTCAGCACATTAGTAGGAGAGCAGGAGAGCCAGAAGTGTCCCTGGAGCAGAGAGACCCAGAGAGTGGGCTCCTCAGCTTGCCGAGTGTGGGTCCATCTTTCCTTCTATCCCTATGGTCTGCTTTCTGCCATTAGCATCATGTTCTGTCCAGCTATTCTCATCCACAGTGGCTGAAAAATGTATCTGAGTGTTGCTGTGTCTGAGGTGCAGATGCTGGGGCTGCTTGAAATTCAAGCTGTAACACAGGACTCATGGTGTGATTAAAGGACCACTAGAGGAAGGGGTCACCGACATGGGAGCAGTGGAAGTTGTTTAGCTCTTGGGAAGGTAGCATGTTTTAGATCTAAAGTCTCCCCAGGCCACTGTGTGTGAGAAGCAACTGGATCCTGGGGTGCTGTGCTGTCAGTGGATTCATCCATGGATGAATTCAGTAACCAAATGTGCTGTGAGGAAGTAGGGGTGGCTAGAGGCCACCCCTGGGGTATGACCTGGGAGGTGTGTCCTTGTCCTGGGCTCCTCCCTTCTCTCCTTCCTGGCTGCCTTGAGGTGAGCAGCTCTCCTCCACCTGGCCCTTCACCTGTCGGGGAAAGGGTTAAAAATGAGGGTCAGTGAAATGTAGGTGTTTGCTGAAATGACGCTGGCTGCTACCTTTCTGCAGAGAGGCTATCTCCTGGGAAAGCAGTGTGTAGAGATAACTGTTAACACACAAAAAACTGACCATTCCCAGGCTCTGGCCAAGGCTAGGAATGATCCCTTCCAGCCACGCAAGACTGTTGGCACCAAGTCAGTTCTGTCTGAACATAGTACTTAAGAAACCAACATATGGATGCAGTGTGGTGTTTATTCTCTTGTCTGCCAAAGGCTCCATCTCATGCACGGTCCTGCCCTAGAAAACTCCCCTTCATCTTGGGTGCTGTCTCCTGACTCGGTATATGGTGATATATTGACTATGCTTGTCACTGCTGTACTTTCATCTTCTTAAACTCATGATGTGGCTCATCTCTGTTCACGAAGTTCCAAACCTTATGTTTCTGAGGCCGCCACAGATATGTGACTCTTGGGCTGGGGATTTAGCTCAGTGGTTCCGGCACCTGCCTTGCAAGCACAAGGTCCTGAGTTCGATCCCCCGTACCAAAAAAAAAAAACAACACACACAGATATGTGACTCTTTGAACGCTGTTCCTGCCTTGGAGCCAGCCAACCATTGACTGGATCTGTGAGCCAAAATCAACCTCTCTTCCTGTCAGATGTGGGTGTCAGGTGTTTTGTTCCAGCAGTGAGAAAGTCATGAAGACAGAGGGATTCTTTTTTTGTTTTTTGGGGTTATTTTTTGGTACCAGGGATTGAACTCGGGACCTTGTGCTTGCGAGGCAGGCACTGGAACCACTGAGCTAAATCTCCAGCCCAAGGGATTCTTCACATTATGCAACTGAGGGAGATAGGACCAGCATTTGCAACTAGGAGACACTATGGGGCCACGTGTCACAGTGCAAGGAGCTTGAGCACAGGCAGCAGGCAGGGGTGCTCCATCTTCTCATGAATCAGTGGTGCTTATGGCACCAGGGCAGGCACACGTTCAGGTCCAGCCAAGCAGCTCTGCCCCTAGAAAGACAAGGCCAACAGGCAGGGCTGTCTGAGCTCTGGACGCTGGCTTTGTGGCTCCACCTGTTCTCAGGTCAGCATCGTTGCAGCCCAGGCTTCTTCAGATCCATGACCTCCCTCTTTCCCTTCCTCCCTCTGTCTCTTTCATATTTCTAGGAAAGGACTTTGAAAACTCTCACATACCTTTCACTTGACATCTAATTAGTTTTGCACGTAGGTTTAACTAGTCCCAAAGGAGGGGATTTCCTGGGAAGCATGAATACTGACATCATGATCCACGGACTCTAATCCATGAATCAAGTAAGTGGGTCACTAGCCTTCTAGTTATATGGTATACTTGCATTGATTGTTTGATTATTGACTGTGGTACTGTGGGTTGAACCCATAGCCTTCACGCTGAGCTACAGCCCCTGGAACTTTTTTATTTTTTTGAGATAGGGTCTCACTAAGTTGCTAAGTTGCCCAGTTGCCAGTTGCCCATGCTGGGTTCAGACCTCCTATCCTGCCCTTGTGCTCTGAGTGCTGGGATGGCAGGTGTGTACTATCATGCCTGGCTTCTTATCTATTTCCTAACTTGTTTACAACATTGTCAAAGAATGTGGTCAGTATGATATCAGCCCTTTGGAATTTGCTGAGATATGCTCTCTGATATATATAGTCAATTTGTAACATATTAGAAATGTGCTTGCAAGGTATGTATTTTCAAGGGTTGGGGATGTGTGGTAAAGTTCTAGCCTAGCATGAGTGAGGACCTGGGTTTGATACCCAGCACTGAAAAAAATATTTTTAGACAAAGCCATAGAGACAGAAAGTGGATTATGAGTTTCCAGGGGTTGGGAGTAGCCAGAAGAGAGGATGACTGACTGCCAATGGGCATAGGGTTTCTTTGGGGGGTTATAAAAAGTTACAGAATCTTTGGTGGTGTTGTGCAACTTTGTGAATATATTTAAAACCACCTAACTGTGCACTTTTAAAAGAGTGAATTCTATGGGACATGTATTATCTTTCAACTAAAAGTGCATTTACTTCAATTATTGATACAGCCCTATGATGCTTCAAATCTTCCATATACTTCAATTTTGTGTCTCCCTGATCTATCAAGTGCATTTATATTAATCTAAATGATACACTGAAAGGAAATCTAATTGACACTATTACAGAATGCTAACACTTCAACTTTTATTTTAAAAAGTGGTACCTTTAGAAGTGGTGCATATGGAAAAGAATCAAACATTCAACTTACTTACCTTTACTCTATGTATTGTGCTATTGAATAGCCAGGGAGGAGAAGAGGAAAATTCCTTTCTGTGAGGTACTTTAGCTAAAAGATAAAGAAACACCAAGTTAAAATATTATGTTTTACTATGAGTAATAAATTAAGATACCTAGACCTTGAATATCAATGGCAGATAATGAAAGAGAGAGAGAGATGTAGATGAGAGAGACAGATGAGAGAGAGAGAGAGAGAGAGAGAGAGAGAGAGAGAGAGAGATTCTTCCTTTTGGAAGCAGACAGTAGTACCACCTATGAAGAACTATTACAAGAGAAAGTGGATCAAACCTACAGCTAGAAATCTGCAGAAAATATGGAGGACAGAGAGTTAAATTAAATGGCATCTTGGGAATTCAATCAGAACAATCCATACTATGGTAAGCTTTACAGAAAAAGTAAATTGCAAAGAAAAATACAATATGGAGGGAACTTTAGATATTATATATGAATATGTAGACCTAATTTGTATTTTAATTCCAACAATATGACTTATAAGATAATTGGACCTTTGAACACTGATTGGGTACTTGATGCTACTGAGGAAATTAGTTCTTCCTTAGGTAAAAAATTGGTAAGACGATTGTGTTTAAAAAATGAGTCCTTACCTTCCAGAGATTCATACTAAACATTTCTAGATAAAGTGGTAGAATGATTGGGATTTACTTCAAATAACATGGGAAAGAAGGTAGTGGTGATGGAATAGAACTGGCCATGCATCCATCTGTATACGGTAGTTGACTAACAGGTGGGCGAGGACTTGCTGCGCTAGCATGGGTTTACACTTTCCTAATAATAGTTATCTAAAAATAAAGTGAAAAAAGTTGTTGTGAATCTGATTACCACTCTGTGGCCGATCTTAGCATCCTTGCTCTATTAGAGAGAAACGATACTCACACCCACTTACCACCCACCCTTAGTGTGAGTCATACAAATGATCCATGGATAATGAGCACCTAGGAGAGCGCTGAGCCATCTGGAGCCCATAGCCTGATTTCTGCATTATTCAGACTTTTCCAGGAGCATCTGGAGAGGGTGTCCTGTGAACAGCGCCTTGCTGTGGGCTTTAGGCCTGAGCCTGGCAGCACTTCCTGTCTCTTCCCTCCACCCTTCCCTGGAGGATCAGGTGAGGTTGAGACCGGAGGCACCTTTTTGGTTGCAGGTGTCACTTCCACCAGGGTGGCATTAAGTCAGCTCAGCACGGCAGGATTTGTGGGAGATGGAGCTCATTTAAAAGGCACTGACTCTCTCCCTCTCTCTCCCTCTCTCTCTCTCTCTCTCTCTCTCTCTCTCTCTCACTTGTGCACACACACATCTCCAAAGTCTTCATGATGGTCTCTATTATGGTCACCATAACACAACTTTTAAAAGGATGTCACATTCCTGGATCCACTTCTGGCCCAGGGCCAGGGCACCTGGGTTGTGTCGGCCAGCACCTCTGTCTACAGGAGCCAGTCATCCTCAGGGATCTGAGTGCATATGAGGTGGGTAGAGGGTGAAGGGCTGAGTCTCAGTCCAGGAGTGCATTGGAGCCTGAGAGGTGGGTCAGACCCACCTGGAATTCCATTCCAGCCTTCAGGTGGCACAAGTCACCTGAGCGGGAGGGTCCCGGGGCTGGCAGGATGGGGAGAGAAGGAGCCTTGTTCCTTCGGCCCGAGGAGGGGCCTCCATCCTGGTTCAGGACACGCTTCTCTTCTAAAAAAGAATAAATGAGTCACGTGTGACAAGTCACCCAAAGGAACTCAGCTTCAATCAGCCACTTCAAATTCTCCATGGGACAGAAAAGATATATTAAACAGACACATTTAAAATATCCTGCTTATAAGGCTGAAGACTGAACTCCAGACTGCTCCATATGAAGATCTCCAGATTTAGTAAGTAAAAATACAGGATGCCAAGCTAAATTTGAATTCCTAAAAACTGCATGTTTTTTAGTAGGATCATATCTCGTGTGATACTGTGGACATATGCATATGAGAACTGTATTTGCTGTTTGTCTGATATTAAATCTAACTAGGGGGTGTCCTGGATTTCACCCAGCAAGCTTACTTCATGTGCAAGTTTTCAATTAAACTGTGACCAAGAGACAGGCTGTGCATGAGCCATAGTGCAATCTTCCAGATTGATGAAAAAGGATGAGATGTTCTTTTGCTTAATAATAGAGAGGAGCAAGTTGTATCTTTCTTCTCAGAAGTTTTATAAATAAGTGCTCACATGGACCCATCTCACCTCCATTTCGCCATGTCACCAGCTCAAATCATGTTACCAAATTATTTGGTCCCTAGAAACACAGAGACCCATTCTGCAAGGAAAAGGGGCTCCCAGGAGCTTCAGAAGAGAGCCAGCACCACGCAGCCTGCTATGCACAAAAGGGTGAAACAGCTGACTCTCAGGAAGGCTGGCTGGACTTGATGGCATGAGGGGACCCCTGTGGGCTGACACCTGGGGTGTGATGCTGTTGCTGTCCTTGGCCCCTGTGGGCCACAGAGGCGCCAGCCCTGGCACCAGGCTGCTGGTTCGTTCCCAGGACTGGGCCCTAACGGGGTGGGTGGAGCAGCCTCCATCTTCCTGTCTGGACCTGCCACCTCTCCTTCTCTCTCCTCCCATCACCCCACACCAGCAGCTGTGTTCTCAACTGCAGGCATTTCTGCCTACTGCCATGGTTTGGATCTCAGGATACCTTGAGGCTGTGTGTCCCCAGGATGGCAGGCACTGTTAGGAGTTGGTGGGACTTTAGGAAAGGGATGTGGGGGGGTCTTTGGGCATTGGGAGGCCTTGAAGGGGATACAAGGACTCCACCCATCCCTCACTCTCTCTTTTGTCCCCAGACCTCAGGTGAGCAGTTTTGCTGCTGTGTCATATACCCAGTCATAGATGCTGCCACAAAAGCAACAGGACCAGCTGATCCTCAGTCAGCATCTCCAAGACCTTGACCAGAATACAGTGGTCAATTATCTCGGGTATCTGGGACAGCAATAGGGAGGGTGATATACCTCAAGGGGCGCTGGGTAATGTCTGAGCCTGTTACTGGCTGTCATGCCTCTGGGAAGGAGGGAGCTACTGGCACCGGGAGCAGAGGCCAGAGTGCTAAACCTCCCGGGCACTGAGCAGCAGCACGGCAGAGACTGACCCAGCCCTGGGGCCTGTCATACGGCTGGTGAGAAACCTGCCCCAAGTATCTCTGTTCCCTGCCCTTGAATCATCTGTGGTTGGCTCTGGTGTCTACTCCTCCACACTTCTGACCTCTCTTTACACACACTGCTGGCCGACCTGCACCCGTGCTGGTTTCATGCCCTTCCCAGCCGAGAATGCCATAGTCTTCCCAAGCTCTCAGGACAGATCTCAGAGCCCTGAAGTCTGCTATTGGCCCTGCACGGTGTGACCTTTGCCAAGGTCACTGCCCCTCCCCTTTCTGTGCCCGGGGGTGGGGTGCTGGCTGTGGCCTCTTCCAGCCAGGGGAAGTGGTGGCTTCACCTTTCGTCAGGTCCTGGGAACTTCCTGCTCCTGAGGCCTGGAAGGCTCACACTTTCCCTCCTGTGCCTTTATCAGCTCTGTTCCTCTTGCAGGTCACAGCCCAAATGTTCCTTTGCAGGGAGATTGGCTGGTGATGTCTGCTGTCTGGGAAGCATGCTGTGTTTTGTATGTGCAGCACTTACATTGAAAAGGCTGTGCATTTTGTTGCTGAAAGTCTACTTCTTCTAAAAGGTCAGCTCCACAGGGCCAGGGGCTGAATCCCCAGAGCCCACTGGGGTTTGCAGTTAGCAGAATCTCAAGTGACTCTCAGCACAGGAGTGAAACCCTGCATACAGGGCTAGTAGGTTTCCAGCATTCAGCGGCCCCAGTAACTATACTCCACAAACTGCTGACTGTACCCACAACCTTGGATCTGCATTTGTTCAGCCTGCCTGGGAGAGGTGTTAGGAGTCTGGGTGGGTTCCTGCCCTTGCCATCCAGGCCACATAGATGTTCTTCAGAGGGGTGTTTCTCTACTTTCCTTCAGTTTCTGCCATATTTGCAAGGACAGGTGAAGGTGCTAACCCATTTCCTCACCACCAAGCTGCCCCTGGAGACCCTGTAGGGGTCTGGGATGGAGAGTAAATGTGCAGACTCCCTGCCTCCTGAGGAATGTTTACAGGTCTCCCTCGTACTTCATTTCTCCTGCCATTCACACTTGTTCTACCGACAGTTCTGCTCTTCAGAGCCTTGAGGTGTCACTAAGGATTCTTGTTGGACAGACTCCCTGTCTTGACACCTGCCAAGAGAGTAGCAAGAAGTCACAGGAGTGATTCTGAGCTCTGATGGAGAAATGGGTGACACAGCACGAGGGGGACCCCAACATCTCGCAGACCCTGAGGGAGCGCGCTGAGGGTCAGAGCACCAATACCAGGACTTATCCAGAGTGTTGAGGGTGAGGCAGAAAACCAGTCTGAACACTAGGTCTGGGGCAGGCGGTGTCCAGTGGTAGCAGTGCGAACCAGTAGCAGTGCGAACCAGTAGCAGTGGTGGAGAAGGCAGTTACTTCTGGACAAATCGGCTGACATCGCCGAGCCTGTGTCTTCCTAGAAATGGGGTGGCAGTGGCGCCTGCTGCCCTGGGCTACTGTGAGAATTGAGAAGTAGGCCGAAAGGTCAGCGAGTGTTGGTGCTGCACAGCCATTTGCCCCTTTCCAGAACCCCGACCCACAGGCTGCGTCTTAGTTCTCACTTTGCACGGTTTCAGCTCCAGATTAGGAATTTTAGAGCTAGAAGGGGGAAATGGAGCCCAGGCTCTGCAGTTTAGATCTTGAGTGTCCCCTGTGAAGGTTTATATCCCAAGTGGAGCTTTCAGAAGGCGGTTGGAGCATGGGGGCTCTGATGTCATTGCTGGACCCATTCAATGGTATTATTGGGAAGGGATGGGACTTTAGGGGATGGGGCTTGGTCAAAGGGAGCAGGTCTTGGGGCTGTAACCTTGGAACTATATCTGGTCCCTGGCCCCTTCCTCCTCGCTCTTTCCCCCTCTCTTCTTCCTGGCAGCCGTGAGGTGAGCAGCTCTCCTCTGCCATGACTGTCTGCCATGATGCTTCTTCCTCACCACAGCCCTACAGCCAGGGAGCCCTCTGAAACCTCTGAGACTATGAACCAAGGTAAACCTGTCCTCCTCTAAGTTGTTTTTCCTAGGTATTTGGAAATGAAAAGCTGACTGACACATTCCCAGAGCCATGTGTTGCAGGCTTGCTTCCTGGCCCTTGTGTTCTTGGGAGCCAGAGGAAACCTTATCAGTTGGGGTGGAGTATAGGGAAGCTGGGTCATTGGAGCCGCGGCCCTCATGTCTCTTCCTTCACTATCTGGCTGCCAGGACAGGGTGGGCGGGGAAGGGTGGGGTGGGGGGCAACTCCATGGTATCACACCCCCCACTGGGATGTAACACTTCGCCACAGGCACAAAGGCAACTGGGGCCAATGACTGTGAAGCGAGACCTCTAGTACTGTGAGCCAAAGCAAACCTTTCCCCCTTAAAAGCCGATCATGTCAGGTCTGTTGTCACAGGGACACAAAGCTAGCACACCATGACAAAGGGTGAACCTGAAGCCAGGAATCAGTCTGCACGCCAAAGGGGCCAGAAGCCAATGTGAATGGTCCAAGTGGGCCAAGTGGGACTTTCCAGAACTGCATGCACCCTAGGGAGATGGTAGCTGCTGAGCCCCACCCGAGCAGGTCTGTGGACTCAGGAGCTTACAGCTCCCCACCTTCAGGAGAAGCCAGGCATCCTCATTTGATGTGAGGTTCTCAATGTTCAATGTTGGCAACTATTTCAAAGTTTATAAACTTCTGAGCCAAATGAACATGGCCATGGTCTGGATATAGCCAACCCAGCTAGTTTGTCACTTCTTCCGAGAGAGAGGTGGTTGCTCTATAGGCCTGGCCTGAAGGAATTTCAGATGCTGAGCAGCTGGACTCATGGATGAGGCCAGGAGTCTTTCAAGGTCGCAAGACTGGGAGTGTGTCAGACCAAAGAGGAGCAAGCATTCCTTTGGTAGGGTAGAGGTACACTTTACACAACTGTACTAGAGGCTTTTAGAATGTTTAAGCAAATGAATTACTTTTTTGTTCTTAGAAAACAAGCCTGAACTCAGATAACATAGCATTTTAATGGCTGAACAACATTATGGTGAAAGTAATAGGGAACTAGAATTTGGCATGGGGTTCAATTTAAACTATGCCAAAGAAGTAGCTTCATTTCCTTTGTGATTTAGGAATGGGGCAGACTTGGCGGGGTGGGTGACAGTGTTAGTAAAATCCAACAAGGCCTTTGATTTTCTCCCCCACTCTGTCCCTTCAGATGGGTAAATGACAGTCTAAGTGCGATGCATCTGGGCGTGTTGAGCTCTGATTCCAGCACATGTCCTTCTGGAGGGGGTAGAAGGCAGAAACACAGTGCAGGGGAGACAGCTTTCAGGGAAATCAGAGCTTAAAGAAAAATAAATAAAAATACACAGAAGGGGAATTCAAGCCACGGAGGGAGGGAGGGAGGGAGTGGTGCAGACTCACAGTATGTGCTCGGCCTTGTCCTGGGCTGTGTCCTCTGCACCACTCTCACTGGAGCTGTCTCCTTCTCCTCTTCCTCCTCCCCTCCTTCTTCAGTACTGGGGATTGAACCCAGGGCCTTCACAACTAGCTGCATCCCCAGCACCCTTTTTATTTTTTTTTTGAAACTTTGAAACAAGTTCTTTCTAAGTCACACGTTGCCCAGGCTGGGCTTGAACTTGCAATCCTGCCTCACTCAGCCTTCTAGAGTGCGGGGATGACAGGAGTGCACTACCACGTCCAGCTCACTGGAGTCACGGTGACGGTGTGCGTTCTTTCCATTCTCATTTTCAGCTCTGGCTCCATCATTTCTTGCAACCACGTCCAGGTGGATCATCTTCAGCACTGCCCATCTCAACCCTGAACCCATCTCCTCCTGGGAAGTCAATCGGCAAGTTGTCAGCACTGGCCTCAGCAGGAAGCTTGCGTCCCTCAACTCTTCCTGCCAAAAGCTCGGCAAAGCCCACTCCGTCTGGCCTGGTATTCTGTTGTGCTTCCTGTCTTCTTCCCACTAGGTTTGCTTCCTGAACACAGCCCCTCCTTTGCACACTCCAGAGAGCTGTATGTAGGCTTTAGGAGAGCTTCCTAGACCTTGGCTTCTTGCCTGCCAGGCCCTTGGTTGCTTCCCTCACAACCTCCAGAGGAAGAATCCATGCTCTTCCTTTGGAAACACATGGGCCATCTGGGGCCAATGCTAGTCATGTCCTTTGGACAGTGTGTCTGGATTTCCCTCCAGGCCCAGGGTTTGGACAGCACACGATTGTTCCTGCAGGCTCTACCTACCCTCTTGAAAGGGCCATTTGGACCCCACCTGCTCCGGGGAGGTATAGAGAAGCAGAACTCCTCTTCTCCCAACCTCAGAATTCGACCAAAAGAAGGCACAGTGACCCTGTAGGTTACATGGGCTTGTGAGACAAAATCAGGATTCAAAAAGAGCTTGACAAGCGAAGCCTCCAGGCAGTCTTGTCCTCATCTGCATGGTCGCATGCTCACCTGCAGGATGAGGAATAGTTAGCTTTGTAACATCACCTGAGACACATACACCGAGCTCTTAGTGCATTTTCTAGATGGCTGTCTCCATGCGAGTCATCAGTTTGTGAGATAACTGAGCTCAGACTGCGTTTACACAGCACAGGACTGGGAGGCAGAGGGAAGTGTCAGCTCCGCTGCACGCCGTGCTGGTGGGCTGCACCTGCAACGCGGGTCTATTCTCAGTAGCCACGTGTTTAGGAAACTATAAATAACCCAGAACACAACACCAAAGCCAAAGCACTTACCTTGTTGAGGGCCCAGAGAATGCTCAGGGCACAGGGGTAGAGGTTTGGGAGCTGTAAAATGTGTCTTCCCATGTGTCCTGGGCCATCATGGAATGCTGGTTTACAGGATCCCAAGGGACTGATAGTCGGGTAGAATTTCATGAGAAGACCTGCGAATCAAACAGCCCCAAATGCAGCTGCCAGCATTGGCAGGAAGAGAGCATCTCTCTCACGGAAGGAGTCAGCACTGGCAGAGGGCCACACGCTGGGCTGTGGCAGAGGCAAGTGAAGCTTCGGGGGCTGGGGTGTGTGCCTTCTTACATGCCCTTGCAGCTCTGACACTTTCTGATTCTACGTCTTCCAAAGCCAGATCTTCACTGAAGAGAAGGACTGTGTAAAGAATGTTATTCACACACACGTGTAAATATTGTTTTGTCTCTCTGGTATGGGAAACTGAAAGGTAAATAAGGACAAAAATGTATAATAAAATGAAATAGGAAGAACTGTTCTAAAGAAAAGGGAAATTGTTAAGGGTAAGGGAAAAGGGAAGGGAAAGGGGAAAAAAACCAGAAAAGAAGGAAAAAAATAGAAACAAAGCTTTTGTAAATAAGGGGGAGGAGGCTGATGAGAGGGGAGTGGGTTGAGTGAAAAAGAATCAATATGTATCACGTACAGGTACAAATTCCCTTTGATGAATGTGATCATTACGTATATTTAAATTGTACCAATAAAATTAATAAAAAAGTGAACATTCAAAAAATAATGTTATTTAAGGAATGTTAGTGCTGCAAGGATTCTTCAAATACATTACTCCTTTACTGTGCACAAGAATCATCGGGATGGAGGAAATTTGTTCATGGCTCCTGAGATATCTATTTTGCTAGAATAAATTTACTCATGGGATTCCTTGTAATCTTTCTTATTTCTGTAAGGTTGATTGTGCTGCTTCCTCTTTATTCCTTTTTGTTATTTGAATTTTGTCTCTTTTTCTCTTGGTCTATAGAGCTAAAATTTCTCAATTTTTCTTCTTGTTTTTTTTCCCTTCACATCATTGTTGAGATGATAATATCCATACACTGGATGGATTATATACTGTTTCCAGAAGAGTTAGTTTAAGCTTGGCCATGTAAAATAAGTTCAATTTAATATGCAGTTAACACAAGTGAAACTTCAGGGTTACAGCAGCCCTCCCTTCTAAGCAGAGTCGTGAACTCCAGCAGGATCATCTGTGTGGTTGGGCCAAGCCTTCATCTCAGGGGCTCAGATATTTTTATTTGTTTAGTGTTGTTTTCTCCTCTGTACCTCATACTGTTTCCCAACCCACCTGGTTGGTGCAGAACCAGTTCCTCCCTTGGACTTGAGCTAAGTAGTCTCACTGTCTGTCCTCCATTGCTCTAAGTCAGCCTCTGTCAAAGTAATGATTTTCTGCCTCATCACTCTGAAGGAGGGCTGGAGAAATGTCTCAGAATTGTTGGCAGGCACCAGCAGTTCAGATAGCTGGCCAGAGGTTCAATGCTGGGCCAGGACCTCTGCACCCAGCCCAGACTTCCAGGAACGGGTGACCACATATTCATTCCCTCTCTGTGTCCTTTCCCTCCTCTCTCTGTCTTTATCCTAGTGCTAGTGCACTACTCCACACATCCATAATTACAGAGGACACTATCAATGTGTGCTCAGTAAATAAGGGAGTCTCTTTATTGGTATATGGAATACATGATATTTACATTTGTTTTATATATATATATATATAGAGAGAGAGAGAGAGAGAGAGAGAGAGAGAGCATATCTTGATCACTTTTGATCCTCCTTCCCCCTCCCTCTAGCTCCCTTCCCCTACATGAGTTTTGTATTTTAGCCATGTCACAGTCATAGTTTATGACTTAAAAATGCAATTCCATGCATTGGCTATTATCTGTAGTTTCCATCTGACACTTATAAATCCAAACATGTAATTTAGAGTAAAGTACTTCAGCCAGGACACAACTATATTAAAAATGTTCCTTGGTATCTTTACTGGGTTTTTTTTACTATAATAATTTAATAAAAGGATTAATTTTATAAAATCTCTCAAGCAATAAAACTGAAGTTTATCCTTGCATGTGAAACCAAATCTTCTGCCTTTTGGTAACTTAATGAAAAGTTAACCAAGGAGTTTTCTGAAGCCCCTTTAGAACAAGGCTGGCAGCAGTGAGACACCTAGCACCTGGCATCATGCATCATGCACTATCTGATGTCTTAGTTCCACCAGCAGAGCTCCCAGCCAGCTACAATGAGTCACTCAACAAACCACCATGAAAGCCCTGGAAGTTGGCTTCGATCCAACCAAGACAGACGCTCATGCCTGGCAGGCTCAGCACTGCTTTCTGAAGCTCACCAACTCCTCCTGCTGCTGCTGCCTCCTGGTTCTCTAGGCCTCAGGACTTCTCTGTTCTCCCACGGATGCCAGAAAGGACTTGGTCAGCTGCTGCTCTCTAACCAGACATTAGCGCTTCTAGGTTTATCGCTGGTTAACAGTTGCATCGGGGAAGACACTCTTGATCCAGCTGATTCTGAAATCACAGTGGGTTGCGAATCAGTAGCACCTCCAAGGGAGACCTCGGGGCGGGGGGGGGCACCGGGGTCTCTGCCCTGGTGATGGGGTGGTGGGATGGGGCAGTAGCTGTGAAGGACACGGAGCCCTCAGACTTCCACCCGGCCCAACTGGTGCACTCTCTCCTCTCAACTCCCAGTAACAGCATCTGCAGACTCAGAGTCAGACTTGCGGGTGCAGAGGGACAAACTCTTAAAACCCCAAACACCTCCTTCCTTCCTTCATAAGGAATCAAAGTTTGATCTAAATTATTTTGGTTTTCTTCCTTTAAACACACCTAAAAGATGAGATTGGTATATCTAAAGTTGTTCAATCTTGTTCTTTTTGTGGGGAAAGATTTCTTAATTTCATTAAATATGTTAATTATAAACCACAAACCAGAACTGATCAATGTTGGTTTTTCTCTTAGTAGAATCCCTCCTTCCTTCCTTTCTTCCCTTCTGGGCCTCCTTGTCCCATTCTCCAGTTTAGATAATGCAGTACATGATTATTACATTACACACATTCTGTGGTCTGCTTTTTTACTTAATTGTACACAGCAGCTATCTTTCCATTTAAATGCTATTCCTCCTTAAGATCATGTGAATGACTGCGTGGTATTTTCCTGTTTTATTTACATTATTTATTTTCAAGCTCTTACTACTGTAAAGACTTTGCGATGGCTTTGCTCTGGTTTCCCCTCTGGTCTTTTCTGTTCAGCTTTGCCTTTCTCCCCTCCCGAGCTGAGCTCTCCAGCCTTGGCCCTGCAGCTCCAGGCCCCTGGAAGGGTAGATTCCTTCCCCGCAAGACTGAGTCACTGCCCTGGGCAGCTGAGAACAGCTCATCTTGAAATCCCACATGCCCCTCATCCCAGCACTCTGGGAGGCGCACGCAAGAGGACTGCAAGTTCCAAGCCAGCCTGGACCGCTTGTTGAGTTAGCCAGTTGCTGTCTCAAAATAACAAAAGAAAGAAGGAGCTGGGTGTGCAGCTCAGCGCGAAAGACCCCAGTCCAGTAAGTGTCGCGCAGATAGCTAGGAGCTAGCGCCACCTACTGTCCAGCCTAGAAGCGTGGCTTCCAGGGCTCCCTGAGCGCCGCAGGCTCTGCTCACCTGCTGAAGAGGAGCGTTGGGGAAAGACCCTGAGACCCCACTTGGAACGAAGATTCAGCCAGAGGGGGTTGGGGGTCCCTTCAGAGAAGGACTGGCTAGACATTTCCTAGAGAGGTGAGTCGCAAATCCCACAGAACCCGGGATGAAGGAGAAACAAAATGTAGGGGCCGCACAGAACCTTCCAGGATACCTCCCGGGGCCCGTGGAAGCCGTGACATCTCTTCTGGGTCCCACACAACCCTGCTGCTTGGAGAATTTCCGGAGCCCGCGCGGTCGTAGCTGTGACAGGGAACGGGGCGGGGCCGAGCTCTGCAGCCTCAGGGCCCTTTCCCAGGTTGGCTCCCTTCCCCCAGCCCCGGTCTCCTCTGCTGAAAGACTCTATTAAAACTCAGTAAGCCTGGTGTGTTTGGTGTACACCTGCAACCCCAGCACCTTGGGAGGCTGAGGCAGGAAGATCACATTTGAAGCCAGCCTCGGCAACTTAGCAGCTTATGAGACCCTGTCTCACAACAGAAAGTGAAAAAAGGCTGGGGATGCAGCTCAGTGCTGAGGTCCTGGGTTCAATCTCCAGTACAGTAAAATCCAAATCAAACCTCCTTTCCGTCAGAAGTGAGCTGAGGGTTGAGTTCAGTTTGCTGCATTTGCTCCTCCAGAGGGACGAGGGTTACTTCTTTTGTGCAAGTGGGCGATGAGGGCAGGGCTGGGGGCTCAAAATGCCAGCTCTGAGTTGCTGCTGACCAAAAGCACAGTCAGGGGCGGCCCCAGCACTGGCCTTCTGCCCAGCCTGCAGGGACAGGAAAGCCAGGCGTCCACCCCAGCACCCACGCCCTCTGCAGTGCAGGCTCTGAGCTGTGGAGGACATTTTAAAGCCGACAAGTAACTCAGATGTGAGGGGATGGTTTGTGTGTACAGCGGGCGACTCAGCTGGTCAGCACAGCCACTCCTGCATACTCGCCATCCCTGGGGGCTGGGGGGCGGGGGGAACTGCAGCAGTCCGCCCTGCTGCTTCACAAATCTCAGACCTCATGCCTGTCCCCAGCGGAGGCCTTGGTGCCCTTTAGCTTGGGTGTTCTTGGCGCTGAGGTGCCGTCTGGACTCTGGAATAAGTCGGATGATTTAGTGTCCAGGGGCCACCTGCCCATGGCCTGCAGCCTGACGCAGCTCGGATTGGCTGTGCCTCTGATGCTGCTGCGTGCCCTCCCTCAGGCCCTTCTCTCAGGTTTCTGAGGTCTCTCTGAAGACCTCCATTTGGCTTCCTGAATTTTTCTGGTGGGCTAAGGGGACCTCCAGCACTTCCCCCTCAGGTCACCAGGGGTCACCGGCATCTGCATAGTCCTTCAGCTTTGGGAGCTGGACTCTGCCGAGGTGTATGGCTGAACCAGTGTGGATGTGGACAGGGCTGCCAGGTGGGTGTATTGGCAGCAGGGACAGTGTCACAGTGTCAGGCCACACCTCCTCCGTGTCCACTCAGATGCACCTGAGGTGCACACTTCGTCCTCAGCCTCGTTTTTTTTTGCACGCTGCTCACTTTCCATGCTGGAATAGGCACCTGCTTGTCCAGGCATCAAACCAGCAGCATGATTCTGACCCCAGAGTAAAGTCCTGTCATTTTAAGCCACTCAGTGGCTGGTAATTTGTTAGGGGAATATAGTTTCCTCGGAGGAAAGCAGGACTCTGTCCTCTCACCTGCTGGGCGCCGAGTGCCTCACAGTCTGTGGGTAGCTAGGGGCTATGCATTTTGCTGGACCCTCAGAAGCGACTTACAAATGGAGCTGGTCTTCACCTGGGCTGATTCCTTGCTTTTGAGGGTCCTCAGGGCAGCAGTGTCCTGTTCCCAGGGAGCCCTGCCATTTTCCCTCGGGTGGTCTTGCCAGAGGCTTTCTCACTCCTCCTCATGAGCAAACTCTTCGCCAATGCTCCCCACCAGCACTGGTCACTCAGTGGTCCTCCTGTGCTCTTCTCAGCACTGCTGCCTGGGGAGTGCGGCCTTCCACTGGGCTCCCCGCAGCCTCCACTGCCTGACCTCCTGCCCGGCTCTGCCTGTCTGTGTTGCAGGACCTCGCGGAGGGGCCTGGGGTGCAGTGCTCTGTGCTGGCGCTGTTCTGTGGGGCCTCTGTCCCTTCACAGAGTCTGCCCGAGAAGGCGGCCTCTTTCTTCTGTTCCTGCCGAGCCCTGACATCTATGTGGGAACCAGCCGCGCATCTCCTCTGAACTCGCTGCTCCTCAGGTTCCCGCTGTGCCACTGTGCCTGGGGTGCAGAAGCCAACTCCAGTGTCCCAAGCACTTGCCCACATCACCTTGTCCATTTCCCACAGGAGAGCAGCTCTGAGCCAGGAATGAGCTGATTTGAATCCAGAGCCTCTGGTCTTTGAGGCTGGCGGGTCTTTGAAAGCTGAGTTAACCCGTTCACTAGGAAACTGTTGGTTTTTAGCACATCCTGGACATTTGGGGTTGATTATTAATCCATTAACCTAGAATTCGTTATTCAATTCCTGGATTGTCACTAGAGACCGCAGCCTGACTGCCTATGTGCAGGACGCAGGAGGCTGGCTTGCTTAGCTGCTTAGTGTCAGCTGGGTCAGAGTTTACCTTTTATATGGCTTGGCCATTGCCTGTTTGTATATTCAGTTTCCGGGGTGGGTGCTCAGCTATGGTAGGCACTCCCTGAGAATTGCTTATTGCTCTTACCATGCTGAAGAGGACGCTGAAGTCATCTACCCTGACAGACTGGGACCTATGCTTATTCATTGTTGTCTCTAAGGCCGCTCCAGACCCGGCTGGCCCTGGACCTCGTGGCTGGTGAAGCTCCCATCTCATGGGGCTCCCTGGTGGCTCTCACAGGGCTCCAGCTTCTGCTGGTGGTCAGAAGGCCCAGTGGGGATGCTTGTGGAGGAGACAACTCTCTTCAGGTGGCCGGTTCCACAGCCACTGCTATCACATGCTACGTGCTGAATATTTTGACATTATTTTCTAACATTATAATCTTTCCCAGACCAACAGAGATGCTTTTAGGTTCTGCCACTTTTTGAATTTTCTTATTTGTCTTTATCATTGCATTCCTTGATTTCTCATTTATTCCTTTCCTCCCTCATTTTCTTTGGTATTTTTCCTTTGACCTCTACTTTTTCTTTCTTCTTTCTTTCTCTCTCTCTCTCTCTCTCTCTCTCTCTCTCTCTCTCTCTCTCTCTCTCTCTCTCTCTCTATTTCTTTTTTGAGACAAGGTCCCACTATGTAGTTCAGGCTGGCCTTGAACTCATTGTGTAGCCCAGGCTGGCCTTGAACTCACAGCCTCCTCCTGCCTCAGCCTTCTCAGTGCTAGGATTACCAGCATCCCCACCTCTTATTATCCTTCTCATTACATCCTAATTTTCACAGATTCCAAAATATTTCCTGAATGAGAAGTTGTCTTAGTTTTTCCTATTTCTTCTATAGCAAATTATCATAAGTTTAGAGGCTTATGTATGTTTGTTGGTTTTTTGTTTTTTTTGGTACTGGGGATAGAACTTGGGTCCTTGCGCTTGTGAGGCAGGTGGTGGAACCACTGAGCTAAATCCCCGGCCCTAGAGGTTTATGTAATGGCACACATTTATTGTCTCACAATTCTGGAGGCTAAATTGTCTCACTGAGCTGAAATCAGTTTCAGCAGCACTGTGTTCCTTCTGCAGGCTCATGGAATCCATGTCCATGTCCTGGCACTTTCCACTTTCCAGAGCCACATGAATTCCTTGGCTTACACCCCCTTCCTCCATCTTCAAAGCCAGCAGAATAATCTCCAAGTGTTTGCCTGTCTCCTCTGCTTCTGTTGTCCTATACTTGGCTCTGACTCTGACCTCTCTCTCTCTCCCTCTTGATACTTTGTGATTACTTTGGGGATCTCGGTTAACCCAGAGTAACCTCCCAAGGGATCTTGGGTAATCCACAGTAACCTCCAGGAGGACTTTGGGTAATCCACAGTAACCTCCCAGGGGATCTTGGGTAATTCACAATCATCTCCCCAGCTCGAGATCCTTGTTTAACCACATCTGCAAAGCCCTAGTGTCCTGCAAGGCAATGTTGTCACTGACTCTGTGGGTTAGGGTAGGGACAGTTGTAGGCTCAGTGGCATACCTCCAAATCCATATGTTGAAGTCCAAATCTCCAGTACTTCAGAGTGGGGTTGTGTTTAGGATGGATCTTTAAAGATGTAGAGAAGTTAGATGAGGTCATTAGGATGGACCCTAACCCAACAGGACTGGTGAGGAAATTTAGACACAAACACAGAAGAGAAAAGGGCATGTGAAAAACACAGTGGCAAGACAGCCATGCACAAACCCAAAAGAAACCAAGCCTGCTGACAGCTTGATCTCTGATTTCCTGCCTCTCGCATTGTAAGAAAGAAGTTTTCATCCTTTAAGCCACCGGTGTGTGGCACTTGGCCGTGTTGCAGCCTTAGCAGACTAGTAGATCTTTACATAATGCATCTTGGTTCTTATTTTTTCCCCATTCCTGGCCCTCCCTTCACCCCCTCCACCGTTCCCTATTTACAAAGACTTTATTTCCATTTTTTCCATTTCTCATCATTTTTCCTTTCCCTTCTTTCCTTTCCCCTGCCCCTCCCACTACCCCTACCCCTTTGGACCTTTTCTTCCTATTTTACATTTGCGATTATTCATTCTAATCATTGGTACAGTTTAGGTATACAATATAATGACATTCATCATTGGAAATTTGCACCTTTACATAGTCTCTCTTAGTTCTTATTTTTCACCCTTGCCCAGCCCTCCCTTCAACCCCTCCAGTCCTCCCTATTTACAAAGATTTTGTTCCTATTTTTCCATTTTCTCATATTAATCCCATTCCCTTCTATCCTTTCCCCTAGCCCTCCCACTTCCTTCCCCTTTGCCCCTTTTCTTCCTATTTCACGTTACCTGTTATACATTTAGTCCTTATTTACACTTTCAGTTTCTCACACCAGAGAAACTATTCGGTATTTACACATGTGTGTCCTATTTATTTCACTTAAGAGTATTGCCTCAATGGGCATCCACTTAGCTATAAATGTCTCTAATTTCTCATTTTTTATGGCTGAGTAGTACTCCATTTTATAAAAAAACCACATTTTCTTTATCCAGTCTCCAGTTGATGGGCATTTGGGCTGTTTCCAAGTTTTAGCTATTACAAACTGCTCTGCTATGAACATGGGTGCACATATATCACTGTGGTATGATTCTTTTAATTCTTTGGGGAAGATCCCCAGCAGTGGAATAGCAGGGTCAAATGGGACTTCCAGTCCTAGTTCTTTGAGATATCTCCATACTGATTTCCACAGTGCTTGCACCAGTCTACACTCTCTCCAGCAGTGGATCAGGGTTCCTCTTTCCCCACAGCCCTGCCAGCATTTGTTATTGGTTGATTTCATGATAGCAGCCATTCTTTCTGGAGTGAAGTGGATTCTCAGCGTTGTTTTCATTTGCATCTCTCGAATGACCAGTGATGTTGAACATTTTTTCATGTATTTATTTGCTATTTCTACTTCTTTGTCTGAGAAATGTCTGTTCATTTCAGCTGCCCATTTTTCGATTGGGTCTTTAAATTTGGGAGGTCTGATCTTTTTAAGTTCTTTATAGATTCGAGATAGTAGACCTTTGTCTGAGGAAGAGCAGGTGAAGATTTTTTTCCCACATTGTGGGTTGTCTCTTCACACTGCTGGTGGTTTCTCTTGCTGTGCAGAAGCCTTTTAATAAGAAGAGATCCCATTTGTTGATTGTTTGTGCTAGTTCACGGGCAACTGAGGTTTTGTTCATAAAATCTTTTCCTCCACCGTTGTCTTCAAGAGTTCTACCTAACCTCTGTTCCAACTGGTTCAGAGTTTCTATTTTAATATTTAGATCTTTAATCCATTTTGATTTTAGTTTAGTGCATGGTGAGAGATACAGGTCTAGTTTGAATCTTTGGCAAGTTGAAGCCCAATTTTTCCAGCACCATTTATTAAAGAGGCTATCTTTCCTCCAGTGAGGGTGTTTGGCTCCTTTGTCAAAGATGAGATGGCTGAGTGTGTCTGGCATTGTTTCTGCATCTTCTAATCTGTTCCACTGGTCCTCAAGTCTGTTTCTTTGCCAGTACCATGCTGTTTTTATCACAGTAGCTTTGTAGTAGAGTTACAGGTTGGGGATTGTGATACCCCCTGCCATGTCTCTGTTACCTAGAATTGCTTTTGCTATTCTGGGTCTCTTCTTGTTCCAAATGAATTTTTGGATTGTTTTCTCAAGGTCTATGAAGTATGCTGCTGGGATCTCAATTGGAATTGCATTAAATCTATATAGCAGTTTTGGAAGTATGGCCATTTTCACTATATTAATCCTCCCTACCCAGGAGCAGGGAATGTCTGTCCATTTTCTGATATCTTCTTCACTCTCTCTTTTCAGAGTGCCATAGTTTTCAGAGAAGAGGTCTTTGATTTCTTTCTTTAGGATGATTCCTAGGTATTTCAGTTTTTTGGATGCTCTTATGAACGGAATTCTTTGCCCTATTTCTCTCTCAGTGAGTCTGTCATTGGTGTAGAGGAAAGCTATTGATTTTTGTGTGTTGACCTTGTAACCAGCTACTTTACTGAATTTGCTTATTAAGTCTAGAAGACTTTTGGTGGAGTTCTTGGGGTCTTCTTTATAGAGTACCATGGCATCTGCAAATAATGACCATTTGACTTCTTCATTACCTATCTTTATTCCTTTGATTTCTTTCTCTTGTCTAATTGCCGTGGCTAATGTTGCCAGAACTATATTGAACAAGAGTGGTGATAGTGGACATCCTTGTCTTGTTCCTGATTTTAGTGTGAAGGATTTCAGGTTTTGACCATTTAGTATGATATTGGCTGTTGGTTTTTCATAGATGGCTTCTATCAGTTTGAGGTAGAGACCATCTATTCCAATTTTTTGTAGGGTTTTTATCATAAATGTATGTTGGATTTTGTCAAATGCTTTTTCTGCATCTATAGAGATAATCATATGGTTTTTGTCCTTGGCTCTATTGATATAGTGTATTACATTGATTGATTTTCGTATATTGAACCATCCCTGCATCCCTGGGATGAATCCCACTTGATCAGAGTGTATGATCTTCTGCATTCTGTTTGCCATTATCTTATTAAGGATTTTTGCATCTATGTTCATTAGTGAGATTGGCCTATAGTTCTCTTTTTCAGTTGGGTCTTTCTCTGGTTTGGGGATCAAGGTGATGCTTGTTTCCAGGAATGAATTTGGGAGTATTACTTCCCTTTCAATTTCACTGAAGAGTTTAAATGGTGGTGGCAGCAGTTCTTCTCTAAATGTCTTGTAGAATTCAGCAGTGAAGCCATCAGGGCCCGGGCTTTTCTTAGTTGATAAGTTTTTAATTACATTTTCAATTTCATTGGTTGATATTGGGTTGTTCAGAATTTTTAGGTCTTCTTTGTTCAACTTTGGTAATTCATATGTATCTAGGAATCTGTCCATTTCTTCTGTGTTGTCCATCTTATTGGCATATAGGTTCTGGAAGCAGGTATTGATGATCCTCTGGATTTCTACTGGGTCTGTTGTCATTTCACCCTTTTCATTCCTAATTGCATGGATTTGGGCCTTTTCTTTCCTTTTTCTGACAAGGTTGGCTAAAGGTTTGTCAATTTTGTTGATTCTTTCGAAGAACCAACTCTTGGCTTCATTGATTTTTTGTATTGTTCTCTTCGTCTCCATTGCATTGATTTCTCCTCTGATCTTTATAATTTCCTCCCTTGTATGAGCTTTGGGGTTGTCCTACTCTTCTTTTTCTAGAAGCTTGAGGTGCAGCCTCAGGTTATTTAATTGGGCTCGTTCTGTTTTCCTAATATGCATATTCACTGCTATGAATTTCCCTTGTAAGACTGCTTTCATTGTGTCCCATAGATTCCGATATGTTGTATTGTCATTGTCATTTAATTGAAGAAACTGTCTGATTTCTTCTTTAATTTCCTCTGTGACCCATTGGTTATTCAGAAGTGTGTTGTTCAATTTCCATGTGTTTATGAAATTTTTTGAGTTTCTTTTGCTATGGATCTCCAATTTCATTGCACTATGGTCTGATATTATACAGGGGATAACTTCGATTCCTTTGCACTTACTTAAACATGTTCTATATGTGAGTACGTGGTCTATTTTTGAGAATGACCCATGTGCAGCTGAGAAGAATGTGTATTCTGATTTTGTGTGGTGGAAGACTCTGTAAACATCTGTTAAGTTCATTTATTCAAGAGTTCGATTGAGTTCTAGTATTTTATTACTTATTTTTAGTCTAGTTGATCTATCTATTTGTGACAGTGAGGTGTTGAGGTCCCCCACTACAATTGTATTAGTGCATATATGACTTTTCATGTCCATTAGTATTTGTTTTATATAGTTGGGTGCACTAGTGTTTGGTGCATAGATATTTATGATTGTCATCTCTTCCTCTTGGATTCTTCCCTTTACAAGGATGTAGTGTCCTTCTTCGTCTCTCTTAATCAGTGTTGGTTTGAAATCTACTTGATCTGCCAAGAGGATAGCTACTCCTGCTTTCTTTTGGGTTCCTGTCACATGGAGTATTGTTTTCCACCCTTTAACTTTCAGTCTATGAGTTTCCTTTTGAATGAAGTGTGTTTCTTGTATGCAGCATATTGTTGGATTTTGCTTCTTGACCCATTCTGCCAGTCTGTTTCTTTTGATTGGTGAATTGAGACCATTAAAGTTGATGGTTATAACTGAGATGTACTAACTTGTCATTGCCATGACTTTTTCTTTTTGTTGCATTCTCCCCCTTTACATTTAATTTCTTGTCATGCCAGATGGGTTCATTCTGCTTTGCTTCCTGGGGTTGTGATCCTCAATGTCTGTTCCTAGGATATTGTGTAAAATTCTATGGAGTGCTGGTTTGGTATTCATGAAGTTCCTAAGGTGCTCTTTGTCATGAAAGTATCTTATTTCTCCATCCATTTTGAAAGATAGTTTTGCAGGGTACATCAATCTGGGTTGGAGGCTGTTTTCTTTTAGGGCTTGGAATATGTCACTCCAAGCTCTTCTTGCCTTGATGGTTTGTGTTGAGAAGTCTGCTGTGATTCTGATGGGCTTTCCTTTGTATGTGATTTGTTTCTTTTCTCTGACTGCTTGGAGAACTTTGTTCTTCTGTTGTGTTTCTGGAATCTTAATAATTATATGCCTATGTGTAGTTTTTTTTGATCAAGGCTATTTGGAGTCCTATATGCCTCACTTATCTGTATGTCAAGCTCTTTTCCCCTGCTTGGGAAGTTTTCTGCCATTATTTCTGTGAAGAGATTTTTTATGTCATCTCCACTCTCTCCTGGTTCTTCATTGATGCCAATCAGTCTTATGTTATTCTTCTTTGCATCATCTAGCAGCTGCTGGATTGATTTCTCATGTTCCCTTATAATTTTGAAGCAATTTTTCTTTTCCTGGTCACTAATTGCAATCTTATCTTCTATATCAGAAATTCTGTCCTCACATTGGCTCATTCTGCTGTGTAGACTTTCAATGGAGTTTTTCATGTCCTGGAAATCTATTTGCATCTGTTTTATGGATTCCATTTATTTCTTATGTTGGGATTCCATCATGTTCCTGAGCTCCTCTCTAGATTTATTAAACATGTCTTGCAGTAGGGGCACAATTTCTCCTGTTATCTGAGAAATTATTTCTGATTTCATTTTTTCCAGATCCCCTTTTGTTGCCAGTTCAGTGGGTCCAGGTGGTTGAGTATCAGAGTGTTCCATCTCATTTCCCTTTGGGGTTGCTGTAGGTGATGTGGAAGTCTGGTTTTGAGACTTATTTACGTGTTTTCTCATTTCGACTGGGGTGGGGGGCTGTTAGCGCCTGCACAGATTACCTCCTCTGAGCTGGGTGAGGTGGGCCAGGGGCCGGGAGCAGCGGTAGGGATGGTGACCCAAAAGCCCTTTCCTGTGGGCTGGGAGCAGCAGGAGGGATGGTGGCTGCGAAGCCCCTCCCTCTGGGCCAGGAGCAGTGGGACAGTAGGTGGCCCAAAAGCCCTTTCCTCTGGGCTGGGAGCAGCGGGAGGGACGGTGACCAGGAAGCCCCTTCCTCTTGACCAGGAGCAGTGGGACGACCGCTCAGAAGCTCCTACCTCTGGCCCGGGAACAGCAGGACTCAGTACCTTGGTCTGGTGGTCTGGTGTCCTCTGCGTCTTTGTAGTGTGGAACCAGGTGGCTGCCTGTCTGCAGTGGGGTGATTCAGTGTCTTCCACGTGACTCAGGACCTCGGTAGGGTGTGCACAGACCTTCCTGTGTGCAGCGGGCTGATTCAGCATGTTCTGTGTGACTCAGGACCTCGGTAGGGCATGGGCAGACCTGCCTGTCTGCAGCGGGGTGATTTGGCGTCATCCACGTGACTCAGGACCATATAGCATTTTATAAGTCCACAGTCAACGTTCCAAAGTCCACAACCTATCAGCAAAGGTATTTTTCTCCCCTATACATGTAAATGATGAAGACCATGCCAAGTACTGTGGTCTGGTGTGCCTTTATTGCAGAGTTTCTCTTCACTTTTCCAGCAGGCTTCAGTTTTCATCAAGGAGCCTGAGAAAGGCCCCTTTCTGTTGTTCACTTCTGCTGCTCAGGACAATGGCCTTTATGTCCCCCTGTGCCTCTGTAGTCTAATATCTTCTTTTCACAAATGCTTGTTCAGAACTTTTGCCCATGTTTGATAGGGTTGTTGTTAAGCTGCTGAGTGTTTGAATTCCTTGTGCATTTTGGATATTAACCCCTTATCAGATGTACAGTTTGTAAATATTTTCTTCCATTCTGTAAATTTTCTCCTCTCTCCTGATCATCTTTTTTCTGGTCTTCAGAGCTTTTTAGTTTGATGCAATCCCATTTGTCTATTTTTGTTTTTGTTGCCTATCTGTAGTTTTGGAGTCATATCCAAAAAAGTCATGATCCAGATGAATTAGAAAGAAAGGTATCTGTCTTCTTCTAGTAGTTTTGTAGTTTAGGTATTACATGTAAGCCTTTAATTCATCTTGAGTTGGTCTTTGTATGTGGAGTGAGGTGAGTCTAATTTCAGTGTTCTGCATGTAGGCATCTGGTACGCCCAGCTCCACTTTCTGTTATTTTCTTGTTGTGTGTCCTTGCAGCTCTGTTGAAAATCAACTGACTATGGGTGTGTGAACTTATTTCCGGGCTCTCTGTTCTGTGTCATTGGCCTGTGAGTAGCATGTGAGTATCAAAGATACTTGGTATGATTTCCATCTTGGATGTGTTGAAGCTTGTTTGTAGTCCAACATATGCCCTCTTTGGGGGGAAAGATTAATGTGCAATTGTGAAGAATATGCATTCAGAACATTCTGTGTGTCTTTCAGCTCCATTTGGTCTGTAGCATTTTTCATGTTTGATATTTCTTTATTGATATTCTGTCTGACTGATCCATCCATTGTTGAGAGTGAGATGTTAATGTCCCCTGTTGTTGTTGTACTGCTCTGTACCTCTCCCTTTAGTTACATTAATGTTTGTTTCATACATTAACTTCTCCAGTGTTGAATGCGTATGTAATTGTTAGGTCCTCTTGATGAATCCACTGTTTTCTCACAACACAATGCCCTTCTTTGTCCCTTGTGAGAAGCTTTTACTGAAAGTCTATTCTGTCTGATACAAGTATTGCTGCCTCTGCTTTCTTTAGGTTACTATTTGCCTAGAATATATATTCACATCCCTTCATCTTTAGCATCTGTATGTCTTTAAAGCCAATGCAAGTCTCTTGTAGGCAAAGTGTTATATCTTGATTTTTTTGTCCTTGGAGAATTCTTATGTCTTTTGGTGGAAAAACTGAATCCATTTACACTGAAAGTGACTATTGACAGGTAAGTACTCACTCCTGCATGTTGTCAGCCGCGTTCTGTTTTGTGTCCTGTGAGCCATTATTCCTCTCTTGCTGTCTTCATGATTTGATGATTTTTTTATGATGGCAAGCTTGATGCCTTTGTCATCATTTCTTGTGTATTTACCAGAGATCTTTTCTTTGTGGTTACCATGAGACTTACATAAAAAATCTTATAAAATGTATTTTTAGCTGATTGCAACTTGACTTTGATTATGTACAAAAACCTTACACTTTAACTTTTCCTCCCCCAACCTTTTGTGTTATTGATATCACCATTTATGAGTCAATTATTGCATCTATAGTTATTTTTAATACTTTGGTCTTTTAGATTATGGCTACACTCTTACTTTTACAGTGCATTTTACACTTTGATGTTCTCATGATGTTAGTTAGCAGCCCTTTGTTGCAACCCGAGGAGCTCCCTGTAGCACATGTTGCAGAACGGTCTGGTGGTGATTCATGGCACAGGTTTTGTTTGTCTGGAAACACCCTCACTCTTCACTTCTGAGGACAGTCTTGTGGTTTCACACTCTCATCCGTTGTTCTTTTCTTTCAGCACTTTGAATAAATCACCCCAATCTCTTCTCTTCCTCAGGTAGGGTCTCTGGGTGCCAGACTGAAGTCTGGGGTTGTGTTTGCCACTGAGATGACAGTGCTGAGCCTCATGCCAGGCTGGCCTGAGCCTGGGTGTGTGGGGCCAGCTTGGGCCCTGTAGCTGTAGGTCCTTGGGGCTGGCTGGTACAGGGCCCAAAGCAGACGCTCTCTGTCACTGTGCCGCTGGGGCAGGGGCAACACAGGTGTGAGCCGCTCTTCCCTCTTCTTCCTGAGCTGCACTCAGGAGCTGTAATCTCACTTGGATGCTCCCACTTCCCCTGCGGGGTCTCCATGAGGCGACTGAAGCTGCAGTTTCCAGAGTGATCCTGGGAAGTCCTCGTCCACCTGCTTGCTCAAGGTTGAGCCTGCCTTTGGCCACTTTCCTGACAGTGGCACTGTTTGGGGGAGCAGACTAGGATTCATCTAGATGGAGGTGGAATGGTATTAGCACTCTCTGACCTCTTTCCACAGCACTCAGAGGAGAACAGCAAGCAGCAGAAACTCTGATGACCCAGATCGCTTTCTTCGTGTCATTGTTCTCATTCCTGTGAGTCATGTAAACATTTTAGGGCATTAAAGGTGCATCTTGAGTTTTCTTTTCCCTCAGTTCTTCAGAACTCAAAGATTCTATATGGATACCTAATTTTGTGACTAAAGCTTGGCTTGATTTTTAGTTATTTATATTTATGACTTGTTATTGTTTATGTAGAAAAATCCTTAAAGTATCTATAAAACCACTAAAACTAAAGAAAATTGCAGACTATAGAGTTAAGATATAAAAATCAATGTGATTTAATATACCACCAGCACACAATTGGAAAATACAATTTAAAAATTCTATTTACTGTAACAACATAAACATAAACACTTTGCAATAAATCAATAAAAATGTCCAAGAATCCTACACCAAAAGTACAAAATGGTACTGAGGGAAATTAAGGACTTAAAGGGAAAGGTATACTAAGTTTATGGATTGGAAGTCTCAGTAATATAAAGAGGTCAATTATTTCTAAACAGGCATTTGCACTCAATGTGAAATCCCAGGAGGAGTTTTGTAAAAATTGACAAAATGATTTAAAAATTTACGTGAAAATGCAAAGGACCTAGAATATTCAAAGCTATTTTGGAAAAAAGAGAACAAATTTGGCAGACCCACATTGCCTGCTTACAAGACTTGTACAGCTCTGTGGGGCGTCAGTGGTCAGGATGGGATGGTGTAGGCAGGTGGGTCAAGAAAAGGGGTCACAGGAATAGTGCAGGGAGCCCAGAACCAGACACGGCTGACAGGGACTTCACCCGAGAACATGCTCCTTCTGCCCTCAGGATACGGAGGTGCACGCTGGTTGGAAAAATCGAATTTATAGGATAAGACACATCACAGGGAGTCATTTTAGGGAATTAAAGCTCAGCACCATTCCCTATGGCCTGGGCAGAATCATCAGTCTTCCTCCCTGGCCCCTGTGAGTGGTAAGTGCATGACAGGTGAAGACCTGGAGCTCAGGGCAGACCCAGAGTCTCACACTGTTGGTCTCTGTGCCGTCATCTGCCTCGTGGTCATGGTCATCCAGCACCCTGCACGTTTGAGGTCAGTGCTAAGTCCTGTGCTCCTCACTGTTGCTCAACCTTGTCATCTCGCTAGTCATGATTTAGGGTTTGGGATGCAGATGTGAGGTGATGCCCAGGGTCCACTTTCTTTTGGGCAAGTCAATCCTCCTGCATGACCTGCAGCTACAAGAAACCCCTTGTGTTGGAGGTGGTGACAGCAGCCTCACCCCATACACCCTCGTGTTACTGGGCCAGGGATTTAGCTCAGTGGTTCTGCCGCCTGCTTCGCAAGCACAAGGTCTCCAGTTCAATTCCCAGTACAAAAAAACAAAAAACAAAAAATCCTCACTAGTCAGAGTTCTGCTGCTGTGACAGAAAGGCCCAAGCAAATCAACCTGAATGAGAAAAGGCACATTTTCAAAGGTTTCAATCCATGGTCACTTAGCCTGATGGCTTTTGGACCAATGGTGAGGCAGACACATGATGGAAGGAAGCTGCTCACATCATGGTGGCTGGGATGCAAAGAGTGGGAGAAGGAGGAAGGTGCTGGGGACCGTGTGTCCCCCGTGTGTCCCGGGGACCTGCTTCCTCCACCTCCTGGAGTTTCCACCACTGCCCTTTAGGCCACTGAGCCATGAATTCATAAAGGAAAGACTCAGTAGTGAATTCGGAGCCCCTGTGGTCCAGTTACCACCCCAAGGCCACCTCTGAGCACTGCTGCAGGGGGGCCACACCTGGAACACAGGAGTCTGGGGCACATCTGAGCCCCCAAAAGCCTCATGTGGCTGGTTAACAACATGATGAGCATTTTACGTAGAGGAGACCTTTTAATCTGAAGTTACCCTTACAAGGCAGGTGAGTTTTTCTACATCACTAAGATTCCAGAAACAATGTCAACCCTAACCAGAGTGAAAGAGCAAGTATTCTGAGGAGACTGCAGCCAGAGCAGCAACTCAGAGCAAAAACCTTTTTACAGATTTTAGTGCAGCATTTACAACTCTGAAATCCAAAGCAGCTCTGAAAGTCAGACAAATCTGGAAACGATCTTGGTGGCAGAATCTGAACTGTTGGTGGCCCTGGTGAATCTCCTAGAGGAGAAGGCCTTGTCCATACAATCCCTTTGATCCTGGGAGCGGCTCACCAGGACGGTGTTTGGGAATGATGCTACTTAAGACCCCTTGATTTCTTTTTTGCATAAACTTGGGTTTCCTCTCCTGTTGGCCCTGATCTGCTCTTTCCTGTGAGCATGTGCAGTACAGATTTGCTGGCTTCCTGTCTTCACAGCCACCTGCATGTGTACAGCTCTTCAGAGCTCATGGGGTTTTGTGTTCACTTGGTCCTCGGTAAAACCTTTTCTTCTGTTAGCTGTGAAAAAATGACTCATGATGCCCAGCTGTGGCAGAACCGTACTGCAGCCCGGTGTCTTTCAGTGACTCTGACCAGCAGTAAGACCCTGTGTGTTCTACAACGCACAGCCTGCAACACACCTAGAAATTAAAAGTTAAGGCACAGGCACAGCCCAGGCCAGGGTAGGCAACCGCTGTGCTGGGGGTTCCCGGGGTGCAGATCTCAGGAGAGGTGGGAGCAGGGGTTACAGCTGGCTGTCACCTCTGTCCAGTTTTTCTCCAGTTTTATATGAGGTTAAAAACTAGCCAGGCATGGTGGTGCACACCTGTTATCCCAGCATTCTGGGAGGCTGAGGCAGAAGGGCTGCAAAGTCCTTATTGATCCAGCCTGAATAACTTAGTGACTTAGCAGGACCTTGTATCAAAAATTTTAAAAAGATTTTAAAAGGCCTGTGGTTGTAGCTCAGTGTGAACGGCCTAGTTTGATCCCCAGTACACAAATAAAATAAAAATAAAGAAACTCGGGATGAAGTAGGTGGTATTTCATTGGTCAGAAGGGCTCGGTGGCTCCGGGTTCTGATTTCTTCTAAGCGGGCTGTGAAACTGTGCTTCCCATTCCTTGGTGGGAACACAGCAGGGGAAGGGGGAACCTGGGACCACCTGCCACAAACTCTTCTTCCTGAGCAAACCACTGATATGGGGCTTACTTTACCGTGTCAGGAGGCGATCAGCAAAGCGTGGGGCTGAAATTCATCCCCTCCACTCCTGAGCGGATGCTCCTCCAATGCAGCGCTGCCCCGTCCAATCTGGACCAGGATGAAACGTTAGGCTGTAGGCACCTCATTCCTCCAGCAGAGGGGGCCACAGACCTGCTGGTGTTTCCAGGGTACTAAAATGGGACGATAGTTAGCACCCGGATATTGTGTTTATAGACTGTAAGGCTATGTGAAAGCTAGGGTTTTATAAAATCTTGGGACAGTCATGGTGTACTCTAGGGTGAAGAGAGATGCCGAGCTCGTTTGACACTGCGTTTAGAGAAACATCAGCATTGCTTGGGCCCTTAGAAGCCCCAGTATTGTGGTCCCTCTGCTATTCAGGTGCAGGAATGTGCTGCCCTTTGCCCTGAGATAAAGTAAGTGGAAACACCCAGTGCATTTAGGTCAGCGATTGTCCTACCATGGTCCCTGAGAGGAAATGTGGCCCTTCCCAGTGCACCTCCCCTGTGCAGCGTGGACAACAGACGGGGTGAGGCGCTCTGCTCACCCTCCATGTCTGATCCTCTCAGGACAGTGAGGGAGGCACGGGCACAGGGCTGGATGCACAGTACACGGAAGCTGAGACCTGTGTACCGGGAGAGCTCTGGGCAGTTACAGGGGCTGGGGCCGGATTCAGTCCCTCAAGGAATTGAAGCGTGGGCTTGAGTGGGCAGGGCAGCAGAGGCCGGCACCACAGGCTGGGCCAGTTGTGGGGAGCTCAGTGAGCAGAGCCCTGGGCCTGGCCCCATCTGGCCCACCTGGGTCCCTGGCTGGTGTGCTCTGCGTGTGCCTGGGTCTCCGCAGAAGCCAGGGAGCCGGATCTAAGTTTAAGCCATGGGCACTTCCTGGCCCACAGCTGGCTTTGGAACTAGAGGACTGAAGCTGCAGGTAGCCCTGTTGGCCAAGCCAAGGGTCTCTGACACCTGGTGGGATGTCAGGAACTGCCCAAGGGTCAGCTACCCCAGGGTGGCTTCCCCTGAAAGTTAGGTTCCTTTCCCTTCACCTGCCATCTGCCTCCCTTTTGTTCATTCTTTTTCTCCTTCTCCCCCTACTCTGTCCCCCCTTTCATTTCTGTACGGGTAAGGAAGAGGAGATTGTGTCTAACAGGGATGGCTGTGGGACTGGTGCAGACAGACCTTGCTGGACATAGGAGACATAGACAGAAGAGCAGTGCTTGAGTCTGTTGGGTTGTTCTGGTGTCTTTAGTTCTGTGAGGTGCAGAGCTATGTCTCCTGCTCCTTGGGAGGAAGCGGGGTAGGAGAGAGCCCTGGGTCTCAGGAAGGGGAGTGGTTGGTGACGGGTCACCGTGGTGACGGTGGATATTGCCACACAGAGCTAGGAACCCACCAGGGGCTTCCAGTGCCTCAGTCACACTGGGTGTGTGGGAGAGAGTTTGGTACAGTGAAACCAAAAGTGAGATGTGCGGTCTGTGTATCAGGAGAAAGTAAGATGCAAAGCCCACTAGGAGGGAAACGCGCAGATGTTGTGTGGGGGACAAGAGCCCTGATGTCAGAGGCACATGGAAGAGATCCCAGCAGCTAAGACAAGCTTTGGCTTGGCCGTGGCAGGCACCGTCCCACCACCCACCGGGAACCAGCTCCACAGGCTCTGATGGTGGCACTGGGTGCCTGGAGACATCAGACACTCAGTTTGGTTGTCTGTCTGCCATCTGCGGACCGCAGCAGCGCAGTGGTGACTGGCCTGGTCACGCAGGGTGCGGAGCCCTCTGAGAGGACCTTGGACGACTCCAGCAGTGTGGGAGAGGGGGAAGACCTCACAGCCAGGGGCAGCCTCGCGGGACCCTGCGGTCACTGCGATGTGCTGCCTGGCCCAGGTAGGGTGGCTCTGAGGAGGGGTGGCCGTGGAGAGAGACGCCCTGTTATCAGCCGCGTGGCCAGGGATTGCGAGTCTGGGTCCAGTCACCCTTGCTTTGCTTTACCTCACGGTGGCCCCGAGGGCAAGAAAAGTGACACAGAGGGGCACCAGGGAGAGCAGGAGCGCACAGGGCCGTGGTGCCCAGGGCAGGAGAGGAGGCAGCATCTGCCCACTGGGGTCTCAGAGAGGGCGGTGGCTGTGCCAGCTCCAGAGCCTTTTCGTTCACTGCCTGTCTCCTCTGCTCTGCTTTCACCCTACGTTTTCCTGCATCTATGCACTTTGGTTGCTCTTCCTGCCACAGTTTTGTAATATTTTTGTGGGGAAATGAAAATATTTAGTCATTTATCATGGTTGATCAGAAGTTTGCTTTTTTTTTGGTACTGGGAATTGGACACCAGGCCTTTTACTGAGCTACATCTCCAGCTCTTTTCTGTTTGACTAAGTCTCTGAGTTTCCCAGAGTGGGCTCGAACTTGCCATCCTGCCTCAGCCTCCCAGAGGGCTAGGACTGCAAGGGTGCACCAGCATTCCAGCTAATTCTGGTGTTTCTTATGCACAGGCCCGAAAGGGAGCTTGTTCAGGCTGGGATAAGCGCATGGCGAGAAGGCCTGCCTGGGAGGGAGGAGACGCAGCAAGCAAGAGGGAGAAGCGGGTTTCCTGGTCGGTCGGGGCCGCAGGAAATCTCTCTGGGCACCAGACACACTGCTGAGCAGGACGGAAAGGGGCAGGGAGAGGGCAGACGCTGTCCTCACCACCCTGCGGAACGAGCTTGTGTTTGGAGACTGGAAAACACGCGGGTACTGAACTCCAGCCGCCTGGGCGCACCCCCCGCCTCTCTGGCCTCTTTCCCTGGGAAGCTGGGCAAGGCTGTTCTCTCTCGGACTGGAGGAGGAGGTTCAGGGTCAGGAAGTGGAGTCCAGGCGGAGCTCCGGGAGCAGCTCCGGAAGGCAGCGGCCGGACCTCTGGGAGCGCCGAGGCTGCGGGCTGGAGAGCGTGGCCGTCGCCTCTGTGGACTCCACGCTCAGGTCAGGCACGCGTGGGGCAGCTCGGCGGCAGAGGGCCGGCCGCTCGCCTGATCACGGTGCCGCTGTCACGGAGGCTGGCGGTGCTTCCCAGCAGCCTCTGAAACGCTGACAGGAAGGGAAGCCTGGCCTCCGGCGGACTGCCCACTCTGACAGCCAGGAGTCCTGGAGCACGCTCGGAGCAGGAAGGAAGGGCTGGAAGTCGCCATAAAGAAGGACAAGCTGCAGTCATTCCTAGGGAAATGATGCATCTCAAGACCGTAATGCTGCGTGAAACAACCAGACACACGAGCCTCAACGGCACATGGTGTCTCTTGTACGAGAAACTCAAAATACAAATAAAGGACAAAACACAAGACAGATGATAGGAAACAGGAGACGGATCTTTTCCAAATGGGAAGGGGACAGAGACATGGAGGGAGAGGGAGACAGGAGGAGCAGGGGACACAAAGAGGATTAAGATGTGCTGTGCCCCACCTCCCTACAGAGAATGCGATCATTACGTACCGGAACACATGCTAATAAAAACAAAATTACAGAGGTAAGTACTCGGTGAATGTTTTATTTCTCATTTGACTCTGATTAATAAATAAAAGCCAGTGATTATATTTTTAAAAAGAAATGTTTTGTCTATAATCAATGGGAAAAAGCTGCAAGAATACGAAGTTACAAAGGAAATCAAAAGATAAACTGAAGAAAACACTGCAAACACACTTCCCTTGCACGTGTGCATGCAGCAGGTGAGTGTGTCGCTGGGAGGGAAAGCGCAGCTTCCTGCAGCAGATCGCGGTGGGTGGGAGCAGAGCGGATCAGGCAGGGCCCGGTGAGGCTCCTGGAGGGCGCCGGGAGGCAGGCCGGGAAGACGGCTGGGCTGTGCAGACTGGCCTGGTGGCTGCCTTCTGCACGGGGCGAGTCCTCCGAGGGGATGCGGCCTGGGGTCACGCGGGTGGCGCGCTCTGCAGCTGTGGGGTTTGGCTAGGAAGCGTTTGGACCTCAGGCAGCGCCCAGGCCTATGGATTACGAATGCCGCGCTCAGGAGCCTCTGCCGCCACACGAGGCCCGGCCCCTGACGCCTGCCTCTGCACAGCCCCATTCCGTAGCCAGTTACTGTGTTTGCGGAATCCACAGGAAAGAATAGAATTTTTTCCCTCCATCTAATGTGGCTATTTTAAAAGGTTTTTTACCTCAGGATGTCTTTTGTTGATAAAAAGCATTAAGGGCTACAAAGAGCTTTTCTTTACATGATTGGTATCTATCAATGTTTACTGAAGTAAACATTGATTAAAAGAAAAACTTAAATTATTTACTAATTAATTTAAAATAACAATAAAACCAATTATATGTTTAGAGAAGTTTTAAAATTTATGAATATTAGTTATATTTTCAAAACAAAATTTATTGAGAAGATGGAACTGTCATGCAGTTGTATAAATCTTTTTAGTCTGTTACAGTATGCTATCATGTTGAAATATTTGCAGAAGATCCGGAAAAGGGGGATATTTAAGTGTTTTTGATAATTACTGATACTCTTTTTCAATACAGTACCAAAACTCAATGGTAGTAGTTTCTTAAACGTTAGTTGCAATGTGGAATTTGCAACCGTGTCTATTCAATTTTCATAGTCTGTTAAAATTAATATCTGTTGTTCTGCTTTGTAGCTTTTAATAGGTGCTTAATCCATGCATGGTTTCATAGCAAAATACACTGGCCATTTAGAAAATACTGAGTCCTCAAGTTGTGAAAATTCATGAACATGTTTAATTATATCATACTCCAAATCACACGTTAGTAACCCTGCTGATCTATCTCATCAGAGTAGTTATCAGTTATTGGAAAACTGTCAAGTCTGTGACAGCAGGTGAAAGTTGCCAGAAATTCTTGTTTTTGTTTAAAAAATTGAATTTTCTTATTGACACTTGGTTCTGTTATTTTCCATGAAGTGTCAGGCTGCTTGTGCATTTGTGGAATGTCAGCTTGATGCCCAAGGGTGTTGCACATAGCAGGTCTAACTGTCAGTCACTTAGGGTGGAGGCGGTGCTTGGGATGCGGGCTGGCTTGGCTCACAGGTCAGACTTAGCAAAAGCACTTTCCCTGGAAATGAGCGATGACGTCGCAGCTCAGCAGCAGCGAAGCACTTCTCACTTGCTCTGTGCTGCACCACATAGAATACTAAAGGCCATGTATTAACGAGTCAGGATTTTGAATGGAAGCAAAAAAGCAGATTTTAATAATGGAGAAATACCCTGGACTGATTTTTCTTCAAGGAAGATGCACTGACAGCCACCAGACTTTTGGAAAAGTGCCCAACATACAGATTGCCAGGGAAATGCAAATCAGAACCACACACCGATTAGGAGGGCCATTGTCAAACACATCAGATATAATACCAAGTGTCATCTAGGATGTGGAGAAAAGGGAGCCCTCGTGTAACATAGTGGGAATGTAAATTGGCATGACTGTTAGGAAAGACACGATGGGATTTCCTGAAAACTTACACTTCAATCTGCCATGTGATCCAGCCATTCTACTTTTGGGCATATATTCAAACGAAGTGAAGCCAGAATCTTAGAGAGGTGTCTGCATTTCCAGGTTCATTGGTGCCTGATTCACAATAGCCAAGATGTGGAAAAAAACTAATTTCTATCAGTGGATAAATGAGGAAAGAAAATGTGGTACCTACGTACAACGGCATATTTTTCAACCTTAAAAAGAAGGAAATCCTGTTGTTGGGGCAATGTGGCCTAGAGGACATTGTGCGAGGTGAAATACACCAGGGACAGAAAGACAAATGTGACACTGTCCCCTGTACAAGGGGCTGGAGCCTGACTCAGGGCCGCAGGGTGGAACGGGGGCTCCCGGCCGCACGGAGCAGGTGGTGCCGGCGGAGAGGGTGGAGCCCGTGCACAGGGCCGGCACGCTCCCGCCTCCACTGTCGCCACGCCACGCCCAGCTCATCGGGGATGTGTGTGTGCAGGACTGCAGCTTTTCACGGGCAATCCCAACTCAGTGAAGTGTTTTGAAGAGATTTAATAAAATTAATAATTCCCACCACTTCACCGGAGCGGGATTTATGCTCTCTGAGCAATTTCCCCTGGGCGCGCGGTGGGGAGCGCAGTGGCTGCCGCCCGGCGGAGGCCCTGCCTGGGCTCCCGCCACCCGCTCAGGCACCGGTGGTCGCCGGCCCTGCTCCTGCAGTGTGGCTGTCAGCATCGCTGCATCGCTGTCTCTCGGTCCGGGGATCCCTTGTTTCCGTCATTGGACCACACTGCTCTGTCAGCCTGTATCTGCTGTTCAAATTGCTGCACACCCGCCCCGCAGGCATCCCCGGGACCTGGTCCTCACGCGTCTGTCTGCTCTCCCACTTCTTTCCACTGACGGGCCTCTGCCGCGTTGAACACCCCGTGCTTATTGCCCCTGGTGGTAGGATCCGGAACTGCAAGCCACGCCGACCATCTGCGACCTGTGATCCTGCATTTCAGTCCCAAAGAGGGAGGTGATATTGGTGATATTGGAATGTCCTCTTCTTTCTCTCTCCCCAGCACTTTAGTTCCGTTGGCCTTTTCTTGGAATGGAATTCATCTGGGGTGAAATGCAACATTTTCTCCTCGGGAGACTCATGGACACTTATTTTAGTGTCAGCCAACGGCCTGCTGAAGTGTTTTCCCTCGTGATCGCCTCCGCAGAGGTCTGGGGGCATCCTTCATGAGTCTCCCTCGCAGCGCTGTGGCTGGCATTGCTTAGCTCTCGTGGATGCTGATGGTGGATGGAGAATTTGTACCGACCACAGCTGCCAAACCGGAAGGAGCAACTCCTGCCTTCCTTGCGGTCTACACTGGAACGTAGGCACAGCAGATGCCGAAGAATAGGACAGACATTTGGTGGATGTGGTTTGTTCTTATATTTTTCTTTCTTCATTTTAGTTTTTTTTGGTACCGGGGATCGAACTCTGGACCTTGTGCTTGCGAGGCAGGCACTGGAACCACTGAGCTAAATCTCCGGTCCCTTCATTTTAGTTTTTGTGGCACTTGGGATTGAACACAGGGCTTCACATTGAGCTACCCCAGGCCATTTTATTTTTTATTTTAAGGCAGGGTCTTATTAAGTCACCAAGCTGCCCAGGTGGGACTCAGACTTTCAATCCTACCTAAGCCTTCAAGAGTGTTGCGATTACAGGCTAGTGCTATCTTGTCCAGCTGTTTTCTTCACTGTTTATTCTTCCTTGACATCTGTACAAATAAGGGTAAAAAGTCAGTGACAAAATAGGAAAAGGGAAGCGATGTTTCATGTCACTGGCCAGCACAAGGTCCTGCCCCAGGCTCTCACAGTTTCCTAGAGCGTCCCTGCAAACCTGAGAGCTTGCCCCAGTGGCCCCACCCTCACGATGCACTGGGGTCCAGACCCTGCCTCTGTGCTTTCCCTTGTTGCAAACAAGAGCCACACGTGTGCCTGAGATCTCTCCCAGGCCAGTTCTGTCACAGTGATGGGAGACAAGAGTGGCTGGGGTGGGGACCCGGGGACCCCACTGTGTCATGAGTGCTAGGATGGAGCAGATCAGAGGCAGCGGCTCTGGGCTTCTGAGCAGTACAGCATCTCAGTGGCAGTGCCGTCTTCTACGTGAGAGCCCCAGGGAGCCTTGGTGAATGAACGGTGTAGCTGCTTTGGGGAGGGCATTTGGGGAGCACAGGTCATGAACCTGCGATAATAAAGCCTGCGAATTTCTCATCCAATTCTCCTAAACTACACCACCTCAGTCTTTGTGTGTGTGTGTGTGTCTGTGTGTGTGTGTGTGCGCGCGCGCGTGCGTGTGTTACTGGGGATAGAACACAGGGTCTTGGCACTGAGCTACATCAGCCCTTTTTTTATTTTTCATTTTGAGACAGCATTTCACTAAGTTGCTAAATGCCCAGGCTGGGCTTGAATTTGTGATCCTCCTGCCTCAGGCTCCCACAGTGCTGGGATTACAGGCCTGTGGCACCATGTCTGGCCCATCAGTGGCCTTATTATCTTCATGTTATGAATTAATTGCATTATCATTTTCACTTTGTGTGTCAAGTGCCTGCACTCACAAGACTTCCGGGCTGAGTCTAGACCCCAAGCTCTGTGCAAGGCCTTCTCACTGTCACCAGTGCTGGTGTTTCTGCAAGAGGAAAGCTGAAGTGTTGGGAGGCTGGACAGAGGTGTGTGCTGGTGAGACAAAGGGCATGAGAACCATTAAAATGGGGCGTCGCTGGGAGCCAGGAGGCTGCTCAGAGCTGCCTCTGTCCCGAAGCATGGAGGGGTCACCTCTCCTCAGCGAGGTCTCATCTCCAGGACATCTTACCCCTCATGTGTCCTCTGGTGTCACAGCTCTGGTGTCATGGTTTCCTCCAGGAGGCCGCAGGGCCCTCCATTCCCAGCAGCCCAGAGAGATGCAGCATCTGCTGCCCGCCTCTCTCGCAGCTGCCCCTCTGGACAGAGCCACCTGGCTCTCCTGTCACCTCGCCTGATGAGCCTGGCCATAGCTCTCTGCCTGATCCAGACTCCCAGCTGGAAGCCTGAGCCTGGTCTAGCACTAGCCCGGAGGCCATGGCTTGGTGCGGTCTGGGCAGACATTTGGCCGGCCGCTTCCTGTGCCTGCCCAGCTCCTCCAGCTCCTCGACCACAGTGCAGTGAGGTTGAGGGAGAGGGAGGAGGAGGCCTGGGGGTCCATTTTCTCATTTCTGGCTCCCTGCTCTGCTGTCACGAGTCACTGTCACCTTTCACCAGATTTGTGATGTCCTAGAGGCTGGGCCTTGCTCACTCAAGATGGAACTCACAGAGCTTCGAGTCTTGTGGACCTGAGCTCCTCCCCACTTCTGGGAAGGAATCTCATTTCACAGAGCTCTAGACTGCCACTGGGGGCTTTAGGGCCCAGGCAACTGCTGGCAGCATGGTAAGCAAGCATCTATAAAATACTTACCTGGAGTTGATGAGAAAATAGCGGTTCTTATGTATTTACAGTGCATGGCTGGGCCAGGCACAACAGTGCACACCTGTGACTGAGCACTTTGGGAGGCAGAGGCAGGCAGGCAGCAAGTCCAGCCCAGCATGGACAAGTGGGAGACTTAGCAAGACCTGGTCTCAAAATAAAAGACTGAAAAAGAGCTGGGGGTGTGGGGCAGTGTGAGGGCCTGGGTTCCGTCCCCAGCAATCCTTGTCCCCTAAAGAAGGGCAGTGCTGGGTGGATATCTCAGGGGTACCATGCTTGCACAGTTGTATCTGCAGCACTGAAAAGAGAAAAAAGTCCAGTTTTCCTCCAGATGGGCTCTTTGAAAATGATAAAGCTTCTCTGGAGACCCCCAGCCAGTACCCACAGAGAGGGGGCTGGGACAAGCGGGCCAGCGGGGGTGCGGGAAGGGCAGCCCGAGAGCACTGCTCGCCATGAAAACAGGAGCAGCTCCTTCACCTCGTTGGCCACCAAGCTCAACCATCTGGTGTACTGTACTCCGGGGCGGTCTCGGCTCTGAGCCTGCGTGAGCCTGCACAGCTGTGCAGTGAGTGTGTGTGCTGCAAAGCCTGGGCCTGCTGTCCTCTGGCTGCAGCTTCCTCCCTGTGAAGCACAGCAGTGCTGCTGTCCTGGCCTGGGCACAGCGTTGAGACAGTGCTGGGTGCTGCAGGGCGCAGATGTTGGAGGAAGTGGTATCTGAATCCAAACTTCCTTTTCTTCGCACAGAAGTCTGTCTGAACACAGATCTGCATGCGTTTCTCCTAATAGGTCAGACTGGAGATCTTGTTGCTCAGACTATAGCAGTGGGGCGACCTCATGGATTTCTGGTCTGACTGCCTCATTGTACCCAGTGTGGGTGGCAGAGTGCAGACATCCAGTGATGAGATGGAACCATGCTTTGTGAGGAGCAGTAGAGTTGATTTCTTCTCCCTTTTCACTTGAGAGAATGTTGATCAGCAGACGCTCAGGTTGTGGAAGGTGTCAGAGTGTCTGTTTCTGGAAATGCATATGTACAGGCTGGGCAGAGCCGGGGTCCTGCTGAAGGCCTCATCTTTTGGCAACAAGTCTTGGCCTCCCTCACCCAGCCTGGGCTCTGGGAAGCATTTTCAGACAGTGAGGGGCACCTCCGGCTGCTGAGATGCCCTGCCTGTGCATGTAGGATGGGCAGAGGGGCTTAAGCCTGGCAGCCGGACTTGGCCATGACTGTTTCTTGACTTTTTGAAGTTAAGTGATGCAAGAATTGGGGGACTGGAGAGGACCTCAGTGAAGACCATATGGTCCACCCCCATCTTTTCACAGATGGGTAAACTGTGAGGTCAGAGAGGAAGATCCTGTCAAGGGCACAGTGAGCGGCTCGCTGGCTGGGACATACCAAATCACCAGCTCCTGCTCCAGGGCTGTCCCATGCTCACGGCTCACAGTCCTAACAGTTTCACTAACAGTTTCTGGATGAAGTTTGTTTACTGAGACCAGATGGAAAGCGGTGTGAGGCTGGGGTCATCAGCATTGAGGACCAGAGAAAATGAGTGGGTTGTAAGTCTGTCTGCACAGGGCACACAGGGGCTGGGGCCCCAGCGGGAGGTCACACTGGTGTCGGCTCACCACGAAGCTAAATGTGCCCTTGAGAAACACCGGCCCATTTCTGTTGTCTGCAGAGCCCCCTGAGCTGGAGGAGCAGTAACGTTTTTATGACCTATTAGATGTGCTCCCATCTCACAGGCTGGGCCGGAGAATCACACTGCCATGACAGGGGCTTCCCCAGCAGGACCGACTCTGTGCCTGTGAAAAGGGAGCCATCGCCAGACACACTGAGGCACCAGTCAGGAGTCCTCGTCAGCTCTTGCCTGACTGTAAGAGAAAGTACAGAGGTGAAAAGGAAATCACTACAGCTTCATAAAATTCACAATCTCGTTGACACTGCATGAGTGGAAGATGTAATCCAAGACCAACCACCTACACCAGAGGCTTCTTTTTTAGGGCAGTAAGAATCAAATAAAATCAGCCAGGCAGGGTGGGACAGGCCTGTAATCCCAGAACCCTGGGAAGCTAAGGCAGGAGAATTGCAATTTCAAGCCCAACTCAGGCAATTTAGTGAGACCCTGTCTCAAAGTAAAAAATAAGAAAGCGTTGGGGATGTAGCTCAGTGCTACATCATAAATATGTACATACATAAAGTCAAGCAAAATAAAAGAATATTCTGTTTTAGAAACACATTCTTGGAAAGCATTTCTTACAAACCTATTTCTTAAAAGTAGGACAGTAAACCCACAAATTCAAGGTAGGGTTACAGAAGGCTGCAGTGGATGTGTCAGAAGACATGGAAGTAATCAGTAATGCCATTGTTTGTAAGTTGGGGGGGTGGTCAAAAAAGCAGGTGAGGGTAAGATATCTATATTAGTCACTTTCTTGTCACTGGGACAAAATCCCCACCATCCACAACTTAAAGGAGGAGAGGTTAGGGTCCAGTCCATGGTATGCTGGTTCCAAGGCAGAAACACCATGGTGGAGGGCCTGGCGGAAGACAGCTGCTCACCTCATGGCGACCTGGAAGCAGAGAGGAAGGAGGAGCTGGGAACAAGAACACACCCTTCCAGGTCACCCCAGTGACCTCTACAGCCAGGCCCCAGCTGCTAAGACATGAGCCCCCAGCTGTCAGACATGAGCCTCTCCATGGATGAGTCACTGACGAGCACAGCGCCTCGTGATCCATCACCTTCTGCACACAGGCTGCTCTGGGCAGACATTGCAGAACTGAAGCAAGACAGTATCAAACCAACTTCTGGACCAAACCTCTGACTTTGTAGCAGCCTTGTAGCCTATTCATCAAGATAGTCTATCCCAATAATTTCAGAAAATTTAGAGGGTCCTCTTAATTCTAAATTTTCAGGACAGCAAATTCCCTAATAAACTAAGGCTGCAGAGCATCTTGCCTCCCGTTTTCTCATTGTGTGGTGAGCTTTGCAACTGCTCCTTGTTATGTTCTAGTAGTTGGAGTAAGTGGGGAAAACTAGAGCAACGGAGTAAGAACTGAGCAGGATGTAACGAGTGGAAGAGTCATGAAAGAAAGTCCTCGTGTAACATAAATACAATAAATACACCACAGTGCCCAATATCCTCCTCAGTAGGAAGACAGCTGTTGCGTCTTCAGGAAAAAAGGATTCTGAGTGGGATGAAGCAGGTGCAGGAAGAGGCGAAGGAGTTTAGGTTCCAGTGGTTGAGTGGGCCCCAAATCATGAGCAGTTGCAGGGCTGTCTCACTTTCCCACCCCTAGCCCAGTGATGGTGAACCTTTTAGAGCTTTCAATGATACAAACAGCCCACAGCAACACATGTGCCACAGGTTCACCACCACTGTTCTGGGACTGCCCCAGGGTGAGTGAGGTACTCTTCCTGAATGGAGACAATGACCATGCAAAAACAATCTGGATGTGCACATCAGGTTCCACCAAGAAGAATCAAGTCCCCAGAGGATGGAAGGGGGTCTGAGGAGAAAGGAAAGAGGATCTTCCCTACCATTCCTCCAGGGCTGCCAACATGGGCTCAGTACGAGGATGTGCGGGGTGGGGCAGGGCGGGGTGGGGTGGGGCTGTCTGCTCCCTGTGAGGACAGTGCAGGGTGAGGAGCTGTCAGGGCTGTTGTGTTCTCTGGTCCCCAGGCGCTCCTTCCTCCAGCCTGCTGCCACCAGGCGTGGTCTGCTTCCACAGAAGCCTGTTCATTTCCGGGAAGATAGGGCCAGGCAGGCTTCTCCGGAGGGCTGTGCCTTGGTTTCCCAGCTGCTTTCTTGCTTCCTCCTGAGGCTTCTGTTAGCCTGTACTCAGCCTAGCAGGTTGAGCTCAGGCGACTGTTCCAGGGCTCCGTGCCTTCTTTTACTGGATGCTGCTCTTGTGTCCCACTCGCTTTCCAGGGCTCTGCTCCACACCAGTAGGGCGTGCAGTGGGACTGAGAGTCTGCACACCCCTAGCATCCTAGAGGTCCAGAAACAGCCCAGCCCCGCTGGCCACTCCTTGCATGCAGCCTCAGTTTGCCGCCTCCTCGCCCAGTGGATGCTGCTCTGGAACTGCTGAGACCTCCCTGGTGAGTTTGTCCCCCTCAGCCTGCCCTGTGCCTCCCTGCAGCAGATCTCCCCCTTGTGTGTGCTGGCTGCTATCTACCAATGACTTTTCTTCTCCTTGATTTTCTGCTCACATCGGGCCCCAGGTGCTACGCTGGCAGAGACACCTGGCCCCAGGGAGCTGAGCGATCATCCACGCCCAGGTGGAGGGAGCACATCTGCTCCTCAGAGGTCTCCACTCCGCCGGGTGGTGCACAGCCAGCCCTCCAGGCTTCCTGATGCCAAGGGACTGTGCTTCCCGGCCGTGGCTCTCTGCCAGTTGTCTGGGCCGCAGATCTGACTTTGCCCTGTGGGGCAGCAGGCATCCGGCAAGACCAGCGAGCACAGAGGTCAGTGGTAAGCACAGCGTCACAGAAAGAGTCTGGTGCCCAAGGCAACCTTGAGCAGTTGCCTCAGCCCTGGACTGCTCACAGGGAATGAAATCCCTTTCAGTGCGAACCTGGGAGGCTTTGAAATTAGACAGCTTTCTGCTGTTTGCAGCCAGCGTCATTCCCATTCTTGTTGAATTGGGATGGAAATGGCGATTCTCAGAGTGGAGCCCAGGTGAACTGGCTGGAATATAAGGTGTGGCTGAAAACTACAGAGAATGTAAATTAAAAGATTAAACTTAAATTAAAAGAAATCATCACAGCAGAAAACACACTGCTGTGAATCTCTAAGTCCTCCCCTTTGCTTTAGGCACACTCATCGCCTCATCCTTGCCACTTTCTGCAGCAGGTCTGGGGTCCTCTTTCCTGAGGGTCTTTAGTTGCACTGCCTTCCGGTCTCGATGTCCTGGTGGTCATCTTCACTTTGGGGAAGAGCTGGAAGTCACAGGACGCCAGCTCTGGGGGGCTGAGGCGGATGAGGACACAGCGTCGTGTTGTTACAAGCTGCCTTTCTGCCTTTCTGCTGGATGGCACTCTGCAGCGGCACTCACCGTAATTTTCATCACACCCTGTACAGACATTCAGAACTCTCCCAGACCCCGATCGCCTGCATGCATGGAACCGAGGGTGGACAGGACTAGGGAAGTGTTTCTCTCTGCCGGGGCCGCGCAGTGGCACAAGCCTGCCTGACTCCCGTGCGTTCAAGTCCTGGGATCCTGCTGGTAGGGAGCAAGGGACACTTTTCCTGGCCTGGGAGGAGAGGGGCTGTGTGGCTGACTCTGCAATGTGAGGGTGGCAGCCAGTGGGCTGTGAAAATTCCAGAGCCAGCCAGGACTCCTCCAACCGCCTCGCTGCCACCCACCACCACTTGGTGAGGACGGTGACTGTGGAAAGCCGCAGCAACCACCGAAGACTCCGGAAACCCCGGGCCTCTGGCCCCTCTGTCGGGGCTGCACCTCAGCTTCAGCGCCGGGGGCGGTGGTCCCAGGCCTCTCCGTGTGGCCCTGGTTTCCTCCTGAGTGCCGGGACTCTGGAGCCCAGGCTGGTCCTGAGGGGGTGTGGGCGGATGGTGACAGGGCCAGGGGCTGGGTGGGCTGGCACCCGGCCTTCGGGGCCTGGAGGGAGGAGATGTGGCCCAAGGCCCCGAAGTCCTAACCCTGAGAGTAGGTCAGCCCAGAGTTGGACCCAAATCACTAGGATGTTGTTGTACCCGCGGGAGAAGGCGGCTCTTCCATGAGCAAGAGAGGACCTTAGCAGGAGAGACTCGAAAAGGTAGCAAGATAAATGTGCATATTCTATTTTTATATGTATTAGGGTTCCTATAAAAATGAGAAAAGATGACACTTTTAATAAGAAAATATAAAAGCCCCAAACAAAGAAATCAGAGCCCCCAGTGGACTGACAAAACATTACCTGTGGCAAAATTAAGCACTGGTAAGCAGGGGTGTGAGGAACTGAGACCCCCGGAAATCTGTGTTTGAATTCCAGAGCCTCATACCCGAGGGAGCCCCCCAGTACACAGGAGGCCAGTAAACAGCATTGTTGCAAAGTTACTCATACTAGCAGAGGCTGAAACAAGGTTGGTTGACAGGGAAATGGCTGTTTCAAAATGAGTTCTGGTCACGCACGGAATCCCATGCAACATTTAGAAAGAATAAGCTGGAGTCGCGTGTCCTAAGGGAGAGGGCTCCAAATGTGCCATGGAGAGGAAAGCGAGAGAAGGAAACACGACTGAACTGCACTCTGTGGATTTCAGCGCTGAAGGCTCTGTAAGTGCTGCTGCGTTTATGGAGAGAGAAGTGAGAGACAGGGTCTCCCAGTGAGGCGGCACAGGACAAGTGGGTGCAGAGTCCTGGAAGGAGCTCGTGAGACCTGTGACACAGGGCCTGGCCTGTGGCTTCACTCTCCTGAATGTCGCCCTCTGCTCACCGAGACGCTGGCTTCACCAGGAAGATATTACTTTATCAAAGTGTGGTTTGTTCCTGTGTCTTCTGTGTTCGGTCTGTACTTTTCATCCTGGAGAATAATGCCTTGGATTGCATGTTGATTTTCTCACTTAGCCTTTAGTGTGGAACGAGCCACTCCTGGTTCCCTTCACCAGCTTGTCTGGTTGCCCCAGGGGACCGAATCCTCCTCTGGAAAATGAGGGTGCTGAGTCCATGACCAGCACTTTGCCAGCTTTCTGGTGTGTGTGTGTGTGTGTGTGTGTGTGTGTGTGTGTGTGTGTGTGTGTGTGTGTGCAGAGCTTGTCTGTTTCAGAGCTTGCCTGGCCAGGGTCCCAGTGTAAGCTTCGGCCTCAGCGGCTGAGTAGGTCACTAAGCATCTACTGCAGGGAGCCAAGAGCCCCATTTCACACTGGTTTGTTACTCTGTGGCTCTGTATTCCTCAGGGAGGCTGGAGTTTCTCCTGCCCCAGGGTTGAGTGGTTTCAATTTGTGTTTGGAGGCCAGGGAAGATGATAGCTGATCCCCAGGAAATAGCCCAGCTTTGTAGGCTTTGGAGCAGCCAGGTTTTCAGAAAGATGAACCAGTGATGAGGGGATGTGTAACAGAATAGCAGTGAAGTCTCACTGGCAACTGTTTCTCCACCTCTAATCAGCGCTATGGATCGTTTAAAGGTGATGCACTGATGCAGGAGATCTGTGACATGTGTCCAATTTGTTTCTGTGTCTGTAAGGGGGGGTCTGTTAGGAGTTCACTGGTTACAGTGTCTGCTCTGCATTTAGAAATCAATGCATATTACCAATTTTTATGACTTCTTTGGTCGATCCTTACACTATTCCATTAGAACTTTACTGACTTATTGGTTGATAAGGCTTGGATCTACCTGAGATGCCAGCAGGCCTTTGTTAGTTAGGCTTCCTGGAGAAAGTGAACCCCTGTGAAAAATAATAAAGTGCCACTGCCTTTATTTTTCCTAAACATCCTCTTGCTCCAACTCAATTTAAAAACACATTCCAGATCTCAAGGTTGCAGGTGCCTGGAGCCAATACATTTTACAATTTTGCTTCTTCTGTTTTAAAATCTGATGTACTGAAACTTTGACCCATAACACCCAAGACTTGGATGAGGATTTTACTTAAAGAAACAAGATCTAAACAGAAATTCCACGTGACACTTGAGGCTCACTGAACAATGCAGCAGTACACGCACGTTGTGTTAAAGTCCTCCGGTTCTCCTAGTTTCCTGCACTATAGAGTGGAGAAGCCTCTCGGTTTTGATGTGAACGTGTGCCCCCGAAGTTCATGTTGTAACTGTCATCACCAATGCCGAGGTGACAGGGCCTCTGTGGGATATCAGGTGAGGGCACAGGAAGGGACTCACACAGAGTTAGGGTCCTCATGAGGGGAGGGAGTAGACCCCACACTCGCTCTGCTCCCCAGCTCGAGCTCAGCGCCATCAGGAGGGGAAACAGTGAGGCGGAAGAGGCCACCCCAGAAGTGAATCCGACCACTCAGGCCTTGGTCTGGGCGGGCTGAGGTGGCCCCACACTCTCAGTCCAGTGGGGCTCTGTTACCCTGTGCCTCAGCTCACATCCCAGCATGCCGAGAACAGGCTCACTCTGCTCAGTGTGCACAGGGCTCTGAGTTCAACCCCAGCACCCCAAAACAAAGCAAAACACCAAAAATCCTAGTATGGGTGTGTCTATTGCACATGCATTTAGCTAATCTATCTATAGCTGTACAGACTTCCATACCAGTAGGCCCTATGATTTAACACTCTCTTTTGATGAACATTAAAACTTTCCCCTTTTCTCCATTACACATAGTCCTGCATGGAATATTTATACAATTTTAGTGAATATTCTCATTCACCTGTCTCTGTATAGCTGCTTGAAAATTTTAGTAGATTTTACTTCTGCAAGTGCAATTATCATATCAAAGGACAAACACAAGCCAGCATGGTGGAACACATTTGCAATGCCACCACTCTGGGAGGCTGAGGCAGGAGGACGGCAAATTCAAGCTCAGTCTGAGCAATGTAGTGAGAGCCTTTCTCCAAATAAAAATAAATAAATAAATAAAGTTTCAGAAAGTAGCTCAGTGTGAAGGCCCTGGGTTCAGTCCCCAGTACTGAGAAAAAGAGGGAGTGGAATGGGCATACATACACATTTAAAATTTTGGTTGTCCTCCAGAATGTTTATAACAATTGATATTCTCGGCAAAATGTGTGACCAAAATGATTACCATTTTGTTCTGAGTGGCATTCTTTTTGTTCTTCCTGAGGTTGAATATATATGCATACGTGTTTCCAATCATTTGCATTTTTTCCATTAATCATCCGTTTATTTATACACTGCACTGTCAGAGTTTCAGTGGGGGTGCTTAAGCTTTTATTATGGATTTACTAGAATTCTTCACTATTTTGGACATTAATTGTTGGTATAACTCAAACCTTTTCTCCTATTGATTTTGACTTTTCTACTTAGTTCTTTTTTTTCCAGAAAAACTAAAAAAACAAAACAAAATTGGATAGCCATGTTGTCATTTTTTTTTTTTTATGCCTCTGGAGTTGTGGTACCCATTTGAGTCATCTTCCCACCCTAAGATGAATAACATTCACACACATTCTGCCTAATACATTGCTTTCAATTCGCTTTTATGTTTAGATCTTTGGTCCATCTGGAGTTTGTTTTGGAATAAGGTATAACACAGACTTCTGTTTCAAGTGTACACAAACTTTCTCCAAAACCATTTATTGGATAGTCTTGCATTCTCTCACCATCTGGAAATATTATTTTTGTCACATGCTACATTTCCATGTACACATATCTATTTCCAAATTTCTAAATTTTTCCACTTATTATTTCTGTGGCTTCATTGGCATTGCACAGCTTTAATTATTATAGTTTGAGGGTGTATTTTTATGCCATTGCTATTGCTACTCAATTGTTTTCCAAATGTTGCTGGCTACTGTGGTACATTTTCTGTTCTAGAGTCCAAGTTTTAAAACACATTTCCCAAAATAGCCATTGAAATTTTCATTTGCATAACACTGAACTTATGTAATACTGAGGGAGAATTGGCATATTCATAATATCCTCATATCCGTGAATGTCCCATGTCCTAAAGTCTTTTATATTTCAACAAAGTTTCATAGTTTTTGTTTCCATGTTATTCTGGCATATTTAAGTCCATTTCCAACAATTTTGTCATTTTAGTTGGTATTTTAAAGGGCATTCTCTCTTATTGCATTGCTTAATTAATGGTTGATGGTATGTGGGAAAGCTATCAATCCTATTTACATATGCCCACCCTACTGATGTTCTTATGTGTTTTAATTTTTTCCAGCCAGTTGTTTTGGGTTGGCAACTTTGTTTGTAAAGGGCCAGATAGGGAGCATCTTTAGCTCTCCAGACCTCAGGATCTCTGTTGCCCTTGCTCACCTCCGCCTGCAGTGAAAAAGCAGCCAGGCTGAGATATACAGATGTAAGGCTCTATGCCGATCAAACTTTATGTGCAAAACTTCATGCTGCTGGCTGCGTCTGGCCTTGGGCACGGGGTGTGGACTGTTCTGACTATATTCCAAAGGTGAGAATGTATCACATTTAAACAATGTGTCTCTCCTTGTGATGTGCTTAGATCGAAGGTGTCCCGTGAAGGTTCCTATGCTAAAGACTTGTTCCCCAGGGTGGCACTGTTGGGAGCTGGTACATCCTTGGGGGGCCCAGTGCAGGTCCTGGGGCCTGGGCCTGTTTCCCTTGAAGAGGGTGGTGGGACCCTGGCCTCCTCTCTGCCTCCTGGCTGAAGTGAATGAACTTCAGCTACTTGAACTTTAGCTATGGCAAGGTGCTTCACCCCAGAGCAAGGAGCCAGGTCATCACAGACTGAAGGTTTTCCCTGTGGAGGCAGATTTATGTCGGGTATTTGTTAGAGGGCAGAGAGAGCACACATGCTCATCTTGACAGGACTTCAGAAATGCACTGAACAACAGGAATGGTGACAGTAACCTTTCTCTTGCTTCTGTCTTGCAGCTTCACTCTTAAATCTGCTATTTCTTACTGACCTTTTGGCAGACATTTTTATCTAATTAAAGGTGCCGTCATCTGTTTCAGGTTACGAAGAGATTTTAACAGCAGCATGACTGTGTTTGATCAAACAGTTAGTGTGAACATGTCCCTTGTCATGTTCTGTGCTCTGAAAGTGTGAGAAGCCCTGTCCTAACTTAAGATACCCTCGCTGGCCCTCACTCCACCTCTCCTGAACAGTGAAATGCTACAGCAGAGCAGGACTGAAGCGGGGGTTCTGGAGGAGTACGGAAGACTAGAGACACACACTCCTTGCCCCCTCAGGAGGAGGGAGGGGGCGACTCTGCCTCCTCCACCCTCCCTTCTGCCAGAGTAACAGCACTGGAGGTTCTAAGGTGTTTCGTTTTTTCAGTACTGGAGACTGAAGCCAGGGCCTTTGCACTGAGCTACATCCCCAGCCACATATATATATATATATATATATATATATATATATATATATATATATATTTATTTATTTATTTTGGTATGGGGATCAAACTCGGGACCTTGTGCTTTCAAGGCAGGTCTAAATTGCCAGCCATTATTTTTAAATTTTAAAGCAGGATTTTATGTGTCACTAAATTGCCCAGGCTGAGATCAAATCTGTAAAACTCCTGCCTCAGCCTCCCAGTGCCAGGATTACAGTCATGCACGGACATGCCAGGTTACATTGCTGGGGTTTAAAATGGCATCACTGATTTAAGGAAAAGAGGGGCGTGCACTTGGTGTGCCCCAGTTTCTGCTGCATGGTTGGACCCCGTTTGCTGAGGCCATGCCCATTTTGCTCCCGGGCAACAGGCACCTCGGTGGACGGGTCCTTTCTGCTACTACACCCTTCCTGGGACGGGGGAAGAACACAGAGCTGTCACTCAGGGCTGCCTCTCTTGCCTGCTGGAAGGCAGGGACAGAGGATGGCACCGTGGAGTCATCCGCAGCTGTGCAGTTGGCCCAGGGCTCAGAGGGCTGTTTGGGCTTGGGTCAAATGCACATTTAGGTCTTCAGTGCCCAGGAGTGAGGCTCTGAGGATCCAGGCAGCAGGACCTCGGGGCCCTGGGTCTCCCAGGCTCCCAGGGGTGGGCAGGAGCAGAGGGGGTCCCCAGGATCCTCTTACCAGTTTGTCAGCACGGTGGTCTGCTGTTTGTGTGTCCAGGACAGAACTTCGGGCTTTGCAGTGCTCTGGGGAGGAATGGGAGGGCCCAGGCGGAGGAGGGGCTGGGCTTTTCTCCAGGAAGCTGGCCGGGCCCTGAGCCAAGGCGAAGCAGGAAGCAATTCTGTTCTCTTTCTTAGATGCCCCTTCTTGGGAAATCTTTTCTCTCCCTGGATACTTAGAATTACTTTTTGTGGTTGTTGTGGTCCTGGGGATTAAACTCAAGGTCTTCACATTGAGCTTCACCCTCAGTCCTTTTTTAGAACTTTAATTTTGAGTTGAGGTCTCCCTACGTTGCCCAAGCTGGGCTCAAACTGGTGATCTTCCTGCCTCAGCCTCCCAGAGTGCAGTCACAATTACCCTCACCCAGGAAGGGCTGTGGCAGAGGCCCCAGAGGACAGGGACAGGAGCCCCGCACCCACTACATGGGGGCCCACAGAAGGCACGGTGGAAAGCGCCTGATGTCCGCAGGCGCCCAGGTATTCCGCAGGCTCCCCACAGGGGACTCAGGTGTTCTCCGCTGCACTGGGCACAGGTGACAGATGGTCCTGCACCCACTGCAGGCCGTACCTGGGACTCAGGGCCACTTCTTGTGCTCAGCCCTGCTGCAGGAAGGGACACGTTCAGCACCCTGGGGACCAGAGGTGCAGGGAAAGCTCGTTCTTGGGTCAGAACCCACCAGAAATGAAAGACACCAGAGGCCCTGGGGCCACCCAGGCAGGACTCCGGGTGTGGTCTGCTGGCATCCACATCGCAGCCTCTGCCTTTCTGCACATCTGCCACTGTGTGGAGCCTGTGGAGGGCTGTCGAGGACAACGGCGTTTGAGCTGACAGCCCCTGGAGGCCTTGGAGGTCCTGGCGAGTGACTGGGCATGGAGGGGACCTCTGAGCTGCCAGGTGTCCGTCCATCAGAAGGGACCCTGCTCCTTGTTCAACAGCGACAGTGGGGCTGTACGGGTGTGGGAGGGACCGAAAGGGATGCAGGAGCTTCCCAGGCTATCTGCTCAGTTTGGCTGTGACCTGGAAGCTGCTCTAAGTGAAGCTTATGAATTAGCATTACAAAGTTATCAGCCCAGACTCGGAAGGAGAAGGGTGGCCTTTTAACTCTCTTTTGGGGTTCCTGTTTACCGTTTTGTTTGAAGCCACCTGAGGCCCCGAAGGAGGTGGGGCAGGGTCCTGGGCTCTGAACACAGGTTTCTCTTTTTCCTCCCCAATTATGAATCTCCTTCTGCTGTGTTTCGGTTGTCTTTTTAAAAAATTAAAAAAAAATTGTTTTTAACTTTTACTTTTTTCCTCTTGTGTATATGTAGGGAATTTGTAGGGAAATGTGTACTTTATGGAATAAATTTTAAGAACTAAAATATATTTTATTTTAAAGTAATAGACCTTTAATCTTCCACAGCTAAATTACTGATTATATATTTGCTGAGCTGATTTAAATTTAAAAAATTGTATCAAGAGTTTTATTTTTTGACTTCAAAGCCTTCTTAATAAAGACTTTTACTACCAAAAAAATAAAAAGTTATCAGTTGGGGATGAGGGTGCGGTTCAGTGGTAGAGGACTTGCCTAGCATGTTTGATGCTCTGGGTTTGATCCTCAGCACTGCAAAAATAAGTAAGACCGAGGCATGGTAGCTCATGCCTGTAATCCCAATACCCTTCGAGGCTGAAGCAGGAGGATATTAACTTTAAGTCCAGCCGAGGCAACTTAGTGGTTTAGCAAGGAGCTAAGGCTGCAGCTCAGTGTGGAGACCATAGATACATTCTCCAGTTCCACAATCAATCATCAATCAATCATCAGAAAAATAATATTGAGAAAGAACATCTACAGTCAGTCAGACACGAATAAGAGCTAAAATAACATTGTATTGTCAACAAAGAATATAATATTATTGTAAGGTACTTAGAAGTAAAGAACAATGAATAATATACATCTAATTTTTTAAGACTCAATATACAGTCAACATGTCCTGATCAGCAGTATAAACCATATAAAAGAGAATCTTGCTTTCCATTTGTACAAATACTGCATTCATCACTGAAAAACTTTACATGGTTAAAATGTACCACATCAAGAAGCTACAGGGCCAGGGATTTAGCTCAGTGGTTCTGCCTCCTGCCTTGCAAGCGCAAGGTCCCAAGTTTGATCCCCGGTACCAAAAGAAACCAAAAAAAAAAAAAAAAAGAAGCTATGAGGCTGTTTCTTGAATGTTACTGACATACAGTTACTGTTGCCTGGCGTTAACCAGGTCACCCTAATACCAGCCCTCAGACCCATGGGAACTCTTCATCTGCAAGGGATTATGCTGTACAGCAAGGTTACTTTGTGGCCAAACCAGGCTTTTAGAAAATAAGCAAGTTCCTCTAAAAAAGCATGCCCTTAAATTTTCTCATATTTTTCCTGCAAAGGAGGACTGGGGTTCCTAGTGACTCAGGCGGGACAGGCTTAGACTTCAGAGGGCTCGCTGAGATTTTTCAGGTGTGTATGGAAGAAAAAACCCAACTACTGGCTTCTGTTTCTATCCTAGGTATAGTTTATAATCAAAGTATACAAAATGTTTCTCAACACAAGAAGATTCTTGTTTGGACAAAAGCCACACAACTATGTATCAATCCTTGAAGTCTCCCCTGTGAATGACAGAGGGAGGATTTCCTTCACCCTGGGGGATAAAGGTTGCTTGGTTGCTAGAGGGAGAGCAGTAGGCTATTGTAAGCACAGCAAGAATTCTTCTGGCTTTGTCTCACAACCAGTCCACCTTTAATGACCGAGCCTAGGAAAGGCCAAGTGTCTGCCTGGGCTTCCTCTGCTCTTCCCTTCAGTGCTTGGGCAGCCATCTTGGGAACTCTGCCTCAGTTCCCCACCCTTGGGGAGGATGCTGACTTCGTTGTGGTTTAGAGTTCTGGGGGTCTGAGAGTCACCGCTCTGCAGGGACACACAGCTGGCCCCTGAGCTGGGGCCCTCAGTGTTGGCTTGGGTTGCAGTAGCCTTGGGAGCTTTACTAAGGGCAAAGGCCTGGGTTTATCCCTTAGGGGTTTACGTTTCACTGGTCTCAGGCACAGCTCCCCTGGCAGCTGAGGCGCAGCCAGGGCAGTCCGACTTGGGCTGGGTGAGCTGTTAGTGGACTTCGTGGGTGTGCTGCGTAGCGCACATGCATAGCATTATTATGGCTGTCCAGGTACTTCTTGTCTGTATTGGTCAGTGAATGTAAGTTGTAAATATAAAAATAAAATAAAATAATTTGCATTAAATCTGATTAGTACATGGAAACCAACAAAGTCTATATTATTGCTTTTCTTGTCTTTACAAGGTGGTGTTCTCAGGAGATCAGAGGACAGCATGCCTTTGGATTCTGCTCCTCACAGCAACCCCTTTACCATAACATTGTCTTAGACAGACTCAGCAGAGCCTGCCGGACTGATGCTAAGCCAATGTGCTGTTTCCTCTTTTCTACTTTTACAAACTTTCTTCTATTCACATGGCAGTGACCTAGCGTAGCTCTGCAATGAGGTTGTCCCTTTTCCTAAGAGAGAAGACACTTTTCTTGCTTCAACTGAACCTTTGTAAGCAAAGATTTCAATGTCAAATTTTACTTCTATTGCAGTCTTTCTAAAATAAACTGTTTCCCTTAGTAGAAAAATGAGTTTTCTAAAAATATACTTTATAAAGTTCAGTGCTACATAAAGAAGACAATAACCTGCAAAAAAGTTACAAAAATAGATTTGCATTTAAAAATTCTATCTGAATATGTCTTTAACAGTACAAAGATGTTTGTCTAAGGACTATGGCAGGTGTGGCTGGGAAAAGGGCAGGAATTTCTTCAGTTGGGTTTATAGTACCCAGGCAGGGAAATACAAACAGATCACTGTTCTAATAAACATTATGCTTATCAGGAGAAAGAGACACAAGGAGAGATTAGGGCCAATCTCAAGAGCTGCCTTGTAAGAGGGTGCAGGTCCTTCACCGAGGAGCAGAGAGCAGCTTTTACAACTCTCTTCTCAGGAAATGCGGTGTTCCACAGCTTTGCTCAGACCTGGACTTTTACCATTTTCAGGGTAAACAGCCAGTGGTAGGAAGTGCAGGCTCTTGGAAGGACATTGAGGGGCCAATCTCAGTCTTGGGGCCTGCATAGCAGCTGGGAATCTCTGCCCTCCCCAGTGGGCTTATCCTGATTTGGGGTGTGGTATAGACTCCAAGGCTTGGGTGGCGGAAGGGGTCTTAGAGATGAGGGGTTCACATGGCTTCCTGTCAGAATCAGCTCAGTGGGTTATTGGGCCTGTTCTGGGGGAGCCCCTGAGCTGCTGACTGAGTTGCTTGTGGGGACTGCTGAGCCGTCTTTTAGGCTCCCAGGTTCTTCAAGGGGTGCTGGACTCACGCTATGCAGAGGCTGATGTAGAGGACGTGGGTGGAGGCCCAGCAGCCAGGCCTCTCCTTCGCACTGTGGTCCTTGACAAGGTGGAGATGTCAGAGTGGCCAGGAGTGTTCTGTAGAGCGCCAGCCCGGGCTGCATCTGGGAAAACCCACAGGATCCTCTTGCCAGGTGTGAGATGCTTCCCTGCAGCCTGACCCAGAACCCAGGCCTTCCGTGCCTGTGCCATCCTCGGTTCCTTCCTGCTGAGTGGGGTGGGCGAGGCAAACCCAGATGGGAAGGAGCTTCAGAAGCACAGGTGTTGGCCCCACCCTGATTGCAGCAGACGCCTCCTGGGCACTCACTGAAGGACAGAGGCAGCCTGTACTCAGCAGATTCTGAGTGTGAAAGATGCAGCTCTCTTAGACCTTGAGGTGCTGAGTACTTCTCCTGGGTATAGTAGTAGGGACTCCTTGCAGAATATGCGGATTCACACAGTAAACGTTCACTCCGGACTCTGCACCCAGAGACCAGACCTGAGGCCAGGGCGCGGAGACACTTCTCCCAGGAACTGACTCAGGAACAGGTGACAGACAGACACTCAAAGGCACTGGGGCTGGCCGTTCACAAGCAAGGATGGAAGGGCAGAGCCAGGGCTGTGACATGGAAACACGGTGACTGCAGTGCCTGGAGGAGCCTCAGCTCCCAGCCCCACAGCAGTGCTTCCAGGGATGAGGCAGAGGGGATTTGGGGAAATACAATCTCAAAATTAATAGCAACGAAGTTTTATGCCAGAAAACCAAAATATAAAGGACAGCAAAAGCACGCTTGAATAGTCTTGGCTATTTTATTGTGTTATAGGAAAGTATTATAAAGTACAAAAATACTAAGATTTCTTGGCTACCCCTGGGCTGGCTTGCAACTGACTGTCCTCCCTCATCCGCTTCTGACAACTCGGTGACAGGAGAAGCCGAGTCATTCTACTTCCTAGTTTTGTGCAGTTGGCTAAGTTTTCTTTACATTCTGGAGTGAACAGATAATGAAAGGGCCTTAGGGCAAAGGCTCTGAATCTCAGATGTGAGGAACGCTGTCCAGTCTTCTCACCATCTACTTCTCAGGGTTCCCACAGGAAGGCCACCCTGAGAGTCAGGGTGCTCTGCTTCCCTAGTGGAGCCCTCGGTGGCTGCTTTCTTGGCCAGGAAGGAGCATTCTTGCCACCTCCCTCCAGGCCGAGACTCTGGTCATCCTGGAGGATGTCCCGCTGCACCTTCTCCCCGGTCGCCCCAGGCAGAATCTATCTGCCTGTGCTGTCTCTTCTCTGGCATCTGTCATAGTGTTTTAAGTTAGTATTTATTAGTCCATTTCCTTTGTTACATTGTGAGTTTCTCGAAATCCGGGATTTCTTCCTTGGTGAAGTGGAAAGGGTGGATGTTGACTAAGAGTGGGTGAAATATTGGTGACAATCAGGTTGCAAGGACGAGAGATCCTAACTCACTGGAGCCATAACTTACAGGGAAATTACTGTAGAATTTCCCTGGTAAAACACCTGCAGATGTGAAAACACTGTCATCCACTCCAAATCTAGCTTCCTAACAGCCGCTGATCTCTCTCCTTGGCTGCCTGTCCTGGGAGGCGCAGGTCCTGTGGCAGGTAGCTCTTGCCTGGTGGCCTCGCAGATGACACCTTGTCACCAAGCGCACAGAGACCTGGGCCAGTAGCCATGGAGGAGCATGCACCTTCCCAGCCAAGTATTTTTAGGGAAAATGCGAAGATTGTCTCTCATGAGACAGCTGGAGAGAGGTGTAGGCAGAGTGAGTGTTCAGAGCACCATTTTTGTAATCTCATGAAATGTGCCCCAAATTTTCATCTGAGACTCACATTTGGGTGCTAAACTGAGTGCTGCGATGCACATTTGGAGCCCAGAACTCTGGGAAGCAGGAGAATTGCAAGTTCCAGCCCTGCCCAGGCAACTGAATGAGATCCTGCCTCAAATTAAAACATCAAAAGGTGCTGGGGATGTGGAATGGTGCAGAGTGCTAGGTTCAATTCCCAGTACTGTCAGAAATAAGAAATCTGACTGCTGCTTTCTTGAGCAAACTCTTGCAGTTTCCTTGTCTTAATGGTAGGTCTGAACATTGGTGGATCAAATGTGGACTCTTAGCTATTCTTGGACGTACTGTCTTGCTTTTGCCAGCTTCATGATGTCAAGACAGGGAAAGCATATGAAGTTTCAAAATGATGGAATGGAAAGTAGACAAGGGTAATACTCACGATCAGAAAACACTGGTGAACTAAGAGGGGTCAGAGCAGGGAGACACATACAAAAGTGAGTCTGAGGGAGAACCCTCCCCTCAGGTCCTCTTCTCCCATGAAGGAACTAAGTGGCTTATCCTATGTACCTGCCATGATACGAGTCTGCACCGAGCAGGCCTGCCAAGGGTGCACGGGCTCCTTGTGTACACTTGCCTTCCTCAACAGTCTCGGAGGAGCAGAGCCAGTGGAATGCAGTGGTGGCTGGAAGACTTGAGGCCCATGCTCCTTGGCCTGGATGGACTGAGTGTAGCAAGTACATGGGCTTCCTCCTTGGACAGACAGCCCAGGAACTCAAAATCAGGCATGGCCACTGACTAGAAACCCAAAGATCCCCAAGCAGTAAAACTCCTATATATTTTTATTGCTTTTCTAATGTACCTCTCCAAAATGTAAACTTCTGCCCAAATGGCCAATGTTCTCGCTGAGTGTGTATGTGGAAGCTTCACAGTTTGGAGACTGAGGAATGTACCTGCACTTCCCCAGCACATCCCAGACAGAGCACTTCTGGGCTGAGGGTGCCAAGGACAGCTGCCAGCTGAGAGCCGATCTTGGGTCGGCCTTTGCCAGAACAGGGCGTGGCTGGGGTGGAGCAGCAGCTGGGGCTGGGTCCTGGGTTCCGAAGAGGCTGGAATTTGTATGGTGGAGGCTGTGCTCCATGTCACGCTCCAATAAACTCACTGCTTGGCGGGGCCACCCGAAGGTATTCTGCATTTTCCGCTGTGGGGCCCTTAAAGATGCCGTTGGGCTTGGCTTCCTTGGGGAAGAAGTCCTGCTGGTAGTCAGGGTTGTCCAGGCTAATTTGGTGGTTGCCCTTCTGGGTCCAGGGGATGGAGCCGTCTGAGTCGCTGACACAGGTCCGCAGGAGGGTGTTGAGATACTCAGGGTTGCCCACGGCATAGCTGTGGGGGTTTAGGTAGTGTGGGTCTCTGCCAGGAGCGGGGTGCTCGGGCTGATTGTGATACATGGGGTTCTGCATGGAGCCTGCAGGCCTTCTGGAGAAGGACTGGTTTATGTATTCTGAAATTGAGAAGAGAACAGGGCAAGGTCAGCGGCAAAGCATTGCCCTGAGACTCCAAGGCGGGTTCTGGGCTCGTGGTGAACCCTGTGAATGTCTGCAATGTTGCAGTCATAGCAGAGGCACAGAAGCCTTAGGGGTGACTGTAGAATACACTGCACACTTGTCTGCTCTTCCTGAAGCCAGGGCACTTGTCTCTTCGGCAAGTTTCAAGTTCTCAGAGGACAGCCTGCCTCTGTGGGTGTGTACGTGTGCATGCCTGTGCCTGCGGAAGCACATTGCAGTTTGGAAGTGTCTGGAGCTACAGCTCAGATTAGAAAAATACATATTTCACAGGCCAAGCACAGAGCCAGGCAAGAGAACATGCATTATCTGTCCTACGCACACACATCCACATCTACACACACAAACATACACGCACGCACAGTGTGTGCTTGAACACACACATACACACATGGCTATCTTTGCTGTCTGCTTCAAACTCCAGAAAATCTGTGGATCCATTTCTAAAACAGACCCACAGCAAACAACCCAGCAGCTTCCCGAGTCCACACCAGGCCTTGTGCACGCTCCAACTTTTGACCTCCGAGATGTCCAGGGAAGGGGCGTTGGGTGTGAGCAACCACTCACCGGGTGCTGGGAGGAACTCGGCATCCAGGCTATCCTCGGCTGGGGCGCCCGTGGGGTCCGAGCTGTAGCGCTGCAGGAAGTTGTCTCCCTGGGCAGGGCAGCTCTGCTGGGGGAGACAGGCAGGGTGGCCTCACTGGGGACGGACCCCATCTGCGCCTGCTGCAGAGCAGGCTCAGGGCCTGGGGTGGGGCCCGAGAGTGGGGCCTGCGGACACCCAACACCTGGTGCACACTGTGCCCCAACATGCCTAGTGCTGTGGGTGCCCTGCCCTCTGCCCTGTTCACACAGTGGCATGGACAGCTATGCACACTTCACATGCATGAGGAGCAAGTGCACATTCTGCTGCATTGCTACTCTCCAGGGTAAGCGTCACACGTAAGTGCCCCAGCATCCCCTCAGTGGCTGAGGGAACACAGGCCTCTGGTCCCCCAGAGACCCTGGTTCAGCAGGCCTGGCTGGTGGCCTGAGGATCTACAATTTTGTTTTCTTCTGTGGTACTGGGGTCAAACCCAGGACCTTGGCACTGAGCTACACCTCCCCCCTTTTTTGTATTTTGTATTTTGAGACAGGGTCTCATTAAGCTACCAAGTTGTTCAAGCTTGGCTTGAACTTGTGATCCTCCTGCCTCTGCCCCAGGGCACTGGGGCTCGAAGGTGGGCACCACCATTCCCAGCTGAGAATGTACACTTCTAACAAAGCGGTGCTGTTCAGTGGTTCAGGAGCCACCCTGTGAATGGCAGCCTGACAGGTGATGGCTCATCGGCCACCTTGGGGCACAGGGAGGCGTCCATGCAGGAGGAAGGAAGCAGTGAGTCTGGGTCCAGACTCGCTTTCCATGCACAGCAGAGCTGCGCTGAGTACAGAGCTGCTGGGTAGTTCTGCTTTGTAAAGTGTTTTACCTACCCCGTTTCTGTGAACACAAGCTCCCGTGGAGTTGTTGCTGTTTGCACTCTGAAAAGGAGACAGAGAAGGGGTTGCGGAGCACTGCTCTCCTCCCCACTTCCCCGGATTGCAGTGGGTCTCACTGGTGGGAGATGCGGAGGTGCTTAATTTCCCTCTTGAATCACTCCCTTTACAAAAACTAGGCTTGGCTAGATTTCACGTTGTTCTTGGGCAGATCAGGAAGGATTACCCAAGCAGTTGTGATGCCACAAAGTAATCCATACCTGTACTTGCCTGATTTTGATTTTGACTTTATTATTCAGTAAAAGTTTACTTCTTTGTCTGTAGGTGAGTTTCACTAGATCTAGGTGGTCATTTTCTCAAAAGTCAATGTGTTTAAAACACTGGAGAAAAAGAAGAGGGAGAGAGGGAGGGAGGGAGGGGGAGGAGAGAGAGAGAGACAGAGAGGGGGGGAGAGAGAGAGAGAGAGAGAGAGGGAGAGGGAGAGGCTGTTTGTACCAGAGAACTCAGGAGTGGAGTCCGGGAGGTGGAGGGGCTGCTGAAGAAGCCCTGCTGTGGAATGAGGTATTCGTCTGCATCTACGACATCCTCCATGTCCTCCTCGTCCATCAGGGCACGGTAGAAGTTGGAGTCCGTAGGGCTTGGCAGATGCATCCTTTCATCCCCCTGGTGCAGAGAGCTTGACGGTTAGCAAGGGTCCTCAGGAGCTGCCCCATTTCCTGGCCATAGCAGTGAGGCTCTGTCCTCAGTAGGGTCCTGTGTGCTTGCTGATTCAATTTTCTGTGGTATTGAGAACTGAATCCAGGGCCTTTTCACTGAGCTATGTCCCCAGCACGTTTTAGAATTTTTATATTGATAGAGGATCTCACTAAGTTGCCACCTTCCTCAGGCTTGTTCAGACTTGTGATTGTCCTCCAGCCTCACCTTCCCAGAGTGCTGGGATTACAGGTGTGTGTCATCACACCTGGCTTGTTCTCACTGTAATCCAGTCTGGCCACAAACTTGTGATCCTCCTGCTTCAGCCTCTCCAATGCTGGGATTGTGAGCATGCAAACCATGCCTGGTTTGCCAATTTAGTTGTAACACAATCCCTGCAGCTTTCTGCAGCATACAGCTGCTTTCCCCACTGCATATGGGGACCTGGGGGTAAAATATTAAAAGTCTGGAAGTCTCCATGGGGAGGAGAAAGGGAAGAGGCTGCAGCATTTACCAGGCACATACTGTGCTGTTAAGTGCTGCACAGTGCATGTTACTGATACATTAACTCACTGAATCTGAACACTAAGACGACCCTAGAGGGCTTGGTGGGCAGAGCTGTGGGGACCCATGGAAGGGGCAGCTACCTCTGGAAAGGAGAGTTCAGAGGACTGGGCTGGGCAGGACCCACCCCTGGTTCTCAGTCCAGCTTGCTCCTTAAGGGGGACCCCCTGTAACCCATGGTGGGGTTTACAAGACCAGTGTTCTACTCCCTGAGCTATGGCTCCAAGTGCTGTGGGACTTCACAGTGTGACTGAGGCTCAGGCCGAAGGACAGGCACAGTGACAGCAGGTGGTCCCAAAGGGGCCCAGTACCTGAATGACAAGGTAGCGCTGGGGGTCTCGGGCCATTTTGGAGAACTCAACGATTAACTCGCGGAACTTCGGGCGACTGTCTGCATCTATCATCCAGCCTGAGAAGGAACAAGAAAAACAGCAATTAGAGCCTGGGAGAAATGATAAAGATGGCGTTGTTATGGTTTACGGATTGATGTCCTCCGAGCCTGGCTTGTGGGGTGAGGAGGTAAGGCCTGGTGGGAAGAGGGGTCCTTGGAGAAGGGCCCGGAGGGGTCCATGTCCCTCTTGGTGCCTCCCCTCTCTTTGCTTCCTGCCACCATGACATTGCTGGGCGAGGCCCCTCTGAGATGCTGCCCTGCCTTGGGGCCAGCGAGCACGGCTGAAACCTCTACCAGGTGTGAGCCCCGATAAGCCTCTCCTCAAGTTGTGCGTGTTGTGCACTTTGTCCCAGAAACAAAAAAGTAACTAAAACAATTTCTTAAAAAAAGCATTTATGTCATGAAAGACCCAGAATAGCCAAAGGAATCCTGAGGTCAGTAAGCAAACAGGCAAACAAGAAACAAAACACAGGCCGGAGGCATCACAACAGTGGATTCCACACCACTCCACACAGCCATGGTTATTAAAACAGCATAGCAGGCACAAAGCAAGCATGGGCCAGACAGACAGGATGGACAGCCCAACTGCTAACACACAGCGCACTCAGTGGCTGACTCCTGACAGAGGCACCAAGAACACACTGTGGAGCAGACAGCCTCTCCCTAAGCAGTGTTGGCAGAGCCGATGGGATGCACACAGGAAGGGAACCAGACCCTGCACGCACAAAGTCAACTCAAAGTGGATTAAAACCCTGACACTCAGGTGTGAAACCATGCAGCTACTTCCAGAAACCATAACGCAAACTTCCCAAGACACTGGTGTAGGCAACAGTCTTTCGCATACGATCCCAAAAGCACAGGAAACAAAAATAAAAATAGATAATCCCAGCACACTGGGAGTCTGAGGCAGGAGGATTGTAAGTTTGACCTCAGCCTGGGCAGCTTAGGAACTTAGTGAGACCCTACCTCAAAATTAAAAAGCAAAATGGGCTGGGGTGTAACTCAGTGTGGAGGCCCTGGTTCAATCCCTAGTACTGGGGAAAATAAAAATGGATAAGAAAACGTCAAACTAAGAAGCTTCTGCACAGAAAAACGGCAGCAGCTACAACAATCTCCAACAGTCAGAGACAACCTGTGAATGAACATCTTGGCAAATAGTACAAATGAAAGCTGAACACACACAAAGCCCCCTAAAATAAACAATTTAATTGAACAGTGGGCAAAGAACCAAACAGCACTTCTCTAAGAAGACATACAGTTGGCAAGAGATATATGAAAAAACGCTGTTTCATGAATCATGAGAGAAATGCAAATCAAAAGCACCCTGAGATATGGTCTCACCCCAGCTAGGGTGGCTCTCACCTCAAAGACAGGAAATGATACATGCTGGCCAGGATGGGAGAAAGGAGCTTTTCAACACCATGGCTGGAACGCAAGTTAGGACAGCCATGGAAACCAGCATGGAGACTCCTCAGAAACTACAGCTAGAACTATAGTTTGACCTAGCAATTCCACGAGTGGGCATGTATCTGAACGATACAAAATCTGAGACCAAGGAGATACCTGCACCTCCATGTTTCTCCGAGCCAAAATGCACAGCCAACCCATGTGCCCTTGCCTTGAATGGATAAAGAAAATGTGGTATGTTTACATAGTGGAGTACTATGCAGGCAGAAAGAGTGAAATCTTGCCATTTGTAGCCCTGTGGGTAGAACTGGAGATCATTATGTCCAGTGAAAGAAGACAGGCAGAGAAAGACAAAAGCACATGTTCTCAGTCGTTTAGGGAAACCTTGTGGAACAGTGAGCACTAGAATGGGGGAGGGGAAGGGGCAGAACTCAGGGGCTTCTAGGGATCGGGAAGGCGGGGGGCAGGGGAAGAAGGTGGGGAGAGGGAGGGTGGAAAGCTGTGACCACTGCATGTGCACACCGGGAGCCCCCAGAGAGCCCCACAGGTCTGTATGATGCGCAGGTGGTAAAAATAAGAGGACAGGAGAAAGCGAGCCGTTACCAGTGGAAGAAGAGGGCAATTCTGGTGCAGGGCTGTGGGACAAGCCACGGGGGAGAAGCCCAACCTTCACAGTGGACCTCAGCCCTGGCCCCACACTGCTGGCTGTTGCAGGGCAGTGGGCCGATCAGTGCCTCTGGTTTCCTGCACCTGCCCTTCCGAGTGTCTCCCTGTGATGGAGCCACGGCTCGCAAGCCACCGCAAGCCAGACCTGATCCATGGAGCACAGTGGCACTGGGCAGAGCTGGTCTGACCGCCTCGGGCCATCACGGCACCCCACACCCAGGCATCTCCTAGGCAGGGCAGGGCCAGGGGCCTCCAGCCTCCTTGTTTCTTTATTACCCACTCTGCAGAGCCAGGCACTGAACCCAGGGCTGTGAGTGCCAGTGTCTTCCTCACCACGTCTGCCTACCAAGCGCACGACCGTCCTGGCTCTGCCAGCGGGAGGCGCTGTCCCTAGAATTGCTCAGGCCTCTCCAGAGGGCCCATTCTTCCTCAGCAGGGCGCTGAGCTACCTTCAGCTGGATATCACATGACCTCGGACGAACCAGGTAACCCCTGGATCCCAGCAGCTCAGCAGACGCCAGGCAGCGGAGCCTGATGAACTCGTGGTGGGAAGTTCAGGGGCCACTTGCGTTCACGGGAACCTGGCTCTGTCATTCCCGTCCCCGGCTGCACGGAGCTTATGACCCAGGGCCCAGAGCACGGGGGTCCTGGTGGAACAGCAGCACCACCTGGTCCTCCAATGGGACAAGTGTTTAGTTACTGCCCTGGAGAAGACCTCGCAGAGATCCACCAAAGCAAGACTGTTGATCCTGTCAGCCTTGCTGTCAGGGATTTAACAACATTCTGTCCCACTGCCATGGGCTCCGCTGCTCAACAACACATCGCAGAGCAGAGGGCTTGGGTGCAAGGACTTGCGAAAGACTCCCTTCTGCTGATTTGCTCATGGGCATGAGCGGGTGTCAGGTCCCACGGCTCAGGGAGTCCACTTGGGGTGTCCACAGCTGTTCCCCAACCTGTGTGCCTGCCCCAAAGGGTTCAAGGACTGTGCTGTTGGGGACGGACAGAGGGCCAGGAGCAGAGGCCCTTCCCACCCGGCCGCTGGCACTCACACTTGACCATGATCATGTAGACGTCGATGGTGCAGATGGGCGGCTGCGGGAGGCGCTCTCCTTTCTCCAGGATGGACGAGATCTCGCTTGCAGGGATCCCGTCATATGGCTTGGACCCAAAGGTCATCAGCTCCCACACTGTGACTCCTGGAGGGGAAGCAAGCAGAGAGAGCAGTCACCTTGAGGCAGATGCTGCACTCAGGGAGGAGCAGTGGCTCCTCAGGGTTTATGACTGCACAGCTCCGGCGCCTCGCTGGGCTTCTGCAAGCCGCTTTCTGCCATGGAACAAGCAGGAAATAGCAGAGGCACCTGTCTGACATGAGCGAGATGATGGGACTGAAGGTGAGAAAATGCCTGGCAGACCATGGCTGACCCACAAATGGAAGACATCAGGGACAGCAAACGACAGTGGCTGGTGGCGTGTCGTCGATGCTGTGGCAGAGTCATGCTCACACCTGCCTAAGTGTCTGTATTCATGGGAGCAGAGGGATGGAGATTCCAAGCAAAGCTGTAGCTTATATTCCTCATGAAAAACATAAAAACCTCACATTTTTCATTTCAAAGTCAGTTGACTACCAACTTGTTTAATCAGGTTGAAGCAGGGGTTTCTTCCGACAAGCCCAGGTCCTGCTGGGCCCCTTGTCCCTGGGCTCCTCTAACGAGAGGCTCCGTTCTGCCATGGGGAGCCTTCCTTGGCTCTAGTGTGGCATCCTGTGGTGCTGTGGAGGCAGCCATGGAGGGACTGAGTGTGGGCCTGGACCACCCAGGACCACAGCGCCAGGACCCGAACCCAGAGCGTCAGGGTTCCAGCAGCCCAGGGACCTGAGCCCTTAGGCTCAACAACTCAAAGTCCCACATTCGAAATGCTCCGTAGTGATTTTGGTAAAGCCTGTGCAAATATTCTAAAATATGAAAAAATCCAAAATGTGAAATACTTCTGGTCCCTCCCATGCCTTTCGGAGCAGGGTCCTCTAACTGCACTGCAGACCTGCCCAGATTTTATGAGGCCATTTTCAAACACGAGCTGCCCAAGTTAACGTGCGGGCGTAAGGTCTAAGGGAAGGGGGGCAGGGTCCCCGGTGTCTCTGCCCTCCACAGCTGTGTGTAGGGAGAGGCTGCTGCCAGGTCGGTGGAGTCAGTGAGCACTGCCCGGGCAGGGTCCGCACAGAGGGAGAGCAGTGAGCGGGGTGACCCTGCGTGGGAGCCGGGCAACGGGGCTCCACGTCTGTCCAACTCCTTGGTGAAACACTATGTCCAAAATGTATTGGAATCCTTTTTGGCAGATCAGGGCACTGAACCTAGGACCTTTACGCTAAGCCACATCCCCAGCCTTTAAAAAAACTCTGCATCTTGAGACAGGCTTTCCTTAAGTCACTGAGCTGCCCAGGCCGGGCAGGAACTTGTGACCGCCGTCTCAGCCTCCTAGTGTGCTGGGATGACAGGCGTGTACCACTACGCCTGGCTCCAAGCAGTGCTCTGCCTTATGGCAGAGCCTAGTGTAGCAGGATGCTCCAACGCAGGCTCCTGCTCTAGCAACTCCTGGGCATTGCCAGAGACCGTGGGTTACAACCCCCATGGCACAGCACCCAGTGAGGTTGGACACACAGCTGTTCCGGGGCTGGTGACATGGGTGTGACCCCTGGGAGGCTGCCTCCTGTCTCTACTCACCCCGTGGGTGTGGACTGAGTTGGCTTTGCATGGTGGAGCTGGACAGGAAGGCTAGGGCTTCGAGGTGCCCTGCTCCCGTGCACTGTAGGAATCTGGGTTTTACCCGGACTTAGGGAAAAGCAAACAGCGGTGGGAAGCAGAGCAGCCAAAGCTGGTTGAGCTGTGGAGGCAGGGAGGGGTCAGCAGGCCAGGCGCACAGGGACCCGGGGCCCCAAAGGGGCTGGGCCAGACGAGGCCACACCGCTGCATCCCGTTTCTGCCCACCAAGGCTGTGGGCTCACAGGTGCTGTCCAGGCTCACTGAGCACCCAGCAGACACTGGGCTGGGCCCTGGCTCTGAGGGCACAGAAGCGTGCATCTCATGGGTGGACGGTTTGAAGAGCAAGTGGAAGGCAGGTGACAGGGGCAGGGGTGGACGCTGGGAAGACAGAAAGGGGCCCAGACGGCAGGGAGGGGTGAGGATGGCTCACGCGCCGTGCCTGGGATGCCGGTGTGAGGCGGTTGGGACACAGCGAAGCGTGCACTAAGGTGAAAAGAGAAGGTTATGCTCTAGCAGAAAAGAAATTACAAATGTGCATTTGGAAATCAAAGGTTAGTAAGTACTGAAATGGACAAAAAAGCAGCTTTACAAGTGCTGAGCGGACACTGAGTAATGGCTGCAGTGCTCGCCACAGGGGGTCTGTGCCAGGGCTGGGCCGAAGCCCCTCGCCACTGCCGCTGTGCAGGGCTGGGGACCATGGACAAAGAGGGATGAAGGGCGGTGTCTGCAGCTTTCCGTGGCTGGGAGGCCAGAGGGCTGTGTGGGACTACTGGTGACAGCAGACCGGCCAGGGGCCACCTCCTGGGGCACGTGCAGACAGGCCATGCAGGGCATTGTGAGGACAGAATTTGCCCTTCGGACACTGGGGGCCAGGAGGAGGCTTCTCCAGGTCCTCATGGGGCAGAGCAGTCCTCTCTCCTCCTTGGCTCTCCCCGAACTCTCTGACACCAAGGCCACCCGACTTCCTGAACACGGCCAGCATGGCGTCCAGGAACCCTCAGGTCTGCCGCTGCCCCAGCTCGCAGGCCCTCTCCTCACTCCCACAGACCTAGGCTGCCCTCCTCCCACTGAGGCCTCCCTGCGTCCCGGAGGAATCCAGACATGCAGGGCAGGGGTCAGACTCTGCTTCCTTGGTTGGGTTTTTAGTATCACAGACAGACAGCAACTATTACACGCCTGTTAGTCACTGTCATGAAAGAAAATACTTGTGTGTCACAGCATATAATGTCGATTAACAAACAATAAAAGCCAGCCTCACCACAGTACAAATTCATTAGCATCAAGATTGGACTCACCATAGCTCCAGACGTCACTCTGGTGGGTATAAATGCGGTGTAAAATCGATTCCAAAGCCATCCACTTGATGGGCACCTTGGGTGATGGGGACAAAGTGAGGAGACAGCATCCGCTCAGGTGGCTGAATGCCTAGCCCTGGCGCTGCCTCCCTCTCCCACGGAATGGGGCCATGGGGCCAGCCTGCCCATGCTGAGGGTCCAGGGTGGGCCCAGTGCTCCGAGCGCCCACATTCGGATGGGTCTTCTGGGGCAGTGCCCTGGCTGACGGCTGCTGGAGCCTCACTGGCCACAGGCTCCACAGGGGGCAGCAATATAGCTGGAGACTGGCTGGAGGGCCCAGCCTGCCGGTGTCCCTGTGCCATGACAGGGCCCGCGCCCCCGCCCAGGGAGAAGGCATGGGCTCCCATTGCTGCAGGCCCAACACGCATCCCCTGGGGCCCTCGGAGCCTGAGGAGAGCTCAGTACTTCCCAGGAGGCTCCGCAGCCTGGATACTGCGAGCTCCCAGTGGCTGGTGCCTGAGGGCAGGTGGGACCTCAGCGCCCCTGCTCCTCTCCCAGACCCTGCGGCACGGAAGTGGGGTGGCAGCCCGCGACCGCTATGGTGCCTGCACCTTGCCGCCCTCAGCGTGGTACTCCTTCTCCTCCGCGCCCAGCAGCTTGGCCAGCCCGAAGTCTGTGATCTTCACATGCTGTGGTGTCTTCACCAGGACGTTCCTGGCCGCCAGGTCCCGGTGCACCAGGCGCCGGTCCTCCAGGTAGTTCATGCCCTGGAACCGAGAGGCCTGGTGAGGGCTCCAAGGCGCCTGTGCTGTGGGTGGACGCCACTCACGGCCCTGAGCTGGATGCCATAGGCACAGCAGCTCTGAGGATGACTTCCGTCCACCTTTGTGCTGGGCCAATGCACACAGCGACAGGCAGCTGGTGAAAGTTAGTGGCCATGAGGTGTGATCGGGAAATACAGTGAATGTTTACGGTGGAAAATTATGGTGAGAGACACACGGGTCGCCCTCACGATCCCTCCTCTCTGGACGCACCCATCCCCCACTCTCACCACTCTTTGCGGCCGCTCTGGAGCCCTCTTTCCTGAGCGTCTTCATCTGCACTGTCCTAGCTCCCCGAATACCCCTGTGACTTTGGGGAGGAGCCAGAAGGTGCACGGTGCCCGCTCCAGTGAACAAGGCGGATGAGGGCACAGTGTGTTTTAGAGAGCCTGCCTTCCCTCAGATGGCGCTCAGCGGCAGCATTTGCTGTGCTTTGATCACACCTTGTAAAGGTGCAAAGGGGACTTGCAGACCTGCTTCAGAAAGCGGCAGGAACGACAGGATCAGTGCATCCAAAGTGAGGGGGATCTGGAAGGGGATTCATGGAAATGCGTCTTTTGCTGTAATCATTTTTTAAAATTAAGACATTCACTGTTTTCAATCACAGCTCTCCACATATTTGAAAAATAAACCCTTTGAGGTGAACTTTTAAACAGTTTACCCTGTGACACTTTATCTCAGAGGCCTGCTGAGTGTCATCATGAGGCTGAGCTCAGGGAATGACATCATGACCAGTCCTGGCAGGAGCCGCCAGCCCTGGCCTTGCGCCTGTTACCAGCGCCTCCGACCAGACCCGACCCGGATCATCTGTGTGCTGCAGGGTCAGATCAGTGGGGCCCAAGAACTTGCCCCTGTCTGGTCTTCATCTGGGTGACAAGAGGCACTCTGGTCCCCATAGTCTGGGAAAGTGCTGTGAGTCACAGTCTAAGCATCTTTCTTTACTGCGGGCTTTGCACTAACGCACATCGTCAGGCTCTAAGGGGAGGCTTGGGGTTTTCCAAACGCATGGACAATAGGATCTTCTGGGTCAGAACATGTTCTGTCATGGCATCACCTTGCTTCATGGTAGACGTGGGTGTTCCTGCTGGCTGTAGATGCAGTGTCTGGAACAAGAGCCCCTCCTGAATGCTGTCGGTGAGCTCCGGGTCTGCAGCTGGGACTTGAGCTATGGTGCATTAGTGGGCAAGGCCCCCTTGAGGTCCTCAGACCGAGCCCCTTAAGTGGAGGATCAGAGTCCATCGCACCATGTGGCAGGCAATGTGACATGTCGTCTCCCAGTCCTGTCCTGGTTTCTGCCCTCGGTAATTTGCTTCTGGTTTTGGTTTTATTATTATTATTTCCTTTCTCTTTTTGCCCAGCTGATATAACTGTATCCTTAGCTTAGTCCTGACAGTGAGCTGGCATAGACCGGCCAGCTCTCCTGGCGCGTCTGGAAGGCTTTCCAGGACAGCCCTTCCTTTGTGGGTCAACAGAGAACATTTTAAGTCAATAAATCCCACTTTGAAAAGGCTGGGAGTTTAGTTTCTGGCCAGCCACAGAGTGTTTCAAACTGGAAAAAAGAGTATTGTGTAATACTCAGATAATGTCACTCACCCAAGAACAAATCTTTATAATTTGGGAAACCATTATTCTCCTTTTCTCCTGCAACAGATTCTCCACTACTAGGACCTTTCAAATATGGTGGAGTAAGGTTTCCCCTAACTAGGAAGCAAAGCTAGCACAGGCAAGACTTCAGCTCAGAACAAAGCCCAGCGGAGAATCACCACAGAACAGCGGCTTTACAGGGCAGGCTGAGTCCTGAGCGACTGCACACAGCAGCCCCGCAGCTCCACCTCAGGATCTGTGCTCACCCGAGCTTGAAGGGGACTACAGGGCTGGATCCCTGGGGTGGGCACTGTTAGTTACTGTGCTTCCATGACTCCTGCAGGAGGCTGGTGCCAGGGCCCAGAGAAACGCCCTCTTGGGCAGAACTGGAGCCTGTTGCAGGCAGTGCTGAGAGGCTGGCGGCTTGATCCTCGCGCTCAGGTAGTTGGGGGACAGATGTGGCTTCGCAGCCAGCGAGAGCAGAGCAGGGGGAGAGAGCAGAGCAGGGGGAGGGCCCTGCCCGCTCACGTGGCTCCTGATGTCAGAACAGAGGCCCACTCAGGCCAGAAGCCCCACCCCGCATTGGGAAACCTGTGGAGGCCGTGGCCCTGCAAGTAAAGCACCTCGCACTAATGGCCCGGCCGCGGCGTCACATCACAAGTCTCCATGCCAGGCTGTTGAAAGCACTGGAGATCAAACCCGGGGCCTTGCATGTACTGGGCCAGTGCTCCACCATCGCATGATTCCCCAGCCCATGCAGTCACCTTGCAGAGCTGAGAATTCACGTGAGATAACTGAAGACTTGACGCTAAGTCTCTGGGCCCTCCCGGTGAGGTTGGCATTAGAGAGGCCAGGTATGGCAGCACAGGTCAGTAATCCCACCACTCTGAGAGGCTGAGGCAGAAGGACTGCAGTTCCAGACCAGCCTGGGCAACTTAGCAACTTAGGGAAACCTTGTCTCAAAATAATTAAAAATAAAAAAAGAAAAGAAAAGAGGCCCTGGGTTCAATTCCCAGTTTGGAAAGAAAGTCATGCAGGTGGAGCTGGCCCTTGGGATGCAGAGCTCTGCTAGCTCCTCTGGCTGGGGACAGTGGCCAGGTGGTCACAGCCTCAGGGACAAAATTCATCTGCCCAGAGCACCTGTGCTGACAGTGGGCAGCAGAGGCTGCAGGGAAGGGGAGCGAGGTGTCCCTGCCCTCCCTGGGCCACCAGGGAAAGTGGCTTCAGGAGCGTGGGCCAAGTAGACCTTTAGAAGTAACTCCACACCGATGAACCGGCTCTGGGGTAACCACGGTCAGCTCTGGAGAGCTGAACCTTGCGCCTGTTTCACGCCTGCCCAGGTCCCTGGCAGGTGACTTCACGTGGGCCTCTGGGCTTTGCAGATCTCTGTTCAAGACCGAGATGGTGCCATCCCGGGTAGAGGCTGCGCCACGCTCCCCCGACTGGTGCTTTCTGCATGCATTTCTGGGGTGCGATCTTAGGTCTCCATGTGCACAAACTGCGCAACGACCAAGACAAACTCATCTGCAGATCAGCACCTCGTGCCCGGCCGGCCTTTTGTGGTAAGGGTGTTTAAAACCCACTCCCTCAGCATTTCAGGGGCAACCTCTGTGTCCACATCAGAAAGAGGAGGGGCATCCAGACACGTGGCAGAGTGGAGCCACCCAAAGACGAGCAACAAGGGGGTGACCCCACCACCCCAGCTGGAGCCAGGAGAAGTCTCTGGGCGAGAGGACCCTCTCATGCTTGGCCGGACTTTGTCTGCAGGACCGCTGGGGCACATGTGGGGAGGAGGTAGCAGCCCAACATTCCCACAGCAACACAGGGGGAGAAGGCTTCACATAGTGAGAGGCAAGTGGGCACCCCCTGCTTCAGGACCATGAGGGTTAGAGACTGGAGAGGAAGGGGCACCCCTTACTTTGGGAGTGGTGCTGCCCGTGGTGACTGGAGGGGGCTGGCCTCCCCTGCACCTCACACCCCAGCAGGTCTTGGGGTGTCCCGGGCAGCTGCTGGCAGAGGGGTGCCCGGAACTGGTCTTTGTTCTGTGAATCACCTCCACCTGCCTGGGCCAGCCTGCTGGCTGTCCGAGGGGACAGGGACGAGGGTGTACACCAGGCATGGGGTCTGCCAATGGTGTGGAACGTACTCGTTGCCAGAAGAAATCATGTTTAGGAAGTTGGATGCCAGCAGCTGGTGCAGCTGAGTTGAGAGGGGAGAGCCTGGGGCCATGATCGGCCCAGCAGCAGCTCCTGCCCATCCCTAGTCCACAGACAGCCCTGTCCCTGCTCTGCAGAGCCTGGCCACAGGGACTCTGGAGGGCCCCCCATGCAGCAGTGGCCCTGCTCACCCCTGCAGCTCTGAGCCTGCACCCAGGCCTCTGGCCCCAGAGCCTGCCTGTCCTCCTGGCCCTCCTGACTCTTCCTGGCTCCCCGGGAGAAGCCACACTGCAAATCACCACTGTGTCCCCGAGAAGAGCTGGAGAGGTGGGGACCTCACTGCAGCCAGCACCGTGACAGCGAAACCTGCATAGCTGCACACGGGGCCTCCACACGCGCTGGGTGACGGGGCTCATGCGCACACCTCATGACTGCCCCAGTTACCCTGAGGTAAGAAAGGCAGCATCCCCTGCAGGCACGCACACTCAGGCCCCCACCCCACCCCAGCGCCTGCCACCCTGACAAGGACCTGGCTGCTCCCTTCCACCACCCTGATCCTCCTGGCGGCTTCCTGCCCTCGGTGACCCAGTGCCTGTCTCACCTTGGCGATCTGCACACACCAGTTGAGGAGGTGCTGAGACCCGATGTTGTCCTTGTGCTCACGCACGTAGTCCAGCAGGCAGCCGAAGGGCATGAGCTGTGTGACCAGCTGCACGGTGGAGGTTAGGCAGATGCCCAGCAGTCGGCACACGTGGGGGTTGTCCACGCTGGCCATCACATAGGCTTCCTGTGGGGAGGGAGGGCACACACGTCAGAACGGGCTGGGGATGCAGACCCTCCAGTCGCAGGTGGCCTGGCCCTGCACAGTATCCAGTGCTCTGGCCTCAGAGGCTGGGGAGCTACAGAGGGGCAGGGGCCCTCGCTGTTTGGGGTCCTGTGTGACACAGAGCCCACGAGTGCAGGGCGAGAGGCTTGAGTGCCCTGGTGCCTCCGACAGTCTGTGAGCTGCTGGTGTCTCCTGAGGGGCCCCGCGGTCAGGGCCTGTGACAGCCAAGGTGGGCCAGGACATGAGTAGTGCCACAAAAACTGCTCTAGGCAGGGCACCCAGCAGGCAGCAGACCAGGACTCCCGCTCAGGAGCAGCCCGCCCCTGCCAAGGACGGGCGATGAGGCACTGGGCAGGGCTGCCCATGCAGCCCTGCCGTCATGGGGGAAGCACCTCTGGCATCCTGGCTGCAGCCCTGAAATGCCCGTGGCATAGACCCTTCTTCAAGGAGAGGCTCCTGCCTCAGCCTCCCATGGGGCAAATCTCACCACTCTGCACAGTGCCCCCACTCTCTCGCAGGCTGGCTTCCAGGCCGGAACCTGTGCATAGCAGATCCATGACGCAGATTTTGATTTAACTCTGGTCCGCCATTCCTAAGCTGGGGAGGTTGCATTTGTTTACAACCCTGGACACAATGTGGCCTCTCTTTTGGGTGAGATTTAAGGGTCCCCGATTTCCACCCATAAATTCTCTGTCCCTCTGAAACACAGTGGTGGTGACCTTTTACCGGGATGTGAAGGGGACAACAAGGGCTGCAGGAGAACGTGCGCTGGGGGGCTGGGCAGCTGGTGTCCCTCTGCAGGGCTCATGGCCGGGCGGGCAGCTCTGGGGTGGGGCGGCGTGCGCCCTGGAGGGGCTGTGGGGCAGGACTGGGTGGTGGCCATGTGCTTGCACCTACATGTGCGGATCAGGATTCATTTACACATATTGTGCACTGTTTGGGGTGCATGCACTGTGCCCCAGTCCAGGTCCTGCAGCTCCCGGAAGGGCCAGCTGACCCCTCACACAAGGCCTCTGGCCCCAACTCCTTCCCACCTCTTCCTCTCCCCAATCCCAGTGTCCTGCAGGCCACCTTGGGAAGCAGCCTCAGCCAGGCCTGGGAGCTGTGAGCGGCCATCCTGCCAGGCCAGGGACACACAGGAGCGGGTGCTTTCTGAGCGAGCCCTTGGGTCCCGATGCAGCCCCAGTGGCCTGGGGCACCGTCCTTCGGCATGCTTTGCTGGGGGCTTTGGATCTGCTCCAGGTGGGGAGCAGTTTCTCTTTCACATTATAAACATGACATACTAACATCATGGAGCAGAGCAAGCCACACATACTGCCAGCCTGGCACTCTGGGAGGCTGAGGCAGGAGGAGGGCCAGTTCCAGCCCAGGCTGGGCAACTTAGAGACTTAAGGGAACTTGGTCTCAAAATTTAAAAAATTCAAAAGGACTGGGGATACAGCTTGGTGTGAAAACCCTGGGTTCAATGCCCAGTACAGAAAAACAGAAGGGCCACACAGATGTTGAATACCTGTGGATGCTGTGCGCACCGGCAGCTCCCTTCCTCTTGGGACAGTCACTTGATCAGAACAAGAGCAGGTCAGGGCCTGCACAGGGCTCACCTGAGGCCACTGGTGGGGCTTCTACCCAGTGTGCCCCTAATGCCTCCCACGCTCAGGCGTGGGGCTCTGCATGGTCACTGGATCCTGGGGCTCAGAGCCACTTGCTGCTAGGAGGCGGGACTCGGCCAAGCCGGAAGGACCCCTCTCCCTCCAGCTCCTCCCTGGACACCATGCCATGAGCTGCTTCCCTTCATGGCAATCCTTCCATCGTGCCACCCTGTCCGGGTGCTTGCCTATGGTAGACTGAAAGCTCTACAAACCGTGAGGCAAAATGAGCCCCTCCCCCTTCAAGGCTGGGTGTCAGGGGGCAGTGATGCAGGTGCTGTCACAGTGCGGACCCCAGGCCTGGTGAAGACAGGGCCAGCTGCAGCCCGCTTTTCCATGGCAGGACAGGACCCATCCGGGTCTCCTAACCTGGCCCAGCTGCCTCCTCCCCAGACCCCTGGCACCCATGGGTAGCCAAGGATGCCGAGGGCCTGAGCGCTGCTGCAGGACACAAACCATGGCGCGCAGGGGCCCTAGTTAGTGGGACGTCACACACAGAGGTGCATGCGTGGGTGGGCACCTGTATAAAGCTACTCTGACTTGCTCTTCCACTCCTGCCCTACATTTAAACTGGAAAGTCTGGAAAAGTTAACTTCCATGGGATGCCAGTGAGGTACGAATCCTACCTCTTCCCACATCTAAGAAGCTATGCGACGGTCACAGAGGGAAGTCCCTGCTGTCCTCGTGTCCTGGTCCCCGGGCTCTGGTGAGGTCTGGGTGGCTCTGTTCTCAGTTCCAGGGAGGGACATGTGCAGAGCCGGCCATGTGAGCAGCCCACTTTGGTGGCGGGCACTGACCTGGTCTGGACCAGCACGGAGCGGGTGGGGTGCTGGGCCACACAAGTTGGGGGGACCTGCCAAGATCCATCCCCATGGAATCTGATCGGCCCACAGGACAGCAGGCATGGCTTCCTGCCCCCACCATAGGAGCCTGGTTAAAGTGAGCTTTGTCCTCTACTGTTTGTCTTGGAAATGGTGGAGGTGCAGCATCACCGAAGCAAGTATGCCTGGAATCCTGGCTGAGTGGAGCAGAGCCTTGCTCGGGGACCGGAGTCCTCCCTGGCCATCCCAGGCTTCAGTGAGCACCTCGACAGGCTTGGTCCATCCTCTCCAAGGAAATGATCTTCGAGTCCCTTTCTGTTGTTTGTCTCCCTCTTCCTTGAACTACTTTATGTTCTGAATGGGGAGAGGGTTCCACTAGATCTTAAACTCCTTAACAGGAGCCCTATGCACAGGGGAGGAGCTCCTGGCATTTTAAGACTTTACTAGCTCACTAAGCCACTGACAGCCAGGTGAAGCAGAGGCCCTGCATACGCAGGACCACAGAGCACTGGCCGGTGGAACCACACAGGCCTCAGAGGTGGCACTTAGAGAACACAGTGGGGATGCGCTGCTTCGCGAGCCGCTCAAGCTTCCCTCAGGCTGGACTGGCCTCTGCGGCACTGGTGCTATGTCCCTGCAAAGAAGCCCCCATCTGTCCCTTCCTGTGGGGCCCTCAACACCCACACGGCCTATGCAGATGGGACTCGAGCGCCAGGTATGCCCTGCTTCGGGATGAGCAGACAAGGGACCTTGTCCCGGCTTCCCAGCCATAACAGCTGATGTTTCAAGAGGAGATCAAAGACTCGACTGAAGAAACAGGGGAAAGGAAGCCAAAATAATAGAGCAGAAAAGGGGACCAGGAAAGAGGTGAAAAAGAGGCAAAACAGGGTCCTTCGGGTGTCCGACACATAACTGTTAAGCCTTTCCTTCCTCCAGCCTCTACCCCATCTCCATCCCCAGTAATCGCAGATTTCCCACAGCTGACATCTGCCAGAGGGAGGGCCAGATGTGCTGGTGAAAACTGGCTCCTGCAGGAGGAATGAGCTGCGAGCTGCGACATTTACAGCACTTCAAGGTGGCCCTGCTCTGCATTATGGGTGTGGCTTCTTAGACTGGCTTGAAGGGAAGCCATGGGAGCAAGTTCAGCACAAAGGCTTTCTCTTTACCAGTGCAGGCGAGAGCCTGTGTGAGTGAGCTTTCGCAGAGCCTGTCTCCTGCTTTTCACATGCTGCTCGAGCAGTCTTAACAACACACTAGCAAAATGCGACACTGCCAGTGGACCTTTCAAAGCAAAGATAATTGCGTCTGATAAGTGTGCCCTGGACATCAGGACTTTCTACCACCCTGTAATGATAATATAACCCCTGTCACTGAGGCTGCACCACAGAGTCAGCCCTGCTGTAAGAAAGGGGGGTGCTCCCCAGGGAAAGCCTGGAGGGTGTCAGCCCTGGGAAAGTCACTGTCTGGCGCGTGCTGAAGGCTCTGCTCGCTCTGGCCCCTGCGTGCTCTGTGGTTGGACAGCGTGGGGGGTCTCACGCGGCTTTCAGCCTTAATTATAAGATCAGCTAAATTCTCTGAACCTTTGAAGCCACAGGCAGCCTTCTTCCTTTGCCCCGGCTCTGTTTGCCCAGCCCCAGCCCAGAGCTCTCAGTGAGAAGCAGCCTGCTGAGGCGTGCGTGTTATGGGTCACCCTCTCCTCCCGTCACCTGCCCAGCCTCAGGGTAACAGCCTGAGGTTTCAGTTGCTCCTAGCTGCCAGGCTGACCTTGCAGTGGGCCTAGTCCCCCTCCAGGAAGGGCTCTGTGCTGGGCTGGGAGGCTGGAGGGGTGGGAAAAGAGCTGACATCGAGGACTGACATTAAATTGGGGGCACAGAAGATGGGCAATGTTTTACTTAGTGTGCATGGGGGTGGGCCCAGGGCCTTCGCACTGAGCTACATCCCCATCCTCCCTCCCACCCTAGGGTCTTACTAAGTAGCTAAGTTGCCCAAGCTGGGCTCAAATTTGTGATCTTCCTGCCTCAGCCTCCCAGAGTGCTGGGATTATAGACCATCAGTCCTGGCACCAGTTTATACAATGGGCCTCATGTTGTTCATTCTAGGCATCCTTCATAAAGGCCATTTCAAAGATAAGATAATGCAGCAGAGCACACTGAATCTGAGTCTCAGAGTCAGCAGTAGAGCTGGCCTCATCCTATCCAGCCACATGAGGCAGAGATGTTTTGTTGACCACACCATTTCTTCCAAAAGGTACAGGACTTTGGATGTTTTGCCCCAGGCCCTTCTTGAGCTCCAAGTGTGGCTGTGCCTGCATCTGAAACACTCAGCACTTTGCTCACAGAGGAGTGTGGACACCTTCCCAAGGGCGCAAAGTAAACCCGGTGGGAGGAGATCCTGAGACAGGCAATCCTCAGTAGAACGCCACACGCGCAAGTCCACTTCTGCTTCCATGCCCACAACTGAGTTGAAAAGCCTTGGTGAGGAAAGTGTGCATGCACTAGTGATAATCTAAACAAAGAAATTAGGCCGAGGGTGCTGGTGCACCCCTGAATCTCAGCCCTCGGGGTGGCTGAGGCAGGAGGCTTGCAAGCTCAATCCAGCCCAGGCAAGTTAGAGACTCAGTGAGACCCTGTCACGGATTTTAAAAAGGCGAGGAGGCTGGGGATACAGTTCAGTGCTAAGGCCCTGGTTTCCATCTCCAGTACTGTGAATATCAATAGGCCGCTAAACAAATGTGTAAATAAATAAATAAATAAAGGACTGGTCCCTGGTAGGGGGTGATGGCAGAAGGGAAGAGGTGAGCTTTCCTGGTAAGAGGAGCGAATTATGTCAACTGTGGAAGGAAAGAGGACCTGGAGAGTAGACGTGTAGAGTGTGGTGATGAACAGAAGTCTACGTGAGAGTGCCCGGTGCCCAGAGAAAGGGGTTTTGATGCCTGGGGCCCGAGGTGCACTCACGTCCAGGATCTCCTTGTTGGCTTTCGGGGATGTGGCTTCTCGCAATTCCTTGATGGCCACAGGGATCTTCACTTTCTCGCCTTCTGGGATCCACAGTCCCTGGGGTGGGGGAAGGGGGTCAGCAGCAGTGGTCACACATGCAATGCTGACCCGTGAGGGATGGGTCTGCAGGGGGCACAGTCCTCGGGGAGGCCCTGCAGTTCCAGGCTCCCAGTGGGAGACTATTTAGCTAATGGCCGTGCCCTGCTGCGGTGAGGTCTGGTGTCACTTCCTGCAGACCCCAGAGCCCCTGGCCTCACTGCAGGTGGACTTGCTATGAAGGACTAGACAGCGGCGCGCGCTGGGTCTCGTCCTGAGGCCTCGGCCCCACCTGGGCCACCCTCCCCGCAAAAGTCTTCGACTGCCCATAAAATGTGCCTGCATCTGTCACGGTGGCTGCAAAAGATTCCATAGCTGGGGAATGCTGGGGTCCCCAAGCCCTCAGCCGAGCATGGATGGCAGTGGAGTGGGAGACGCCTTGGCCCATCCCCCACAGAACTCAAGGCTTGGTGGCCCCATCCTTGGAGGCCCCGGGACTCACCTTGTAGACGGTGCCAAATGCTCCGGAGCCTAGCACCTTGGCCTTCTTGAATTCTGTCTCCTTTAGGATCCGCAGCAGGGCCTGGTTGGGGGCCTCTCCACTGGGTGTGAGGGGCTCCACCAGCTGCAGAGAGGGCAGAGGTGAGGCGTGGGGTGACGCGGGGTGCAGTGTTGATGAGCCCTCAGCCTTCTCTGAGGCACCTGATATGCCAGGTGTGGGCGCAGCATGCCTGTCATCCCCACTCTGGAGGCTGAGGCAGGCGGATCCCAAGTGTGGGTCCAAGCTGGGCGGCTTTGAAATTTAGTGACACTATGTCTCAGAATTTACAAATAAATACATAAATAAATGAAGGGCTGGGGATGTGGCTTAGTGCAAAGGCCCTGGGTTCAACCCCATAACAAGACACAGACCTACAGAACGTGGAAGAAAGAGACTCTGAAGCCGAGTGCTGCACTGGAACAGCGCATCCCATGTGAGCTGTTTCCATACCAGTCGGCCGGGCTGCAAACCTCGAGGAGCATATTTTCCCTACAGCTTCTCTGCTGCCTGCAGGGCCCACAGTGCAGGGGACACTGCTTCTGAGGGACGCGGGCTTCCCCAGTGTGGAACAGGGAACACAGCAGGGGGCAGATGAAGGACAGCGCCAGCCGCTGAGCCCAGACGGGAGCAGCCGCTTTGGGGACAGCAGGGTTTCCAGAGACCTGGCTCATGCAGAGCCTTCCCCAGCCTCCTCGGCCTGCATCACTGCCGCAGCCACGGCCTCTGCTTGGCTTCAATAGCACTGAGCATGACCCCCTGGAGCCACCGACACTCACGGGGCTCAGGCGACAATATGCACCCCGAGTGTAATGGGACACGCAGAGACTTCTCCTGGTGAGAAATGCAACCGTATGCCTGCAAGGTCTGGACGGCTCCTCCAGCAGTGCTCCCGGGAGGCAGGTGCCTTCAGGGGAGGCCTGTGGTCACTGGGGTGTGCAGAGAAAGGGATGGGAGGGCCCCTCTCTTCTGCTTTGCTCCTGGCACGAGGCTGTGGGTTTGTCGGCCACACTCGTCCATGGCCACAGGCCCAGAGAAACAGCTTGTCCACCATGGACCGCAAACCCGGAATGAGCCATAATAAACCCGCCTCTTGGTTGCTGACTGTCTCGGGAACTTGTTACAGTGATGGGAAATTGCTGAAGCACTGTGAAACACCAGATGGTGCGGGCGCAGGCTCCAGAGCGAGGCCGCTGCCCAGGAGGAGCGAGGCTCTGGCTGAACTCACCTCACGCTCCTGCAGCAGCCGGCGCAGTGTGCGCTTGCGGACAATGTGGCGCCTCCGCATGAAGAGGCCGACGCCCAGGGCCAGCACCACCAGCAGGAAGAGGCCGCCCACAATCCCAGTGGCGATGGAGGGGATCCTGGGCCTGCAGCGAGGGGAGAGACAGAGCCTGTGACGTCGACACATTCCCTGCCCCTCCGGCACAGAGACCTTACTTCCACAACCCCTGGGGGCGCACACAGCTTCCTCATCGCCATCATTCTCAGCCTCTCCCCAGCCCAGCCCCGCTCAGCACCCTCAAAGGTGAAGTCTCATTGGGCTTTACAATAGGATGCCTACTTTTTAATCTATCGACTGAGAAACATGCAATGTAAGATGGTCAGACTTCAGCAGTGCTCCTATGTGAAGTACTCTGTTCTTTCCTGGAGCACAGCTGAGCAATGGGAGAGCCGTAGCCAGGCATTGTCTCCTAGCCAGTGGGCCATGGAGACCCCACCAGCCCGGAGTCCTGGGCCTCCAGGATGGGCCTGAGGTTGCAAAGCAACAGGACTGAGCTGTGAGAAGCAGGGTGATGTAGCCAAGCAGCTCAGACCCCAGGGAAGGGAAACACAGAGGCTGGCTTTTGGGCTCACGAGGGAAAGGAAGGTGCCCAGCAACGTGAGGAAGTCTGAAGTGGGAGTCTTCAGGAAGCACATCCACGCCCCCTTTCTGGCTGTGCATTGTTAGGGTTATCATTGTTAAGTGCCCCACTTGAATTCTTGGCAGACTGACTTTTATTTTCAGGTAGGAATGCTAATGAAGAGCAAAGGTGAATCTGCAGCACCATCTGCACATAGCAAGGTGCCACCGTCCTTGCAGTCCGCCTAAGTGGGTCGAGCTGCTTCACCAAAATGACGCCCCCACCAGCTTTCTTTTCAGCTCCACAGGAGTCATCTCCTGCACCGTGCACTGGATCCCCGACTAACACAGTTTGGATTAATGAGCTTTTACTATTCTGAGGGGGACACTGGAGGCAGAAGGAACAGTTTGCTACAGAGTTCTCCAGGGAGCCAAGGAGTGAGGCTGAATAATGGAAAAGAGTAGAAAACAATTAGAAAGAGTAAATATTAACAAGGAATAGCCACTGCTGCGTTTGAGGTGTGCACGCAATGGGAACCTTGTCCCCGGGCCCGAGCTGAGTGTGGAGCTGGGACGAGTTTCCAGGTGTCCTTGTTGGTGGGTGAGGCCTGGGATGGAAGCAGGTGCTACCTGGGGAGTCCCCTTACTCCTAGGCTTTCACCCCACTGCGACCCTCAGCTGTGCGGCAGAGTGCAGTGGGCGGAAGTTGAGGAAGAACTGGTGAGTGGGGATTTTGCAGACATGACCTGAAGGGACAGAGGAGCCAGGAGCTGCTGGCTGGACAGTTGTCGGAAATGGCAAGCAGCGTCTGGAGAGCAACAGACCCCTCCTGCAGCACTGCTAATGGGTGATGACGCTGCTTCCTGCTGTGGCTGAACGGGAACGTGCAGCTTTGCTTTTGTCAGTGCCCCATTTCCAGTCACAGTGGCAGTCGAGCCGGAGCAAGATGCTGAAGGAAGCCGCCTCACACTCACTGACAACACATTTCCACAGGGAAGTAAGGAGAGACCTGCTCCACCTGGGCTTGGCCAGCCAGTGGGAGGCCTTTGGGACCCAGATTGTGGTGGGATGGCTGCTGGGTTCTGTGGGTGCTGGAGTCTCCTTCTTGGGGGGTTCTAGGTTCTTTCTGTTCTGAGCAAAGAATTAGTCAAGACAAACACAGCGACAGCAAAGTTTTCCACAGGTAGGAAAAGAAACCAACACTGCAGAGTGAGTTTGGGCCAAGCAAAAGTAGGAAAAGAAGTACATGAGGGCGGCCACCATGCAGGGGTGAACACGTGGAAAAGCTCATGCGGACGTACGCATTGCATCACCAGCCTTCAGGCTGGCTCGGGCCTAGGCTGTCCTGCTGAAAACCTGCCTAAGTCCTCCTGGGAAGCCCGTGCAGGGCTTTGGGAACTGTGCTGGGACCCGAGTCCCGGAACTTTGTGATCCACAAGTCTCACCTACTTCCCCCCACAGCTTGGCCATGCCCTACTCCCCTGTCTCAGGAGCCTGGGTTGGTGGGAAAGGAGAAGCCAGGGGAGAAGGCTAAAAGAAGGCCAAAGACAGCTGGTGCCAGTGGAGATGCCTCTGGTGACAACACTGGGGTGGCCAGGCAGCTGTTCCCCAGGGCGGCCTGCACCTCCGCCCAGCCCTCCCCTGGAACCAGGTCCACAGGGGCTGGAGGCTGCAGCCTTGGGGGCAGCTTCTGCCACAGAGCCCAGGCTGCTGCAGGGAGCTGACAAGTAGACAGGCCTAGAGGACAGCCAGAGATGCTGGACACCCACAAGCCCATCATCCTGGCTCCTTGGAGGCTGAGGCAGGGGGTTGGCAAGTTCAAGGCCAGCCTGGGCAACTTTGAGAGACACTGTCTCAAAATAAACATAAAAAGGGCTGGGGGTGTAGCTCAGTGTGAGGCCCTGGGTCCCATCTCCTCTATGAGAAGAAGAAGTAGACAAACAGAGGAGGAAGAGGAAGAGGAGGAAGAAGAAAAGGACGAGGAGGAGGAGTAGAAGGAAGGAGAGGAGAGGAGGAGTAAGAAGGGGAGAAGGGAGAGAAGGACGTGGGAAGGAGGATAAGGAGGATGAGGAGGAGGAGAAGGAAGGTAACGGCACAGGACAGACAGTCAGGAATGACTTCCGTTGCATTTGATGAGATCGAGCAAAGCCAGAGCTGAGCTCCTCACCCTTTTATTGGACAGCCTTCCAGACCTGGCCCGGCACATCTGCAGGAAATGAAAAAGAAACACATTTTTCCCTTCTATAGTATTTTGTTTGTGGAGATTTTTCATTAAGTCACAAGGCACTGTGTGGTGAATTATTCTCCAGGCACTGGAGCCCAGTGCCTTGCAGCTGGGTGCTGGCTGCTGATCTGGAGCTCACTGTGTGCGCACAACCCTTGTCCAAGTGTCTGCTCCCTGGCGGGCTGTCCTGGCCCGGAGGGAGCCGGCAGTCACAGCACAGAGCTGTCTCAGACCATCCACTCCCATGCGCGGGGTGCAGCAGTCCCACAGCTGGCTCTGGGTGTCGGGCGCACAGGGAGGCGGAGGGAGTCAAGACGAGGAGTGGACGCAGGGCCACATGGATGGAGGCCAGGGTCACCATGCAGCACCCCTGCAGCCCCTGGGGACAACCACCCTGAACAACCACCTGCAGGGGGCCATGGGCTGCTCCCGAGGTGGGGCAGGAGCAGGAGCCCCTAATATTCAGGAGGAAGCCGGGCTGAGCCAACTGGGAACCTGGTAGCCAGGTGCAGGCGTGGCCCGAGGAGAGGGCAGAGGCCGGCCTCACGCATCCCCCTCAGCGTCAGGGGCAGAAGTGGCAGCTTCCAGGCCTCGCTCAGCACTGAGGACACAGCTGAGAGGCAGAGCTGCTTCCCCAGCATCTAGGCCTCTCCCAGCTTGTCCTGAGGCTGCCACAGCCACGGGGCCAGCACACCTGTGGAGACTATGCAGAGACAAAGCTGGGAGCCACTGCCGAGCTGGGGACCCCTGGTGCACGGCTGCGGCTGGGAAGCAGCTGTGCTGTGTGTGCTCTGGCATGGCACTGGGCCCCACTCACCCGTAGGTGCAGTTGGGGTGGCACAGGTGGCACACGTGGCTGCTGTCCGCGTACTTCCACACCAGCGTGTTGTTCTCCCCCATGATCCCGGCTGGGCAGGTCTTGACACAGTGGGGGCCATCGATGTAGTGTGCACACTGGATGCAGCTGTCAGGGCCCTGCACAGATCATAGGGAAGAGATGCTGCACGCGTTCTCCTTTATGAAACGGGGCTAGCTTTTTACTTGAAATATTCGTGTGAGGGAAAAGCTGAATGATACGAAGGTTCCTCAGGCAGGAAAAAAGCTGTTCTAGCAGTGCTCTTGGGTGACACAACCACTGTGAGTAGCAGAGCATAAAGTCTTCCTGGATTTAAATGCATATAATGTACACAGGTGCAAAAGAAACAATTCAGCTGGGTGTGCTGGCACACACCTGCCCCTAGCTCTCTGGGAGGCTGAGGCAGGAGGGTCAAAATCTCAAGCCCAGCCTGGACAATTTAGCAAAGTAGTGAAATCCTGTCTCAAAATAGAGGAAAAAAGGGCTGGGGATGCAGCTCAGTGTGAAGGTTTAGAGTTGAATCCCCAGCATGGGAAAGAAGGAAGGAGGGAAGGAAGGAAGGAAGGAGGGAGGAAGGAAGGAGGGAGGAGGGAGGGAGGGAGGGAGGGAAGGAGGGAGGGAGGGAAGGAGGGAGGGAGGGAAGGAGGGAGGGAGGGAAGGAAGGAGGGAGGGAGGGAAGGAATGAAGGAGGGAGGGGGGAGGGAGGGAGGAATCTTTACACTTTGTTGCCTTTACTCGATACTTTGTATGTGGACTTTTCCTTGTCAAAGTCACCTTGCCTGGTGAACATCTTTACATTTGTTTATTTTTGTGGTCCTGGGATGTAACCCAAGGCTTCATTCACTCTCATTGGGTGGGTGCTCTGCCGCTGAATGACACCTGCAGCCTGTTTCTTTTCTTATTTTTGAGGTAGGTTCTTGCTATGTGACCTCGGAACACCTTTCGAAACTCTAGAAGCAAAGCCTTGGGGCTGCTGGGGCTGAGACACGACCCAGAGAAGGTGTCCCTTTGTATGTGCTCTCCGGTCTCAGCTTCGCCCATGCTTGTGGTTTGGATCTAGATGCCTCCAAGCCTGCTGTGACTTCAGGCCGGGCCTCGGGAGGGGAGTGACCAGGGGCCTCACGGCTGACCTGCTGTTGGGAAGGGCCTGGGCGGAGGTCACTGGTAGGTTCAGGGGTGGCGGCTAAGCTGGGATCCAAAGAGCTCCACATATGATGTGGAGAACGAAGGACACAGGCTGCTTGGTGCCAGAGACCTGCCTCAGGCTTGCATTCCTCACACAACGGACTCTGGGCCTGAAGACATGAAGCTGAATTTAAACAAGCTTGGGTAGGGGCTTCCTGAGTCTCCAACTGTTTAAATGGGGGTTAAGCAAGACTTGGATGGTGTTCGGTGGATGTGAGAAGGGAGTGGGACACGCCAGAAATGGGGAACTGGATGACCACAGACGGTGGCCACCACAGGCCAGAGCTGGGTGGGGAGAGCGGCATCAGGGAGCAGGAGGGCTCCCGCCTCTGGTGTGAGATGTCCCAGCTGCAGCTGCTCTGTGCCTGCGGGACACAGCCCTTCCTCTGCCGCCTCAGGGCAGGCTTTGCCCAAGTCTGGCGTGGAGGCACAGGGCTCCTTACCCTGCCGGTGCAGGTCACGTTCATGGCCTGGGGCAGGCACTCGGGGTGGCACTGGATGCACTCAGAATTCTCCACGAACTCCCGGGGCTCCCTGGGGAAGGAGGAGGGAGACTGTCAGGCCGGACCTTCTGGACGAGACTCCCCTCTTCCAGAAACTCAAAACCACTTCAGGCAAAGGACAGAGAGCTGGGACTCTAGGACTGCAGTTCTGCATAATGCACAGTTTTATTGACCGCCTCCCTGCTCAGCCCAAGTAACCAACAGGTAACCTTCCGTAACCCTTTCCTGCCTTTTCTGTGGCATAGTTTCTGTATATTGGGCAAGCAAGACAAAAAGGACAAATAGTCCTGATCAGCTGTCCCCTCCTCTAATAACAGATTCACAATATTGAAGTTAAGGGGAAAGAAGAGGTTACTGGAAACTAAGGATAGGACAGGAAGGAGGAGTAGTAAACTTGTGTGATGGTTATTTTTCAGAACAGTAGGTGTTAAATACAGGTGTGAAACTTTTTCCTTGTAGTATTTTCAGCCTTCATCAAGATGTGTAGACCAAGGTGAATTTCTATTGTAATATTTTCATCTTTCCTAACAATATGTAGATCAACCTGCCTGGGAATTAATTGAAGCCTTCAGGCCAAGCAAGGAACAGGAGTGTTTACACCTGAGACCTGTGCTGTGAGCCTCCCGATAGGCAGGCAAATGCCACCAACAAAGCCGAGTGAGACAGCAGTGTTTTGGGGTCACCGCTAAGGGACCAGGCTGCAGAGGGAGCAGGAGCCACTGGATGCCCGGGTTCGCCATGCTGGCAGAGAGAACCAGGCCTCTGGGTATGCTTATTTTAATGTCCTTGTATCTTAAGAGAACCTTGAAAATTCAAACTGTGGATGTCTATCTGCAGCCGGAGGAGCGCACTGATGTTTCTCCCTTGAAGTCGAGGCAGCATGGGCATGTGCTTGGCTTGGCCCTGCCAAGCACATGACCCTGTGGCTCTGGCGGGACATTCGGGTCCAAGAGCAAGGGAGATCCCCACCGCCTTCCGCCTCCCAAGGCTGCTCTCTGTCAGTTACCTTTCTCTTAAGTATGTTTCAGAACTGCCTCTTCCTCTCCCCGCCCTTCAACCTGACTTCTCCATTAATCGAGTTGTGGAAAACTTCACATCACTGCTGGGATTTTCAGCACCCACCAACCGTGCTCCTATGGATTCTCACTTTGTCTCTGCTGATGTTCAAAGCGGTCCACACCACTCAGCACTTGGTGCACCCTTAGGCGGCACAGCGAACAGAGCCAACCAGGAGATGGCACTGTGTCACAGGCTGTGAGACACAGATGAGGCCCACGCGGGGAAACAGCAGCTTGCTACGCCCTGGCAACAGGAACCTTGTGCCGGCTAGAAACACGTAAGGTGTTTTCAGGGAAAGAGATGCTATAGACTGTTGGACTGAAGTAAGTAATAGTAAAAAGTGCTTGTTTCCTACGATGATGAACAGTTTGTCCAAGTGCAACGTACTCAAAAACTGAAGCAAAAGCAAGACGGAGGAAAAGACCCATCTGAATGCAGTGAACCTTCAACAGCCCAGCAAATGAGCTGGGCCTGGGCACAGGGCGTGCGGACAGAGGAACAGGCCTCACCCCTCCAGGACGTTGCACGTGGCCACGCACTCTCTGCCCCGGCTCACGTTCCGGCAGGAGACGCAGTCCCAGGGCTGGGGACCCCAGCAGCCCTCAGCTGAGCACAGCGGGTGGCAGATGTGGCCATCAGTGGCTGGAAGACACAGAAGGGCAGGGTCAGGCGCAGCACAGGGCCGGGCCGAAGAGACCACACCCTCTCCAGGCCAGTGTGCCGGGCATCTGGGGACTGGAGAAGCGGGACTGGGGTCACGGCAGGCCCTCCTCCCAGGCCAGGCCCAGCTGCTGCTCTCTGACAAACGCCTGTGGTCACCTGCTGTGCACCAGGCACCATGCCTAGTACCACACTCAGAATTTCACTTAATCGAGCAGAATCATTATCACAGCCTCTTTCCCTGGCACTGGGGATGGAACCCAGGGCCTTGGAACTCAGCTACCTCCTCAGCCTCCTCCTGTCCCCCAGCCCTCTCCCCACACATCTTTTGAGGCTGTGTCTCGGCAAGTTGCCCAAGCTGGGCTCCAATTTGTGATCCTCCTGCCTCGGCCTCCCAGGAGTGCACCACCCTTCGCAGTTTACCAAAGCCATTTCATGGATGAGGAAGCCCAGTCTTAGAAGGTTAAGGACACTGGGCAACTCTGCAAGCCCTCGAGGGACAGGCCAGCACTACACTCAGATCAGCCTGTCCCAGTGGGCAGGGTCTCAGCCCAGTGCGCACAGCTTCCAGGGCTGTCAGGAGGTGCTCAGCTCGGAAGAGAAAGTTAAGGAGAAGGTCGCCCATCCCTGAGCGTGCGGGGCGTGTGCACGCCCACCCTTAGTCACCACAGCTGAAGTGATCAGGGAGCAGCCTACAGACAAGATGTCTCGGAAGATAACCAAACTGAACTTACTTCTTTAAATTACAAATAATGGGTAGCTCAAACCTCAGGCAAAGTCGCCTTATGAAATGAACAAACGCCCTGGAGGTGGTTCCACGAATCCCCTGGTAACCCATAATTAGGACAGTGCAGATTTTAACTGCTTCTTGAGGAACAGAAAGTGTGATTTAAATGTTTAGTCCTTCACTGTTCTGCCTCAGAGTAGACAGCCCGCCAGGCCGTCTGCAGGGGTGCCGGACGCTGGTTACTCACTGCAGGCCTTCTCGCCTCTGTTGTTGATAATCTTGGTTTTCTGACCGGAAGTCCCAAACAGCTTTCTCCAGTTGATGGTGTTGGCATAGCATAGGTGTCGGTTTCCAGAGACAATCACGTCCCCATCACTGATCTCCTTCAGGGAGCGCAGCCCCAGGGACGTCAGGTTCAGGCCAACGACAGCGAGAGAAAACTGGCCACTGAGTGGGAGAGGGAAAGGCCTGAGCAAGATGCACAGCCCAGGACACAGCTGCTGCCCCATGTGGGTGTCCAGCCCAGCTTCCCGCCCACCAGCTCCTGGCCCTGTGGAGGCTGCACTGCACCACAGTGGGGAGGGAGTGCAAACCTGCTCTCTCCACTCAGTGTCTCACCTCTGAGGCAGCTGGGAGGTGGCATAAATCTCCTCCCATCATTATTTTATAACTACATTTTACTTGCTGGAGGTTGAGAACACGTGACCTCTGACACATCCAGTGTACATGCAGGTGTCCAAGGGCTGGCTCGGTCTTCCTATAAGGAAGACCCGGGGTCTGGGGGAGTGGAACTGGAACCAGTGGTGGTCTCAGTTGGGGGACTGGTATCACTGAACTTCTCATTAAGTTCATAGAAAGAGAATGTTCTCATCCGCTCAAACTCCCAATGATACCACAAGTGCTACAGAGCAGTCATCTAAACAGGACCCCTGTTTGCATGACTTCGGGCAGAGAATGAGTCCCTCCCCTTAAGAGCTGGGGCAAAGGGCCTTTCTGGGAGGAGCAGTAGCACCTGTTCAGCATCAGGGCCTTCCGCCAGCACAGGGCATGGAAAGCAGTGCATCTTTGGTGTACTCGGCTTCTGATTTTCTTTCACACTGGACAATATGACCCCGTCCTTTGGGGGCAGGTGTGGGTGACAGTGCCCCATTAGACAGCTTCAAAGGCAGGCTTGACCTAAAGATTTCCCTCTCTCCCTCTCCTCTCTCTCTCTCTCTCTCTGTCAGAACTGGGACCATGGAAATCTTAGGGGAAAAAATCTAGTGTTAACAAATCTGTCCCCTGGCAGGATGCGCAAGGCCTCAGCTGGATGGTGAGATGACGTCACTCCAGGGCCGTGGAACGTGGGGAAGACACAGGAGCCGGTGAGGTGGAGGGTCTGGGAAGGCCTAGGGCCAAGTGCAATGGGCATCCAGAGCTGGACTCTGAGAGGGCACAGCTGCACACATGGAAGACGGCGAGTGCGCACAGCTAGCAGGGCCACGCCTCAGTGCCCGCCTGTGCAGGACCCCAGGACCTGAGGGAGTCCGACAGTCACAAAGGAGCTGGGGATGATGCACCGGGGGTCCTTGCACTGCTCTGCAACCCTTCCAGAAGTCTAATTTCAGGACAGAAAGACTACAAAATATCTGGCCAGCTCGATGCAGTCAACGTACTGTTGCTTTGTCCTGCCGCGGATGATTTCCAGGTTCTCAAAGGCGTGGAGGTCGGTCCTGTTCTCAGGCCAGGCCTGAATCAGCAAGAACCCTGGAAGGCAGAAGAGGGCTCAGACATTGTGTGGGGCTCTGCTCTTTCCTAGGGAACATGGTCTGGGGCGCTCCTGAGACCCTCATGAGGAAGGAGCAGGAAGTCTGCCGGGTTGGGGTCTTTCATCCTTTCATGGAGGAAGTGCACACAGTGCCAGACAGCACGGACCTCCCACAGGCCCACAGGCCCACACTGCCAGACCTCAGCCCTGCCTCATGCCCATCGCCCTGCTGCCCTGGTGCCTTTCATAGACGAGGCTTCCACATGCAGAGGGATCAGTGTGCAGTGAATGCTTTAAATAAAAGCTATAGTAAAAGACATTGTTATGGATCCCCTCAAAATCCTTCCCCTTGCTTCAAACCCACTCCTCCCATCATCCTTCCACTTTCTGGAGCAGCTCTGGAGTTCTCTTTCCTGAGTGTCTTCAGGAGGTGTGGTCAACAGTACAGTGAACGCTGCAGCTGAGTGCCATCTAACGGAAAGCAGGCTCATCAAAACACGATGCTGTCCTCATCCACCTGTCACCGGATCTGGCACCGGGGAACTCCTGGCTCTTCCCCAAAGTCACAGTGACCATGAAAGGGAAGTGTTTGAATCAATTCAGGACATCCAGGCAGCCAGGACAGCGCAGCTAAAGACCCTCAGGAAGGAGGACCCCAGAGCTGCTGCAGAGTGGCAAGAAGGGTAGGAGGGGTATGCTGCCAGAGAGGAGGCGGGTACTGAGAGGAGCTCATGGCAGTGCATCTTCGCTGTCATGAAGTTTTAAGGTTCAAACATGCCCTGTATTTTGGTCATGTGAAAGGCTGTCCCCGTGGACTCCGACCTCATGGAGGCTGTGGGCACAGCTCACACCTGTGATCTCCTTCACTGTCTTCAGGATGTCCAGCTCCTTGGGGTCCAGGGGCGGCGTGCGCGTGAAGGAGTCCCTGCAAGGACAGCAGCGTCACCCCCGCCAGCTGCTGGGCATGGCGCAGGCTGCTGTTCTCTGAGCAAGGCGCTGGGTGCTACTCACCCCCGGAAGGCCACCGGGAGGATGTGCAGGTCGCCGCTTATGGCTGTGCAGTTCCGGAAGTGCTTGATGTTTGTGGCATTTATGGAAAGCGTGTCTTTGAATTCCCCGATCCCTATTCCGTTGCAAACTGTGGAGAGAGGGGCTGGGCTTCACTCACCCGGCTGAGTTGGCTGAGTTAGCAACGATGGAGGCCACAGGCAGCGGGAAGCAGAGAGGGGCTCCTGCCACGAGCACCCTGGCTATCTGCACCCCTTCGATGCGGTCACACAGTCAGTCGGCAGACACTGGGGGGCCCAGCAGGCACCAGGACCCCACAGGCTCCAGGCATGCATAGTGTGAGCAGGCGCTGTCCTTGTGTCCTCACCACAGCCTTCCTGCCCCCACATGCCCTGGTCGCGGCCCGAGCCCCCGACAGCCCTGTCCCTCCCCTCTCTCCTCAGGGCGCTGTGCCCCTGTGTTTCTGGGCTCTTCTCCCGTGGCTATGCCCACAGAACTCCCTGGACCAATGGCTTTCTGATTTCCTGAACTGGAGTCATGGCTTTAGCGTCTTCTAAGAGGAAATGGACAGTGCACGCCCGTGATCCCAGCACTCTGGTGCTGAGGCAGGAAGATCTTAAGTGTTAGCGACTCAGAGACACTGTCCCAAAGCGAACGGGGCTGGTGGTGGGGCTCAGTGTGAAAGCCCTGGGTTTGGTTCCCAGGACCCGGGAAAGACAGTGTCCGCAGGCTTCTAGTCACAGGCCATGCCTTCACCCGGCAGGGCTGCGGGTGCCTGACTGGGCCAGGGGGTCTGGCCCGCCCACAGGTCCCTACCTTTGCGGCAGGGGCCTTCGCACTTCTTGCACTTCCGGACGCCGTCCTCCTCCATCTCGTAGCTGTCGGGGCCGCAGGCCCGGACACAGGAGCCATGGTCTGTCACCACGTAGTTCCCTGCGGGACACGGAGAGCTCTGTCGGGCTGTGCAGCAGGGGAGAGGACAGGAGGCGGGCTGCACCGCGTCAGCAGGACCCCATCACAGCTGCGCGGGAGCACATGTGAGCCTGGGCCCTCCCACCCCACGCAGGCCAGAGGCCGCGCTGGCTCGCAGAGGCGGGTCCCCTCGGCAGGGCAGGACCTGAGTGCCCCTCCGCCCTGCGTCCTCCAGAGCCTGGCACTCTGACGCGGGTGGCAGAGGCTCTCCAGGGTTTAAGGGTCTGTCTATGAACCTTTCTCACGGCCCTTGCCTATCACAGCCGTGACAATGTTTTCTCTATCTTGCCTGCCATTCGGCACACGATGGCCGATTGCTCTATTTGTGGACCTTTTCTCTGTACAGTTAAATTTTCATCTGCAGATCCAGCAGGACAAAAAAACCTCTCAGCGCTGTTCTAGGTTTTCTCACCCTCCCCTCTGGAGTGGGCTTCTAGAGCTGTGACTCATCGCCTTTCCTGTAGGATGGTTCAACCACTCTTCCCTATGGCACCAGGGTGCAGGCACAGACAGGCAGAGCCAAAGTCCAAACACAGAATAGAAGGCACACACAGCCCTTCTGTGAGGCCGCTGAGCCGCACAGCGATGCAGGCAATCGGGCTGGGCCAGGCCCAGTGATGGGGCAGAGCGAGTCCCCAGGCTCTCGATGATGCAGGCCTGGGTCATGGACGGGCGGGTGGTTCCAGGAGGATGCAGTGCGCCACATTTCCTGTGCTCTTTGTCTCCATAAGAAGCACACAGCCCAGCCCCTCTCCTGTGCCCCTCACAGCCAGGACCCTGTGAGTACAATGCCCTGCCTTGATCTCAGGGAGCTTAGGTGGCGGGAGGGCCACAGGCTGTGCATTCTGCTTCCTAACGGGCCATGGATGGTACTGTTGGGGCCCTGGGACCAAGGGCCAGGTTTTGTGCAGTCAGACCCAGCGTGGGGAATGGGTCTGAGTGCATCTCCTCCTGCTGTCCATGCCTGACAGATGAGAGGGCTTCGTGTGGAGACCAAGCAGCCCCCTCAGCAGGGGCAGGCATGCAGGGTCATGGGGACCCCTGACTGCCCAGGGCATGGCTCAGGGCCCCTGTGGAGGACGGAGGTGGCAGGGCTGCCGCTTGAGGACTCACGGGGACACTTCTTCACGCAGGTGGCGCCAAAGCTGTACTTCCCCTCGGGGTTGACATCCATCTGGTACGTGGTGGGGTTGTAGAGCATGAGCGGCGGGCAGGTGTCCTTGCAGGTGGCTTCGTCGCGGAACTTTTGGCAGACCTGTCGGGAGGGACAGCGACATGCTGGTCAGGGGACGAGGACACCAGTGCCCGAGGATGGAGGGGCAGGGCTGCTCGGGGGCAGCAAGCCCAGGAGCTGGGGCTGCAGTCAGGTGGGGAACCCCAGACGTGCTTCCGGGGGAGGAGGAAAGCTTTGCTCCTAGAGGTGCGATTCTCCTAAATTCCAGATGCTGTGATTTATGGGTAAGATTGATTTAAGCACGAGGAAAGAGCTCCCTCCTTCTAGTGGAAGCCAGAGAGCGACCTTACTTTTAAGCTTAACTTACAGTGAGCTCCCTGACAGAGTTTGAGGCCGCACTGCAGAATTTATTGAACTTTGAGGGGGAAGAGCGCTGTAGAGATGGGAAGACCAACAGGGGCGACTTTCTAAGGAGCTGTGTGGTCCTCTCCTTCTGCTGCATGGGAGGAGCAGCCTGGACCAACCCAGTCAAAATCGCTGTGGCCAAGCCCGGCCTCTGGAACTTGGGTCTCTTCTTTTTGTTCTGGGATTGAACCCAGGGCCTTCACACTGAGTTACATCCCAAGGCCTTTTTCAATTTTGAGCCAGGGTTTTGCTAAATTGCCCAGGGTGGGTTTGAACTTGCAATTCTCCTCCTGCCTCAGCCTCCCAGAGTGCTAGGATCACAGGTGTGCCCTGTCCTGCCTTGAAACCACAGCGCATCCTGGCTTTCAGCTGAGGATGGGCCTTCCTTTCTGGAGGCTGAAAGAGCTTTGCCACCCTGTGCTGCCCCTGGGACCTGTTCGGCAGCCCCGGTGGGTGCAGCGCTTCCGGGTGTCCCCGGTTTGTATCTGTGTGGTGCCTGCAGACCACAGAGATGACCAGCTCCTGTTAGCCTCCTGAGCAGTGGGCTGGGAGTGAGCCCGGTGTGGTGGGCCGGGTCTCACCAGGCAGTCACTCTCCCGGGGTCCTGTGCAGCCGGCCGCACACTGGTTATGGCAGCAGTCGCTGGGGGACTTGCCTCGGCAGCGCCCCGAGCACTGCTGGGCACAGATGATCCTGGTCACTGAAACACAGGGAAAAGAGTGGGCACTGTGAGCTGAGTCCAGCAACTGCAGAGGCACCACGCACAGGGTGGGTTTAGTTCCTTTCCAGGCCTCACATTCAGTCAGACTCAACCCAGTCACTGGCTTTGTTGTGACCTTCCTGAAGGTCATGACTTTCCTGATGACCTTCCTGAAGGTCATGACCTTCCTGGTGACTTTCCTCAAGGTCATGACCTTCCTGACAACCTTCCTCAAGGTCATGATCATCCTTCCTCCCTGGATTTTTTCCTATTTTTAACCACTGGGTGGACTGCTCCAATCAAATCCAGACTTTGTGGCTTCCTCAGGAAACAGACCGTGCTGGACTGTGTTCTCTGCAGGGCAGAAAGCAGGCACACAGGAAGGGAGGCCACAGCCACCTCAGGGTCACACCCAGTCAGGGCCACATCGAGGCTGGTGACGTCCTCAGCGCCCTTGGCCACCAAGCCTGTGAGCCAGCAACCATGCTCCGGCAAGCTAACCTCTTCCTAAAGTTTGGTTCACACGAAAATGCTTTCCAGAGAGTGCTGCAGACTTCTGGGCTGATGGGCACCCAGGGTGGAGGGGCAACAGCAGCGTGGTGACCACACAGGCAGCGGAGTGCTGTCCCCAGGACAGCAGCAGCCCTGTGTGCAGTGCAGGGACTGGGCACAGGGGCTCTTGCTTGTGATGTTGGGGGTGCCTGGGCTAGCCTGCCGGGGTCGGCCACTGTGGCATCACCCTGGGCTGTTGACATCTGGCCTGTGGCAGGAAGCTCCCTGCAGTGCGTGCTAAGTCCATGGGGGTGGGAGGGCAGCCATGCAAAAAAGACCGGGGCTCAGCTCCAGGACAGGAGGGTGTCATTTGGTGTCGGGGCAGGGTGGCACAGTGACCCGAACCCTGCTCCCGGGAGGGAAGGTGGCCACAGCTCTGCTCCCAAACTCACATTTCTGGCAGTTTTCCTCTCCTGGGGCCCAGCAGCTCCCGTTGGGACAGCTTGGATCACACTTTTGGCCTGAAAGGTGAACATCACCATCAGCTCACATCTCAGCACACGGCCAAGTGACAAGGGACTGACAGCCCTGGGGCCGCCGTGCTTGTAGAGAAGGAGGCAGGTGCTGGGGCCAGTGGGGGCAGGCAGGGCTGTCTGGTCAGTGCTCATTTGGTTCTGCGAGGGAGGGGATTCGTGTGTGGATGTGGTGACAGCCCTGTAAGGCCACTGAGCTGCAGGCCTAGAGCTGTGTTTGACCACAGTCCATCAACAGAGCCAAGGGGCAGAAGCCAGAGGCTGCGGCTGGTGGTTCTGAAGACTCTCATCTGCTGCACTGGAGGCCTACACACTGTGAGCATGCTCGGCCCGCTGCCATGCAGGGCGAGAAGCAGCAGGGGCGATGCCCTTTCTTCTGAGTGGGGGAAGGGAACAGGCACCAGAAGGGGAGAAGGCCCGGGCCAGGCTGGTCAGTGTGAGCGGCATCTCCAGTTTCCGCAGGCCATGGCATGGGCCAGGACCTGGTCCCCCCCAGCCCTGCTCTCAGGGCCACTCTCCTTGTGATCGGGGCAGCATGAGGTGAGCACACTTAGGGTGACACGGGCCAGCCTCCTCCTGGGGTTGCCCCGTGGTTCTGGGTGGACGTCCACACCCAGCAGCTGGGACAGAGGCTCAGAGGCTCGGGGCACCACCATGGGAGTTGGCACGGGTCAGGACATGGAGAGCTTGGCTGTCCACCCGGCAGCCTGACCCCACCCAGCCTACTCAGGCTGCAGGGACGCCTGCATTGCCTTGGTGACAGGGGTCCTGTGGGAGGCTGCCAAGGCCCCATTTCAGCCGGGCAGGTGACGTGTTTACCACTTGCTTTTGTCTCAGGTTGATGTGACCCAGTGTGCCCTGTCCCTCCCCAGGCAGCTGCAGCCTGAGAGCAGCTAGATGCTCACTTACAGCTGCTCTGGTGGTTCTGCAGGTCCAGTGACATGTTGCTCAGGAATCTGCTATCCATGATGTCCCTCCACTGGATGGTGTCCACGCTGCAGAGCACGGGGTTGTTGCTAAAGCGCACGGTGCCCTGCAGGATCTCTGTGTGGGCAGAGGCACAGTGAGCAAGCTGCCAGCCCCTCTGGAAGCACAGAGAACGCAGACATGCTTCTTTGCACCGTGTCCCCTAGAGAGGCCAGGTGTGAGGCGCGTTCCTCGGCAGCCCTGCAGATGTGGGGGTTAGAGCAGCACTCAGAGTCCTCCTCTGCACTGGGGTCTGAGCAGGAGTGGAATTCGGGATGTCAGCGCAGCAGGGCTGGCCGGTGTGGGGCCCTTGGTCCTGGGCTGACGGGGCCAGGCCGGAGGCCGAGGTGTGGAGGGCAGGTGGGGTGGCGGTCCTTACCAGGCCTGGGGCAGTTTCCCCTGGGGGAGAGTCTGTCTGGGACCCAGTGCCAGCACGTACCAGGCTTTGAGGAGGACCTGGGGACCTGGCAGAGGCAGGGCTGGGAAAGTCCAGGAAGTGACTGCGTGTGCAAAACTCCCCACACAGACAGGCACCGTGGTGCAGGCCTGCAAGTCCCAGCACTGAGAGCCTGAGGCAGGAGGGTCACAAGTTCAAGCCCAGCCTGGGCACCTCAGTGAGAGGGCCCTGGGTTCAGTGTACAGCACCCCACACATGTACACACACAAGCACACACACACACAGTAAATAAAATAAGATGCCTCCCTCTTCACCACCCCTGGTTTCCTCTCATAAGAGCCTCCTTGCTCTCCCTGCTCTCCCAGGGAGGATTCCGTCTTCTCCCAGAAAGCCTTCATCCCTGGTCCCGATTTTCTGAGCACAGCAGCGCTGGGCACCCGTCTCCCATGTGGGCAGGGCGTTTAACGTCCAGCAGACCCTTCCCCCTGGTGGCTTCTCTTCCTGCAGTTTTGATCACCCGTGGCCAATCATGGACAAAATCATTGCTGTGCGATACAGTATTTTGGGAGGCAGCACCGGAGGCCACATTCATGGGACGTCCGCTCAGTGGGCTCTGCTAAAGCTGCTCTGTTACTGTTCGCCACCCCACTGTGCCCAGTTTTTCAGTTATGCCACCTGGGAAGTATGCACGGGGAAGAACACTGTGTGCAGGTCAGACACTGCTGAGGGGTCTGGGACTGCATCGCTGGTGACAGGGGTCACTGCATCCTTGGTCCCTGAGTTCACTCACACCATGTGCACAAGCTCTCTGTGTCCGTCCAGCCAGCTGGCCACTGCTGACCCGGACCTTTGCTGTCTCTCACCCCCGGCCTCGGAGACCCTGGCATCCGGCTGGAGCCCTGCCCCTTGGTCTCATCCACCCTCCTTCGAGGAGCTTCCCCACTGACTGGCACATGGCCAGCGCTCACACAGGCCTCTACCCTGGTGCAGGGCTCCCGCTTCTGAGGGAACCCCACCTCTCCCCTCCCATGAGGCTCACCCTGCAGGCTCCTCAGTGGCAGCTCCCGAAGCCCGGTCCGGTTGGCACTGTTGGTGCCCCCATAATTAGACAGGACGGCAAGGGCGTAGGTGTTTTCGTAGAGCACATTCCCACGCACAATCTGCAGGTTCTCCAGCGGGATCCTCTCTGCCGTGTTGAGAGCAATGAGCACATAGCCAGCCACCTCCTGGATGGTCTGAGGGGACGAAGCACAACAATGCCATTTGTCACTGAGACTCAAGGGTTCCAGGCCTACCGTGGGTCCAGAGGCCCTGGGCCACCTCCCTGCACCCTCGAACATAATCAGGTCAGCAGATGTTGTCACGTGGGTGACACTGGGGGAAAGGGAGGTACCGGTATTGTGACACTTCTCCTTCTGAAGTGCAATGGCAGTGTGCATCATGTGTTGTTTAGGAGCACAGACGAAAAGTAACAGGGAGAGAGGAAGGGAGGGAGGGGGAAAGGGGAGAGGAAGGAAAGAACAGGAGAAAGAGGAGAGAGCTAGGGAAGGAGGAAGAAAGCTAGCCAGAAGAAAGGTAAGGAGATCTGAGCCAGGTTCAACCACCACCAGGCTCTGAAGCTTGCTGTTAGATAGGAATCCTGTGAACTGGCTTAAATTCTTGGTGGCTTGGTCTTGTTCCTCATCAAGAGACAAGTATTTATAGCAAGGTTTTATTCCACAGGGACAGGCTGTGAAACCTGGCTCTCGTGGATCTTGTCATTGCCATTTTTAAGTGCAGTGTGAGCACAGTGCACCTGGAGACACGGAGCCACGCCAGGCTTTTCCTGCTCTGACTTGGCCCTAGCTGGTGAAGAGTCCTCAGAACACTCCCATCTGTACTTTCCTTCAAACTGTAACTACCACAGCAGAAGTCAGCACAACTCAAGTTATATCCTGCCAAAGCCTTCCCTTGCTTCTATCCATCCACTTCCGTTGCATTTGGGTGGCCAGACCCACTGCACTGACCTTCAGGAAGGAAAGGTCGTAATTCCTTTGCACATAGGTGATCTCCAGGTTCCCGAGCACCACCTCACAGTTGTTGAACATGCGCTGGAGGCTCAGAAAGTGGTCCTCAAAGGTGCCCAGCTGGGTGAGCTTGTTACTTGTGCCTTGGCAAACTAGAACCAAAGGAAAAGACATAGCTCATGAAGTGCTGAGTGGCAAAGCTGAAAGAAAACAACATTCACTAACTCCGTGAGTTGGAGTGACTCATAACGTTAATTTCGATCAAAGGACACCTCGAGGCCAAAGTGATAAAAGATTAAGTTTATATTAGGTATAATTCAAAAGAAGGAGAAGATTGTCTCTGATGCATGGGATTGCATTATATTAAAATACACAAGGGGAAAGGGGTAAAAATTCAGGCGGGAATAGGTGAAAAACTCAAGGAACACTATTAAGAAAGTATGAGTTATAGGAGCCCTGATCAATAAAAAATACATATGAGGTATTTAGATTATATAATTACAAGGTTGAGTTAATAACTGTGCAATGAACATTTTGCAACAGTTGGCATGTCACATCATTGTGCGAGGAGTGTTTATGAACATAGCACACATAGGCAGTATTTAATATCTTCTGACCACAAAATAGTTCACCTAAAATCAATGACAAACCATGTAATTGAAAAACCCAGCTTTAGGGAGATTTAACATATTTCTCCAAACACCTGCATCAGAGAACAAGGCAAAGGTCTGATTGTGGAGAGTTAGGGCATTCAAAAGTGTCACGGTGAATCACTCAGCTCCGGGGAAGCCAGCATACCCCGTGTGCCCACCCTGCATCACCTGGGCAGCACAGGGCAGGTGCGGGCGGTGGCCAGTGTCATCTGCCCTGGCACCTTCCCTGCCTGATGCTGCAGGACGCCAGACTTGATCCCAGAAGACACTGATCAGGGGCTGAAGAGCAGCAGTGGACAGGTCCTCCGCCTGCAGTCCACACTTAGCAGCAGAGGAAAGGGTGACGACCAAGTGACAGGTATCCCCCGGCTCACCCGCCACATGTTTGCTAGGCCGACCAAACCAAAGACACTGGGGCCTTCGAAGCAGAGAGCCTGCTAAGGGCCCACACTTTGAATACAAATTGTCACAAGAATGAAGAAAACGGCCCCTGGCTTTGGACTTGAGATGAGACGCGGCTGGTCCCTCCTTCTCCACAGCTGCTCGTGACAAACACAGGAGCCAGGTCACAGAGCACAAAGCGATGCCAAAGTCGGCACTGTGCCAACACTTTCCTCAGTGCGCTTCAAAGGTGTGCGGGATTTTACAGGCTTCCTTTCTCCCCCTCCATGGGAACTGCTCTGAGAACATCATCTGTCTGCTCTTGCACGCAAGGCCAGGGCAATGGGTGCAAGTTCAGACACAGCTAATCAAGGCATTTACATAAGGCGAACCATGAGGCGATCCCCACATCCTCTTTACCTCTGTGGGGATTTCCCTCTCTTCCCTTTAGGGCTCCCATTCCAAGTCAGCGGTACACATGGGAACTGCGGATGTCTGCAGAGACAGAAGGTTCCCTAATCCTTCCCATTGTTGGGAATGCAGGCAGGACTGGGTGGGATGGATCTCACAGTGATGAGGAGCTTAGCGATTTAGCAGGATGCAGGTGCAGCCTGTGACTCCTCACTGTGCGCCTCGGGACAAAGGCTGCTTCCCTAGCTGATGGTGGCCCTCTCCTCTTGCCCTCACTGAGCAGCTGTGGTCCCAGCCTCCGTGAGTCCTCACACTCTGGGTGTCAGGCAGGGGAGCTGACTCCTTGGAACCAGGATCAGAGGAGGTTTCAGCTTTGGCAAGGACAACAGGAGACACTTGCTTTTATTGTGAATGACCCACAGCAGCATCATTCTACAGGTCTCTCTCCACCGAACCAACAATTTTTATCATCAAACCAATGAGTAAGTAAATGTCAGCAAAAAGCTCATTTAAGATTAAAAACTAATTTTAAAGACTGTACTTGTGCTTTTATTCACTTATTAAAAATGCTAACTGAGCATCTAAATTATTCTTTATGAATATGTACAGCCCCACATCGTCTACAATTATGACGAATCACTTTTACATGCAGAAAAATGCTCTTGTATTTGGAAGAGAGTAGAAACACTGCATATTATTGATGGGAATGTTAACTCAGAAAACACTTTGGCAAGCAACTAGACAACTTGTGTAAACAGATAAATGTGCTTAAATTCCATATCATGATGATTCCATTTCAAAAAAATTGTTCTGAGGAAACAGACACAAATAGAGAAAAAGCTGCATGCAGGATGTTGTTCGTTATTCACCTTTTCAATAATGATGAAAACAAAATTGCAAAGAAACCTAAATATCCAGCTGCCCAACAGGTCTGTCCTTGTGGGCAAGGAAGCGGGAGATGCTGAGGTGATAAAGGGACCTTCCCACCTCAGGAGCATCCTGGGCGCATCACACAGTTCATCACTCATGGGAAGTCACCATGCGGCTACAGCTCCTCAGCTCTCCCTACCCACCGGGAGGAGATGACGCAGACCAGCGCCACCCAGGGTGGACAGGAGGACTGGTCACTGTAGGGCGGAGGGCTCAGCTTGGAGGACGAGGACAAGGCCAGGAGGCGTGAGGCACTGGCTTCTTGCCAGCACCTGAAGAAAAAGTGGGTTTGGATTCCCCCATCAAAGCAAAGTAGAATCTTTATATCTCCCGTTATAAACCTACAGGGTGAGAAAACCTAAACGTGAGACCACTGATACAATAAAATTATTTTTAAAATGACTGCAAACTACTCAGGCAATTTTAAGACAGAACTCCCCGAAGCAATGAAGCCAGGAGAAATGAGCTCCACCATGCTGTGACCTTGAATGCCTCTGAGTCGGGTCAGGCATCCTCACACAGGAGGACGCAGAGCACATCACTGGCTGCCAGAGTGCCGAGGTGGCCGAGGACTGGATGAGACCTCTCAACTTTCCTTTATTGAAGTTAGCTGTTGAGAACCTGGCAGTGACGTAACACGCAGCCCGTGAATGCTAGGGGACCTTGGCTGATGCACACAGCCCTGTTAGTGTCTAACGTAGGGTGCTTGGCTGTGCATGAAGCTAATTAACTGTTGGCAATTAAACACAGCTACCATCCCCGTGCAATGATATTTATCAGACAGGAAATATAAAAAGAAAGGAAAAAGAACATCTCATACTTCAAGAATTTCATATAAATATGCATTTAGGACTTGGTATTTAAATAATTTATTCAGTGACCACCTTGGTATATTTTAGGTCGATTCACTGCAAAAGCAGACAATGTTTGTGTTGAGTGCTGTACAGTGCTTGTCGTTTGCTCTCGGGACTCCTGCAAAGCTGGAAACAAATTCCACTGAATCATGGACACCAGGTCCCCGACTCAGGTCTGCAGAGCACTGAGCTTTTGTGCTCAGGTTTTACTAGGGAGATCTACCGTGTGTACTTCAGCGCCTGTCTGTTCGTCTACCCAACTAGCTTTGGGTGCCTTTGAAAGCACAGGCATCAGCAGCTGCACGTGGTGTGTGACAGACTTTGTGTCAGGGTAAGTCCTTGGCGGCTGCAGTTTCAGGACCCTCACAGGCCGGGAGGGGTGAGGGATGGCATTTGATGTGCGTCTCTGTGCCCTAAACTCTTGTCTAGAGGACCTCACCGTCAGCCCGCCTGCTGTCCCCTCTGCATCCGAGGCAGTGCTGTTCTGACTCCTCACTAGGGGTCGTCTCCTGCCTTAGAGCTTCACACAACTGTGATCACAGTGTTGTGTGTGAGGCCTGCTGCACAGCGTGCCAGTTTTGAGGTTAATCTTGTTTTGCTGCACTGTTTTTGTGAATTATCAAGAGACGTTGTCTGTGTGTTACTCTGGGGCATCTATGGCTGACCTAGGGTCTGTTTATTGTTTTTTCTTCAGAAGCTGGGCATGGTAGCCCACACCTGTAATCCCATGGGAGACTGAGGCAGGAGAATTGCAAGTCTGAGCACAGTCTGGGCAACTTGGCAACTTAGCCAGATCTTGTCTCAAAAAATAATTAAAAATGTTCTGGAGGTGTAGCTCAGGGCAAAAGCCTTTTCAAACACTGGTACTGAAAAAAAAGTGAAAAAGAAAAGCCCTGCGTTTCGTCTTCAGTGAACATAAAGATCAATCGCTTCCTTTAAGTGGAAAGTGTGCTGGTTCTATGGGGCAGGTCCTGTGGCCTTCATGTGCCAGCATGGGGCACACGCCTCTCCTCACCCACAAGCCCGGGCAAATCTGCGTTACTGACTACGTGAAGCCCTAAACAGGTTTCTCCAGAGCTGCCCAGGGCCACTCAGAACTTTGGGAACTGCCCGAGTAAATTCATGTTTATTTTAATTTGTTTTTCTCCCAACTGCACATGAACAGCTTGCTGGAAGATGGGCCCACACATGTTCTCCCTGCCTCCTGCCCATTCCCACAGAGACCTCTGTCTACGGCAGGGCCGCCTCAGCCTCCAGAGGCGGTAAGGCTGCCTCTGTGTAGCATGTGCCCTGCCTGGATGGGCGACATTCTGAACCACAGGAAGGCAGCTCGCCTGGCCGAGGGCTGCAAATGTCTCTGAGGCATCAGCAAGCATCCACCTTCGAGAAGACCGCGCCAGTGATGCAATCTCATTCTGGGACGGACCTGTTTTCAGTAGCTGTGCGCAGTGATGATGAGATGCTGTGCTCTGTACACCCAAATCTCCTGCCTCAGAGACAGGGCCACCAGGGCTCTTCTGCAGCAGTACCACTGCTGTCTACTCCTGCCTTGCTGTCCCCAACCACAGCAGGAAACCATTTCCTTCCACTGTGCTGTAAATCAGTAACCTTACACCACACTCAAAGCCACTTTCTCCAGCCAGTTGAATGGCAGGCAAATCAGAAATGGAGTTGAGGTGCTATTGGGCTATAAAGTTAGGCTAGAAAAGACCACAGGAAGCAACACTCACTGTGTTGGACTCCAACAATAACTCTCCAGAGCGCCTGCTGCAGGCCTGGCGCCTGCTCTGCCTGGGCGGCTGCTTTCTCTGATCCTTCAGTTTACCACAGGGACGTGGGCTGAACAGAGACTCGAGGAGGGAGTGTCTGACTGCACTGGGTACACTCTGGGGTCTTTGCTGTGAGTTCGGATGCTGACCAGGGCCCCTGGGAAGGACAGAGTCCTGGAGCTCCACGCACAGCACGGCTCACTGTGGGCCTGGGTGCTCCCTCCACACCTAGGAGTCAGCGCCCCGCCCTGGCCGGCCTGCTCCTCTGCCTCTTCCCAGCCCTGCCCACTCCTGTCAGCCTCCGTGCACACAGGCACAGGTCTGGAGCTGCACAGCACCACTTCCTTTCCACATCCCGGCCGGCCACCCTGCCTGGCCTCCCTCGGCCTCCATGGTCTTGAGAATCCGACCTATTTCTCCAGAGCCTGTTGCTTCTCTGAGACAGGTGCCCAGGCAGACAGGCGACAGGCAGCACAAACAGCCAACTGCCAGGCCGTCTGGCCGATGTGGAGACAATGAACACCATGACTTCCGGCTGGGGTGTGTGTGTGTGTCCCCCCCTCACAGCTGGCACGAAACCGGTACAACCACTGTGGAAATCAGCATGGAGGCCCCTCCAGCACAGCACAGGAGGACTGTCCAGTCCAGCCATTCCCCTCCAGGGCACATCCCCGGGAAGACATCCCACTTCGGTGAGCCACGCACAGCCATTTACAGCCACACAGTCCAGCTGCTAAGCTGACAGACAGCCAAGGGGCTCACCAACAGGTGAATGGATGTGGAATCTGTGAGCAGAGACCAGCACTCCACAATGAAGAAGCGTGAGTTCACGGTGTCTATGGGAAAATGCATGGACTCATCATGTTCAGGAAGCCAGCCAGACCCAGAAAGTTACAGACAGCGTGCTTTTCTTCTATAAGAAACTTAGACAACTGCATAAATAAATGACAGAGAGATGACAAGAGAGCGGGAGCAGACTTTATGGAGATGGGTAGGGGACAAGAAGGAGGGGTGAGCAAAAGGAAAGGGGTCTGAGATTAGAATTGATTACATTGAGTTAAATGCACGGACCACCTCCCAGACAAACCCCACCATTAGGTAATTATGACACCCACAAAAAAAAGAAAAAGAGAAGAAAAGGCCAGCAGCAGCACCTCTGTGTGCACCGGAAGCCTGGGCTTTCCAAGCTCTTCCTCCGGTTCAGGAGGCCTCCGGAAGTCATCACAGTGCTGTGACCAGGACCAGAGGACGCCACGGACAGCGAAGGCTTGTGCAGGGGTCCTGCAGGAGCGGCACCTGAAGGAGGGGGCTTTGGGTGGCTCAGAGTGAGGAGTGGGGAGCCCAGGAGCGTGGGGGCACTCAAGTCTGGCGGGTGAACCTGGCCAGCCTGACTTCAGCTCTGCGGAACCTCAGGATGGGCCTTCGCCTGCCACCCCTCAGCTGTGACCCGACTTCCCCCATGTGCTGGGGGACGGGAGTGCCACCCACGACCCAGCGCCATCCTGAGGGGAACTGGGTTCTGAAGGGACAGTGGAGTCCGAACATCCCTTCTCAGCTGTGTCTTTGCCTTCTTACCCTTCCCAGCAAGGGGCGCTGCAGGTAAGTGAGGCTGGCCACGTGAACACACTCCCACCCGACTCCCTTGCCTTTCTTACCTCCCAGCCAGGAGCAAACGTCTTCCACCAGGCGACAGAGGCTGAGTCACACCCCATGAGGGGCTGCACGCTCCTGCCTCAGTTGTTCCTAGGTTTCCTGTGAATGCCGTGCATGCCTGGTGCCTGGAAGGTTGGGTCAATGCCCTAACAGCACTGTGGCCAGTTAGCATGGGCTCAGGCCACCTTGCTCTAAATCTGCATGGGACAGGAGGGCTTGTTTGCTCTGTCCACTCATTCATCAATCTGTTGAAAATATATTTAATAAAACAGAGCAAATTCAGTTGCCAAGGATGAATTAGAAGTACTCACTGCCGTGGAGGATGCATTAGCCCTTTGGGAAGATGATTTTACATGGGGAGTTGTTCCAGGGCACCCCAGCCACAGAGTAGATGTGCTAAAGGAACACAACGAGGAAAGGGAAAATTGCCAGACTCTCTGAAAAAGGGACTCCAGCGTCCTTATCACCGAGCACATGAAAACATGACTTTATGATCAGAGTCAGAGGGAGTTGCCTACAAGTGCCCAGTGCTGGGCTTAGTGGCTCTACCAAACACAAGTCCACAACTTTCCATGCTAAAAAATTAAGTGTCTTCTATTTTTTTCTGCATTCCCCTTCTCTGGGTCATTACTCAAATTCTAATTGTAGGGAACAAGATATCCCTTCTGGTTTGTTCATGATTATCTATAAGAATAATTTCTTCTTATGGAAAAAATCCTGGAAAAGATGTATAATTTGTAAGGGAACAAAATATTTCTGATCTAAAAATGGGATTGGGAGTTCTTTTCATGCAAATAATTCACTGCGGAGAGGCCTGGGCTCTGTGCGTATCCACCCTTCACCCCAAGATGGTCCAATGTTCTTTTTAAAATGCTCTTCTATTTTCAACCTACATTTTAAAGATCAGCTTGTAATGCACACGTATATAAATATATGCACATTTATGTTGGTTTACAGATGTACACTAGAGGGGGAAAAAACCCAACACACACAAGTAGCAATCTTCCCTCCCCAGTGGGGGCCCCAAAGCAAATGACTACACAAATCAGAACATCGGGACAATCACTGAGGTACAGGGAAAGGCCGATACCTGAGTGTTGTTTTTTTCTGAGCACAAAGTTGCTCCCAGAAATTCCTCCCTCTGGGCTTTGGTAGCTCACGGCCACAGAGAACCCACACCTGGTGGCTTTGCTGCTGCGTGACAGTCCCTACTCGCCCGGAGGCTGCTCTTGCAGAGTGGGAGAAAAACCCACATGGCGGGGCTGGGAGCTGCCGGGAACCACGGGGACGGTAGGACCAGGGAACGGTTCCACGGGACAATGGCAAACAAGGGCAGACCCAGCGCCCTCCCCGACGACCATGCCCAGGACTGCTGTCACCCGGCAGAAGACAGGGCGCAGCCACTTGGGGGAACAGGTGGACTGAGGAGGCCGGCCCTGCTGAGACTCCTACACACACTTCAAGTTGAGCTCGCACTGTGCTGCTGCAGGCTGGGATCGCTCTCCTGGGGCAGCGTCTTCCCCTTTTACTACTGGGAACAGCGAAGAGCAGCGAAAAGGAGAAAAGTGGCCTTCTCTTAAACAGTTACTGGAGTGGTTTCACCAATGGGGAGCCTCTGTGGCTTGTTTCTGTTCAAGTTCTGGCACCTGCCAGGTCTTTGCAGTGCTATTTGAATTGGTACTTCATGTTTATGTCATTAAGTATTGAAAAAAAAGAACCAGAACGGGAAAGTGGAAGACTAGATCCCCAGCTGCTCTGACTCCAGAACAACAAGCAATCAAACTACCATTGCACTGTCAGCAAGCAGCTGCTGGGCTTGGAGCTGTGGGTCCTGACCAGAATCCAGGTTCCGCTGTTAAAGTAGCTTCCTCACCCCAGTGGCTCTTTTCCTTCACCTGTACAGAGAGACTTATGTGCCTGTGACTCTCAAGGGGCCAGTGAGGCAGGGCAGACCCTGGCCATGGCAGGGACATGTGGCAGACCCTCGGTAAGCAGCATAGACTTGGATCTGAGGGAACCTGGCTCCAGTCCCGCAGATGAGCTGCTTCCTGCCCCAAGCCTCTGGGCTCCTGACCCTCGGCCCTGCTGCTACACCACGGGTGTGAGGCTGGCTGGGAGCCAGGCCATCTCTGCTGACCCAGCGAGCTGCTCACCTTGTCTGCCAGGCACAGACCTGGGGCCTTGGGTGGATTCTCTGCCCAGGACTCTGCTGCTGCCTGGAACAGCCGCCCCCATGCTGTTGTCCACTCAGAAAAGGGCCTTGCTGACCTGTGGGCTGGTGCTGAGTGGACCTAGACTCACGGGTTGTGTGTGCACGCGTTTGTATTCATGCTTGCTTGGAAATGGACACTTTTCTGCTCACTCCTACTTACACCCAGTTGTCCTTTGAAGTTCCCTTTCTAACTGGGCTACAGAACTGCAACGAGCAGTCTGGGGACAGAGCTCCTCCCAGTGTGTATCTGAGGCTCCGCCCAGTGAGCTGGGACCCACAGCTGTTTCCGGGGATCGCAGACCAGGAAGGACTGACTCAAAAATCACTCACAACTTCTGCGCTAACTCAGAGCCAAGCAAGGTTCTGCCCCAAGCTAGATTCACGCTCAAGAAATACTTGCACCAGGGCCCTACGACTGCTTCCACAAGCCAGGGGAGCCCTGTCATTCCCTGAGAACTATCCGATAAACTGACAGTTCGTACACAAACCCATTCGCTGGCTGTCAGAGGGCTTACCTGTCTGTGAGGCTGAGCGAGGGCAGTGCCAACCACAGCCAGGCTTTATTGCTAAGTCTGGAAAAGATGGTCCCTAAAGCGCTGTGTATGATTTCCCAGAGAAGGGGTGAGAAAACTTTTTCTGGAAAAATCAAAGAGCCAGAAAGTCAATATTTGAGCTTTGCAGGCCACTTGCTTGCTGCCCCACGCCTCCGTCCTGCTGGCTCAGCGCGAGGACTGCAGAAATGCCAGATGATGCTGGCCGAGCGCCTGGGGAGCTAGCTCCCTTCAGCAAGCGGGTGGTGGGCTGTGCCCTACCGAGGCCAGGAAGTGTGAGACCAGAACCGCTATCCTGCGCTTCCCAGAGGTTAACCTGCTTGGCATGATTTGCTTGCCAAGGTCCAAACCCCCACAGGATTTTCCTAGGACTAAGCTCTTCCTGTTTCCTCACCTGTAAATAGAGGATTTGACAGAGGATGTAGGCATTGAACCCAGGAGGGAAGGGCAGGGCTGGGAGGGCTGCTGGTTGTGTGGCTGGGGTGTGGCCAGGACAGCCAACCTTACCCACCACAGCAGGGGTCCTGCCTTCCTGCTCTGTCCCCGGTGGCTCCCGGGTCCTGCTGGGCCAGGCTGAGCAGGGAGGTTTTCCTTCTGCTGGGAGGTTGTGAAGTAGCAGCTCTGAACCGGAGCTGTCCCTCACACGGATCCAGTGCTCGTGCTTCATGCTTACAGCCCGAGTGTGTTCTAGACCACGCTGTGCCACTCCAAGCTCCTCCCCCGGTCCCCTGGGACCCGCCTGTGTGTGGCCTCCCGCACCGTGGTCTCTGCCCCACACCTGCCCAGCCCGCTGTCCCCTGGCTTCCTCCCCATGGCAGCCTCTCAGGCAAGAGAGGCCATTTGCTGAAAGCATTCTGTTGTTCCTAAGCACATTTTGTTTCCTTCAAGAGGTGACTTGTCACCTGAGAACAACAATAAACATTTTGCTTCCCTTGCCTTCCCTTAAATTTGTTACGTTGAGAACTTCAGTGAGCCTACAAGATTCTGGCCACGGAGCTCCACAGTAAAGGAACTCCATCCAGCTGCTGGTGCTAGAGAGTCTGCCGGTGAGGGGGAGCCCCGAGAGGTGGGCCTAGATGAACGCTGGTGGCCCAGGCGCGTCACCCACCCAGCTGGTCGGTTCCATCTGATGGGACTTGTGGAGGAGGCAGGGGACAAGGCCACTGCTGGCGCCCTGGGACCTAGCGGCTCCTTCAAGGTGGGCGCAGCTTGTGGGGCCCAGTACCCGTTAGGTGGCCTGTCTCAGTAAGCAGCACGGATGGTCTCAGTAAGCCTGCAGGCCTGGGGCAGTAGGAGCTGACTTTCTTTTTGAGCTGACTGCCTGGTGATTGAGGCCCGTAATGAGGGAAGTGAAAAACTGTGTTTTACGTCTTAGCTCGATTTGTCCTGAAGTTGTTTATTTTGGAGCACAGTCAGACCCTCACAGCGGGCGGAGGGGCCACACGAGTCTTTCCTGAGCTAATGCCCCGCTGCTGCATGACCCCTTGAAGCAAGATTTCTCCCCCTTGAAGCCAAGACAGTCTTCCACACAAGCATCTCTTTGTAAGCTCAATTACCTTTCGCAATAATTTGTGCTTTTAGTTGAGGAACTACAGATGTCGCGTGGGCGCGGCCAGTGGAGGGGATGAGCAGTGAGGACCTGGACCTCCCCCTGGAAAATGTGGCGATGCTTCCTTCCATGGAACGAGCACATCAGGCTTTAGGTTCCAAAGAGCTCAGATCGCTTGTGAATCCACTGAGAACTGGATCCTCTCCCACTTCCTCTCCCTCCTAATGAGGTCCAGATCCTTGGCGCAGGGTGAGCTGCAGTTGTAATTTGATATTGGAGTGGGTCCAGAAGGTGGGCAGCAGAATCCAGCCCTCCTAGCTCAGTTTGCAAGGGACCAAGCACGCAGCACCAGAGAGGGGTTGGATGACCGCATGGTGTGCAGAGCAGGGCTCCAGAGCTCCGGGACAGTCACCATCAGACACGACTGTGTCTGCTGAGTGTTCTGGGCAGACTGGGGGTTAAGTAGGGTGTCTGTGATTTGCCAGGCTTGTGGCTATTTCACAGAAAGTTAGACCCACATCCCACAATGCTCTTCACCCACTACAAACAAAATAGCATGTACAAAAGGCTTCACTGTCTACACTTACAAAACATCTTCATCCTCTAATTCATGGCTACCTGGTACTTAGCTATTTAAAAGTCCACCTGATGAGGAAAACACGAGAATCAGCGCCAGGAGCGCAGTGGCGGCACTGCTCTGCACATGGTGCCTCTGGGAGTTACCACAAGGCCAACTCAGGACACGCTTCTCTTCCTTACCCATGCAGTGAGTGCTCCTGTGCCATGTGTGCATGTGTGCAGAACGCCCACATGTTATACCAGTGGGCTCCAGGCCCAGGTGTCCACATGAGCATCCTGCTCAGCACTGCTGTGTGCCACCATGGGCCGATGGCTGGTTGCTGGGCCCTACGCTCCTGTCAGCTAATGGGGTGAGGGTGCCCACCCAGACGGCTCACTGCTTGGGGGGCCTGCTGTATGGCTTGGGCTTCACTGTGAGGGTGCCATGGGCCCTGAGTGTGGGGCCCGCCCAGGCCGAGAGGTCCCTGCAGGGTCCTGAAGGAAGTGGCCTTCGGGCTCAGCTCCAGGATGGAGCAGCTGTGGGGCGGGAGGCTCAGGCAGACAGAGCCAGGAGAGCCTGGCGAGAGCCCGAGTGCAGGCAGGGCTGCCAGCTCAGGGCTGGGTGATGCTCTCTGCTGCACTCGGAAGGCGATGGGAAGCCACAGATGGGTTTCCAGCAGGAGCAGTATCTCCAGTTGGAGTCTTTCAAATACCTGCTACATGGAGGTGGGGGGTCTGTCAGAGAGCTGTGGGGGACCCGAGGCCAGAGGACGCTGTGGCATCCTTGCACTGCCACTGTGTCCTGGCGAGGAGGCGGGAGAAGGGTGCATGAGGGTTCTCTGCTTACCTCCTGCAGTTAGGTGTGAGCCCACGACTCCCTCAAGGTGGAAAGCACAGCTACACGATTCAGCCACAAGCACAAGCCCTGAGGCAGAACCCCAGGCTGTTTCAGTGCTGGGGGAAGAGCTGCAGGCCCGAGGTCATAAGGAGCGTGGCTTCAGACCTGCGGGTGCCAGGCGCCTGTCCCTCTGCCCGGGGTGCAGGGGGTTTGCAGCAATAGCTTGTAATGTCAAAGGCTGAATTTTTATTTTAAATCTGGAAGCATTTTTCCTTAACACATGTTATTTCAATGGCACACACTTGATTTCTGTTTCAGAATTATTTTTCTTCAGGCTGTATTGCGCCCTTGTAGAATTAAATGATCTTCTAACTTAAAAACAAACACAAACGGAGATAAGAACAGAAAACAGCCTCACTGCATGTGGAGAGGGCCCTGCAGGCCCTGCGATGGAGGGCCAGTAGTTGCAGCAGGGCCTGCGGTCTGGGCACTGCCTGGGCGGGCCAGTGAGGAGGAGCCCTGGCCCTAGGCTGCCTGGGCCCGAATCTCTGGGCGATGCCCATGTCCACTGTGGTCAGCACTGCCCCCAAAGGATGGAAGGATGACGGGGGCCAAGAAGGGACAGAGGATGTGCAGGAGAGGCTGGCCTAGTGGTGAGAGGGCCCACCCAGGGGAGAGGCAGGGGTGCAGTGCCCCAGGTGAAGGTGAGATGCGACTTCGCAGAACCTTGAGAGCCAAGGCTGTTGGCCCGACACTCCCCAACCGAATGTTGCAGCATGTGGCATGAACATTCTCGTGAGCTTAGGGATCAACCCCGCACTTTTACAAACCTGGAAATTTAGCAACACAACCCGGCAAGTCTGCAGGGCCTTGGCCCAGGCTCCAGGCAGGCCTCAGCGTCCTCTGAGAGTTATTGAGTTGATTTCATGGCTAATTTACCTCACAGAAAACTGGTAGAGATTTGAAAAATACTGATATCAACAACTCAGGCTGAAACAGAGCTTTTAGGTTTGATCGAAGAGCATGGAGTGGCACAGACTTTTCCTGCCAATAACGGAAAACTATCAACAAGTCTGAACATTGCAGAATTACAGTTGATCTACGGCAAGGATTTCCCTGACACTTTCCCTGTCCCTGCCTCCCTGTCTCCCTGCCTCCCTGCCTCCCTCCCTTTCTCTTTCTTTCCTTCTTTCTCTCTTTCTTTTGTTTTTCTCTCATTTTTTGTGTTTTTGGTGGTAGGGATTGAACCCAGGACCTTGAGCATGCTAAGCACTTGCTTTAACACTGAACCTCACACAAACCCCTATTTTTAATGTACTCTCCCTAACTAGACTGTAGAACTTACATGCGCACACACGCACACTCACACACATTCACGAACACTCATGCAACGCCACTGGCATGCACACAATGCACACACACACAGCACACTCAAGACACAGAGACACAAGGCACACGCTTCTGTACTCACACACAGCTTCAATTCTGCATGTGAGCTAAGAAGATCAGTGATTTCTATCCCCCATGCCAACACACACAATTTGGTTCCTCCTGATTGCTCCCTCTCAGAGGCTGCATCTGGGACTTAGGCTGACAGCACAGGAGGGTGACACAGGAGCCCACAGAAAGGTCCCTCTGTGAGGCTTCAGGGAAGGAAGCAGGTCGGGGAGACTTCAGGGCGTGGCTGCTGACTAAAGGGAGCAAGCAGACCCTGAGGATGTTTACAGGGGACTCTGCAAGTGTGAGGAGAGGAGATTCCCTGAAGATTCCGCACTGAAAAGGAAGTAAAAACACTGAGAGTTTATGAGAAGGGCAGGTCTTTTCTAGGACACAAGTCCGGAGCAGAGACAGGAAGTATGTTGAGTTTTTTTTATACTAGTTTGTAGAAAGAATGATGAAATTTTGGCAACTAATTTCTTAACTGATTGACTAGATATTTATGCCTTAAAGAATGACTTTCATTCCTTGGCTTTGACTACAATGTCATCACCACTCCATGCATGAATAGGTCACACCAGGAGGGTGTCAGCCACAAGCCCCACTTTTCCAGATGGGACACTGCAGGCACAGCTCAATAAAGCGGAAGGAGTTAGCAGATTACTTTCATATCTTCTGCGGCAATTCTGAAGTTAAAACAATAAGCCCATGACCAGTCTCGTTGGATTTTCTGGCTACAGATTGCCATGGCCCTCATTTTACAGTTGCCTACCATGCAGACCATGCTAGTGGCATTCTTGCACTAAAGGGTGGGCTGCTGTAAACCATGGATCAGTCAAGCCCGACACGGATCAGACATTCGAGTGCAAAGCACTGTGGGCTCTGCACTGGCGCAACGCCTCATGCACATGCAGACAGGACAGTACAGCAGTGACTCCGAACATGGGAACACCATGGGCCAGGCACATGCGGGACAGAGTGGAGGGGAAGGTGCAGCTGGAGAGCACAGAGGGCATCCGGGTTGGACGGGGCCCTGGGCACCCATGCTGAGGGCCTATGCAGGAGCTTGGCTGGGAAGAACAACGTGGTGCTGGGTAGCGGGCAGGGGAGGAGGTGAAGGGACGAGAGCGTGGGAGCATGGGAGGCCGGGCAGGGTGGGAGCTGCCGGGGAAACCCATGCCACCCTGACAGGGAGAACCAGGTCAGGAGGGCAGGTGGCCTGGGTGTGGCTGCGGGGCTGGGCTTCCCCAGCCTCCTAATTCCACAGGGCTGCCTCAGTCAGCTGCTGCTCTTCTTGCCCGGAAGTGGCCTCCACCTCCTCCAATGCTTTTGGGGTAGCAAGGACCCAGCAAAAGCCCCTAATGTAGATGAGACAGAGACCCTGCACCCCAATGGTGTGAACTGATGACAGCCCAGTGCACTGTGCAACTGGACGGGAGAAGCCACACACAATGCCCCAGTTCTCAGCCACACGTCATCATGCAAGGACGTTTGCTCAAGACTCAAGTGATGATACCCCAAGGTTGAGCGCATCCCTTTGCCATTTTCCTATTCTGGGAGGTAGAAGTTTTTCGAATGAAACTAATTGAGTTGAAGTTGCCCTGGAAAGCTTGGTAATGCAAAACGAAGACCAAAACCACCCACAACACCCAGGTATGATGGGACTCTCGGAAGCTGAGGAAAGAGGATTACAAGTTCCAGCCCAGCCTGGGCAGCTTAGCAAGACCCTGTATTAAAAAAAAAGATTCTTTTAAAGGGCTGGGGAAGTGGCTCAATGTAAAGGCCCTGGGTTTAATCCCCAGAACTGCAAATATGGATCCAAACAGAGCAACACTTGTTATGCTCTGGTAGGCCACATTAGAGACTGTGCTTGCTAACTCTCTAGGAACTCCAGGAGTTCTGGTGGAGAGAAAAAAAGAAACTGATGGCCATAGCTGGACAGGGGGAGGGAGTGGAAAGAGGGCCACAGAGCACAGGGCTCTGAGGGCACCACGACCTGCACGCCCTCTTCCGGGCCAGGGCCGCTTGGGTCCTCCCTCCATGGATAGTGTGGTGATGTGTGGGACACGCAATGCCACGCACGCCTCCGTGCCACCACCTGAGGAGTAGCATCCTCTGGAAATGGCTTCTGGGAGTGCAGAGGCTTTGAGGGAAGGAGGGGCTGCTTGCCCTGCCAGCGAAGCCTGCCTGCGAGGAAAGCCCACTGTCTCTTTGGGGTCAGAGTTTTATCTCCACTCCTATACATGGCCATAAACTTCTAAGCACTCAGAGGTTTGGATCCTTCAGGATCTCCAAGAAAGACAGCGTGGGGAATTTTGTTTGGAGATGTCTTACCCCGCACCATCTGGGACACTTCCCTGTGTGGTAACACTTGGATGTGGTTCATGGAATCTTCCAGGCTTTCAAAACAGATGACCTCTCACTAGGAGATCCACTTATCTCTCTCCCTGGCCCTGTCCACCAGTCCAGCAAGTCCTAACTTGCAACAGGCAGGCAACTCACCCTACAGAGAGCAGCGTTATCTCATCTCCCAAAAATGACACCTGGCCAGCTTCTAACCGTAATGGCATTTGGCTGGCTGCCATCTCATTTCTTCTTGTAAGCAGTACTAATGATGTCTCTTACGTCTGCAGGCAGCAGGCCAGTGAAAACACAGTAATGACAACGCAAAGTTCCACAGGCGACCCCACTCAAAGGGCTACAGGACAGATGGACAATGTTCCCAGCAGGGGCAGTCAGTGTGCCGCTCACGCCCACCTGGGAGCCCGAACAGGGCCAGGGCTCAGGTTTTGCGAGGCAGAGCCGAGTCCAGGCAGGAGGTGGACCTGGACCCGCAGGTGAGCAGTTCCCATGCCCAGGCCCTGGCCAACCAGGGGCAGAGCTATGGATGTCTTTGCAGTGGGCCCTTCTTGCACAAGTGCCCTCACTGGGTGACACATTCTTTCCTCTCCCTAAGTGAGTAACTTTCAAATGGAAGAATGGAAGCAATTATTTGTCAAACCAGGAAAGTGCTTCCTTTGTCACTAATGAAGTTGCTCAATACCCATGCAGTTAGGCTGGGTTTCTCAGACGGAATAGAAAGAAGAGTTGGGTCCTACACGAGCCCCTTTGGCCACCCCCATGGAGAAGGGGCCCTGAGGGAGGTGGCCTCCTCTGACCCAAGGACAGGGCTCTGGTGCTGTGGAGACGCAGGAGGGCATTCGATCTGGTCCCCCCAGGAGGGCAGCATGGAGCTCTCAGAGAGGCAGCCACACTCCAGACGAGCAGATGAGCGGAGGAAGGGCCGCCTCACCCAGCCCAGGGTGGCCTGGGGTCCAGCCAGGCCTGCAAGGGCAGCAGATGCTCTACTTGGTGACCCCAACCACAGCCGTGTTCACGAGTTGGCAGCTCACGAGATTGGCTCTTCTCAGACTCTAGTGGGGATGTGAGTTCCCGGTAACTGTGTTAGGAATGCAGATTCTCAGGTCCTCAGTGGGCCTCAGCCTCTGCCTTCCTGAGTGTCCCAGGCGATGGGGTAAATCAGCTGGGTGCAGCTGTCACAGAGGCAAAACTGGGCAACCCTAAATTGCTAAGTTGCCCAGGCTGAGACGGAACTTGCAGTCTTCCTGTCTCTGCCTCCTGGAGTGCCAAGAGTACAGGTGTGCACCACCCTGCCTGGTTGCACTAGGACTTACTGTGGAGAGTACCAGGAAGGGAGGACAGCATGGAGCTGGTACGGAGGGCATGATGGCCCACCTAGACCAGGAGCAGGGAGGCCTGGGCTCTGCTGGAGCCTGGGGTCAGGGACCCTCTGCTCCCAACAGCAGACCTGGGGGAGCATCCTCTCTGGAGCCCACTGTCAGTGTTTGTCTCCTAGGAGAATCCTCTTCCTCACATGGGTCAAGTGTGTTTCCAGGTTTCCAATGGGCAAGGTTGGAAAACAGCCATGGACCCATGTTCAGCCCACTCCAAACACTGCAAATCCTTGCTTTGGACCCTTGTGTTTCAACTTCAGGTGCCTGGTGTGGCTGTGTGCATGCAACCTCCCACATACAAACCGCTGTTTGAAAAGAAAACCATCACAAGGTGTGACTGCCTCGAGGATCTCAGAGTTGAGTGTGTCGTTCCCTGACTGGTTGGGGCCTTCCTGGCACAGCTCCTGGCATGTTGTTGGAAGAAGAGATCGAGATGGGAGGGAGGAGAGAACACAGGAAGTTGTGTCTGTCACTGGCAGATTCCATGAAAATAAATCACTGGATCCTGACGGGATGGGATGGGACGGGATGGGCGTGAAGGGTGAAGCGGGTCCACGTGGGGCCTGCACCTCCCAGAAGGCTTCCAGGAAGCCCTTGTGTTTCAGAAACTATGAGTCACTTGTCCATCCTGTGATTGATTCTAGAATCTATTTCTGAAAGATAGACTAGCTCAAATATTAGATGATGATAAATATAACCTCCTAAATATAATGTGGGATAATAAATATTTGTTAAGTGGAAATTCATAAAAATAGCAGCCATTGATTGAATATATACTTTGTATGGGCAGTGTGGCTGATGTTTTTACAATAGCCTGGGCAGGTGAAACAAAATTTACATGGCCCTTCACAGAACTACAGTAGAGTTAAAAGCGATCTCGTCTAAAAAGTGTTTGAAACACTTTTATTAATATTTTTGTCTAAGAAGAGTTTTGGTGATATTTTAATGTATATTTTAAAATCAATTGAACTTACAGAATAATAATATAAATGAAAGGCTACAAGGTTTCATTATGTCTACACAACTTTCTTCTTTCAAAGCTGATACATGTGACAACATAGTGTTTTAAAAAATCATGCTAGAAAACTAACAAAACACAAATAAGCACATGTATTAGTCAGCTTTTCTGCTGCTGGGGCAAAATACCTGGCATCTATAACTTAAAGGAGGAGAGGTTTATCTTGGCTCACAGTTTCAATGGGTTCAGTCCATGGTCATCTGACTCGAAGGCAGACACAGCATGGTGAAAGGGCCTGGTGGAGGAGAGCTGCTGGACCCACGGCAGCCAGAAGCAGACAGGGAAGGGAGGAGCTGGGGACAAGAACACACTCTTCCAGGTCACCCCGGTGACTGTCTCCAATCAGGCCCCACCTCTAACAGTACATTCAGCTATGAACTTATTCATGCATGAATCCACTGATGAGAATAAAACCCCATGATTCATCAGCTTCCACACACAGGAGGCTTTGGGGGACATTTAGATCCAAAAAGTAACAACATATTAATACACTAAGTCTATTGGACAGGTTATTGAAGAAGAGAATGAATCCCCAATTCCATTATAGCCAATGGTTCCTTGTTTTAAAGATTACAAATGCAGATGTTCTAAAAGCTAATTTTGTAACTGCTAAATGTCCAACACTAAGGATCAATTATATAAATGATTGCATATGAATTTAAAATGAATTACTTTAATAATTAAATGTCTTTTAAATTATTAAATGGCATTGAAAAAATGTCTCAGGATATACTGTTAATGCATATCAAAAAATCCCCAAGCCCAACATAGACAGCCCTGCTGGACATCAAATCACCCTTGGTCTTTGACAAAGCTACACATCCAGGCACGCTTGTATCTGAACTCAAGTTCCAGAACTTGGGGAACAAGAGTGCTGAACAACCACTGGAATTCTGAGCTATATTCTCGATCAAATAATGAGCCTGATTGATGCTTTCGATCATTTTTCCTTGTAGGAGCTCCACTGAAAGATCACTGAGAGTGTGAAGAGAAGGTGGGTTTCTTGGCTACCAGGCCAAATCATAATGCCTATACACATCAAAGGCTGCACTTTCAAGGGTGAAGGAACTAAAACCACCTCTTACACGCACCAGGGCAGAGTTTGCCAGTGTTTCCAGCTGTGGTTCCAGCAGGAGCTGGAGGAAGCTGTTGGGTGCTCGGTGAGTGACTAGGAGCTTGTTAATGGAGCTGAGAAGGCAGAGAACATGGTTTTGAGTTCTTTCCCTCTACTTCACACTCTCTCATTTAGTCACAACCATGACAGCCCCAGTAGGATTTTTCAGCATTGTGTCATTATTAGTCAGAATGTTTAGGGAATGCTTTAATTCACTGAACTTTCTATGTAGCTGAGGGTTGAGTAACAAAATATCTTTCCAACCTGACTTTTGTAAACTTTCTGAACTGCCCAGGAACCTGTCTGCTACCAGACAGCCCTTTCCATGCTGGAAAGGTCCTGGTCTAGTCTCAACTCAGCCCTCTCCTTCTCGAATGTGTCCTATTTTGGAGGGGAAATTGTATGACCACTGAGAGTCTACAGGGCCCAATTTTCCCTTCCTGGATCAGTGTGATGAAGGGGTTCCTGTGACAGAGCAGAGGGCTGGGACCCAGGAACTTGGAGCTGTGGCTGCAGTCTGACTGCGAGGCTTGAGCTACCTGGAAGTGTGGGGTGACCTTGGCCCAGACAAATGCCCTGGATGGCAATTTCAGTCTGTGAAAGGACTGCCAAGATATTTCATTTCAAATCCTACCCACACCCAGGACTGCTTGCTGTTCATGAGATACCAACCCCAGAAGCAGTGGGGCAGACCCCCGCCTGCATGGGGTCCCTGATCAGAGCAGCCGCAGCCCTTGCCGCAGGTCTGAGTGTGACCAAGTCTAGACAGGCTACGGCCCCTGCTGAGTGCGCACCAAGCGACAGGCCCCAGGCAGGCATCTGTTTGTTTTGACTCCAAATTGCAGGTTTGCAGGGCCCTCCCTGCTGTCTCAGTCACCTGGCTATGCTGCTCCTCTGCAAGCCCGGATGCCTGACCCTGTGGCCATCCACAGCCCTGGGCCCATCAGAGTGAGTGAAAGATTTGAAACGCCCAGGTGAGGGCAGAACCTCAACTACAGCCATCACCACCCACAACGAAACCATCCTTAACATTGTGTCCCTGTCGAGAGGGGTCACCTGAAGCCCAGGTTGTCTGAGCGGCCAGCTGCAAGGTGGCCTTGCCGAGGTCTAATGTGGGAAATAGTTTCCAGAGGAAGCCTCAGTGCCTATTCGCAAGGGCGTCTCAGGAGGCTGCTGAGTCGACACCTGTCCTGCACACCATGGGCCCAGTCCCTGCTGCCGGCACACCGGAGACATCCAAACCCGCAGCCACTCAGCCTGGGGAGGCCGCCCTGTGACGTCCACAGGGGAAGCCTACCGCACAAGGTCAGGTGGACAGGGCCGGATGCGCATGTGGCCCTGGGCTGGAGCCCACCCCTTCTGCTTCCCGAGACAGCCCGTCTCTGCCCCAGCCGCGGTACTGGCACATCATTTTATGGGGGGCTGCTGACAGGAAGGACAAGTCTCATCCCGAAAAGCTCCCAACAGAGCGTGGAAAGCACCCTGCAGGTTAGCACTTGCCTGTGTTTGATCTTGTCTCACTAACTCACTTAACTAAACTCAGTCGCTCCTCAGGTAAAGCCAGCTGGCATTTCCCATGGAGTACTTCATCTCCACAGGGCTGGATTCACTCTGAGAAGTCCCAGTGTTTTCATGTTTTCAGATCATGTTTTGGGAGACTGTAAACCAACTCATACGTCCGTGTGGCATTTCTCCCAGCAGCCTTGTGGGTCCTCCTGGGAGCCTGTGTCAATCAGTGGTCACAGCAGGCTCAGGAAGCTAGGAAACAAGTATAGTTAAAAAAAGAAAAAAAGGTGTGAGGTTACAAATGTACACCGCAGTGAGCGAGACAGAACCAGTCTACTTGGGCAGCTGTGCTGAAACTGGTTGCTATGGATTGCAAATCCTATCCTGGCTGATTGAGCCCCAAACCACAAAATGTCTAAAGAATGAGGCAGACACTTTAGTTCTAGTGCACTTTGGTGTGAGATGTGAGCCCATTGGAGCTGAGCACCCAGCCAGGCCCGGCCGAGAGCAGCCCCACGGTCCCCACCCCAGCTGGCAGCATTTCTTGGGAAGAGTGCAGTCAGCTGTCTGCTAGCATTCAGCAATTCCAAATCCAATTTCTATGCTTTCTGAATCAGTTCCTGGGATATAAATGGAAGGGGGGAAAAGCAACAATGATGCTTCCAAGAATAAAAGCAGTTGCAGGTCTGGAAACCCCCCAAAACCCCACTCACTGGAGGAAGCTTTTCTGCAGGCACTTGAATCCCCTTCATTTCTGCCATAGTCAATGGAAAATGAAATCACCCCATCTTGGCGTCCAGCTACTCCTCCAGCTATGCCACACCTGGGGCCAGGATCTGCCAGGGGCCAGCTGGTCATTGTGCAGAGTCTGGTGGCCAAGGGCCAGCGAGTGGCAGGAGAAAGAGAAGGGGCTGAAATGGGCCCCAGACAAAGCATGAAAAGCAACATTTGAAATTCTACTTCTGGACAGGAACAGGAAGCGGCGTGGAAACCCAGCAATTACAGACACAGCCACCCCCGTCCTTGGTTTCTGTGACACGGGAGTGGTCCTCTGTGGATTGCTTGGTTTGGGTAAGTTTGAACTGATGATTAAGTAATCTTACGGCATCTGGGTGTAAAGCAAAGGCTTGTAAACCATTAAGGCTGAGGCCAAACACAGCCCTGGGCTGTACCCAAGTTCTGCCTGCTCCTGATGGAGTGGAGCATGGGGAGCCCCACGGGGTGGTGCCTGAGGGCCTGGTGGCCATGGCTGTGGCCACCCACGGGCCAGCGAATGCCTCATCACCGTCCCATGGGTGCTGCTCAGCTCACATCTGCAGATCCATGTTCACCTCAGCTGCATCTGTGCTGCACAAAATGCATAATTACCAAAAGCAAATGGATGTGACATTTTGCATTATGCTGTTTGCTAATCTACCATGTCTGGAGTTTCTTCTCATTGGAGGCATATTCTGTGCACTTCTTAAATAAAGTTTCTAAACAACAAGTTGAAGACTTTGTCTTTCGAGCTTTCACAGGGCTGGTGAGAGTCTGGCTCCTGCACTGGACCCTGGGTTTACAGATTTGCTTTTACATGTTGAGATCCCAGACAGGCTCCTTCGGGCTGCACATAAACACAATCCTAGGCCCTGCAGAACAGCAGATTTTGCCCCGAGAGACAAAAGTTTGTCCTACCTAGGGGGAGCATCCCTTTTAGGGCTGAGATGGGTCGAGTCTTTGCAAAGGTAATAAGGTGACTAACAGTGATTCACGTGGGAAACCAGGCAGCTCTGAGTCACTGCCACAGATCTGCCCGGTCTTGCTGCCTGCCGGATCCTGGCAGAGCAGCCAGCACAAGGCTGGAGCTGGCTGGAGCTTGGTAGCAGGCCCTGGACTGTTCTGAAGTGGGCCAGAGGCTGCAGCTCCAGGGGAAAATCAGCCCGAAGCTGGGGCCCCGGACGCCTTCTCCTCTGGCTGCCCTAGATTGTAAGCACCTCAGCCTAAGGTGGTGAGCCGGATATGCGGGGACAGCAGGGGACACGCGGCTCTGTGTTCAGCTGACCCTGCAGGCGGCTCTGATCGGTGACCCCAGGTCCAGGCTCGGGCCGTGTAGCCCGATGGAGCGGCCTCGGCTCCCCTTGCTGTTTGTCCTGTGCAGCGTAGCCCTCCCTTCTCTCTTCGGCCGCCTCCCGCATGGGACCTGTTGTGTCCTTATCGAGCACCGTGCCAGCAGGAGTGATTTCGCTCTTTACGTTTACACCCGCAGCTCTGTCTCCCCACTGGAAGCTGCTGCCCAGGAGCAGGCGAGAGCCTGAGCCCTAGGAGCTGAGCTGGAGCTAAGGGCGCTGCTGGGTCCCCTCCAACGATTCATTTTCTCCACCGCCATGCAGCCAACCCCGCCAGGCCTGCACACGCCGTTCCTCCCTGCTATCTAGATATCACGTCTAGACTATCTCAGTTCTCACAAGGACTCATGAGTCCCAAGCGTGGCTCCTCTCTTCAGCCCTTCCTCCCTCCCTTTTGGAGATTAAACCCAAACTAGACAGCTACATCCCCTGCCCTTTCTTTTTTCCACATTTTATTTTGAGACCAGGTGTCGCTAAATTGCCCAAGCTGGGCTTGAACTTGCAATCCTCCTGCCTCGGCTTCCTGGAGTCTGGGATTACAGGAATGTACCAGCATGCGTGACTAAATTTCACCCCTCTGGTGACTTTTTCCCTTTTATTTGAGTAGCTTTCAGAGTGCAGGGGATCTGCATTGGATCAAATGAAGCCACAGCACAAACACTAAATCAATATAAATCACTTTCTCCGACAGACACCCAACCTCCTAGAGGTTCGGTGGACAGCAACGACAAATACTGTGCAAGGCCATGCGTGGCTTCTGAGTGAAAGGAGTCCATGCTCACTGGGGATGGGGGTTCCGGCCTCACCATGGGGGACATGGGCTTGCAGTGGGGCCGGGCAGAGCGACGGTGACTTCCCCTGCAGGACACTGCAGGGAGGCCTCTGTCCTCGCTGTCCACCATAGGGTTGGATGCCTTGGGGAGGCGTACTGGCCATGGGGACTTGGAAATGGAGCGCTCCACGCCTGTTTCCCCGTGGTGACTGCCTACGGTGCCTTTTGCATTCTGGGCTGTTGATGAGCATCCATAGCACCCGGAGGGTGAGGGCACTTTCTCAAGCCCTGGGGGAGCAGCACCCACTATTCAACCAGGTGTGCACCTCACAGGGAGGGAGCCCCACTCTGGCTTCGGGGAGCTGTGCTTTGTGCCAGTTGGCACCGCTTCTGTATTTGAATTACTGTGCTGCAGTGCAGGCGATCAAGCCCAGAAAGCCTGTGGTCCACCTGCCCCGCAGAGCTGAGCCTGCCCCTCACTGAGCCCAGAGCCCACGTGAACACTGGTAGACATGTGTGCGGCCTCGCACCCAGGGAGACGTGGGTGTGTGAAAGCAGAGGCGGGTTCCAGAACTCCAGGTCTCCAATTTTTAAAAAAGTAAAAAGGTCTGGGGATGTAGATGTAGCTCAAAAGAAAAGACCTGGGCTCAGTTCCCAGTACCACAAAAGCAGAAAGTGTTGAGGTGGATGGAACGGCTCGTGCTGCTCTGGGACTGACAGTGAGGGGCAGGCAGTAAGGTGGAGCCAGCTTCCCATCTGAGGTCCCAGGCTTGGACCATGTGGTCATGCAGGGTGGGTCCACACCTGCACACGTGTGCACGCGCACACACGCACGCACACGCACACACACACACACACACACACACACAGCCCCCAGGACGGTGGAAGCCCTGCCTGGTCACAGGGCAACAGCCGAGGCTACCGGGGAGGGTGGGAGACGGAGGGGGCTTCCTACCCCCGCCCTCCCAGGAGCTCAGCCATGTACAGGGACATCTACGGCAGGCGGCAGCTCTGACCAAGTGATCTCAGAACCCCCCCTGCTGTCCCCACGGAAGCCGTTGCCTTGCAAGGCCTGACAGACTCTGAGCTGGAAAGCAGGGCCAGAGGACTGTGCAGGCGGCTGCCCTTCTGAGCACATCCTTTGCTGAGGCCTGGGCTCCCCGAGCTCCCCGAGATGCCCCAGGATGCTGCTCCCACCCAGGCCGCTGCCACACACACAGCAGTGCGGCCTCCTGGATCCAGGGTGCCCGCTGCAGGGCTCCTAGCCCAGGTCTCTCAGAACAATCGAGAAATGAAAGCACTGCAGGCTGCGTGTGTGGTGGGCACCTGAGTCCCAGCACCTCGGAGGGAGGCTGAGGCAGGAGGAAGGCAGCAGTCAGAGCCCAGCTTGGGCAACATGGCGAGAGGCCATCTCAGAAATAAACATTTTAGGAAGGAAAGAAAGAAAGAAAAAGCAGGGTGTGGGCTGGTAATCCTAGCATTCTGGAAGGCTAAGACAGGATGATTCCAAGTTCAAGCCTAGCTTAGGCAGTTTAGAGATCCTGTCTCAAAATAACAGAATAAAAACAGCCTGGGGAGGTAGCTCAGTGTGAAGGCCCTGGATTCAATCCCCAGTACCACAAAAAACAAATGAAAGAAAGGAAGGATGGAAGGAAGAGAAGAAAAGACACAGCCCTCGCTGTCTGCGCAGAAGTAAGTAACACAACGCATCCTCCGCCGTCCCCATCTTGCCCCGGTTCTGGTTAACTTGAGGCTGGAGGCCTCTGTTTTTTGTCCCCTCTGCTTCTTCCCATGGAAGCTGGCAGCGGAGGAGAGGAGGCTGCTCGGAGCCTGTCCCTGACCACCTGGCCACAGCCCAGCCCTGAGGTCCTGCCCTGTCCCTCTGGCCTGGACCCACAGGCTCCAGAGGGCAGAAGCTGCCATGAGACAAACGTCGCCCATGCCACCCTCTCGGACCTGGAGCACGGGGAGGGAGGCTCTCCTTGTCGCAGCCCCAGATTCCGTTCCCATTTCCAGGAACCCATGGCCGGAGGTTGTTAGGTAGGAAGCGTAAGGTAACTAGTGATTTTCATGTGGGCAAATTTATGTTTTTAGTAGTTTTTCTATCCATAACAGTAGATACATATATTTGTTCAGAAAAATGGGATTTTACCACAGGCAATTCTTGACTCTTGTCTTTTTTTTCATTGAACAGTACGTCAAAGTTTTTATTTTAATCAATAATTATCTGTAACTTTTTCTAGGAGGGTTACTGGGGATTGAACACAGGGTTTGGCACCGAGTTACATCCCCATTCCTTGTTTATTTGTTATTTTGCAAAAGGGTCTCACTGGGCCACTGTTTGCCAGGCTGGGCTCAAACTTCCCATCCTCTTGCTTCAGCCTCCCACAGTGCTGGGATCATGGGCATGCACATCACACCCAGCTCGCCATGCACTTTAAGCCTCAGTCTGATCCATCAGCCCCCAGACCCTCGGGGCCAGGCTGGCTCTGCTTCTCAGCTCCCTGCGCCTCCCAGTCCTCTCAGGACCAAAGCAAACCACCTTGATGTCCTCACTGGAAACTGGAAACTGTTCTCCAGGAGCCGGTATCACAGAGGTTCCCTGCAGTCAATCCTCCCCGAGGGCAGACTTTTCCTTTCTAAATGGAGACTTGGAGCTCTGCGTGACAGAGCTGCAGCTCGGGTGCCTGGGTCAGACTTTCTGCCCAAGTACAGTTTTGCCATTATCTGCAACAGAACTAAGGTTTCAGGAAAACGACTGTCTTGGGTGTCGGCACCTCCACCACCTGGCCTCCAACCCCTGCTGCCACCAGAGCCAGATGGGCCCGGGGTCACTGTCCTGGTCCAATGCCCAGCAACAAGACTGGACCTGAGAGAACCCTGCACGGTTGGGCTATGAGGAGAATCCCTCCACTCTCCGAGCTAAGAAAGCTGCACAGGAAAAAAAAAAAATGAAAGGGAAACTAAGCACAATGCCTCTGTCCAGCCAAAGTTCCCGCCAAATTAGAAGGGGTGAAAATGCAGAGTAAACCTCAGCACATCTTCTTTCACCCCATCCACAGACAGGAACCGAGATGACTGTTTCCGAAACAGTAGTCTGTGTAATATCACAAAAGGACAAAGAGAAGCCGACGGGGCAAAAAGACCCTCCTTCTGCTCCCAACAGTGAGGACCGGAAGTCCAGACAGCAGCGGCACAGGGAGGAATCTGCTACCATGGCCTCCGTGTGGTTATTTGCTAACTCTGTGTTGCTGGTTTAGGCAGATTCTTCCCAGGCTTTGAATCCCTGGTCCAGGAGGAGATACACTGCCCAGCCAACTCACACAAAGCAACTCCATTTTTAAGAAGCACAGAAAAATGTTCCACAATTGCAAATATAGTAGGAGCCAAGAAGTAGAAGGCAAAATCTCAGAAAGCACTCTTGACAAAGTTACACGAAAAGCTGGGTCCTGGCATGAAAATTTCGCGGGCATCCCTGGACCACTGAGCTTGTCTCCTTTCTAGTCGAGGAATTTAGGACACATGGTGGTGCACACCTGAACCCCAGCATTCTGGGACACTGAGACAGGAGCATCACAAGTCCTAGGCCAAACTGGGCAACTTAGTCAGGCCTTGTCTCAAAATAGAAAATAAAACAGGCTGGGGATGTAGCTCAGTGTGAGGGTCTTGGGTTCAATCCTGGTACAGCAAGAAAAAACGCCAAAAGACAATGTTGGCCAAATGATTTTCAGAGTCCCCTTTACGTCTAGGCTCTTTCTTAGAGGGCTGGGAGCCCAGGGATGGAGTCCAGGCCTGTGCCTGAGGTCAGCACTGGACACTGCACCCAGCCCCACCCGCCCAAGTCTGGATGCTCTGGATCAAAACGGAAAGCCCAAGTGGGAATTGCGGGCAGCTCAGGAGGGGCAGGCACGGATTGCCAGCTAATGAGTGAACTCTGGGCCCTGGGTTTCCAGCCCGGAATCAGTGCTCTGGCTGCTTCCTCTAAGAATGCAGGCACTCGCAGCCCTCCAAACCCTCTCCAGACAGGGAAGTCTGCAGCAGCAGCCTGGGAACCACACTTGCCACCTGCATATCTCCGGAGCAGAGCAGTGGGTGCTGACGCTGGTTGCTGAACGCCATCAGCCTGTCACCTGTGCAGTGACATTTGACACCGCAGGTGTGTTTTGGGCTGGTGGGCAGGGCTGTGAGCCTGCCTGCACGGAGGCAGGTTCTGTGACATCAAATCAGAACTCACTTTAAAACTCACTGTGGCAATGTGATAAACGTGGAAAGAACATTGCGGGCAGTGGACGTCATCTGGTTTGCTGCACTTGGGGGAGTACTGGGCTCCCCGCCAAGTTGTGATCTACAAGTGCCCTACACCCTGCCATGACAAGGACATGGGTCTTGAATGTGCACACCTTGCCTTGGGGCCCAGCGAGGCCTCGTGCTGCAGCCAGCCTTCTCCATGATCACAGCAACTGTCCAGCCTCAGGGGAGTGAGCTCAGTGCCCCCTCTGGGGCATGTCCTGGGCTCAGCTGCAGGAGGATACAGCATTCAGTGAAACATCAGACCAAAGGAAGAGAGAGAGGGAGAGGAAAGGAGAGAGGGAGAGGTCACCCCACACCATGCCAAGGTGGCTCCTCCACAGGGATTCCGAGGACTGCAGTGCTCTGCATCCCGGGACCTGTAACACCTCCCAGGGGTGGAACCAGAACGGTTCTTGTCATGGAGGTAGAGTGGACTGGGGAGTGTTGGGCCTTCAGTCATGAGTCAGGCTTCCTTAGGTGTGTGCCGATTTGCCAGGGTGGATGCACGTGCATGTGCATGTGTGTGTGCGTGTGCGCATGTGTGTAAGAGTTTGGATAAGAGCTCCCGGGCTCCTGCTCACCCCCAGTCAGGGCCCGGCTTCAGAGCACAGCTGGTGCTGCACACGGCCCTGCATCTCCTGGATCATCCAGCTTCCCTGCCTGCTGCCCATGGGGGCAGCACAGGACATGTGGCATGTGAGGCCAGGCCAGGTGGCCACACCTTCAGTCCTCTGTCCCAGCTCCTGTCTCTCTCTGCAGGAAGAACTCCTTCCCACAGCCCTTCAAGATGACAGTGGGTTTTTGTTTTTTAAATTACTTTTTAACCCCATAACAGAATTACAGGTAAAGGGTTCATTTGTCCTGTTCCATCTGCACAGTTCTTTTCCTGGCATAGCTGATGGCTTTATACAAAGCTCCTCCCTCATGGGCAGCTGTAAAGAAGAGCATCTTTACATTAGAGATCAGGGCCTAGATATCGCCTGTCTCCCGGTCGGCAGAGCCTCTCCAGATGTGCTCTGAGGAGCGCGGGTGCAGTCAGGGCCAGGTGCCAAACACAGCACCTCAAACCCACACGAGCTTCACCAACCTTGAAAGAAATCACATGAAAAGTCTTGCATGCAAAAGGCTGTGTATTTTGTGAAATATCAGCTCTAGGTCCATGGAGAAGCTTGCAGGACATAGCCACCTGCACATGCCCGGAAAGACACCCACAAACGTGGCAACTAGCCATGCTCAAGGCCCCAGCCAAACCCCAGAGTGCCCCCTGCAACCCGTGTGGACCCCAGACGGAAGTCAGGGAAGAGACCCGCACTCTCCCACAGCGGAGACTACCCAGGCCCAGGAGTCTGCGTGTCTGGGAGGGGCCAGGGTGGCTGCTAACCAAGTCTCTGGAAATGCTGGGGGAAACGAAGCAACTGTGGGCTCGTGCTTACAGCATGGCTTAAAGAACAAAACTGTTGGGAAATTTCCTAAAAGCAACCCAAAATAGTACAAGCAGAGCTGGGTGAGATGCCAGATGATTGTAATCCAAGAAATCTGGGAGGCTGAGGCAGGAGTATTCCGAGTTCCATCCAGCCTGGAAAATGTGGCCAGACACTGTCAATAAAAATGATGATGATGATGATGATGATGATGATAATGATAATAGCAAAGGGCCAGGGGTACAACTCAGTGCAAAGGCCCAGGTTCAACCCGCATACAAAGTAAGTCAATAAATAAAGCCACGAGTCTGCCCTGGCTGCAGAGGCGGCTTTGTCTGGCTGTGGTCAGCTCTGAAGCGAACACAAGGCAGCAGGAAAACATTCCTCCTTGTGTCAAGTGGGCAGTGGAAGCAGCGGGCGCCTAAGTAAACTCAGACCGCCAGATAATGGGCCATTATGACTCTGGACAACTTCCTGAATGGCCCCAGAGAAATGAGCCTCTCATATCCTGCCCGTGGAAAAGAGAAATATTAGGGCAGCATTGTGCTACAGACGGAGGGAGGGGAGGCACTTAGGATGGGACGTGGGCCAGACCGGGGCTGGGGCTGACTGACAGCTCTGCAGGGAGCTCGAGGAGCAGCGCTGAGTCCTGGGTCCTCGGGCTCCACTCCCAGTCTGAGGCCACATCAGGACCTGTCCCACTGGCCAGGGTGTGTAGCACAGAGCACGAAGGGCAGGGAAAGGAAAGCGGAGATGAGAGCAGGAGGGGAGTGGCCTGCCCCGCACGCTGGACAGGAAGCCTCTGCTGAGTGAGGTTTCCTTCCAAGACTGCCTGGAAAGCACTGGCTCCCCCGAAGGCCACAGCTCCAGTTTGTCCCATGCTTGGGCGACAGCCTCTCCAGGGCTGCTTTTCCTCAAAGGAAACCTCTCTGAATCCCGCAGACTCATTTTGCAGCTCACAACTGCAGTCCTGGTTCTGGCGTCCGGGGCCGCACGGTGGCTGAGGACCCTGGGTGGCTCCCATTCTGAGCAGGGGGGTGTCCCCTGCAAATCCTGGCACTGACCAACCTTCAGCCACTCGCTCAGTGCCAGCCATGGAGCTGCCTGTGCCTGAGCTCAGCATCCACCTGGCCCCTGCTGGCTTGGGCCATTTTGATGTCTTCCTCCATATTTTTATTGTCTTTCAATTTGTATTTTATTAGTCCGTATTTGCACTGCATGTGCTCACACATCTCAGCTCTCTCTACGTCCCCTTTCCTTGCTCCTTTTCCCTCCCTGCATCTCTTGGTTCTCTTCCCATTTGCAAAAGGTCTTCCTTCCTGGTTCCGATTGTCTATCTTTTATTTTTCTCTTTATTTGTATTTTGGGCTTCTTACATAAGAGAAACCATGCTAGGAAATTAATTTGAGGACTAGCTAATGTAGTATACAAAATATCTGGTACCATGCCAGTAGACAAGACGTTCCCCCAAAGTCAGTTTCATCTGTACTCTGATGCTTAAAAAATTCTGTTTTGCAGGATTTTACCATACACTATAATTTAGCAGTGTGACTAAAACCATCTTAAGTCTAAATATTCGAGGATTCTTGTCCAGTTATTTCAGCAGTGACTTTCAGAAAGGAGAAGAAACGTTATCTGTGAAGCACCAACCATGCACATCATCCATGTGGATAGGTTTCCATGATAATCCTTTAGTGGCAAGAGCCATTGCTTGAACATACAAGGAAATAGAGGCAGAAAGGACTCCAGGCTCAGGGCAGCACGGAAGCAGCGTTGGAGGCCAACCAGTGCCCAGCAGGGCCCAGGGCCACGCTTTGCTTTCTATTCCACCATGCAGTCCCTGGAAACAGGCGCATGCAGAAGACTTGAGTCCAGGATGAGATTGAGCTTTTGCAAAATTAAGGGGATTCACAGGGCTGCGGTGGGAGGGCAGCTGGGTGTCCCTTCGGCACTGGGTGCTGTGTAGCTGTGCTGTCACAGCAGCACTGCTTTCCCCCTGGCACGAGCCTTTGCGCTCTGAGACACAGGGCACCTGCGTGGAGTTCCTGAGCTGGGCCAGCTGAGCGCTGCAGGCTTGGGCACAGAGGCCTGGGAAGGCCTCTGGGGCTGTGGCCCCACCACGATGGTGGCCTGAGGGACTAGAGACATAGGAGGGAGGGCGTCAGGGCCCGGGTCTGCAGCTCCACCTGTGGAGCCCCGCACTGAGCGCCTCCTTCTGGCTGCTCTGTGTGCCGAGTGCCGCCCTGTGCTCTGCTGCCGAGGCCAAGGTGCAGCAGGCAGGCAGTGGTGGTGCCGGGGCCCAGTGCTGTGCGTAGCTGCCTGGCCTCTGCAGTCCTGAGAGCTCAAGCTCAGTTTGTTATGGTCCTGCCCACAGCAGCCCAGATGCCAGGACGGCTTTCTGGCCTGTGGTGCTGGACCCTAAGCCAGCCCAGGGCCCTGGTTCCAAGGCTGGGTCACAGCCTGTGGCGCAGGTGGTGGGCAGTGGGCTGGGCTCTGTGGAAGGAGCTGAGGTGAGCCTGGGGAGGGATAAGAGGCCACCCTCCCACTCCATCTCCGCCTGCCTGGCCACCCCAAGTGGCCGTTCTGTCCCCACGCTTCCCCCCGTGGTGCACATCCTCCTCACAGGCCGGGAGCCGAAGCACCTAGCCAGCTGGACTGTCTGCTCTGAACCCTGAGCCCAAGACACCGCTCCCCAAGATGCACTTTGAGGTCTCTTGGGACTGTCTCGCGTGCATGGAAGCTGACAGAGCTCTGTGGGCCTCTCCCCTGTCCATCTTCAGCAACTGAGCTTCCCCTGGGCCCTGCTGTCCTCTGACGGGCCCAGGCTACACACAGCCCTCCGGGAGCTCAGCTGAACACTGCTGAGCCGCAGAAGTGAGCCTAGCCTCGCTTTCTTTCAATGCAGCAGGACCCACATGCCCATGGACCCTACTCCCAGGTTTAGGGGCAATGAGAAAGTTAAAGTTCTACAATACAATCAAGGCCCCAGATAGGTTGGTTGTGAGGTAATGAAAAAGGGATTGTGAGATGTGATTAATTTTAGTATCTGTGCTGCCAAAGCAAGCACGTGAGATGTGATTAAAATGTAAGGAATGTTAAATTTTAAAAATTATTACAGTAAAAGACACAGGGCCATTAATCCCGTCCAGGACTCCCCGTTGCTTCAAACACTAATCCCATGGTTCTTGCCACTTTCTGCAGCAGCTCTAGAGTCCTCATTCCCGAGTGTCTTTACAAGATGTGATAAAAATACAGTGACTCTTACTGCAGAGCACCATCCAGGAGAAAGGCAGTTGGTAAAAACATGAGGCTGTGTCCTCATCCACCTTCTCACTGGATCTGGGACTATGTGACTTCTGGATCTTCCCCCAAATCGAAATAACTGTGGAAAGGGAATGCTTGGAATCCATTCATCGAGGCAGCAAAGATGGCACAACTAAAGACCCTTGGAAAGAGGACTCCAGAGCTGCTGCAGAGTGGCCGACACAATGGGATGAGTGTGCAAAGTGAGGGGTGGATGGTGAGGAGATTAATAGCAGCATGTCTTTTACTGTAATAAAATATTTAAAATGAAAACATCCACCGTATTCCTCAACCACGCCTCGAATCCGGTACCTGGTGAGAGGCCCTCAGGGAAAGACTGTGTCCTCCTACAGGGGACATTGTCCATGAGCGTGGAGAGCTAACTGGCTGTGTGCTGCACTCCGGGAAGAGAGCACACTTGGTCCTATGACACCAAGAGGCTGAATTCTGCCAGCAACTTGGGTAAGCTGGAGGAGGCCAGGCGCTCCAGACGGGAGTACAGGGGGTGCAGCCCGAGCCCCTGAGGACCTCGAGACCCCGGCCACACACGCCCTCCCAGAAGGACGCACCCCCTCATGTGAGCTGAGCATTTAACACACTTGTCCAAGAGCTCTCTTCGATCCAGTGTCTCTGCCACTGATTTGACTTTGAGCTTATTATGAATAAGCTCCATAACTCTGTCATGTCCACTGGGCGCCCTTTCAGGACCCCAGTCTTGTCAGCCTGCACCTTTGAGCCCTTTCCTCTAGATTTCTTGTATTCGCATACTGAAGTTGGCCCTTCCCAGGGCAGCACCTTTTGGTGCCTCTGAATCACATGCAGACTCTGAGTTTTGCTTCACCAATGACTTCTGAGTATATTGGAACATTACTGTCTGACTGATTCTGTTGGTTCTCATACTTTTTAGAACACAAAATTTGTAACTTTTTTCAGGAAGGAAAGGATTCTCTTTGATCAACAGATGCACTGGAAGTCTCTACGCAGACCAAAAGCAATTTAAGGCTATCATTTTGTGCATGTGTGTTCTCTGCCTGTCTCTGTCTCACACTCACACACACACACACACAGGCGTGCACTCACGCAGTGTGCTGCACCACGCTGCTGCTTTGGGTATACTGTGGGCAGGTTCCACGGCCCTTGAGAGCGCCCTACTGTGTGTTTTTCTCAGAAAGCACTCATCCGGGGTGGGGTCCTTCAGAGGGCTCGGCGGCAGCCACACAGCCCCTGTCAGCGTCCTGTGGACCTTGGGAGGCCACCTGGGGTGAGTCATAAAGAACGCACCAGGGAAGCTGTCCCGGAGGCCAAGAGGCTTCGGAAGAAGTGGGCACGGTGTTTGCAGTGTGCCTTGGAGCTCACACGCTCTGCCTGTTGGCAATGCTGGGATATCCCCCAGCCAGTACCTCCAAAATCTGTCCTGAGAGGGTGCCCAGTGCCTGTGTGCTGGGAGTGCAGCTGTTCCAATCGGTCTGCCTGGTCACCTGACTTAGAAATGTGTCCTTGGAGAGACATCCAGTGCGATGAGATCACTCTGGGTCAGGGCTTCCACCGGGAAGAGAGGAGGACGCTGTGTGTGGAAGCAGAGCCAGGCAAACACACAGGACACGCAGGACAGAGTGAGGCAAGAGCGGCACTCACAGGGGAAGGAGCAGCCCCGCAGGCCCCGGCCTCAGACCGTGACCTCCGGAGCCTGGAGGGGGTGGGTTGCTGCTGCTTCCGGCCGCCAGGCTGGGGGGATGTGTCTCAAACCCGGAGCCAGTATACTCCCTCCAACACCTGGGAGGGTCCTGGCTGGCTCAGGTCCCGAGGTCTGGACAGCAGGCAGGAAGGATGCTGCCCGGGCACTGGGGACTTACAGGCACAGGTGGCAAAATGAGGACCCCAGTGGCGATGCTTCGTGAATCCGGAAAAACTGAGGCAGCAGAAACCACTCCGCTGCCCCTGGCTTGGCTGCTGTGTCAGCCACCTCTCAGTGCCACCGGTCCTGTTTACTTTTAAATAAACCACGTCCTCATCAACTGTAGACAGAAAGCAAAAGAAACAAAAGGAAGACAAAGATTCTTACAAAGGATGCGAGGTGGGGCGGTGCAGCCAGGAGAAAGGTAACCAGGACAGCACAAGAGTTTGCATTCTCTCCTGGTGTCTGAGGCTCAGGATCAGCTCGCTACTCACGGATGCTTCCCAGCCCGGTACCTCCACTGTCCTGACTCTACTGTGTAGTCAGCCTTCCTCTAGGTCAATCATTTCTCACTACTGACCTCTGTTTCCTTCTCTGTCCAGAGGGAGGAAGGCCCTGGACTGGGATTTCAATCTGGGGTCTGAACCCTGTGGTGTGTGTGAAATCGTCCTGGGTTGAGGCCAGCACAGTAAAGGAAAAGAAAGACATGGAACAGAACAAAAGCCAAGAGCCATCTCGGAGGACTGCTGTGGCAGTGGGGTTGGGCGAAGCTTTGTCTGCAGCAGGCATGCGTCGGGTGTGGGATGCACTCCACGCCTCGATAAGGCCGCCGATGTTTGAAAGCCCCTGAACTCGATTACCCCAGACTCTTTCCTGTGAGGCCCTGCCTAGCCTCAGAATCCCTCGTGTACTAAACTAGAACACACTAACAGGATGTCCTAGAGAGAGGCAAAATCATGCAAATTTAAAAAAGAAGGTGCTTCAGGATGATCTCGTGCCCAGCCTCCTGGCTGAGGAACTGTGCAGGAAGAGCTCAGCAAACCCAGACCTGGGGACTCAGCAGCCACCTGCTGCCCAGGGGACACTGCTGGGAGCCCTGAGCTGCAGAGCTTGCTCTGGCCCCCTCTGCCTGCTCGCAAGTGCTGGGACAGGCAGCCTGGTATCTCCAGCATGGCGCTGTGGGCCTGGCCCTCCACAACATCGGCCCCACCCCAGGAGAAGGGGAGCTCGTCTAGCCTGGACACGATGCCTTCATTCCAGCAGAGTGAGTAACTCGGAGGCATGTGGTAGCCTGCTCCTAGGCCTCCTGAGCCCCAGAGGACAGGAAAGAGCCTGTCTGGAGGGCCCAGAGTCCTGGGCTCAGGCTGGCCAGCTGATATTGATCCATGATCAATAAGCACCCTGTTAATCATTTCCACTCTATCTGCATGAGCCCTGCAGAAAGTACACTCCATGCACTTGGGCTCAGTCCAGCTGCTGTTGCCGTGCATAAAGAGCATCTACCGTGGAAGAGTCTGACCTCCGTGTGGCATCTGGGTATGTCCGGGCGTCAGAAATCGGGGATGAGCTTTCTGTCTTCACCTGCAGGTTTCAAGGCGAGAGCTGAGTGTGTGCTGGGACCTTTATCTCTAGGACCTGCGTGCTGGAGCTCCAGATAAGCTGCTGATGTCACCGGGTGGCTGGCGCCCGGGTTCTGGCTCAGCAACTGACATCTGTGTCATCGGAGTCGATCTGAATTTTCAATTGAGAAGCACTGCATATATCTGTGGTGTAGAACACTGTGTCTGACATGGTGTCCATGTGATTGGCCACATCAAGCTAATTAACATGTTTATCTTTTTATTTTGGGGAGCAAGACTCTTGTCTGCCCTATTAGCCATTTTTAAGTGCACAGCACCTTATCATCAGTTTGAGTCTCCACCATGGGCCACGGATCTCTTAAGGCATTTCTTCTACCAAGTGGAAATTTTGTACCCTGTGACCAACATCTGAATCCCACCACCTTCGCTGACTCCCCTCTGCTAACCAGACACCTCTACCCTGCTTGCCCGAGCTGCTTTCCGTGTTCCACGCGTAAGAGATTGCATTGTCTTTGCCTCTCTGGGCCTGGGTTATCCCTCTTGGCATAGCATCCCCGGGTCCATCAAGTTGGCACACCAGACAGGCTCTCACACTCTACACACTGAATGGCATCCCACGCACAGCATGCACAGTGGCAGGCACTGACCAGACGAAACCAGAGGAAGCGAAAGGCCCGTTACTGTGGCTCTGCCATGTCTCGGAACGGCAGAGTCTTTTCCACACATGGTGCTGACACACCAGGACTCCGCGGGTGAGAGAGCAATTTGCGACCCAAATCCACCCTCCTCCAGTCGCCTGGAGGTGGGGCACAGATCCAAAGCTAAGCACAGAAGGACCACACGTGTGGAGGATGCAGCACCCAGGGTCTGGTTGGGGTTCTCAGAGGACATGACAACACAGGAGCAGAAAAGAATGGCTTTGATTTGACTTTTTCTCCTGTTGGGCAAAAGATGCCATCAGGAAGGTGAAGAACAATTTCAGCCTGGGAGGGGACACGGTGCCTGCTGAGCTTCGGCATCACAGATGAAGAGCCCTCGGGATGCACAGGCTGCTCAGCTTGGCCGAGGCCCATAGGGGCTGCTCTCTCGAGCAGCTGGCCTGGCACCTTCCTCTCGTGCCCCTGGTGTGTAGGGGCTGTGCTCGAGGTAAGAGGTGAAGACAGATGGGGCTGGGCCAGGTGGCCATTCAAGGACGCAGAGCCTGAGGCGACACCAGGGCTCCATCATCCGAGGGCCTCCAGAGTGCAGTGATCTGTGCCCGCCACACGCATGTTGGAGTCAAGCCCCATGGTGAGGCATTAGAGGTGGGCCAGGGGACCCAAGTCACCAGGGCCCTGCCCATCCTCGGGTCAGCAGGTCTGTGCAAAGCCTGGGCTCCTCAGGCTGTGCCCCCGAACACTGGGCGGAAGGAACCTGTGGCACTCAGCTACGGCAACAGTGGCACACCACGGGGCATCAAAACTAATGTGACAAAGCCCTGCTGCAGAAAACACCACAGTGTAAGTGCTGGACAAGGCCAGTGCCTGCCTCAGCTTCCCATGAACCCTGAACCCGGAGGAAAACAGTGGGAAGAGCCCAGATGTGAAGGAAAAGTGGGATGAACGTGTAATGTCAGCACCTTCGGTTTCTTTCTTTTCTCCAGCACTGGGGTTGATTCTCCAGCACTTTTGCACTGAGCTTCATACCCAGCTCCTGCCCCACTGTTTTAGACAGAGTCTGGTAAGTTAAGTTGCCCGGCCTAGGTTTGAGCATGCAACCTTTCCGTCTCAGCCTCCCATAGTGGTGGGACTGGAGGCGCATGGGGATGCCCGGCTTCCACTGTGCTCTTGGCCGGCCCCACTGCCTGCCCTGCACAGCCCAGCACGGAGAGGCGGCCGCTTCCCCGCTTCTGGTCTCCGCAGGGCCCTGGTCTCTGCAGTGCCTCCTGTGGCCCGGTCTCCATACCTTCCGAAGCCCCTCCGTGGGACGCTGGTCTCCTGCCTTCACCCTGGTGTCTGCCTGTCTCTTCCTGGACCTGAGAACCTCTGGCTCCCACTGCCCCTGGTGCAGGTCTTGCAGCAGAACCCGGCTGAGGTCCTCTTCCCCGGAAGCCATGCTCTGTTCTGGGTTTCTGGGTGGGATGGGTGGTGGCAGCTAACCAGGAAGCAGCGTTCCTGGGCATCCTTTTCCTCCCTGCTCCAGTGCTCTCTGGAGAAGTTTCCCAGCCAACGGTGAGCCCAGGAGGCCAGAGCCAGGCCAGGTATCCCCTCAGCAGGCACAGCCTGGGGCTGAGCTGGATCCAGAGGAGCCTCACTCTGCAGGCCTGGGCTGGCAGTGGCCCGACTATGACAGGGGCAGTCTGTCCCACACAGATGCTCAGACTGCAGTTCCCCAGAGCTGCCAAGCCTTGGCCCAGCCCCCGTGTCCCCAGGGGAGGGTGGGAGCACACAGCTTCAGGGTGCAGCACTCACCGGCTCTCAGGTAACAAGCCAGGCAAGGCGGAGAGGTGCTGGCTCCTTAGCAGGCCAGTGGCGCTCATGGGACATGGTGAGCGCACAGCTGCGGAGAGGAAGCCTGGGGGGTGTCAGCCAGAGGGGCCGGGGACTTGGAAGGGGGGGCTGTGTAGGGGAGGGTGGCCCTGCCGCCTCGGTCACCTGCCCCCCCCAGGCCCATGGCACTCGGACCCAGGTCAGGTCCTGTCCTCGAGGCAACAGGGTGCAGCTTGCAGAAGGCCTCGGTTATCCTGCCTCTCCTTGCTCCGACACTCTGACACACACTCCACGGAGCCTGCCCTCTCCCCGCCTATCCACAGCCGCAGTGCTGGCGGCTGCCTGGGACCCTGCAGAGCTGGCGGAGCTGGTGAGGCAGCAGGACCGTGCAAAGCTCAGCACAGCCCAGCCCAAGCTGTGGGCGCCGCTGCTGGGACCTGCCTCCCCAGCCTGTCTCCCTCCCTGCCCCGCTCTGACACCCACTCTTTTCTTTCTCTCTTTCTGGTACCAGGTAATTAAACCCAGGCCCTTCTCCTTCATCTTCATGCTGAGCTGCATTCCCAGCCCTTCAAATTTTTCATTTTTCGACAGAGTCTGGCTAAGTTGTCCAGGCGGTCTCAAACTTGGGATCCTCCTGACTCAGCCTCCCATGCACCACCATGCCTAGCTCCAGGGTTTCTTTGTAAGGACATCTGACCAGCTGTAGCAGCCAAGGCTTTGTAGAGCCCCACAGTTTCCCCATCGTCCTGCCATGAGGGATGAGGCGCTCCTGCTCATTTCCAGTTCTCTGTCAGGGATCTCTCGGTACAGACACCCTTGCTACACGGTTGCCCTGGGCCAGAGCCACGGGAGGCAAACCCTGCTGTCACCTAATGACACTGTGATTACACAGGGATAAAGGCAGGCCAGGAGGAAGGTCCAGGCAGGGTGTGTGGCAGGCGCCAGTGGGGAGGAAAATGCAGGGCGGATTTTCACTTTTCCTGGCAATGACAAAACCAAGGCCAGAAGCTCCGGGCGATGCATGTACCGCAATTTATGGTGTGCTCAGTATACAGTTGGCTGCTGCATTCAAACTTGCAGTCCTTCTGCCTCAGCCTCCTGAGTAGCCGGGGTATGCCACTGTCGCAGATGTTCATCAATAGGCTCCGTGATTGCAGATCAGATGCAGACACGAAAGGAGGCAAAACAAACCTGGTTGCTCAGCATTCTGACCCCAAGTCGCTGGGTTGGTTACAGACAAATGACTCGTTCAGGAGCGATGGGTGAGGGCGAAGCTTTCGCAGGAAAAGAGCTAGGTTCTCGGCAGAGGGCGCCCGGGACAGGCAAGGGCCGTGTGGGGTGGGTCCCGAGCAGGAAGTGGGGGGTTCACCCGGAGGAGAGGCAGAAGGTGAGTCTGGGTTTGCCAGCTTGGCTGTTTTGGCTGGTGTGTGTGCGCGTGCGTGTGAACAGGTGAACCAGAAGATGGAAAAGAAAAGGGGAATCTTTCTCTTGACATGAGCTAGGTTCCCGAGTCCAGGCCACGGGGTTCTGAAGGTTTCCATCGTCCCCTGGATAGAGGTGCTTTCCCGGGATTCTCTCTGCAGAGCAGCTCTGCCCGTACCTTCAGCCTCGCCTTGCCCTTAGACAAGGAATTTACAAGGCTCTCTGTGCCTCGCAAGCGATTTGACTCTCATTAGCATTTCTGCTGGCTAAGCCCACAGGACAGTCTTCATTCAGAGCGGAGCAAGGCCGTGGCGGGAGCCCTGCAGCCCCATCTCCTAGGATGCCATGCACCCGGCTGAGGGGCCCGGCTGACTGAAGTCCCAGTAAACCGCAGAGGCGGCTCCCGCCAGGCTCCCACGCAGCGTCTGCTCCCAAATCACTGCTAGTGGACACTTGCTGGCTGGACAAGTGGACAAGGACAATTGGTTGAGGTAAACAGGCTTGGACGTTTCCAGCCGAGTTGACGCTTTCCCTGGCCTGCTTGCTTGTCTCTGTACAGAGCTGTGCAGTTAGATGATTGTATTCCCACCAACTGAGAGCCGGCCCATCTAATTTAATGCTCTTTATAGCACAGCAAATTCTGATTTGGAGAGTGGGTGTGCATGGATGTTTGTGCAATCCTATTTACAAAGCGACTGAAGAAAAAAAACTCTAAGTGTTCCCGTGACAGAGAACATGGTGTAGCTCACAGCTTGCCAGGGACGGCAGCTGGGATGGCCTGGGAGGACCTCGGTGCCCGTCCTCACCGCTGGGGCGTGTCCGCCCTAGCACCCTGCGTGGGACTCAGGGCTCGGGTGGCCCCCGTCACCCTGTTCCCCAGGTCTGGGAGGGACACAGCTGTGTGCCAGCTGGGGGACAGGGGTGACCCCACACGGGGAAGCCGACTTAGCAAACTTACTCCAAAGCACGTTGCTTTGTGTTGTTATTGTTGCTAAGCCCCAGTGACGATTCTGAAATCGAATATAAACTGTTTGTATCAGGAAAGCCCCAAGGCGAGAACGTGTGTCACAGTGTTTATGAGGCAGCTGATAAAAGGCCCTCCACAGAGGGAAGGGGCTCTGTGGGGCACCCTGCTCCGTCCCAGCAGCCTCTGCCCGGAGGAGCAGTGCTGCTTGCCCTCAGCTCTGGTTTCCCCAGTGGGCAGAGCCGGCTCCCGACCCCAACCCCCTGGACCTGCTGTCGGCCACCTGCCGGTGTCCCTCAAACCTTTAGAGGGGAAGAGTGGGGCGCCGGGGCTCGGCCATGGCCTCCGGCGGGTCTCACCCGCTTCTCCTAAGGCTGGCGCTGTACTGGGGACCTTGGACGCAGGCATCCACAGCAGATTCCTGAGACACCACCCCACCTTGAGGCACAGATCGGATGAGAAGAGTTTTGCAGAAATGACCTTTCCGAGGCAACCCTTTACTTGGTAATTAGTATGACAGGTGAGCTGTTATTCCAAGCTAAAAAAAAGTGAGAAAAACTATTTTGTTTGTTAATCAGTGTACTGATTACAGATTCCCGTTTACTTTTGTGAATGTATCAATTTGTAGTAGTTTATAATACTAAAATATACACTCTAATACACTATTCTTTTTTTCTTTTTTGAGACAAGGTCTTGCTAAGTCTCTAAGCTGTTGGGCCTAGGCTTGAATCTGCCATCCTCCTGCCTCAGCCTCCCAGAGTGCTGGGATTACAGGCCTGCACCACCATACCTGGTTATTCTTTAATATATTATATATCCAGGTTAAAAGCAGTAGGTGTTTGGGGATTAGGCAAGATGTTTTAAGTAATTAAGTATTTAAAAAAATTCACATTATCCTTAAAAATAATTCTGGGACAACTTCAGTGACTGTCACACTGAGGGAATAAGGGTGTCACAACTTATACTTTCTGTCTCCTAGATGAGCTGTCAGCCAGAGACCCATTTAAGGACATTCCCAGAACTCCTGGCCTCCCTGGGGGAGCCCCATGAGGACCAAGGAGCAGGGACATCAGGACCCCCAAGGCTCAAAGAAAGAGGCCCCCAGAGGGGAACCACACTCGCTGTGTCTCACGCACTCGGAAGGCGAGCAGCTCTGTGCACCGTGGATGGAACCAGGTGAGCGGAGGCAGCCGGATGGTGCCCACAGGACAGGAGGGGACTGCAGGCCAAAGCTCAGACTGGGCCACAGGGACCTGCGCATGACCGGGAACATCACTCCGCACACGGGGGCCAGGCTCAGCCTCAGCCCAGGAGTGTTTCTGCCTGATTTCTCAAGGTGAAGAGATGCACGCTGAGTGGAGTTACAATTTGCCTGGACTCTGTTCTTTGTAGAGGACGTGCATCCCTGTAGTACGAAAAGTCTTGAACAGAAGAAAATATGCTATACTATTGCTTGACCAAGCAATTTTACCCAGGGCTTCACAGTGAGCTACACCCCAGTCTTTCTTCTTTTTTTAAATTTTGAGGCAGGATCTTACTAAGTTGCTAAGTCGCCCAAGCTAGGATCAAAGTTGCAAACTTACAATCCTCTTGCCTCAGCCTCCCGGAGTGCTGAGATGACAGGCATGCACCACCATACCCAGCATCTTTTCTTGTTTGTTAATTTAACACTGGTAACTTCTTAAGAGGTGTGGATGTCTCTGTGTAATTAGAGAGTGGCAAAAAATAAACAAAAAGGCAGGAATGGGATTCAGGCGGCTCTAGAGAAGGCCTAAGTTTCTGTTGTGGTTTCCTCCTCGGAAACACAGGAAGATGTAGATTAAATATCACAAGAGCTAAGGTCAGATAACGTCAGGTCAATTTAAACTGACAGCCACATCTGAACTGTATAAAAAATAAACATTCCGCCTCCCTGCAGGAGGAGTCCTAGTTAGGGTGCTTCTGGGGTAATCCCAGGCCATGGTGCGGGGTACAGGGGCAGCACTAACCGCCATCCTGAAGCAAGGCTGGTGCCTTCCCCATCCACATGGCAAGCTCCAGCCTTTGCAGAGGAGTCCCCCAGGCAGGCCCTGTGCTCCCAGCTCTCAGGGATGAGGATGGGGTCAGAAGGGGAGGGCTTCAGAGTCACAGTGGTGAGTGGACCTGCCAGCACCTGAGCCCTGCACTGGCTGCTTCCGGTGCAAAGCCTTCCTGCCCAGGCAATCCATTTGGGGGGGCAGGGGGGGGTCACAGATGGGCGGGGAGCCAGGCTTTTGAGACCTTCAGCGGAGGAGCTGCCATCCTCCACCCTCAAACTGGCCAGGTGGTGCCCAAAGCCTTGGCTGCTGGGAGGGACCAGGTGCAGCGGAGCCTGCAGACTTCTTGCTTAGGAGTGGGAGAAACTTCAGCCGGGTTGTCAGGAAATTTCCCAGACAGTGCTGAAGGGAAGCCAGGAATCTAAAAAAACTTGTGCAATCCCTGCATTGGGGCATTTTTAGACACAGGGAAACAGACAAGAAAAGGAAACAGGTTCACTGGGGGATGTAGGGTTCCTGACATCTTTTCTCAGAGCACAACGTGAAGGACTGGGTGTGACAAGCAGCTATTTCAAGCCTGGACAGGTATTCCTGGAAACAATCAGTGGTTAAACGAAGTACATGGAGCTGTTTCTGTGGAGCTCGTGTCTTTTCGAGGGAAAGTCAGCTCCCCAAAGAGGGAACGGCGTCACCACCACCTCTCACGAGAACGCCTGACACACTGCAGTCTCGATGCCTCCAGCCACCAGCCACCACCTCGCACGCAGAGCCACTGCAGCCCACAGTGCCCACGACAGGGTGCAGGTGCCAAAGGCTGATGTCTCATGCTGGGCAGCAGGAGGGCAGGGGTTTGCACCCCACCTGTGGGGCCTCAATGTCCACACACAAGACCCTCAGATCCACCTCAAGCAGGCTTCGTGTGCCAAAGGCTGAAAGTTGCTTACAAAAGAGAGTCCCAAGCTACCTGCTGGCCACAGCTCGGACTCTTAAGTTGATGTTACCGCAACTGAAAAGGGAGCGTGCACCTGAACAGTTCGTTTACTTCCATGTAGGTCACATACAAAATAAAAAGTGTATCCAAGGTCCTGCCTGGGGCTGGGTGGAGCTCAGCATGTGTCAGGCACTGGACTCCGACCTGCCCGGCCCTCCTACCCCAACAGGTCCAGCCAGGGAGGTTCTGGTAAGTGCCAACTTCTCTGTGGAGCAGACTCTGGACACGGCACACAACAGCGATCACAGTGGCTGCTGCAGATGCCTTTGGGGTTTTTCTGCTCTGTTTTCTCTCTAGTTCTTTCCGACCCATTGCAAGAGAAAAATGTGTGGAGATCTTGGCGCTATTCTGTTTATGTTGCTAAGTTACTGAGTATTTTGCCTCACCCTAGCCAGAAAACCATGTTAATGGTCTTTAAAGAGATAAGCTACATTCTGGAACATCGCAGCATAAGTGCCCGCAATGGGCTCGGAGGTTCTGTGAAATAGTCTCCCTTCCCTTAGGTAGTTTGCAGTGAAGCCTTATTTGGGGATTGAGTAGGTGCTGATCTGAAATGGAAACCTCCTATGTTTGCCCCAAGCCCTGTGCATCACACTCGGTGCGCACACAGGCACACACATGCACTCGAGAGGCTGTTCAGAGGAAGAGCACGGGCAGCCTGAGCCAGACGGGCTGGAAAAGGGCAGGGAGCTGGCACCACGCCAGCCAGCCCTCTGTGACCCTCAAGGTGCATAGAGTCCCGGGCCGTGTTTTGCTGTGCTCAGATACCTTTTCAAACAATATTGTGAGATAACCTTTAATTTATTTTTTAATATGCTGAATTGAAACACTAACAGGTGAAATGCAATTGTAAGTAACAGAAAGCAAATTAAACTTGTAGTCAAAGTGACTGCTTTCTTTCTTGGCTGTAATAAAAATGGAAATCAGTACACGTTTCTATCTTTCATGACTTTCCCTGCCCAGACCACAGCTATTGGGGTGCAGATGGCGGCCCTTTCTTTCCCATGTGGAAGCCCCCAAACGCCTCCCCGTCTCCTCCTGGCAGTGCTGGACACCTGGGCCAGCAGCCTTGCTCAGCCCCAGCCCCAGCCTAGCCTGGGCCCCAGGACACACAGCCAACACAGGCCGCACTGACTCTGGGCTCTCTATTTCCCTCCGGGGAGCCTGGGCGGGGCCTCCTCACCTGATCTGAGCTACCAAAGCTGGAAGGGATGAGTGCGTCCACAGCTCTATGCACAGTACTCTGGGCTCCTGGTTCCCCCATGTTCAGAGCAAAGGGACAGCACATCGAAATCCCATGCATGGAGAGAACCCAGGCAATGCTGCGTGGGGCTTCTCCCCGCACAGCTACGTGCTGGGTTGCAAACTGGACAAAATGCAGGGAACTGAAGGGCATTTGCGAAGTCATCTACATGAGCCTCTGCCTCTCCCTTCCAAAAGGGACCCTGGAAACTGAGGAGTGCAGCCCTGGCTCCAGGGTCACCTCACTTCATGAAGGCTGCTTCTCCCTTGCCTGCCTGTGTGTCCCTGTGTTTATCCCAGAACTCTGACGAGGAAATTAGATGAGCCCTTCTGCACTTGGGTTCTTTTCCCTGTAGTTGAGATGACCCCCAAACAATAATCATGCTGTATTTTACTTAGTGGAGGTTTCTTGTTTTGCTTTTGTTGTAAGTCAACAAAGTCAGGCTGTTTTGAATGTTTAAAAGAGAACACATCAGCCAGTAGTCAGAGGACTCCACAGAGGCCACCTGTGTGAGGGAATAAAAGACAGCTCTGTCTGGGGGAGCCGGGCCTCTGGGTTTCCTTCCGAGAGTGCTAGGCACCTTTCAGAAGTGTACGGGGCAGCTAGCAGCATTCTCTGAAATCAACCAAACCTGTTTTTCTGGTTGTGCTTATGGGGTGTCTTTTCAAATGTGGTGTTTGAAAAACAACACAAACTGCTGTGCTCTTGATTACATTCAAAGAGTCTCCAGGTAACTTCTCAGTTTGGTACAGGATAGGACACTTTTGTGAAAGTCTGAAAATCTGAAAGTGAAGCAGTGAGAGTAAAGGACAGGGAGGGAGGGAAGAGGGTCAGTGCAGTTGGGGAGCGCCCACAGCCTTAGACTTCCCCCAGGAGCCTGCCAGGGCTGCTAGCCCCTGGGCTGCCCCCCCCCCCCCCCCCCTGCTGCAGGGTTCTACTCAGGTCCTCAGGCCCAGGCCCCGCTCTGGAGCAGGGGTGGGGTGCCCTGCCCTTTGTGGCGGCAAGGCTGCTTGGGGAGCCTGGTCTCAGGGAGCCAGTGCTTGCGGGGTCCTGAGGTGCCCCCATCTGATGTGCCTTGTCCCCAGGGCCCGTGGGGCCCCATGGTAGAAGGTCAAGGGGATGGAACAAGTGGTCCTGTCAGGGGCCTTGGGCCAGGCACCCACTTCCACCTCTCAGGAGCTGTTAGTCAGTTGGCAAATGCCCAGACACACACTTCTGCCTGCAGCAAAGTCAGCATGCAGGCTGCACGCATCCATGCTGGGCAGCCAAGCATGGGGTGCCCGGAACTCAAGGCCACCTGTATGAAATGTCCCCTTCCCACACACAGCAGTCTCAGCATCAGAATTAATCACAGAACCCTCAAGGGCTGCTTCTGTACTGACTGAATGGGGTTTCCTTTAAACTGGAAACAAAGCCTCCTCTGGGCCTGTATCCTCCACTGGAGGTGGACGTCTAACTGCTCCATGGAAACCCGAGTGTTCTGAGTATCCCTAGATCAACAGGAGCAACTGCACTGGAAAATCTGCTCCCAGGGTCACACCAAGTCCGGAGCTCTGGCTCCCGTGCCACTGCCTCACTTGGCCACCTCCCCTCCTACATCTAGTGTGAGCCCAGGGCTCCTGCTGGGCCCGCCCCCTCGCAGCTCCATCCAAGTTTGTGCTCAGTGGTGGTCCGGACTGTCCCTCTGGCCCCTGGGGCCACTCTGCATTTCAGCCACCCAGGCATCAGGATGTGCTATGCTAGGTGTGTGTTGGAGTTGGGGCAGGAGCTGCAGGGCAAGTCTTCCTAGTCACCAGCGAGGGGACTGCAGCCCCAACAGCTGCACCCAGACCTGGAGCTCACACTGAACTACAACCGAGGAAATGTGTCAGCTATGTAGGGAGTACCACTGCCAGAAACGGTCAGGGCCGAAGGACATGCTGTCCCCAAGTGAGCCTGCAGTCACAGGAAAGAATACTTGGGGTGGGGGAGAGAGACCGGGACTCCAGTGTTGCTACAGGTGTGTTTGAATCTTTTTGTCTCTGTAACCTTGATTTTTCCGAAAAAACCCTCAATACCAAGTATGGAGCCTACAGAGAATGTGTGTAGCATATTCTGAGGATTTTTGTGTCTGGGAAACTCATTCTGATATTTTTTTTGGAGTGGGGGTCTACTGGGGATTGAACCCAGGGCCTTTGCATGGAGCTGCACCCCAGATCTTTTAAATTTTTTATGAGACAGGATCTTGCTAAGACCCTAAGTTGGCCTGGCTAGGCTGGAAGTTGTGATCCTCCTGCATGATCCTCTGGCGTCCTCTGGTTTTCCAGACAGAAACCCAACACCAAAATGACCACTGTTCTACCACTAAAGAGTTCATGTAAGAGCTGGTTTTCATCATACACACACACACACACACACACACACACACACACACACACACAGTGATAACCGTGGGTGACAGGAGCTGTTTTCACTAATTTGAATGTGATGATCAGTTCACTGTTACATCACACCATCATTTAATATGCCTTGAATAGATACAATTTTAATTTATCCATCAAATATTTTTTCAATGAAAAACTTTAAGAAAAACACAAACAAGTAAAAGTAGCTAATTTGTTGCATAATAATGTGAATACTGTTAGTATTACCAAACTAGACACTTAAAAATGATTGTTAAGATAGCACATTTTATGTGTATTTTATGACAATCCAAGATTTATAAAATAAAGTTTAAAAAAAGAGGCACAGAGGGGTCCTCACTTTGGGTTCCTAACCTCATGTTCCATCTTAGCCTCCCGGGGCTGGGGTGTTGCTTTGCTTGTCTGTTTGCCTGGGTGCTCATGGTCTGAACTGATGATCTCCTCTAGTACACAGAAAGCTATAAAACCAGTTCCTGATTCTCACCCTAGCTTCACACTGCATCCCTGGTCCTTGGTAAGGGTGAAAACAGCAGCACCTGAGGGTGGCTGTCATCTGACCTTTTCACCACCCTGAGATCACAGGGCCATGCTCACCCTGAGCCCTCTGTGCCTGCCGGGCCCTGAAGTCTGGGCACCCTTGCCTGAGCTGTCTTTCGATGGCAATGCAGTGGCGAGAGAGCAGAGCAGCTCAAGGTTCCTGGTCAGCCACCAGACCTGGTGCCAAGCTACCCCTGGGTCTGCCCCAAGGGAGGACTTCCATGATACTCAGGTCTGAGCGCTGCCATTTCTCCTGTCTCTGGAGTGTGAGGTAGGGTTGGGAGCCTGTGGAGTCTGACCTCAGGTTTGTTCTCTGCACAACTTTCAGACTCCTGCGTATGGTCAGTCTCGGGTCTAGCCCATGTAAAGGGAAGAGGAACTGTGCCTGGCACAGGGAGCAAAGGCTGAGGTGACAATGACACAGCTTGGGGCTTTGTTCTGTCATTTGTGAATCCATGGCATCCTGTGTTGTAAAAGGCATCACCTGAGCCCACTCCAAGGAAGAGGAGGAGGAATTTAGGTTCTTTTTTTTCAGTACTGGGGATTGAATTCAGGGTTTCTGCAGTGAGCTATGTGCCCAGACACTCTCACCCTTTTCAAGACAGGGTTTCACTGAACTGCCCAGGCTGGGCTAAAACTTGAGGTCCTCCTGCCTCTGCCTCCCAGACAGTTGGGATTACAAACTTGTGCCACTATACTTGGTTTAGATTATTTCCTGATATCATCTAAGGACCAAAGCTTTGAACCTCTCTTTTTGTAACTCAGCAAGCCAAACCTGACATTAAAAAGAGATGCCTTCAAAAAAAAAAAAAAAAAAAAAAAAAAAAAGAGATGCCTTCCTGGTACATCAGAGATACTTTGTTGCAGAGAATTATAAACTAGGTTGCTGGTAGACAGTTTGTTGAAAAGTTACAAACTAAGTGGCTGATAGATACTTTGTTGCAAAGAGTTATAAACTAAGTTGCTCATAGATACTTTGTTGCAGTTATAAACTAGGTTGTGATACATACTTTGTTGCAGTGAGTTACAAACTAACTTGCTAGTGGCAATCTTAGTTTTACATTTTATCTCTGTGGAGCTGTTGGTGGTGTTCTCTGGTTAGAGGAATTCAAGGCCAAGGCCTGATTGCTTCTGCTTTCACTGACTGGCCAGAGCACATTTCACACAGACTATTTTTCCCTGTTTAATAAGAATATTAATAAGTCTGAAAATAACAGAAGGCACAGTGGTGACTGGTTTGCCATCAAATGCCACAATATTAAGAGCACAATGTTAATTCTTCAGTACCAATTTAGTATCAGTTCAGGGGCCGGGGATTTAGCTCAGTGGCACTGTGCCTGCCTCCAAATTGCAAGGGCCTGAGTTTGATTCCCAGTACCCACCCCCCAAAAAAGATATTTCAAATTTAGTATCAGTTCTATGATTTTTTTAAAACACAGAAGTCAAACAAGATTATAATCACTTGCAAAGCAGTCCAACACCTCTGAAGAATCAGGATCCTTGCAGGTAGAAGGAGAGAGAGTGAGGAGGGTGCAGCTTTGTTCTGCAGGGTGATTCCCCAAAAGCCATAGGGACATCTTCAGCACCTGAGATGCCTCCTCTGTGCTGTGCTTTAATTATACAATCAGTGCTAGGAAAAAGCTGCAGACATGTACTAATTTATAAAAAAAAAGCAGCAAACTGTAGCATTTTGGAAGCATTTATCTTCTTCATAGTCTGCAACAGGGCCAGGTCTCAGAGGGTAGCACAGAACTGTGAGGGAGGCAGAGTGGGACAAGGCAGTGCAGAGGACAGTTGGGGTGACAGGGCCACAGGACCCAGCTTCATGTGGTTAAACAGCATGACATGGTGCTGTCCTCAGTGCCTCCAGCCCTGTCGCATGCATGGAAAGCACATGGTGGATGGGAGAAATTGGAAGACAGAGCATTTGGCCTCCTGGGCCCTGGGCCCTGCCTGGGCTCCCAGCCCTGGATGCTCAGCCCTCCTCGGGTGCACTGGCAGCCAGAGGCAGCATGCTCATGCCTGAGTCATCACCACTGGCTGCTCCTTACTCCCCTTGCAGTCAGAACTTTCTAACGAAATGTTCAAAAATGGGGAATGCTGTCAGTCTCTAATGACTTTCCAACACTTCATCTTAAGAGGTGACTGATCATTTTAAGGAGTCAAACATGTTGGTAGCCACCCAGATACATCCAGTGAATCAACTGCCTTTTGGGGTCAATAAGCCGGCAGCTGTGGACTCTGTAGAGGGGCAGTCGTAGTCTCAGGGACTTCAGATGAATCAGTGGCAGTGACTGCTCACTCCTCCCCCTCGCAGGAAGTGACCTGCTCCAACATCCACGTGTTTACATATGGAAACCCGGAGCACAGCCAGGATGCCCAGGAGACTTGGGAATTCCAGAGTTGTATATCTGCATCTGAGGGGGTGGAGGGGAATCTCCCTCTGTCTGTCCCCGTTGGGGTCAAGCACTCACTTGAGCATCATCTTCCAGACAGCTTCGGGGATTCTAGGAGCCTGCCATTGTGTGTGGGGTCCCTTATGGGTCTGCTACCAGCCTTTTTGCCTCTTCCGTGGGGTGCAGGACATCACAGCCCAAGGCTTGGCTGGGGACGAGTTATGCTGCTATGCGATGATGAAGCCCACCAGGATTGTGGCCACTTTCTTTGTCCCTTGTCCTAACAGTTCCTTCATTTTAGACTTTTAGACTAACATTCAGAAGATCACAGAGAAACATCTATCTCCATGCTGTTAATCATCCCTTACCTTGCTGTGTAATTGCTTCGTTATCCTTCTCACAGCTTTCAGGCTTTCAAAATCACTTGTGGAAAAGATAGGGATTCTGTTTTCTAATTCAGTGTCAATCATATCTGAAGTGTGAGTGAATGGGGGCTGAGCTGAGGGCAAGGAGCCCTAGGGATGGGCAGTGCACACATGTGCAGAGCTACGCTAGGGTCTTTGCCTGGGCTTGCGTCTGGAAGGCGCAGAGCCTTTCTGGTCGCCAAGGTGCTGGTCCATCCACTGCAGCAGGCACCCCAAGGCCTCCGTGCATGGAGGCAAAGCCAGCAATTAGCATCCTGGGGGAACAGCATGGCACAGTGCTGTAGGTTGAAGCTAAATCCATTTGACAGTCAAACATGACTTGTGAGCTGGCATGGTGCTGCACACCTGTACCCTAGCACCCCAGGAAGCTGAGGCAGGAGGATCTCAAGTTGGAGCCCAGCCTGGGCAACTCAGCAACTTAGTGAGACCCTGGCTCAAAATAGAAATAGAAAAGATTAGAAGTACAACTCAGTGTGAAAGCTCTGGGTTCAGAAATCCCCAGCATCACCACCCAGTATTAGGCATTCATCCATGTCATAGCCTTGCATACAAATCTAGAGGCTTTTTAAAATTAAAATTGAGATTTTGAGCCATAGTTTAAAGAGCTACAAGCTATTGCATGACAAACTTCATTTACCTGGGCCTAGAATGTTGTTTTAGTCCAGGGGAGACTCATGGTTCTACTTTTAAGAAATAAGACCCTCTCCTAGCATGTCCACCTAACATCTCACTGGACCTGACACACTTTTCTTGTCAGGTTTCTGCTACCTGAGAGCTGTGTGTGCAGGCAAAAGGCCAAGGAGACAAGAACAACATGAAGGACAGAGCCAAGAGACCGGAGCTTCTGCTTCAGGTCGAGGACAGAGCAACTGAGATCCAGGCCAGGCCACGTCTGTGCTCGGGAGGGGCCTCCCTTCATTTCTGTGTGAACAGCTGGTCCTCCTGAGCCCTCTCTCCACTCCATTGTCACTGCTGAAACTTGGCTTTCTCCTGTGTCCTGGACGCCCGTCTGTAGCTGAGCAGGCACAGGGCAGGCCTGGGCGTCTCCAGTGCCCTGCTTGGGAGACAGAATGGCACTGTCCTGATGGTGAACCACTCTTCGAATCCCATGGGAAGGGCTGTCTCCCGAGTGCAGGTTCCTTCCCAAGTGCACTTCCTCCCCACGCCTGGTCTTCCCATCTCCAACGCTTGCTGGCCCCGACTCCATCTGTCTGCAGGACTCCAGATCCGATAGCATCAGCACATGTGCTTCCATCTCAATTCCAGACCACAGTGAAATTAGAGCCTGGGTCTAAATGACTTCACCGGGAAGCGGGTTCAAGCAGGATCAGAAGGAAACGTGGGGGCGCGGGAGAAAGTGGCCAAGGAGCAGAAGATGGGTGAGAGGAGGAGACGAAGCACTTGGATGAAGCCGACGTTCTCCGCTCTGGGCACAGATTTTCTAACTTCTCTGATTTTTAGAAACTCAAGCCCCATCTGCTCTTCTCATTTGACCCTCTGTGGAGGGAACGCAGACGTGAGGAGGGGAGTGGGGGAAGCAGACTGACAGCCTGCGCTGGGCTTGGGAGTCTGAGTCATTGAGAAACTGCTTCTTCTCTGATGAGGGATGACGAGACATCTGCTGGCTGCTGACTCTGAGCCCTGAGCGGGGAAGCCTGGCAGAGGCACTGCACTGCACAGGCTCGGCACACCTCGTCCGACAGCGCCCCGAGTGCAGAGCGCAGTGCCCGGCTTCAGGTCACATTTCAAAGGTGCCACAAGGCAGTTTCCAGTCTTTCACAGAAAAGGACTGGGTAAGGAAGGGCAGCTGAGAAGGAAACCCTGACTCCGTGCGTCCATAATGTTGACGAGGCCATGCGGCAGCCAGCGCCGTCCAAACGCCAAGGTACAGGGCAGTGTGCACAGCCCCACACGGCACAAGCACACACCATTCTCACAGGGATCAGGCACAGTCAGCAGCCGACGATCTTATTAACTAACATGTTAAGAGGAATTCGCGGCTGTGGTGTCCTCTACTTCTCTTCTGGGTTCAACCCTCTGACACTGTCACCTCAGCTTTGATCTCTGTTCCTCTGACACTAAATGTCTGCCTTCTTCAGAGGCCAGAAGTATGAGGGACAAGGTGCAGCACCTTGGAAGACTGTCTTAATAGAACAGTGAAGTGTCCTCCTCCGGAAAGACCTGCCTGCCTCTGAATCCAGGTCCCTGCCAGCCGCAGGCCTCTCTGGTTCTCAAAGGGAGGATTCCTGCTGCTTCCCACCTCCCAGGCCCAGGGCCTGCACGACCACTGCAGTCCAGCAGCTCCTCCTGCAGCTTCCCAGTGCCCCGGGAACTGAGATTCCAGTGGAAGGCCATGGGCAGCGAGGTGCCCCTCCCCGTCCCAGCGAAGGGTGGGCACCAAGCTCTGGGTCACGATGGATGATGAGTCCAACAGCCTCACCCACTGGGTGATGCTGGCCTCTGTGGTGTTACCAGTGGGTCCTTCCGTGGGCACTGTGTGAATTTTGTCCACCGAGTCACTCACTGCTTAGTTGCTGAAGGATTAGGTCACAGCTGATCCACCTTCTTCCATCTCTGCCTAAGTCTCACTTGTCTTGGTTCCAAAAATCCACACATGGAAAATGAAGTTCCACGGAGATGTTTATATTTACACTGTGGTCGAGATAGAGGGCGTCCTCTGGGACCCCACCCACGGGGGAAGTGTTGGCTCACACACAGCGAATCTGGCTCCGGAAATGCTCGTTTAATCAGAGAGGAGAAATGCACACCACGGAAGGGGTGAGGGAGAGAGCGGCTGGACTCCAGGCCGATTGTTGCTCCATCCGCTGCGGTTTGCTTAGTGGACATGGGAGAGTTGTGTGATAGAGACCCAGCCAGGCAGGCGCTGTGTGGAGCTAATTGGAAGCAGCTGGGAGCAGCGGGAGAGCAGCTCCGCACGTCCGACAATCGCACTCCTGATTGTGGGTGGCCAGGGGCTGGGCCTGAAGGGGATCCACGAATGGCCTTGGTGTCACATGAGGGGCAGAGCCCACACTTCCACTCCTGAGCGGCCTGTTAAATAAAGACGGAGCCGGTCCGTTTCCCGAACGTAATCCACTTGGGGGTCGCTGCCTTTCAACGGGTAACGCTGGTGGACGCTGCTCCCCAGGAGCAGGCAGAGGCGTGGTCTGCCCCCCAAGCCTCCAGTGTGCAGTGCGACGTCTTCAGAACCGCTGTGACGTGGGACCAAAGACAGCGTGGCGGAGCTGGCCGTCTGTCGTAATTAGGAACTGCAGCACCTTGCTGGGCCCCTTCCCCGCCAACAGGCCACGCACGCGATTGCTGGAGCTCCCGAAGGGCAATCAGCAGCAGGGCAGCGAGCCTGGGTCTGTGCAGGCCACGCAGCCTCCAGAGTTCCAGAAACCCACGCGAGGAACTGCACTGTTACCCTGGGAACACACCAACACGATGAACTCCACTGCCTATCAATGAGCCAGCCTCCTGAAGTAGGCGTGGTGGCACCTGCCTTGATTCCAGCACTCCAGGAGGCTGAAGCAGGAGGATCACCAGTCCCAGTTAGACCGGGCTACTCAGTGACTTGGCAAGAACTTGTCTCACAGTGGAAAGGGGGTGGACTGGGGCCGCGGCTCAACAGGAAGGCCCTAGGTTCCGCGCCCAGTACTGCCCAGAATAACAACACCCGAGACCCAGCCTTGTGCCTGAATCACCTGTAGATCCTGAAACACCAGATGGAAAGATATTAAAATGACTTCCAGAAATGGAAGAGAAGTCATGAAGAGCCTGCTGTGGCCCTGCTGAGGGAAGGGTGTTTATTAGAGTCCAGGTCCTTGAAATACTTGGCATTCCACAAACAAAGATGGATTAGAAAGATACCAAGAAATGTCAAGCTTCTCTCCCTTATTATACTTTCCTAGTAAAGCGTGGGGCTTCAAAGGGGTCAGAGTTCCACTGTGAAATCCAAGTTTACCAGGAAGAGCCAATAATTTCACTTCTTGAACGAGAGCCCCAGGAAATAATCGAAAGGAAAGTAATTCTGTGCAAAACGACGGAGCACTGTTGGAAACGGGACACCAGGAAACCATGCGTGTACTCGAAGAAGAGAACTGCTGCACAGCCTGGAAGGTAGTGATGAGGCAAAATCACCCAACTCCCAGGACGGCTCGGTGGCTAATGTTGGGGAGCCTGGCAGGGTGGAAAGGGAGGCAGCAGGATGGGATCAGTGAGAGGGAATCCAGCCTTTTCCTGGCAGGGCAGCTCGGGGCCTTGGAGTCCCTGAGGTACCGGCATGTGGAAGGGGGCCCCTGCCCTCCTCCCTAGGCCCCAGGGCAGGTAGGCCCGGGTTTCTGAGTCCAGCCTGACACCCGCTGCACCTGCTCTGGGTCAGCTGTGTCATCACTGGGAATGATCCGGCTCTCAGGAAGATGCAGAAGCAGTCTAGCAAAATCCGATCAGTCAGGATTCCACTCAGCACTGCGAGGCACTTCCCCAAAGCAGCGGTTTCCAAGGTCAGAATGGGTGCATGGGATTGCAAGGCAGGAAGGAACACACTGAGGGAAAGCGGATTTCTCGGGCAGCCAGACCCCGATCGTGTGGAGACCGACACAGATCGTACACATAGCTGTCAGAGCCACGCGATTATGATAACAGGAAGAGTCCTGGCAGGAGCCACAGACCATTAGTCTGGTGACCCAGCAAGCTGGATATGGTGGCGCACATCTGGATGCCAGCTCTCAGGAAGTGGAGGCAGGAGGGTCACTCCCCGGTGAGTTCAAGGCCAGCCTGGACTACGTAGCAAGAGGTGTCTCAACCTGCTCCAGTCGGCTTAGCACCTGTCACAACAGTACCACAGCAACAGACGTGCACAGCCAGTGGCACCAGAGGGGGACGGGCCCTGGGACTCTGCATTTTCTACACCACCTTCACCCCAAATAATAAAGTCTTTATTAGTGTTTTATTAATCTGTGATTTGTCAATTAATTTAATAGAGAGCACTTCCTCCACCCTGCATCTCGATGCTGCCCTGGGAGCCACTCCCAGCAGGTGGGAGGAGACACAAGTCCAGTTCGGCCGAGCCCCGTCCTGCCCCTGACCCTGGGAAGTCTCACTGCACTGTGTGCCTGAGGACTCAGCAGGCAGCGACAGCAGCTCTGTCCCTGGGGCCAGTGCTCACTGGTCCCAGGTCCACGGACTCTCGGGGGTCTGGGCCATGCACACAACTCTGTTTTCCTCATTTACCTCAGGGTTCCCATGGCAAACACCTTCTTAATTTATTTTGGCTAGAGCCCTTCGGACACATATTTTTAGATTATTAAATCAACATTTGTCAGGTCAGATTCTTAAGAAATTATATGAATATTTAATTTATATAATTATATATTTAGGCAACTCTTAACTAGGTTGATAGCAAGATTAACAGTTGCTTTGAGTGACGTCAGTCAGCTAAGTGCACGTAGTGCCTCAGCATCACAGATCTCGGCACAGGGACTTCCAGCATGCGAGGGGCAGGGCTGTCTCTGCCAGTTCCCAGGGTGTGATTACCCCATGGCGATGGTCTAACAGGAGGGAGACCGAGCACAGGACACCAAAGTCCATCCCCACTGCTGTATAGCACACCAAGTCCCGGGCCTGAGCACCAACCGCCCTCGGGATGGTAAAGCCTGCACGTCCAGTGCTCACACACAGTGGAGACAGCATGGAAACATCACCTGCTACTCTGGAGAGTACAATCCTATGTATCACTTGCAAGTTACAAATTCATGACTTGACCAAAACAGAACTGCACTTTGCAAAAAATCGTCAGTTCCAAAGGAAGTCAAATAGCATGTAATCCTGAGATCCTCCCACACCTTTCTCTCAAACTTCACTTTTGTTCTAACCAGCGAGCTGAGTGCTGTTGCAGCATTGGTGCAAGAGTGGGTGGAGCTACCCAGAGCAGTGCTGCCGAGGAATCCTAGCCGCAGACTTTGGGTACAGGAAATGGCTGCTTTCAATCTGGGCTGAGGTAACTTCCGGGGTAACTTCCGGGATGCCTGGTTAAAAGGTGTCCTCGAGGCCCTGATTCCGAGAACCAGGCCCCTCTGTGGGGAGAGGACCACCCAGCTCCCTGCCAGGGTGATGACTCGCAGCTTCCTGGACAGCAAGTCACCCTGGGATGGTCCCAGCTGTTTACAAACTCCTCTCTTCAGTTGATCCCAAATCTGTGTCCCTCTCAACGTCATTCATTTGTCTCAGCTCTAGAATTGAGCCAGGAGAGCCCCATCCTTTCCCAGGTCACAGAACCACTCATCTGTCCTCTGTGCTCCACACCTCCAAGTACGCAGCACAGATTCGAGCTCCGGGCTTTGGGACCTACTCCCCTGCACCCCAAATCCCAGCGATGCCCCCATGTTCCGAGTGGCTGGGTGGGGGCTGACTGGTTCCTGACTTGGGACACAGGGTTTACTAATGGACTCCAGCACCCAGCACCCAGGCCGCTCTGCCTGGCTCTGGTGTGCACTGGTCCAGCAGAACACCCGTATCTTCCTCACACTTAGGTCATCCATGTTCCCACTCCACCAGTCATGCTGCCTCCAGGAAATTATATCCACACCAAGAGCTGATGAGTTTCCATAGGATGGCTGACAGACAAACAGACTAAGAGGGAGTGTGGACTTTGACCTACACTTGAACCCAAATTCTATTTTTCCATGAATTAAAAGCTGATTCTATTACGTATCAATGAGCTGCTTCGGATGGGTGGACAATGAGGTGAAATTCCATCCTATTCCAACTGTGTGTTCAAGTGGGTTTGTTCAGGGCAGCACAAGGTAGGTTTCTGAGGAAAAAAGGGAGCCCTGACTGTCACCCATTTGAGAATCAGTGGGAAGACCTTCAGGTCGGAACCACAGGTCAACACAGGCTGCACTCGGACGTGGTTCACCCAGCACTGGTTTTTCTGACTGCGGCCGACAGACTCCCTGGCCCCTGCTCGACGCCTGATGAGGCTGAGCTGAGTGACGAGTGACCATGGGTGAAGAGCACAGCACTCCTGTGTCTTGGCCTCACCCTGGCCGTCCTGCCTCCCGTGGATCGAACTCAGCTTTGGTTTTCTCTTTATGGCTGGCAGAGTGTTGCAGAAGGAACTCAATCATGGAGGGAACGTGAGCTCAGAGCACAGAGAGGCATGGAATGAACTAGCCATGCCCGACAGGACACCAGGCTTTCCCTGCTGCCTTCAGAGTGGTTTTCAACCCACCAGAGCTGCTTTCCAGGCAACCTTACCAGGCGCTGTACACCTCAAGGGGGCACCAGTGGGGCTGTGACTGGGAGAGCCCTGCCCAAGGTCCCTGACACAGACCTGGCCTCCCCAGGGGGCAGGCGGTGGCCTGAGCGCAGGTTCCGTGCCAGGTGGAATCCAGAGGGGAGGCCTGGAGCCCAGGGCGGGAGGGTGAGAATGGGCAGCACTGGGCACACTGCCTCTGTGAAGGCCAGCAGCAGTCCTGCCTCTCCCAGGCTCAGCAATTCTTAAATGCATGAAAATGTTCCCAAACAGCGAGGTAGGCAGGGACCTGGCTTTTCTGCAAGTTGGGGAAAATCAAACCACTTCCTTAGGGATGGGTGAAATCATGGCTTACCGCTGAGAATCCAGCATCTGCTTCAACTAAACTGGTTCACTGTAACGCAGGCCAGGGAAGAGCTTTAAACTGCAGTAAGAAGCCCTGCGAGTCCAGGAAGAAAGGCCAGGAGTCAGGCGTCCGGGAAACACCCACCCCTGGGTCGAGGGGAGGAGCAGCTGGACAGGACAGGCAGGGCAGGCACCTCCTGCTGGCATTCTCCAACCTTCTGGTTTCCACTGCAGCCTCGGCCGCCTGGCCTGACAGCTCGAAGGCAATTACATAACCGCTCTTCCCCAGGGCATAGCAGAAAGGGGACAAGGACAGGCGGGTGTGGCCCGAGGCGCCCAGCCTCCAGCCCTGGCACCAGGGAGTGGCTGCTCTGCTCACCAGCCCCACCTCAGGCCCCTGCCCTTGGTGTACACTGAGCTGGCTGCTGAGACGGGCCCTGCTGGGTAGCGCTCTGTGAACTCCCAGATGGGAGAAACCCGGGGCGGCAGGCAGCTCCAGGCCCACAGAGCTTCTGCGGGCACCGGGAGCTCAGCTGGTGCACAGCAGACCAGAGTCGCCCCAGGTCCAAGCTCTCTGTCCCTGACCAGGCGTGGCTTCACTTCCTGAGATCCCTCCCGGCCCCAGACACTGGTCAGTTTGTGGGGAGAACAGGCTGCCATGTGTCGTCACCCAAACCTGGAGTAGAGTATCAAGCCGTGTTGGGGACCACGGGGCCTTTTCTCAAGCACACACAAATCAGGCTGGGAAATGGAGATGGCCTGCCGAGGAAGGCATGAGTCCCTCGGCCCAACACTTTCTGCCAAGGGCGCCGAAGGGTCAGGGTGCTGCTTTCAGAGCCAGCAGGGGAGCGGCCCCCGAGCCAGAGCTGCTCACAACGCCACGGTCTTGGCGACGGGGCTCACCCACTCCTGCCTCAGCTGCAGGGGCTCCCACAGCTGCACCTCAGAGGGGCCACAGTTGATTCCACCTGGTTACCTCCCTCCCCAGGTCCCTGGGGTCCACACAGTGGGACTTGAGGAGGCCAGCAAGAGCCACGGTTCCACTCACTCCTGCTGATCATCAGCAGAATGACCGTTCTGAAAACTACTAGGAAAAGTCTGGCTCCTGAAGAGCCTTCCAAAAGGGCTCCAAAGTGAGGGACACAGACAGGGCCACTAAGGTAAGGACCGGGCACACAATCAAGGCATGGGCTCAGATCTCTCTCATCTATCACCTGTCTGTATCTATCATCTATCAATCATCTATCTATCTGTCTATCTATCTATCTATCTATCTATCTATCTATCTATCTATCTATCATCTATCTATCATCTATCTACCATCTATCATCTATACTGCGGATTGAACCCAGAGTTTTTGGGCTGGGCTACATCTCAGTCTTTTTCCTTTCTTTTTTATTTTGAGACAGGGTCTTGCTAAGTCGCCAAGTTGCTGCAGATGGGCTTGAACTTGGGACCCTCCTGCCTCAGTTTCCCAGGATGATGAGATCAGACATGCACCGCCAGGCTTGTTTAATTCATGCTAAGTTGTGCCTAAAGAAGGAAGACTTCGGTTCCTCCTGCAAGCTTGGAACTGGCTGCCTGTGGCCAGTGTCACTCAGCTGAAGGAAGGGGCCATGGCTCCTGGGAACCCTGCAGTGTGAGTGGGGCCAGACCATGGCAGTGCTGTGCTCGCCTGAGGGAAGAGGCTGAACTGTCTCTGCATAGAGGCCCAGGGAAAGGTACTGCCCAGGCTGCTCACTGGTGATGAAGGAACTCATGAGGGAGCAAAGGCCCTGAGGCCATGGGACGACTCTGCCAGGGCCCTGGGTCCCCTCCAGAGAGCTGGCTGCAAGCTGGGCCCATGAGCAGCTTGAGACTGGGGTCCAGAACAGACGGGCTGCTGTGCCCGCCACAGACCCGGAAGACACGGCCTCAGCCTCCTGCAGGATGGCGCAGGGGCCACAAGGGGACGGGTCCAGATGGGAGCCGTGGGGCTGAAGAGCATGCAGAGCCTGACACTTAGCTCCAGGGCTCACCGGGCGGCACAGTTGGTCACCAGGCAGTGGGCAGGTGCAGAGGTCAGCCCGGGAGGGAGGCAGACGACAGCCTGGAGGACCTCAGGGGACTGCGGTCAGGCCGAGACTGCGGGCAGAAGGCAGGTGCCGGGCTTGCCTCAGACCTCAGCAGAGGGGCAAGGCGGTGCACTGCAGGAGGGGCCCACTCCAGCCACCCCAGGGCTGCAGAAGGACCTCGCCTCCTTCCAGGGCTGCTCCAGCCCCAGAGACCCGGTCCAGCCCCGGGGCAGCTGAGTCCTCAGAGCTGTGTGCCCAGAGATGAAGGAGAGAAGGAGAGGGTGGTGGCTTGGCAGGAAGCATGGGGCAGGGGATTCTAACCCTCTTCAGTTACACTCACACTCTGTTCCTCCCGGGCTTCTCCGGGTGCTTATCAACTGGAGAGTTCTGTGGAGAGATTGGTGTTCCTAAGTCTATTCTATGAAAGTGATGTTTTAGTTTGCAGTGTTGATGGACCTCATTCTCTTGCTAACTGGAGTGTAAAAGCCCTGTAATACTATATTGCAATAGCAAGATGGAAATGCTTCACCTTGTTAGGCATGAATATAAAAAGTAAATTGCACGTTCATTTATTTTAAATGATTGAATTATTTAAAAGTAGTATTTGGAGCAGGGTGTGGTAGCATATGCCTGGGAGGCTGAGGCAGGAAGGTCAAAGTTCTAGCTCAGCCCAGGAAACTCAGTTAGACCTTGTCTCAAAATAAAAAATAAAATGAAGTAGCTCAGTGCAAAGGCCCTGGGTTCAGCCCCAGTACAGCAAACAAAGAGAGAGAAGGGAAAGGAAGGGAAGGAGAGAAGAGGGGAGGGGACCAAAGGGAAGAGGAGGCATCCTGGGCTTGGCACTCCCTCAAGGATGTAACTCAGGGCATTCACCCATCATCATTAAACAGTCTGTGCCAACCGAAGTCCTCTTGGAGACCTGGGCTGGTGCTGTGTGATCCTCTCCTGGCCAACAGTGTCTGTGCCATTCAAATCCTTAGCCTCACCCCAAAGAAGGCAGCTTAGGTTTGGAGTCATTTGCTTTGTTTGAGTCTTGACATGGATGGTGCACCCAGTGGCGCTGAACATCCACACCATCCCCGTGTGGCAAAGGCCTCCTCTCAGAGCCACTTGGGCAGCAAGAGACACAGCCTGTCTATGAACAGATGCCCTCGCTCTACTAGTCAACTGGAAACAGACAAACCACTTTACAAGCAACCTGGGAGGCCCTGCTATGCTAAAACGCACACGCAAGTGCACACATGCATTACCAAAGGGAAAGGTCAGTGAGTCCCAGATCACCAAGCACCTGGAGGCCATCCCAGCTGTGTGTATCTAATCCACCCACTCCAGCACCTCGAGAGGATGCAAGTACACACGGGGCTCTTACCACAGCCCATGGCACCACTGGGCCTTGACACCAACACCTGTCACCATGACTATACCTTGTCCCAGGGCAAGGCGGGTCATTAAGGAAGCTTACACATCTCTTCCAGTGCTGATGAATACTGGGGGCCAGCATGACTATTTTTGAGCATCAACACTATTAGCAAAACAATTTTTGACAATATTCCCCTAAAAAGTAATGAGTTATTTAATTGTGATGAAGACAACTGGCATATTCATACACACTGAACATTATAAAAAACACAAGTGAGGAGGTAAAAATTAAACAGAAGCTATGTATCTTAGTTACTTTTCTCGTAGCTGAGACAAAACACTCAACACCTAAGGAGGAGAGGTTTATTTGGTTCACAGTTTTCAGAGGTTTCAGTCCAAGTCAGGGAGGATGGCAGAGGGGAATCTCAGAGGAGAAAACAGTCTTTTGCAGAGCAGGCAGGAGTCAGCAAGCAGCAAGCAGCAAGTGACAACAATAGCCCTCTTTTGTCTCTTTCACTCATCACTAGGGTGGGACACCCTTATCCTACCCAGAACTATACGAAACAAATCAGTGGACTAATTTGGTAATCACTCACCCTAGATCTCAGCATCACACTTTAGATCCAGCCACTTCTTCAAAGCCCCACCTATGACTGCATGAGGCTTTGGGGGACATCTAGACACAAACCGTAACACTATGGTATTACCCTTCTGCTCCCCAGTGAACTATTTTTCTGGTTTGTGAATACTTTGGGAATTTTTATTTGATTATCTTCTAGTCACCCATTGCACAGGTCCTTGGGCCCCAATTATAATATTTTAAAAGCACTGGGCCAGAACAAGTACACACAAAGTATTTCCACTTGAACATTTTGATTGACCGTTCTTGGTTTCTCTTTTCAGGGTATTTTTACAAAGCAGCAGTTCTGTATGATGACACTCATACTGGTACAGAGTAAGCCTGCAAGCATTTCAGAGGGATACATCTCCCCACCAAAACCACTGATCAGGGGAGCGGCCCAGTCCTCACTCTCAGGGATGTCTGAAACTGGCTCCGTGTGCAGTGTGGCCTCTCAGGAGTAACCCGAAATCCTCTAACATGAAAAGTGATGCGTGGAGTCAACAAGATCTCATAGGAGCTGAGAGCAGAACAGTGGGGCACAGGGAGTGGGCCCAGGAAGGGTCAGGCTGAGAATGCACGGTGCACCTGCAGAAGGGCAGGTCGGGTCGAGCAGTGTGATGCTGGGGTGGTGCTTGGACCGATTTCCTGGATTTGACGCTGACTCGATGCACTCACGCACTGAAATATCACAGTGTAACCCACATCTATGTACCTTACTATGGGCCAATGAAAGGTAGAACACAGATTCTTTTCAAAAGCAGACTTGCATACCTGGTTGTTCTGGGAGCTCCCCCCAGCCAGCCTCGTATAACTAGGACTCTGGCAGATCAACCTGGCCTCGCATGGGCCTGGACCTGCAGGACCCCGGTGAGGCAGAGCCCAGGGCTGGCCTGCAGCCCGTTCTCCTCCCAGCTGTTTCAGCTCCCTGGGGATGGTGCTCTTAGCATAACAGCCCAGCTGGAATGGCCACATTACTGCAACTTTCCTCAGTCAACTCAGTTATTCAGGACACGGCCTGGTAATGTAAATGTAAATCTAGGGCAGACCTTTTGTAACTTTCTGTGTTTCACACAATGTCTTAGACATAGGAAGAGTAGGACTTGAGCTGGGTATGGTGGTGCACACCTGTAATCACAGCACATTGGAAGGATGAGGCAGGAGGATCTCAAGTGTGGGCCCAGCCTAAGCAACTAAACAACTTCAGATATTGTCTCCAAGTGAAAAAAATTAAAAATGGGCTCAATGTGAAGGTCCTGAGGTTACGCTCTAGTGCCTCAAAACAAAAACAAACAACACCCTCCCCAAAGTAAACATAGTATTATTACTACTTTTTTTTCTTTTGGTACCAGGGATTGAACTCAGAACCTTGGGCTTTTGAGGCAGGTGGTAGAACCACTGAGCTGAATCATGGCATTGCTAGAGATGGACATTTTGTCCATCATTACCATGCTTGCCTCTTCAGCCTGTTTAGAGCAGTGTGTTTTTACTGATTTCTTCCACAAGGCAGCTGGTACAGAGCAAGCCTGCAAGCATTTCAGGGGGATACTTCAGCATCTCCCCACCAAAACCACTGATCAGGGGAGCGGCCCTGTCCTCACCTTCAGGGATGTCTGAAACTGGCTCCAAATGCAGTGTGGCATCTCAGGAGCTTCTGGAAGGAGGAGGCTTCTGTGGTCAAACCCACTGAGAAGGCGTGGGTGACAGCACAGCAGACAGGCGTCTACCTCAGGAGTCTTCAGAAGGTGTGTGGTGTGTGCGGACATGTATGTGTGTGCCGTGGTGCTGGGACAGAGCCCAGGGCCTTGTGCATGCCAGGCAAGCGCTCTACCACCCCACCTTCCTCTCTAAGGCCTTTACAAAGAGATGTGCACAAACACTGGCCACTTATTCCTAGCTCACCTGACCACAGGCTGCTGTTTCATAAGAACATCTACTGGTGCTGACCACAGCTCAGGCACACACGGGAACCTGGGCTCAGGCAGCACTCAGCAGACACTGCCCTGTGGGAACTCAGCACTGTGAAGTGCAGCCATGGATGAGTTTGGGGTTCAATCTCCGTGGGCTGGATCTCCCGTGGAGGGAGTGGCTGGATTTCACGTTATTTGGTGGAAGGGGGTTGGTGGTCAACCACACCTCCTTGGGCAGAGCAGGGTGTCATATGGGGGGGGTGTGCGCCTACAGCCTATGCTCCTTACTCTGCCCGTGCCCTCTCAGAATAACACCGGAAGAGCGAAAGCCTCTAACGGCCGTGGAGGGATACGAGCCCGTCTATGACTAAACCAACACAGCGTGCTTCCGGGGCCTCCCCACGCTCTCCCCTCTAGTCCAGAGTCTTGCTGAGCCACAGAAACCTAACTTGAGATGTGCATGCATAAAAAGATAAGAAAAAGCAGGTGAGGCAAATTTTATTCTGTTTATCGGGTATACCCAAATATTTTCATTTCAATTAAATTACTGATTTTAAGGATTGATTTTTTTCAGTGCTGGGAATGGAACCCCGGGCCTTGAATAGCAAGGAAAGTGCTCAGCATGGAGCCCTCAGAAGTGGCACGAGTCTGAGACTGCAGCTCACCGTAGCTGGGACTCAACAACCTCCCCTCCCTGCCCCGGGAGCTGCATCCGGGCAAGGAACAGACTGGCTCATCCTTCCCAACACTTCCTACACACCCTGCCCAGATCCTCACTGAGCCAGGCCTGAGAGCCAGAATCTGATGGGGGAAACTGAGGCACTGTGCAGTAAGGGAGGCCACTGTGCTAGAGGAGGGCACTGCATCCTGGGGTGAGAAAGCTGGGATCTTTTGCTGGGAAAAAACCCCAATCATATGCAAAAGCCAGTAAGATCCAGTCAGTGAATACCAGGATGTATTCACTGTTACATTTGATAGAATGTAGGTACCTCACAAACAAACCTGTGTGCTTCTCTAACCTTTACTTACACAGGAGGAGCATGTGCACTAAAGTGACAGAGGGAGCAACCATCAGTACAATAAAGCAGACACTTTGTTGAGTCTTAACAAGGTCAGACAATTGAAAATATGTATTTCATTACTTGAAACTGGCTCTGACCCAGTAACTCACTGGTTCTCCCAACTTGCTAACCTGAGGGTGCCGAGCTTAACCTTGGAGCGATTCTGGGGCCTGGTGCCCAGGTGAGTGCTGTGTGCTTGGCCCAGCTGGCGCAGTGTCCGATGGGCACAGTGCACAATCCACAGACACGGGGCTGAGAGCCATCTTTTCCTCTAGCAGCTGTGGAGCCTCCGTGGGCCTTTGTCAAAGAAGAAAGTCAGACAAAGAGCTCAGGTAGCTCTGAGCCAATTCACTCACTTGAAAAGTATTTATTATGCTCCTGCTGTATGCCAGGCATTGCTACAGGCAAAAACGACTCTAAAGTTCAAGAAATCATTGTGTTTTATGACCCATGAGAGCCATGCAGAAGTAAACAAGCATCACTGAATTCACACTCACAACCAGATTCCTTCAGTCCTGCAGCACCCTGGGTCCTCTGCCCTGCTCAACAGCCACAAGGACACCCCAGGTGCACAGCTAGGTCAAACCTGGCCTCCTCAGGACAGACCCCAGGCACGGTGCCCCGCAGGCTCTGGTTGGCCTGTCCTGGTCAGGCCCACACTGATCTCTGCCTGGCAGGAGGTTCCCTCTCTTCTACCCCCCAGGAAGAAATGGCATTGTTCTGAAGGAGCATAAGGCAGAACCGAGAACCAGGCCCACGCCTGTGCCTGTGTAATTCTGTTAAGTTCCTTTCCACCCCTGGGCCGGCTGCTGCCAAAGAAAGATGCAGAGCGAAGCAGCTGCCTTCTGGTGACAAAGCAGGCCCAGAACCAGCTGGGCCTCTGCTGGCTCTTGGGGATCTGTGCGGTGAAAGACTCCTCCTAATTGCACCCTCGAGCTGCCAGAAACAAGGAAATTCAGCAGGGGAAGAAAAGCACATGCTTTCCTTGAAATGGAGGCTGCTTCCATGGCAAAGCTGGAGCCAGGTCCAAACTCAGGCCTGCACCCCTCTGCGAAGGTTCAGGGCAGGGCCCGCCTACCCGGGAGCCTCCAGGCTGGACGAGCTGGTGCAGGTGGCCCAGCCCAGCTCTCAGGAATGCCAGGCTCACGCTGCTACCACCACCCTTCTGGGCCCTCAGCGAGCTTGGAATAATTAACTGCGGGGCAGCAGGAGCAGGGTGAGAGTGTGCTGCATCCTTACAGCACCAGAGATCCAGAAGGGCCGGCTGTGTGAGGCTGGCCTGGCTCTGCCCAGTGTCTCAGCCCTGGCACCAGGGCCACCTCAGACCAGGTCACTGCTGGTGGTGAGGCTGTTCTGGCATTCGACAGCATTCACCAGCGTCACAGCCCAGAGGCAACAGCTGACTTCCACACAGCATCACGCACCCGCTGGGTCGGGGTGGGGGGCTGTGCTCTAGACCTCCAAGCTGCTGGGCCCTTGCTGCCCTGACTCAGGCTCAAGTCCCAGGCCACACTTCAGCCTAGACTCTGAGGGCGGCAGGGTTTTGGCTAGAGGAAGCCATGAAGAGGCGGACTGACAGGTACCATTCAGCTTGAGGGAGTGAAGCACGTCCTGGCGGAGACCTGCTTTCCACTAGTAATGGACCCCACTGTGGCTTAGATGCTTCAACACGCCCAGAGCCTGTGTTAAAATCATGGTGCCCGGCTTGGCATGACTGGGCGGTGGAGGAGCCTATGGAGGCCTCAGGCCCCTGGGTGCATCATGGTCCCCGAGGCCTTCTCCTCCCCTCCCCTCCCAGCTGTGCCTTCTACCACTTTGGGCTGCCAGGCCTTCCCAGCACACAGGCTCCCCTGGAAGCTCTAACAGGGTGAGCCAAAATGAACCTTCCTCTTTCTGCACTGTCACCTCTGCCATTTGTTACAGCCGGGAAAGCTGATACCGGACACACTAAAGTGTGACTTGCATCTCTCACACAGCAGAACGTTCAGAGACAGAGAGCATCTCTGCCTCATAAAGCCACCTGTGATGCTCAGCTTTGTCCTCCAGAGACAGAGGAGGAAGCGTGGCTGGTTAGACACCCATGTCCACGCATGCCGTCTGCAGCCTCCCCACCACACCTGCTGTCCCGATGGATGCAGATGCTTCTTTTGCTTCCCTGTATTTTATGTCTTCTGATCATTGAAAGAAATCATCTGGTTGATGACTCAAAATTTTCTGTCTCCACAACTCCCTCACGTGCAAGCGCAGAAAGGTTTACATTAGCTGCCTTGGAAGAGGACTCTCACAGACATCTGTGCCACACAGAAAGGCAGGGAGGAAACGGGAGATCTTGCAGTCATGTGCTGAATGTGAAGAGCACAGGACTCATGCAGCGTGAGGCACAGTCAGAGGGCTGCTCTGTTCCTGTCCTTGGAGTTCAGCTTTATTCCTGCAGCAACCAGCTCCCCAGCGAGTGCCTGTGTCCTCACACCTAGGCACTCTGGGCAGGCCCCGTATGAAGGGTGGGTGACCAGGAGTTGCCATCGATGGAGGACCGCCAGCCCAGTCACAGCGCGCATGTGTCCAGGCTCGCTCTGCGCAGCACCGCTGGAGCCCTAGTCAATAGCGATTCCAAGGCCAATCAAGTCGACCTTCTACTGTGATGTAATTTTGAAGGGTTGTCATGGTTGCAACTTCTTATCATGCACTTGCTACCACTTTATCAGCCTCTATGCAAAATAATTCGTGTTCCCCTGATTACTAGGGGGACACCGCAGATCACACCTGCCTTCGGGTTTCTACTAACATGAGTTAAAAACCAAAATCCCAAGTGGAATCCACATCCTGGGAACAGGCCTCCCTGCATGAAGAGGTCACTTTGTGACTGGTGGACTCGGGCTGGGCTTTCCTAACCCAGCTACTTCCGCACAAAAATCTTAAACTGGTGGAATTTATGGATGAACCTGTGAAGACTACAGTAGGAAACACTTGCCACCCCGAGGTGTTTCAGAGAAGGCCAATTTACTCCTTTGGCCAGGATAGTTTCTCTAGGCTCTGTAGTGTCAGTCAGTCAAAGGTCAAGGAGGAGACTATGAACTGCGGCGTCTGCAACCTGAGCACTGCCGATCTGAACTGCGTCCTTCCCTATTTTTAATGCAGGGATGCTGGCCACTGAATAAGGATGTGCTGGGGCTCACGCACTCGTCTGCAGCGCCAGTATAGTGTGGGTAGGTTCCGCACGGGCAGGGGCTGTAGTCCTTGCCTGGTGTCCACTCCAGACATGGCCCAAGGCTGAGTCCCTGATACCCAGCCCCTCCATGTTTCCCTGTGCGGCCTCTGCTGTCCCTGCCGGCTGACTGCACACAGTGGGGATGCAGACTGCCCTTACCAAGGGTCCTCTGCAGTCCTGCACGGTCCAGAGGTCTCTGAACTTGGCAAAGACCACCAGCGTGTCCAGGTTTCTCTCCCTGGTGCAGAAATCGCCCAACTGGACTGCACGGGCCCTTCCTCACCTGTCAACTTTATTCCTGGATGAATGACAAACCCCATGTGATATAGACGCAGCAGTCCCACCTGATAGCTTCTAAAGTTTAGAGAGGAATTCTAAATGTTCCAGTGACCTCTCACCTAGTTAACAGTGTAAAGTATATACAAAGGTTAAAAATTTCTTAACCTCCTATAAACAAGATCAGATAAACACCCAGTGCCTATTTAATGTTAACCTGATTTTCTGGGAAAAGGCATGTTGCCACCAAAACAGCTCAGAAAACTAAGTAGACACTGAAAAAAATAGAAAGAAAGAAGGTCTCTCTACAGTTATTTTTTTAACCCAAGGAGAGATGCACAGTAAGGAGAGACATTAGAAAAGTGCTTTTAAAGATTGTATCACAATATTTCGGACCAAATCTAAAATAATAACAACACTGGACGATATCAGCTGGAAAGGTTTAATCCACCCATTATGTATTTAACGAAATTCCTCCCTGAGAAGACACCCTCAGTTGTGTTGGAATATCTGTGTGATTAAGGACTTTCTCTGTCTCCCAGCCCTCCTGCAGCCTGCCTGGCCTCAGCCGTGGGCTCAGGGCCGGTGCTCTTCGAGGACAGGCAGGTGTGTCCCGAAGTTCTGTGTGGCCCAAGAACGCCCCCTCCTTTCCCAGGTATTTGAATCTGGTTCCATAAGAGCCCAACTCTGAGGGACAGGCAGAGGAGCTGTGGTTACCCCTGGATGACACAGTCTTTCTGCAAAGTTTCTGCAGTTGTTTAATACCTGTTAAAAGGGGAGTCTTAGCCAGGCAGGGTGGCCCAAATCTGTAGCCTCAGCACTCTGGGAGGCTGAGGCAGGAGGATCACAAGCTGAAACCCAGCCTGGAGAACTTAGTGAGACCCCTGTCTCAAACTTAAAAAAAATTAAAAAGGGTTACAGATATACATAACTCAGGGCAAAGGTCCTGGGTTCAATCCCTAGTACAACAACCACACAAAGAAGAACAACTTTCAAACTGTATTGTGAAAGGCTACAATTCCTATACTATTAAATCATTAGGTAATTAAAACAGCGAGTTTTGGGCCCACATTAGCCATAAAGATCTCAAATTAAAAATTCCAAAGTTTGCTATTAAGATTTTTCCATTAATGGAGGTTGGGAGAAGATTTCACAGAATCCAAGAAGATTCTTTGCAATTTTGTGAGGATTTGTTATTCTTTAACAATAAGAAACTAGCAGCATATTGCTATGCCAACAGCAAGATAGGCATTCTTTTTTTTTGAGTCAGTCTCACTATGTGACCCAGGCTGGCCTTTAACTCCTGATGATCCTCCTGTCTCAGCCTCCTTCGTGCTGGGGTCACAGGTGTGTGCCACCACGCCCAGCCAAGATAATCATTCTTATACAGTTTTGTTTTCAGTCTTTCTGAGAACTGCAACAGTAACAAAAGTCTTAATTCCCTACTAAATGAAAAAGCCTGGGAAAACATACACTCATAATATTCAGTTGGAAGTGAAGCTGGAGGTGGTGAAGCCAAAGCCTCCAGCACTGTGCAGGCAGGAGACGCTCGCCGACTCCTCAGCCTCCTCACACATTCTCTCCCTTCCTCACGTTTCTGAAAGTGGTAACAGGGAGGTCACCATTGAAGAGAGGACAGTGTGTGCTGCCCTCCCTTCCTTGCTGGCTCGCAGGTCCCTGTGGCCTCAGGTTTTGAGTGACAGAGGCCAAGTGTGTGACGTGCAGCCTGGGTCCGGGTGAGGCCAGCGCGGATGGGTACTGCTGCACGTGTCCTGAACTTCAGCCTCGCAAATGGCCTCTGACCCACGCAGCTACACACCAGCCACAGCTGGAGACAAACGGTCAGCTCTGCCATTTTCTGTGTTTTCTTGCAGCAAAGCAATTTATTTTCACTCACAGATTTAAAACATTAAAAGTAACTTTTATATGTCACCAGTAGGAAACAGGAAGTCCCTGGCGTAGGTTTGTTTATCCCCAGTCTGTTACCGTGTGCGGCGGTGGCATGAAGGTAGTGACAGCGGTGCCTGGACACTGCAGCTCCTGACCCTCCAGTGTGGGCACTCGGCCTGCGGAGCAGGGACCCGTGAAGGGAGCGAGCCTGGCGCTGCCAGGAGGGCTTGAGTGTGCTCAGCTTGGCTGCGAAGGGTCCCTGGGGCTGTGCTCCTAGCGGCCTTGCTCAGAGCTGCTGGGCCTTTAGGTCCTCCCATGCATCCTCAAAGACCGTGGGGCCTGGTCTCTTCCTCTTTTTCTTTTTTCTTTCTGGCCACACAAAGCAGCAGGGCCGACCTGCAAAACTGTGAGCGCAAAGAACCTTTTCCCTCACAAATCGATTTTCTCAGTGTTTGTTATGGTGGCTGAAAGCTCAGTTCATTCTAGGCCACATCTTAGTGGAGAAGGGGACTCAAAGCTGTTCTCTCTCCTGAGGAAGAGGAGCCCTGGACGGAGGGGAGGACTAGGCTCTGAAGGGTGTGTCTGCCTCCCTCCTCATGAGACGGTCCACTGTCATGGCTGGACACCTGGGATGCAACCACGCCATGGGGTCTGCTTTAGGGGCAGCAGGGGAAAGGTGAGCTCCAGAAGACCAATACACTGGGCCTCAGGAGGCATTCTTGGTAAAGTTCTAGCATCAGAGCGGCACAGGCGGAAACTATGGGTGTCGTGCAGTGAGGCGGAGGGAGTCTCACACCCAGCCAGCACGTCTGGGAAACCACAAGACTCTTCGGGGAGGTGCGGACCACCATGGGGGCAGACAGGGTCCATGCGGGGCTCTGAAAGCCTTGCATGGACGAGGGAGGTCACTGAGGACTGAGGACCAAGGAGGGAGGCCCTGTCCTCCTGGGCCTGAGTGACTCCCTCAGGATTCAGACCACAGGGCAGAAGCAGTGGCCACAAGGGCCAGTGCCCTGGTCAGGTTCTGGCCACTGTCCCATGATGGCCTTGGTTCCTCATCCATAGCACGGACCATGCAGGCCGAGGTGCAGGTCAGCCCTCCCCAAGAGGCACCGTGCACGTGTGGGATGTGCACATCCTCTGCCGAACCACCTCCCTCCCCTCTCAGCATCCCCGAGGGACCGCTTCCATCACCTGCGGGAGGAAACGGAGACCTCCAGGAGTTTCCCAACCTGTCCCTCCGGCCAGCCCCAGGTGGGGTGGCCCAGAGCTGCCCCTGTACCACACACAGCCCTCCCTCTGCCCCTGTGGGCAGCAAAGGCTGACACATCACTTTTATCTGAAGTTAGAGTGAGAAAGCAAGGCAGAGCCAGAGGCAGAGAGAGAAAGGAAGGGCCACCGGGCGGGTCTCGAGATTCTGAGTGTCCCTATTCATACTGGAGCCCCATTATTCCCTGCTTGTGAAAAATCTTAGCAACCAGTGGATGATCGGTGTTGTAAGATCATCATTGCTTTTTCTAGGATAAGTTAGCCACCAAATGCTAGTGATGCTCAGTCCTGGAATCGCTGGCCTGGTGCATTATTTAGCCTGTGGCAATGATTTTCAGATCGGGGAAGCTATTCATAGATACAATCACTTTGGACAGACTTAAGGTCAGTGCAGGTTTCTGAGCCTTGGCCTGGGAGCAGAGAGCTGCTCGTCAAGAACAATGCAGGCAGAGAGCTCTGTCCTTCGCACACAGCTTGCCTTGGCCTGTGGCTCAGGCCCCCCTCACTCGGGAAATGTGATAATGTCTGAGGAGGGGAACCTACTGTCTCCTTTCCTTCTCAGGGCCAAGAAGCCCCGAACGTTTTCTCCACTTTTAATGAGTGACCAATACACTTTACTTGACAGCCAGAAAAGACGCAAACAGACATAGCCAGTTGGCAGACAGCTGATGGAGACCAGAAGCTCATGCTGTGAACGGGTGAGGGTCACCGTGACAACGTGCAGGGACAGCAGGGAGGGGTGGACAGCTGCACAGCCTTGGGCAGGTGAAAGGACCGCGCTCTGCTTAATCATGTCACCGTCCATGGCCCTCGAGATGTCACAAGCATCCCAGGAGTCGTGTGTGCAGGGAAGCTTGGGAGGACTGAGCGGGCCCTGGCCTCGACCAGCTGTATTGAGAGAGACGGAGCAAGGACGAAATCGCCGTCCATCTAAGGGTGACGCCACCACTCTGGCATGTGAGCATCTCATTTCCAACCCCCCAGGCCTTCATTAAGTGCTATCTGCTACTTTTAAGACAGTCCTGAGCTCGCCGGGGCCCTCTGGCTTGACAGGACTTCCTGTGAGCCACATGCGACTGCAGTGTCACACTTCCTGAGGGAAGGAAAAACACACAAATGCTCACAGACTACGAGAAAGAAGGCACTGTTGGCGGCACTCTCGGCTCTGCACCCGTTTACACACTGGCAGGGCGCAGGCCTTCAACTCCTGACTGCTAACCCTAGCTACTGTCGGAAAGTCTTGTTTGTGCAGTTGAGCAGCACTGAGTATTTGCCAGACATTGTCCAACGCATGTAAATGCAGGGACATCCCTGCCGTCTCACCTGGTGTGCATCCAACAGGACAGCTCTGGGGTGCGGGACAGTAGCTCCTCTGCTCACACTCACTCTCTCACCCGCTGCTCTGCTGTGAGGAGGTCACTGTCCTTTCAAGGTGAAATGGGCGGAGCTTTAGCCCAGTGACTTTCGCAAAACTTAGGCTCAGTTCCCAGAACCTGCCCGAATCACCCAAATCACCCATGGCTGCCTGTTTCCTGGCAAGACCTACTTACCTGACACCCACACCACTGTCTCCAGCTTGGGAATCAACCGCTGTCCCTCCCCTGGGGCCATCTACACCTCGGCACACAGACAGCAGCTGGGGCTGTTCCTTAGGGGCCCACAGCCGTTCCCTCTCTCCCTGCAGTCATTACGTGTGACTGCACCAGGGGAAATTTCTGGAGTGGTGAAGGGTTTCCACTGTTAGGAGTAAGCGATAATATAACCCTTCCCAGTGAAGGAACATAACCCTACATTCTGAAATTTCTTTCGGGAAGGTTCCACCCCACCCTGGGAGCTCTGGCCCCAGTGCCACATTCCATTCATCCAGTCACCAAGTTCCCCCCAAGTGGAACCCCTGGGCCTGCGACCCTTTCCCCTGCTGTGTCAGGGCTTCTGAGGAAGGGCCTGTGGAAACGCGGATCCCAGGTCACAGTCTTTGTTGTTTGCCATTTTCACCGCCACAGGCTCAGGCCCAAGTGAGCTTGAGCGTGAGATTTCATCGGAACCGCAGGGCTGAGTCTCAGAGACCGAGCAGCAGGCTTCGCCATGGCATGGCTGACCAACCCAGCTGCTCCCTCCTGTAGCTTTCACCCTCATTTCTTCTGCAAGTATTTTTAGATCTGGCAAGTTTACAGACGCTGAAGACACAATGCTAAAAAGTCATACTTCTAATTCCTAAAGTAAATGTTTTTAAGGCTGACAAATGCCTATCTTATCAAATGAGGGTTAAAACACAGACATAGGACTAAAAATACACTTCATAAAAAGAGGAAGAGTAGGAAAGGAGCCAAAATAGAGAAAACACAGAAATGTACAAAAGTGGGAAAGTGGTGAAACATGGAGATGTAACAATGTGGAGGAATACTTTGTGTCAGCCCTTGGGTTCACGAATAGGACCAAAAGTGAGCAGAGGCATCGGCAGCTGAAAGACCACAGCAGACTCAAAGGAGGGGTGAGGAGAAACGAGGGTTTCATGGCAGACGTGGGGAGACTGGGGCAGGCAGGAAGGGCACCCAGCACACACAGCTAGACTGGCCGAGGCCGTGGGCAGACGGTGGCAGACCAGAGCCGGGTCCCCCACAGAGGGGGATGTTGAGGCATTGTGTAAACTGCAAGGTGCTGTACAAGTGCAAGTTGTCATTATTATTATGACATCAACATTTAGCACTTAAATTACAGGGGCAGCACACTTATCATTGACATGTTTCAATACATATCTTGCATACATTTAGATTTGCTTTCAATTTCATAGATGTTTTCAGCTACAAGGAGTCTTGGAATTATCTGGTTTAATTATTATATGGAAACTGAAACTAGAAGGGTAGATTCCAACCTGTTTTCTCTTCCAATTATAACTAACTAGTTACAGGGAAAATATGTTAAGCTATGAATCAAGAAAAACACCTTTAGCAACACCACTTTTCAAAAAATGGCCCACGCATATATATGTTTGTATTAAAAAATAATTGTGGGGCTGGGGATGTAGCTCAGTGGTTCTGGCACCTGCCTCGCAAGTGCAAGATCCTGAGTTCAATCCCAGGTACCAAAAAAAAAAAAAAAATCATGAAAACTGAATGTCTTTGACCCTAACTTTCAAAAATTATATAGTATATTTTTGCAGTTAGTTGTTCCATTCCCAGTTGTCAAAATTTTACTTTCTTAGCAAAAGTTAATTCATAACAGCTTGCAAAAAAAGAGAAAGAAAAAGAAGGAATGAGAAACGGGGGTGAAGGAGTAAGGCAGACCAGGAAGGAAAGGAGAAGAGAAATAAAACACTAAGGCCATACATTAATCTCAGGTCCCACGCATGGATACTATTAAATCAGAAATTCATCAGGAAATGTTGGCAGAGTTAAAGAAATCATGATGTAAGTATAAAGATAAGGTTTCTGATTTTCTATTAACTTTACAGCAAGTCAAAGCCAAGAAACGTTCTGAAATGCATCATATTCAAAGCCCCTTAAAGTCAGTACACTTTTAAAACCAGAAAGGGATACAATTATTCTCCAGTGACCACTTTATGTTTTCCTGTCATTCATGTGGAATTAATCAAAATCAGATGAAATCAGGGATTCTGGGGGGTTTCTTTCCTATATAAATACTGTTTAACTTTCTAATACTATATTAAAATATATTTTCATAAAAAATCCAACCAGAGTCATCATATCTTGCAAGTCAGAACTAGAACAAACTTAAACTGGCTTGTCTAATTTATCTTGCTTAGCTCAGTTTTAAGCAAATATGATGGCTAATAGGAGGATAAACTGGTAGACAACTGGGTAAAAATGAAGGAAAACCACTGTAATGAAATCTAACTACAGTTTTTAAGGATTCAGTGTTTGCCGGTAAATCAGTTTTGGCATTAAAAAAATTCTCCTGGAAAAACAATCTGAAATCATATAAATGATCAACAATTCTCAGGACACCCTCCCCTGTCCTTTAGGACTTGCACATATTCAAGAAAGTGGTTCATTTTTCTTCCAAACAAAAGAATAAAGAATAATTTATGAGTACAGGCATGCAAATAGAAACATGCACAATTTTCCACATATAAATGTTGCTTTGTCAGAGTAGAGGGACTATGTGCATTAACCTTCTCCAAGACCTAGAGTCAAAGCCAGGGACTTCAGCAAAGGGTCACAATGACAGCAGACATAAGCAAGACAACTGCGAAAGCAATCAAGATGTTACCCACACATGCAGGCCTTCATGGCATAGCAGTAAAAACAAGCTCTTAAAATCCTTTGTGTACGCTCCTCACACACCTAGTGAGCATACCTCGGTCCTCACTGCTAGATCTCCTGTCTCGAGTAGGCAGAAGCACACAAGGGAACACCAGCAGTGCACTGGCCTTTATCTACCTATTTGTTTCCAAATCTCTGCTGCAAATACATGGGTAAAGGGTAAATATGTGCAATTTTCAACAATGCATCAGGAAACAGATGTGTCTCCTAATTCACAAACAGCAGTAGCTCAATACTTAGATCTTGAGTCCAGTGTGATTCGACAGGGATTTACTGTGTCTAGAATTTGACAAAATTTAGTTTCCTTTTGCTCTTTGCTGTTTGCAGCAGGAGTTGCATAAAGGATGTGAAGTAGTGATTTTGCTTATTCATAACAAGTTCTAGGGAAAAATCAAGCAGTTGAAGAGAAAGTTAAAAAAAGCTATCAACTATAATCCAGACTCTCGTTCATTTTTTCACACGTGATTGTTACTTTATTTTTACCTCATCATTTTAACCTTTAAATGTCAGTTGTATTACTTCTTAGGCACTTAACTTCTGATACTGTAAATTTCTTCATGGTTACTTAGAAAAATAAAACAGGAAATTCTAAAGCCTCGGCATCTGCTCTAAGACTTGGGAATTCTTAGGAGGAGCCAAGGAGGGTGTGCAGGGAGAGCTGGCCTGCGGATCCCCACATTTCCTGTGCCTCAGGCAAGGCAAGAAACCCCTTTTTCGAGACTCAACAAAATGGCCCCTTTTTGACAAAGTGCACCTGTCACAGGTGTGCAGCTCGCACTGCAATCCCAAGTCACATCTGTCCCAAGCCCTGTGTCCCAGGGATGGGCTCATGTGCCCCTGGAGGCTCAGCCAGGCTGGGCGCTGGTCCGCCAAGGACAGGCCCAGTCCTTCCCCACCCGAGCATGCAGGCCGGGTGTGAGGCGCTTACCTCCTTCAGCATGGTTCTCAGACTCTGACGTGTGGGGAACCCCTAGCTTCGGTGCCCATAGACTGTGCCCCCAGGAGCCAGCCCATTAGGGAGGCCCAGAATGCACATTTCCACCAGATTCCCAGGGGCCCGCAGTTCAGGGCCCCCACGGTGGACTTTGAATGAAATAACTCAGGACATAAAATGTGATCCGGAAAGTTAACTACTAATGAACTTTAAAACTGGTTCTGGGTCCTGCTCATGAGATGGATGTGAAATAGAAGTCAGAGAACAAAGACAAAATTGCTTCTGTTACCAGCCGTGCTCCACTCCTCGGCCTTCATCAGCACTGCCAGGGCACCTGCGGACCCGCCCACAGGTGCCCCCAGTGGGTCGGCATGAGGAGCCATTTTCTTTTCAACTGTTCCAAAAGTGACAAAGAAACAGAGAAGCTTCAAGAGCCACTGCTAAGAAAAGAAAAGAAAGAAAAGAGGGAGGAGAGGAGAGGGGGAGAGGGAGGAGAGGAAAGGAGGAGAAGGAAAAAGAGTTAGGAGAAGAAAAGCAAAGGGAACAGAGGGAAGACCAAGGGGAGGCAAGGAGAGGGAAAGAACACGAAGCCATGGTCTCTACTTCCGTCTCACTCTCCATGTGCAGTGAGCAGCCCTATGCTGACTTTTGCAGGCATCAAGCGCCCCTCACCTCAGGACTGGCAGCAATACACGTGCCAACACGATTCTGTTACATTTCCACCAGCCATGACTATTTATCCATTATGGATGACTGCGACCAAGCAGGTTGCTCGCCAGGGGAGCCCCGTCAGGAGAGCAGCTCAGCCTCCAGAACCTGGCATGGTCTGTTTGGGCCTGACACCGAGCACGGGACATCAACTGCCAGTGCTCTCCAGGATCTTGCTCCCTGGCGCTTCCTAACAGTGCCCCTCCCGTTCCCCTGTAACCACACACCTCTTTGAAGGCCCCAGTGTGTGATTCCTTTCCATTGGGCACCTCCTGGTTCCTCTCCAGGGAGAATTAAAAGATGTCCTTTATCTCACAAACATGCCATTGTTTTGCAGCACTGTTGCACACTTAGCATCTCTTCTCCCTCTTCTGCTAATTGTTTTCCAGATACTCCAGGGTGGGAATCATTCTTACATCTCCAAGTTGGGGTGGAACAGTGCAATTCCCAACCATGGCTCACACAAAAGGAAAAAATGCTAACAAAAGCCTAAGTTGTAATTGGCACCAATACTTGTCCTGTTCTCAAAGGACAAACAATAGTGGTTAACTTGTGTAATTATTTACACTAAGCCAGGCGTATGTGCTGGTGTAATTACACCAGGAATGGTGTGATTGGGCCATGCACAAGGCCTTCTAACTATGAGTTCTCCCAACTGTAAGGCCAGCTTCCTGTTAATGACTAGTGGCAGGCATAATCAGAAAGGGCCTGTACCTGAGAACCCACCAGAGTGGGATCTAACTAGGAGCAAAGAGGACATTCTATCTCCCGAGATAGCATTCTATCCTACTTCCTAAAGAAAGCCACTGAAATTTCCAGGAGTGAGATTTATTCTAAGCAATGCAGCTCACAGATGGTCAGTAACAGGGCCAGACCTTCAGTGCCTCTGGAGACTGAAAGGCCGAACCCAGCACTGAGCTTCCACTGAGGCTTAGTGAACACGCTTCTGCCACCCTGGCCCGAGGACCCCTCCCAGTTGGCACCAGGAGCTCTTGGGACATCGGGATGGAGTGTGTCTGTCCAAATGTGTGGGGAGGATGATTCGCCAAATGACAGAAAAGAAGAAATGACAGTGGAACCAACCTGGAAGCTAGCTGAGCCCCACTAAGTGGCTTGTGCCATGGGCCAGACGGTGGATAATCAAGTCATTGTCCTAAGGGTCAACCGGTAGAGTTTTCTTAAAAGACAATATTGTAGGAAGAAAACAAATGAGGAGTTGTGGGGAATCAGCATGATGGCAAATGGCGATGGCCTAAGAGAAGGAGCTAAGATTTATAGTCTATCCTATGTGTTTGTGCTTCAAGAATAAACTGGTGATGGTTAACTGCGACTTGAAATGCTTCTTACCATAACATCAAGTGTCCGGAAGTGACAGAAGAAAGCAAAACAGGAGTTAGCTCATTATGAATGTGAGGACCAGGAACTCATGTTTAAAATTGTGTTTCCAAGGGGGGCTGGGGACCTGGTACCAACACGGAATCCTTGCCTAGCGTAGAGGAGGCCCTAGGTTCAATCCCAGGACTGCAGAGGAAAGAAAGCAAAATTGTGCTCACAGAGAAATGGCATGAAGAGCTATACTTTAAAGCAGTGACCTTTTCTCATTACTCTTTCAGCAAAACTTGCTTTTCTAATCGGAATCTTACTACATTACCAAGTTAAAGTCAGGCACACACATACTTTGACAGCAAGCCACACACGGCCATGCTAATTCCAGGCGGGCCCTGCAAAGGCCGAATGCCCCAGGTGTTTGGGTCCCACCCGTCTCAGATCCCTGGCTGCCTCCCTTCTGGGCCATAACCCTCGCTTCATTTAATACTAGTGTTGGCTTATTGTGCCTATCAAAGCAGTTTCAGACCCCGGCTGCCAGTTCTGGGGCTTACATCAGAGGAAAAACAAAGAATATTTTCTTTTAGAACAGGGCCGACGCCTTCATCTTTACTGACACTACCTCTGAAAACATTTCAGAACACGCTGACACTGTCATGTGGACCCAGCTAATTATGCAGCATGGCAGATTTTGGCACCTGGCTTCTTGAAACATCAAAATGCATTCTTGAAAAATTACGGATTATGAAACTGACCATTCGAAGCCAGCACGGCTGCACTAAGGGTGCTGTGGCCTGGTTTCTGCTGTGTGCTGAGCCAGTGTGGGTGCTGCAGCTGCAGCTCTCAGAGGCTGTGCTCCCCGGGGGTGGCATGACAGTCAGCCTCTGGAGGAGCCCTCACTGCTGGGAGCAGAGGGCAGCTCCAGGGAGACCACTGCTTTCCACTCAGTGTTGCTCAGCGAGCCTGGAACTCGGGCCTGCACTAGGAGGCCTGGGGCTCCGCAGGAGCTGGAGCAGCAGGAAGGCCTCTGGCTGCTTGCCAGCCTGGGCCAGGCCTCCAGATCGGATCTCCCAGCAGGAAGGAAGGTGTGGCTCCTCATGGTGGAGCCCACTAGAACACCTCTTTGTTTCTCTCAGGAACAGCCCAGTCCTCCTGACCAGGAGGCTTCCATGGTAGGGACAACCAGGCCGCGCCCCTGCAATCCCACAGAGGATCCCGTACAGAACAACACCTTTATCTATGATTTGTGCAAGAGCAGGGGCCTTGCTCAATGTCCCTGAAACGATCAATCTCCACATTCTCTGATTTGGCAGTGGGGGAGCCCCACCCGCCTAGGCAGCCTGCTGAGCTTCACACGAGGGCCCGTCCCCGTGAGCATGTCCCCGTGAGCCTGTCCCTGTCCTTCCAGCCTCCGACCCTCATTATCCATGCTCTGGACCTAGCCCCAGGACCAGGCAGTGCAGCTGGAGGCTGAGGGATCTGAGGCTCGGTTCCCCCTCTCCCCAGCTTCAGGAAGTCGCTGTACTCTGTCCCTCGGTGTCCCCACAAATAACGAGAGTCCACACCTCACCCAGCAGACGTGATGATCAGTGAGAAGCTTAAAGCTGTTCTGATAGAACTTAGCTCCCATGCAACAAGTGAGGGCACACATCTTAGAGCCAACACCTCCACCACCAGCACTTAAGTAAATCTCAGACAAAACTGAGTTAAATCAAAGGAGCGCCCTAATAACCTCGTGTAGAAAGACCGTCTCTGATGTTAATAATGTCACTTAAGACTCAATATTTTACTTCACTTTGACCGACCTGTTTGCTGCTGTTCTGTGTTACTCAGGACCAAGTTGCAAGTTCGGTGGGGGTCATGTCTTTCTCAGAACCAAGTCTGCAAGCCCGAACAGCCATGCTTGGCAAGGCCGTGCGGAGGAGGCGTGCTCCTGGAGTGAGAAGACCTGAGCCCCACAGCCCTCGGAGTTTAAGTTAGAGAGGAGAGGGTCCCCTTGGTGGACACAGAGGAGCCACCTGCTCCCCAGGACTCTCCTGTCAGTGGCAGAGAGCAGCCCTAGGGGCATGGGCACCTGCGGGCAGGGTGGTAGGGCTGTTCCCCAGCCTGTCAGGCCACGGAGCCTGGATTTCTGGAGCTGGCTTTCCCCTTTTTCCTAGATTTTGCAAGACTCTGGCTCCAGGTGCCCCAGAAGAGCTCTTTACCTTGGCAGAGACTCCCAGGAGACCTCACCAGTTTCTCCTCCGCCAGAAACTCCCAACCCCTCCCGGACAGAGCCCCGGCTCTCAAACCCCACTGCCACCCACCCAGCCCAGCAACTCGTACGGCTCAGGTTCTGCTCTACTCGCAGGCAGGCAGTTTCCTGCAGCAGTCTGGGAAGCCGGCCTGGGCCCTGCCCGCCTCCATGCACTCAGCACCAACTCCAGCGATGCCAGCGACATCAAAGGAAGCAGGAGCCTGACTCTCCAGCGTTGTGCAACCGAGCTCGCCCCGCCCCACCGAGGCCAGCTTCTCTCGGGGGGAGGGGGGCGCTGGGGGGCGTCACCAAGCCAGGCCCTCATGAACCAGGGGCCGCAACAGGGTTTTTAAATTAATCTCACTATTTGGGCTGTCCTAGTATCAAACTCTTCAAAACAGCAAAAGGAAACATCCCAAACAGAAAATCGGGGCCACTGAGGAGCCTCGTTTTCAAACACGCAGGGCTGACAGATGGCGCGGGGACCCAGCCTGCAAAGCCCCCGATGGGGGACACAGGGAGTACACGGGGCGGGGGGGACGCGCCAAGGGAGTGCCTGGACGCCACCACTTGGAAAGAACCGGGCAGCTTGGCCGCGGGCTGGGGTGCGCCTGGTCCAACGCGAACACCTGGCGACGCGCACCTGGCTTACGGACCCAGCGACTCTCGCCGCCCTCCCGGCCGCGAGTCCCTGCGCAGCTCCGTTCCAGGCTCGGGGACCCTGTGGAGCGGGGTGGGGTGGGGGGGGGAGACCCTGTCCCGGGGCCCCGGGGACCCGTGTCCCTCATCGCTCCAGTCCTCCAGGTCCCCCTCGCCCTGGCCCAGTTCCGCCCCGGCCGGAGCAGGGCAGCCAGGGAAGGAGGAAGCAAAGTTGGAGCCCGCGCCGGCGTGTCCTGCCTCGGCCTCCGCGGGCGCGCCCGACCGGCGCGGAACGCACAGCTCTCTGGGTCCCGGGACGGGGGCAGAGGACCGGGGCGCGGGGCGTACACTCACCGCGCTTCTCTTCGGGCGCCGCACTCGCCCCGACCAGCGCCAGCAACGCGCACAGCGCCGGCCCCGCCACCCCGCACGGCCGCATCGCGCTGTCCCCGGGCCGCGCCGGGCGCTGGCTCAGGCTCCGGACTCCACGCTCGCTCGCTCGCCCGGACGCCGACTGCCGGGGCCGCGGCGAGGAGGAGGCGAGGGGCGGGGCGGGGAGGGGGTGGGGCGGGGCGGACCCGGGGGGAGGAACGGGCGACAGGGCGGGACCTGCGTGGAGCCGCCAGCCCCGTCCCTTCCCTCCCGTCCGTGCACCCGGTGCCCCGAGCCCGGGTGCCCCGTTAGACGCCGGCTCCGCTCGGCCCCGGGGTTCGCGGGGTCCGGGGGGGGGGGGTGTCGGCGAGCGAGGCGCTCAGCGCCGAGACCCGGGCACCGGGAGCCGCCCGGGCGCAGCCGGCCTGGCGGGCGCGCGCTGGGGAGGGAGGCGGCGGGCGGCGCACAGGAAGAGCGGCCGCCGGCCTGGACAGCAAGTCGGGCGGACAGCTCCGCGGAAGGAGGCGCTGGGAGAGGAGGCCGGACGCAAACCGAAGGCTGCACGGCCTGGACGGAGGCGGGCCTGACCCGGGCAGCCAGCAGCACCCCAGCGGGAGCCACCAGGGACTGAAGGTTTGCCAGGAAACCGGGCTGCTGGGCACGGAAGAAAGTTCTGCCCAGCTCCCCTGCAGGGCTCCTCCAACTGCTGCTCCTTCTCCTGCAAGAGAAGAGCCGTCCAGCCCTGCACCCTGTGCATTCCGATCTCGGGGCAGCAGGAGTCACAGCCCCCATTGTGGAGCCAGGTGCGCTGGCCCTGCGGCAGCACCTTCTTCCCACCCCTTGGGGGCTGTGCCTGGGTTTCCACCTGGCGTCCTGCGTGGCGGGGTTTACCTGGGCTGGGCGGCGTGGAGCTGAGGCTTTGCCGTGCACGAGCCTGCAGCTGCTTCTGAGGGTAAACACAAGTAATCGTCCGTGTCCCAGAAAGTCAGGGCAACCACTGCACTTTGAATCCCTGTGCTTGGTTCCTGCCAAGATTCCAAACAAGACTCAGAGCAGTTTGTAAAGAAGCACAAAGGCAAGGGGAAAACAGAAGGCAGCAGCTGTCAGGTGAAGAGGGGAAAAACTCGTGGAAAGATCTGCAGACCCTCACATCCTGCGCGCCTGCTCCACTGGGCCACAAACGGCTGCGCACCCCACTTCCTGTCAAGGAAATGTAATCGGTGACACAAACTTACTGTCCGTGTATTAAACATAAAGCACTTTAAACTGCAGCCCATTTCGAAGACATCCTAGGAAATTCTCCCCAGGCCCCGGAAGAGAACCCTTGAGGACTTGGGGCTGTGTCAGGTCCAGGGAATGTGACCTTCCTGGAGCTGTTGGTGGTTTGTGACAATGCCTTCCGTGTGACCTCGATGTCATCGGATCTGAAGGCACGGAGCTCTGGAGGAGCCACTGCTGGAGGGGCAGCAGGCGCTTCCACCGGGGTGATGAGGTGCAGGTTTGTGTCCACCCTTGTGGCGCCCTCCAGGGAGCCCGAGTTTCCTTGCGCTGTTCAGACTTGGTGTGACTCTGGAGCGTTGTACGCCTTGGCAGGCACCTGACACGTACTGATAGCTGTGTTCTGAATTAAGAGCTGGGTGGCTGGGCCCTCAGGAACAACTTCCACTTGCAAGGCCAGAGGAGCCTCGAACAGATGGCCAGGTGTGAAGGGTGCTCCACACACGGTTTCCGAGAGAGGCTGGGGGCCCCGTGCCAGTGCCATCATCAGAGGCGACACCAGCAGCCAGCTCCGTGCTGAGGGCTGTTGCACACTCTCCAGTGCAGTCCGAGAGGCCTGTGCTCCCACTGCCTGTGTTGAAGCAGACGCCACTCTGGTGGGGAGAGGGCGGGAGAGGATAAGCAGCTGCTGAAGGCCCAGCATGCACCTGGCAGGCAGGAAAGCCCAGCTCAGATCCCTAGCAAGGCAGGTGCCTCACTCTTCTCCTCCCGAGCTGCCTCTACCCTGACCTGGGCAGTGCTGTCAGGACACCAAATTCCACTTCATCACATCTTGGAAATCTTTCAAGCAGGTACAGCTAAAATTTCTGCTTGGCCGAAATATTTTCAGATAAAGCCTACACACTAGCACGGGTGCGTGAGACTCTAGTATCTCCCCAAACAACTCCGAAGTGTGTGAAGTCCGCATCCGCTTTCACAACGCAGGCTGCCTGTCCTCGTTGCCTCCATTTGCGGAGTGCTCGTCTCCTTAGGAGGAAACTGAGTGTGTGGGCTTCGAGTCCAGTCTTTTCTAGGACCGCACCAAGTGCCACCAGCTTCTCTGCCTTGGTGAAGAAACAAGGCCTTCACACATGTTAAGATCCATCTTAGGACGTGGCATTTGACCACCTGTTTTTGTTTTTGGTCACAGAGCTCAGAGCAAAGATTGATGAGGGAAAAAGCCACAGTAGCAGATTTCAGAATTGCAAAAATCCATGCATTTGTAGAAACTCCTGGAGCTATCTAAAGCTCACCTCAGAGGAAATAAGGTTTCTCCATCCCCAGAAATCTTTTTGCACTGGAATGGTCGTGCCTAGAGGCCTGGGATGAATGAGGGAACAGGCTGCTCTCAAAGCTAGGATCCAGCCGAATGCCCACTTCCGGAGGGCAGGATAGGAGGATGCTGGAGAACAGCTCTTCCCAAGCAACATTTTATGGTGACTCGAGGGTCTGATAATGACGTTGCCCTAGGGAGGCAGCTTGGGGTACAGGTCAGGGGTTGGAGGAGGACTCAGTTTTCAGCTGTTCGTCCTAGGCTTGGGATTTTGCCCCGGGTGCCTGCACCACCTGCCTTCTCCCCATGACGGGCAGGCCTCACGTGTTACTGCCCAGGCTCGGGACTCCTGGGGTGTTTTGGCCACTTACCCCTTCTCACCCAGGTCTGTTGTGTGCACCCGACTCTGGCTGAGTGTGGCTTCTGCAGAAGATGACGAAGTGGCTTCTTTCCAGGGCTGATGCGCTAGTGGCGGACTGCAAAGGTCCCCTGCGTCTGTAGGATTCCTCATCGCCTTCTCCAGGGGAGGAGGCTGCTCGGTGCTGCCAAGGCATCTTGGCACTGTATCTAAGCAACAAGCAAGTCACTGAAGAAACAGCAAAGCCAACAGTCATTCTGAGATCCAGCAGGGAAGTGACGTCCCGGGGCAAATCCCCGCACCCCCCATATAGAGCCCTGGACCGAAGAGGCAGGAAAGCACCAGCAGCTCCTGGAGGGGAAACTTGTGACCCCACCTCCACTGTCCCCACACAAGGGAACTGAGCCTGGGCAGGAAAACCTGAGCTGTCGGGGCAAGTTGCCGAGCCCACAGTGAGCAAGGCCAGGTGTGAAAGACTCAGCTCTCTGCGTCCTCCTTTCAGCCACAGCTCTGGAGAGACAACAGCATCTGCCCCAGCATCAAAGGTGGCAGGGGTCTAAGGCCCGAGCTCAGCCGCACCACCTGGGCCCGCCCACTGGCTTTGCTGGGCATCTGTCCGTGGGTTCCTGCGACCATAGCACAATGTACCTTTCTCCAAGCTTGCACAGCACATTCGCCAAGGTAGGGCCACAAAGCCACCTCGGCAAGAGTACAGGAATAAAATCCAGACAATGTCCACACTCAGAAACACAACACGAAAATGGCTGGAAAATTAAAATTAGTTATAAATTAAAAATCAATATAATAAAACAATTAGAAATCAGTAGCACAAAGACAGCTAGAAAGTCTCCAAATATAAGAGATGCAACAACTTATGAATACAACAGGGATCCCAGACGAAATATCAAGAGAAATTTTTAAATATTTTGAAGTAAATGGAATTGAAAACTGTGTGTCAAAATTTGTGAGATGCAGTGAAAGCAGCAATGAGAGGGACATTTATAGTATTGCGAATATGTGGAGAAGAAAACCCCCAAAATGGATCACCTCAACTTCCACCTGAAGGGACTAGAACAAGGAAAGAGAGTTAAATCCAAACAGAGCAGAAGAAAAGGAACAATAATAGGAAAAGCAGAAACCAGTGGCATTGAAAAGTGGAAACCAGTTAAGAAAATCGATGAAAGCAAAAGATGAGTCTTTGAAAAACCAATAAAATTGACAAACCTCTAGCTGAGCTAAGAAAAGAAATTGAGAATGTGCAAATCACAATTAGCGGCATGAATGTGAGACAGCGCTGAATCGAGGAACATGAGGAGCAGCCTGCTCTCGCTGAGTGCACCATGCAGGGCAAAGAGCGGAGCTCTAGGAGCACAAACCTACAACTCGAACAGAAACCAAATGTCCCATCAGTCCATGTCCATTAAAGAAACTGAACGAATAATTCGCAGCTTTCCAGAACAGAAAGCACTGGTAAACCCACCCAACATTTGAGGAAGAAATGACACCAACTCTCTACAATCTTTTGAGGAGGTAGGAGTAAAGGAGAGGCTTCTTAATTTATTCTGCAAAGTCAACATTCTCCTAAAACCGAAACCACACCTGGACATGATAAGAAAATAAAACTACATCCCACCATATCTTATGAACATAGCTACAAAAATTCTCAACAAAATGTTAGCAAATCAAGTCCACCTACAGCATGGTGAGCTCTACTCCCAGCCCTGAAGGAAGATCAGGTTTGAATTCCGCTGAGGCAATTTAGAGAGCCTCTATCTCCAAATAAAAAGAAAGAGGGCAGGGTCTATAGCTCGATGGTATAGCACCCTGGGTTTCATCCCCAGTACTGCAAAAGTATGTAAATAAATAATAGAAAGTTTTATATATATAAATAAATTTTATATATAATAATTCTCCATGATTAACTGGGATTTATACTACGTACATATGCAAGGTTTCTTTGAAAATTCAGAAACCTATTAACATATCCAACATGTCAACAGGCTATAGAAGAAGAATTATATGATCATATAGATGGGGAAAAAAGGCACTTGACAAAATTCATGCAAAAACTCTCACCAAACAAAGATACAGAGGAATTTCCTCAATTTGGTAAAGAATGTACAGAAACTCAAGTGTTCTTGGTAGAATCAGGGAGCAGGCAGGTGTGCCCTTTTAGAACTGGTGCCAACACTATATTGGAAGTCCTAACTAATGCAATAGCTCAAGAGAAACAAAGACATAATGACAGTATATGGCCATAGTATTATAAATAATAGACATACACACACATTTTGGAAGAAAGCCCTGGCATGGTTGCAGGATGCAAGGTTAACATACAAAAGTCAGCCACTTTCTTACCCACTGCCAAGGGCAAGTGTAATTTGAAATGAAAACACATTGCTATTTATATTAGCTCCTCAGAATGGAGTATATGAAGCTAACTATGCACATACACGTATGCATGTGAGGGGAAACTATATAACTACGGTGAAAAACATCAAAGAAGAATTAAGTGGCCAGGAGTATTCCAGGCATCGAAGGGAAGACTCAGTAATGTGACGGTGTCAGTTCTTCCCAAACTGACCTCCTGATTAAATGCAGTCTCAATCAAGCTCCTAGCAGTTAGCTTGTGAATATCAAAAACTTGATTCTAAAGTTTACAAGAAGAGTTAAAAGACTCAGGATAACCTCTTCAGTACTGAGGGGAGAACAAAGTTGGGGGACCGATATTGCTCAGCTTCAAGTCAGTGGGGCACTGGGAAATGACAGGTGTTAACAGTGGACTGGAACAGAAAGCCCCGATGCGGACCCACACAACATAATCAGCAGGTTTTTGACAAAGGAGTAGAAGCAGCTTGATGAAGCAGATATATAGTCTTTTCCACAAATGTAGTCAGAACAACCAGACACCTACATGGAAAAAAGAACATAGATACAGATCTTCCACACAGTAAAAAGTTAACTCCACTGAAAAACTCCTATAAGATAACATAGGAGAAAAATTATATGAACTGAGGTATGGGGTAGCATTTTAGCTAGGATACCAAAGCATGATCCAGGAAGCAAATAATTGATAAGCTGGATTTCATTAGAATCAAAACAACTGCTCTCCGGAGGACAATGTGAAGAGCAGGGTCCTGAGATATTTAGCCCCAGATGGGAGACAATGCATGGAAAAGGCATCTGATGAAGAAGACCTCTTTCTTGCCTAAAGTGTACAACGAATGCCTAACAGTCACCAGCATGAAATTAAAATGGGAAAAATCCCAGAGGGATCTCGTAACAGAAATGCAGACGGCAAACAACTTCTGAGAAACGTGCATCCTTCGTAACACGAGGGAGCTGCAGATTAAGGCCACAAGGCATTGTTACGTGCAAAGCTTCCGCGCCACCAGGTGCTGGTGATGCCTGGAGCAGCAGGAACCCTCGCTCTGGCCAGCCTGTGTGACTCAGGTCACAGCTACTGTGGAAGGTGGCTTGGCGGTTGCTTACAAGACTGCAACTCCTACCATATGGCCCAGCTGAAAAATGTATGTCCACACAGATTTGCAGATGGATGTTTACAGCAGCTTCCTTCTTTCTTGCCAGAGCTCAGAAGCTACCAGGATGTCCATCTGTGGAGGAGAGGACAGACGGACTGTGGTGCATGCAGCGCAGACAGGAGAGAGTTTGTCCATGCTAAGAGTCAAAACAAGCCACGACAAGGTATGGAAGTAAAAAGAATTTTCTGTGGTAGCAGGGATTGAGACCAGGACCTCCCCACTGCCCTGAGTTGCCAGTCCTTTCTTATTTTTTATTTTGACACAGGAAAGGGTCTCACTAAGTCACTAAATGTCTTGGGCTGGGCTCAACCGACCCTGCAAACCTCTTGCTTCAGCCTCCCAGAGGGCTGGGATTGCAAGTCTCTGCCCCCACACTCAGCCTGAGGGAGACTTAAGTTTGAGTTGCTAAGTAAATGAAGCCATTGGAGCTGGGCTTGGACACACACACCTGTAATTCCAGTTCTCTATGGGAGGCAGAGGCAGGAAAGTTACAAATTAGCTTGGGCTATTTAGGGAGACCCGGACTAAAATAAATACATAGATAAATACATACATTAAAAAACAAACAAATAATTGGCTAGGGATGTAGCTCAGTAAAAAGGCCTGGGTAAACCCCTACCACTGTCAAAAGAAAAGCCAATCTGCAAAGCTGCGTATACTCTGTGATTCCAACTCTGGCAGTGGAGACGGGGCACTGAGTGCCAGGCTTGGGGAGAGCGCTGGGGAGAGGGAGGCCGTGGAACCATTCTGTGCCATCCTGCATTGCCTGACAGACTGCCCTGAGGGCCCCGGGGTGAACAGAGACAGTGATGCGGGGGTGTCCCTCTCAGCAGTGCATTCTGGGGTGTCTGCCGCGGGGAGGCTGAGCATGAGCCTCCCTGCTTTCTGCACAATCTTTCTGTGAACTTAGACGGTTCCAGAAATCGCTGATTGATTAGCAACAATCAAAGTGCATGGCTGTTGAGATGTCACTAATTTATTTTCATTCACAGTTAAAGATTGCAGCCCATGGTCTCCTGTCCATGGTTGCATGGGTGGGAGGAGACCCCTACCCCAGGCCAGTGAGGCAGCAGAGAGAGGGGGGAGGGCAGGGTCCCCAGGTCCCCTTGGAGGCCCTGCCCCAAGGTCTCCAGCTCCTCCCACTAGGCCCCACCTTTTAAAGAGCCCACCACCTTCCAGTGGTGAACAGAAGGGGAACCCAGCCTCCAGTCCAAGGCTTTCCAGGACTTATCCAACAGTGAAGTGGGTGTAAGGACACAGCCTAGAGATCCTGAGAGCAGGGTGGCCAGTGCGATTTCATTGCTTTATGCCTCATCTGACATGGAAAGGGTGTGTGTGACCTCTATGCAGGGACTGGGGACAGTTGGGACTGTAGGTGCTGCAGCAGGGAGTTAGGTCCCAGTGGCGGTTCTAGGTGGAGAGAGGTCTGCCAGCGGGTGAGAATATTAGCTGGGTCTTTGCCAAGGGGAATGGGACCAAGAGGTGAGGAGGGGTGAAGAAGGAACTGAGATGCTTTTGCATGTCCCACAAGGGACGTGATCATGACTACTGCAAACACAGAATCATAGAACTAAAAATTAAAAGAGAGAAAGGTTGAAAATAGTCAACCAGGCTGGAAACATCAAGGCAAAGTGGTTTTCTATTTCTGCAGTTGAATAGAAAGTTAGGGTTTCTTTCTAAGGCCCCAGAATAAAAGCTAGGCAGATTGTCCCTGTGGCCACTTCTGTAGCACAGGGCCTAACCCAGCCCCAGGCCAGCAAGCTGCTCAGGGCAGGAGGCTGCCAGGCCTCTCTGTGGGAGGAGAAGGGCCCGGAGCCGTGGTCTGACTGTACCATCTGACAGGCACTTCCAGGCTCTTGGAAGCCTTATTAAAACTCGCAGTGGTTTGCAGGGCATCTGGACACAGAGGCCATTTGCAGAAGGGGCCTCCCGGGGGCAGAGGCCAGCAGTGCAGCCCTGGAAACTCTGTTCTCCTCACTCAGCATTCACAGGGTCCAACATGGGTGTGCGTGTGCATGTGTGTGTGCGTGTCTCACTTTTTCACTGTTAGCACAAGTGTCGGACACAGCTCCTCGGTGGTGCCCCCCAGTGCCCGAGTCTAGGGAAATAACAGGTCCTTATGACTGGCTCCGACCCTGGAAGGGAAGGGACCGGCAGGCAGGCGAAGTGAGCTGTGGGCAGCTTCCCTGCTCACTGGCGCCCACGCCCTCCCAGGGAGGACAGCACTTCTGATGCCTGCAGACTGACTCAGCCCTGCACAAGCCGCTCACAGGAGTCATGGGCAGCAGGGCCTCCAGCCAGGCCACACCCCTGGGCACTTCACCCTTACCTGGTGGCCTGCTGACCTCTTCTCCTGGGCCTGGACCTAGAGGGAGGAGAGCCTGTGGCTGGACACCCACCAGGCCTCCAGGGGGAAACCCTCTTTTAGGCCAACAGGAACCTCAGGTGAGAGCCAGCGAGAGAGGTACACCTGTCATCCTAGCACTGTGGGAGGCTGAGGCAGGAGAGCTGCCAGTCCAAGCCCAGCCTGGACAACTGGAACTCACTAAGATCCTGTCTCAGAATAAAGAGTGAAAAGAGCAGGGGATGTGGCTCAGTGCAGAGGCCCTGGGTTCAATTCCCAGTACAAAAACAAACATTAAAAAAGAATTAAGGAATTTCAGGTCACTTGCTGTGGTAAATCCTGGTATGCCTTACCTGAATGAGGAGGCATTCGACCCTTTGTTCAACAGTTAAATTATATACCTTAATGTTAAATTATTTACTTTCTGTTTAATATGTAAGCATTCAAGTATATACTTCTAAAATATACGCAGACTTACATGCAGAATTATGTGTACGCATCTATGTCTGTAGCAGGACGCACAACCAGCCCCTCATGCGTGTTTGGAGCGGACACGGAGCTGCCGTAGGCGACGCAGTGGACGGGGTCGGGAGATACCGTGACTTGCAGGAGGTGTCGTTCTCCCAGTCTTTCCACGCTACCCACCGTGTCCACGGCTAAGCACCGGGGCAGCGCCGGGGCTCCACCACCGTGGGGATGGGGCCGTGTGAAGCCGAGCGCCTCCTGGTCTTCTGGGCAGAGCTGCGTGTGTGCAGAGGGGCAGTCAAGGCCCACACGGCCCCCGACTGCTCTTCACGGAGCCCCCAAGGTCACGACAGGCGGCCTTTCCCGCCAGCGAGGGCGTCAAGAACCCTGCAGTCCCCGTGGCCCCACCGAGCAACAGCGATTTCTCCTGCAGCTTCTCACAGTGCGCTGTGTACCACACTGCTTCCGTCTTCACAGGAGCTGCCCTTTGTCGGAGCAGCTGCAAGGGCAGAGAGAAGAGGCAGAGGTGCTGAGCAAACACCGGGCCCTGGGCCCGCGGCCCGGCCTCAGTAGCCTGGCAGCCTTCCTTCCTGACGCCTGCGGTCTGCTCCCGGCCTGGGCGGGGCGGGCCGGGCGCCTCTGACTCCGTGGACCGGGGTCAAGGCAAGAGGGGGCTGAGCACCGGCTGCGTGCCCCCTCCCAGGAGGCGTAGGTCCTGCCCCACGCAGGCTGGCCAAGTGGGTTTCACGCCATGCTTCCCGAGGCTTCTCTGACCCTCAGCGCGGTGAGTTTGATGGTGAGGATCTGTTTGGAGCGCTCTTGCCCTAGCAGTTCGGCCTTTAAAAATTGTCTGAGAAACTTCTGTTGCTCTTGCACCTTTCTCTATTCAGGGAGAAGTGGCCTTCAGGACGGGCGGGAGAGGAGCTTTTGTCCGACAAGGGCGGGTTAATGAGAAGGGACGCTGGACTTCCGCCTGTGGGTCGGGATGTGCTCAAGGTGGTTTCTCCGATCTCTACCTAGATCTCCTGACAGCTGCCACCAAAGAGAAGGCGCAAAGTCCTGGGGAGCCGCTGGGGAGGGAGCAGGCCCCATGCAGGACGCAGGGTCTAGTCTGGCGGAGGGGCCTCCTGTGGAGGTGGCCCTGGGAACCGTGTCCCCTCCCCTGGCAGGATCTTCCCACATCCGCGTCTCCACCTGATGGGGCCCAGCTCAGCTAGGTGCAGCGGATGGTCCCAGCCCAGGGACAGCACCTGGCGCCTTGGTCCAGCTTTGGTGGACGCACTGACCCCACCTCCATGGTCTCAGAGCCGGCAGTTCTCTATGTGGGCTTTGGTGACCGAGGAGATGTCGGCATTGTCCAGAGGATGGAGGCCCAGCGCGGCCCCGGTCCACGGCTCTGACAGGCCCAGCCCCGGGACAGGGACAGGGACAGGGACAGGGCCCAATGTGCAGGAGAGGCCAGCCTCAGGTCTCCGCGTCACCGTCAGGGCCAGGGCCAGGCTGTGGGGGCCCCGTGCCAGGGCCGGGCCAAGCACTTGCCTGCTTCTTGCCTGGCCCACCCAGCCCAGGACAAGGGCTGGGACAAGGACAAGGACAAGGACAAGGCTCTGCTAGCCAGGATGGCTGAGGGGCCGCCGGCTAAGGCCCAGTCTCCACAGAACCTCTGGCTTACAGCATGGCTGGCAGGAGCTTGGCTGCCCAGCTGCCTTGGTCAGGCAGCACGGGTCCTCACTGCGGGCAGCAGCCTGAGGCACGCTGGTCCTGCAGGGCAGCGGTGACACGCACTGGGCACCTCTCTCCCAGAGCTGGGGACTTGGGCTTGGCCCACCTGGGCCTGTGCCTCTCGTGGGTAGGGCCAGGCCAGCTGGTGGTGTTCAGTGGTTCGAGCCTAAGCAAGTGGCTTTGTGTGTTGGAGAAGTGCCTCAGACACCACACTACAGGTGCTTCACATGGAGAGCTTCACCTGCGGTCCCAGTACCCTGGGAAGCTGAGGCAGGAGGATCGAAAGTGTGAGCCAGCCTGGCAGCTTAGTGACTTTGCAAGACCCTGTCTCTATAAAAATGAAAGAGGGCTGGGATGAAGCCCGGTGTGAAGGCCCTGGGTTCAGTCCTACTACTGCAGGGGCAGGGGTGGGGAGCTGAGGCTGGACGGTTGGCATAATCTGAGCTCATCCTATTCCATAGAGGTACTGGAGAATTCTTCATTCTTTCTTGCCTGTGGGGTGTGGAACCGGGGATTGAGCCCAAGGCCTCTGCACCAAGCTACATCCCCACCCTTTGTGCACATTTTATTTCTGGTACAGGATCTTGCTAAGCTGGCCAGGCTGGGCTTGAACTCATGATCCTCCTGCCTCAGCCTCCCAGGGCTCTGGGATTACAGGCGTGAATTCCCACATCTGGCTGGCTGGATTTTATAGCGTTTGAATTTGCATTTTCCTGTGGTCTCGTGATGTTGATCTTAGCCACTGGTGAAGTATCTCTTTTAAGCTTTTTTCCAATTAAAAACATCATCAGCTCAGGGTTTAGTTTTTAGAAAGCTTTTATGCATTTTGGTGCTGAGGTGGAGCTACGCCCCAGTGCCAAAGACAGAGATTCGCAACGAGCTGCATCTACCTCGGTGCCCCTTGTTGTCACGAGAGCTGTGAGGTCCCAGTGGTACCCAGGGACAGGAAACCACCACGCCAAGTCACTCCCGGCCCCTCTGTACCCCCACTCCTCTGCCCTTGGCCCCACACAATACTGAGCTCCTCTGTAGGATACTTCTTGAATAGTGTAGACTAGTTTGCATTTTCTAGAATTTCAAAAGGAACCCTACAATATGAAGTATTCTGTGCCTGTCTTTTTTACTCAGTGTAATGACTGAGATCCGGCCATATTTCTGTGTTATCAGCCTCATGGTTTTCACTGCTGTGTACTACTCCATTGGGTGGCTACACAGCCTTCTGTTTATTCATTCACCATTGTTGGGCACTGAGTTTTCTGACTCGGGCTATAACCAATGTCAATTAAGTTACTACAAGCATGCACAATCAACTCTTTGTGTGAAACTCTTTGTGTAAGAATGTGGGTTTTTATCTCTCTTGGGTAAAAGCTTAGGAGCAGAATTAGGAGCCATAGGCCAGTGGGTGTCCTGCTGCTTCCTCATCTGTCTGCCGTCGTGCCTGCCTGTGTGCTCTGGTGTCCAGGCATTTGTGTCACAACTCCTATGGACAGTAACGACCTGGGAAAGTCAGGCATGGGACAGCTGCCATTTGAGGCTTCAGGTCCAGGGGTCAGGCTGCTGTCAGAGTCCCATGGCTGGTGCACAGGTCACCGTGGGATCGGGAGGTCTGGGCATCAGGGCGGGAGTCCCCTGGAGGTCACTAAGAGCGCATCTCTTGCCCACATGCTGTTCCCACCGGGAGACTGGGTCACTATGTGGGGATCAGAGACTGCCTCTCTTCTGGGTGGGCACTTCCTCACTGGCCAGGGAGTGCAGCGCTGAGACTGCACGGCCAGCCCCTCACAGAAGGGCTAATACCGTCACTTCCAAGAGCTCCACCATGGTGGAAACCAGTCACAGAGATGTCAGAATCAGTGACTAAATCAAGATTAGAAAAGTGCCTAAAATGTAACAATAATTGCCAACCTAGTAGGACCCCTCACATTTTTGCCTATTTAGGTATAAAAATGAGTCTGTTTTCAAGAGATTAAAGTCTCTATGTTATTGAAAACTATTTTCCACTCATTTAAGAAGAAAATGTACAGAGAGGGATCATAATCCATATATTAAAAACTAGAAGGGAGTGGGACAGATAGAGGCTAGTCAAAACTGTTCCAAAGGCAGGAGACAGCAAACAAGAGCCCTCAGAAGGAAATGAAAATACAAATCGAGTTACAGCTAGCATACGAACAAAACAATAGAAATAAAAATATTTTCTTTCTTAGGAACAAGAGGAGAGACATTTAGATAGTTGCTTTTCAGGGTCAGGGTGGAGCTGGTTGTTCACTCCTTGCTGGTAACTTTCTAAATGTCGGAGAACACTCTGAAGGTCACACCCCACAGACGTGCTCACACCCGGGGGCCTGTGGCATCTGAGCTCAAAGCAGCACCTTACTGTGTTCAGGTTTCAGCCTCCCGAGGTGCGGAGCAAACCACACCTGGCCGTCGGGGGCTGTGGTGCTCCTCGCTGTCCGAGGTGCGTGGGGCTGTGCCTCTCAGATGTCCTTTCTTCCTGGGTGTGGAGCAAGCCTCGGGTTCTGCGGAAACTGTCCCAGGGATTCGGTGGGGCGCTTTCAGGCCCAGGGACCCTGGCTTCAGTGTGTGTCCCCTCGATCACCTTGGCCCCAGCCGATGCCCTCAGGAAGGGCGGTCTTCAGGGGGTTAGGTCAGAAGCAGGGTTTCATGAAGGGGGCGTGCCCTTCTCAGAGGCCAGGTGAGACCCTCCTGGCTGCCCTGCCATGCCTAGCTGCATCAGGGCCTGAAAGCCGGTCGGAGCTGAGCTCCTCGCTGTGGATGGGGATGCATCCCAAGACCCCTCTTTCTCCCAGCCCCAGTCCCTGGTCACCTTCAGAGACCAGCGAAGCAGCATGGGAGAGGCCTGGCTGTGGACGTGGGTTCACACAGCTGCGGTGGAGCTTCGGTGGCTGGGCCTCAGCGTGTGACCCGGCAGAGAGGACAGGAGGCACCCGTGGAAACCCAGAGCCTCACAGACCGCCACACAAGAGAAGCTGCGTTCCCCACGTCCAGGCCACACCGCAGTCTTAACAGTAACAGAGCTGTCACCTAAGGAAGTCAGGTGAAGACACGTGACCCTGGTACACATGTGACACGGAAGGAGAGATTTCCTGCGCTGGAAGTGACGGGACAAGATAATGACTGAATCCAAGGAGGAAACAATGAAGTAGGCTCCCAGGGGTCCTCAGGGATCCAGGTGGCCCCAGACTCATAATCTTCCTGCCTCAGCCTCCCAAGCAACTGAGTTACAGGTGTGCACACCCTTGTGGCTGTTTCTGTCACCTTTGAGAGCTCAGCAGGTGCTAAGGGTGTGGTCAGGGTTATGAACGGAAAGTCCTTACTGGGCTCATGGGGCTCCTAACCGCTTGTCTTGGGTGTGGGTCCTGGTGGGAGGAGGTGGCCACAGGATGTGACCGGAAGGGGGCACCTCCCTCTCCAGCTCCTCCCTGCTCTCTGCTTCCTGACCTCCGTGAGTGAGCAGCCACCCTCCGCCAGGCCCTTCCGCCATGCAAGGACCAACACTTCCACACACGAGCCCAATAAACCTCTCCTCTTCTAACTTGAGGGTGTGGGGCCTTTTGTCTCAGCAGCAAGGGACCTGACTGAGGCATCTTATGAGGAAAGAACTAGCACATGTTTAATTTGATGTGATTTTTATCAATTGCCTTTGACAGGTGCACGCCATGTGTCTGACATGCACCTGACTTGTTGCGCCAGTGTTGAAATTTTCCAGGCAAGCGAGCGACCCCAAAGGCCACTTCTTATCCGAGTCTCCCCGATACGAGGTGAGCGATGATGAGACCTCCTAGGCACCCGGCGTTGGAAGTCCTCCTACTTCGAGAGGAACCACACTCCTAGGCAGACAGCTGGTGTCACAGGGACTTCAGGGCGTCTCCAGCTGAAATCCCAGTGTTCCTGGAGTGGAAAACCTGGGATAGAGATTTCTGTAGGGAAGTGCAGTTCACCAGGAAAGCCAAGAAGGACCTGGATAATGGGGCCGCCTCTGGCCTTTCCTCCAGAACCGCTCCCTTCTCTTCTCTGAGTAGGAGCATTAAAGGTGATAAACTGCAGAATTCTAAATTAAGTTTGAGCTGGGCCTGGAGTTGCATCCCTGCAATCCCTGCACTCAGGAGGGTGAGAACGGAAGATCTTGTGTTTGAGGCCAGGCTTGGTGAGTTCCAGGCCAGGTTATATAGTGAGACCCTGGCTCAAAACAAGCAAACAAATGAGCAGTTTGAGCAAAACAATAATAATAAAAACAATTCATCGCAGCAATGTATTTTGAGTTGGCAACCTGATGCAATGACAAAAATGTTATTTTAAAAATCAAATATATCCTAATCACGGGTAACCCTTATATGACATTTTCAAATAATTCCTTTTTAATCAAGTCTTGTGTTTTTAGAAAATGTATAACTAGGCGTTTTGATGTTTTTATTAGTGATTTTTTTCCATGTAGATGTTGAAATGTGAATTGAGTCCTAGCCTCATTGCAGTTCATCCACTAAGGTATTACCAGACCTTTTTCCTACCTTAGTAAATGAGAAAAGAGCTCCCCACACCTGCATTTCTGTTAGATCTTTAGGGTTCTTAGCAGTTTAGTCTAAGAAAAGAGAGAAACTAAGTCCCAGATACTAAACATGTGGGAAGATAAGTTCAGGACACTTTTACTGACCAAAGAGAGAGCAAAACAAAGCAAAACAAGTCCCAGGATTCCAAGCCTCTTAATCCAAAGGATGAATTTACAGCTGGGATCCTGAAAAGTCCTGGGGGAGGGACAGCTGTCAAAGCCCAAATGTGGCCCTTGCCTGACCTATGCCCCACAAGATACAGATGCTTTTTAGACTTTTCTTAAATGGTTGACAAAAAAAAAAAGTCCAAAGAAGAATCCCACTCCAGAGCACTTAGAACCATGCAAGATTCAAATCGTGGTGTGCACACTCTGAATTGCTCTGAAACGCAGCCCTCAAGTTGGTGTCTGTGGTCTCTGGCTGTTCCGATGCTGAGATGCTGAAGGTCGAGTCCTGTGGACCCAGCAGATGGATGGCCACAAACCCAGGATCCTCACGAGCTGGCCCTTTACAAAGTAATGGGCCCTATCCTTGATGTCCAGTGGCACCAGCCATCCAATGTCCTGTGGTCTCCCCACCACTGCCGTTATGTGAGTGGGCTCCAGACTCCTGTGGGAGGGCATGAGGGCAGCAGACTGTTGCAAGGAGCTTCCTGTCTGCCGGTGCTGAAGAGGAAGGAGGAACAGACTCCTCTGGTGGCCGCCTTGAGGACAGGCTTCCCCAGAAACAGAGCTCACCTTGGGCTAGCCGTACTGTGGCCAAGTTGATACTGAGAAGCAACTATCACACTTGGGGTGCTGTGCTTGGAGCAGTGTCCCCACCAACCACGCAGACTGAGTGGGGCAGAGGCTGAGGAGGGACACATAGGTGCTGGGGCCAGAAGACAGGGTGTTGGACTCAGAACCGATCCCAGAGCTCTGAATGCACTGGCTCAGCTTTGCAGAAACCTGTTGCTGGCGAAGGAAAAGCTGGAAGCCCGAAAGCAAGATGGTCCTGCTGTTGATCAAGCTACATCGGATCTGTGTGAAGCTGATTTCAGTTCTGTAAGATCTACCTTACCCTTGGATCACACTGTAACTCTTCTCTTGCTCAGATTTAAAACAGAAGATCATTGAAAACTTCTGTCATGGAAATGTGCCTTGAATTCTAAATTGAAAGTTAATTGGGAAATAACACAATTTGCCAAAACAGCAACAATTGCAATAATGAAAATGTGTTAGCAACAACTCAGCTTTGTAAAGCCAAGGAAATCTATGATGATATCAGGCATTTATTGGCTCATAAATACATGGCGCACTGTCTCCAAGCTCAATGCCAAGTGGCCAAGCTGTGAGCCTGGGCATGGCCTTGCCCCGCTTGCTGTGCACAAGTTCTGGGTGCCCCAGCCTCTGCTCCTCAAGGCTCCCTCCCTCTGCACTCCCTCCACCCTTCCTTCTCCCTCTCTCCCTCTCTCCCTCTCTGCCTCCACCCACCCACACCTTCTTTGACAAATACTCGTGAATCACCTGTGTGGAAAACACCGCACCTGTCCAGCGATGCAGTGATGAGCAATCCCCACGGCCCTTGGCCTCCTAGACCTTGCAGCTCACGGAGAAAGCGAAACATTAACCAAGCACACAGCAGAGGATTATGACCCTGTATCGTGTGAGGGTTTGGGTGAGTGTAAGTCCAAGGGATGCTTGGGATGCCACTGAGTTGAGTGCAAGCATCCGCCAGATGCAGGGTGGTGGAGGTGAGGTGGCAAGGCAGAGCAGAGGCCGGGAGGCTCTGAGGCCAGAGGGAGAAGGGTTGCTGCTCTGTGCCTGGGTGAAGGTCCCGGGCGGCTAGAACCAGGAGGGCATGGTGACGATGTGGAGGTGGGCTGGAATCAGGGCGGGAGTCACCGCAGGTGCAGGAGGACCTCGTAGAGTCTGGGAGTTTTATTCCATAAATAATAGGACAGTGTGATCACGTTTGCGTTTTTGAAAAATGTTTCTAGTGGCAACATGAGTGAATTAGAAGACCCAGGAGTGGGAGAGGGGAGACCGAGCAGGAGTAGCTCTGGAAATGAGTAGAACTAGGATAGTTTCACTGGCATCTGAAGAGGGAGAGATACGGCAGGGTCCAGAGACTCTCAGGGGTTGGAACTGCAGGGCTTTTATGGGACTGGGGGAGAGACGACAATACAAACTGAGTTTCAGTGGGTGCGTGGGCTCGTCCTTCAGGTGGGCTACTGAAAAATTTCAGGCTCCAGATGATGAGCTCGTGTTTGAAGTAGTTAAATTTGTTCTTGTAGCAACACCAAGTAGGCAGTTGGAAAATCAAGTCTGAAGCTCAAAAGTATGATCAGGTAAGACAGGACAGTAAAAGTCTGAAGGGCCATGAGCCCATCAGTGCTATTTAAAGCCATGGACACAGATGAGTTTATTGAGAGAAAGAATGAGAGGAGGGGAAGGGGTGAAGGGCAAAGGGAAGGCTGAGGGATGCGGTGCGGGAGCCTCCCCTTGATCTTGGGACCCCTGAGGTGGCAGAGGAGACAGGTGGAGCCGACAGGGAGGGAAGAGGAAGACTTGGAGAAAGTGTGGCCAGGGAAGCAAGGATAAGCAGTGATTCACAGGCAGGAAACGGTTAAGGAGCTGCACCAGACAAAGGCTAAATGCCACCACCACTCTGCAGATGCAGACATGGTGACCTTGCAGGAGCTGTTTGGGAAAGTTTGGGGGTGCAAGGAGACCTCAGTGGGCTGCAGGTGACTCAGATCCTGTTTGCAGAGACTCCTGCCTCTGATTCTGTCTTTGTGACCCTGTGTCTGCTCCTTGCCCCTGGACTCCCTGTTGTGAGTCTCAAAGACAGCTCAGCCCAGGCTACATGTCTCCTCTCACGCTGACCACCCCTTGGGAATCCAGTTCTTGTTTCTGGCCAGTCTAGCACCCCAGACAACACAGGAGCTGTTTCTCAAGTGAGGAAAACTGAAGCTTTCCTTCCCAGAGCCGAGCATGATGGTGCACACCGTTACCCTAGCACTCTGGGAGGCTCAGGCAGGAGGGCTGCAAGTTTGAGCCCAGCCTGGGCACTAAGCTAGTGACTTGCAGGACAGTGTCTCAGGATAAAAAATAGAAAGGCTATTGGTGCAGTTCAGAAGGTCCTGGGCTCAGCCCCCGATGCCAAAATAAAATATAATAAAATAAAATAAAAAAGGCCCTCAGGTTTTACTTGAATCAGCTTTTACCACCAGTTACCCAAATTGAAAAGCCACAGAATTTCACTTGTGCCCATGGCATCTTGGCCCAGCCATACCCACAGTACTGTCTTTGTGAGGATTAAGACTCCTGGTGTGCAGCAGTGCTGCATAAGTACTGATTACCTTCCTCCTTCTCTCCTGCCCCTCCTGGAATCAAGCACACTTCCACCAGTGTTCTGTGGAGCAGTCCTGAGTGTCAGGAAGCATCTCTCTTTGGAGTGCCACAGATGGCTTTCTTAGACTCTCAAGGCTGAGACGCCTTGGCACGCCCTCCTGCAGTGAGAGACATGCTGAGCTGCCCTTGGGGGAAGCAGAGCTGGGCGCGTGTCCCGAGGAGGCAACCTCACTCCCCAGAGAGATGACCTCTGGGTGCTCATCCCTGCCTGGGCTTCCAGCCAGGTCTGTGTGGTATTCCAGACCCTCTGTCCTGCACTAGGCAGCCCCGCTGCCCAATCTCTGACAGCCAGGTCACCTGGCCCTGGCCTTGCTCACAGAGGCCTACAGTGAGTGCCTCCCTCTGCCACTCTGCTCTGCCACCCTTGGGCGAGGGGCTGGGTGGGGCTGGGCGTGCACACCACGTCACATCATCAGAAGCACACAGGGCAACTGGCAAATGACGCACAGACAGCAGCCTGACAACCTCCCGGGACACAGGCCTCCCCCACAGCGGGGGCTTGGGCTCCGAGCACAGAACCATCCTGCTCGGCAGCCAGCCCTGCACACAGCAGGAAGCAGGCAGAGGAGGAAAGCAGCAGTGGCCTCTGTCCTGGCCAGGTTCCTCCTGGCTCTCCCGGCTCCACATGGGCCAGTGCTCTGCTTCTACCTGTCAGGGAATCGGTTCACATTTCACCCGGGAGGTTAAAAGGATGGAAGAAAGACAGGGTCCGGGGGAGGTGGGGAGAAACCATCCTGTCAAACAAGACAAACAACACAAACCCAGACGCGGAAGTTAGGCAATGCTTTGTAACCAAGCTGCTGAGCACAGGGCACTCTGATGCACAACTTTTGGGGGGAGCTGTGGGGAGAGCAGGGCAGAGGCCAGGGCTGAACCCAGAGCCTTTGCTGACTGCTGGACGGACTGGACCTGCCACTCCAGCTGAGCCTGGAGACTCCAAGGCCACTCGGGGCCTGCTGGAAGCTGTAAACGGGCGCCTCTGTCTTCACATGGCCTTGGGAGGTGCAGGGCGAGCTCCTGGCCCTTGCAGTGCCTCCAGAGGCTCCTGCCAAGGGTCTCGGTGGCCTCACCCGTCCCTTTGCAAAGCTGCCTGTCGGGACACACTGCCAGGGGGTCCTGTTGCATCCCCGGAGCCATGCACCTGCATGGGCACGATGGGCCTTCAGGTGCAGTCAGCCTCCCTCTGTCATGGCTGCAGCTCCCAGTTCCTCGGTCATCATGGGCAGCCGACGAGTGAGAAGAAGTCTGGAAACTCAAAGAAACATTCTGAAGTACTGTGTGGTGCTCCGCAGTGGAAACGCTCCCTGGTGCCTTTGCCCCATTCGTCCAGCTTGCGTTTCTCAGACACCTGTCCTGTGACGGGCGCTGAGCTGGGTCAGGTGAGGAGAAGGTGGCTCTTTCCCACTTGAGGTTAGCGTCGGGCACAGGAGGAGGTCACGTGCACAGAAGTGAGAGTCGTGAGTAACAGGGTTAAGAGCTGCAGTGGTGCTGGGAAGAAATAGAGAGTGCAGGAACAGAATGAACTGGGCTTGCTTCAAGCGCAGCAGGGAGGAAGGATTTCAGCAGCACCTGACGTGTACATTGCTGTGGGAAAGGCAGGAGAGGACCAAACACAACCGTCGGCCCTGGCTGCATCACCTCAGTTGACCGGGCAGTCACATCAGGTTCCCTGAGGGGTACTGGGATGCCACGGTGTCCTACCCTGAGACCGAACCTCAGCGCTAATGTTTTTCTTTTTCAGCACCATCTGCTAGGTATAGATCAAGCCATCACCTTAAGCACTTGCTCTTTCTGACCTACTTGTGGGCTGACGATCTTACAGCCAGGCTGGTTGGAATTCTGAAAGGTGAGGATGCAGTTGGCTCTGGGCACGGGATCTCCCTTGAAGGACAACCTCAGCTCTGGAGCCCCACCTTTCCACCCACCCATCGCATTGCTCACAGACCATTCGGGTCCTGGGGTATTGGCCAGGCTCTGGGCAGCGGAGGTTCGCGGTTAGTGACTCTGGACAGTGAAGTGTCGCTGTACAAACGCAGGTAATTATGACACACATTGCCCTTGCAAATGAGGCGGCCGGCTGCAGCTGTAGTGCTCTCACACCCCATCACCCTGGGAGGGCCCAGGGCAAACAGACAGACCAGTTCCCTATCTGATGCTGCGGCTTTCTGTCTCACCCGATGGCCACCGCCTCGCCCACATGGGAAGATGTCCGGCCTTCTCTGGAGAGGCAATGCCAGCCCTGGAGACCATGTGTCATCACAGGGCTGGGAGGGAGGAGGGATGCTGCCTGCCTCACCCCCAGCCATGTCCATGGCTCCTTGGCAGGAGCCCTCTCAGAAACTCAGAGGCATTTTCCATTCATTTGAATGGGAGCTTGACTTGGTGCTAGGAGAGAAAATAGAAGCAGAGCGTTCTTTCTACTTGTCTTCCAGGGCTTACACACTTCGAACCAGAATGACCTCCCTCCTACAAGGAAGTCTGGATTGTGGGGAGGTGGGTGGGAGGGAGCAAAGTCCTGGAATGATCTCCTGGCTTGCAGGAGGATTTCTGTGCCCCTGGCCCTTTGTCACAGCATCGCCCATGCGGGGAGGAGTCTTGGGTTTATGAGCTGTATGCTCCCCTCCAAGAACACCCCTGCTGCTCTGGTTGCTCCCAGCCAGCGCCTGCTAGAGAGACAGGAATGAAGGTTGACTCGATCTTAGGGTAATTCTGTTCTTGCTCTCAACATGTTCTTGATCATGTAGTAGAAGCATAGAATATGCCCTTTTCCTGAGAGAACAACTCAGAGTGTAAGAGGGCTCAAGAGAGCTATAGAACACGTTAGCATCTATCTGGCAGGAACTGCGTGTAGCTTCATGGCAGATAAAAATAGTATGTTTGTGTACTGCGCTTGTTTCTCCATGCCGTGGGTCTCACCCCTGCCAGGCCTGCGCTCTGCCTCCAGGCAGCACCGGGCCATGCACTTCGCAGTCACCACATCCTGCAAAGGCGCCTGTCTGAGAGCTGAGAGCAGAGAGCCTCCCTCAGTGGCAAATGGTGTTGGTGATGGGTGGAGGACAGCGGCTGCTTCCTAGGGCCGGAGAGCAGTGGGCAGCCCCGAGGCGGTGGCTGACCTCAGACAGATTCACTGTGCGACTTCAAGCCAACTTCTCCTAGCCCGAGTGCCTCACCTTACAGCAGACTTTGCCTGCTCACAACTGTCACAGACTCTTCTGGCTTGGAGACGCTGCTGTGTGGATGAATGAGAGCCCCAGGGAAGCTCCAGACACCCCATAGCCCACCACAGAGGCGCTGCTTCCACAGAGGCGCTGTCGTCCCTGCACAGAGAGATCACTCCGTCTCCTGCCTAGAAGGTAGCAAGTGAGAAGTGCAGCCCGGAGAACGAGAGATGTCCTTCAAACGGGTGCCTCATTAGAGCTGTTTTTACTTTAATCACTGAACTGACAGGCACTGGTTTATAGTCAGAACGTAATCATATAGAGAGCAATGATAACTCTGAAAACAATGGAGAGAACAGCTGCAAATAAACGCATTTGGAATAAGCAGGTTGCATCAAGATGGTGGAACTAAGAACTGAATTTTTTCTGTTCTATGTTTTTATGTTTTTTATGAGTATTGACTATTTTATGACCAGCAGAGGAGACACTATTTTAAATACTTGGTACTTCATCACAAAGTGAGTTTGTCTTTAGGTCCAACGATCATAGAAAGATCAGGCATCATGGGCATTTTACTGAATAGGAGAAAGACTCCACCTTCATCTCTAATAATTTGCATTAGGTATTCAGTTTGAAAGCCCAAAATTACTTTTTTTTCATGAGCCAAAAGCAGCAACTCAGTTTTGTAGCCTTCTCAGAAATTTTGTAATTTAGGGACTGGTTTGCATTTCACAGGCCACCATGGTAACAAGGGGAGAAAATAGGAAAACGTTTATTTAACAGAACTGAGGAAGTATCAGGCTTTGGAAGAGAAATGCTCCATACTTAGAAACCTCGGTGGTTGAAATGACTTGCTGGAAATTTGGCACCGAGCGTCTCATGTATCAGTTTCCTCTTAGGTTGAGAAATTGGAAGAAGGGCTCAGCTCTGCGGAGCAACAGAAGTACCCTTAAGCCCTCATCTTGGCTGGAAAATTCCCCATTTTTGTCATTTGCATTGATTCTTATCGATGCCTCTCTCTCCCTCTCCCTCCTTTCCACCCCTGCATTTCCAGGGAAGGAATCAGCTCTTGTTTGCTATTTTTAGCTCTCACTCCTTTTCCTGCCTGCCTTGGCCAGGGCTGGGCTCAGGTTTCAGGCCAAGTTCCCCTGCTCTCTGGAAGCCACGTGGAGGGCGCAGGGCCCTGGCTTTTTGGTGGGAAATCAGTAGAGGAGAGGATGCTGGGCACAGCCCCTGTGCAGGCCGAGGCGGCCCCTTGGAGGAGCCACCAGGGGAGGCCGCGGCTCTGCAGCGCCCTTCTCACTCAGACAGGAGCCCCCAGACCTCCCAGGGCACCGAGGAGAATGGACCTGGGCCTCCTCGCAGCCCCGAACTCCTGTACTCTCATGCAGCCTGCAGTGGGATTTTGCTGCATCTGTGAGATCCTCATGGTGGGAACTTGACACCCTGTTCTTCAAAGAACATCATGGGCCCATTCATCTTGCTGTCTTTCATTCACTCAGCAATCAGTCACAGATCTTCAGTTATGTGCTGGACACTGCTGGGAGCAGGGATTCCCCAAGGAATTGCACAAAGTGGCTGAGCCCTTGAGGAGCAGGGTAATAGGGAGGATCCACATTAGAAACAGAACAAAACAGCCAGGCATAGTGATGCACACCTGGAATCCCAGCACTTGGGAGGCTGAGGCAGGAGAATCACTGTGAGTTCGAAGCCAGCCTGGGATACATAGTGAGTTCAGCTTGAACTACATAGCAAACCCTGCCTCAAAAAACAAAATAAATAAATAAAATATACAAACAAACCAGGCCAGGCATGGTGGTACATGCCTGTAATCTGAGCAGTCTGGGAAGCTGAGGCAGGAGGAACTCAAGTTGGTGAGCTGCTTGGATAATTTAGCAACATAGTAAGACTCTGTCTCAAAATAAAAAGTAAAAGAAGGGCTGGGGATGTAGCTCTGAGCAAAGGGCCTGGCTGCAATCTTAAGACCAAAAACCAAAAACCCCACAGAAACAGAGGGAAACAAAACAACAAAACTGATCAGGCAATGCAGAAATGAGACCACACAGTTAGGAGCACAGTGGGAGCAGGGCTCTGCCCTGGTCTCCTCGGTCTCCGCCTTCGAGGAGGGGGTGGATGCCTCTTCCCTGGCGGGGAGCGTGGTGGGAGCAGGGCTGGGCAGAGGTGGGGTCAGCCTGGGGGAATGAGGAGTTTGCTGGAGATGCTGCTGGGGAGAAGGTGGCGTGCTGGGCTAGGCACCGGGTGTTACGATGGATTCTTTGCTGGGGAGCCTATGTGTGGTTTTCTGTCGTTCTTGGTGGTGTGTGTGTGTGTGTGTGTGTGTGTGTGCGCGTGTGCTTTCCTCTCTGTGTGCGGCACTGAAGTTGAACCCAGGGCTCACACTGAGCTATGTTCGCAGGCTTTTATGGTTTTTCATTTTGAGGCAGGGTCTCACCAAGTCACTAAGTTACCTAGGCTGGGCTTGAATTTAAGATCCTCCTGCCTCAGCCTCCCAGTATGCTGGGATTACAGGTGTGTGCTCCCAGGCCTAGCTAAGAATTTGCACGTCATTCTATGGGTATGCCTCTATAAGCAAGACAGAGAAATATTTGCTCTGACTCCTGCAGGCAACTCCAACAGTTCAGGGCAGTGTGGAGGGCAGGCGGCAAGGGGCTGGTGGAGGACAGGAGATCTGGGGGAAGCCCAGCCCAGCAGGGCTGAGCTTGTCCAGACCTGTGAGGCCCAGTTCGGGTGAGAGTGGTGCCCAGGGAGCGACGTGGAGGTCTGTGGCCTCAGGAGGCTGCCTTCAGGTGACCTGGGTGTACTCCCTGGGCCACTCCATAGGGGCACAGTGCGGGGAGCAGGGGTCCCGGTGACCCAGGTACCACGGGTTTGATTTTCAACTCTGTCTGCAGGTGGTCACCAGGCAGGGTCCGAGGGCACGATGCCAGTGAGGTGTTTCTGTCAGGGGAGTCTTCCTCCTTCCCTGGAGATCTTATTTCCTGCAGACAAAGGCAGTGAAGCACAAGGCTCTGAGTCATTCTCCTGACCTCACAGAGCATCCCATTTACTGCCGGCTCAGGGAAGCACGGCGTCTTGGGGAAGCTTCCTGTCCTCCCACCAGAGCTCACTTGTGATGATAAAACTCAAATCGTTTCTTCATGAGCAAACAGCAAATTATTTTAATGATATATGTATGAAAAGGTGGTTTTTAACAATCGTATGTAGGCTGAGAGAGGTTTCTGTTTCTTCCTCACCTTACTGTACTTATTTTTCAAAACCATAAAAAATAAAATTGAAGGACATAAATTCCAAAATCCAGGCGGATGCATGTGCATACACACATCGAGGCTCAGCATGAGTTTTCCATAAACTCTACTCGACCATGTGACATGGATTCTGAGCTAACCACTCCACAAACATCATCACATTTGGCTTCAGAAACGACGTTGCTTTCATGTGGGATGCAGACAGCTCTGCAGGTATATATTGCGTGTGGATTATTAGCTGAAATATATTAGCTCTATTTCATTGTCATAAAAGGTGGCAGTAAGTGCCCACAGGAGCTGTGTGGTTGCAGACACTGAGAACTATGAAGTTACTACCGACTTTGCCAAAGAGCAGCTTCCAGGCAACAGCCGTGTCCAGTTCCGTGTCAGCAGGCAGTTGGGTGAAAAGAGGAAACTCAGTGGAACTGGGGCAGTGGATGATGTCACAGTGCTAAGGTAGTAGAAATATATCGATGCATTTTCCACACTGCTCCCTCAGTTGCCTCGCTGGGTACTTATCCTGCAATGCCCCACTCTCTGGAAGTTGGTCCATTCTTTAAACCCGCTGCTTCTTTGGAACTAAAGACAGAGATGGGTGTGTGGCTGGGGCCGATGGCTTGTTGTGCAGAGGTGGACAGGCTTGGAGTGGCCGCAGCCTGAAGGCTATCTCTGGTTTGCTGTTGGCGCTGCTGGAGCCCTGGTTCCGGATCTGCTCTTGCTCTGCGTCTCTGGCAGAATCCTCACCTGCTTCTTTCTGGCTCTCATGGAGGAGGACTACGTATGATTTAGGTCCTGTGCCTTCTGGAGCACAAGTAGAGTTAAGTGCAAATCATACCAGGTTGCCTGTGAAGATATGAGATCAAGTGCTTTCTGTTTGGATTTTGGAGAACTCATTTCCTGAAACTGCAGGTGCCTAATGCTGGTGGCTGTATGTCAGGAGAGGCGGGACTGTGGGCAAGATCGGACTCATGCATGTCCAACTCTGTAACTATATGATGGCTGGTTATGTTGTCACACAATTAAGCCTGTAAATAGAGGGCGACATGCTGTCAGCTGGACAAATATTGGACATAGATTCAATGGCAGATTTCATTTATGGACTCTTGCTATGCTGAGTGCAGGTAAAATGCATGAGTTGTATACTCAGGGATTCAGATAAAGAAACAAATTAATACCTGCTCCTGCATGATTAGAAAAATTTCCAACTGATTATGAAAATCAAACATCTGTAAGCCCTTTCATATTTTAAATGTAAATGAAAAATAGATGTGGTCAGCACCCTGCAGCATTTGGCTTTAGTAACATTTTCTGCAGAAATACCAAGAAAATGACTGCTGAAATGACAGAAGTGCGTTTTTGGAGTGTCTGGTTTACGTGTGGTTCTACTCATTGCGACTGTTCTTTAAAGTAATAACCACGGCGCTGGCCTGTCCCATCCCCGGGCTCTCACCTTTTCTAAAGCCGTGTCAAGAAGTTATCAGAACTAACCAAGGTGGATTTCTCAGTGGAAAGTCTGACTGGAAACAACTACCTTCCTGTATTTTTCCAGCCAGACTCATCATCACCAAGAAATGGGAATTTTAGAGAACAATCCTGTAAGTGCCTCTCCAGCTCCTACGTGCTGAGTGGGGAAGCCTAGCCTCTTCCTGGTCTGAGCTTTTCGAGACTTTGCCCCTTCTGAAATCCTGTGTTTACTCCCTATCAGCACGCTGGACAATGCCCTCCTCAAGGTCAAAGGCTGCTCTCTGCTTGGTGTTCCTTTGTTTGCTTTTGGTCATTGCTTGTTTAGGACTTAACATAGCATATATCTGCAATGAAAATGAGATAGTGCAACAGGCATTATGTAACCTTGTGATATTGCTGTTTCATTCAGCACAGCTCCTGAGATCCACCTGAGCTGTGTTCAGGATTTTGTTCCTTTTTCGGGCTGAACTGGAGTCCATGGATGGCTGTGCCACTGTGTGTTTAGCCAGTCAGCTGTTGGTGGACACTGGGTTATTTGAGCATGTATTTATTGTTTATTTTGCAGAACTCGGGTTTGAAGGCAGGGCCTTCACACTGAGCTACAACTCCAGCCCTACCTCCTTTCTTAAAACTTTATTTTGAGACAGGATCTTATAAATTGGCAAGGTGGGGCTTGAACTGGCACTCCTCCTGCCTCAGCCTCCCAGAGTACTGAGATTACAGGCATGCACCACTGCACACGGCTTGTTTACAACTTTGAACTATCACAAATAAAGCCTCTATGCACATTGCCGTACAGGGTTTTTGATGGACCTGAAACACCTCTGATAAACATCCAAGAGTACAGTTGCCACACTCCCACTCACAAAGCATGAAGGACACTTTTTCTTTTTATCCTTGCAAACATTTGGCATTACCAGACTTATTTTAAAATGCCCATGGAAATAACCTTCCTATCCTTTCTCATAATCACTCTCCGTGATGATTTCTTTCATAGTTATGTGTTTAAATGAGGCGAATACTTCATGACTTTGGGTGGTGGGCCCATTGAATAAAGTGCTTTTGTTGTGTTCGTGTTTAGAAAATCTTGTTTTAGTATTGTGCTGGTGGTCGCTCCATCTTTACATGGTGGAGAACGTTTGTGGCCTTTTGACTTGCAAGACTTGGAGGTTATGTGGAAGCCTGGTGGCGCGAAGCTTCACGGTGCAGCAGGAGCCTGGGCATCCTCAGGAGAAAGGATTCCTCGCCGGCATGGCTCTGTGCACTGGACAGTTTCCGTCTGCTTTTTGTGGTTCTGGTCTTAAGAAACGGTGCTTGCTTTCCCTCTGGCACTCCGTCTACTGGCAGGCCACAGAAGGGTCATGGGACGGAGCTGCCCCCCTCCCCCCCGCTGCCCGTGGGTCCTCATGGAGACCTTGTTCAGTGTCCCCAGGGCCTTCGGCCGATGCACCTCCCTTGGGGCCTTGGCCACACTTTGGTCTCATCCAGGCGTGCAGGCCGGGCCTTGGGCTTCACTGTTTGATGTGCAGAATGTATGGATTTCTGTGACTGATAAGAATGTGCTTCACATCTCCTTTCACAGGCTTGGGGTTGGGGGAGGGTTCAAGGGGTCAGATAAATGCCTGTCCATGTTCAATTAGAAGTGTGTGGCTCTGTCCCCATCTCTCTGTGTGGATGCAGAGGGGACACTGTTACTTGACGGAAGTGCAAATAGGTAAGTGTGGGATATGCTCTGTGCCATGCTAAGCAAAACCACAGAAAACAAGAGTGGCTGCAAGCAGCTCAAAGCTACACCCAGCCCGACTCTGACCACCAGGACCCAGTGAGCCATGGCAGAATCTTTTCAGCATTTTTGACTATTTCCTGAATTTCTTATATACAAGTCAAGTAAATGGTGCATTAACAATCCATTTCCTTTGTGAAAATTGTGAAAGAAAAAGATTATTATGGTGCAATTTTGGATGTAAGAACATAGCTTTCTTTGTTAAGCTTTGGGACCGCTAGAGTTTAGCGGCTGTGATTGCCCCAGAAGCCTCACGGGGAAGAGGAAATGCTTGACCTTCAGGTGGCAGGAGTCAGCTGGCCAGTGACGGCGGGTGTGTGCAGTTCCAACCGACCCAGTTCTCAGCACTCTTCGCTGGGCTGGACGCCCAAGGGACACGCTCAGGTCTCCGACTTTCTGAGGATGCTGGTGCAGTCATGGCAAGTCACCGTGGAGTTTAGAACTCAGAAATTCTTGTTTCCGGTGCCAATATTCAAGTGGACCTTTATTAAATTTGGCAAATGAATCAGGGAACTTCAGTGTACTGCTGATAGAAATCGAAGAGGCATGACTCTCAGAAACGGGAATTGTCGAAATTAAAAGCACATTCCCTGTGAGCTAGTAATTTCACTTCTAAGTATAGATGTGACAGAAATTCACCCCCACACACCCAAAGACATATACAAAATATTTATAGTAGCATTTGTAAGAGCTGTAAGTTAGAAACAATCAGAATATGTATTACAAGTAGCCTGGATAAACACATTGTGGTAATCCATTTGAAGAAGGGCTACCTATAAATCAGTGGATGAGTTAGAGCTACATGGGTCACCCTCATGGACATAACTGTGAGAATGAGTTCAATGTTGTCCTCTGATTCAAAACCCAGGGCCAGGCCCACCCAGCCTCTGGTGTTAAGAAATGACATGGTGGTTACTTTTGGGCTGAGGGAGGTGTAGGAGGGAGTGAACTTGAGTGTGACACTATTTCATCACCTGATGTGGTGCAGGTCCCAGAAGTGTGTTACTCTGCGGTCACACACTGAGTTGCTCAGTTTTGATTTGTGCACCATGCTACAGGTGTATTACACGTTCCTAAGGGGTGAAAAATATGAAAGCACACCAACACGAACCTTCAGATGGAGATTGGAAAGGGGAGAGTTTCAAGAGTGGAAGGTGAATCAGGCAACTGTGTGTGTGTTCACACATGTATGGAAACTGAGAAGACTAAACGTTGTAGGGATGAGAAATACAAGTGCCAGAGTGTACTTTCTGAAACAGAAAAACTCAGGAAATCCTGTGCTGCTGACTTATACCAGCACAATACTGGTGCTGCCTACACTGGAGCAAAAGAAGGCTTTTGTGACAGAAGAATCTATTTTAAAGGAATCCTCTTGTGAGATGAGATGGAGTTTTGTGGAGGAAAAAGATCCCTTGTTTTTTTTTTTCTTTTTAAGTAGTAGCATCATAAGCCTTGATCTCAGCAGATAAAAGAAGTTACAGTTCATAAAATGGTATGGTAGAAATTCAAACCAATCGCCTGGGCATAGTTAAAATTTTTTAATGATGAAAACAAATGGAAGAGCCATCCTCAAACGATCGCACTGTCACTGGATATCACCACCTTGGGACCCTACATGTGGCAGCTGGAGCTTGCCCGCCTCTTACGCAGTCCTCTCTCCGAGTGAGGCCTGGGTCCGGGGACTCGATTCTAAGAGCAGAACTCAGCGACCAGGATGGGGTAGGACACCAAGACCAGGACTGTCCTGGGAGGCCACTGGGTCTCCCTTGGTCACCTGCTCTTGTGAAGCCAGCGGCCACTCGAGCTGCCTTGGGCAGGGACAAGTCTCAAGGAATCAGGCCTGTGTTAGAACATGCCTTAGAATTCTAGAACCAGCATGCAAGAGTCGTCAGTCTGTGGCAAAAAGACCGAGCATCCCGGCCACAGAGAAGTAAGGGTGTGGCTTGCACAGAAGGAGTCGTGCACATCCTGAAGTTAAAATCAAGGCCTTTCATTCACTGAGTTACACGTTTGTGAGGTTTTTAATTTTGTGCTGCTGAGAACCGGACCCATGGGCTGCCTCGTGCCAGGCAAGTGTTCTGTGGCCGAGTCCCCCAACTGGGTTATGTACTGGGGGCCTAGTAGTCTCTGCCAGGTGGTGTTTGGCCCAGTGCTCCACAAAGTTTGTTGAATTTGAATTTAGAAAGGATTGTGGTCTGAGTAGTGGAGTGGGAGAGAGCGAGGCACCGCCCAAGTTGTAAGTGATTTGTGTGGGGTCAGCCGTTTGTGTAGGTGCACGTGGAAACACCATTGGCCAAGGGTCTGATTTGATGAAAGTGGAATCCGGCTGAAGGCAGCAGCTGCCCTTGGGGACTGTCTAGGATGGCGCAGCACGAGAAAGGCAGGAAAGAGGGACAGGATCATGATAAGGGGTAACAGCGGGAGTCTGAAGAGGAGGAGAAGAAAGGTTACCGACAGGTGATCAAAAGGAGCAAGAGTAGGCAGGGCCTTGGCCTGTCCACTGCTCAGCATCCTGGGCCTGCGGTGGAGGTCTTGGTTAGCTGCCTGCCTCGGAAGAGAGGCTGCCTGGGGAGACCTCTGACAACCCGAGGGCAGGGCATCCTCTGAAGTCCCCAACTCCATGAGACTCAGAATTTCCCCCTTAGTTGAAAATGTGAGCCCAAGGACTGACCCCCAAGACTAGCTGAGGGATATAGTTTCTAACAGCTGATGGTGGGGATCACGAAGACGGATGAGAACGGGGAGTTACCTCATCCTGCCTGCGCCAGGGCTGACCACAGGACGGCAATGGGCTTTGATATTTTGCTCCTGCAGAAAGCCAGAGGCTAGTGGCAGAGGGGCTATCGCTAAGAAGCAGGGGCTTTCTGGTCATGCATTCCAGGGAGTTAACCGGTGAGTCTGCAGTGGGGTGCACGGTGTGGTCTCAGCACTGGCCAGTATCTTCGGCAAGGAGCCTTTAGGGTTTCTGGTAGTTTGGGCAACTTTAGTTCAAGGGTGCTCTCATCCTTCCAGCTTCTCTGGAAGAGTAGAGGTGATCAGCACAGTGTGGGACAGTACCTCACAGAGCTTTGAGAGCAATCATTTCTGTAATGTGTGTGCCTCAACTCTTGATAGAAAGGCTGGGGTTTCCAGTACTAGAAACAAAATTAAATGGCTTGTCAGTGACTAAAAGGGCTATAAGTCTTCAACAGGGAACTGTTTTAATCCACCCTGAAAATAAACATTCAATAACTAAAACATATTTGAGTCCCACAGCCAGTGGACGTTGGATAAAATCCACCAAAGGTGTTCAAAGGACTCAGAGGTTTGGGTCCCAGACACACCCATCTTTATGGCTTTTCCAGTAGCTTGTGGATGGAGGACACATGGCCTCACTGCGACCTTGGCTGTCTGTAAAGTTTACTCACCACTGCTGACTTGGGACTCACTGGCCAGTGTGTCTGCTCCCAGAGGGGCAGCCCATGGAGCAACTCAGTTACCATCACAGAGAACCATCGGGGCCCTGAGCAGCTGTCTCGAGAGTGCCGAGGTTAAGTCTAGGTTGCAGCCAGATTCTGTCCACTCTTCCTGTTCGAAACCAGGGGCTGAACACTGACTTTTCTAATCACCCTTTGGAAGCCGGCCAGAGACATAGCCTTTGAGGATTTAGTGGAGTCCTTACCTTGGTTAAGCAGCTTGCTTGGCATACTGATCTGCCAGAACACTTCCTTTAGTTTCTAGAGTATCTGTTTTGTTTTCCTGGCACTGAGGATTGAACCCAGTACCTTCACATTGAGCTGTATCCTCAGCCTTTTTCTATTTTGAAAGAGGGTCTCACTAAGTTGCTAAGTTCCCAGGCTGGGCTTGAACTTGCAGTCCTCCTGCCTCAGCCTCTTGGAGTGTTGGGAGAACAAGTATGCACCACCACATCCAGCTCCACCTGTTCTCTTTTACATGGGCACTGACCTCAATAACAGAGCCTTCACTGGGAAGTGGGAATCCATCTACAGTGTCCTTTCTGTGCTTGATAGGCTTCTTTCTACAGGTGCTTTCTGTGCTTGATTGGCTTCCTGGGGTGAGAACTTCCCTTGTTTCCAAAGCATCTCAAACCAGGGCTCCCCCAGAGCCAGCCTTCTGTCAGCTGTGCCTGCCCTCCTATCCTTGGAAGGCCGACAGCTCCAGGGAGCACAGGAAGGCTCACGCTTGCCAACTCCACCTCAGTGGAGTTCTGAGGAGACCTGAGATCACTGGTGGCCCTTGGACTGGACAGCTTCGGTCAGTCTAGGTGAGCCACCAGGGCTCCTGGTAGGAGTCTTCAAGGCCCAGGGCTCCCCTGCTGCAGTGCCACCATGCCACAGTGCCCAGACTCCTTTTCTGGGCAGGTGATGGGAGCTGGGCAGAGTAGGGCAATCAGCTGCCTAAGAAGCACTGCCTGCCTTGGTCAGTGGCAGCACTGACACCACAAGGGGAACTGCAGGTTGTGGGGGCCCTTGGTCAGGCCCAGCAGCATCCCTGAAGCCTTGTGCAGCAGCAGGTCCTGCCCAAAGGCTATGGTTATGGGCGATTTGTGTGGTTTCCGTAGAGTAGAGTTAAGCCTGCACGCGCCTAGCCAGGAGTGGTGACGCACACCTGTAAGTGTCTGGGAGGCTGGGGCAGAGGACCATGAGCTCAAGCCCAGTGATTTAGAGACTTAGCAAGAGAGACTTGTGATTTAAGCTCTGTCACAAAATTAAAAATGTAACAGAGGGTCTGGGGATGCTGCTCGGTGTGGAGGTCCTGGGCTCACCCCTTAGTATGGCAAAAGCAAACAAATGAACAAGCAGACAGAATGGCTACCCCCCAACCCTGGAGGGCTTAGGGTTCCAGGCCCAGTCCCTGGGCAGAGGGGTTTCCTCCCTAGAACTCGGTCAGTTCATGAAGAGGCACTGAGACCGCAGGGGATTTGGTATCCGCTATCTGTAACATCCGTGAGATCCGGAGAAACCTCCTCGTTGTCCTCTGCAGGGGACCAGAGTGGCAGGGGACAGCCTTCTGTCTATCAGAGAGTTCGGCCCCTCATGCCGTCAGTAGTGGAGAAACTCTAGTTAAACTTTGAACTTCTACATCCCTTTCCTAGTAAGGCTGACGAGGTAGACGGAATCCTTTTTATGACACCTTTGCTCTGGACAAGGTGGAGATCATCTAGGTGTTGTCTCAGGACTGAACTGAGAGCAGAGGTGGCGATGGGCAGGAGGAGGCGCACAGCGCGGGGCCTGGCGAAGGTGAAGCCAGTGGCGTTGGGAGGAAGTGGCGACAGCGGGACCGGGGCAGGACAGCCAGGAAGCAGCTGTGCTGGTGCTAGAGGTTTGTGACAGCATGGGCCCGGGTCTGCCAGCAGCGGATGGGCATGAGAGTCCCGCGTGACACAGAGCGACCATGGTGGGCCGCTTATTACGGAGTCTGTGCTCGGGCGGGATCTGGGGCGCATCTCCCCTCCTCTGAGGACCCCCGTCATCTGAACTGTGGTCCAATTAATGTTTTTACGCTACTGGGGATTGAACCCAGAGCTTTGGTCCCGGGGTTCATCCCTGGTCCTTTTTAAAACTTGTATTTTGAAGCAAAGTCTTGCTGAGTAGTTAAGTTGCTGAGGCTGGGTTTGAACTTTTGCTCTCCCTGCCTCAGCCTCTCAGAGTGCTAGAGTTACAGCTGTGAGCCACCAGGCCTGGCTCAATTAACTCTTATGGGCAATGCTTCAGATTTGGCTTTGAGGAGAATGTGACCACCTCTCCAGCCTGTTTTGCCTGTCGACATTGTTATGGAGTGGATCCTTCTTCGGGATCGGCTAAATCATCTTTTGTCCTGCAGGATTTAGCATCTGGATTTCTGACTCATCTGCACACAAATAGAAACATGTATCAGGCAACCTAGGGTTGTGTGCTCCCAGATGAACCCTAAATTCTTTCCTGAGTATTTGTTGATCTCATTTTAGGAAATATTTAATTAAGTTCTTGATTTAGGCTGGATCCAAGGTTTAACTCCCTGTTATCTGCATCCCTGGCTCATAAGACTTAGATCCCTAGAGGTCACTGGCATTTTAGAGTTTTGGGGAAGGTTTCGACAGGAGGAGAGGGGAGGAGGAGGGGAAAAGGTGGGAGATCATCCCAGGAGAGGGCTGGATGTGGAGAGGCAGCTGGGGGACAGGGAGGAGGAGGGATTCCTCAGGAGATGAGTCCAGTTTGCTCTCGCTTGGTCAACTTGCTCATTCACTTCGGCCAAGAATGTTTCAGTGAAGCAATTTTGGATTGGGAATTGCCCTTGAGGCTTTTGCATACCAATAAAGAAGCACTGCTCACTGGCCAGGCCTGTAACATCCCATTCTTTTTCTTTTCTGAGATGCTTCTCAAATGTGTAATTTTACTCAAATCGAATGTCCCCCAAGGGGCCACTGCAGGCTCAGGCACCTCTGCTGAAGCCACACCATTTAGAAAGGTGGTGTGGGTGTGCAGCAGGAGCAGGCCTTCCACGGGGAGGAGAGGACACGGCCCCAGGACCCCATGCTGAGGGGACATGACGCTGAGGAAGCCCAGGACTCCACTCCATGCTGAGCGCCAGCTGCCCTCAGACCCAGGCCTTGCAGCGCTGTCTCTGCCGGCAGGCAGGAAGGACAGTGCTCTGTCTGATCAGAGCCACACTCCCAGGGCAAAAGCGAAATCCCCAAGACTTCTGGGCGGAAGGCTTGGTTCCCAGGAGCCAAGTCCCAGAGGGGCTCTCGGAAGCGAGTGGCTCAGGGTTCCACCATCGGATTAATGTGCTGATGGATGCTTTTGGTACTGTTTCATCCCTGGGACAAAGTACTTGGCATCCACAACCTGAAGAAGGAGAGGTTTGTTCTGGCTCATGATCTCATTCTGTGGTAAGGGCTCCACAGCAGCAAACCATGCTGGAAGGGCCTGGTGGGGGAAACTGTGCACTTCATGGGGTCAGGAAGCAGAGAGAGGGAGGATCCAGTGGGGAAATCACCCTTCCAGGTCACACAACTGTGACTCACCTCTTGGTCAGGCTCCATCTCCCAGAGGTAAGTCAGCTGTATCACCCACAGTCCAGTGTCTTCCAGGAGCCCTGCCTGTGAGCACACAGGCTTTGGGGACATCTGGGTACAAATGTAACAGTGGATTCCTAGTTTCATGGCGATGAGACCTAAGGGAAGAGAGTGACCTTGGGGACTATCGGACCCTAGACTCCTCTCTGGCTCTGACTCTGCTTCCTGTGCCAAGTGCCACCCTCTTCTGCCTTAGTGGGTTGCCTTAACACAAGCCTAAGAGCAGCCTGATATACATAGACTAAAACCTCTGTAAGTGTGAACCGGAAAAAGCCTTTCCTCCTCTGAGAGAACCTTGTGACCCGGAGCAGGGCTGCTCAAGCGAATTCCAGTCTAGTGAGAGCTTCCGGCCCCCCACCTGTGAGTCTAGCTCTAACTGGAGGCTCACAAGGCTTGCACCAGGGTTCCACCCTGGTCTTTTCCCACAACCCCTTCAGACATCATAACGCAGAACAGGAACACGAGGGACAGCAGGAAGGCCTGGAAAGGAAACGACTTGATCCCACCAAGGAGGACACGCAATGGGGGACCAGCAGGGAAACTGGGCCTCAAACTAAGAATAAATGCCCAAGGAGGTCAATGAGAAGCAAGGGACGTTTGGGCCCAGTCTGGACATGGCACAAGGGCCTCTGTCAGCACTGTGCATGGTCAAAGGCACAGATGGACTGCAAGAGCAGAAAAGACCAGGTCCCGGCCTCCCTCCATGATCAATTGTAGAAACACAGTGCCTTTGGCCACGGTTTCTTACCCATGGTTTCAGTGATGGTAAGCTGCAGTTCAAGAACACTAAACGGGAAACTCTAGAAATGAACAATTCATGAGCTTTAAATAACTTGTGCATTGTTTGAGTGGTTGTATTATTGCTGTTAATCTCTTATGTGTCTAGCATAACATACAGGGTTTAGCACCATTCATGGTTTCAGGCATCCACAAAATGTCTTCTCCATATCCATCAGAAGAAGGGAGAAACTGAATGAAGACGGCCAAGGTGAGAACAAGTCAAGGCTGTTTGTTCAGCACCTTCTGTTGTAGAGAAATCACTGCTCCTTTTCTACCTGTAGTAAATAGGGAAGATGTGTCTGATGGCGCCTTTGGCATGGGAAAGGCAGGCAAACCAGATGAGGGGTTCAGGCTGAGTATTTGCAGCATTGTATGATTGGTCCTAAATTGGAAATGGGGACAGAGTTAGGGAAACTGTCAGTTATGCATCAAGTCCTGCTCATTTATGATGATTGTTACAGAATTTGTCACTGGGCTTCTTAGATCGTTGTTAGAAACAGAAGTCTGGCTTTCTACAAGTCTGACTTGTAGCAGCCTGGCTGGGCTGGTTACTGTGGATAAGGTTGGTTTCCTGGCCGTATTACTGTGGGTCTGGGCTCAGAGTTCCACTTTGGCATGTGGTATACCCATTTGTCCAGGCAAAAGTGGAACCCAAACATGAAAACCTAAATACATTTGGTTTTATTGACTACAAAGTAATATTTGGAAAGTGTTCCTCATATGGGTAATTTTATTTTTCTCATGATTTTTTGTTTTTTACTTTTCCCATGCTTAACATAGTATTTCTGATCAGAAAATACTGGGGCAGTGCCATTCTCTCTTCCTTTTCACTCCCTCTCTCTCCCTTGCTTCCTTCCCTTATGGGGGTTTGGATCCTTCCCAGGCCTGGTGCTGAGCTCCTCTTCTTAGCAAGTGTATTAGTTCATTTCCTATCACTGGCACAAAATACCCAACACTTCCAAATTAGAGGAGGAGAGGTTTATGTGGTTCATGGTTCTGGAGAGTTCAGTTCATGCAAGGCAGAATCAGCATGGCTGATGGATGCGGAGGAGGAGAGCTGCTCCACGTGTGGCAGCTGGGAAGCTGAGAAGGGAGAAGCCAGGGACAAGAATGCACCTTCCGAGTTGGGGCCAGTGACTCCTCTTGTGGCCCAGTGCCACTTCCTAATGGCACATGAGCTATGAAAGCATCAGTGGAGGAATCCACTGAGGAGTACAGCACCCCGCAGGAGGACTGGGAGACACTCCAGACCTGCACTTAGCACCTCTGTTCTGAGGCCTGTTGTTTTAAAAGCTGTAGACTTTTAAAGCTGTAGTTCTTCCCCCTCTTTCTGTCCTCTCTTTGCCCTTGAGAGGTCACTTTGACGTCCTCTTCCTGGATCCCTAAGGCTCTGCTCTCCGAGTTACTCTAGTTCTCGCATGGTGGTGCTATGTGAGGGAGTCTGGGTGGGAGTCTGGGTGGGAGTCCTCCGACTGGCCGGACTGGAGTTTTCTGTGTTGTCAATGCTTCTCTGATGCTGAAGTAACACTGCCCATGGACACCCTCATCCCAGAGTGTAAATGTGCAATTGCATAGGCTGAAACATGGATCCCTCCAGTGAGTCAAATACAAGTAAAAAATAATTATTGTCTAATACAATTACATGATTATCCATTTATCCCAATGTAAGGCTATCAAAAACTAATCTGAAAAAATGGACTCAGTTAGGTCTTAGCCCAAACGTATAAAAACATCACACATGAGTGCAGTCACTGGGATGCAGTTATGCTGACAGACTCCAGCCAGTCACGTCAGTGGAACCAAAAGAATCTGTAATTGTAATTATGAATGAATGTTATATTAGAACTTATTAATTGATTTTGAAAACACCTTGAGAAACATAAAAGAATACAGGACTGGAGAAGCCACTTAGCAAGTAGTTAATTCATTCAATTACTTGTTGAATTATTAAATTGCTTTGTCTACAAACATCCGTGCACAGGTACATACACACACACACAAACACACACACACACACACACACACACACACACTCACTTCTTGCCCTTTATTCCAAACACTGAGGAATGTGGAAATGACCTAAAGACAAAAAACTCCCTGGTTCATGGAGCTTATATCCTGAAGGGAGGAAACATAACAATTATTTAAGAGTTAAATGAAAATTTAAAAAATGGAAAACCATCCAAAATTATTTTAAGTTTAATTTTTATTACTCTGTGATAAATTATGATATAAATATAGATCTGCTTCTGTACAATATTATTTTACTTAAAATTTAGTATTTTTCTGATCATAAAACTTACAAAAAAGATGATTTCAAGTTATTAGCCATTTGCTGTTGGAAATCATTGATAACTTATTTTTTCTTTTTTGGTACTGGGGATCGAACTCAGGTCCTTGCGCTTGTGCAGCAGGCGGCGAAACCACTGAGCTAAATCCCTGGCCCCTGATAACTTATTAAAATGTTCAATATTATATATAAAATAAACTGTTGAAATGATATATAAAATTTAAAAATGACCAAAGAGAATGGAAAACATAAATAGCAAAAGCTCAATGAGCGATTACCCTTAGGCTACTGGGGAGAAGGACTTTCTGAACAGGCAGTGGCCCTCCCGAAGAGAGGGAAAGAGATGGCCCCGCTGTCAGAGCCCCACAGCACTTCGTGTGACACAATCCTAGGAAGCCGAGGCTGAAGATGTGAGCCTCAGGCACGATTCTGAAGCTGCTGGGTGGAGGCTGCGAGGCTGATGCAGGATGACCACGAATGCCAGCCCAGCCTGAGCAGTCTGTCCACTTGGTGAGACCCTGTCTCAAAATAAGGATAAAAAGGGGCTGGATGTGTAGTTCAGTGAGAAGGACTGGGTTCAATCCCCAGTGCTACAAAAAAAAAACCAAAACAACATCACAGAAAACATCTAAGTTGGAAAGAGAAGGTGGCTGGTTGGCTTGGAGGTTGGCCATGAAGCCAGGAGGAGGATTTTGCAAGCGAGTCAAGGAAAGAAGCCAGGAGGAGGTGGAAAAAAGAGGATGGCGTGGCTCATGGAAGCCAACAGGGGCTTCAGGAGGAGGGAGAGCAGGAAAGGCAGCTGCTGGAGCTGCTGGCCGGGTGGCTCCAGGACACACTTCCTGTGAACCTCTTGCTGCAGACACTCGGCGTGGGCTGGGCGCAGGCGGGTGGAGGAAGTGCAGAAAACAGATGCAGAGGTTCTGGGTGAGTTTTACCAGGGAGCAGGAGGCTGGAAGGGGCAGGACAGGCGCCGATGATGGCAAAGGATGATTGTGGTTCTTTTCTTTCAGTAGCGGGGTTTGAACTCAGGGCCTTCACACTGAGCTGCACCCCTAACCTATGTTTGAGACAGGGTCTTGCTAAGTCACCACACTTCCCAGGCTGGGCTCAAACTTGGAATCCTTCTGCCTCAGGCTCCCAGAGTGCTGGGAGATCAGTGATTTTTAAATGAGCCCGTAGGAGGGCAGATGATAAAAGCTAGTGTGAGGCTGGAGGGCCCTGTGCAGGCCCCTAGGCCCTGTGCTTAGAAGGGCCAGGCCTTGGATTCATGCCCTGCTGTCACCTTCCTGAAATCCTTGATCATGTCTGTGTCAGGGTCCTGTGTTTCCGTTTTGCGGGTCTTGCACCATGGACAGGCCAAGCTTCACACACACAGAAAAGAAGGCTGCAGTGGCTGGAAGGAGGCAGCTGGAGCTGGGGTGCATGAGTGTTCGCACTGCCGGCCTCGATCCTAGCAGAGCAATGCGCAGGTCTTTTTCCTTGACAGTGAGAAGCTAGAGCAACGGTTGGATGTGCTGGGCATGAGTGTGGAGCTGGAGGTGTGGTCAGAGGGAAGCGGGCTGGAGCAGCAGACAGACAGATTCCCGAGGAAGAGCTGTCCGGGCCAAGTGAGGCTGTGCACTGAGATTGTGCTGGAGCCTCTCTGGTTTCTGCTGGGCTTTCTCCAGGTTCATTGACAGAGCAAGTCTGGGATTGAAGCAAGTACTTAGGAGCCCAAGGTGGGTGTTTCCGGGAGGGCAAAACACAGCCAGCAGAGCTCTGGAGCTCAGCAGCAAGGAGTCCAGCTGGGATAAAGAGGAAAGGCCAGAGGGGCAGCTCGGGGTTTCTGGACAGTCAGAGATGGGGTGCACCACAATGGGAAACAGGGCCTGTGGGCAGCAGGAGCTGGCTGGACCCGGCGAGGTCCGTGGTTGCAGACTGAAGCTTTCTCCTTTACAGATGGGAAGCCTCCTCCTTCCTCTCAGGGGACCCACTCTGCTCTGGGTCCTTTCTTTCCTCACCAGGCTGTGATACAACCTAATTCAGGCTCCACAGTCCTGAGATGGTTAGATGATTCTTCACATCGTGCAGGACCCATAAAGGAGTTATTTTTACAAGTTACCATGTAGTTGAAACCAACGTGTTAAACGTGGCTATGTTGAACTAGTTATAACGTTAACATTTTTTCTGTATACCGAGGCATTCTCTTTTTTATATTTACCTGTAGAGCAACCTATGGACAAACTTGAGTGATCTTCACAAACTCTACTTCTGACTTCGTGACTATCTGAAAGGATGTGCTTTTCGCATTCTTTCATGTTCACTGGTGCTGAATCTTAATTCACAAAGTTTTCACTTTAAAATCTGCAGATACACTTCTTCTGTTTTGTCATTCTTACAGATTAAGAAGTCTGAATGGTTTAACTCAAGCCCTTGTTTGGAGTCTCAGTTTGTTAGTGCTGCTATGAAAGTTATGAGAAGTTAAAAGAGTAAAATCTCGCTGTTTTGGAGCTCCAGCGGTTGGAAATCCAAGCTGCGTGTACGGCTGAGGTCAAGGGCAGGCAGGGGAAGCTCGGAGGGTCCCTGCGGCTCCTGGCCCCATCCCCTGGCTCCTCCTCTCTGCCCTGCAAGGACCCTTGGCTGGAAAACCCAAGCTGTGCTCTCCATCTCAAGCTTGGCTGAGTGGCAGCCACCATCGCGTCTGGGGCCCTAACCCTGTCTGCCACCCAGGTTACCTTGCTCACCTGCAGGAACCAGGATGCTGGATGGGCAGCTTCCCATGAAAATCACCTTTATGGTCTACTTATGCTTTCTCCTCAATCCTGTGGCTTTCTCCTCTCTCTCCTCTCTCTCTCCTCTCTCTGTCTCTCGCTCCCCTCTTCCTCTTTGCCTCCCTCTTCCAGTGCTGGGGATCAAAGCCAACCAAGTGCTCTCCCTCGAGGCAACACCCCAGCCCGCTGCTGTGTCACATGGTGTGTAGACTGGTCTCATCATTCTGTTCTCGTGACCGCTCTGAGGATTCTTACTGTGTTTTCTAGTTCAGCAATCCAGTTTTGCTCAGAATACTGTCTAATCTCTATTAGGTCTTTTTAATAACTATTCAGCTTTCTACTGGTCTCATATTCATCCTCTATTTAAATCGATGCACTTAATACTTAAAATATGTGTGATAAAAACTATATAAATATGTGAAATCCATGTAAGTAACCAAAGCCTAATTATAATATAAATATCAATTACTTTGTCTATTGACTTTGGGTAACAATATTTCCAGGACTTTGCAAATACCTATGTGAGTCTTCTCTATTAAAATTTGTTGTCTAACTTTGTTGTGGATTTATTTCCCACACCCTTCTTCAGATGAAGACTATCTTGAATTGTTTTGTGCTGCTGTCCTCTTGTCTTCCATTCTTCTGTATATACATGTGTGTGTAGCTCAGTTCTGCTTAGGGATTTTTCATATATGTATGTTTATATTAAGGGTGTGTCTAGGGATATCTGTGTATCAGGGGTATAAACACTATTATTGTATATGAGGTATGGTAAAAATGTGGTAGATGTATAAATTTAAAAATGTAATATGGTAAAAGACATATTGTCATTAACCCTCTTCAGAACACACCCTCGTGCTTCACACACACTTATCCATTATTCTTGCCACTCCTGGAAGTAGTTCCGGAAGTCCTTTTTTGTGTCATTGTGAGGTGGATCACAAATACGCTGAACGCTGCTGCTGAGCGCCATCCAATGGAAAGGCAGCTGGGAAAAACATGATGCTGTGTCCTCATCCGCCTCAGCCACTGAATCTGGCACCATGTGACTCTGGCTCTTCCTCAAGGTCGAAATGAGCAGGAAAGATAAAAGTCTGAATCGATTCAGGACATCAAGACAGCCAGGGCAGTGGAGGACTCCAGAGCTGCTGCGGAGAGTGGCGAGGACGCTGTGATGCGTGGCACAGTGCATCGCTTGCTTGTTGGCAGTGATGCTGGTGTAAGGTTGTGTAAAAGTGTAGCACACGCACTTGTGTGCCCTGCATAGTGCTCACTAGTGATTGGAAATGATGTAAACCAGGAAATGTTACTGTTTTAGATGGAACGTTTTTAACTCCCACCTATGAAGTTTTATTAAAACAGTACGGCATGTTATGGGGTAGCAGCCTTATGCATCTTGCGCTTATCACAGTTCAAGGATCGACTCCACCTTCTAGACCAAGCCAGCGCACTCTGCGATGCTCACAAGGCTGCCAGCACGGTGCCAGACCCGGTGCTGCAGTCAGTGAGGCCGCCTCCAGGCGTGGGGCTCCAGTGTCTCAGCGGTGTGGGGCCAGCTAGCTGTCCCTTTGCCGGTGTTCTTAGAGCATGGTGAGTTTCACTCTGCAGCATATTTCAAAAATGATTGCCGAGAAAACAATGGTAACAGGATGTTATAAGATTTGTATTTTTAGTTAAAATGTGTATGCCCCTGATAGACAAGGTGTGATAAAAAATACAGGTGCTTGAATTTTTAAAAAAATTTATTAGAGCAAAATACAAATTGACATGAATGCCCCTCAGAGTACTCCCCCTTTTTTATTAATTTTTATTGAACAGATTTCTGCTCTTACATTATTTTTTTTGGTACTGGGGATCGAACTCATGTCCCTGTGCTTGCGAGGCAGGCAGCAGAAGCACTGAGCTAAATCCCTGGCCCTCTGCTCTTATTTTTAATCTCTGTTCCTTCTCAATTTTTTGAACTTATTAAAATTTTCTATTGTAAACATTTAGAAATACACATTTTGGTAGCATGTAATTGATAACATTGTTAATACTTTTCCTTAAATTCTTTTATTGGTACATTTTAGGTATACAATACATTTACATTTATCATTGGGTGCTTGTACCTGTACATGATGTATCCTTGTTCTTATTTTTTCCCCATTACCTGTGTGCCCTTCACCCCCTCCACCCTGTCCTATTTACATAGATAAAGATGTGGGTTTTTAAAAAAATAAAATGGAGTACTACTCAGCCATAAAGAATGAGAAACTAGAGACATTTATAGCTAAATGGATGCACATTGAGGCCATACTCTTAAGTGAAATAAATAGGACACACATGTGTAAATATCAAAAAGTTTCTCTAGTGAGAGAAACTGAAATTGTAAATAAGGATTAAAATGATTAAAATGAATAATTGATAATTTGAAATAGGAAGAAAAGGTCCAAGGGGGTAGGGGAGGAGAAAGGGAAAGGAAAGAAGGGAAAGGAAAAATTATGAGAAAAGAAAAAATGAAAACATTGTTAATACTTTTAATTTAAACTTTTCTGTGCTGTTACAATTTACAGAAATAGACTCTTTAGTCTCAGTTTTTAAAGTAGTCTGTGGTTTTCTGCACTTTAGTGGAAGAGTTTAGATCACTTATATTTTTTGTGATCACAGATATATTTAAACTTCTTTGACTTAGGTCTTTGTTCTTTAGTTTTCCACTTTGCTCTTTCCTTTTTCTTCATTTAATATTCCATTTATTTTTAAATATGTTTGAAAATTTTAAATCTTATTTATATTTTCCTATTCTAAAATTTGTATATATATATATATATATATATATATAAACAAACTATCTTGGCCAGGCATGGTGGGGTGTGCCTGAAATTCTAGCACTCTGGAGGCTAACCCAAGAAGATCAAAAATTTGAGCTCAACTTGGGCAACTTAGCAACTTAGTGAGACTGTCTCAAAATTTCAAAAAGATGGTTGGAGTGCTGGAGATGTAGTCTATTACCGAGGCCCTGGGTTCAATCACAGGTTCCACAGAGGGGGAAAAGTTATTATCTTCAGCTCCCTACCAAATGTTATAAAAACTTGCAACGTTTTAACTTTGACTGCTCCCTTTTAAAAAACTATTTATTGTTGTCCAAGATTTTTCTTTGATTTTTTTACCCTTCAAGTTAGGCATTACTTTTATTATGTCAATGAGACTTTGCTTGTTTACATTTGTACAGGTGTTTGCCAATTTCTTTTCCTGCCATTCTTTCACATCTCAGAACATCTTTCGAAGTTTATTTTTCTACTTCTGGAGGAACTTCTTTTAGACGTTCCATTTGTGTACACGTTTTCATGGTAATCATTTCTAGTTTCTGTTTAACTAAAAATTTCCCTGTGTTACTCTGGCTCTTAAAATATGATTTTACTGGGAATACATTTCTAGATTGATAGTGGTTTTCTATTGCCTTGTGTGCCTTTATTGTTGGGAAATCTGCCATTCTCATTCTCATTCTTTGTAGATGGCCCTGTGGTTTACATCTAGATGTCCCCAAGCCTCCTGGGCTCGCAGGTGGGGTGTTTGGAAGGGGCTGGGTTATGAGGCACCATGCTGACTTGCTGTGAGGAGGTGGGGTCTAGTCAGAAGAGGTGTCGCCGAAGGGTCATCTCCCTCCCTGGCTCTTCTTCCTCTTTCTGCTTCCTCGCTGCCATGCAGGAGCAGTTCTCCTCTGCCGGGTCCCTCTGCTGTGTATTTCTGCCTTGGAGCCAGTGAACTATGGGCTGAAAATGTGAGCCTAAATAAGCCTCTCCTCCTTCAGGTTGTGGGTGTTCGGTATTTGTCTCAGCAAGGAGAAAGTGACTAAGACAGATGACTTCTCTTTTCTCTGGAAAATTTCAAGACTTTCTATTATATTTGGTGTTTTGTAGTTATATTTCATTGTATCCTGGGATGAGACTCTGTGTTATTTCTGATTTCCCAAAATATCTGAGTCTGAGGCACAGACTTGAAAAGTAGAAAGTTTGTTTTGGGAAACTGAGCCCAGGAAAAGAAAAATGGGGCCAGGAAAAATGAAAGGAGGAGGTTGAGGGCCCAGGCAAAGGCCTATTCTAGATCTGGTCACTGCTGAGGAAATGGGGCTCAAGGCCTATGGGGCCCTGGAGGTGCTTTTTAGCATGCACCTCAGCATGGGCTGTGTGGAGTGCAGGAGGGCCTATCCACACCTTCCTATTCCCCATGCACAAGGACTGGCCCTTCAAGTGTTTGGCTTGGATGTCCAGGGTTGGTGCCAGTGTGGGCATCCATCTGGCTTCCCCATGCCTCAGAGAAGAGCCAGGACCGAAAGGAAGGGACAGAGTCACAACCCAGCAAGACGCTGTCAGCTGCACCTCAGAGAGGTGCTTGCTGCCATGATGATTGTAGTAACGATGGTCCATGTACAGTTCCTTTTCAGTTTAACGTTTGCTGAGTGTTGTGGTTTAGATCTAAAATGTCCTCCCAAACTTTCATGAGTTAGACGTGGTCCTGGGTGGGTTGGTCACTGGGACGTGGCCTGGAAGGGTGCGTTCTTGTCCCTGGCTCCTCCCTTCTCTCTCTGCTTCCTGGGGTGGCTGTGCTGCTCCACCATCTGCTTCCACCTTGTGTTTCTGCCTTGGAGCAGGTTGACCATGGCCTGAACCCTCTGAAACTGTAAGCCAGTATAATCCTCTCCTGCTTTAAGTTGTGGGTGTTGGGCATTTTGTCCCATTCTGAATCTGCCCATTTTCTCACAATTTCTGAAAATTCTTAGCCACTATTCTTTCATTAACCTTTCAACATTCTCTTTTCATTTCCTATTTGTCTTTCTCACCCTCTGTCTCTTTCTCTCTCTCCCATGCTCCTTCTGTCTCTCTGTTGTCTTCCTTGTCTCTGGGATTCTGATTATACAGTCTAACTTTCTTCTTCTTTTAGGTTGTTTTAATTCTATATTCTTGTGCTTCCTGTAGCATCTTGGTCACTATCTTCTGCTGTACTTTCCAGTGGTGTGTGTGCACTTGCCTGCATGTGTGTGTGTGTGTGGGGGGGGTGGGGTGGGTGGGTGGGTGGCTTCCTTTCTTTGAGTCTTCTTGATATCTCCATGCTCATTTTTGATCGTCTGTGTCAGCTGCTTGGGTTGGAAGCTGCTATTAGTTGCTCGCTGTCTCACACTACTTTCTGACTACTGACTGTGGCTTCCACTTGGTTCACCTGTGTGGGTTCTGTGGACCCCTGAGCAGCGTGTGCATCTAGACAGGGTCTACATCTGCTTCTGTCAGGCTAGGGGTGGACTGCAGGGCAGGGGACAGTGTGGGGCAGAATGCGGTTAGTCAGCTTTCCATCCCGGGGAAGATATCTGGGGTACTCAGCAAAGCTGTCATGTGGCTGAGAGTGTCGATGATTCTAGTCTACAACAAGCTGTCCACCTACTGCTTCGCAGCTGTGAGGAGGCAGCACAGCTTGGTGCGGTGCACATGGCAGAGCAAGGTTGTTCACCTCCCGGCCAGGGATGGGGGAGGGAGGAAGAAGGGCTGGAGTCCCACTGTGCCACTGTCCCCTTCAAGGCCATGGCCCTTGCCCCGAGCCCTTGACTTAGCTCTCATCTCCTGAAGGATCCGCCATCTCCCCATGGTGCCACCCAGGACTGAGCTTTAACACGAGACCTTGGGGGGCATCACTATTTTCCATGTGCCAATGCCTGGAGCCTACCAACGTGTTTTACTTGACAGGTCAAAGGGACTCGGGAGTAGACAGGATTAACTTCAGATGTGGAGATGGGGGAGCACTGCATGTTGTCTGGGAGGGCCCAATGTACCCACAAGGGCCTTCAAAAGTGAAAAGGGAGCCAGAAGAGCAGAGTGACAGCAGCTTGAGAAAGATCTGGCCTGGTGCTGTTGGTATTGCACATGGAGAAAGAGGTCATAAGCCAAGGAACAAAGGAGGCCTCCAACTCCGAGGCGGGAAAGGACAGGAAACAGCTTCTCCTGAGGGTCTGTAGTGAACACAGTCCTGCTCACCTGGGTTCAGCCTGGTGAGAGAGCCTGGGCTTTCTGACCCACAGAGCTGCAGGATAAATCTGCTCTGTTTATGGTCCTGAGCTTGTGGTTTTTCTATTGCAGCAGCAACAGGAAACTGGAGCCACTTAGGGAGCCCCGATTTGTCACCGCGTGTTCAGTGTCCTGCTTGCCTGTGGCTGTTGGCAGCCACAGTCACTCTCCTCTCCCAGTGGCAATCACCAGCTTTGCCCAGTGGGATCCCCCTTCTAGCAGGGGGAGGTGGGAGTTTCCCTGGAGGCACCCATTGCCCCCCAGAGCTGTGTAGTTCACATATTTCTTCTCCGGTGTTGTTTGTAGGCTTCAGAGCTGTGACATTTAACACTTAAAACATAAACATCAGAAAAATCATACAAAAATTTTTCTCCTATAATTCATGATCAATATATTGAATGAAAAAGCTTTTATACTTTTCAACATAGTTCACTTCTCTTAAACCTCAGTGACTTTTATTTATAGGAAACATTACTTCTTGCAAAAGTACAGATCTGTTGCAAGCCATTTTTATTGCTTTCACTTTTTCATAAAAACTGTGGTCATTTTTTCCCATGCATCTTCAACATCAACATGTGCTTCACTGCTGGGAGCTGTGTCGTGTGTCCACCAAATGTCCCAGGGTCTGGCAGCCTTATTTGGCATTGTGGTAGTTTACTCGGTGCCTCCTTATCATGTACTTTCCTGTCAAGTGAGGACTGGGAAGGGTCCTGCTGAAGACTGGCTGAGAGGGGCAATTCACACTTACTCAGAATGAGCACAGCCTGGTTATGGACGCACCAGTTTGGAAGGGAAAATATGAGAACATAAAAGAGTTATCAGAGAGAGAGGGCAAAGGCAAGCTGCTTATTGATGCAGCATCTTGAACAAACTGTTAATTTCAACCCCGCCTCACCACAGTGCAACCATCTGGAGAGAAGATGGAGAACTGTAGCTGAGCGAGTCATCCATGCTAGTGAGGGTGGGATGGGGCCAGGGCCTTTGGGCTCTTTGTGGGTCAGGCTGGTTTCTGTGGCCTCCTCTTGCTTTCTTCTGAAGCCAGCTGCTGCTTCCATGTCACCTTGTCCCGGGGCACACCTCAGCAAGTCCTGATGCACCCTTCCCCCCTTCCCTCAGGGACTGTCCCTTCTCGGGGAGGCGGCTGTATTCAGTATTTCTTAGTGTCATCTCCCCACTATTCCTCAGATGATCTGTAATGTCTGTCACTTGTCCCTAGGTTTTTGTTTTCTCAAGAGTTCTTAAAATTAATTTCTAATTAACAAATAAGAATTATACTTACCATGCACAACATGATGTCGTCGATAACCACACCTTGGGGAATGACCAATGTGTTAGCCAGCCTTGCACATAACCCTTGAAATAACCCACTTAAAGGAGGAAGGTCCACTTGGATGGCTGTGGGGTGGTTGTGAGGCAGGGCATCAGGACAGAGCACACAGTGGAGGAAACTGCTTGCCTCATGGATGGCAGGAAGCAAGGAGAGAAAGAAGAAGAGTGCTGGGCCCCAGCCCCAGTGACCTCACTTCCTCCTCAAGGCTCCTCCTCCTTGGCAATGGCACCAAGCCTAGCATGGGGCCTTTGAAGGACTTTCATCCAGTCTACAGCCCCAGGCCAAGGTCATTAACACAGGGTCGGCCCAGGCACTTCCTCCCCTAGTGACTTTCAAGACCTTGGAGTTAGCTGTAGTCACTGCGTGTGGAGTAGAGCGCTGGGATGCATTTGTCCCAGCTAGGATTTTGTGTCCTCTGACCAACATGCCCCACCCCTGCACCTCAGCCTCTGGTGACCAGCACGGACCCTACTCTCAGGAATCCACCATTTTAGACTCCGTGTGTGAGTGAGGCCTTGCTGCCACTGGTTCTTATGCTAGCTTGCGTGTAGGCTTGTGGATTGGAAGGTGTGGGATCTGCAGCTGACCCCAAAGTCACAAGAATGTTGGAAATCATTAAAACATATGAAAAATAATGATCACAAGTAGAAATACCTAACTTGGAAAATACAATCAGCTTATTTGAGAAAATGTATTCATTATGCAAACCAACGAGCATCAAATGAGATCTCCAAGTTTAAGAAGAGAAAATTTACCTGATAGGAAATATTTTAATATACAAATAGCAAATGATGGTCAAATGGGAACCATGAATAGGATTATATTTAAAACTAATTATATTTGAAAGACCAGCAATATGCTAATAAGGTGGCAAAATACCTGATGTGTTGGAGGTGAAGGTGGTGCCCTTATTTGTAAAAAGCATAATGTGAGCTAATGCAATCTTCTTGAAGTCAGTTTGGCAACATCTGCCATGAGGAAGCATTAAAAAGACACACACATCCTGACAAACAAAAGTGCCTCTGGTCAGGATTGTGCTTCTGAAATTCAAACTAACAACTCTGAAGGTTAAAAGATGTGACACATACATGGATAGGAAAATATTAACATCAACCTCAATATTCTACAATAAAATAAAAACAAATAAATTATAGAATGTAGAATCATGGTGGACTTTAATGCAAAATGCTTGCCATTAGCACAAATACAAAAATATATGCTTATTTCCATGTCAATATATAACTGTGTGGAAGTTATATCTCATATATATTTTCCTTGGTAACACAGTGGTAACAGTTTTGCATTTTGGGTTAGCAGCACTGATTTAAATGAACAATTAAGCAAACAAATTTTAAAATATGCTAATGTTTAATAAAAAATATGTATGTCCTTGTGATTGGTATTGGCAGTTTTAAAAGCTTTGCAAATGCCAGTCTCTGTCTCTGGAATCCAGCATAACTGCCCTGAATTCCCAGCCTCCTGAGCTGCCATCCACTGCGCCAAGCTTTAGCAGCTCCCAGTGCAGAGCAGGCTGCATACGGTGTTTGGCTGAAGCCTGCGAGCAGGGCTGGGCAGTGTTTGCAGGTGATCTTGGCCACTCTCTCTCTGCAGTGCCAGGCGTGGCCAGGTCACATGGCTGATCGGAGTCTTGGTTTACACTCCAGATCCCATTGCAATTATGGGTTAGTTTCTTCAGCTCTTCCAACCCCATGTAAGGATCTGTTGGAACACTCTTATGTTTAGACTTTGCCTTAGGCCTTGAGTTCAGAACTTCTACCAGGCATCAAACAGTGCTACTGCTCCCTTCTCTTCCTTTTCTTTTCCTGAGGTTACAGACGTCTACAGTGACCCATCTGTTGGGTAGATTTACACTTTTGGAAATCATTGACCTAATCACGAGCAGGCTCAGGGACTGCTCTAGTCACCATCTCTAAGAAACCCTAAATTCCATACTGTGGCTGCTCAGGGGTCTCTTCTTTATCTTTTAGCTTCCAGTCTAAATAATCCTTATTGGCAAATAAGGATTCTAAGTTGTGACAGGGTGGGGTCCCTGTGTGCTCCAGTGTGTTTGAGCAATGGGATCACAGGCTGTTGGGCTCATGTTTGCTCAAGTATGGTGCCCGACTTGGAGACATAGTTAGAATAGTTGGCAGCTGTTTGCACATTCCAAGGACATGCTCAGATGTGCAATTTCCCAGGATATTGCAATCCTTTGAAATGGGATGTTCCCCTGGAATCAGAATCATCTCAAACAGTGCAAAGTGCAAATTCTCATGCCCTAAACTTTCCTCTGGACTCCTCACATTAGCTATCGAATGTTAAACCTACCTCTCCTGGAAAAAGAAATTGGCTAAGTTAAGGTCATAGATGAGCAATCATGAAAGCACTTTACACTGGGGCTATGCTAGTTAGAATATCACTTGGAATTCAGGTGCTTGTCTGGAAGTTGGCATCTGAGAATTGGAAGGGAAAGACTGCAAAAATAATGTTTACTTTACTCCACTCCAAAACATGGCATACAGACACTATCTCAAGAAACAGTTTGATAACCTGTAAACCTGGCCTTTTGAGGAGTCTTCTTCATTAATCTACTATCCTTGTCTTTCCAGCCATTTTTGTACATCTCAAAAGCAGCAAGGAAACACCTCAGCTATTGACATTTATTGAGGTTTAATTTAAAATCTTAATATAACAATGGCTCTAAGTATGGATCAGAGAATGAGCTGAGCCATCTACAAGTTTTACCTCAGCCAACCCGTGTGGCAGCCCTGTGACAGAGTCGCTAATTTTATGTGCATTAAAGGAAGAGAGACTTAGAGAATTTTGTTAACTTGCCTTGGTAAGCAAAAGCCTTAGTAAATTCTGAGACTCGGTAAATTCTATGTCTTTAATTTGAACCAAGATGGCTTAATTCCCAAGTCCTCCCACACCCTTAGGCACCACAGGGCGGTGCTTGTCAATAAAAGCAAACGGAACTTGGAAAAGTCAGTGTGCTTCCCTCATGAGGGTGATTCTGTCTTCATCCCCCTCATCCTCCTGCTCCAGCGCTCACCACCTGAGGTCATGGAGGTGTTGTTAAAGGGAGGGAGGGAAGGAGGGAGGGAGGGAGGGAGGGAGAGAGAGAGAGAAAGAGAGAGGTTGCTCCAAGGCCATGCCACATTTCACCCTGCTGTGTGTGCACCTGACCAGTAGAATATCACTTGTGCACAAGATCCATTCATGAAGTGGAAGATGCAGTTAATGCCTGGTTCTAAAGGAGAGAGCCAAACCTTTCTAAGGCAGAGGGCATTAGCTCCATAGTGGTTAATGTCACCAGACTACATTTAGAATCAATTATCTGTCCTCTGTTCCCCAGGGAATTGTCCTATAAATTTAAATAGAAGAAAGGGTCTTTTACAAAGTGGTCACTGAATTCATTTTATGTTGTCTTAGTCATCCAGAAAAAAGAAACTTTCATAATTTAGGTTAATGACATCTGGTTCTAATTAGTGGTAGATTACTGGGTTCACAGTTTCTGTTTGAGGTAATGAAAGCATTTGGGAGTGAGACAGTGGACACAGTGGAGCAACACTGCAGTGGAGCCAGTGGACTTACAATAGTTGCAATGCAGTTTTTGTGTTACATCCATTTTACCACAATAGAAAGTCTTCACGGCAGTCTCATTAGGCTCTCATTCTGTACAAAGGAAAAAGAGACTGAAGTGGGGCGCCCTTTGGCTCTGCTCATGGGCTCCTCAGGAAGGAGAGAGATGGTGTAGTAAGGGAAAATGCAAAGACTGGGACTGGCAGCCAATCCGGCATGCTCTCCTCCAAGAGGAAGCTCCTCTGAGGTCAGCTGGTGTGGAAGGGGTCTCAGCTTTCCTGTCTGCCCTGAGGCATCTCTGCCGGGTTAAGGAGAGTCAGGCTGCAGACTGAGGGCACAGTGGGCACCTTCACCAGGCTGAGGGCATGGAGACTCGAGGGACGGCAGGGCTGGGCCGGGAGCATGGCTGGCAAGTGGTGGGGTCTGCACCACGCGTGCCTCGTCCTCCAGACTCCGTCTGAGCAGCCCGCAGGGGAGGACTGAGGCCCAGAGCCACAGTGTGCTGGGCTGCAGCCTAGGGCCATGGTGAAGCCTGGCCTCTTGGAAAGAGACCCCAGAAGCGAGGCTCGTATTGTGGGACCTGGGACCTGCCCATCAAGGCCAGCTGGGCACAGGGGACCACTGCCCAGAATCCTGTTGAGGGCTGTCCCTGCCACCAGCAGAGCAAAAGGGATGGCAGCCCTGCGCCTCTCTCTGGTGTCAGACCCTGGAGGCAGGGCTACCTCGCCTTCCAAGTCGCTACCTGCACAGTACCAGAGGGGCCCACACTTCCTGGTGCTGTTGTCCCTGAAGAAAGTCAGTCACTGATCCACTCAGATAGGGAGAAAGGAGTCTGAACAAAGTGTTCCACTGAGCAAAGTCAATGAAACAGACAAACCGGAACTTGGAACGGTGTCACGGGAGAGGCATGCTAAGACCTCAGTGCCCCAGAGGGTGAGTATGAGCAGCCTTGGCAGAGAAACAGCCTTGGGAGACTGTGCCCCAGTCTCAGCCCCATGGAAAGTGGGATCATGGGTTCTCCTTACCTCTCTGTACTTCTTCGTATGCTGAGGATGTAAGTGCTGTGTCGGATACACATAATACAAACGTGATTCCCTCTCTGTGGCTTTTATTTCTATTTTTTTAAGGAAGTCTTTGATGAGTGCATTTTCTTAAATTAATATAATGCAGTCTATCATTTTCCCCTTTCATGTGGTTATTGTTTTGTATGCCTTGTTGAATATTTGTCTTTCATAGTGACTTGAAGATATTTCACTTTGTTTTATTTTTAAAGATTTTACATTTTGATCAGTGATGCTTCTGGAATTGTGTGTGTGTGTGTGAGACATCAGATGAGAGCCAAGAGTAAACTGTTTTCCTAAGAATGTCTCCTGTGTACTGTATGCTATGGACTGCTGTACAGGGCTGACAGAAAAATATGGTGAATGTTTAAATCTTAAAAATTTATTCTAGTAAAAGACACATTGCCATTAATCTCCCTCAAAACACTCCCTTCTCTTAGAATGTGCTTATCTCCTCCCTCCTGCCACTTTTAAAGGAGCTCTGGAGTCCTCTTTTCTGAGCATTTTTATGCAATGTGATAAAAACATGCAGTGAATGCAGCTGCTGAGCTTCACCCAGTGGAAGGCACAATCGGAAAATCATGGCTTGGTGTCCTCATCCGCCTTATTCACCAGATCTGTTACCGAGGGCCTTCCGGCTCTTCCCCAAAGTCAAAAAGACCATGAAAGGGAAACGTTTGAGTCAATTCAGGACATCGAGGCAGGAATGACGATGCAATTAAGGTCCTCACAAACTGAAGACACTGAGTGGCAATATCTGTGTGGGCCTATTTCCTGTTTATTCCATTGGTCAATTTGTCTGTCCTGATACTGATACCAGTTTATGTTAATATCATAGTTTTATCATAGGTCTTCACAACAGGAAGTATAAATCCTTCGGTGTTGTTTTCATTTTTTGTGATTGCCTTATCTATTCCTGACCCTTTTTCTTTCCAAGTTAGTTTTTAGAATTAGCTTATTGATTGTAACACAACAATAAAAACCTGCTTGGAGAGTTAGTGGAGTTACATTGAATCTATACATTAATTGCCAGAAAGTTGACTGTAACACTGTACTTCAAGACTACAAAATGAATCCACGTCTCTGCTCTCTCTCTCTCTCTCTCTCTCTCTCTCTCTCGTGGCTGTCAGGGGTTGCCCAGAGCCAATGCAGGTGGTGACCGCTGCGATGGTGTCCAGAGATCGTGCAGCTGCAGGGTCTTGGCTTCACCCACCCAGTCTGAACCTGCTGGAATTTCTTTCAGTCCTTGGCCACTGGGTCCTGAGTGTGGGTTGCTGCTGAGTCACAGTTTGTTTCCATATTTTGAGGACCCAGGTAGAATGTGTTCCACCTCAGGACGGTTCTCAGACTCCTGGAGTTGCTGGCTTCTGGATGGGTGATGAGCAGGAGCCCCACGTGAGGATTGCAGACATCCCTCCCCACGGGTCAGTTCTGCCACTCGGGGCTTCTCGGCTCTGCCTATTGAAGAAGCAGTCACCTCTCTTCCAGTCGGTCACCAATGTGCTCTGTATCAGTGTCCCCCAAAGCCACTGTCCAGAGCTTGGCTGGAGTCTGTGGTGCTGCTCAGTCACAAAGACATGAGGAGAGGCCTCACAAGAGGAAGGGAGGTTCCTGGAGGAGCTCTCTCGAGGGGACACTGGCATCCCAGCTGCTTCCTCTGCTTGCCTCCTGCCACCATGAGGGGAGCAGCTTCCCTTGCCATGCACTGCCTCACTCCAGGTCAAAGGAGCAGGGCCAGGGAGCCATGGAGGAAACTCCTGAAACTGTGAGCCCAGAGGAACCTCTCCTCCTCAGGCGCTGACCACCTCGGGCATGTCGTTACAGGGTGCCCAGCTGACCACATAGACCGCCCCACCAGTTCTGCCCAAGGCATTCTCTTCTCAGAAGAGCATCCAACAGCGTCTGAAACTTCTGCATTTTCTTTCCAACTCTGACTCCTGCTAAATGTGCTCCTCACTCTGAGTCTGTTGCTGCCCATTCCTTTAACCTGGATAGACAAGACTTTATGTAAAACAGTCAAGGAAGGGCCATTCCTTTTCCCCAGTCTAGTATCACCCATTTCTTTACAAAAATAGGCCCAGAATATCCCAACCACTGCCCAGGGGCAGAGAGCTGGGAGCAGGAACAGGGACTGCAGGGGGAGTGCACTTTAGTGTCCAAAGCTATTATTCCATCTCGTGTTTGCCCATTCATTCATTCATTCATTCATCTTTACCAGATTTTATTTGTAGGCATGAACAAGGTGAAGTTTAACTTACGAGTCCTTTATTTTGTGATTTCTTCCCATAATCTGACCATAATCTTTCCCAAATCAAAGATGTGACAGAGTTGGGGTTTTTTTTCGGTTCTAGTTTTAAAGTTTGACCTTTTCCACTTAATCACTCGTCTTGGATTATTTGGTGTATATTTGACATGATGCCTGCTGGAATGCCTGTCTTGGGACCACTGTCCTCTCTTATCACTCCAGTAGCTGCTTCACTGCATGCTAAGCTGTGTGTTCTGCTCTAGCAATCACTCTCTTCTTGCACTAGAAAACCCACGTAAGTTATAAGGGTGTCGCACTGTGGCTCAGGAAGGCTGTGTAGCCATCGAGGAGATGTGGGCTTCATTTCCCACCCATACGGGAGCCACTGAAGTGTTTTGAGTGAGAGCATCTTGTCAGAGACTTGCATTTTAACAGAGCCAAGGGGGAGCTAAGTAGGCAATGCATATGAGAGATTAAAAGTAGAAGTTTTGCAATCAGTCAGGAGATCCTGCTAATAACTCCTGCTGAGGATGCCACTGACTCGAGGAAGTGTGGGTGAGAAGAAGTGGGTGGATCCTGAAGAGATACCGAGGCAGAGTGGGGGTGTGTGACTGGTCAGGAGCTGTCGTAACCCCAGTAGGTGCACAGTTCATCTTCACTGAGGGCATAAGGAAAGGTCACCTTCGAATCTATTCTTCATCATAACTTGAAATATCCTCGAAGTCTGGCATCTTCACAGCCCTTGTAGATATTAGGGACTCACCACGTCTTTCATATTCAAGAACTCACCTCCAGGATGGAGGGAGAGGAAAGCATGTCCAGGGTAACTGCACAGGTGTGTGCTCTTAACCGCTTGATCCATGCTCCTGTCCTTCCTGGCCGTTGTGTTTGCTCAAGCCCCACCGCCAGTGCCCAACTCAGCCAGCTGAGGAGATGACCAGCCAGGAGGCTCGGCACTCACTCAGGAGCCACAGACACTTCGCTGGACTGGGAGAGTTGGTGCATGCAGCGGGGACAAAGTGAGCTCAGTGGGAAATCGAGACCACAGCAGATGCCCTGCTGTGTGTGGGTTGCCAGGGGTTCAGCCAAGCGGAAAAGAGCACGGCCATTGCTTGGAGAACAAAGACGAATCTGGCCAACATGAAGAATGGCCAGTGCTGTGGTTCTGAAGGTCTCATTCAGACGCCTGTGTGTTGTGAGTACAGATGAAGGCTGAGTGGGAACAGCCAGGGCTCCAACCTGACCCACTAAGGCTCGTCTGGGACGCCAGCTGCTGAGGTTGACTGGAGTCCAAAGAGCTGGGCCCAGAGAAAAGGAAATCCTAGGGCCAAGACTGGCCTTCTCATTTTTTATTTCTGCGTTTCAGAACCGCAGAACCCACGATTGGCAGGACTTGCAATTTTACGTCTGCTTCTTGTTTCTCTGCTTTGTGCAAAGACAGCTTCCTTCAAACTTTCTGTTGACTGACTTGACAGAGTCACCTCAGAATTAGCTCTTACAAGGTGAGGCTGATGTGGCTGCTTTCAATCTTAGGAAATAATAAAATTTCTACACACATCAACTATATCAGCATGCAGTGTAAAGAGTATTTGTCAAAGGGCAAACTAAATTTGGTGACATGACTAAAAAGGAGGGAGGAAAATGCTCCATGCACACGAATGCCAAAGATGCAAGAACCCAAGGAAAAGCTTTCTCATAGAATCTCCCCTCCCCTTCCCTCCCCTCCTCTCCTTTCCTGGCCTCTCAGCACCCTCTCCCTGTCTCTCCCTCCCTTTCCTTCTCTCTTTTTCTGTCATATCTATGTATGTGGTATAAGATTGTGCCTCCATACACACATCATGTCTTCTAATTTTGCATAGAATGTGAAGCAATTTTTAATACATTTAATTTAGTTACATGAGTACATGACTAGGGTAGTGAATAACAAGTCATCTATGAAAAAATTAAATCATTTCAGTAGGTCCAGGGTGATTTAACAATTGGGCTCAGATATAGTTAAGTGCTTGGGAATTTCATTCCTCTTTGCTAAAATTAATTTCTTAGGAAATACTTGAAAACAATCTTGGTCCATGTGAACTTCTGTTTCAAAGTGCATCCAATAAATTCTGGGACCTCTGAACAAATTTTAAGTCAATTTTATGCTGTATTTTATTAAAGGAACTTCATGGTTGATTTTGGTTGTTTTTCATTTTGAGACATCAAAGTCATTAGAGCCTAAGATTTGTTGACCAGTATGTTACTGCATGCCCTTTAAAGTGGGAGCCAACAGTAAACTCAATCAGTCTCCAATGTGTAGAAGCCTCCTGGGAGTAGAACAAGTCACCGGAGCATCTTCGTTCTCTTGTTTCCTTTATACAACCTGGACCCAGCTCAGAGACAGGGCTGCCAGGCTTCGAGTGTCCACTAAATGGTTTGATCCCAGGGTCTAGAAACCTAGGGACATGGACGCATTGTCATTTGTAAGAGGAAAGTGTCCAGCCAGTTCCCTACTTGTCTATGGTTCCACTTACACAGAGAGAAGGAGGGAGAGAGGGAGGAAGAGGAAGAGGAAGAGGAAGAGGAGAAGAAAAAGAAAAATGGAGGAAAGAGATTCCATAAGTAAATTTTGGCATTACCATGGTAGCAAAGCAGCCTACCTTCCAAATGATGTATGATATACACACATGATATATAGATTCAGTGCAATCCCAATAAAAATACTAGAAAACTGTCTTGTGAGTTTCTACAAAGTGATTGTAAATGGAATATGGATAAGTGCTGTTTTCACTTTCCATACAGTATTCAACAAATTAAGGAGATAGTCAACACTTTCTTATAAAATGGGCTTTGTGTTGGACGATTTTGCCCAACTGCAGGCTAACGTAAGTATTGAGAGCACATTTAAGGTGGAGGAGCCCAAGCTATAATGTTGGTACCTTTGATGCATGAAATGTTTTTTGAACTTAGGATATTTTAATTTGCAATGTGCTTTCAGGACACAGCTCCCCTGTAAGGAGGAGATAAAGAAGGTAAATATCTCCATCTGAGCGTCGCTGTTTCGGAAGCCTGAGGAGTGGTGTGAGGGTTGTCCACTGCCCAGGACAGGGAGCTTGGGCCTCTCACTTCCGGTACTAGGAATCTCACTGTCTTTACCGCGCCCTTATCTACACGCCTGTCTGCATTCCTTCCCGAATGATGTCATTCACTTGTCCCAGGGTCACGTAACATCTGCAAGGCGACATCACGTCAATTGATGACTCCAGTCAGGCTCCCTCCCACACTGTGGGCCATAACCCCCTTTTGGATGACAGACAGAGTTTTATACTTGGTCCCTCCTGAAGCATACCCATCTCTGCTGATAAGAGATCCATCTTTTTGGTTGTTTAGGTCAGGCTGTGCTTTATTCATCTTCCAAACTCTCAGGAGGCCTCTCAGGGATCTCTCAGGAGCTCTCACCAGAATCTCTTCAGGAAGTCTCCTGGGGATCGCTCAGGAAGCCTTACTGGTCTCAAGTTTCCCGTAATGAACTGAAAAAAGTAGTAATTATTCTGGAGAAAAAGAGAGGGAAATCATGAGCACAACAAAAATAAAATGACATCCTAGAAAGAGAGTAAAGTTAGGGTGGGAATGACAGAGAAATCAGGGCAGAATTGTTTGGTAAATATAAATTATCTCAATATTAAAACAATTTTAAAAGAGTTTAAGTCAGAAATTATATAAAATTTTCAGAATACAAGGCCAACACAAAAATCAATCACTTTCTTATATACCAGTAACAAACAAGTGGAATTTATTTCTTTATGGAATTTAAATAACTGACATTAACATATCAAAAATGAAATATTTAGATATAAATCTAACAAAATACATCAGAGATCTGTACAAGAAAATCCACAAAATTCTGATAAATGAAATTTTAAAATAAATAAATTGAAAGATGTTCCATGTTCATGGAGAGGAATGTTCAATATTCTCAAGATGTTAATTCTTCCAAATGATATATTTATTCAATGCAATCCCAATAAAAATACTAGAAAACTACTTTGTGGATATCTACAAACTGACCTCAAATGGAATGCGGAAAAGTAAGATTCATAAATAGCCAACCCAGTATTGAAAGAGAAGAACAAAGTTAGAAGGTAAATACTCTCCAACTTTAAGTCTTATTATAAAATTACAGTAAATCAAGACAGTACAGTATTGATAAATTAATAGCCAAATATTTCAATGGAACAGAATTGAGAGCTTCAAAATAAACCCACATAAAGAGAAGCCAGCTGATCTTTGACCAGGAGGAATGGGCTATACAAGTAGCAAATACAATCTTTTCAGCAAGTGGTGCTGGAACAACTGAACACCTCACAGTCCTTACAGCTGCCATAGAAATGAGCTAAAAACAGATCCCACATCTGAGCTCCAAAGACAAAGCCATAAATCCCCTAGAAGATAACAGAGGAGGAGACCTTGATGGCCTGGGGTGTGATGATGGCATTTGGATACAACCCTGAAGGCATGATCCACAAAAAAAAGGAATTCACAGGATGGCTTCCTTCAAAATTAAAAACTGCTGCTTTGTGTAAGATGAAAAGAGTGAGAATATGAGTCGCAGACCAGGAGAAAGAGTTTGCAAAAGACACACCTGTTAAGGACTGTCATCTAAGAAATGCAAACTCCTAAAACCTAACGCTAATACATGGTCAAGTAAAAAAACTAGGCAAAGACCCGAACAAACAGCTCAACCAAGAAGAGAGCAGGGAAGGAGCCAGCAGGGGTGCAGATCCTGCAGGAAAAAGCTCACTGAGACAACAGTTAGCCTCCACCACTGACAGTGGCCAAGATCCAGCACGCTGATGGCACAGGGCCAAGAGGACACAGACTCACATGAACTCCTTCAGTGTGGAGGATGTGAGAAACCACTCAGCCCCCCTGAAAGGCCCTCGGCAATTTCCTGCAAAGGTAAGCACACTCTCACCTAAACCCAGCAGCCATGCTTCTCGGTTTTTATGAAAAAGATTTAAAACATACCCCCAGTCCTGCACACAGACGTTCACAGCACTTCTTTTCTTTATGATCTGTGGGCTTGATGGGTGGATGCATAAGTACACCATGGGATGTGCAGGCAAAGGCAGATTACACAGAGCTAAAAGGAAATGAGCTGTGAAGTCATGAAAAGATGTGGAGCCCTTAACTGGGCTTCAGTGAGTGAAACACTGGAAATACGCAGGCTACGCGATTCCAACTGTGCAGTATTCTGAAAAAGGCAAGCTTAGGCCTGGGGATTTAGCTCAGTGGTTCCGGCGCCTGCCTCACAAGCGCAAGGTCCTGAGTTTGATCCCCGGCACACACACAAAAAAGGGAAGCTTACAGAGACAGCGAAGAGATGGGCAGTTACTAGAGATGTGGGTAGAGGAGGGACGCATAGAACACAGGGGATTTGGGGGGCAAATGGAGATTGAGCCCAGGCTCTTCACACTGAGCTAAATCCTTGGACCCTTTTCATTTTGTAACAAGGTCTCACTAAGCCGCTAAGTTGCCCAGGCTGGGCTGGAAATTGTGATCCTCCTGCCTCAGCCTCCCAGAGTGCTGGGATGACAGGTGTGCACCACTGTATCTGGCTCGCACAGCGAGATTTTAGGGCAGTGAAAGTGCCCCCCGTGTGATGCTAGAGGTGGAGATGCATCACTCAGAGCCCGATGCCCGTAGGCTGAACAACACCAGGAATAAAGCTAATGCATCTATGGGCTTCAGTGCCAGTGAGGTGCCAGTGTGGATGCCTCAGCTGTGGCAACTGCACCCACTGCGAGGAGATCTTGATGTGGGATGACTGTCCATGTGCAAGGCAGGCATCTGGGAAATCTTCAGAACTCTCAAATTTGCTCTAAAGGTAAAAATCTTAAAAATTTATGTCAAGAAGTAGCACTATAAAGTTTTTATTAAGACTCATAATGTTACACAGCAGGAGGCATTAAAATGCAGATTTAATACTGGGTAACCTAGGAAGTGGAGTTGGGATTCAATAAGTCTTTCCATTTCTGCTGCACACCCTTGTAGTAGCTAAGAATGCTTATCTATATATCTGTGTACACTGCAAAGCAATTTTAGTATTAAAATGTTTCTGAAATGGAGCTAAATGCAATGTGTGGAAAATAATTTAAATACAGTGTACATATAATTGATATTTCATTCTTATTTTATGCTAACAAGAAAATTTAGATTGCACAAATATGTTATAAATGAAACAATCATTATGATTTTTACTTATCAAATATCACCAAATTAGATCCAATCATGTATTAAAGGGGTAATAAATAAAAATTCCCAGGATAACTTGAGCAGTTTTCATAAAATGTTTCACACTGCATCCACTGTCTAATCTGCAGCGGTTTTATACTGCTGGCTTATTCTCTTTTTTCCCCATCTTCGTTAAGATGTAACAGACAAATAAAAATTGATTATATTTTTGCTATACAAAGTGATGTTTGGTACCTGTATACATTGTGAAATTGTTAAATCAAGTTATTAACCTACCCATCATCTTACATGCCATTTTTTTTTGGGTGAGAATATTTAAGATCTTATCTCTTAGCAATTTTCAAATATTCAAGGCTCTTCAAACGATTAATGTTTTTATTTTGTTACACTGAGGTTCCTGAACTTTAGCTTAGATAAGTATTTAAATATAGCAGTTTAATACCGTAATTCTGGGAGTTTAACTTCTGAAACTTATATGTCTTTAAGTAGTAGTTTTTATGAGTGGAGTAATAATTCTTGCATTTATTTATTACTTTTCTTTGATTACATATTATCTTTCTTCAATGAAATTTGAAGTGTGTCAGTACAGGTCATCGTCAAGTAGGGGTCAAGGTCTCTTGGCTCCCGGACTGAAGGCTCATTTACAAAGGTATATATGCAGCTCTAGAACACCACCAAAAGGCTGTGTCCAGAGGTGGGGCTCTTGGAAAGTAATTGGATCATGAGGTGCTGAACTCATGAGTGGATCAATCTGCTGACGAATCCATAGCTGAATGTGCTGTTAGGAGCTTGGCCCAGTTGGAAGAGGTGGGTGGTTCCCTGGAGGCCATGACCAGGAACTATGCATCTTCCTCCCCCACTCTTCCCTCTTCTCTCTGCTTCCCCACCACCATGAGCTGTGCAGCTCTCCTTGGTTAGACCCCTCCACCTGCCCTTCCTGCCTTGGAGCCAGTGGACTATGAACTGAAACCATGAGCCGAAATAAACTTCTCCTCCTTTCAGTTGTGAGTATTTGGTATTTTGTCCAGTGATGAGACAGTGACATATATATATATATATATATATATATATATATATATATATGCCTAATTTCTGACAGATGCATGGAACAAATTTATTTAGTTAAGAATATCTAGAAATTGATGATAAAAATATGTTATTGGATTTATGGATTCTCCTCCTTTATTGATCTTTTTAAAGGAAATAAATAATATAAAGAGAGCACTGACTCTGAGGTAGGAACCCAAATATTCCAGTATTACTTTTATCATGGTTTGAAAAAGTTTGAAATGTTCTCACCCCTCCCCTCCCCAGATTTTACTTGGATTCCTTACCTACTTAGCTCTCAGGTTTGCTCTTCAATGTTGAAATAGAATCAGACCAAGATGGAAGAGGAGGTTGCCTTTCCAGGGACACAGATATTGTCTAAAAGCTGATTTGGACAAGACGTAACATTGTTCAAGAAGTGAAAGGGAATGTAGCACTTTTAAGCTCAGCCTGATACATTTAAAGAATTTTAACAATTGAGATATAAGTCTTGTGCCATATTGAGATATAAATCTTATACCATAAAATACAACCTTGAAAAATTTTTTTTGATTAGTACATGTTTGCAGTACAGAATCATTCATTCTCAGGAGCTGGTATCCTTTGAAGTGTGCAATTTGGTGGTTTTTAGTACATTCACAAAGTTTTGCAACTATAACACTATCTAATTCTAGAACATGTCCATGAGCCCTTGAAGAAATTCAGTCATTCCCCATTCCTCTCCTAGTCTAAGGAAAGCATGGCTCTATTTTCTGTGCATTTGCCTATTCTGAATATATTTCATACAAGTACAATCAATCTGTGGAATTTACTTACATTTCACATGAATAGAATGAAATTCATATAACAGTCTTTTGTGACTGGTTTCTTTCATTTAACAGAATCTTTAAAAAAGTTTATTCATGTTGTAGCTTGAACCACTACTTAATTTCTTTGTGTGGTTGAACACTGTTCCATTGAGTGTATATAAGATATTTGTTTATCCATTCATCCATCGATGGGTGCAAGAGTCCTTTCCAATATTGCACTACTATGAACACATAATTTTTTATGTTTTAATCAGGAAGGTAGGGGAGGTCTAGTTTCTCCATGTCATTGTCAGTACTTGGTATTTTCAACTTTTCTTTTTAGATTTTTTTTCTTTTTTTTCCAGTACTGAGGATCAAACTCAGGACCTTGAGCTTGTGAGGCAGGCACAGTGCCACTGAGCTAAATCCCTAGCCCTGTACTTTTCTGTTTATAATAGCCATTCTTTATACTATGGAAATGAAATGTTTTTCATTTGGATTTCCTTAATGAGCTAGTTATGTTGATGTTGCTTTTACGTGTATGTTGTACATTTGCATATCTTCATTGAAGAAATGTCTAGCCAAGTTTTTTCTCAGTTTTTACTTGGGTAATTTGTCTTTTCCTTGTTGAGTTATAAGAACTCTTCTCATGTTCTGGGTACAGTTCTTGTGACAGCTGCCTGAGTTTGGTAGGAAATACTTCCTTTTCTTTTTGCTTTTGGAAGTTTCTGAAGAACTGATGATGATTATTCTTTAAACATATGTAGAACTCAGCAGTCAAGCCACCTGGATCTCGGATTTTCTTTGTTCATGGTATTATGATACTTCACTCAGTGTCTTTATTGTCCATTCAGAGTACATCTTTCCAGAGTCAGGAGAGTGGTTTGTTTTTCTATAAATACATCCATTTCATTGGCATAATTGTTTGAAGTATTCTTTATAAACCTTTTTCTTCTGTAGAATAGGTAATAAGTACCCTCTTTCAAGTAATTTCAGTCTTCCCTCCTTTTCATTGGTTAGCCTACCTAAAAATTTGTCAATTTTGATCTTTTTAATGACTCACCTTTTGGTTTTCTTATTTTCTCCAATGTTTTTCTATTGTATATTTCATTAATTTCCATTTTGATCTTTATTGTTTAGTTTCTTTTGCTTGTGGTAGGTTTAGTTTGCTTCTCTTTTACCAGTATTTTAAGGTAAAAATGTTGGGTTATGGTTTGAGAAACTTCTTCCTTTTTAATTTAAGGATATAAAGCTGGAAATTATCCTCTGACTACTGCTTTAGCTACACCCCGTAAGTTTTTAAATACTGTGTATTTGAAATGAATTTATTTGAAAATATTTTCCAACTGCCTTTTAATTTCTGTCTTTGGTTTTGGAAAGTTTGTTTATATATGTGTAGTGGTAGAGCGCTTTCCATTTATACTAGTTGAAATTCATTAAAATTCTTGTTCAATGTTCATGTTGATATTTTAAAAATTAAAATCAAGTTTGTGACAATTACATATTTCAATACTCTTTCTGCTCATTTCTCTTCCCTTTCTCTGGAATTCCTTTCTATTTGCATTGGTATCCTTAGGAAGATACGACAGTTCTTTGAAGCTCTCTTAATTTTCATCTTTTTTTCTGGTTTTCCTTGGTTTTTCATCAGTCTGTCACAAGAGGATGCTTTATTTCCTTTTTCTGCCATTTTCACTGACATCACTCACTAAACTCAGCTTTGATTATTAAAAATGTATAATTAGTTACAAATGATATAGATCACTATATCACTGCACTACTGCTTGTATGAAGCCACAGTTTTAGAGCCCATGTTCATGAAGTCCCAGTATTTGAAACACTTCAGTAAGATGATAAATGAGTCCCATAATTGAAACACTTGGTCAAAATCGGCGAACTAGAGACTTGCGTACCACATGCTCAGCATGTCATCGTTTTTGCATACTTCTCCTCTGACCTCTCCAGGAAGGTTGCATTGGAATGACACAGGTTTAGGATGCCAGGAAGTTATTATCCTAGCCCCGCACAAACATGGTGAGACTCAGAACTCTGAGACAGCACTGCAGGTCAAGATTCTTCTGAGATTTGATCGCCACTTCCATTATTACCTGACCCAAGATAGGACAGGGAGTTTTAAATTGTTTGCTGATTTACTCATAAATGAAAACATTCATACACACACACACACACACACACACAGAGGAAGAGAGAGACAGAGAGATGAAAATAAACAGCAGATATCTTTAGGTAGGAAAATAAAAATATACTCTCATAGGTTTTTCAGTTCTAACATAAAATCTAATATTATTCCAGCTGTCAAATAATTTTGACTTGTTCAAAGAAAGGGATTAACTACCTGGATACAGTCAACTAAATAACACACCGTGTCTCCACTTTCCCACCCTGCCCCCTCCTGGCGGACACACCTAGTGATTATATGTAACATTTTTTTTCCCATTCGGTCTTCTGTATCAGTTGCTGAGAAAGGGGAAAAACTGAGCTTACCACTTGGGGAATGGCATCATTCTTGTTAGGTGATTTGGCTTAAACCCCAATTTTTTAAGCAGCAAATCTGACAGAGGCTCAGGAAAAGGCTGTGCCTGGACTCATCCTGACACTCATGGCCACACCTGATTTCAGTGTATGTTCCAGGTATGTGTCAAGTGTGGCATGGAGAGGTGACTGCAGTTAAAATCATGAATTATGTTCCCAGCTTTCTCTTTGGTGCATTATTTTCTCTTTTTTTGAACTTCCCTGTGACTGAGCATTACTCTCCTTTTATATTAAAACTATTTTCAGGAAAAAATGATAAATCCATCAACCTCACAAAAGAAGTGAAGGATCAGATGATACAAATACATCTTTCATGAATGGTTTAAGTTTAAACAAGAAGTAAACCTTGGTCTGCTAATAGATTTGGTGCACAAGAATGTCAGGCCAGAGAAAATGTGTCCCTCCCATTACTGTGGACCCAGGTCCCTTCTAAGGCAGCTATGAGAGCTGGGAGCCTCCTGTCTGCATGAATTCTTCCCACACTCTGCTTCCCAAAGAGCAGCATGTGGCTTACTTCAGGCACCGTGTCAGCCAGTCAAGCAATCCTCAATGTCTTCAGGACCATTGCCCTGTCTTCACACCATTACAAGGTATGTGCATATGTTTATGATGAACGCCCTTATTCTTACTTTATTAAACCTTACTCAGTTCTAATTCAATAACCTGCATGTAAGACCACTTCTTTTCTTCTGAAGTGATTTATTTCCTCAGCCACAGTTATCTCTTTGTTGCTATTTCTATAATTCTCTTGAATCAACTCTGCTATTTCTTAATTTCCAGAAATTTTATCTCTTTCTATCATTTACTCCATCCTGCATGCTACCTTGCACTATATTAGCCTTATCTTAAAATTGTGATAGAGAATGTCATGTAATACATTGGCTTTTCCACTAAATATTGATATAGTTTATTATTTGTATCTTTAATAATAACCTGTAGTTTTTCAGTTTAGTCCTATAATTTGTTTCCAAGTCTTTGAATCACTTTATTTCTCTTAATTCCAACAGACTATTTTCCTAGTTGACCTATGAAACTTTTCATACCCAGAAAAGGCCATCTGACATGAAGTCTCTCACTATTTCTTGGGTACAATTGTGTATTTTTCATACTTACTCTTTGTTCTCTCCTCCTTTCCTTCCTATTTAGAGAAATAAAAGCAGCTTGTTTCTAATTTTAACAACTACAGCTTGACCAAATGCATTCATGTTTCCTGTGGAATTTTGATAAATCTCCTCCTATATACATCCGACTCCTTGCATTCTGTCTTTTATTTTCATTCCACTTTGCTCTGTTATGTTCGTGTGTTCCTTTAAAACCTTGACATATATTCATTTCAAAGCCCATCTGTCAATCCCATCGGCTCTGTCATTTCTAACCATGTTTTTATTCACTGAGTTTCTGCCGGTTATCAACACTAGTTTCCTGTCTCTTCATATTTAGTGTTTTAAAATTAAGTGCTGTGCACTGTGAATGCCACATTTTAATGTCTAGATTTTGTTATCTTTTAAAGGAGTACTGAACTGTTTTGGCAGTCAGTCAGTTTCCCTTTGCATCAGCTCGATTCCTTCAAGTCTCCTTAGGTGCTCTGTTGAGGCAGGTTCAGGGTAACTGTGCTTGACACTCTAGCTCAGTGTCAGGCCTTAACATTTCCAGCTCTCTTCTGAAAGCCTTTGTATTTCAGAGAGACTGTTCTACATGCAGGCTGGTCAGAGGTTGACTGTGAACACTCCAGTGATTGTTCACAGTGGTGGATTAACTAATGGTCAACTTGGAACACCCAGCTGAACTGAATCAGTGTGGTTCTGGGTATGGAAGACCCACCTGAGGATTGTTGCCAATGGCATAAAAAGAGAACTGTACTAATAAAATTAATTTTAAAAAAAGAAAATGTAGAGTATTTTTTATTAAATGGAGTATTATTCAGCCATAAAGAAGAGAACTGGAGGAGAAGATTATTTGCTGTTGATTTTTTTGGAGAAGCTTGCCGTGGCTTGTTTTCCTGATATGAGCTCAGCTATTCTCACATCATCAGAGGAGCTCAGGTCCTCACTGTCGCTGGGAATAGCTGCTGTTTTTGTCAGGGGAGCCCTGATCTTCGCCTTGAGCCTTGCTTCCTGGCTTCAGTTCAGATCCCTTAGCCTGGTAGCACAAATCCTTCACCCTGGTGGTGCAGACTTTCTATCTTCTACCACTGGCCTTTGGGCCTTTCTGGAGCAGATTTTCGTTATGGACTTGCATGGGACACTGCCAGGGGCTCCAGGCCTCTGGCTGGACTCATGGAGAACATTGCCTTGAGCTCTAGGCCTTCAGGTGGACTCCTGCACGATATTGTTGTGGGATTCAGGCCCTCAGCTGGGTTCTTCAGGTCTCTAGTGTGAGATAGATCTCTTGGACTCCTCTGTCTTTGACATTTGGGATGAATGTTGTGAAATAATTCTGTAAGTTATGCATCCTGTATTAAATCTATTCCCTTGTGAACCCTGACTACAACATTTACTTTTTGCTTCCTAATAGCTTTTCTTTCCCCCATACTTTTGTTTAGTCCCAAGAAATCATACTTCCTGGATGCACAGCTTTGTATCCAGCTAAAGCTTTCTCTGTATTGCTCACCCTTTTCCAGTACGTTATGCAAATACCGGTTGTGCCAGATTCATTGCTGTCCAGTCTTTTTCCTCCACTTGGTGAGGCTGTAATGTTCCATTTTGGTCTCTCTCCTTCTGCTATAAATCTTTATGGTGTTGAATGTTTCTATCCATGAACATGGTATATATCTCCATTTGCTAAGTTCTCTTTAATATGTTTAGTATTTCCCAAAAGTTTATGCATCTCTTATTAGAATTATTCATTGGCATTTTCATAGTTATTTTATATTGAATTCTTATTTTTTTACATTTCATTTTTTAAACAAGTTAAAATTCATAGAACACTTTAAAGTTACAAAAAATAACAAAATAGTAAAAATAAATCCTATACAACCCAGACTTGACAATTTTAGGCACTTTCTCATATTTATATTTATCATATTTATCTGTATGTTGATATACAGATCTAGCTCAAAATTTCTTTGAAACATTTGAGAGCAAATTGCATATAGCACATATATATTTATTACATAAAATTAAACATGTATTCTTAACAATATCTTCAAAAATATTTACAGTTTATAATATTCAGAAATAAACTTAATATTTTAGTTGAATTATAGTCTATATTATAGTTTTGGCTCCTGTAGCAATAATTTTTCTTTATGGCAATGACATTTTCCAGCATACAATGTAGTCAAAAGTTGTGTATGTTATTGTTGTATCTCTTCAGTATATTTTTATTGAGAATTGTTAATTGTTCATGCCACTGACAATTTTCAAGAACACATGGCAGATATTTAATAAAGCAAAGCTCAACTTGGATTTTTCTGAAGTTTCCTTATGATTAGGTCTAGGTAATAGTTTTTTTTTATGACATTGTGTTATTGTTATATGATTCTCCAAGATACATATAATAATCCTTTACGCCTTTCTGATGTTAATTTTGATTACTTGTGAAAAGCTTTTTATGACTTCTTCACTGCTTATTTACTACTTTTATTTCTATGATTAGTAAGTAATAAACTGTTGTTAATTTACAAATGAAATGGAACCACTTTTTCTTCCAATTTTTCACTTGCATTTATATTTTTTTTCTTTTTCTTAGATTACTGCAAAAGATACATAAATAAGGATATTAGTGACAAGCATGCCTGTCCTGTTACGGTTTGAAAACATCTCTCCCTCTCTTCTTCTCCCTCCCTCCCTCCCTTCCTTCTTTTCCTTTTCTTCCTTTCCCCTGCATTTTCTAATTTATGAATTTATTTAGTTTTTAATGAGTCTACATTGTTAAGTATATTTTCTGGGAAAGCACATTTCACCTAAGTTTCTGTTTTTTCAGATTTGTACCATGGATGCCACATGGGGCTTTAAGTAGCAGTCCTCTGTATCCTGGCCTGCAGAAGCACACAGAATGTCAGGCTCTCTTCTAGACAGACTTCTTGGAACTTCTAGCCACAGTTGGCAATAAGGAGCTGTCTCTTCCGCTGGTATCATTCACTGGAGATTTTACAGGATCACGGAGTCCAGCTTTATGACTGGGACTGGGGCTCGCTGGTTTGGTGCTAGGAAGGTGACTAAAGTCAATACATATTAAAGTGGCCCCAAACCACTATATTTTTATGATTGTAAAGAAACCTCAGCAATAGAGATGCATTTTAAGACCCCTCCAACAATTACTAAAGCTGCTGTAGAACTTCTGCCAAGGCCAGATGGAAAAGGCTGTGTTGCTGGCAGTCCACACTGAGCATGGGTTCATGCCCGTGGAGCAGGTGCACTGTTGGTCTAAGGCCCCAGGGTTCCTCTGCATCAGATGAAGCCACTCTGTCCTCCTGTCTGGATTCTAGAGTGATGCTGTCCTGTATGTGCAGGTGTGCTCACATCTGTCAGTAGGCTCAGGAACTTCAGTGAGGGCTCTTGCTCCACAGCAAAACGACTTCAGGGAAAGAGGTGAGGAATGATTTGCTGGCTAAGCCCTTCTCCAAGGCACAGCCCCTCACAAACCAAAGGTCCCTGCTTGGAAGTAAACCCATGCTCAACTGAGGTGCTCGATGGCATGAAACCATCTCAGAAGGCGAAGTGACAATGCAAGAAGCTGATGTCACTTGTATTGGCCTTGAAACACTTTTCCTATGGGCTACATTTCCTGCCTTATCCATGTAAGAAAAAGTCCCACCCTCACCAAATGTCTATTAAACTGAGCTAAGAATAGAACAACATGGAAAAATTTATATCAGTACTGGAAACATATCAGGAAATATAAGGAAACTCAATATGGAGTAACATAAGCAAATTAAGCAAAGAATTTTGTAATTACTAAGACATACATTGATTAGTAAATAAAAACAAACACCACCAATAAAGCCTCCTTAGGAATTCCAGCACTGGACTGCAGAATCAGGATGGGTCAATTTTTATGGGATCAGTACTGATTATACCAAAATGTTTGAAAGGGACTCCATATGCTGGAGACCCATGTAGAGCAAAAACACAATGAAGCACTGATTTGAAGGTTGAAAAACTCTGGGACCTACATTTCCAATTGGAGACATGTTCTGATTCTTGTGTTAATTAACTGGGATACATGTCTAAGAGCATCAAAAGTCATAAAGGATATTAGTTCATCCTGGTAGATTTCTAGGACTGCCATAGCAGACTAATACCAACAACGTTAACTCCGTTCTTGGCTATAGTGTGAAATCAAGGCATTGGCAGAGGACTGATTCCTCTGAAACTGGGCAGAGTTCTTCCCGGCCCCTCTCTCCCTTCAGGTGGTTTGTTGGCAATACTTGGTGCCCATTGGCTCGCAGAACTTTCGACTCTGCTCACTGGCACACGGCACGGTCCTGGCATGGTTGTGTCTCTCACCTCCTGCATAAGGACACTGCTTATGCTGGACTCAAAGCCCACCCTGCTCCAATATGAACTCCTCATAATTACCTTCAACCCTTGTTCCAAAGAAGATGATAACCTGAGCTTCTGAGGGAAAGGGTTGCAGCATGTCATTGGTTCAATCCAGAATAGCCATGTGTCCTTAGAAATACTTGAAAATTTTGTCTTGCCAAGAAAGAAATTAATAATAGCACTGCATTATAGAAGAGGCAGGAAGCACTTAAAGGGAAAGATGTTAAACAATTCAACTTAGTATGGCTAACTGTCAAAGTTTTATGTAAGAGTACAAACATTAAAGTGATGGTTGAAACCAGTGATGTATAATAAAAGAATTCAATTCAAGACAATATCTGCAAAATATTGGAAAGTGTGTTGGAAAGCTGAAGGTATAAAAGCATCCTCAACTTTTCATATTCACTACTGGGGATATTGAATACTATATTTTTTACATAGGCAAGATTTTCCAAATCTATTATTTTTATATTTAAGGTTAACTACAAGTTGGATAAAGACAATAATTTTTAACTTTCAAATCATAAAAGCATATGAAGGTGCAAAGAACACATGATCAATTAGCAACAGATAAAGAAAAATAGGTGAAATAATAACATGAAAAGGAGTAAACATAAATCAGAAGGAAAACTATACTTTAGTGCACCTGTGAGCTCATGAAATAATCACATTCATACTGAAAGCTGCATGTTGAAAAATACATTTGTCTATACACGAGAAGAACAAAAGCCAAGTGATAAGTAGTGTAATGATTTTTAAAAGAGGATGTAAAGTAGAGGAAGCTAGCTGGGGAGTTTGGTGATAATGTAAGAACTTTGGAGCAGACAAAATGGAACTCAATATACAAAGTAGAGAGTTTAGTGGAAATGGCAGAGGCTTGAATTATATTCATAAAATACAATGGATCCTATAATTTAATTACATTGTTTACACACTTTCTGTGTGTGGTACTGGCAAGTGAACCCAGGGCCTTTGGACTGAGCTACATTCCAGGACCTTTTCCAGTTTTTGTTTTGAGACCATGTCTCTCTGAGTCACAAAGTTGTTCAGGCTGGGCTCAAACTTTGAACCCTCTTGCCTTAGCCTCCCAGGTGGCTAGGATTTCAGGCGTGCACCACCACACCTGGCTGATGATGTTCACAGACTTTTATGTGAAAAAATACAGTATCAAGACAAAAATAAAGCTCTTTGAAACATAAAAAGAAATTGACAAAACTCAACTGCGATTTTCTACTCTACCATTCCTCTTATTTCTTTAATGAATAAATAGGCAATAATAAACCAGGAAAGGTAGAATTTGAAAAAATAATCAATAAGTTTGCGTAAATAAGTATACTTAGGATTTTTAATCTAATGAGCCAAAAGTACACTTACTATACAAATATATATATATATATACACATATGAAATATTTATAAAAATAATGACAGTTCTTAGTAAGTTATTTAAGGGTTTTTTTTGTTGTTGTTGTACTAGAGGTTGAATTCAAGCCTCATACATGACAAGCAAACACTCGAGTACTGAGCTACATCCTCAGGCTTTGAAAAATTATTTTAAAAACTTTGAAACAAAGTCTTGCTAAATTGCCCAGGCTGGCCTCAAACTTGCATTCCTCTTGCCCCAGCTCTGAGCAGCTGGGATCGCAGGTATGTGCCTCCTCCATTGTTCCTTTTGCTCAAAGTGGCTTTGATTATTCTGGATTTTTATGGTTCAAAGTTCTTAATGCATTTTTAAAATACAGAAATATCACTGGCAAAATTCAATGGCAAATGAAAAAGTATTTAGATATTAATACCAAAAGTTTACCCAGCCTTAAACAAAATCCAAACCATTAGAAATTTCAACAGTAAAAACCCCATCAGTGGTTGTATCTATCATATGTAAATACTAAGTTAAAGACAAACTCCCTTTCCACATTATTTATGAAATAAATTCTAAACTATACTAACTCGGCTGGGGGTTTAGTTCAGTGGTTCCACTGCCTGCCTCACAAGTTCAAAGACCCGAGTTCGATCCCTGGTACAAAAACAACAACAACAACAACAAAAAAAATAAACTATACTAACTCTTCAACCTAATTAGTGTAAGATGCATGCTTTAATCTTTTTAGTTTTTAAAGGAATAAATATAAATTAATATTACAGAGACAACCAAAAAATGCATACACACTTCAGGAAAAGAAAAATGGTATGATGTTTTTTCCACAGATAGTGTTACCCTCATATGGGGGACCCTAGAGGATGTCACGTATCACAGAAAACCCACTACACTGCCGGCCCCTTGGGAAGAAACTGAAAATGCATGTGCAGCAATCTCAATGGCCAAGGGCACCCGAGCAGCAGTTCACCGTACTAATAAATGCTGGAAGCCGATTCCCACAACTTTGAGCTCCTCTTATAATTGTAGAGGCCAAAGACAACTTGTATCAATCTCATGGCGTCTCAATAAATTTAGTATTATAATATTTATATAGGTTTTTTTTCCTGAAGTGTATACATTTTTTGGCAGATTTTGTATTCATTGCAAGAATTAACAAAATAATGTCCACTAAAAGAAATAAGGTGATAAGAATTTAAATTGTAAAACAAAAATAATTAATTTGAAAGAGAAACAGAAATATGAATAAAACAACCCAAATTCATACTTTGGCCCAGATTTGAGGGGGCATCATAGGCATAGATCATTAATTCACCTACAGTGTGGTAAAGACACTCACCCTGGTTTCCTGTCCCTGGAGATGCTGGTTTATGTGGTCAGAGTTGAAATGTTCATTATTTGTAATAAAGAGTTGATGCTGTTATTCAAATGGCAGTAACTATGGAGCTCCTACAAAAGGAAAAAAATGTCAGTGTACCTATCAATATTCATCCTAAATATCTTACATTATTTTCCCTATACTGTTTTCAAATGTGTTCTCTCTCTTTCTCTCTCTCTCTCTCTCTCTCTCTCTCTCTCTCCTGAAGAATGAAACCAGGGCCTTCCCCATGTTTAGCACATGCTGTACCACTGAGCCACAGTCCCAGTTCTAAATTCTTTATATTAATGGTACATTTATAAAACCAAACCCATTTAATAAGTAAATACCACAGGACTGTCAGAAAATCCAAAACACAACCTTAATTCATGGTGACATCTAGTGATGTTTTACTGAAGTGAAAACATTATTAGAATTCACAACTGGAAAATCATATTTTACATTTTATTTTTTACTATAGTAACTCTTGTATTTGAGCATGCAAGGATCATTTTATTCACTGTTGCATTATTTAGCTGTGATCATCAATTTAGTAATACACTTGAAGTGTGTCATAAATTTTTAAAAATCTAATTTACTAAACCTTACTTGTGTATTAACTAGTCTTTCCACTACAGAAATATGTTACAGTCGGCCAGAAAGATGAATGAATTCTGCATCAGCACCAGCAGATTCTGCCTGCTCGGTCCCTCTGGCCTGATGTTCCTGGCCCGGCAGTTGGTGGCTCAGGTCTCCTCCCTGTTGTTCTGTTTTAGTAACTTCACAGCCTTCGTTAGCAATGCGTGCTGTAACAACATCTAGGCCACATGTGGCTCAAGGGCATTGTTCTGCATTAAGTCCACCTCTGTGCTTTCCTTTAATAATCGGGACACAACAATCAAAGCAGCACCTTGCATGAGGAGTTCTCCTAATGTCAGTTTAGGGTCTCAGCTGAGGACGCTGACCTCCTCCAGTTTGATAATGCTTATAGAGGTGTATTCTCATGGCAAGAGAGAAGTTTGCTTTACAACTGGTTGCTCGAGCATGTCAGGGATGAGGTCAATTACTCATACTTTAACATGTAGACTTGCCTGCTCAAGTTGTGTCTTTACATTTTCTTTTAGTGACAAAACAGTTGTAAACAGAAATATTCATTCAAATAATGAGTTATAAGACAGTTTTCACTTAAAAGATGATTCAGAATACATTAACACTAATTTTGGGGGCTTAGAAAGACAATTAGCACACAACATTTAAAAGTTCTCAGCAAACCTGTGGTTCCTTGACAGTGTATCCATCGATGTCCAATGGTTCAAGGTGAAGAACTGCACATTAGCCATCTGGATCAGCATAGACAATAACCAGAGACATTCCTGGACTCCCTGGCCCTTTCTGGGCTCATCCTCAGGTGAGCTTCAAGTTTCAAATACATCTGTTTCTGGTTCTTCATTCTGACAGCACATTCCAACTCACCTCAACTGACCAAAATCAGTGCCGCAGCTAACTACCCCTGCCTTTCAGGATCCGCTTTTGTGGGTTTCCTCTTACTTCCACTTTTCCTGATCTGATAATATTAAGTTGTTCAATTAGTCTACAAAGATTGAGGTTTTGTTATGTACCAGGCCTCATTCAAAGAGGCATGAAGACAGCTGGAAAAGAAGTACGAATATAAATAAACAAACAAACACTATGATAGCACAAACATGATGGCATATGGGAAGACAACTAGGAAAAAATATTTTAAAGCATTTTAAGACAACATTGTTTATGTTACAATTTGTGCAACATCTAATTCCCGATGAGATATCTATTATTTTATACTTTCCATGTTCTTTATCTGATACTATCTTTTGTAATAAAAAATTTTGGTTCTACATTTTACCCATTGTCAATCATAATGGGTCCTTATCTAGATAGGGTTGTTTTTCCTTCCTAAAATTAATTAATTTTAGTCAACAAATATGAAATTTCAGGTAGGATTTCTTATCAGGTTTCTCAAATATTATAGTAAAATGTCAACATGACTACCTGGTTTTAATTTTCTTTAAATAAGGACCATAAAAAACTAGCAACTCCAACTTTCACAGAAAGAATATAAATTTTTCTGTCTAGCTATTGCCAAAATACATTGTGACTAGTGATGTTTAGGCATTATCTCGAGAACACAGGAAAACAATGAGCTAACTCTTCACCAAGCCTCATGGAGTTTCCCTCGTATGTGGCAGGCTGCTTATCTCCTGCTTTCAAAATTTTCTTAGTACTTTGATTTTGATTATTTTATTATAAGGCATCTCTATACAACCATCTTCAGGTCTATCTCATTTATAGATTTTTTAAGTTTTGCAATGTGATACCTACAATACTCTCAGGATTTGGGAATTTCAGAGGCATTCTTTCTTCAAATGGGCTCCCCACTCCCCTTCTCTCCCTCTTCTTCTAGTACTGCTGTTGTACATAGACACTGGTTCACTTGATGCTGGCTCACAAATAGTACAGGCTTTCTTTACTCCCTTTCATTATTCTTCACTGCTCTCCTGGATGTAAATTTCCAAGACCTGTCTTTGTGATTCTTTTTCCTGCTTGGTCGAGTGTGCCATGGATGCTCTCTGCTGTTTCTTTTATTGAGTTCAGTGTATTCTTCAGCTTCAGGTTTTCCATGTGGTTCTTTTCTGTGATTTTTATCTCTTTGCTAAGCTTCTCATTTTTATTCATGTATCACTTTCCTGCCTTTGTTCTAATGTCCATCTGTATTTTCTTGTAACTTCCTCAGCTCTCATAAAACAAGCAACTGTTTTGTTCTTTTCCAAACAATTTCTAAGTCTCTGTTTCTTTGAGGTCAGTTTCTAGAAAAATCTTTATGTTCCTTTGGCAATGTAATGTTCCTTTCTCCTTTTCCCATGCTCCTTGAAGTACGATATTGCTGTCTTCTCATTTAAAGACTTAGTTGACTCCTCTAGTTTTTAACAAAAATATTTAGGAGGACATTGTTTCATGGTAGGGCCCTGTTATACATTTTCTTTATTGTTTTTTGGCTGTTTGCTTACTTTAGTAGTGTCCTCCAAACAAATGTTTTATCCAATTTAATACAAATCCTTTTTTCCCTAGTAGTGGAGGCAAAGGAGAAATTCTTTGAAAGAAAAAAATGATACAGACTATAAAACCAATATTGGTAATCTTTTGCAGAGCATAAAATCTTTGACCTAGCTGAGGGATGTGCCTATACCAAGAAACACACAGAAAGGATGTTGCACATTGAATTCATTATTAAATGTTCCAGTTTGTACATGATAGAATGAAATGAGACAAATTAGGGTTGTGAAATATCCTGCATGCTCCTCATTCTCTGACAGTCTCCCCTGAACTCAGTTCTCAGGAGGTATCTTTTTTCCCTTTTTGCATGTGGAACTCATTTGATTCTGTAGGACGCAAAGCTGTCATGTAAATCTCCTATTTCCCAAGTCACCACATGTGTGTGACTTCTGCTCTAGTGTCCAGGCTTGTGTCACTGATGAGTGAAGAAATAATACTTCATTCTTCAGAAATGAAATAAGCTTAGGAGTGCTCCCTAGCACTGAAAATTATCCTCTTGAGAGCTAGGTCAATCGGATGTGTATAGTGATAATGAGGCTGAGATAAGTTTGAAATATCTCATTTGATAATGTTGCTAAGTAGATTTGCACTGGATTTTCTGCAGGCATCACAGCTGTCCAGCCAAGAGGACCATGTCTCACCTAACATCTTCCTACTGTATCACCACTATACATTGACGAGGCCCATCCTAAATGATAGGCTGAAGGATCATGACATTTCAAACACTCTACAAAAAAAGTATTTAGAAGATACTTCTTAAAAGAAATTCACCAGAATTCTTCCCTGTGCCTTTTCTTGCTAGTGTCTCTATTTGTCATAGTGACAGTTGTTACCAGTGATGTTCTGAGTCGGATGATTTTGACATAGTTTGAAGAAATTATGCTGCTTCAAAAAGAGAAAAATAAAATATTCCAACTTCAGCAAGCCATATTGCTTTTTCTTCTTTTTTTGTTAATGTGTTACCATGGAATCTCAAGCAAATATTACTTTAAAAAAAATACTGTGTGTTGTCAGCTTCAAATCACTATAAGAAACACCTACTGTAATCAACTTACAAAGCGAAAAGGTTTATTTTGGCTCATAATTTGGGAGCTTTCAGTTCAGTCACTTGGCGCTGCTGCTCCGGGCCCTATGGGTTAGCTCAACATGAGCAGCAGCCCATGGCCAAGCAGTTACTCAGCTCATGACAAAGGCAGGAGAGATGAAAAGGAAGAGGCCGGGTCCCACTGTGTCCCTCCAGATCACACCCGAGAGACCCGGACCTCCCCAAGGTTCTGCCATGTCCACTTTGTGTCACAGAATGGAGACCCAGACTCCAACATGTGGGAATTTGGAGAATTCCAGATCTAAAGTATAACAAAGAATGTTTTCTAATATAAGTAATGTATACATTTAAATATGCTATGGAATATGTGTTTTCAATAAAAGATCTTGGGGCCGGAGATTTAGCTCAGTGGTTTTGATGCCTGCTGAGCAAGTGCAAGGACCCAAGTTCAATCCTCGGTACCTAAAAAAAAAAAAAAAAAAGATAAAAAGATCTTGATAGTTTTTTAGTTGCCTTAGCATTAACACTTGCCATCCTTTGAATATCCTTGATAGGATGCTGTGAATCTTCGTTATGATACTTGTAGTATTTCCTGCTAACTGCCTGCGTTCTCTGCTAACCTGTAATTTCTGTGATGTTGAGACCTGGCTCACAGACACCCAGTTTACAGTTATTAGTGAATGTTTTGACTATAGCTACTGACTACATATGAACAAGTATTGAATAAAACAATTAATCATGACAATGTGATACATGTTTTGTAATTGAAAAAACTAACAATTGCATCCAGGACTACCCTTGAATCATTGTAGTGTGATATTTTTGAAAGTATGCTTTACAGAAAGCTAGTTCGGTAAGATTTTAATAATTAGCCAAAGAACCTTCCTCCACACACCTATTTCATAGTTCAAGCAGTTCGGAGAGTTGGAAATTGCTGGGCTAAGCTACAGTAGTTAGGCTCCTTTGCTCTGAGAACTAGAACGTGCATATGCTAGATAGACAGATATATGTATGCACAGAGTGCAGGGCTCTAAGTGGGAAGAGAGCTCCACATCTCAGACTTACCTATCTGCAGGTGGCCTTTTCAATAAGCTTCCTGCAAGAAAAGAATTCCACTTGGGCAGTGGCTATGTTAGAGCAGGGCATTTATGTTTGTGTAATGGAGTACTCCATTTCAATTCAGTTTTTGGTTTTCTGAGACAGGGTCTGGTTGTATGGTTCAGACTGGCCTTGAACTCACTATATATTCCAGGCTGGCCTTGAACTCATGGCAATCCTCCTGCCTCAGCCTCCTGAGTGCTGGAATTGCAGGCATGAGCCACCACACCTGGCTCTCCAGGGGCCCCTTCTTCTGACAAGACCCCACCTCCTGACAGCTCTAAGCCCCCACAATCCAGTCACCTTCCAGACATGAGGTCTGGGGCTTCTTTAGGTCTAAATCACAACAACGTTCCATACAAATTATACTCTGTAGCCACAGAAATCTGGGAGGAGTCTGAGTTCAGGATCCCCCAAGGGTGCCAAAGTCCACCTATGCTCTCTCCCTGATATAAAAGGGGTAGCACTGGTATATGACTTATCCCCATACTAAGAATTATTTCTAGATGACTTACAATACCTTATATAATCTAATGCCATGTAAATAGTTGTTAAATGGCATTGCTTAGAGACTGACAAGAAAAAAAGTATAATTTCAGTACAGATGCAACTATTTAAGGTGTGACTACATAGCACATGTCAACAACAATACAACAATATTTTTTTTGGTACCGGGGATCAAACTCATATATTTTATATATTTATAAAATATGTAAAATTATTTTCAGTCCAAAATTAGTTCATCCATGATGTGAAATCTGTGTGCATAGACAGTCAACTTGCGGTGTATTGGTTTTTACACACCCTCCTTACAGATCAGTGCAGACAGAGGCTTCAGGACCCTGCACCAAAACTGGCTCATTGGGCTACCAACCAGGCGGAAGCCTAGTTTACATCTGGGCCAGCTCCACTGGGCACTCTGGGCGTCGCTCGTGCTGGGCCCCGTGTGTGTGTGTGTGTGTGTGTGTGTGCTTGCACACCTCTGTGTGTGTGTGCACACCTGTCCTGCTCTGTCTGACGACCGCTGCACAGACGTGGGTTTGCAGAGAGGCCTGCCTTCAGGTCCAGCTCTCCAACTGCTTTAGGCTGCTGACTCTCTCTCTGCCAAGAAACTTTTTCCTTTTGCAGCTGTAAAGAGAAGAGATTGAATAAGAAGAGATTGAATTTCTACAGTTCTGTGCTCCACTGTCCTCTTGGCAAGCCAAGGTTTCAGCTCAGTAAGAAAAATGTCCTTGAAATTCAAGGACAAGATGACCTCAGATGGGAGATGGTTTGCAATTCCCTCAAAGACCATTTCCCGGGATTTCACTCTTCTGCTCCCTGTCCAGAGACGTCATTTACATGCGGACCTTTAACCTAGGCTCAGGGTTCCATCCTGGCTTGTTCCCCCAGGGAAGCAGGTGGAGGTCTTTGGTATTGACTTAGTCATAAAATTTTCCAATTAATTTGAAATAACACTGTTAAGGAGGGGATTCTTTGAGACCTTTCCATATTCCACTCTGATTTTGGAGTCTTTGAGGTCGTTCATTCCTTAATATTATGATTAACGTTTAATTGGACCATAGCAATAAGCATCGTGAGAAATGCCATTAGTTTAGCTGCAGAGGGCTGAGCCCGACTGTACTCCCACCTCTCCTTCCCTCCTTGCTGATAGATGTAAAGGTCCTGACCAGGCTTCTTCAGTTGAATGTTTATCTACCAAAGGGCCATTAAATGCAAGGTGCTCCATTGGTAGTTGATGGTAAATAAATGGAAGTGAAGTATTAAATCATTAGGGGAGAGGGATTTAGTTCAGTGGTTCCGCAGCCTGCTGCGCAAGCACAAGGACCCGAGTTTGATCCCCGGTACCAAAAAAAAAAAAATCGTTAGGGGAGAAATCATTAGTGGATTCTGCAGTCAATTTATTGATATCTAACCCTAAGACTTGTACACACACACACACACACACACACACACACACACACACACTTGAGCCGCACCAACTGTGGCTCACAGTGAGTCCCTGGGACCAGCTCCACTCATCTTTGCACCAATACCAACCTGGAGTCTCAAAATGAAAAATAGGAGTAGTAATCACTCCTAACTCGTAAGGTTCTCATGAGAAGTCAATGCTTAATATATGAGGAATTTAAAACAGAGCTCACCTAAGTGTTTAATGAGTGCTACACGTTTTCTCTGATACTTATTAACTTGTTATTTAGTAGGGAATGGTAGAGATTTGGAATCCAGAGTAATGTGGTGCAGGTAGTTTGATATAATTAATAGATTTACATACACAAAAGTAACCACTCAGAACTGTCCCTTCCACATTGTAATAAAAGTCATAATTTACTCACTCACTCAAGACAGAAATCAGCGGGCTCCTGAGTCCTCTCAGCCTCTCACCCCACTCCTGTCACTGCCTCTGGCTTCTGAACGCTTCCCTCCAGCCTCCACCCAGGCCACCCCTGTCTTCCCAGGACACAGGGCAGACTGCCAGGCAGTGGTCCCGACTGGTCCTCATGGCCAGGGTGCACTTCCAATGGGGTTTGGATTCTCTCACTCCCCAGGAAGATCATCCCATGGCTCTTCCTGAGGTCGTGACTCCTTAAAACTTCCTGAAGATCTAGCAATGTTCTGCCACTCTTGGGGCGGGGGGGGGGGCTACCCTTCACTCACACCTCCTGTTCTTACAACTTATTCCTCTGAAAATCTCTTTAGAGTTGTCAGTGATTTGTAGAGCACAAACAGATCCTGACACCACAAACTTGGAGGGCTGTCACTGAAGGCAGCGATGTAGAAGGACAGGGAGTGTGAACACACAGGAACAGTGCGAAACTGGAGGGTTCTTATGGGACTCATGCTTCAGATCTCCACGGAGAAAGAGAGACTCTGTCCGGGGAAAAGAAAGCCACTAAAGGACTGGGACGAGACTGCTGGCAGAGGTCTCGGGAGGTCTAGTAATGCTTTAAAAATCCTAAGGAAAGCCAGGCCTGATGGCTCTCCCTATGATTCCAGTACTCTTGAGAGGCTGAGGCAAGAGGATCAGTGAAGTTAGAACCCAGTGGGGGCACTGAGCAATGTGAAGAGACCCTATTTCAAAAAATTAAAATTAAGCAAAAAGACTTTGAGTTCAGTCCTTAGTATTGCAATCAGTCAATCAATATATTTTTTTAATCTTAGGGAAAGTCACACTGGGGATGTGGCTCAGGGGTAGAGCACCTCCTAGTATATGTAAGGCCCTGGGTTTGATCCCCAGCATGGTAAAAGGAAAAAAAAGTTATATAAAAAATTTAGCCCATCCACAACAGTAGTCAATGTTGTAAGCACAACCATGTGACCTCTCAGCTAGCCCTCTGCAAAAAGAAGAAATCATCCAAGATGCATTCTAACAAAATAACAAAAATTCTAATAAAATAAACATTCTAACAAAATTCCAAAAAAATAAAAAAATGAGCCCATCTGAAAAGGTAGGTGTTTGATACTAGCAAGATGGGCGTCAGCAGAAATCAAAGTTCATATACTTGAATTAGGCAGAAATTTTTGATATGATGTTTGGGAATGGGTTGTGATGGATGAAAAAGATACAATGGAAAAGTCTTGAAACAAAAATTCTGTACAAGTCTAATAAGTAATGTTTGGTGTTGCTGAGATGAAAGCTTAGCAAAAATTAATCACTTGGTTTTTGGGTTTTGCTTAGCTATTGATTAATTTTCAACATTGATCCAAAGGGATAATTTTGCCAACAATGTATGGTCAAAAATTAGAAAAACAAAATAAGAAAACAAAAATCAAAACAAAAAAATCACTGGAAATAAAAACAGCCATAGAGAAAAAGATTAATTCAGCAAAAAGAAGCAGCTAAAAGAATATGAGTCCTTTTATCATCAAAAAGATTAATGTTTAATCATCAAAATACCATGTTTCCACTTCAGCAGCAGCTCTCAACTTGACCATTCCCATTTGTCTTTATGTAACACCTGAGATTTTCTCATTTCCCTGCCTTATTGTTGGACTTGCTTATCTTGTGGCTGTGTTTTTTTCAGTTTCCAAGATCGCCCTGAGTTATGTGTAGGGCTGTGTTCCATTGAGATCACCCCAGCAAGAGGAGACTGACCGTCATCTGTCTCCATCCCTTCCTCCACCTCCTCCTCCCCTCCTCTTCCTCCTCCTCTTCCTCTCTTTCTTTCTTCTCCTCCTATTTCCCTCCTCTTCCTCCTCCTCCTCCTCCTCCTCCTCCTCCTCCTCCTTCTGCTACTCTTCCCTCTTCTTGTCAGGCGGGAGGTGCTACTTGGGACTCTTGCACCCTAGGAAAGTGCTCCATCACTGAGCTGCATCCCTAGCCCTTCATGTTATAGCGCCTCCTGTCTTCTTACATCAGGATTTTGACAGCGTCATCCAACTTATTCTCAGCTGGCAATGGCACTTCCTGTCCAGCAGGACTCTCTGGTGAGCCACTTATTCTGCCAGGGATGAGTCATGCATGTGTCACATCTATTTTATAGAGTTGATATGCACAAAAATACATGCAAAAATTAAGTAATGAAGCGTGACAAAAAGGAAATGCTAGGAACCCAGCCTCAAACTTAAAAACTAGAACTTGTGCTGTCTTCCCCCACCCCCCATGGAGCTCAGAGCCAGTCTCTTATCACAGGGCAGCAGCTACTGCACTGTTCTGCATCTATTTCCATTTTCACCCAACTCTCAAGCCACCAGGTTAGAAACGATTTAAATACTGTTAGATACAGTTATGGCATTTTTATTCTACTTCATCCCTAAAATACAATTAGGATCATAAAGAGTGAAAAGAATTAAAATATAGGGGGAAGCCCCTAGCCAGGATGAAAGAGGCTGCTGTGAGCTCATCTTTCCAGTGGGGCACAGCACAGGGCAGCAGGTGCTGTTGGTCTCATCGGAACCCCTAGGTTTGCCACCTTTGCTGGACACAGGTCCTGGGGCCGGGTGAGGCAGAGCCAGGCCAGAAAGCCTGGACAGGGCCACTCCCAGCCTGGTCCTGCCCGGGAGCTGGGGCAGAGAGGGCGTGGGGTGGAGACCACAGGAGGCCAGGCCTGTGGCCCCTGAGCCCTGCTCCCCGCAGGGGGTCTGGGAGGAGCTGAGGAGGTGCAGTCACTTCCTGTTCTTGTTTTACAAGGAGGAGGCAGATGCCTAGCTCCACCTCTTAGTATTTTACATATTTTTGGGTGTCTGAAAAATTTCATAAAATTTGAAAAATGAGCTCAGTAGAGACTGTAAGAGGAAAGTTTTTAAAAAACACAAAAGTAAAAGCGGATATGGAACAAACACAAAAGAATTACTGGAAACATCTTTGGAGACAGAGAAGGCAAAATAAAAAATTTAAAACCAACAGAATGGAAACTGGCAGGACTTATTTCCAACACAGAGACATAATAAATAAGAATGGGTTAAAGTCCTACCCTCTTGCTCAGGGAACAAAGGCTGGTCACTATCACCCGAGCAAGAAGATTAAAATAGGTTTAAAAATACTCATAAATTCCAAGAATTTTTAGCTAATTCACATTGTGGAGAGAAAAACTCTCAGAAACTGGTGGCTCAGATATGAAAAATAAAATAAAAAGAATTTAACATTCTTGGCAAATGTGAGTTTTGTAGGCTTTTAACAAGTTTTATTCTCAAAGAAAACAAACAGCAATTTTCCAATATCAATAGATTATTAAATAATTTTCATCCCATGTTAGATTGCAAATAATCCCCACATGTATTTAAAGAAGATAGTAAAGTAATACAGATAATATTACCTAAACTTAGCAAAATACTAATAGATGTATTACAAAGGAATAGTAACCAAAAAAAGCTATTTAATAGGGAATTAAAACTTTTAAAATGAGATTAAAAAGGTGAACAGGCTAACATTTTTTACAGACTACACTAATACAGAAACTTTCAGGAGAACAACAAAAAAGAGACAGAGAAGATCAATAAATACATATCAATTTTATTCCATATAGTAGTGATAATTACAAAACAATGAGAACTCAACCAATAAAATTTCTAGAAACAAATGTAATACCTTCAGGAAAGAAAAAAATAGCAAAAAAGAAAACAATGCCCTCCAAAAGACGTATTTGTTATTCTTAAACATGTCAATGAATCGGGAGTTATTCTGTAAAATAAGCCTAACCCAAACCAAAGCACGGAGGTAATTTTTGGGAAATTGGGCCATTACCTGCCTTCTCCACTTCGGCTTCATCTGTGCAGTGAGCTAAAGGAGGAGGAAGCCCCACAGAGGGCGGCAGCTCGCTGCGCCCTTCTTTCTGTGTGGGTGTGCGCTTTTAGCTGAGGATTATGTTTATAGGTCTAAGGGGATGAATGGTCGGTTTCCGTATCAGCAGGGAGGAGGGAGATGGGCTTTGCTGGGAATCTGAACGCCTATGTGCTGAGTCCCTGTGTTCTTTCGGGGGCTGGAGAAGGAGAGGCTCGGGCCAGGGGTCTTCGCTCCCTCCTCACAGCTCCTTTCACAGGTTCTTTTGTTTTCTTTTGAGATAGGGTCTCTCGGGCTGGCCTCGAACTCAGGATCCTCCTGCTTCTGTCTCCTGAGTTTCTGAGATTACAGGTTTGCACAGCTGTGACCGGATCTAGATATTTTTGAAAGACCACTGCTTACACTTTTCTTGCTAGGAAGAAGAAACAAAGAAAGAAACAAAAAGGAAAGGTACTTTTCTTTTGAATATGATTTTATGTTTCGTAATACGAATTTTTCTCATTCCACTCTTTATTTTGTTGCTTTAAGCAAACTGCTCCTTCTGTGATAGACGACAGATTGCAGTTTGATAAAGCACTCTAATTTCCGCCGTCTCCACTGACACCTCGCACGTCCTGCTGGTGCGCATGCCCGGCGTGGCCCACGAGTGCTCCTTCGTGGCGCTGGGCGTGAGTAGGGTTTTACACAGAGTATAAGCACATCCGCGGTGCTCCTAGTTCCAAGGCACTGACACTGCCGTTGCACACCTCATGCTGCGGACCAGAGGCCCGGAGCAGCAGGGCCTGGGTGCCAGCAGGAGGTGTCTGGGGCGGGAAGCTCCTGCCGGCCTGGGGTCTTGCGCTTTTCTTCTGCATCTCTCAGCTACATAAGCATCAGGTCCAGAGCCCAGAGGAGGCACTCGCAGCGCCTGGGGACAGCGGGTGCCCTCCCGGGCTCCCGACAGGAGCTCCCTCCACACACTCCTTGCCAAGTCCTCTGGCGAGGCCTAGGCGCAGCTGCTGAGGATGTCCTGGGAAACCAGGGCGAGGACACCATAGTGATGGGAGGTGGCTGCCAGGGAACCCGGGAGAAAACCCAGCCTGAAAAGACAGGAAAGTGACACTGGGGAGTGAGCGCCCGCCGAGCACCAGGAGGTGGGAAACGGAGTGTGTGAGGGACCGGGCTCAAAGGGAGGAGAATGCAAATCTGCATCCCGCGCCTGAACAAGTCATGTTAAGCGCGCACAATGAGCGCCCCTTGTCGGGCTGCACAGGGCTGCGAGGGCGGGCGGGCGCTGGGCCTGGAGCCTGGCCTAGCCGCAGAGCTGAGCGGCGGACCCGCTGCCCTGACTCTGGGCCCTGTGGGGAGGGGATCGCTGCCCCTGAGCCAACTTCGTGCTCCTGACTGGGACCCGGAAAGACAGCGCTGGAAGTTCCCCATGAATTAGAAAAGCCAATCTGGGTTTGCGTGATTTAGAGCTACTTTATGTTACTCCTGAAAGCCACAGTATTGGGGGGCATAAATATTTAATTATCTGAAAATTAAACTGACCAGAATTGCCTATCTTGATAAATATTATTGTAACTATTATTAATTTTATTTATTTAAATTTTTTTCCTTAAATTCTTTTGTTGGTACATTTTAGGTATACAATACGTTTACATTTATCATTTGGTACTTGCACCTGCACATGATGGATCTTAGTTCTTACTTTTTCCCCATTCCCTGTCCTCCCTTCCCTATTTACAAAGACCTTGTTTCCATTTTTTCCTTTTCTCATATTTTTTCCTTTCCCTTGTTTCCTTTCCCCTACTCCTCCCATTTCCCCTTCCCATTTAGACCTAGGTAGAACTCTTGAAGACATTGGCATAGGAAATGACTTTATGAACAAAACCTCAGTTGGATGGGAACTAGCACTGAGAATCAACAACTGGGATCTCATTAAAAAGTTTCTGCACTGCAAACTAGAGCTAAGAGGCATCCTACAATGTGGAAAAAATGTTTTACCAGCTGTTCCTCAGACAAAGGACTATTATCTAGAATATATAAAGAACTTAAAAAAATCAGACCCCTCAAATTTAAAGATCCAATTAAAAAATGGGCATCTGAAATGAACAGACATTTCTCAGACAGAGAAGTAAAAGCAGCAAATAAACATATGAAAAAATGTTCAACATCACCGGTCATTTGAGAGATGTAACTATTATTAATTTTAATGAGCTACATCTGTTTTCCTTCTGGTTATTTCTGATTATAAATGAAATGTATACTCAAAAAACTTGGGAAACAGTTGAGAAAATATTTGTCACATTTCCACCAAGAACATCAGTATTAGCACCTGTATTATTTTTCAAGAGTGTTCGCTGTACATTTTTAGGGTGAGTGAAGTCATCCTATATGTTGTTTAAATGTTTCTTTTCACATGCAGCGGTATTTCAAACCATAGGAGGGATGCTTGGTAAATAAGATCTTAAAAGGTTGCACAATACTATATTTTATTTACATGCTGTGATTTAATTTTCTATGGCCATGTACAAAGTACTTTTAATGTCATCCTGGTTAGAAATAATCCTAGGTTAGATAGATGTGGCTAAAATCTTTGTTCACATTCCACACTACTTCCTTAGAATAGATTGTCCAGAAGCAGAATGACAGTGTCAATATATGTGAAAAATATTATTCTTTTCCCTGTTGTTGAAATTCCTTTCAGGAGAATTTGCTTCTCACCTGTGCTGTGGAGGGTGCCGATAACCTTGACCTGTTATCTTCATTCTTTGGTACTTGCTGTCTTAACATTTGAAAGCATCTCATTCATAATTGGAGTTTTTATAGTTAGGATGCTGATATTGCTGCTATGTGTACTAACCATTTAGAATTCATTTTATGACATTGTTTATTGGTGATTTGAACAAACTATTCCAATAAAAAAGAAAACTAAGAAATACGGCAAAATATTTGCTGGGCTGCATCAGAGAACTGATATTCAGGAAAGCTCCAAGCCAGGACCTCTGACTTTTTGCTAGTTCTTGGGGAGCAGCTGAGGTTTTGGTGCAGTCAGCAGCCTTGGACACAGAGGGTCCTAGACCCACAGAGGAGAGTGAGTCTGGGGGTCCATGATCACTGTTCACTCGGAGCCTGAAAAACTGTTTCCCAGTGGTGAAGTGCAAGTCACTCAGCCCCAGCAAATGCTGCAGCCCTGCTAGAAGGACCTCAGCTACACAAGCTGGGTTAGGTTGTCTCCAAGTCTAGGAAAGCCCTCAGCTACTCACACTGGGCTAAGGTCATCTCCAAGTCCAGGAAGGCCCTGGGCTACTCGCACTGGGCTAGGTGGTCTCCAAGTGCAGTGCCTGATCCCTCTCCCTCTGCCCAGTGCATTGGGCCAATGTCCAGGGCAGCCTGTGCTGTGCTGAGCAAGGCAGGACAGCTAAAGCCTGTGGGGCTGAGGCTCAGAATGGGAGGTGGAGGGGTGGACACTGCATTCTCCAGTCTCCTCCAGGAACAATTCCATGAAGATACTGGAGCCCACAGCGTGTGCCAGCCAGCCTTCCAGGGATTCCTCCATTCCTCTGTTCCTCCATTCCTGCTTTCCAGTGCACTCCCATTGCTTCCCTCCCTTCAGTTTCACTCCTCTGCCTCTTCTCTCACTATGAGTGGGGCACCAGCCACCAGCTTGCAAGTTGTAGCTCAGGTTCCACTGTGGGAATCATAACAGCGACCACAGGAGCCCTAGAAATCACCTCTTAGGGTGGAGTTCACAGTGGATCACTCACGGGTCCCATGGAGATAGGACACCATTTCTGGCTGTGTATGGGAAGCAATGTGGCTGACAGCAGCGTCACCAGGATCGTGATGTTGCCTCTGGAAGACTGCACTGCAGTGCGATCGGAGAGGGAAGCACTAGGTAATGCACTAGGGACAGTGCAGGAATGGGTAGTAATCTAGAGCTGGCTTGGTCAGCTGCTCTGAGAGCCATAAGAATGAAAAGTGACCTGCTTGGGTCCACTGCTAAGTCTAATCAGCGTGAACCTGCGGGCTGCTAGGGCTGAATTCCTGCAGCCTGGGTACCTACCGGTGTTGCTATTGCAGGTCTGCAAAGAGTGCAAATGCTGAGCTCTGCAGGGAAACCAGACTCAGGCCTGCAGCAGAGCCCTGACTGCTGCACAGCTGCACAAGCATGTCCGTCCTTCATCCAGAGGTCCTTCTGCTTCAAAGCTCACAAGGACCTCCCCTGCGAGGCTCTGCACAGAGGGGTTGTCTGTCTTTAGACCCCACTGCCTGCTGAAACTGCCTTCAGACAGGGGTGTGTGATGCTGTATGTCCAGGTCCCCCCACGTCTGTGTAGATCTGGAGGCATGATGCTCACTGCTAGATTAGTCGTTACAGCTGACTTCTGTTAGCAGGTGAGGTCTGGTCTGAGAGGGGGTCTCTGCGGTGTGGCCTCAGGGTTCACCTCTTCCTCATTCCTCTCTTCACTCCCTGCCTCCCTCTGCCACGCCACTCCGCCTTGGAGCTATCTGACTGCTCTGCAGACTTATAAACTGCGCCAAAACAGTCCTCTCCTCCTTCATCTCATCAGTGCCAGTGTCTCAGGATAACAAGGATGAGCCCTGATCTACAGAGAGCTGGGTGCTGAGCTATGATGCTTGACAAGTTTTGTGTATTTCTGAGGTACAATATTTCAATTTATGATAGGTTAATTGGGTTGCACCTTCATCATAAGTCAAGCAGCATCTGTGAAGAAGAGACTGCTGTCGATGCAAGGACAGGTGACAGACGAATGACTGAGCAGAGAACAGAGAAAAGCCCAAGGATACGGGCTTCCTTCACTACAGGAGGAGATAGTTAATACCAGCGCTGGCTTCCGGAACACCCATGGGAGAAGAGATAAACGAAACCTTTGACTAAGAGTGTTCTACACAAAGATGAAATCCACATAGACTATTGTGAAACGTAAATCCACGACATTTCTACAGAAATGACAGGAGGGCGTGTGTGTCAGTAGGAGCAGGGAAACTTTTCTTAAATGCCAAAAATATTAACTGTTATGAAAAACAATTAAGAAAAGACTAACACATTTAGCACAAGAGCAAAATGAGTCACTGTGTCAAGGAGACAGTTGAGAGACTGATAACTGACAAAATGCTTGAACCCAAACATTTAGAGCTCTTACAAGTTTGTAGGACAAAGGCACACAAACTGGTAGACTCCAGTAGGACCTGAGCTGGGATGGTGACAAGTGGCCAAGCATGTGTGGGAAGTCAGCCACTACACAAGCAGGCAAAGGCCCACGTGACCCCTCTGAGGGTCACCGGTGCTGAGCTGGCCACAGCGGACTCCACTGACAGTGAGCCCTGCAACGGTGCTGAGCTCCATGCACTGGGCAGGCAGTCACTGGGGAAAACTGTCGCCACCATCTGTTCGGCTGGATCCATGCACATCCCAAATAGCTGTGATTCTACTGCTAGATGCAAGCCCAAGAGAAATGATAACAAGTCAAAGATGCGCATGAGTGTTTATGAGACACCATCTTTCCTTTTATTAGCACATTGCCTTCACTGTGGGGAGTCATGCACATCAGCCATACAGGGACCTCCTGCTCTGGCTTGGGGCCAGAGCCCACACTCTGGGCCTGCATTTATCCACAGCAGAGAGAAGGCTGAGCTGCCTCCCAAACTCTGAACCCTGCTCATGTGTGATGATTGGTGGTCTTCAAAAGGCTGGAAGGACAACTCAGCACCGAACACTCTTCCATGCATTTTCTCTTGTGGTACTGTGACAGAACCCAAGACTTTTGTACTGAGTTGCACCTCCAGCGTTTTGGTTTTTTTAAAAAAATTTTGGGACAGGGTCTGGCTGAGTTGCTAAGTTGTCCAAGCTGAGCTCCAAGTTGTAATCCTCCTGTCTCAGCCTTCTAGAATTCTGGGATTGTACCATGTACCACCATGCGTGGCTGGTGACTATTTTCTGAAATCTCTCTTCCCGCATGTTTTTTTCTCTTTTCCTTTGGGGACACCAATTATGCGTGTTTTAGATAGTTTGGCATTGTCCATTGCTCTTGATGCTCTGTTCTGTTTGCTCACCAGTTTTTTGGTGTTGTGTTTAGTTTGATAATTTCTATTGACCTAGTTTGTTCAAGGATTCTTTCCTTAAAGGTGTCCAGTCTGCTGATAAACTTATTAAGGATTCATTTCTGGTATTATATATGTGAACTTTTTACTTCCGCTCTTTGCATTTGAGTCTTTTATAGTTTCTGTTTATCTGCTGACATTTCTCATCTTTTCTATGTGGTTTACTTTTTCTGGTAGCTCTTTCCCATATAATTCATTGTTATTTGAAAGTTCAGCCTGACAACTTCAACATCTGGGTCATTTGGGCCTTGGGTTGGAAGAAAATATTTTTTGAAAAATCTCATGTATATAATAAAGGAATTAAAGCATTTATAATCCAGTCACAGGAGACAACCCAATTTGAAAATGGGCAAAAGGCTTGGACATTTCACCAAAGAATGCACATGAGCAGCAAAGGAGCATGAGGGAAAAGGCATAGCATTGCTACATCTTTGGAGAGCAGGACAGCAGAAATGAAATCCACAGTCACCACAGACTGGCAGCCTGACTAAAGTGAAAAGCATTTCAATGCTGATTTTTCACAATATGTGGAACAATGGACTCTCATATACCAGTATTATTCATCAAAAGTCAAGGCACTATGGATAGCTTGGGAAACAGTTTGTCAATTTCTTATAAAGTTGAACACTCACTTAATGTATGATCCACCAGTTGCTATTATATGTGTTTGGCCAATAAAATGAAAAACAATGTCTAAGAAAGACCTGATGAATGTTTGTTTTGGCTCTGTTCATAATAGCTCTGAAGTAGAAATTACCCAAATACTTGTAAGCAATTTGGAGTACAACACACAGTATGTGCAGTAATAAAAATGAAAGAGATATGGATTCATGCATCAGCAGGAATAAATTCCAACATCACACAACAGGAATCACGCAGAAGTGGAAGGCTACATATTCTGTGGCCATGCTGTGTTAGTTACATGACACTCTGGAAGAAGCTCGAATTTCAGGGACAGAAATCAAACCAGAGGTTTTCAGGGCCTGGAATTATAAAATAGACTCAGGAGGGGAATTTAGGTGCAGAGGAAGTATTCTATGTGTTGATTATAAGCATGATTACATGACTAAACTTTCACTTAAAAGTATTTTTAAGTAAAATTCATTTTTTAGAAACACTTTGAATTTACAGAAAAGCTGAAGATGGTAGAGTTCACACATGCCCTCATCATGCAACTTGCCTTAGCATGTGCATGTTTCCATTAGTGAACTGGTACTGACACGTGGGGGCACATTGTTCCTCCAGATTCACTCACTTCTATCCTGGGTCCTTTTCCTGCTCCAGAACCCAGCCGGGCCACCTCACTCCACTTAGTTCTCATAGCCTCATATACATCTCTTGGGTCTGATCATTTTAGCAGTTTTTAAAACAGGTTACAATTTTGTCTTCAAGTTTGTTTTTTTTTTAACATTTTGGAGGTGATTTGTTTTAATAGACAGCATGTGTTTTTAGAAAAATTGTGAGAATCCATTGTAGTTGAAACATGATGTAGAACCATGGCATCATAATGAGATCTCACTTGCACCAGGATGAGCTTGGTGCTTTCTTTCTCAGATTATCTGCTTGAAAGCATGCTGCTCATAAACACTGGTTTCTTAAATGTCACCTCATGCATAGCTAATGCTGAATTTTTGAAGTTTTAGAAAATGCCTTGGCATGGAGTACCCATGGCACAGCGCATACCCATGCTGTAGACATTTCCATTGCTTTTTCTTCACCATAGAAATGGATGTAAAGGTTCTGCTATATTCTAAAGGTCACTTTACAAGAGCAATTACTGTGTTGACCACATGTTGTACTTTGTATGATTCTGAATTCAGTCTCTGTGTTAGAGTACTTTGCTTCCAAGAAAAGCAATGAATGAATTTCATGAATGATAGTTTCTCTATAATCTTATCCCATGATCCATATGTATTGCTACTAAAAGCAGCCACTAGTATTGGTTCATGTACATATGGCTTTTCCATATAAAAACTGCTTTTGTTTTTAAAAGAGTAGTTATTACGGAGATTGTCTCTTTCCCACTCCTCTTTATAATTTATTACAAAGTATTCCAAATGCACTGCACTGAATACCACAACCTGATACATTAAAGCATCTGCATGGTTACAAAATCTTATGACCCATTGGTCCTAATCCTTGTTACTTCATACTTTCAGCAATATTCGGTACCCTTTATATTTGCTGACAAAGATGAGCTTTGGGGTTACCGTGTGATTATTGCCACTTATTATTAATTCTTTTTGCAATAGTAGTAAGAATAACAAGCCGGGAATGTGTGGTCTTCCACTATTAAAAAGAAACCTTAAGAGAGACTTTCCAGCATTTAGTAGAGTTTAGCAAATTTTGCAAACTACTGGATTTACTTATCTTTGAATTATGTTTTGTCAGTAAATGAAAGAAGAGATCTCTCTTTATTCTGAATGCCAGAAGTATCTTCCAAAAAAGAAAGAGATGATATCTTAGGAGCGTTTCTTTCCACGCTGCTGAGGGCAGTTTCACTGTTAGCATGCGGGTGAAATTCGGCGCCTGGAATGGCAGCCTTGTCCTTTTGTACCTAGGCATGCTCTTCATCAGTTTCACTTTAACTGTCATTTTCTTCTCGGGAATGTGTTGAAGTCACTTCTCCATCTTGCGAGCACTGTAATTGTTCAAGTTCAAGCCAGATGTAGAAGCCCACATGTCTGCCCAGCGGAGCAGGCCCAGTTCAGCCAGAATGAAGGCACGGCTGAGGCAGCCGTCGTGCCAGGTGGCTGAGGACAATGCTCTGGTGGGGCCGGCAGTGCCTGGGAAGGTCTAAGGAAGGTAGTTTGCCTTGTCCAGGAAGCAGGAGACAGTGTTTCCATCACTGGGGAGGAGGTTACATTTGAACATCTTGAGGGCGGTCTCTGTCAGGAAGATCTGTGTGATGAATACAGGAGAAGGTGCCTTTATGAGACTGGTGTCCTGGACCACTGCTGTGACAGAACAAGGCTGCTCCTTGTGACAAACAGCGGCTCCTTTCTTGTGGCCCTGGAGCCCAGGACCTTCTCTTGGGGCCCCTCGTGTGGGAAGGGTGGGCGGGCGTGGCTTGTGAGACAGCACTCCTGCCCTTGCTGGAAACAAGGTCATTTGTGGCAATGGGCCTGCTCCTGTGCCAACGGTGCTGAGACTAGCTTGGCCCTTCTCAGAGACCCCAGGGCCCGACACTGCCACACTGGGGTGACAGCCCGTCACCTGCTTTGGTGGGACAGGCTCAAACCACTGCACCTTGCCTGTCGGGACTTTCTGCAAGCTGTGTGTGGCCTTGTGCTCACACTGCCTCCCTGAGACATTTAGCAGGGAAACCGTGGCTTTCTGTTCAGAAGACCCAGAAGAAAGTGTGGAGGGCAGGAGTGAGCTGGAAAAGGGCAGACTCATCCCTGAACTGTACTGCAGAGCCCTGTGCTGCAGCACTGATGTGGAAAACTCAGCTGACCATGGAATGACCAACCACAGAGGTGAGAAAATCGCCTAAAATGACCCAGTGGCTGTCGGTGGAAATAGCCCTCTCCAGAGGTGTTCATAGGACAGAGTCCAAACAACACGATCCTGAAAGTATGCAGTGTGCAGTTACAGCTTGGAGAGCTGGAAGCTTGGTCTCCAAGGAGGCGCTGTTGGGAAGAGCAGGAACCCAGGTGGGATATGGCTGTCTGTGGGTCCTCGGGGTGCTGACGGTGGACAGGAAGGGAGTCGCTCGTCAGCGCTCTATCTTGCGCCTCCTGGCTCAACGTGAGCGGTGAGCGCTTATGTCGGTGGAGTTCCAGATGGTAGGAGGCAGAGAGCAGAATAAAAAGCCTTTCAAGAATTATGGGTTGAAAACGCTTGAAATTTAGTGAGAGATATACATTTATAGGTTTAAGAAGCCCCACAAACCTGAAGCAGGATAAAGAAAAACAAAAACCCATTGTTCCCAGGCCCGAGTAGACTTTGAAACATTAGGTGAACACATTACAATCCCTAGAACAACTGAAATAAAATGATGCATCACCAAAGACCAAAATATAAATTAACATGAAATACTAAAAATATGTAAATAATGGAAAAATCTGAAAAGGAGTGAAAGAGAAATAAACAACAGCACAAACCTCCAAACAAATAATAAATGATACATTTGAATCCAAACATATAAATAATTGCATTAATTTTAAATGGTCTAATCATAAAAATTAAATTTTGATTGTCAGATTTGATTGAAAATATGAAATCCAACCATATACTCTCTAAGAAGAGCTGCCGTAAGTATGTTTGGGATAACAGTAAAGGAATGAGAAAGATATACTGCATGAACACTGAAAAAGATGGCTATATAATATCTGTCTGAAGGACTATTATTACCAGGAATAAAGCAGGATATGAAATACAGAAAAGAGGTGGCTCAACGAGAAGCTATTAAATCCTCAATAAACATGGCCCTCGCAGCAGGTTTCCAACATGTGTGAAGCAAAGCAGATAGAACCTAACAAGAAGTAACAAAATCATAGCTGTGCCTGGAGCCTCTCGGTGACCTGTACCACACAGGAGATGCATGAAAGCAGACATCTGAGCAGCTCTACTAGCCACTGTGACCCGGGGTTTGCGGCGAACCTCCTTTTCAACAACTGTCGATTACATAGCCTTGCTGAGAGCCCATGAAACATCTGCCAAGGCTGGTGATGCACAGGGACATTTAAAAGACTTTAATAAACATACAAACAAAGAAATAACACAAAGCATGTACCCAGATAAAAAGATAGCGTTCAATAACAGAAAGATGCTTAAGTAATCTCCAAATATTTGGAAATCAAATAACAGACTGGGAAATATCCCTTGGTTCAAAGAGTAAGTCCCGGGAAAATTAGAAAATAATTGAAGCTGATATAAAATTTTTGTGATGCCACTTAAGTAGATTTGTGGAAAATGTATAGCACTGAATTTCTGTATTAGAAAAGAACGAAAGTCTGAACTCTCAAACCTGAGCTCTCATCCTTAGGAGCTAAGAAAAGGAGAGGAAGTTAAGTCCACAGGAGAGTATGAAGGCAGAATTTATGATATTTAAATAGAAAAGGAGATCATCAAAGAAACTCAGTGCAGCTAAAAGCTGACTCATTGACATGATCAGTATACTGATTAGCCTTTATTCCTTGCAATGGACCAGAGACACAAAAAGAATTATTGGAGAATATGATAAACAATGTGCTGCCTATAAATTTGATGACTTAGATGAAATGGAGAAATTATTTGTAACATGCAAAGTTTCAAAGTTCTCTCAAAAAGAAATAAATAATATAAGTAGTATATATCAATTAAAGAATTGAATTATTGGTTGAAAATTTTACAACAAAGAAAATTTTTTAAGAATTCCAAACATAGTGGCTTCACTAGGAAATTATTACAAACTTTTAAGGAATAATAGCAATATTAAATAATACTTCTCAGAAAATAAGAGAGGACATTTCCCTCATTTTATGAAAACAGCAGTCCCAGAAGCCAAAATATAAGAAGAAATTACAAGAATGCTAGATATCAATATTTTTATTATCAAAGATGTAAAATTTGTAAACAAAGTTTAGAAATACATAATGCGAATAATGAGTATCTTCAACAAGTGATGTTTATCCCAAGAATGCAAAGCTGGTTTAACATCCAAAAATATAATGCATAATATCAAAAGATTAGCAAAGGAAAAAGATGTGATTATTTCAATAGACACGAAAAATATTTTACAAAATAAAACATCCCTTTGCAATAAAAGTTTTGGCTAACTAGGACTAAAAGAAATTTCGGTAACCTGATGAGAGAGCATCAGGAAATACTGAATGTTTCTCCTTTGAGATCTGGGCACAGTGGCCATGTCCCTCTTCCACTCCCATTTGGAGGTACTAGATGCTCTTACCAGTCAGGAGGCTTGATACTGAAACAGAAGAATTAAAAGTGTCTGTTAACAGATGACAAGATATTCTATGGAGAGGATCTGAATGAAACCACAGTAAAAACCCCCAGCTGAAATTAGTGAGTTTGGCAGGGCTGTGTGAGTGGTACACAAAAGCCAAAGGCATTTCTACAGATTTGTGTGTTAGTTGTCTACTGCTGTGTAACAAATTACCCCAAAATGCCATGGATTGCAGCAACAACCTCTGATTATGCCTCAGCTTGCTGAGCTCCAGCTCTGAGCCCTCTGGCAGCTGCAGTGAAGATGTTGGCCCGGACTTCAGCCACGGGACACTGGGATGGAAGATCCACTTCCAGGCCCTCTTGGGAAGCCTGGGGAGGGTTTTGGCTCCTGCCCGGGATTAACAGCCCTTGGTCTGTTCCAGTGGGATGAGGGTCTTGTGGCTTATGACCCACTATCCCTAGTTCCAAGCTAGTGCTTCTTTGTGCTCTGTTATCTCCACATTAGCTGCCAAGTTCAGCTCACATTCCAGAGGAGGGGATCAGGCTCCACCACTTGAGGCTACGAATATCAAACAACTGGTGGGACTATTTAAAATACCACAATTAACAATGAATAATCAGAAATTGGCATTTTTAAGAGCTACTCAGATATGAATGTAACCAAACATGTGCAAAAAAGTATGCTAAACACCACAAAGCACTCATGAAGGAGACCCAGAAGGACTAATAGATGTAATGATGGCAGGCTCACGGACTGGAGGCATCGGCACCGTGATGTCAGCCATTCTCCTCCAACCATCTGTGGACTCAGCTCCATCCAAACATCGTGTAGTTAATGACAAGCTGATTCCAAAACTTACTGGAGTAGGCAAAGGAACCAGGAAAATCAAAATAGTTTTGGGAAAGACCAGTGTTTGATGACCTACCACATCTGAGTCAAGAGATTACTATATGAAAGTAATAATGCAGACTGTGATATGGACACAGGTCCATGGTTAGATTCAGCTGACGATGGACCAGAGTGCGATGGCAGTTCACTGGGAGAGTGCCATCTAGCCAGGAACCTGCACTCCATATTGTGCTTAAAGATTAATCCAAAATGGATTGTGGAATAAAAATAAAGCAGTTAAATAGAAGTAGGCTGTTACGTCCTTACAGTAAAATTCTACTTGTCAAAAGAAGCAAACAAAAATAAATAAAAGTAAGAAAGCCCTGCTCTGCACAGACCCACAGATGAATCTCAATATTCTATGAAAAGTGAAGGGAGCCAGACTTTACAGGCTGCAGTGATTCGCAGAGAAGACACCTCAGGAAAGCAGAACTGCAGGAGAGAGCAGACCAGTGCCCAGATTGCCTGGAGTCAGGCTGGAGGGAGGGTCAGTTATGAAGCCAAGGAGCAGCAGCACAGCGGGGAAGTTTTCAGAAAAATGAAACTAACTCTGCCTCTGTTTTGATGATGATTGTATCGCTGTGTCTGTCTGAACTCACGGAAGAGTACGTCAAAAATGAGGGACTTGTATTGTTTATGCATTTTTAAATGGAATAATAAAAAAGAAAAACAGGTTCAAGCTGCAGAGGTTCGTGGGAAAATCCCCCGTGCTTCTGAGTTTGCAGAGTCTGCAGCTGCGTGGCTGGTGTGTACCCATGAGGGATTACGGGGCCCAAAGAGTGGGGAGAAGGGGAGCCTGGGCCAGCACCCTGAGATTGGGCGCTCTCCTCAGCCGGGCCTGGCCTGTGACTAAGCCGTTATTCTGCTGCAGAATAAATACATTGCTTCCTCAGGAACAGAGCAGTCTGTCTGCTCAAAGGTGCCGCTCACAGGAGTGTGCAGGGGCCGCGCTTCCTTCCTCCAGCCCCGGTGGGCGTGGGGCGGGTGGAACACGGAGGCTGGCAGCTGTCAGGGGTGCCCTGCAGGAGCAGGAGCGGCCTGTGCTTGCGAGAGGAGAGCGGCTGCGACGTCCTCACATCAGGGCTGCAGGGCAGGCTAGAGAAGGGTCCAGCGGTGGCGGTGACTCCTCGTGCCCAGGGGGTCTGAGGCAGGACACTTCTGTCTAACTCAGTACTGTGTTCCCTCCCGGCTCGGACCCTGACTCTCTGCGGGACTCTCCACGCCGGGAAGGGGCTGCAGGACTGACCAGACTTCCCCGCTGCACGGTCCTTTGAGCACCGGGGTCTGGACGCCCAGGACGAGGCTTCTGGCCAGGGCAGGCCTGCCACAGACCTTCCGCAGCAGCGCGTCCCAGGGTCCGGTCCCAGCAGCACCCAGGCTGCATCGCGGGGTGGGGGGGGGCTAAGGACCTTGCTGGCCCCACTGTGCCCTCCAGGCCTGGGTCCAGAGCCTGGGCCAGAGACACAGCCGGGAGCTCAGCTCCTTGGACGTCACGTGGGCCACATCCCGACACATCCCCTAGGCCTGGGTTCTGGTCACCCTCGGATCACTCCCTGAGTCCCTAGGCACAGTCGGTGCGCTGCTCCATCAGTCGGCCAGCCTAAGCACCCCAGCAGCTGGGTGTGACAGCTGGATTCTCTCCGAGGCAGGCTGAGCAACTGTACACAGGAGCTAGTTCACCGGAGCTTACTTGCCTTGTTCACCTTTTGTACCAAAGAGCAGAATTAAGATATTTTTTTAAGTGTCTCTTCCCCTCAGTTCCAAAATTAAGAGACAGCAATTGTAGAAAATCTTGAATTTTAGAAATTCATGGAGAGGGGCTGGGCATAGGGCCATATTCCTGTTAACCTGGCACTCTGGGAGGCTGAGGCAGGAGGATCACAAGTCCCTGCTCAGCCTCAGCAACTTATCAACAGCGAGAGCCTGAATAAAAAAAAAAATTAAAAGAGGCTGCGGATGCGGCTCAGTGTGAAGACCCTGGGTTCAACCTATTCATACAGAGAAATAATTTTCAATAGCTCATAAATTTGCAAACTGGATAATGTGAAAATTCCAATATGCTCTTGTGGGGTTGTTTTCCTGCAGATGGAGACATTCATACACAGCACGGACATGTGGGCTGCTTCCTCCTCGTGAACACCCATGGCCACGGGCGCCTGTGTCACTGGACCCCTTGTTTCAGTGGTGTGCATCCTGCCTGTTGAGTGGATGAGATGTAAACGCCCTGGGTCTCATGCAGCCCCGAGGAGAGAATCAGTTTTCTGCAGGAGCAGGGCTGGCATCGAGTGACTGTGCTGAGGGAAGTGAAAGCAGAAGCAGGAGTACCTCGTGCTCCATTGGGCTGGCTATGGAGCAGCGACTGGGAGGGAGTCTGGGAAGGGTGTGGCTGGTGGAGAAAAGGGGGTGCACTGGGCAGAGCACCCCATGTCCATGTGGAAGCATCGTACTGAGCCCGTCACTAAGTGCACTAGTGCATGCCGATAAGAATAAGAGATGATCAATTACTAATGTTTCTGCTTGCCATCAAATACTTTGCTTGGTTTTTTTTGCTTAAATTCTTTTATTGGTGCATTTTAGGTATACAATACGTTTACATTTATCACTGGGTGCTTGTACCTGTACATGATGTATCTTGTTTTTTCCCCATTACCTGTGCACCCTTCACCCCCTCCACCCTTCTTTATTTTCAAAGACTTCATTTCCATTTTTTCTTTTCTTATAATTTTTCCTTTCCCTTCCTTCCTTTCCCCATCCCTTCCCACTTCCCCTATCCCTTTGGACCTTTTCTTCCTATTTCACATTATCAATTATTCATTTTAATTGTTTTAATCTTTATTTTTGCTTGGATTTTGGAGTCTCACTATGTAGCCCAGGCTGGCCTTGAACTCGTGGCAATCCTTCTGCCTCAGCCTCCAGAGTTCTGGGATTACAGCCTGCACCACCATGCCTGGCATCATCTGTATTTTAAACAGCCTTTTGTACAGCATCCCATGTGAGTAACAGGGTGTTCTCTGTGGCTGGGTATTTGTGCTGTTCCCACTGGCTCATTATGGTCCATGATGCTGCAGGGAAGATCTTGCTATGTGGATTCTGCAGCCACATCCCCAACTCTAGGGTGTAAACCGACCTGCTCTGCACGGGGAGACTTCATCCTGCTCTCTGTGGGCCCTCACCAGCCCTGAAAGGACTTTCTAGCTTCATTTTTCTTCATTGGAATAAAGAAATCAAATGCACTGATTTTGGACTGGCTCACTTGGAAATCTGCCTGCATGAAAGAGAAGTTTCTCCAGGCCAGGGGATCTCCTCGGAGCCACAGCCAGCGTGTGGTCAAGCTGCAGTTGTGGCCACTTCCGAGAGAACTGCCGGAGTCACCTTCCTGCACTGCAGGAGTGCCCCAACACAGAGGAACCCAGAATCAAATCCCAGAGCAGCAGGATCGCCGGTAACACTGTTTGGGGTGGCAAAGGTGTATGTAAACTGGGGCTATAACCAGGGACTTACATAAACATGGGAAACAGAGAGAACTATTTTCTTAGGGTAGAGATATCAGAAAGCATGAAAAAGCAGTCTAACAATGTTACATAATACATGTCATCTCGAGGCGCTGCTAATTATTGGTGATTTTTCCATAACTGACAGCACCAGGACATTCTCCCTCCTCTGTCCCCAGGAGCGGCCGAGCTGGACAAGCCACATATTAAGGTCTAATGAGGCAGGGTTTAGGCTGACAGTGGCCAGCAGCTGTGTGCACAGAGCCCATCAGTCATGCGTCAGTAGCCAGCATGGTCAGGTCACCACTGCTGCCACCCAGGCCTTGCCCACAGGGCTGCGCTACCCTGAAGCCTGGACACATTCCTCACTTCACCCTGAGCCAGGCACCCAAGCCTCCATGAGTGAGAAAAGAGCCCCGAGCTCTGGCAGGAGGCAGGAGCTGCTCACAGCAGAGCCCTGAGGAATGCATGGCGGCCACCCAGTAGGGAGCCGGGGGCAGCACTCAGGTCTCCAGGGCTCAGTCAGATCTGCCGCCGAGGGGAGCCACGGGGCAAGGTGGGTGATGTGAGACCTGAGTCGTGTGAAAAGAGGAAGCTGGGGGCCCCTTTGTGAGCAGTGCTTCCATGTAGGAAACACTGCTCACATCAGAGGGCTCAGAGTAGTCTGTGCGCATGTATGCACAAGTGTCTGCATGTGCGTGTGCATGCACGTGTGTGGGGGGGTACTGGTAGTTGAATCCAGGGCTGCTGCATTGAGCTATATCCACAGCCCTTTTAAAAAACTATCTTATACTTTGAGACAGGGTTTCACTAAATTACCCAGGAGGGACTCAAACTCGAAACCCTCCTGCCTCAGCCTCCCAGCATTCTGGGATTACAGAAGTGAGTAGTCTCTTTGAGGGTGGCTGGCTCCTCTGTAAAGAAGGACACTAATAACTCCAAGATGTGGCTGTCAACAGAAATCCCTTTTCTTATCATCTGTCACCGCAGTCATTTCTGTCAAAAATGCACACCCCCAGCTCGAGGGTGAGCCAGAAAAGGAGGGACAGGGTGACAATGGGACAGCCTGCCAGCCCGAGGTTGATACTCATGTCCTTATAAACAGAGAAAGTGGGTATCTGTCTGTCTGCCTCCTTCTTTAAAGCATTGCCTTAAGCAAACCCGTGCTCCTGTTTTCATGAAAGATGGAGGCAGGGGTGCCAGGCAGGGATTTAAACGCAGAAGACATTTCCGGGAAAAGTACACCTTTGAATAAAACATTCAAGTGGAAGAAGATAAAGGAGGAATGTGTTCTATTGGGTACAGACCTACAGTTACAGCCTTGCAGTACTGGCCCAAGAACAGAGCAAGGGGCTGGTGGAGGTGGGCAGAGCCCAGAGGGCAGAGGCAGTGAGGGGACCTGATACGCTGTGGCTCGAGTGGACTGTTTTGCAGGTCCCCCTGGGAAAGCCCCTCTGTGGAGAAAACCAGATCAAAGGGTGGCTTCCAGATGGGCTGAAATCCCATGTGTGAAAGGTAAAATTACAAAGTTAGTAGAAAAACAGGAGAACATCTTTGCAACTAGGGAAATGAAGAGTGCTTGTGAACAAAACCTTAAAAGGATAAATCCAAAGACAAAAGTAGCTTTGACATCTTGATATATAAACTGAGGGCTTCTGTCCTGTGAAGAGGAAGTGCAAGAATGTGACAGATGAGAGAAGCACTTATTGTCTTCAGAACCACTGGTGTCCAGTCCAACACATAAGGATGGCAGAAGTCTTCATTTCTGTCCTTGGGATGAGAAACAAAGCTGAACAAACTGAAAATCAACAACTTTTCTCAGATCCTGAAGAAAATTCCATCCAGAAGATAAAGTGCCACCTTGAGAATGAGGTGAGAGGTAGGCAGGTATGAGGACCACAGCTTCCTAGGGGCAGAAGCTGGTGCTGCAGCTTACAACAAGTGTCATGGTACTGGGTGTGGATGAGCAGGAATGATAAAAGCCAAGGGACCCAGGCTTAGTATGACCTGCAGATGCCCCTCCAGGTCAGTGGGGTGAACACAGAGCAATGGCCCTCTTGCTCTGGCTGGGGAAGGGGAAGTAGCCATCCTGAAACACACCCTGGGCATCCTGTGCTCCTGGATGAGGACCCACCCTCAGGACACACTATGTTGACAAAGCCTAAACAATCAGGTCATAGCCTTACCAATGTGGGGTAAGGAAACCAAACTCTAGCCCTCTGTAGCCTTCAAAACAGGAGAAAAATACCCAACAGTGTTTGCCTCTAGTCTTTCTGTCTCCCTTGATGGGGAAAACTGAGAAGGACATATGAAAGTAACAGTCCAGGGCACAGACTCAGTAGAAGGCAGAGCCTGAAGAGCAGGACTTCTCTTCCCTGCTCACTTTGCCCAGACAAAATACCCAATGCCACAAATTAAAGGAGGAGAGGTTTATTTTGGCTCACAGTTTCAGTGGGTTCAGTCCATGGTCAGCTGGCTCCAAGCGGAAATGTGTGGTGGAGGGGCCTGGTGGAGGAAAGTTGCTCACCTCATGGCAGCCAGGAAGCAGAGAAAGTGATGGGAGAAGTCAGGGCCAAGAACACATCCTGCCAGCCCATGGCTGCAGTGACCACCTCCAGGCCCCACCTCTTAGCAGCACATTCAACCATGAGCTCCTCCATGATGAATAAACTGCTGAGGAAAATGTGATAGAAATACCTCATGATACTGGTACAGACAATGATTTTCTGGATAGGACTCCCAAAAGCACAGAACAAAAAGAAAAATTGACAGATGGCATTACATCAAAGTTTCTGTACAGCAAAGGAAACAATCAAGAAAAGAGTGAAGGGAAATACACAAAATGGGAGAAAATACTTGTGAGCTACATCTGACAGATTAATGAGGATATATAAAGAACTGAAAAAAGTAACAAACCAATAATCCATTGCCGAATGAGTCATGATCTGAATAGACATTTCTCAAAAGAAGACAGAAATGGCTCTATAGATACAGGAAAATATGCTCAGTATCCTAAGCCAGCAGGGAAATGCTAATCAAAGCTACAGAGATGCCAGGTATTAGAATAGGTAGTATTAAAACAACAGTAACAGCAGCAACAAAATGACAAATGCTGCCAATGATAAGGAGAAAAAGGAAGTCACACACTGTTGTCGGAAGTGTAAATCTGTCCAGCTACTGTGGCGAACAGTATGAAGTTTCCTCAACAAAACTAAAACAGAGCTGCTGCGTGATCCTGTGATCTCCTCTCAGGTCTATACCTGAAGGAACCAAAGTCAGCATGCAGAGACTCGCTTTCACTGTTCACCGAGGCACCGTCATCAGATGAGTGGACAGAGAACGCTTGGTGCACACGTGTGCTGGGGAAGTGGTCACCATGAACAGAGGCCTGTCCTGGGCATGGAAGGGATATGGATGGAGTGGAAGGCATTGTGCTACGTGAAATAAACCAGACACCAGAAGACAAATACTGAATCTCCTCTCTCACATGCACAAACTCCAAAAAAGAAAAAGAAAAAAGTCAATCTGAGAGTAGAAGAGTGATAACTAGGGACCATGAAGAATGTGTCTGGGGTGGGTGTAGAAGAAGGATGCATGGATGGATGGATGGATGGATGGGACTGAGATATGAAACATCACAATGGGTCCTGTTAATTTGTAGCTAGTATGTATTAATAATAATGATGATGAATACATAACCTTAAAGTGAGAGACAAAGAGACACACAAAGCAGAGTTTAGAACTTCGTTCTGAAGCACTGGTATTTTGACATGAGCAAGTCAATTGTATCAAAGTGACTGAAGCGTTGTGCTTGTTTTAGAATATTACATGTGGAGATTTCGCCGCAAGAAGAGACAGGATTCAAATCTGCGCTGTCTCAACTCCAAACAGATTTCCAAGAGTCCACTGGATGCTGCCTCTGGCTGCCTTGCAGGAAGCTGAGTTGCTGCCCCAGTGCTGAGCATGGCAGCCCCACATCTTGTGCCCTGCCCCACCCTCACCACCCAAGCCCTGTCTGCCATGTGCGCCTCCCTCTGCCTTGGCCCACTCTGCCTCATCCAGAGGCTCCCTCACCACCCCTTCTGAGCTGGATTTGCCCCTGTCACTCCCCCACCCCTGGGGGCTGAGGCAGGAGCATCCCAAGTCTGAGGCCAGCCTGAGCAATTTTATAAAACCCTGTCTCAAAGTTAAAAGGGGCTGGGGATTTAGCTCAGTACACAGGCCCTAAGTTCCATCCCCAGCACCACAAAAACAAAACAAAGTACCTCATGGGGCTCTGTTGCCAGTGAATTATCTGCCATTTCTTCAGCGCATCAGCAGACTCTCCCAGGTGAGTCTGTATCCTCCCCACCAGCTCCCCATTGCTACGGTCAACAGCCTTCATCCTGCCTGGTGGGTGGGCAGCTGAGTCCCCTGCAAACTCCACTCTCTCTTATGTCTTCTGCCTTCATCGTGCATTATGAAAACAAAGTCTTCTTTCTCCTGTTCCCTGTCCTTCGTGGTTCAGCTGCCGACCAGACTCGTGCCACCCCTACTCTGGAACAAGAGCTAATGGGCCTCTTCCCTGGACTCTTCCTAGGAGAGAACAGAGTGCAGCAAACCCGGGCTGGCGGCAAGAACTCCAGGGCATGCCTGTGCACCCTCCAGCTGGCCAAGTGAGCTCCCGAGGCGGGGAGACGGGAGTGCGACACGTCCCGTCCCTCGGGGATGGGGTTCTCCGTGGGACACACAAAGACGTCTCCCTCTCCTGAGAATGCCGGTCACACAGCTTAGCCCTCACTTCCTGCGCTGTCCATGTCCAGCGTCGTCGATCAGGGTTAACTGTTCCACTCCTCTGTACTCCTGCAGGCCCGGGGCACACGTCTACACTCGCAGATTCTGCAGCAGTTGCATAGACTCCTTTGTCTTCCCCCTGTAGACTCCGAGCTCTGCAAACGGGGGAAGGATCGTGTTGCAGCTGCGCAGTCGCTGACTGGTTTTGTGGTTTTCATTCTTACTGAACACTGCGGTGGCCACGGGAATGTGGCTGCCAACCTCCAGCTGCGGACAGCGTCTCCAGCCCGTTCGAGCTCTTGGCTCTGAAAGGCTTCCCAGAGTTCCAGGGCAGCTCGGCGGGGCTGCTCCCAGCCAACCGAGGAGCACAGCCCGGGTCTGCGGCAGGGAGGCTCAGGTTCCTCGGTGTTCCTCTGGCTCCTCCACTCCCGGAGGGGAATGGAAACCTCCAAACTCTGCACCGCAATGAGGCGGCGGCAGCGGCGCGGTGGGCAGCAATCTCTCCACACAGCCAGGCCTCTCCTCCTGGCCCTTCCCAAGCTTCGCAGGGGTGAATCTCCTCACGCTTCAGTCCGTAAGGCTTTGGTGTGCTGGCCAAGCCCGGCTGCCACAGGAAGGAGCTTCCGTTATTGTAATCAGCGCTGAGGAGGGTGCTAAGGAGACAGGGGCACCGCTGTTGTTTAAGAAAATCAAGAAACTTCTTCAGGGTGGCGGGGCTTGGACGGGGCTTTGCACGGAGCCACGTCACTGCTCGGGAAGGTGTTGGGGAGCGGGCGAAGGGGTCCTCCTAGCTCTGCCTCCCTGCATTCACACCTAACAGTCACTCAAACCTGAGTCTCTAGACTCAGACTTGGAGAGATTCGTTTTCGCGCATATTTTATCTTCCCGTGAAGGGTTTCTTCTGTTCCCCTGCAACAGTCTCTCCTCCGGGAGCCACAGTCTGTGGGCGTCGCTCACCGCGCATCCTCCTGCGGCGCCCTCTGCGGTGCTCGCTCACACAGCTGTGGGGCTGCGGCAGCGTCCTGGACGCCCCTGGTCTGGGCTCAAGCCCCTACTCCCTTCCCAGCAGAGACTTCCCTTTGCCCTCCTGGCCCCTCCTGGCCTTGGTTCCCCGCCGTCTCTTCCCATCTCATCCACGCCCTTCGAGGTGTCCCTCTGGGCCCCCCCGTGAGGCTTCGGCCTGCCCTTACGGGCCACGCCGGGATCCTCTCATCTGCCTGGCCTGCGTGCTTGTCCCCGGAAGCAGACTTCTCAGAGCAGAGCGGGGCGGAGAGGCCGAGCGGACCTGCGAGTCCCCAGGATGAAGCCCCTCCGACTCTGGCTGCGCGCATGGAAGCAAACAGCTGGAGAACACCCGGGAGAAGTCGCAGGAGGACAGCGATCACCACGCGACAGAAACCAGGGAAGACGGGAGAAGGAGCTGCAGGCCGCGTAGTGGCCTGGGCCCGCCCGCTGAGCACTTCCGTCAGCGGCTGTTCACAGAGCCTGGCCTGGCGCCTCAGCCGGAAGCCGGCGAGACACGCATGCGCACTGGTCGGGCTGACCACCCCGCGGTGCGGACACGCTTCAGGGCCGGCTTCGGGCCTTGCTGCTTGCCAGTCGCCCAGCCGAGTCCGCTCAGCCCCTCACAGACCGCTGGCCCTGGCCAGTGCCGACCAGATGTCAAGGGGTCCGCCAAGCCCTGCGGTGCTCCCCCCCCCGGGGGGCCTGAGCTGGAGGATATGTGCTCCTCAGTGTCATCGACCTGGGGCCCCACCAGCACCAGCGCCCCAGCCAGAGACCTCGGAGGCCAAGGGAGCCCCTCACCCTCCACCGCCCACCTGCTCCGAAGCTTGGGTCTCCCCGCATCCCACGCCAGAGTGCACCCTGGATCCGCCGTTCTTCTCTAAGGGAGCTCCAGTTTGCTCTCTGAAAACCTATGTTTAGCTTGGGGCAGGGCCTCGGCGACCCCTGTAGGCAGGGCCACGCGAGCCGCCGGGTCCCGGATCAAGTCTGCTCCTCAGAAGTCCTGGCCCACCCCGCAGAGGCCCGGGGAGCCCTGGGCTGGGCGAGGCCCTGGCTCAGGGAGCAGAGCACATGTTGTTACATGGACACGATGTTTTCCAATCCGGTCCAGTGGGAGATTTATTTAGTAAGATGTTCTCCAATTTCTAGCAAATGTGGACTGTTATCTTTCATTTCCAATGGTGACTCATGTATTTGATGGAAAATTTCCCTTTTTACTTCTTTTCATGGGTACTTTAATGAAAACTGGGATGACACCACCTATTTTTTGTTTCCTAGAATTTTTTAAATGATAACTAAGAAAAATTTGAATTTTTTAGGATAAAAGAACTTTCAGTGCCTCACGTAATTATATCACAAACCAGTTTAACGTGAAGGCTTGATCTTGACAACTAATTTATGGTGGAATGACTGCTGCATATTAAGTTAGGGGCAATAATTCTCATCTTTGTTGTAAGTATCTTAGAATCTTGGGTCTAAAACTTAGTTTCCTCAGTTGAGGACTAACGGAAAAAGATAAAGTTTAATTTCCATCTTTTAAGGCTTTCTAACGGATGGCTGTCAAAACAGCAAAGAGTCGGAAAGGATATGTGAAAATTATACATTGTTCCATTTTTATTAGTGCTCAAGGAAAAGAGGACCACAGACGAGGTTAGTGTTCCTCAAGGTGTGCTTCAGGGAAGCCGCGGCTGGGAGGCCTTTTTTTTCCCCATTAAGTTTATTGGTACATTTTCGGTGTAAAATACAGTTACATTCATCATTGGGATCTTGTACCTTTACATGAGTATCTTGATTCTTATTTTTTTCCCCTTCCCCTGCCCTCCCTTCACCCCCTCCACTCTTCCCTATTTGCAAAGACTTTGTTTCCATTTTTTTCCTTTTCTCATATTTTTTCTTTTCCCTTCTTTCTTTTCCCCTACCCCTCCCACTTCCCCTGCTCCTTTAGACCTTTTCTTCCTATTACACAATGTCAGTTATACATTTTTTAAAATTACAATATCAAGATCTAGGAGACTTTACCACAGATTTTACAGAATTTAAAAGGATATAAAAAGCATATTACAAAAATCCTTTTTGAAATGAATTTGACAACTTTTAAGAAGTACCTTGGAAGACAAATTAATGTAAATAACTCTGGAGGAAATATAAAATTTGAATCGCACCTATTAAAGAAAGTATATGCCTAGCTTGAAAACCTACCTATATGACAACAATAGGCTCATATACATTTTAACTGATAAATTATATCAAACATTTAAAGCAGAAAAAAGAAGGAACACTTCTCCCCTCATTTTAGAAAGTCAACATTGTACTAATCCTAAAACTGGATAAAGATAGCACAAGAAAAAAGTATGAACATAGATAGAAATTTGTTTAACAAAACAAACTCTTAGAAGTTAGATCTGGCAGTATGTAGAAAATGGTTTTGTTATAGGGATGGCAGTGTTGGTTCAGCATTGGAAGATCCACCCCCAAAAGTCATCGTTTTAACAGAGGAAAGGAAAAAACCATATGATCCTGTCAGTAGTTGGAGAAAAAGTATTGGACTAAATTCTACAGCTGTTCATGGTAAAAGCTACCAGAAGACTAGAAGTAGAACAGAATCTTCTCAACAGATCAAAGACATGTACTCAATACTTCCAGCAAAAATGCCTTATATGAGTGGAGAAGATAAAATGCTTTCTCCCTAAGGTGGGCAACAAGAACAGATATGCCTACTCTTCATCGGTCCGTTAAACTTTGAAACATAGGCCTAAACCAAAATAGTCTGGCAATAAAATGACACAATTAAGATAGGGTTGGCAAGGTAGAAGCAAAATCTTTGTATGTAGATGAAATGATCGTCTACAGAGAAAATACTAAGAAATCTCTAGGAGCCCCTAGAACTTGTATTTGAATTTAGCAAGATTAGAAAATACAAAGTATATATAAAAATTCAGGTGTATGTGTACTTGCTATAAATGAAGAATTGGATATTGAAAATTAAAAGTTATGAGTACAAAGGACCCAGAAAAGTAAAAATAAAAAAAACAGTGTTGGAAGACATTTAGTATCTAATTTTAAGACTTCCTCTAAAGCTACAGTAATCAAGGCAGTGTTGGTGTAAGGATAGACATATAGATCACTGGAATAAAACAGAATCTAGAATCCACTGAGTTTTGAAAGGTTATTTAACATTTACATTTTATAGAATATGAACACAATTCAAGAGCAGAGGAAAATATAGTGTTTTCAGCAAATGGCACTAGAATGCCTGGTATCTGTATATATAAAATTAACCTCAACCCTTTATTTCCATACATAAAAATAACTTGAAAGGATCTATGAACCTAAATATGAAAGACTAAAACTATAAAACTTTAAGAAGAAATTATAAGGGAAAATGTTTATGAATTTAGGGTAGGCAAGAACTACCTAGGCTACAAAAAACATGATGTGTAAAAGAAAAAAATTGATAAATGAGATTCCATCAAAATTTAGAACTTTAAATGACATCATTAAAATGAAAAGCAGTCCTTAAACAGACCATATTTACAATGCATATAACCTATAACCAGAATATATAAAGAACTCTTACAGCTCATTAATAGACAACCCAATTTAAAAGTAGACACAAGAAGATGATAAATAGCCAGTACAGCACAAGGAAAGGTGTGCAACTCTAGAGTCAGAAAAATACTAATCAGTACAATAACAAGATTGAGTTATACACTCATTGTGGAGATGAAGTTAAAAGTTTTAAAAGCCTTGTCATGGCTTTTTCTTTTTGTTGGATTCTCCCCCATTGCGTTTAATTTGTCACACCCAATGAAATCATTCTGCTGGGCTTCCTGGGGTTGTGATCCTCATTATCTTTTCCTAGGATATTACCTAAAAATTTTTGGAGTGATGGTTTGGTATTCATGAAGTTCCTAAGGCACTCTTTGTCATGAAAGTGTCTTATTTCTCCATCAATTTTGAAAGATAGTTTTGCAGGGTACATCAATCTGGGTTGGAGGCTGTTTTCCTTTAGGGCTTGAAATATGTCACTCCAAGCTCTTCTTGCCTTGGAGGTTTGCATTGAGAAGTCTGCTGTGATTCTCATGGGCTTTCCTTTGTATGTGATTTGTTTCTTTTCTCTCACTGCTTGTAGAATTTTGTTCTTTTGTTGGGTTTCTGGAATCCTAACAATTATATACCTATGTGTAGACTTTTTTGATCAAGGCTATTTGGAGTCCTATATGCCTCACTTATCTGTATGTCAAGTTCTTTTCCCCTCCTTGGGAAGTTTTCTGCCATCACTTCTGTGAACAGTTTTTTTACGTCATCTGCTCTCTCTCCTGTTTCTTCATTGATTCTAATCAGTCTTATGTTGTTCTTCTTTGCATTGTCTAGCAGCTGCTGGATCGATTTCTCGTGGTCCCTTACAATTTTAAAGCAATTTTTCTTTTCCTGGTCACTAATTGCAATCTTATCTACTATATCTGACATTCTGTCCTAACATTGGTTTATTCTGCTGTGTAGACTTTCAATGGAATTTTTAATCTCCTGGAAACCTATTTGTATTTGTTTTATGGATTCCATTTGTTTCCTATGTTGGGATTCCATCATGTTCCTCAGATCCTCTATTTTTTTTATCTGTGTCCTCTCTAGATTTATTAATCAAGTCTTGCACTATGGGCACAATCTCTGCTGTTATTTGAGAAAGTATTTCTGATTTCATTTTTCCCAGATCCTCTTTTGTTGCCAGTTCAGGGAGTCCAGGTGGTTGAGTATCAGATTGTTCCATTTCGTTTCCCTTTGGGATTGCTGTAGGTGATCTGGAAGTCTGTGTTTGAGGCTTGTTTATATGTCTTCTCATTTCCACGGGGGGACGGGGGTTGCTTCTGGCAGCTGCGGCTCACCTCCTCTGCCCTGGGAGCAGTGGAATGGTGGCCGGGGAGCCTCCTCCTGGGCACTGGGATTGGCTTACCTCCTCTCTGGGAGGCCTCTTAAACATGTTCAGAGTCCACAGGTGAGCATGACTTTCTTAATACTACTGCAGTGGCTTGTCTTCCCTCATCTTCTCATGAATGTGTGGTAGATTTTTCCAGGGCTGCATGATGTGTGACATCACAGCAGACTGAACACAAAAGCGGATAAAGAACCCGGTTCTCCATGCCAGGCACTAAGAGACTTATACAGCTGTGGAGCAGGGTGCCACCCTTGCCACTGGAAGTTTTAAAAAATATATTATTTATTTTAACATCTAACAGATTTATCATTGAAATTTAAATGAGTTCATATAAACTTTTTTAAAATGTTCTCAGTTTTACCTTGGAATACAAAAAATACCACTAGGTATAACCCATATAAATACTCTCTGGAGTGCTCAGTAACTTTTAAGAATATGAAGAAATCCTGAGACTAAAATATTTGAGGAAGCTGACAGAGGCTATGCTTAGGTTTAACCCAAGGACAGGTGTTTGTGGAGCTTCTCTCCTCCGATTCTGGAATACTAAAGGCTGATTGGACTTACCAATTCATACCTAGTCGATTACTTATGTGTTTAAAACTAGTAGTCACCAGGCAGTGCTGATTCAAACTAACATCATAACAATGTAAAGAGGGGTGTTTTCTCTTCCATAATGTTCTGTGGCTACATTATCTGTGGTGTGATAAAAATATGGTAAATGTTTAAGTTTAAAAATATGCTAATCACACTGATTACTTATTACTTATTACAGAACACACTTATCTCATTATTCTTGCCACTTTTTGAAGAGGTCTGGAAGTCCTCCTTCATGAGTATCTTTAGTTGCATTTTTTTGGCTGCCTTCATATCCTGAATTGATCAAAGCATTTACCTTCCATGATCATTTTGACTTTGGGTAATATTCAGAAGTCTTACAGTGAATCAGGTGGATGAGGACACACCTCAATGTCTTTATGCTCCTTCCTCTCTGTTGGATGGCACCCAGCAGCAACATTTGCTGTATTGATGATCAGACCTCATAAAAACACTCATGAAAGAGGACTTCAGCACTGTCTCAAAAGGTGGCAAGAACCATGGGGTAAGTGTGTTCAGAGCAAAGGGGAGGTTTGGAGGGGGTTCCTGGCAACATGTCTTTTGCTGTGATAAAACTTTAAACATTCATTGCACATTTTGATCACACCTCTCACATTTCTAAAATGGTTGTTTATTATTAGCTCTTCCTTACTGACCAGGGGCTCTGCCGCAAGCTTCTTCCATATGCACAGTCAGCATGCACTCTCATGCTTGCCTGTGCAGCGGGCCCTGCCACGATCGCCTCTCACGCAGGAGGAGACTGAGGCCCCAGGTGTGCAGGGGCTGGGAGGGGTGAAACAGGGTGCTGGTGAGGGCCAGCCAGCCCCAGAGCCAGCGTCCCTCCCTTGATTGAGTCTTATTTTCTTTGAAGCCAATACCTTTGACTTCAATGCCAGTTCATTATGCTGGTCTTCACTAACCTATACCTTGTTCAGATACTGATTAAACTCAATGGCTTAGCAGCACATTCAGCTGCAGCAGCAAGGCCTAGCTATGAGTGTTCAATCCTTCAATAAATATGTATTGAGTTTGCCAGGCACTTTGTTCCAGCAAAGTGAACAAGAATTTCTACTTGCTTAGGCTTATATTCTAATCATGGGAGACAGAGATTATGCAAAAGTAATAAATACAGGAGCTGGGTGTGATTTGAGCACTCTGGGAGGCTGAGGCAGGAGAATCACTAATTCCAGCCCGGCAACTAAGTGACTTAGTGAGGTCTTGTCTCAAAAATATTTTAAAAGGACTAGGGAAATTATTTAGGGTGCTGGAAACTATAAATGATAAGAAAATTGTACGGGAGACTGAGGGGATTTAGTTTTTGAGATGGACTCTAACTGTCTGGTCTCCAGTTTTGGACCCATGCATCTGGAGTAGCGTGTTGAGGTCCGGGTGTATTTTACCAGTGACAAGAAGCTGAGTCAGCAGGGGAGCACAGGTGAGGTCAAGTCAGAGATGCTGCAGGGTGGGTGATGTCCTGGTGACTCGAGGCCCCTGCTGAGCCCTGTGAGAGAAACAGGCTGGGCTGTCACACAGCTCACACTGGCTGCCCCACCCAGGATAACCTGATGAGTGTGGCATCTGGGGGACACCAGTGTGGATCAGGAATGCTGTGGCTGGAGGGAGGGTCTAAGCCCAGAGCCGGGTGGGTTCAGATAAGAGCTTTCACTGCTCAGTGGAAGGCATGACCCCATGTGCCACAGGGCAACTGCAGCCTTCACAGAGAACTGACTACTGCAAAGAAGGAAAGTGAAATGCCTTCTTTTTGTTTGTATTGTTCTATTTTTAGAAGTGCTGTACTTGAAAGAACTGAAAGTAGTAGGTCTGAGAATCATAAGAAATGAGTAATTGCATTATTCATAGAAAAATGAATGTGTGGCTTGGGGCCATCAGTGGAGCTGCATGGTGAGGGGTACAGCCTGCACTTGTGAGGTGGCCCTGTGTGGAGGAGGCACTGCAGTGGACCAGACACACTTCCTGGGCCTTCAGATGCAGTGGTCAGCAGTTCTTGCATGTACTCAAGCTCAAGTTCAGTTGTTAGTGGTGTCTAGAGAAAGATCAACTCCTCAATGCCAAAGGCATAGAAATACATAGTTTACTTGTTTCTCTTTGCTTTCAGTGTTTCCAAAGGAGATCTTCATACCTATTTGGATTCATTTAGTAAGTATTCTTGCTTTAAGGGAGGAGCTATGCTGTTAAAAGTGGTGTTTAAAAGCCCAGGGAGTTAAACAACCAGGGTTTGAATTCTCATTCCATGCTTAGTAGCTGTTCTGTCCAACACATTACTTAACCCCTAGCTTTGTTTCTTCTCTGAGAAATAGATAAATACACACTTACCCATGCACCAAACATAGCATATAGTAAATACACAATATATGCTATTATTTTATAAGGCCCTATTGCAAATTTCAAGGAAAACATCTTTATTAATGCATTGTATAATATTAATGCAGCGATGGTTGACTTACTTCTTTTTTCAATTACTATTAATGGCATAAAACAAAATCTTATGGCTTCATGTCTAAGAAACCCAGAAATATTTTCTCTAAGGCAAGGAAAAGAAAATTTTCATACTTAAAATTCATTTATTGATATCTTAAAAAATTCCTAATACTGTGACTATTTAATACATATTTTGGAGAAAAAACACTATTCTAGTCATAACTATAGCAACTGTCAAAGCAACTATTCCTTCCATGGGAAAAAAATTATGAAACCTACTTAGTAGAAAAATATATAGGAAAATCATCCAGATGCCACATAATTTCCTAATTCAGGCTTTTCTACTTTTTTCCACATGCTTTCTCTTTGAAAATAGTCTTTCTTGAAGCCTTTGACAGCTCAGAGTAGTATTTCTAAAGAAAATATAACTTTATAAAACACAAAAAGAATCCTCTTTTGGGGGGGATTAATTGCAATTTTTTTTAAAGTTTTTTTTCCTGGTTGCATAAATATTGTTTACCCAAAACAACTGAGAAAACTCTTATGAGGCCACATATTTACATGTATTTGCAAATCTGAAATTCCCTGGAACTTCCTAAGTGCATATTTAGGAATTATGTTTTTGCTATGAATACTGAGCTACAACCTAACTTGCATGCATTATGTTGATGTGTTTATATAGTGCGCCACTGTGTATCGGACATCATTAAAATTATTCTTACAAAGTAATTAAAAACAGCTAAATGAAACAGATTGAGTATGCGCGAAGAACGCATTCACTCGGAGCCGCCGCAGCTGTGCCTCCAAGGGCTAAGGGTGAAGGGACAGGGGGTGCAGGGCAGGCCTCGCTGTCCTCTCTCCATCTCTGCCCTGCCTGAGCCAGAAGAGCCCATGTTTGTTTGAATAAAGCCGCAGAGGAGCAGCCGTTGAGAATCAGTTTCAGGCTCTGGACAAAGCCCCCCCAAAAGCCAAGAATTCGGCCTCACACAGGGAATGGATTTGAAGGCATATTTCTCAGGGTGGGAATGGCTTTCTACTGACATGCAGGAAGCTGCCCGCAAATGGGAAAGTATTTTTCCTGCAAGCTGGCGAAAGTTTCAGTAACCTGATGCGCTCACAAATCAATCTGACCCAGCATGGTTTTCTTCCCATGGCTGTTTTTCTCAGATGATCAGGCCTCCTTACCACATGGATTTGAGTTTCCAAACAGGGCAGAAGCTGAGTGACTCAGCTGCAGCCAGCAGGCTTCTGCATGTGCCTGGCTCTGGGGCGTGGGTCTGTGCTCCTCTGAGAAGGCCTGACATCCGCACAAGGTGCTTTCTCTCACCCAGGAGGGCGACCTTTGGAAGACAGGATCTCGTTCCCAGGAATGATTGTTCCCTCTGGGTTCAGGAAGGCCTGTGGATGTTGAGACCCTCCTGCCTTTCGCTGAGTTTGGCAGACGATCTGGCTTACTTTGAGTCCCCAGGGAACTTAAGAAAAGCAGCGAGGGGAGAGCAGAGAAGGGCTGCTAAAGCCTCAGCAAATGGGGACACTGGGTCCTGGTTTGGCCTCAGCCTTCCAGAGGACAGCACGAGAAAAGGTCAGTGTTAGTGGCTGACTCTAAAATCTCCCCAGGTGTAAGATGTATATCACAGTATAAAAAATACCTTTAATAGAGTGAAAACTAATAGAGATATGCAATGTGATAAGAAATCATGACACTAGTTGAGCACAGCAGCACATACTTATAATCCCAACTACTCAGGAGGCTGAGGCAGGAGGATGACAAGTTCAAGGCCAGCCTGGGCAACTTAGTGAGACCCTGTCTCAAAAGAATAAAGGTGTGTGGGTGTGGGTTTGAAATGTAGCTCAGCCCTGAGTTTGACCTCCAGTACTGCAAAAGAAAACCCCCCTAGTATTAGTTATTTTAACTTATTTCCTCTATAGAAGCTCTCAGAACCTTCCAGAGGAGGGTTTTTGGTGTTTCTCAAAATTTTTTAGGCACAGGACCCTTTTTTGGTGAAACATCATAAGGATTAATATCCAAGGAATATTCTTTGGGAAACACTGTTATCTTAAAGGATGCATTTACACAGCTGAGGAGCAAAGCCAGCTTGTTTCTCTAAGTTAATCCTTCAGCAAGTTAGAGAAAATCTCCAAGCACAAGGACCATAGCAAAACATACATGAGGCACTGCGGTAATAATATAAACACTCAGTTACAATATCTCTATTCCCCTTGCCATCCTCTAGAGAAATTACCAATGCATATTCTAGCAATTTTATATTAAATTCTTCCTCTACTATCATTAACACTTTCTATCATCTTGTCCTGAATCAAGATAAAGAGCAGATAGTTACTGAATGAGGAAAATCGAGTTTCTTCTCAAGCTGCCTGCATTATATTCAACCCATTGAAGTACAAAGTACTACAGCTGACGAGTCTGAGGTGCACCTCCTGCAACAGAGAGGCAGCAGCAAAACGGCCACGTCCAGGGGAGCAGAACCAGCACCCGGCAGTCTGGGGCAGTGTCTTCCTGTCCCATTACTGTGAGTCTCATGGATGCTCTTGAATTTCCATTCAATTCCCACCAGTGCTACCTCATGTCTAAAGTGTTCCGGTGACCTAGCTAGCACATCATTCTTATAGGATATTTTGGTTTTTTATACTATTACTCTCCATTAATGCCAGATACTGACCAGGTCTTTTGCAAATTTTTTTGCTTTTTTAATTGTTTTTGAGTTACAATATATGAGGAAAATGCAAAAAAAAAAAGGTGAATATAAAAGAAAAGAAAACACAGGTCAATCCCCTACTCTAATCTATTAGTCTATTTTTCTTAGTCCTTTTCTACATACTTTCGCACAGTTGAAATCATTTAACATTAGCATATGATGTTTTTTCTTTAGTCTCATATCGTACAATATTTCCAAAGTTTAAAAAGTCAAAATATATGGCATATTCCATCACAATGCATTGATTGCTTATTCAGTTATTCTCCTAAAAGAGGGGGCTTCCTGGTTTTTTCTCTGCAAGGGAGGAGGAAGTGTTTAGGCATGTGCAATAGGAAAGGAAGCAAAGATTGGGCCAAGGGACGCAAAGAGGGTGGGGACGAGAGAGCGGGGGTCAAGTTGCAGCAGGGTCTGTGCGCCGCCCGCTGTCCATAGACCCCAACACCAGCCTGGGGGGGGGGGGGCGCTGCGTCCTCAGCCTGCGGGGCGGAGGCAGGCAGGCGAGAGGGATCACGGGGTGACAATCAACCCGCAGGAGCCGGCGCCTCCCTGACAGGCTGGGTAGAGGCGGTGTGAGACCAAAGCAACTCCATTTTGCTAGAATGCACTAGTCCCTATTGTCCTCTCAAATTAATGGTTAAAATGTGTTTGCTTTGGGACACTAGATAAAAATCTGTAACAGACCTAAAGTCCCAAAGTAAACTACTCAACTCCTTGTTTGCCCGGAACTGATGTTCCGGGAACCACAATTTTTAGAACGAGCTGCAAATGTCTGCTGACCATCAGTACGTGACAGTCGACCACTAACCTTTGTCCCTCTTTTCCCTCGTAAAACCTACATGTAGCCACCCCTCAACCCCCGATGTACCTAGCCAATCAGAAATGTACACTTCATGCTCGCTAATTGTCAACCAATCATGTAACTGCTAAGTGAAAAATCTGCAAACCTTGCTGTAACCTCTATAAAAACCCGGCTAATTTAAAATTCGGGGCTCTCAATTCTGATCCGCTGCGTCGGTGACGGTTGGGAGCCCCTGCTCGAGCTTGAATAAACGACCCTTGTGCGTTTGCATCGGAATCGGCTCCTTGGTGGTCTTTGGGGACTTCGCAATCTGGGCACAACAGCGGGAGGCTCCCTTCCTGGCCCAGACTCCTTCCGAAAAGCTAACCGAGGGGCTGTCAGCCTCAGGTCCCTCCTACCACTCCCAAGATCCCCACCTGAGAGGAGAATGAGCTACTCTGGCTCACAGGGTGGAGCCTGTGGCTCCTGGGGAGTCGGGCCTGTGGGGGCCTCCAGCACAGCACGGCGGGAATGCGAGGCGACCAGAGCTGCCCACACTGGGGCCTGATGCGAGAGGAAGGGGGAAGAGGCTGGGTCCCGAGCCCTTCCCGGGCCCAGGAAGCAGCAGACCTCCCACGGCCCCCTTAGCAGACCTACCTCTCCCGCAGTACCAAGCAGGGCCCGGGCCGAGCGCGGGGCCTGGACACGCCTCGGGGTGCCTGTGTCAGCAGCGAGCTGCCTCGCGGGTTCCCGCTGATTAGGAACCGTGGCTTCAGAGGGGAGATCATGCTCTCGGCGTTGTGCAGGTTTATTGAACACCTATTTGCTCCGCGAGGTGTCAGAGGCATGGTGTAAGAGACTAGCAGAAGAGCCCAGCCCGTCCTGGGAGTTTAGAGACAAGCAGGCAGGAGCCAAGGGCTCGCACGAACACACGTGAGCTCCTGGTGTGACAGATCTCGTGTGGGCTGCCTGCCTGGCAGTGGAGGCTTCCACATGGGCAGATTTGACTCAGGTAGAGGGCAGTGAGAAGTGGAAAGGGGATTTGGAGGAGCAGGAGGAGGAGGAGCAGGGGGAGGAGGACCAGCAGGAGGAGCAGGAGGAGGAGGAGCAGGAGGAGGAGGATGAGCAAGAGGAGGAGGTGGAGCAGGAGGAGGAGCAGGAGGAGGGGGGGTACTAACTGGGCGTGAGATGAGGGACAGGTGGAGAAGCCAATGGAAAGGCCATTTGGCTGAGGATGTGGGTGAGCTCAGAGGCAGGGATCCTTCAGGCTGGAAGCTAGGCGAGGCTGCAGCACGGGGCAGAGAGGGGCAGAGCAAGCTCTGGTGTCATCCAGTCACTGGTTGGAGGAAGCAGGTGGCCGGATCGGGGTTCTGCGATGTCCGAAGGAAGTTGATGCAGGGAATCAGGTAGGAGACCCTGCTGCTGCCACTCCCTATGCCCAGTGCTGAGCTGCCAGGTTCAATGTTGCACGGCGTGGGCCTTGAAGTGCCACATGGCAGCCCCCAGTCAGGTCCAGTTTCTAGGTGTCAGTTAAAAATTAAAACAGGAAAAAGGCCGGCAGCCAGGTGCCAGCCTCCTGAGGACGCTGGGCCTGCTCACGGCTTGCTGAGAAGCGGCGCTCAGCGAGCAGCACTCGGAGACCTCGGTGGTGAGGACAGCCAGCCACGACCACGCCAGTCCACGCTTGCTGCGGATTGAAGCCCAGCACCCGTGCCAGCCTCGGGTCTCCGGGCGGGGTCCTGAGTCGAGGACCCCGGTCCTGCGGTGGAACCGCAGAGGCCCGAGCATACTGGGTCACGCCGAGTGACCGCGAGTGAAGGCCCAGGTGTCCTGGCCACCAGCCTGCCCAGCTCCACTGCACTGTGCCAGGCGAGCAAGATCCGTGCTTTCAGGTGAGGGACCTCCTCCTCGGCGGAGAAGAAAGCCACACCAGGGAACGTGGCTTCCAGGGTGGCCACACACAACGTGGCCTGCATTTCACAGGGCTGCACAAAGGGGTCCGCTCCCCGCACCAGCTGTCGGCATGGAACTGGCTCCGGATGAGCGGGTCTGACTGAGCCTGGCCTGCTGCTGACTCACGCCTCTGCTATGGACGAGTCACTCCACGTCCTGCACGCCTCAGTGCCCCTATTGTGATGCCAGTGGCCACCGGCCTTCCCTGCCAGATGGGCAGGCAGCGCCAGGATGTGGGGCAGGCACCTCAGCCCCGCGCTGAGCACCAGCCCTCGATTCCTGGCCCTGCAGGAGGACGGTGGTGAGGATCGGCCTTGCCTGCCGGGGAAAGGGGCTGGCCTGGAAGGCAAGCTTGCCACACTTTGCTTCAAATGTCTTCTGCTCTGCCACGACGAAGGACAAACCGAGTCATCTGTAGGAAAATGGGTGCATCTGGAGACCATAATGCCAAGTGAAACGCATCGCACGCAGCTTACACATCGCATGGCTTCTCAAGTGTGAGAAACTTGAAAGGTAAATCTGTCTAGGAGCAAAGGCCTTCCTTCCTGGTGGTGCACCCCAGGGCTGTGCGGTGGCCGGAAGCTTTGAACTGCCCTGTCTGTAGGTGAAATGAGCAGAACACAGTGGCGTCAGAGGTTGGGGTTGACAGCCTCACCCTCCTAACACCGCAGGGGTTCAGTTGGCTAACCTGACCCTGTCCTCCCCTCCCCAGCCACAGCTCAGGTGGGACCGGGCCAGAAGAGGTCACCTAGGATCAGAAGGCAGAAGTGACAGGCTGGGACTCTGAGGGGCTCATGGTCAGGAGAGAGACAGGCAGGTGTGGGCCGGGTGGTCCTCCCCTCTGGCTGCTCAGCCCTCCTCCCCCGGCCCCACCGGGCAGACCCTCCCCACACGAGGTCATGCTGTCTGTCCTGCAGGGCCAGGCGCCTGGCCACTGTGTGGGACTTGCCGTGCTGCAGGCCTGGCATGGAGCTCTCTCCTGCAGCACTGCCCCTAGCGGGCTGGATGCCCCACCATGAGCCCAGTGTGGGCTCGCTTCCCTGGCAGAGCCCCGTGGGCCTGAACATCTCCCTGTCTTACTGGAGGGGGTATCTTATTGCCTGTGGATGACAGGTAAGAGCTCACAAGAGTCAGACACCAGGGGCGAGGGAAGCAGGATTCTCACTCAAGTGGATCCACAAGAACGGACAAGGAAGCTGGGCTGGATTCATCATATGGTGGCCTCGGAGGATGCTGATTAAATTTTGGTCAGAGGAGAGAGCTGTCAAGGGCCGAGAGCTCCGACACAGGTGTATTTTAAATGCTCTTTATATGACCAACTGGAGTCGAGGTCTAGCTCTTTGAGTTAAATATTTAAAATGACTCTTCACCGTGGACTTAATCCTGTGAGGTTTTGTTATTGGTCATGTCTTTGTTTTGTGTGGTACTGAAGATTGAACCCAGGACCTCTGCACAGAACTCCATGTGCAGCCTTTTTTGTTTTGAGTCTGGTTCTTGCTAAGTCATCAGAGTGCTTGGCCTGAGCTTGGACTTGAGACTCTCCTGCCGCACCCTCTGCAGGCAGTGCCACCATGCCTGGCTCAAAATCTTGTTTTGAATGTGAGCTCTGCTGGGCAGATGGGAAGGTGCAGAGCTGGGGAGTGGGGGAGTGTGGGTTGGGGACCTGGAGCCATAAATCCAAGATTTTCTTCTCTCTCAGGAAAGGCTGAATATTGCAGCCGTGGAGACAGAGAGAAAAAATGCTCAGGGATTTTGTTATTTGACAGTTCAGCCTTGGGCCAGATCTATCCCAGGCCTGAGGGCTTCTGTGAGTGAGAGCAGGAAGTCTGGGGAAAAGAGAAGTATAAGGTGAAACAGAAGGGGAGACCAAGGAGCCCTGCTGGCCTGCTGCCCAGCATGGGTCACTGTTACTCAGCTGCTGGCCCCAGGAGGAGCCGATGATACTAGGGCACACAAGGTTTGGCTCCAAAAACTGATCTCCTCCATGTGACCAAGTAAGAAAGATAAGAAAGATGTTGCTAAGAACACAACAGTGGGCTTCTGTGGAGGACTAACTAATGGTCAGCTTGGAGCGCCCAGCTGAACTGAGTCAGTGTGGTTGGGTGTGGGGGAACCACCCGGGGATTGTTGCCAAGGGCATAAAAAGAGAACTGGAGGGGAAGATGGGGCCTGTTGATTTCCTAGGAGAAGCTTGCTGTGGATGGTTTTCCTGGTGTGAACTTGGCTGTTCTCCACAGAGGAAGTGCTCGGGGCCTCACTGTCAGTGGGAACGGCTGCTGTTCTCATCAGGAGAGCTGTGATCTTCACCATGAGCATTGCATCGCGGCTCCAGGACGGATCTCTCAGCCTGGTGGCACAAATCCTTCACCTCACCAGAGCAAGTTTTCTGGCTTCCGCCACTGGCCTTTGGCCCTTCCGGGTGCAGATTCTTGATACAGACTTGCATGAAACATTGTCGTGGGCTCCAGGCCTCTGGATGGATTCTTCGGGTCTCTAGTGTGCAGCTACTCTTTTGCACTCCTCTGTGTTTGACTTTGTGGGTGACTGTTATAAAAAAATCCTATAAATCATGTGTCCTGTACTAAGCCTGCTCCCTTGCAAACCCTGACCACAACAGCGCCTGTCTTGGAAATGGATTTGGAAAGAAATCTGGCTCCTAGAGGAGAAACTGCCCTAAGAAACAGGCCTAGGCTGTGGCTTGAGTCACTGCACCCCTTCTGAGATGCTGGCTCTTTAAAACAGGTCTTATCTTTCCCACGTTCAGCGGGCTCCAGCTAGACGGGAAAGCTTTTTCGGCAGACACAGCATGTCTGAACATGCAGATAATTCAGTATCCTCCCAAATGGCACATTGAAAGCCACTTTTCTAAGTAACATATTAGTTCCTAGAATGACTGACTCTGGCTTACCCAGAGGAATGTCATTTCTTTCCTAACACTTTCATGCTGTTGTTCTGTCTCCCTGCGTTTTGACCTTGCTGCACCGAGCTCTTGGGCCATGACTACAATCCCCAAAACCTCCTGAGTTCACTTCTACTTGTCACCTTACCCTGCCTTTCCTGGTTTCTGGTCATTATTGAAGTCACTCTCATTCGTTCAGCTTTCACAGACATCCCCGTGCCTGCTGAGTAATGAACCCTGTGGGGAGGCAGAGAGAGCAGGTCACAAAACCCTCAGCCCCACTGGACAGGAGCTGAACAGCATCACCGCACTGTGAGAATGGGAGCCAGTGGGCCAGAGACACGAGGGCCGCTGATGGGGCAGGACAGGCTCAACAGGGCTCTGTCTGCTCTTTCTCCCGGGAAGCTGGGGAGTGGTGTGGTGGGCACCCTGTCCTTGCTCCTCTCGCTCCCCCTGGGTCCCAGAGGATGGAGTGGGACAACATGGCCTTCCACGCATGCCAGCAATGAGGAAGAGACCTGGCCCTTGTTAGCCGCCCGCCACCCCAAGCCCCAGGAGCCAGGACTAGCAGGTTTTTCTGTGGAGTGACGACAGCTGTCAGTCAAACACTTGCATCTCCCATGTTCTAACCACCCACCTCCGAGACAGCTGCAGCTGCCTGGACAGCAGCACCTACTTTGGAAGATGTCTCCCCTGACCACAGCAGGCCCAAATTTAAACTGAGATGCAGAATTCAATCTGGACTAATCAGTAGGCTCAAGTTTGGACCAATCAGCAGGCCTGAATTGGGACCAACCACAGGCCTGCAGCTGCTGCTTAAGCACCCCCCACTCACACGTGCCTTGTATAGACAGGCACCCACTGGTGTGTGCTCTCCCCTCTGGGGTAGCATAGTCCTGTTAAAAGTAACGCCTCACTCGGGTAGGCCTGTAAGTCTGCTTCTCACTTACTTTTCAGGTCGTGGGCTTGGAAGGTCCTGAAAACCTGCTCAGGACTGTTATCCTCAGCAATGTGGAGAGAGGAATGAGACCTGAGGGCTGTTGTCCCTGAAGAGCTCCAGAGGCCACAACCAATGGGACCAGTGGGAGAGCAGCAGCCAGCAGAGGAGGCTACGGCCTCTCATGAGCTGGTGTCCACTGGGGGCATCCGTGTGGACTTACGATTTCTGTTTGAGTGGAGCAGCAGAATCCTCAACTACTTAGAGACAGGGTGGCCTGGAGAGGTTTCTGGGGTGGCATTTGAACTAAGAGCCGAAGGGTAAGAATTCAGCCACAGAAGGGACTTGAAATACTGCAGGAGTGGAAAGGAAGCAAGATTGGCTGCAGTGGTGCATGTGTGTAACTGTGTGTGTGTTTGTGGGCTGTGTGTGTGCACACGTGCACCCCTATAGAAACAGACAAGTGTTGGAAAGTCTTTTATTCCAGGTGAAATACCATGTTTGAAGGGTTTTAGGCTTAAGAAAGAGGCAGCATAATTACAATATTTAATACGACAGCCCTGGTTCTCCTGCACATTATCACTTGTGTACAGTTTCGCATTTGCGGAGTATCCTGCACTCATTGCTTCACTCGATCCTCACTTTAGCTGTGTGAAACAGCTCTCCTCATTTCCTTTATCTTTCACTGTAGTAAGAATGCTGTGTATGAGCCTGACCCTCATAGCAGATTTTTATGTACATTCACAGTATCATTAACTTTAGGAAAAGACAGAAGGAAATGAGAAAGGAAACAGGAAGAGAGAAAGAGGCCTTGAGGAGGATATGGCTCAGAAGGGTTTGCTGTACTTTCAAAGGAAGTGATTACAGAAGTGTGTGTAAGGGCGGTGCAGCTCTGGAGTGGCCATGTGTGGGAAGGCGGAGGGTGGTTACTACAAGGCAGAAGGGACACACACCACTGGCTATTTGTAGAAAAGCCTCACATAGAGGGTGACAGCCAGATAGAACTGGAAACAGACACACCAGTCGTATGTAATGAAGAATGTATCCAGGACTTTCAAAGAGCTCTTACAACTCAGTAGCACAAAGACAGATAACCTAACAAATTGAGCGAGTATTTAGCCAATCAGTAGTACAAAAAGTGTGCTACATCATCACTCATACGATGACTGCAGACTAGAACCATTATGTAGCTACAAAGACAGCTAAATTCTAAAAAATGACAACTGGGAATAGTAGCAAGAATGTGGAACAAATGGACCCCCACAGGAGGCCAACACGGATGTGATGTGGGACACCCATTTGGAAAACAGTTTGGCAGTTTCTCATACAGTTATTCATATGCTTGCCAAAGACCTAGCAATTCCTCAGTGAAGCATTTACCACTTGACCCCAAATAGAAAACTATGTCTACCCAAAGACTCCAGTTGGATGTTCATGATGTTTATCCTTATAGTAGCCACAAACTAAACACAACTCAGATGTCCACCAACAGGTGAATAAATAAACCAATTGTACTGTTGCCACATCGTGTAATACTACCCAGCAAAAACATGAAAAAGCAAGAGATCAATACATGAAAGTCCATGGATGAATTTATTTTAAAAAATCCTTTTCCTGAGTGAAAAAAGCCAGAACAGCAACAAAAAAAGCTCTTAGATTGAATTTTTAATCCATAGGACAGGATGATGTTGTACAGGGCAATTATGTGGAGGGAGAAGAAAATGAGTCCAACACTAACTCTACAGTGCTCCAGCAAAGTGTATCCCAGCCAGAGGAAAGAGGCCGAGACAGGAAGTGGCCACTGGCTATTGCACATCAGGGAACCCTGGCACCCTGGACAGGAGCTGAGAACTGGGGGTACAGTGCAGGACCAGGCAGGTGGCGAGGACTCATGGGAGGAAGTGAAACCAGCAGCAGGAAGTGGGTACAGAGAGATCATTACTGATGGGGCACCAAGGGAGAAAGATTTATTCTTATTTGCTTGTGTTTTGCTTGTTCCTTTTAATGCTGTGATACCTGCCCATGTTCATGTGTTGGGAATGAGAAAACAGAAGTAAGTGACTCAGAAGAAAGAATAATTGAAGAACACAGAATGGAATTGTAACAATTTGAAGTTATTAAAAAATAGTTTCATTTTAATTTATTGATTGCCAGCTACTTACTATAAATATAAATACTACACTAAGAATATAAATAAATATAAATACTACACTAAGGATCCTTTTATTATTCATCTGCGGTCTCAGGTACTCTTGCTTTATTCACTCTAAAACCACTGATTTGGTTTTATTTGCTGAGATAATCATATTCCATAGTCTAGCATATTTTAATTAGAAAACTTATCTGTCTACCTATCTATCTTCTATCTTAGATATCAGATCCTTACAAAACTAAATCTGGAATCTTATTCTCTGAGGACCTTTTCTGCTGCCATGACTGACTATGGTGATAGCTCAATTCATGACAGCTTTTGTTTGCAAACAATTTGATTCACAAACAAAAGTGTTTGGCAAAATTTTGCTTTTGCTTGCAAAGTCTATATCCAGTAACAAACCTGACCACAGCTGTCTTTCCCAGACAAACACAGATGTGGCCAGCTTTTCCAAAATCATGGAACAAATTAAGTTTGTGAACGGAGGCACCATTTTACCTGAGACGGAATTGTCTATAAGGAAAGGTGCTAATTGTGGTTCCAGGGCTGAGAAGTCTCAGGAAGGGTTGCCTGCATCTGCTCAGCCTGGAAGAGGCTTCATGCTGCACCACTCCAGCAGAGATGTGGCAAGGCGAGGGGCGCAGGGCAGGGGCAGCCAGGCTGGGGCCACTTCATCTCTTAATGACTTGATGACCCCTTAGGGTCCCACTGCCCTGACACCACATGTGACAAAGGCCAGCAGGAGTTCTAGTGACAGCCTAGCTGAGGGACATTTTATTCTTCTAAAAAGGCTGAATCTAAGCAAAGGCAGCCTTTCCCAAGGCGATGGGAAATAACCAGGACAGAGGAGATGGGAGGAGCAACACGGGACAGCACCTCTGTGCAGTACACAAGCTCTCACCAGTGGCATATATTTATGTAGTGACCAAAACGCAAGAAAATTGGAAGTTAGTAGACACACAAGCTTAACTATTGCATGTTTCTCTTCTACGAGTAACCCCAATTATAAATAAATTAGAGAACAAGATAAGAGCAAACAGGAGCAGATCTTTTGCAAATGGGAAGGGACCAAGAGATGAGGGAAGGGGTGGGGAGAGGAAGTAGGAAGAATCAAGTACAGCAAATGTGCTGATAAAAATAAAAAAATTAAAAGTGAAAATTAATGCTTAACATAAAAAAATCAAACAAAAGCTAATTTAAAAGATAAATGATAAAAGAGAATAAAACATGTGGTCCACAAGGGGACAATAAAGTTTATTAAAGCCACAACAAAAAAATTGAATCATTTTTCATAGACAACTGTAAAGTTATTCATAAAAGTGAAATACAAAAAGGGCTAGTAATCAAAGGACTATAAAAATGAAAATTAAATTCAAAGTGGAAACATATTTAAATACTCACTGTGGACCTAACTAAGAAGAAAGAGCATTTTCATCTACCACAGACAATAGTGTAATGTGGGTGACTATTCCATGGGACTGATTACCACCATGGGTCAGACACTTTAATGCCTTTAAAAATTGACTCAATAATTCAACCTTCTGAATGTCCCTGGAGAAATAAAATGCATTATACAGAATGATTTTATGTACAAGATGTCTTCAGGGAAAATAAAGTAGAGCAAATACTCCAAACGTTCAAAGAAATGATAGCACTTATATAAATTATACTAAGACAGATTCTACAGTGCATTAGAAAACTAAACTGTGGTGAAATACACCTATCATATTACTAAACAGAAAAAGGCACTTCACAAAGAAATGTATGCAATACCATCTTCTTTTAATGTGTTTCCATGAGCTTGGATACACAACTAAATACATTAGTAATAGTTATTTCTATATGGAATATAGTTAACTTTTACTTTTGTCATGCTTTTTTGTATTTTTGTCTAAGGTGTGACAACCATACACAATGCTACTTTAAAAATAAATCAACTTGTACGCCCTTTTAAATCAAATCTCTCAAATAACTATTGGGGGAAGAAATAAAATGAAAAATACAAGAATGTAAAATTAGAAAATAAAAATCACATACTTTTAGCCTTAACTTTGCCATAATTATGGATATCTTCATTATTCCAAATATAGGAGGAAAAAACTACCCAACCAAGAAAAGAATGGCAACAAAATAGTTAAGAGAACAAGAATTAAATAATTAAACTAAATTAAAAATACTTCAAATAAACAATATATGTAATAACATAAAATCTATTTTAGAAGATAACTGGAATAAAAATTTTGTAGAAAACCTAGTCAGGAAAAAAGAATAAAGTAGATATGAATAAAAATTTAAGTTTACAAATTTTAAAACAACATATACAATCAAGATCTATGTATATGTCTGTATATGCATGTGGAGACTTGGAAGGAAAAGACACTGACATATTAATGATCATTCTCTCAGGATGATGATATTAAAATGATTTTATTGACTTTTCTCTGCCCGTTTCCCCCAGTGTGCATCTGTACCTACTCACAGTTCACACTGATGGTGGAAGCTCTCGATTTTTCAGAAAATTAATTAATTCTATTCCACATAGATGGTCTCACAGAACAGTAAAAGCTATGATGACACAATTCAGGTCTAACAAGCTAACAGGCAAGTCCAAGTCTCAGAAATGCAGCTTGATTCTTCTTTCCTCTTTTCCTTGTGCCCTTTCCTCATCCCACTCTTCTCCCCCCACCCCTTCCTTTTCTTTTTTCATTTGGAACAGCAGCGTTTCAAGCAGAGTTCTCGCAGTTTGCTTCTAAGTTCTCAGGACGTCACCCTGTGCCTCGGTGCCCAGGTGACCATGGCCCCTGGGTGACATTCACTGACCGCTGCTTTTATGGGTGCTGGCAGCTGCTGGTCTGTCCCTCGCTGTCCCCACCTGATCCCTCCCAGATGATAGCTTCTTTGGGTCTGGGCCACTCCTGGGCTTGGGGCTCAGCCTGGTGCGGCCTCTCCAGGAAACCCTGACTGTGTTGGGTCCACAATCAGCCTATGTCCTTCGGGCAGGGTATCGAACCCACCAGTCACTTTTTCTGAAACCTACAGTATTTTCATCTCATCAGTTTTCTCCAAGTCTCAGTTTTCCTCAAGTCAGGGAAGCATTTTTATGATCTTGGTAAAGACTTGCTGCTAAGAATTTCCTTAACATGGCCTATGAGAGATCCTCCTCTTGAGAAAACCCATTTCCCGCTCTTTCTAGCTGCCCCACCCCTCCCTCAGGCAAAGGCACAGAAGGCCTGCATGCGTGCACGGGGAGCTGCCAAGTTAATGTGCACACAGTCAGCAGAGGCTTTGCTGGGTGAGCCGCCCGCTGCCCGCGGTCAGGGGAAGAACTCAGAATGGCCGCCTGATTGGGCGGAGGCTCCAGCCAAAGCTCAAGGCCTAGAACCCCGTGTTGCAAAGGGAGCTGCTTCGGAAGTTGGAAGAGTCTGGGACAAGGCCTGAAAAAGACTGGAGACCAAGGTCCAAGGGTGAAGGCGCAAAGGTGCCTTCCTGCCTCCCTCCCTCTTTGTCCTCCAGGCCACCAGCCTATTAGTTGGCGCCGCCCATCCGGGGCGGGCCCTCCTGCTCAGACTGAGAGTTACCTGACAATCATCCAGACACTGGGAAGCGAGCACCGCTCATCAATAGGCTGAGGAAAACGACCCACCCGTAAGCAACAAAGGACAAGTGCGTTCTCGAGGTGACCACGGAGGACGCTTCAAACCCAGCCAAGTCAAAGATACAGCTTGAGAACAGAAGCCTGGCTTTGCTTCTTTCTTCAAATAATTCTTATTCAGGCAGGCGTACTGTAGAATCCCTCAACAGATAACTAAGGTGGTCTACAGCTGAAAAGAGCAATCACTGAAACAATTATAACATTAACAACAATAAATCCTGTGCTTGGAGAGCAATAGTGCCGAGCCCGTAATAATGTAATAGTTGGTGCAGCGCCTCCTGCTCACGGCGTGAGGAGAGGACTGGAGGGAGACCCAGGTGGCCCGCCCAGAGCACTGTGCCAGGAGGTGGAGAGGTGGTTTGAATCCTGGCACTGCCAGGCAGAAGTGCGTGCTGCAATAGGCCTGCAAACTCTCCAGGGTCTCTGTCCTGCCGGGGTCCGAACAGAAGCTGCTCCGAGGTGTGGGGCATCGCGAGGGCTGCCTCTGGGCTGTGACCCCTCAGCAGTGTGGCAGTCTGTCCCTCGTGCAGTTAACTCACTCCAAAGCGCTGGTAGCTGGTTCTGCAGGAAAGACCACTTTACAAGGTTTCATTTTTCATAAATGTACCTTTTTCAAGGAGCCTTCATCTATTCTGGAGGTTTGATATCTCTAATTCAGAAGACAGGAAGAACTTTCTTTGTTTCAGTGTAAAGAAACTAAATAGTTTTCAGCTCCGCGTGGAGAATTTCCCTGCTTTTGCCGAGGATTTAGACGAGGGGGAAACACACCTTTTTACAGCCATTTTCTGTGTTCGCAAAGGCTGAGGCCCAAGACCGCAGCCCGGAATGCGTGTGCTCCTTCTGTGGACTCAGGCAGGAAAGGCGACGTCCACCTCGGGGGGCGCAGGACACAGGACCGGGCAGATGGAAGCCACTCGGAGGGCGACCTCTCCTGTGTCTGGCAGTGGGAGACTGCGAGAGCCGAGGATCCCAGGACCCCTAGTGGAGTTGGAATCCTCACCGGGCTCCAGACTGCGAGCAGAAGTGACACCAGTGTCCCCACGGCTCCTGAGTGCTGCGCTGCTGGGGGCTTCAGTGAAGGTGGACGTGAACATCTGGGAATGTCCTGAAAATCAGTCACTGCTCCACTGAGCCATTCAATGGCAACTTTCTGGCCAGGCTCCATCTCAGCGTTGGTTGGAAATGAACTCTGTCAAACCTGAGCTTAGCGTTCTCCTGTGAGAATAGCAAGTAATTTGTTTTGTTTTCTGGATGGTTCTGGTGAACTGTCTCAGCCTTGCAGGACATGAGTGTGGGGAGAAGGCGAGATGACAACCACTGCAGTTTCTCCTAGTAGGGTTATCAGTCAGTCTTCAGATGAGCGGCTGCATGGAGTCAAGGAAGCATACTGGAAACCGTCTTCCCGGACTTGGTTAGGAAGCTCATTGTCACAAAGCAACAAAGTAAAAATCTGTGAGAAATGTGTCTGATGGAACTAGAGAAACTCTAGAAAGAAAAAGAAACTCCAGAAAGAAACTCTAGAAAGAAACACTCTAGTCCTCACTAGAGTGTTTCTATTGAGCACCTTCTGCTCCTCTTTGACTTTATTTGCTTATTTTGGGGAGAGAGCACTGCTCTGAATTTATGAGCTGCAGTATCTCTCTCCCAGTGCACCAGAGGTAGAAAGAGAGGGCCCTTCCTGCTTCACATCAATGCCTCTCCTGCACAGTACTTCGTGTATTGAAGGTATGTGGCCCCAAATACGTGAGGAATAAAACTACTCCATAAGTAACAGAGGGGTTATTTGATGTCACTACTCAGAATGCATTACAGCAAACTTGTTTTAAGAAATTAACTTCAAAATCAGATCATTAAAATGTCCGCTGCTCCTCCTTGACCCCTCCTACTGCCCTGTGAGATCGAAAACCAGGGAAGAGTAGCTGCCAGGTCACAGGCACGACATCACAGGGCATGGCAGAGACCCACAGGGGCAACGACAGCAAGGTCAGATGAAAGAAATAAAAGGTAGGCCAGAGGGAGACAAAGGGTAATAACTAAAGCTTGCACTTTTGAGGAGACTGCAGCTGCTGGGACCCAGGGAGTCCTTGTCTGCCTTTCCTTGGTAAATCTGGGCCCCTTTCCTTCCAAACCTGTCACAGTCAAGCTCCTCAGGGTATGAAAGTCCACAAACTGGCTTAACTGAGAAATTATAGAGCAGGAACCTGATTCTAAGATAAAGGAACTGGTTGAGAGAATCCAAAGAATGTTTAAATTACCTATCTTAGGGGAAAAAAAAACCTTGGCCCATACCTGTGAAATGGGCCAGCACTCTTCTGGGGTGACCACCCTTTCCCCTGGCTCCCACCCCTCAAGGGAAGCATAAGACTTCCCAATCCCAGGAAACAATATCTCCCTCTGTCTCTCCTGCACTGTGTTTCTTTGTGTGTGCATCTTTTAAATTTCTGCCTAATAAACCCTTCCCGTACGTATCCTACTGATTTGTCCTGAAAATTGTTTTTCCACAGCAGGAGTCATAGAACCTGCAAAGCTATCCATGGGGGGTAGGGTGGTTAGCACGAAGTCTTCCTGTGTCACCCACCAACAAAGAGTACTCTCAACCCAGCCTGGGGGCCAGCATTTGCAAGGATTAAGGACTTCCTACAGAGTCACAAATTTTCAGTTTTCTAAGTCAGGAGTTGAAACCAGGAAGCCTCCTGGACTAGCAGATCCTCTCAGTGCTTGGAGCCACAGCTTGGGGATCCCAGCAGGTGCTGCCTGATAAGCAGCACCTCTCAAAGAATGTTGTATTTACCAGGTTGTGTAGCATGGGTGTGCCACACATTGCAACACAGTGCCAAACAAGGGCTTCTTTAATTAAGGTGGAATATTCTGTGCAGCATCCATGCCAAAGGTGTTGAAATGAGAAAAATACCTCTTTACTGTGCGATGTATGGACTTGTCTTTGTTAACTGTATGAATGTGGGGAAAGCTAAGAATGCATGAAGTCCACTGCACAAACCAGAACGCCTTTGTGTGTGTCATGTGCTGTGATGCTCCAATTACAGTGAGGAATCTATTAGCAGTGCTCACTGTTGAGACCAATTTGTCCTTGGACCAACCCTGGGCTTTGTTGGACCCTCAACTGGGCATCAGAGAGACGATGGGCATCTCAGCTCAGATGCACCCCAGGGCAGGGTGGGGCTGGAGCCAGCTCCTAGGGGCTCTGAGCTGAGTGGTTGCTAAACCTGTTTCAGTCTTGAAGTCAACCACGATGGGGATGTTCACACCTAGGAATCATGAAGGCTTACTGCTTTATAAATTCAGAAAGCCCATTTACACCACTGTACCACCACCCCGAGGAAGAATAGAAGAGAATCAGTGGAGGAGGATCAGCTTCTCAGGGGAATAGCAGTGACTGTTCAGCATTCAACAGGATGCCAGAAATGCGGGAAAGCTACTTGGAAGCATGTTTCAGTCTATAGATCTGTGGATTTCTTTCTTTTTTTGGTACCAAGGATCAAACTCGGGTCCTTGGGCTTGCGAGGCAGGCGGTGGAACCACTGAGCTAAATCCCCAGCCCTTGTGGATTTATTTCTTAAAGTTGAATTGGACTGTGAAAAGCTAGCATTATGCATATTTTTTAATTAGTATCATAATAATTACAGTGTAAAGGTTAGCGAGCCAACAGTTTCCTATATTTCAGAAAAGCTTTCTATGAATGCCTAACGTGCTTCTGAAGTACGTCCAGTGGGGAAGCAGAGAAGGGGGGCAGGCCAGGGAGCTGTCTCAGGCTTGCGGGAGGAAGCAGGAGTCACTGTCCTCCCATCCACACTCAGTGCACAGAGAAGTAGGAGGCCTCGGGCCTGCACCGGAAGGCCCAGCTCCCAGCTGGCCAGACTCGGCTCCCGTGACCCAGCCACAATGCAGGGCAGCTGTCAGCCACACTAGGAGCAAAGTCAGGACACCACAGCGCCTGTAGGGGCTGCTCCTCCCCGCCTCCCACCTGGACCCAGCATCAGAACTTGCAGGAAGCTGCAGCCTGAGGAGGGAGTGAGGGCTATCCACCCGTAGACTTCACAACCTCAGGAAGGGTTTTGCCCAGAGACTGCCTGGAGATGAGGAATGGTCACAGTGTGAGGAAGACACACCTCGGAGATGTGGGCAGAGCCTGGAGTCAGGATTCCAGGCCAAAGGCAAGAGAAGATGTTCAAGCAGTTTTACTCCTGTCAGAAAAGCGTCCATACCAAGGCCCTGGGAGAACAAAGCAAGCTGCTTCCAGGGCCCAAGCAAAGGAAGCCAGCACAGGTGTGGAGATGTGTCTGGACAGGGCTGTGCGCAGACCCTCAGCTGCCAGCTGTGGGCGGGCCTGGTAATGAGTGTGATCCTCCCAGACTCCTATCTTTACTGCCAGAGCTGCTGTGGGCTTATCTCCTGCTTTTGAGAGTTCCAGGCTATTTTCTGCTTGGACATTTCCAGGAAGTCCAGTGTGAATTTCTGTGTTAAGAAATACTAACCTGCCTCAAAAGGCCATGGGCACCCATCCTTAGTGGACACAGCTTAGCGGGGAACATGAGACTTGAGTCAAGTTGCAGTTTCCATGGAGACCCCGGGTGCCACCCCTCCCTGGGGGTTCAGGAGGGGCCTGCGGGGTGCATTTCACTGCATGGCAGGTGAAGAAGCAGATTTGGTATCTGTCGACTGCCACGGAGGTCGGCTAAATGCCTCAAAGTTTATCATTCCTGTTGTCATAGGATGGAAGGCTATCACCCTGTGATGAAGGAGAGAGAGGGTGTTCAGACTTCACACATTTAACAAATTATTTAACAATTTTTTAACAACCCCACCAGGTATAATAGAAATCAATGAAACACTGACTACTCTCAAAAGATGGGGCTGCCCTGAGGACAGCACTGGTGAGGTTTGTACCAGGCAGGTCAGTGGTACAACGACCCAGGTGTGTGCGTGTCCATAAAGCACAGTGCCTGTGTGCCTGGATTCCTGAATTCACATGCAGCAGGGCCAGCTCACTCCACAGCCGTCTAGTAATTAGACGTGGAGAAAGTAAACTAGTTAATAACTAACTCGTCTGGATGGGAAATCACCCAGGGGATTCTGAAAGTTCATGGGCAATTCATCTGGGGACTACAGGGGGACTTTCCCACAGCAGACAGAACTGGGAATGGTGTCAGGGACAGTGGCTTTTGTTCTTTTTACAGAACTGGGGGTCAAACCTAGCCAGGGGCTTTCCACTGAGCTCTATCCCCAGGCTTTTTTATTTTAAGGCAAGGTCTTGCTAAGATGTTAAATTGTCCAAGCTGGGCCCTAACTTGAAATCTTCCTGCCTCAGCTTCCCAGGCTACTGGGATTGTAGGTGTGCATCTCCCTGTTTGGCTGGGAAGTGACATTTGTGTTGAGTTTGAAAATAGGAATGGGTTTGAAGGGATTGTAGCCAGAGGGGCAGGATGAAAATGAAGGTGGACAGAGAAGCCACCGGAAGTGTGGGGGTCATCAAGTGCAGGGCCTGGCTGGCGGTGACAGCCCAGAGGTGGGGCAGCAGGTGAGCCCTGGCGCTGTACAGACCTGGGCTTTCCTGTAATGCGATGGATGACAAGGCGCTGACACCCCCAGCCAGCCAGACTTCCACTGAGAGGCAAGTGCGCAAACAAGAGTGTGCAGGGCAGACTGGAGGACCAGGACTTGAGAGCTGGAGATAGTTCCAGACAGGCTGCCTAGGTAAGGTACCAAGGGTGTGGACCAGAACAGTGGGGGAAGGTTCAGGAATGAGGGGAGACTCGGGAGGTATTAATAAAGTAGAAGGGAAGGGCTCGGAGTACTGGGTGGGGTAGAGAAGGTGACAGGGAAGAAAAATTCAGCATCTGGGGCTCTATAACTGGCAGCAGCTTCTGCAATCTGTCAGAAAGATGGCATCAGAGAAGAGATGGCATCAGTGGAAGAGGTAGATGATGTTTTCATCTGCGACACCAAGGACCACACAATTAAGACGCTCAGGACACAACTGGATGTAAACCTCTAAAGGGTGGGAGGAGGTCGAACTAGAAAGATTTGAGAGTCATCAGAAGTAGAGGCTTCTGAATCCAGGAACAGCACATTAAGGGGAGTGAGTGTGCAGGAGATATGAAAAGGTATCCAAAAATGTAAGGTCTAGGCCAAAAAGACAAAAGAAAAAGAATCAGTGAAGGAGCTAAGCAAGCAAAGGAGGGAGGATCCAGAAGAGAGGCAGAAAATCAGGAGAAAGAAGAGCAGACCATGGAATAAAGTGCCTTGTGATGCGGAAGAGGCAGCTGAGGATATAGGCCCCTGACAGAGACTCTATTGTCTAGTCATGAAGTCAACAGCAGGACATGGCACAGGCACAGACCCCTCAGTGTGGGGCAGGCACTGGGCTGCGATTATGGTGCTGGGAGTGCAGCTCAGGGCTGAGCTCTTGCTTAACATGCACGAAGCCCTTGTTCTGCCACCAGCGCCACTAAAACCAAAAACCGAAAAACCACAGATCACGATGTTCCTAATTTCCTTGTTCATGCCTGATGTCTTCAGTTTCCTTGAAGAGAAAGGATGCAAAGTAACCGTGTAAAACTGGTGAAGAGTGATTGTGCAGGAAGCTTGAGGAGAGTAAGAAAATTATTATATATACACAATTTTGGCCGGGGATTTAGCTCAGTGGTTTCGCCACCTGCTGCGCAAGTGCAAGGACCCAAGTTCGATCCCCAGTACCAAAAAAAAAAAAAGAGAGAGAGTGATATTGCAAATATACACAATTTTACTTGTCAATTAATATATAGAGTCTGCCTAAAATGTACACACTTCTGGGAATGAAAAATAGGATGATGGTTTTTCAACAAATGGTGTTACCCTCATATGGGGGACCCAGAGGAGGCCATTTATCATAGAAAACCCACAACACTTCCGACCCTTAAATAAGAAACTGAAAATGCGCATGGAGCAATCTCAATGACAAAGGTCACCCAATCAGCAGTTGATGTTCTAATAAATGTCTGGAAGCTGATGGCCACCACTTTGAGCTCCTCTTGTCATTGTAGAGGCCAAGGGTAACTTGTATTAATCTCATGGTGCCTCAATAAATTTAGTATTACAATATTTATACAAGTTTTTCTTTTCTTGAAGTGTGTATACATGTTTTGGCACTCTCTCTCTCTCTCTCTCTCTCTCCACTTATATGTGAAAATTCTGACCAAAGAAAACTAGAATTGAGTAAAATTGTGAGGCTACCTGCATTTCGAGAATGTGCATTTTTAGTGGCACCATTCTGCGAGGCTGTTCAATTATTTTTTCCGTCCCAGTACTCAATAATCAGCCACTGAGATTTGGAATTGAGAGGACAGAATTGAGCATGGAACCAGGATGAATTCTATGTGGTTGGTGTTGAATGAAGATGAGATAAGGGTGTAGGTAGAGAAGGGAGAGGCCAGGGTAAGGCTTAGAATTCAGGGCTCTGGCCTCTTCACGGGTATCTTGCTAATGGGTGAATTTATTGGAAATATTTCCTGCCTTCCTACTCATTTGACTTCCCACCATTGATTCATAGCCAAGAACTTGATAAGAATTGTTTCATGACTTTTATCTATGATTATTTTCTTCTATGTGGGGCTATCTCCCAAGCCCCAGTCTAAGTTGACCGACAGACACATAACAAGTCTGTTCTGTCCCCTGTGAAAGTGGTTAATGTGTCCGACCCAACAGAGCCAAGTTCAGAATATGGAGTCTTTCAGCAGTTCATCCCATGTCATCATCATTCAGTTCAAGCTGCCTCATGTTTTAGGAGCCTGTTGCACAACAGCGAATCATACACTTGGCTTAACTCCTCCTATGAGAGAAATTGAAAAATATTTCTTTGAGGTCAGCAGTTCCTCTTACTTTTCAGTTTCCACGTCCAGCATTCTGAGTGAAGTTCAGAATGGCAGTCACTGGGGAAGGACTGAAGGGGAGGCGGTGAAAAGGTGACTCAGGAAATCTCCGATCCTAGAGACGTCGAACTGCATCCCAAGGTGATGACTTTTAGCCCATATGTGAGAAAAAGACTTGGTGTTGGGAAAGACTCTGCTACTGGAAATCTCCCTTCAAGATCTCTTGCTCATTCAGGAATTCTCTGAAAGGAAGATAATTGTAAAGTGAGTATCTGCCAATAGTTCTAAACTTGGCAGTTATTCCCAGCTCTGCATGGATGAGTCGGTGAGATAGGAGCACACTTTCTTCCAACAGCTGCCACAGTATCACAGTACATGGGCAGCTTATCGTGCAAGTCCATTGTGTGTGGGGTGCTATGAGGAACAAAGTGGAGCCACTAGAAACTACAGTGGCCGGGAGCCCTGCAGCACCAGGCCTGGTGGCCTGCCTGCATAGTGCTGGGCTCTCAGACTCAGTCTTCCACTCACTGGGGAGTGGGGGGGGGCTCCGTCCTGCGGCACCCCATGCACTGTGGGTGCAAACTCCAACTGCGGGACACTGCTTCCTGTGCCCTCTTACTTCTGCACTTCTAATGCTTCCTTCTCATGCACCTTTGGCCCTCACACCCACATTTCAGTGTGCAGCCTCCCCTCGCCCTCTGGATGAGCAGAGAAGCATCCCCTGCCTTGGCCCCAGGATGCCCATGCAGGGCTCACCACTGCTTCTATCTGCACCTTTTGATTGCTAATTCCTGGAGGTGTGCTTATCCTGGCCAGCTTTGGTGAGGATGTGGAGACTTAGATGAAGTAGACGACCTGGATCCTCTTCTGGTTAAAAGCTCATTCATTCATTCTGTAAACACAGACACTGATCTCTGCCTTGGAAGGCTTTTGGAAGGAGTGGCAAACACTGCAGCTACAAGAATCTGAGTTTGCACTGGTGAGAATTGTGGAGAGGCAGCTGGGTCTCTCCTGATGCTCCAGCACAGGCATTGGAGTGCTGAGAGCTCAGTGCACTGACTGAGGCAGGAAGTGAGCAGAAAGGCAAGTGAAATTGCAAGTCCTTCTACCACTGTGAGCATCTGGTGCTTGGGGTTCAGGACACCAGGTGGAATGGAAGAGCTGAGCACCTGCATTTGTTAAGGAAGGAAGCAGAATGGCAGCTGTTTAAAAAAAGTAATAACAGTCAGTGATGGAAAATGGATACACATGCTTTGGAATGCCACAGTGGATTGCATAATTCTGGAAAAACAAAACAAAAAGTTTCCAGAATGGTGTTCTGGCATGTTTCCTTAATAACTCACCCTTGTTTATGAGGCATGTGTGAGAGGCTGCCAGTGCCTAGAGTGAATGAAAAGAGTGAAGAAACATCCACTAGAACTATTTATGTGATGCCTCTGATAACACAGAGATCTTAATATTACAGTGCTGCTTTTAGGGGAAAACAATTTCTCTCCTAGAAATTCAAGCACAGGACTTTTCCACAGTGAAAGTGCAGTGTAACTCGCTCAGGCCCAAAAAAGCCTTGCTGAGCATGAACTCCGTGGGAGAGGGGTTGTCTTGGTCCTGACTGCCCTGAGGGTGAGCCTGGAAGAGAGGCTGAAAACCAGCTGAGCCCAGCTCCAGTTGGAGCAGGGCAGTCTCTTGGCCACTGCCAGTGTTTCTCTAGAGGAGAAGGCTGAGGGATGCCGGGAAGAGGCTGTTGGCAGCAGTTCCTGTCTTCCTCCGGGCCCAAACCTGCCTCCCTGGGGTAGATCCGAAGCCAGCGGCTGCTTCTGCAGCTCTCCCCATGCATGGCCTAGCAAAGGAGTTTGTCCACGCCATCAGCACTGGCTGAAGGCTTCTGATAATCACACAGCACAGCATCCCACCAGCTTCCCATCATGATGCGCTGCTGCCCACCGATTGTTTTGTGGCCCAAAAGGACAGCACCACAAAGCACATTGTCCAAGTCTCAGGAGAAAAGGGATTTTCTGTTTGGGGAAGAGGCTGGGAACAGATGCTCTGCTTGCTCCAGGCCTCGGGGAGTCTCGATGAGACACTGTGAGATAGATAAATTCTTCCCTCTTATCAAAGAGCAGCAGAGAAGTTGTTCAGAGAATTCTGTTAATCACTGTCTTAGTCACTGTCCACTTAGTTGCCTGGGAGGGGAGCTGCTGCGTCCTGGCTGCAGGAAGCAGAGAGAGGGGAGGAGCTGGGAGGGATCCACACCCTTCTGGGTCACCCCCAGTGAGCGCCTCTTCTGGTCAGGCCCACTGGTAATGACAAGTCAGCCAGGCCCAGAGCCAATCACCTTCGAAAGGCCCCACCTCTGGGCAGTGAGGGTGTTGAGGGTCATTCTGGGTCTAAACCATAGGGCCCTGCAACAACAGATGGCCTACACTGCGATTCTTCACGGGAACTCAACACTTTTCAAATATCTTGTTACTTCAAGAACATGATACTTGTATATAGCAAATCTCTGTAAAGTTTGTAGATTAAATGATTATTAAATTAAATTTAATATTTTAAAAAGAAACATTGAGAATCAGGGATGGTACTGCTTTATAAAGAAAGATAAGTGCTTTTCTATCCATGGAAAACTAAAATAAAGGTTCAAGAGAATAATAGATCATATCATTTGTAAAGGGCTTATACAAAAAAAATGAACTCTACAGGAAAAAAGAAATCTGAAAACTACCAACGCAGGGGAAAGACATTATGCCCAAGGCTGCTAAGGAAGCCAAGGTCTGAGGCGAGTTGGTCACATTCTCATATACAGGGGATTCTGTTGGGAACATGATTTGCCCGTACTCAGGAGTGCGACAAAGTGACTGTTGTCATTGTTACTCTGGTCCTTATCCACAGAACACACACCAGAGTCCACTGACAAACAGATAAATCAACATTTTTTCAGGGAAATCCTAACAGTATGTCTCAATATTTATGCAGAATCAATGAAGTCAAATACTTCGCATGAAAGAGAAGATATTTCATTGAAAAAGAGAACCTTGAGAAAAATCCTGGATCTTGACCGTCCTGGCTTAGAATATCTTTGAGATGAAAATATTCTTCAGGTCCCTCTGTGATAGTTTAAAGTGAAGAAAGTTTTCCTGGGGAGGAAGAGGGAATAAACTCATCCATCTCTTCAGGTTCCTCTAGTACTAGTAAAATCCTGTTTTATTGGATTTTTACTAAAATAGCTGTTTGTTAACAAACACCTTCCAAAGCTGTGAACAAGCACTCACATAATAAATGTCTTGCTCTACAAAGCCCCAGCCCTGGTTCTTTGAATGCAGGACACTGCCTAACCAGTGTGCAGTGCAGATAAAGTGGAGGCTTCCGTCTGGGCCTTCTCAACAGCCATGGACCCAGAGCCTGTTCAAGAAAGCTGCTGTTTTCATTTATGCACATTTCAGGGGAGTGGATCTGTCCCAATGAGGCCTTGACTTTGACTAGTGCTTTACGGCATTTTGACACAAGCCTTGTGTTCCATTTGATAGTTCCGTAAACACTGCAGCCTCTTAAATTGGCGTGCCTTTGATCACACTGAGAGGACCTGCCCTCTTTTGCTTAGGCAGCTCTTTTCCTCAGCGTCCTCCCTTATGACCTCTTCCATGAAATCCACCCAGTCCCACCAGGCTCACGACGCTCCTCGGCCCACACTTGCACACTCGGCCATGTGGCATTTACTCGCACTGCGGTGGCATTCCCAGGTGCTTGTTTGCTTCTCGTCTCTGCGTCTCCACACCCCGCATGGTGTTTGGGATGGAGGCCAAATAATAGGAACCATATTGGGTTACCCAACAGCTGTCCTCTTCCCGTATTCTCCCATGCTTCAAGCACTCCAGTTTCTGATTCAACATTCAGCATTCAGGACAAATTCTGGAATTCTTACTGTCTCTTCAAGTTCTTAAGTGTTCCTTAGGCTATACTATGGAGGGAAATTTCAAGAAAACAGCAATGGTGTAGGATTAAAATGGCCATTAATCCCATACTTACACAAAGGTCACCTTTGTGTTTACAGTCTGTTTTTCTCTTTTGCATTTATCCTGGCACAAGTGACCGACAAAATAATGGATCTGGGAGCATGAGCTGATCAAGTCATGTTTCAATGTGACACTAAAAGGTAACACTGTGTGCTTTCATGCTAACGGGACGTGGTCAGATGGTGGTGGCTCTGCCAATGCTTGATGTTTTATTAGTATGTAGACACCAATTAAACTGACTGCATTATGAGCATGGCTAGTTATTTCTGTGTACTTGACTCTGGCAGAAAAGGTGTCAAATATAAAGTTTGATCTGAAACGAAGGCCTGCAATGACGTTTACTTTCCTGACCTGCATATACAAATTAAAGTTTATATAGTTCTTCCTAGAAGCCAAAAGAAATAGAGATTTGAGTCAAGATTGCTTTTATGACTCCCACGTCAGGAGCCCAGGCTGAGGTGGTGAAGGCAAGGGGCCCCAGCAGGACTGCTCTTAAATATGGAAGCAGCTTCCGTATCCACAGCCCACAGCCGGGCTTCAGCCACCGTGAGATTACATGGGCATTAGAAAACGCAGCCGGCGCTCTGGTTTCCTCAGGTGAGAACACCCATCCCGAGGACTGTAGGTTTTAATGCCTGAATGCCGGTTTCCACAGAAATGACAGAGAAATGAGTGAATGGGGGTGATGAACCCAGAGGATCACGGGTAAGATGATCAGACGGAAAATGGAGGGAGATTTAGGCATAAAATGAAGGCCTGAAGCAACTAAGTTTCAGTGAAGAGCCAAGAATCTTTCCCAGGAGTTGTTACAACCATCAGGCCCTGGCTGGAAGTCAACGGGGCACTGAGAGCCCACTGAGGAAGCGACTCAGCAGCATAGCTGCTGGGTAAGAGGGAGCGGGTGCGCTTGGGTGCTTTGGGCCTCCACGGCCTTCGAGACGAGGCCTCACTCGGCTCGACAAGGAGGAAAACGCTTTAGAGGGGAATGGCAGGAGGAGCCCTGACATGGAAAGGACACACTATGTGGGCACAGAGGCGGGCGAGCAAAGCAAGGTTGTTTCCTTCCGGCGAAATACCATTCCAGCTCAGAGGTGGTGCTCTGGATTGAGTTTAACAATCGGCGATAAATTCTGAAGCGAAAGGGGCCCCTTCCCCGTCCAAGTGTTTTGCGTCCAGCCCGGAAGGGACATGGGGTGCAGGTGCTGTGAGAGGGGTCTGTGAGGACCCCTGAGCACCAAGGGCACAGTGGCGACCTCTGGGGCAGGCCACACCGAGGCTGCAGGCTGAGGGAGGCTTTCAGCTGCACAACCCCAACTAGAGAGCCGCCCTCATTGTAGACAGCAGAGCGACAGGGCCTTGGGGAAGGAGAAGGCAAAGGAAGAGGCCCGGCGCCAGGAGGCCGAGAGGAAGCACCAAGGCGGGGCGGGGTGGGACGCGAGGAGGCCGCGGCCATGCAGCTGCCTCAGTGAAACAAGAATGTCCTCAAGGGCGGCTGCCGGCTCCTCTGCCAGCTCCTTGTTTGCCAGAGCTCGTCCGCCAGGCGGAGCGGGCTTGAGCAGGCTCTGGGCAGCTGCTCCCACTGCTCCCAACATTCCCAGTACTCCCAGCATTCCCAGCATTCCCAGCATTCCCAGTGCCCAGAGCTTCAGTGCCCTCTGCTGCAAGTTGGGGTCATCGCGCTTCCACGGGACTTGTCAGGCTTGGAACACAAAGTTCAGACCTCTAGCAGACCTCTGGCTTTTTGAGGCAGAATCATCCAGTCTCTATCTCTGACACCTGCTTGCCCCCCACCGTGTTTCTTTGTCCTTCTGTAACTTTCTGTTTTAACTAATGTTGCTGTCAAACCCAGGAAATTTGCTCTTACATGCCCTGCTCCTAGTGTACCTATTTGGTCTCCTAGCTGGTGACTGATATTTCCTTTATTATTTGTGCCAGACCTTATAAACACTGGCACAGGGAGGCTGTGGATTGATGGATGCATCGTGTTTCCATCTGCCAAGGCTTCGCTCACCTCCGCCAACCCCAGTCTAACAGCCCAGTCAGAGCAGTTGGTCATGATGTCCATCAGCGGCCTCTTCATTGATGGCAACTGCATCAGTGGAGGGGAGAAAGGCCAATGTGGACAGACAGGCTCCTGCAAACTGGGCACTAGCAACACTGCCTCAGTGTAGGACAAGAGCCCTCGAAAAGTGGGGCGTGGATGTGACCCCCTCGAGGGATGGCTTCAATCTGCTTTGCTGCTCAGGAATGGGGAGACCGGAAGGCAGCACACCCAACTCCTGCAAAGAGCAGTGCTGCCTGGACTCAGAGAGAGAGGCAAGGGAAGAGTGCTGGGGTTGGGAGATCCCCACTTCAGAGCAGATTGATCACGTGCTGCCTCACCTCACCGTATAACCAAGAAAAGAACAATTTCTTAAACAGCACAGAAGTTTTGTTAGGGAATAAGAGAAGAATATTTTGAGAACAATTATAACAAGGGTAAGTATCTGTAGCTGATGTTAAAAATCCTCTAAAGCACCATGTTTCAAGAAAAGAAGCACAAAGGAAAAAAAATTAAAACCTGTAATAGTGACACAGCACAGAGAGCCCAGAAATCAACCCAGGTTAGTGTGAGATTCATGAAACATTAGTAAAAGAGTAAAAATTAGTAAGGGATACTGGGTTAATTTCAATGTTTGGGGTAAAATATACAACTATATTAAAAATCCTCAAATATATGAAAGAACTGTGGGGAAGATCTAAGATGACCTGTAACCACAAAACAGGAGAAACAAACCTACCTAAAAATAAGGGAAGGAGGAGGAAGTTAGGACACAGTAGGTCAGTGGCATCCTCAGATATTAGAATGCAGCCTTCTGTAATAACAAAAACATTTGAGATAATATTTTAAGACTACACTTACAATTATTTACATAGCTAAGAATAAGCAAAAGTAGTACACTGAGAAGGTAAAACAATTACTCCAGTGAATTGGGAATAGGGTGAATTTTTCCTGACTTTATTGAAGAGTGTATTGTTTATCATTTTACAGAAGTACTGGAGAGGGCAGCAGGACTGGGCTGGGGCTAAGCAAGCATGAGATGATTCCCAGTCCTCCTGAAACCAGAACTGGAGTCACCCAGGCTGAAGAGCAGACTGAAAAGTTTCTAGGTTGGCTCTGAGGCCCAAAGGTCACTTCCTTCTGAGGCCCAAAGGTCACTTCCTTCTCACCGTAATTCCCTGGCAACTCCAGCTGCTGTATTACTCACCGGAAGTGGGGCTGCTGGGGTGACTGACCTCATCCCAGCTGTGTCCCTCCTTCTGCATGGCCTCAGCTCCAAGTGAGTGTGTGTGCCAGCACTGCCCAGCTCCCATGATCCAGGAGCATCGGCTCCAACTTCCCGAAGGGATCAAGACCAATGTGTTCAAAAGACTTGTTTAATTCTTGAATCTCCCCAGAGCAAAATCAGTCATAGAGCTGCACCCATAAGAACCAAAGAACCAACTTACCAGTGCCTCATTTTCTCTGGCAATGGACAGAAAGATCCCTCTCCTCTCTACTTTCCCCTCTCTCTCCCTCCCTTTCTCCTACTCTCTTCCCTCCTGTCTGCTTTGTCTTCTCTCTCCTGTCTCTGGTCTCTCCTCTCCTGTCCCCTCTCCACCCTTCCCTCCTCTCTCTCCCCCCCCCTTCTCTCTTCTCTCTATGTATTCTTTATTTTAATCTACTTCCTCTACCACCCAATTTGGGGCTCTTTTCTGATAATAATCATCAAAAATAGGGGAAAGGAGAAGAAACTAGACCTGAGAAGAAGGAGGGATGGTGGGGAGGAAAATAACATGTGAAGTTGTTAGTCTACAAAATAAGGCATGGGGATAAGAAGAGGTTGAGGTACTGCAGGGGGGAGCTAAGGGATTTTCAGAGAACAGCTGTAGGACACCAGTGAATTGGGGGTTGAAGGAGGGAACCTTGGAGAAGGTGTGGTTCTTGGTTGGAATCAGATGGGCCAGATTTTAAGTGTCCTCATGACACACAGTGATGACTGTGGGTGGAGGTGGATGTGCTAATTAGCTTCTGGTAATTGTTGCACAATGCATGTGCATATCAAGCCATCACATCATGTACCTTGGTTGGAATGCCTCTCAGATTAGTTTTGGTGGCTGACCTATGCCTCCTTGATAAGGTATAATTTCATCCAAGGAGCCACACGGGGCTGTGGGATGCATGAGTGTGTCCTCCTCTTGTAGTGTATCAACACTTTGCAGAAAAGGCCAGGCTACCAGGGTCTCTCACCTGAGCAGAAGAAATGTCAAAGGAACAGGGCCATGTGGAGGGGATGGCGCAGGGTTTCTGCCAAACAAGGACGTGGGTGTGAGTGTAGAATCTTGTGTCGGGGCTGCATAAAGGCAGTCACCAGGAGAACTGCATTTCCACAGCGAGCGAGGTTGTGCCTCTCAGAAATGCTCTGGAATGAAACAGTGAGGGAGAGGAAAGCCTGTTCCCCACCATCAGTCCTCTTGGGGTAATTCGGAACTGCCGGTGAGCTGGTGAGGCCAATCGTTCTGAGTTAGACCCCACCCTCAGCTGCTGGGAGAGGAAGGGAGCAGAGACACAGGGAAGGGGTGACTTCGAGCAGTGGCTGTCGGCCCACGAGTTGGGAGTATTTCAGTGTTTGAGCACAGAGATGGCCAGGCGAGCACTTCCTCGCACACTGTCAACATGGCTTGCACATGTCTCTCCTTTCCCTCGTAAACCACTTCTTTTGCCCTTTCTTTGTCACTTTCTAGCTGGGCACGACCCCCTCTCTCTGCACTTTGGAGGTCCCTGTGCTTCACATCCTGAGTGGATCTGGGAGTTTGTGGGTCGGAGTCCCGAGGTCCCACACAAAGACTCACCAAGGAGGTCAGAGTGAGGGGCAGCCTGGTGATGTCATGGTCACGGTGATGAGGCAGGAAGCCACAGGGTACCTGGTGGCACAGGAAGGCCAGCAGGGCTATTCCAAGGGGGGAAGTGTTCTCCATGGCTGCTGAGCTCAGTCACTGCTCTGGGCACCTTCTGAGCCACTTCCTGCTTGGATCACCTCAGTCGATCACCACAGCTCTAGCAACACTGAGCAGGAGAGACGCTGCTTGCTCCTCTCTGTGAAAGAGACACGGGGTCAGTTCAGACCCCAGCACTGAGCGACCCCAGTATCAGTTGGGTGTCTTCTGCTTTTACAAATTCAGAAAGCACAGAGATTGGGATGGTGGAGGAAGAAGAGTCCTGAGGACCCTTGGGCTGGATAATGAATCAGAAAAGAGAACATTAGTGGGAACCTGAAATTTGAGTAAGAGGTGTAGGTGAAATTCTGCTATTCTACTCATTTAAATTCTTGGCTTTGATAATTTTACCAGTTATTTGGGACAGAAACATTTGGCAAAGATGGAAAAAAGCTACATGCTCTTTGTAGTATGTCATTTTTCTGAAGTCTGAAATTATTTAAGAATAAAGAGTTAAAAAATAGAAGAAATGTCTTTTGAAAAAAGGAAGACACAATAGCGCTGCAAGTGATAGCAAGCGACTTCCGGGCACCCATGGTTGCTTAGTGACGGTGGTGGACGTTTCTGCCAACTACAGTCCGTGGATGAGGCTGAGAATCTCAACCAACAGCTCGAGGTCGAGCAGCTAGATAGACCTGGAGAGAAACAGGAAGAGACTGCCGGTTTTCCAGCCTGACTTCATGCCAGAATGCAGCGCAAGGAGCCACGAGGTGGAGGCTGCACAGGAAGAACAGAGCGGGACTGACTTCCCATGTGACCCCGTGGGCGCCACACCGGTCCTGGCGGCCTGTGTGTCAGAGAGGAAAGGAAGGGTCCATTACCGTGCAAGCTGTAATCATTTGACATCTTTCTCTGCCTGTCAGCTCTTGCCAACTCTCTCTCCTGTGGCGTCTTGTCCTTTCGCAGAGACGGGCTCTGATTCCGTCACAGACTATGCTCCTCCACACTCGAGCCCCTTCCCGGGCTGCCCTCACCATTCCCCAGGTCACCTCTGCTTCCCAGGGCCCCAGGAACGTGAGGTGGCGCCCACTGTCCTGGAAACGCAGCTCTCACCTGCAAAGTCCTGGGCAGACAGGAAGAGGCTCAGCCACCTCACCCTGTCTGGCCTCCCCCGTGGCCCTGTCTGCATCCATGCTGTGTTCAGTGGCTGTGGGTTTGCACTTGGGGTCTCACAGGTTCTCCAGCACCTCTGATGCTGTGACTATGGTTTCCTCTGCCAGGAGCACTTTCTGCTCCAGCTCTCAGCTGTAATCTCTCTTCCATCCTTCAGACCCTCGTTTAAACACCAGCTCTTCCCAACAGACTTCATGACCTGAAGGATGGAGTGAGACACATGCTGGTGTGTTCATACCCTAGCTTCGTCTCACTCCTTCGAGGCACTGGCCACACCCATTACCATGCTCTGTTTACTTGTCTATTCCTCTAGACTAAAGACAGTATCGAGGATCCCCACAGTGTAACAAAACCCCCAGCCTATAGGACAAGGTCAGGAAACAAGGGGTGAATGGAGGAATGACAGGCTCATGAAGATGTGAGCTGGTGGTGACTTACACCCAGTGGCGTGATACAGGATGCCCATAATGTCGCAGCCTCCTCAAGGCTTCAGCGAGCTTCTGTGAGACCACCCAGACTCCCACTGAGCCCAGCTGGCCTGGTTGCATAGAAATGGCTTTGCTGGATGACATCCCGAAGCAGGGGTGGGAATGGGAATAGTGAAGACTTCCCTGAGAGGCATTTATTTTCCTCATCTCCTGCTCACCATTTGTGTCATCCATTTGAACAAATAAATCAAGCTATGTGTTCTGCTTTCTCCCCTTCAAGCTCTAAGAAAAGGAAAAGAAGCAAGAGTTTCGCATCATAAACCAAAAAAAGGAAAAATAATGATGCTTTAAAAGAGGTTGGTGATTTTGACACCTCTTATCCACCTCATTTACTCAGCAGAGCAAACCCTAGTTAGTAAAGTAAGACAAAGCACACAAAACATTTGCATGTGAATGAGCAAACTCCCAACCTCCGTACTGTAAAGAAGCAGCTGAGCAATCTGGGCTCTAGGCCTGGCTCTGCCTTTCAGAAGCCCTGTGACCTGGTCCAACTCAGCTGGTCTGGTTTTGGGTTTCTTCTTTGATAAATGAAATGCTAGGCTGAATGACCTCCAAGATCCCAAACCACGCTGCAGTCTCTCTTCCTGCTGTCTGGGGGAACACAAATGGCAGTTGCTGGCCAGCGCCGTCCTCTGCACCCAGCCCACACCCACCAGGGAGGGTCTGTTCCTCTGCACTTCCCCAAAGCTCTCAGAGAGCACAGTGGCCAGAAATGCTTTCCAACTTAGAAGTCGCTGGGAATGGATGAGAGTCTCAGACGGATCTTATTTACAAAGACTAAAAAGACCTACAGTTTTTCTTGCTTTATGCAGCAAAATCTTCTTTTTCAGTGCTAAGCAGTGTGTGGTCCTGCTGTGTCTATGAGACAGTTACTGTCTACAGCTTCTCTCCGTCCACAGTCTCTGCTTCTTCAAGGATGAGTGTTACTACTACTCCCTGGCAAACGGCATATTTCTTCAAGACACTCTCATTGTTATTTCTTTAAACATTACTTACGGATATTAACATTTTAGTTTTCAAGTGTAACAGTCCTGTGTTCCCAGTTGCAATAGCTATGACATGATGATAATCTATGGTGCTGGTTAATCTCGATTTTCACTTCGACTAAATTCAGAGAATCCTGGCCAGGGGATTGGATTTCGAGGGTACCAATCCCATCGATGGATCCACCTGTGATGAGCTCATACTGAATGTGCTGTGAGGAGGTGGGGCTGGCTGCAGCTAGTGGGTTGTGTAGGCCTAACCCAGGGGACCATGTCTGGTTGCTGGGCTTTTCCTCTCTGGTCCTTCAAGCCCTGCTCCCTGCTTCTTGGATACCGAGAGTTGAATAGTTTTGCTCCTCCACTGTGCCCTTCTGCCATGATGCTCCTGCCCTGGAGCCAGCTGGGCATGAACTGAACCCTCTGAAACCATGAGTCAAAGTAAACCCCTCCTCCTCTAAGTGTGGCAGTCAGGTATTTTGTCCAGGAACAGAAAGATGTCCAACACATCTACCGGGTATCCACTTCTGGGATGGAAACTCTATGTAGAGTGTTGCTTAATTGTCAAAGTAGGTCTTTGAGTGAGGAATAGGATCAGTGTTTTCCTATTCATATATTTCCTGTTCATATATTGAGGTCTGGTGAATTTAGAGTTTCATAGTGGCCACATCTCGCACAGGAGGCCGTGAGGTGAGACCTGAGGACTTGGGACCCCAGCCCTCGGGTGCTATCACACTGGGTGCTGGAGCACTGCAGAGCAGACAGACACCAGCTCCCAGTTGCTCTGGTTAGAATGAAGCTGTAGAGAAAAGGAAGCTAGGGAAGACTTTAAGGAAGTGAGCACTACTAGCATAGGGCAAATGGTGGTCACCAAGAGGGGGAAATAAAGTCTCCCATGCTTTACAGACTAGAAAAGTAAATGATGTCCACGGGATACTGAAATCAAGAAAACATAGGGGGTTTGATGGAGGGAGGGAGATGTGGATAAGTGAGTCTGAAGCACTTGTGGCACCAGTAAGTGGTTTGACTTCAATCCATATTCATATGAAATCTGAAGTGAGGGGAGCAGGTGAGAGTCTTTAAAGTGAAAAGTATGCAAGAAATACGGATTTATTATGAATCTTACTAATACTGAGGAGGTAATCAAAGAAAAGAATTTATTACAAAGTCCAAGAAGAAACAAGGAAAGTAGAAAAATGGGGGAAATGCCATGGAAGAGAATTTTAAGGAAAATGTAGTCAAGAATATGGAACTTGAGAGTTTGTCTTAAGCTATCATTAGTTTAAGAAAATTGCTTTACAATTAATTGCAGCTGAACACTTGACTTGTAGAAATACATAGTGAACTCATTTGTGTAATTGATCCATCATGTGTAATTTTTCAATTCCTAAGAGACTCGAAGCTCAGCTATTACACTGGTGGAGAAAAGTGACTCCAGTTACGAGCCATGAATGAGGCTGAAGATTTATTTTTCACACTTTATACAAGTTTTTATTGACATCATGAAAAGAAATCCTATTAGGTTTACCAGTCAATAATATCTATCCCCAAACTTATATTTGTGAGTGAAGGACAAAGAGCAAGTGACTTACACTTGGGAACTTTCTGCTCGTGAGAATCCTCAAGAGATGAACTGGCTCGAGCTTGAGCAGTGTTTTGTGTTGTAGCATTAGTCATTCTCTTCAGGATTTAGCTCATCCCATGCTTTTCATCCATTTAACAATCTCTCTTTTACTTTTTTAAATTTAGAAGCCTCCAAAAATTGGTTGTGGGGGAGTAAGCATTACCAGCACTGACCTTATGCCCATGGAATGACTTCATGATCACTCTTGTGGCCAAAAGCTAATCCAGGACAGATTTCAGCCTTTGAACAGAGCAGAGCAGTGAGAATAAAGATTTCCCTGGTGCTCAGGGAACCGGAGCCTGTCCCTCAATCCCAATCTGCTCCTCTGGGAGAAATGAACATGAGACTTTGGTTCCGGTATCAGAGTGGTGGGAAATGCAGCCCAGGTAGAGTGGGAGCTGGAGTCCTGTGTGGACAGCACTGGGGCAGGGGCAGCATGAGTGGGGGGCAGGGGGAGGGGCCTTGGTGGCCATGGCAGTGTCCATGTTGTTCTTCCACTCTCAGCCTCAGGAGCCTGTTTACCTGCTGGCCCCCAGTCCTCCAAGACCAACTACAAGCCTCTCTCAATTTCAGTTCCCTTTCATTCACTTACCTCCTCGTTACTTGTTCATGCAGCAGGGGCCTCCGGGTTACCTTTCTGTGTGCCTGGTCCTGCTCAGTGGTAGAAAGATAAAGTCTCTCCCCTGATGGTGGTTGCGTGTTGGTGAGGAGAGGCTGCACCGCTGTCCCTGACTGTTTTGTCCCTGCTCTTGGAGACTCAGCAGAGCTTGGAGGAAGTTGTTTAGTTTAGCACAAAGGCAGGTTAATGACCAGGTGCCAGGTTCTGGACTCTTTCTTTCCTTGCAAAAGCCACCTCCCCTGCTGGAACCTATGCAATGCCATGGATACCGTGAGTCCTGACCCACTCCTTCCCCAGAGCACACACCGTCCGAGTGCAGAACATCTGGGGCATCACCCTTCTTGTACCTGGGCCAAGGGGAATGCAGACCACCCGTGCACAGCCTGAGTGCTGATGAGTAAAGGTCCACATGCGCTCCTCTGCTTCTGGTTTTCTCCAGTGAACTCTGACTTTGCACCTGAATTTCCTGGTTCAGCAGCAGATAAACAGGACTAATTTCCAACAGTGGTGAGTAGGATGAGGGAAGCAAAGCACTGCACCAGTGAGGAGAAGGCTGAGGCTAGGTGCCGACTACTTCATACAGGGCAGCTGGGAAGAGGTCGTAGAGGAGGCAGGAAGAGAAGCAAAGCAGAGACGACGGACAAGGAGCCACGCCAGTAACAGCAACTCAAGCCAAGGAACAGGTAGGGTAGAGGTGTGGGTGACAGGTAAGTCTGACATGTTGGGGGCATAAAGAAGGCCAGGACTGCAGCAAACGTGAGGAGGACCCAGGGAGTGCAAACCAGAGACTGGGCTTCATTTCTCCACAGGGAGAGGTTAAAGCCAAGGGTGCAGAAGCGTCCTTCCTGGGCTGAGACTCAGGCAAACGGAGGTGGGCAGGGCCCAGGCTGCAGAGCCGCCAGTGGCGCTCACGGGCTCCGGGCAGCGGGCAGCTCCCCGTTCACGACGGGCGCGGCCAGCCGGAGGGTCCTCCTGGGGAGCCTGCCAGTGCGCCCCACAAAAACAGCGCAGAGCCCTCTTCCAACCCGGCACGAAGGGGCACGGATCATCAGAGCGACTCACAGACATCTGCGAAGTTCAGCACCAGAGGCCCCAGCTGACCCGGGAACTTGCCGCTGTAATTCACCTCAGAAACGGAATTAGTCGCAAGCGTCCAGGTGGATGGGGAAGAGGCGGGAAGTGAGCTCACGGCAGTGCAGCCCACGCTCCCGGCTCCTGGCAGGCATTTCCTGTGACTGGGCACCAGCTCAGGAGGAGACCTGCCTCCCTCTGCCTCGTCCTGAGGAACATCCCTGAGCTCATGGGCAGTAGCAAGCTCAGCAGGCGGACAGCAGGAGCGCGCTGCAGCCCCTGCCGCTGGCTCCAAAGCCAGCTCCCATTCCGTGCTGCAGAGGAAGCAGAAGCAGAGAAGCGGGCTTCTCCCCGGGGGAGACGGACCAGCGGGAGGTATGGGGCTCCGTCGGCCTCCGGCTCCACTGTCTCCCCGGGCGGCCGCTGTGCAGCCGGGAGGGGGCTTTCTCCAGCGCGAGGACAGACCAGGGAAACTAGCCTCCTGGAGCATCACCTCCCCGGGATCCCCGCTCAGAGGCCCCGCATTCCCCTCTCTCCTGTCTGCCTAAGGTGGTTTGACTTCGAGTCCAGAGCTGCAGCGGCTTCCAGGACAGCTAATTTGATGGTAGCAACTTTGTCATCTCTGAGAAATAATGTTTCAGATTTTAAAATTCTGAACCAAATAGCTGGTTCCTAAAAGCAGATTCGTTTGCTTTTCACCTGTGCTTTTGATAGGTTGAGGACTTCCTGGGGCTCACTGCAGGCCGAGGCAGCGCAGTTAGTGCCAAAATCATTTCCCACATCTGCGCGCACGGCGGGATTTATGCGTCCGCGCTGCCCTCTGGTGGCGACTGCCTGACACACAAACCAAAGTACTGCGCCTAAAGGGAGGTCGGGCGATTTTGCACCGTTCAGTCGGTAACAAATTGCTGTAGACAAATCTTCCTCACAGGAAATGACTAACTGCGAATTATTTACCTTTTTGATTTTCATTAACAACAGGAAAAGAAAAGCTAGTAATAAGCCTGTGAGATGTTTAAGGATTTGTGGCATAGTTATTGAATCAAAACTATGATTATGTTACCAAGATTTCCGAAAGCGCCTGGAACAGAAAGGACCGAGGACAATAACGCCACGGCTTGGTGGAGACGCAGCCTCTACTTACGCTTTCTCGGAGAAACATCGCCCTCTTGTGTCTTTTCTAGATATTTCTGATACAAATATGCTAAAGTTTCTGTTAAGGCTTCTACATACTTCCTAGTAGAAATTAGAATTTTTGTTTCAAGGTTCAAACAAAAGAACAAATACACATATGCAATCTTCCACACTCTTTTAAAAAGATGTAGTGGCAGAATCATGACTGCACAAAATACATCTCTAAAGTTCATCAGTTCGAAGAGTTGTAGCAAATGTGCACACACCCAGGCATCCACCGACGCCGTAGAGATTTAGAAGGTTCCCATCGTTTTCGGTAGTCACCTTTGTGTCTATTTTCAAATAACCTCAGCCCAAGTCCCTCTCTCAGGCAACTGCTGATCTGCTTTATGTCACTAAGATCAGCTTTGATTTTTATAATTTCATATAATGGAATTTCATACCCTGTACTCTTTTGTGTCTATATAAATATGTGCCTCTTTAATTCAGTATAACATTGTGGATCTATTTATATTGTCGTATGTATGAGTACACCATTCGCTTTTACTGCCAAATGAGTATACCCCAGTTTATCCCTTCTCTTGTTGTGGACCTTTGGATGGTTTCCAGTTTTTGACTATTATGAGTAATTATTCCCATTCTGATGAATGTTTTTGTCATCAATGTGGGCTAAATTTTGCCAAATGCACATTTTCTAGCATTTCTAAAAAAAATTCCACTTGCTATAATAACTTACTATACGTATTTGGATTCTACTTTTTAACAGTTTTTGAGAATTTTTGCATCAAACTCAAAGAGGAATATTAGTATTTGGTTTTCTTTGAAGTATTTTCCTGCTTTTGGTATCAAAATAATTTTAGCTTCAAAATTAAGCTGGAAAGTTTGTCTGTCCTCTACAAGAGTTTGCGTATTGGTAATATTTTTTAAATGTTTGTAAAGTTCTCTAGTGAAGGAATTTGGACCTAGAGTTTTCTTTCCACAGTTATGAATTTAGTTCTAATGTATAGTTATTCAGATTTCCTATTAATATCTCTTTCTTAAGGCATTTGTTTATTCCCTCTAAGTTATCAAATTTCATAGCATAAATTTGTTTGGATTCTCCTGTTAGCACTCATTTAAGGTTGTAGTCCTACCTTCTGTCCCTGAGGTTGAAAATGTGTATGTTTTTCCTTTTCTTTTATGAGTTTAGCAATGGATTTACTGATACTTTTTTTTTTAAATGTTTGGTTTTGTTGTACACTTTTGAAAAAAACAGTGATTCTCCTTTCTCTAGTTTATCCTAACCCTTTGTCAGGGATCTTTATAGCACTATCACAATTTGGAGGGGCAATACAAAGGTAAGGGAGGTTAAAATCCACTGACTCAATGCCAGTTAGAGCTAAGAAAACAGCTAGTCCTTTCTTGGACTGGAATGAAGTAAGTTGAGAGCTAGATGTGAAATTTCCCATTTCTAAAAGCAGCTAAACAGTAACCATGGTGAGGGAGACAGGAAAGTAACAGATAACATGGAAAAGCATTCTAGCCTTAGAGTTAGAAAATTAGTTCAAAAGCCTCTGTATTTTCCTCATTTGCTTCCATTTGTCTGTAGAACAGGCAGCTAGACTCTTCATCCTATAGCACTCTTCCTGGCTGGAACTTTTTGGGCACTTCCCATTTTCCTGCATTTTTCATGGCATCGCCCCATATTAACTGGTGTCATATCAGGCAGCTGGAACACTTATCTCCTTGGGGTTAAATTACTCCTTCTGCACTAGCTAACACAGGGGAAGTGCGACAAGCAGTTCAGGGCAAGTGAGTGGAAGATGAAAGCAGGACATATCAAATGGTTTCTTGTAATCACTGTATGGATCTCCATGTTTTATAATTGAAAAGAACTTTTGGGTTAAGAGGATCTCAGACAGCAGAGTCTGATGTTTCATGTCCTACTTTACTAAAATGGCAATGCCTGGGAAATAAAACAGGAGTCCAGAATTCTCCTCTTTCAACATCTGTTATGAACAATAATTACTAACAGCAGCAGAGAGGTCAAGAGCAAAAACCAAGAAAAGAAAAGCATACAACTTCATGCCATAAACTTTAGCAAGTAGTGAAAAAAAAGAAAGATTGTGGCATGGCTTGGCTTAGCTCCCATTGGGAATTTCCATAAGTACTTCTTCACTTTGAAGAAAAGCAATGAGGGGTTGAGTAGAAAGCACAAGGAAAGTCCAAAGAAACCTTCAGGAGTAGAGGTGTCCACAGCAAGACCCTGAGCAGAATCAGGAGAGAGCTCAGAGCTGCATGGAGTCAGGGGAGCAACCTGAGTGCAGCCAGGTTACTGCTGTCCTGCATGTCGCTGGGTGTGCTTCGGGCCATGTGAGTCTAGGGATAGAGCACTGGGTCAGGTTTGAGCGGAAAAGGCAGAATCCACATCCTCAAGCCAAGAAAAGGCGGCCCGCACTGACTTATGCACTTTCCCAACACGCTCAGGCTCTGGAGAAGCCACCGCAGCTCTACAGAGGCAAATGCGACCTGGGAACAGACAAAGATGCAGAGCCCTCAGCTCTGCCATAGAGCCAGGAAAAGTCCAGCAGGCAAGACAGAAAAAATGCGATCTTGTTATTCTCTGCAACTGGAGGTTTACAGCTTTTGTAACAAATTTTTAAAGGATCTTTTGAATTTAAATTGTACAAACACACTACTGAGAGATGGGCATGTAGGGATGACAAAAGCAAATGAAGACAGATAAGTTCTACTCAAAGAAACAGAAGGAAACTTTCCACAACTAATGCTGTTACTGAAAAATCACAATCAGGATAGGATCCGCACAAAATGGTTTCTCATCACTGAACTAATTGAAAGTGTAGACGAAAGAAAAGAAAAAATTATACCCAGAAAGTAAATTGAGAACCAGAATACCAATGTCAGAGAATGATTTAAAAACAGCAAAAAACAGAACCATTAAAAACTGAATTAATAAAGTGCATTAAAACATGGAACTAATAACTACAGACAGAATAAGATAAAACAACCAAGTAAATCTTATCTAAAAAAACAAAGGCAAGTGAGAGAGCAGTCACCTTAAACAAACACCCCAGCAGATAAAATCGAAAATATTTAACAAGATATAAGCACACAAAATGTGTGCTTCAAGCACACTCACAATGAATTGGAGAATCAGATAGCTGAGGGAAAAATTATACAGAATATCGCTTTTGCTGAGGCAGCCCCTGTCACTGAATTTCAGGAGTAAAGAAAGAAATCTTAATCACATTCTGCGAACAAAAGGTGGAGAAATTTGAGGTAACATAAGATTTGTCCTTAGAAATGATTAGTGCTAGAATAAATGGAGTGATTATATTTCAACCAAGCCATAAAGAAAAGAAAGTGGTGCCCAGTTTTAATGTCTCCGTCACTAAAGTATAAAGGCAGATTTGTTCAAACATGCGTGAGCTCAGGAAATAACAGTGTCGTGAAGCCAGGAAGAGCATGGAGGGAAAGAGAGAGGAAGCAAAGAAACTGCTGGACAATAAAATTTAGCTGAAAAAGAAATTATTTTAAATATGAAGTTTAGAAATTGTTATCCTTTCTCTCTAAGAACCAAGCCTGACTGAAAGGTTAAGTCTACATTGCAACAGTGGAAGACAACATTTTGTAATTTTTTTCCCTAAAGATCATACCTGCTTTAACTTTGATATTTCTTTTAGGAAGCAGAAAGAACATGGGTAATACACCCTCTGGCTGCCCCAGAAGGCGGGGTGGTGCATTTCTTCATGCTTGTGAGGGCAAGGGCTCTGGGTCTGTGTCGGGACACTGGCACAGCAAGGTGATTTATTGTGCAGGCTCCTGGGAGGCGAGGGTATCTTCCCCTTTCGCACCTAGGTCCATTTCCTCCCTCATTAGGGTCAGGACCATTGCTGGGACTAGGTCCACCCTACTGACCTCACTGTAACTTGATCACCTGTTTGAAGGCCTGACCGAAATCTAGTCGAATTCTGAGGCGCCAGGGTTAGGAGATCAACATGTGGATTTGGGGAGACATAGCTCAGCTTCTGATGGGGTCCACAGCTCAAACAGTGTAAAGAAATCATGCATGGAGGTCATGGCAATTTATTGTTTAAGCCCTGGGAAATGCAACGAAGGGGTCAGAACTCCTCGCCTTCTTAAAGTAAGGCCACCTGTTGCATCTGAGTGTGTGGTCAACCCCACCTGGGTCAGCTCTTTGTCTTGGAACAGGCACTGAGCTGCTCGGAACGCAGATTGAACCAGCAGCAGAGCGGAAACAGCCATCTCTGCATCACTCAGCATGGCTTTAGATCCAGTGCCAAGCAGAGGGTGGAATGACTGGCTCCTGTCCACTGCCTATGGGTCTTACCTTTTGATTTTTTACTAGTAGACTTTACTTTTTAGAGTTTTTAATGTTTTAGAAAATTGAACAGAAAGTACAGAGCATTGCCATGGCCCTTTACCTACCCCTCTGCACTGTTTCTGCTATTGTTAATATCTTGGGCTGAGACATATTTGTTATGGTTGATGACCCATTATTGATAAATTAAATGAAATCCATAGTTTATGTTGGGGTTTGCTCTCTGTACAGTTGCACCGCACAGAATGGCTCCAAGTGCACTCACAATCTCTCTCCCGCACTCCAGCTGTTCTCTCCCTTTTTCCATCTCCCCTGGAAGCCACTGATCTCTGCTGTCTCCCTAGTTTTTTCTTGTTCAGAATATCAGGGACTTGCATCTACACTATATAGCTTTTTCAGACTGGCTGCTTCAGCACTGTGAATCTAATGTTCCTCCACGTTGTTTCACAGCTTGACAGCTCATGTTGTTTTAGTGTGGGATAATACTCCTTGTCTGGATGTGCGATCCATTCACTCATCCTCTGCAGGACATTATTTTGCCTCCACATCCAGGCAAGTGTGGTAAGGCTGCAGTCACCGTCAGTAGGTCTGTGTGTGAGTCTGAGCTTTCCTGTTGTGTGATTAGGAGCAGCTGCTGTGTAGCATGGCAGACTGTGTGGCTCTTCGTTGGGAAACCCCGGTTCCCGTGGCTGTGCCGTTCTCACTCCTACCCACAGTGACTGAGGGTCCCTGTCACTGCTATCCTGCTGGCATCTGACTTTGTCCTGTTCCAGCGGTGCTGTTCTAGGCTTGTGGAGGCCTCTGCATTCCCAGTTTCCCTGTGACTCTGAGCCCCTGTTCATATGCTGATGTGCCATCCCCGGGGTGTCCAGAGTCTTTGATGTTTTAATTGGCTTGTTCTCTAATTGTGAGTGGTAAGAGCTCATTGTGTATACTAGATGCCAGTCCATTACCAGGTATGTGTTTTGGAAACATTTTCCCCTAGTCTATGGCTTATCTTTTCACTTTTTATTTAGGGCTTGTGAACATTTTTGGAAACAAGACTGAGGGATTTGCTTGTTTGTTTTCTTTTGCTATTGAGTTGTTTGTGTATATCACAATGGCTCATATGGATGACAGTATGGAGGCCCCTCATGAAACTGAAAACAGAGCCACTATATGAGTCTCACTAGTGGGTGCATAGCCCAAGGAGCCAAAATCACTCTCCTGAAGAGATGTTTACACTCCCATGTTTATGCAGCCCTGCTCACAAGAGCCAGGATGGGGCATTGTCCTGTGTCTACCCACAGATGAATGGATTAAGAAGCAATAGAATGCTACTCAGCCACAACAAAAGGATGACATCTTGCCACTTGTGACAACACTGAAGAACTCTGGGAACATTATGTTAAGTGAAAGAGGCATAGAAAGACAAATACCACATGATCTCATGCTCTACAACACGTTGATCTCATTAAAGTTGAGCATAAAATTGTGATTACTTGAAACTAGCATGGGAGGATGGAGAGAGGTTGATGAATGTGTCCTAAGATGTAGTCAGACAGGGAGAATAAGTTCTGTCCTTCTATTGCAAAGTAGGGCGACTATGGTTAACAGAAAGGTATTCAAAATTTCAAAGGAGCTTGAAAACAGGACTTTGAATGTTCTCATCACAAAAAGCTACATGTGAGGTGACATCATACAACATACCCATGTATGGAAACATCACAGTGTACCCCAAGAATACACACAATTATTATCTGCCAATTGAAATAAATTTAAAAGAACCTGAATTTTGTTGAAAAGCACAAAATAACCTGGTAGGATTTTGGCAGAAATGACATTGGATCTGTGAACTAAGTTGGGAAGAATGACTAATATTGCCTTCTTATGCATGAGCATGGACCATTCCCTTTATCTTCCTCGACACATCCTTTGCATATTTTGTTAAATTCGTGCCTGAGTCGTACAACTTGCTTTTTGACTTGTGGGCTCATGTGGTCTCTGTTCCAATCGGTTCTAGTAAAAATGATGTTTTTCCTTCAAGTTTCAATTTCTTGGGCACTGTCTAGAAGCTTGCTGAGTTGTGTATATTAATCTTGCTGTAATTGCTCATTAGTTGCAGGAGGTTTTTGCTGATTCTTTGGGTTTTTGACATAGACAATCACGTGGTCTGTGAACAAAGGCTTATTCCTTCCGAAAATACACACGCCTCGCCCCATCACCTTGTTTTATTGCATTAGCTAGGGCTTCTAGTGGAATGTTGAATAGGAGTGTGAGGGCATTACTATTTTTACCTTGTTTTAAAAGAATTAGGTGGGCTTTAACAAGAGGATCATCCCTCATTCAGAGAATATTCCTAGTCACAAAAATTGCAGGGGGGAAAAGAAGGAAAGAAACATGCTTATTTGCTCATCATAGTAGGGCACCAATTTTACTGTTTAACATTTTTAGAAAATATATCTTATAATTTCAATCGTAGTGCTTTTCACGTTCTTAACCTAAGAGTTATAATTAAGAAGCGATATTGCGTGTTGTAAAGAAATGTTTATCTCACATTTAGATATTTTAAAATTCTTTCCTTTTACTTCATTTTTCTTCTGTTGAACTCAAAAGAAATAAATTCAATAGTCTTATACATAATTTCCATATAACCAATTTTCATTATAGATGTTTCTTTTTCTAAATATTTACCTAGATACCCTTCTATTTATATAACAGAGAACCGAAATTAGGTTCAACTGAGAATTTTTTTATTAGGTGGATGACAGTAATCAATTATTAACATTTTTCTTTGTATTTAAATTTTTAAATTAGTGGGTTAATTTTCTAAAATACTTTAAAAATATAGTCTAATGCAAGGATAGATGGACTCAGTGACCTAGAAAACTATATTAATAACTTTATGTCCTAATGCAGATGGAATTTGCCCTAAATACACACTAATTACATTTTGAGACTGATGTCAATTTATCCATGTTCCACCCTCTAGCAGTGCTAAATAATTTGGCGAGTTTTTAAGAAATCACCAACTTAACTTTCTGTCTGCCCCTAGCTGAGAAACTAAAACCCCATCACCCAGGAAACTGCACAGCCACTAATCCAACAAATGGTTATGTGGAATCTGCTCTCTGAGGCAGACACATGGCAATGGGAAAACTGGATATTCACCGGTAAAGGAATGAAGTTAGATGCTTATTTCTCATGCTACACAAACTCAACTCAAAGCAGATTAAAGACAAGACCCAAACCTACTAGAGATGTAGGGGTTCCACCTCGTGACCTTGGTCTGGACCGTGGTGTTTTGATATGCCTTCAGAAACAGGGCTGGGGGTGTAGCTCAGTGGTTCGGCCACCCACCTCGCAAGCGCAAGGACCCGAGTTCAATCCCCGTACAAAAAAAAAAAAAAAGAAAAGAAAAAGCAAAGGCAACAGAAACACGTCCTGCAAAACGGAAGAACAATAAACAAAGTAAATAAGGGATCTAAAGAATTAGAGAAGACATTTGCAAACTATGTATTTCACAAGGGGTTAACATCGTAAGGAATTAAATTCATAAGGACTCAAACACCTCAATACGTGAACCCAAATAGCTCTATGTAAAATGGCAAAAGCCAAACGAGAAATTTCACAAAAGGTGACATACAAATAGTTAAACGCATATTAAAATGCCTACCTGAACAATAATAATCAGGGAAATACCACAATAAGATATTTCATCTCCCACTTATTAGAATGGCTACTGTCAAACAAACAAGATAACAAAGGCCAGTGAGGATGTGGAGAAAAGGAGATCCTTACTCACTCTTGGTAGGAATGTTAGTATGTCCATCATGGAAGCAGTCTGGAGGCTCCTGAAAATGTTAAAAGTTGAACTAACATGTGATCCAGCTATTTCGCTACTGGATATATATCCAAAAGGAATGGAATTAGTGTTTCTAGTAGTGGCGAAAAAAAGAGAGGAGCAATCTGTACTCCCATGTATATTGCAATACTATTTACAATATCCCAGATATGCAATCAACCTAAGTGTTCACCATGAGATGAGTGGATAATGAAGATACTGTATGTATATAGAATGGAATACTGTTCAGTCATAAAAAAAGGAGGAAACCCTGTCATGTGACAGTAAGGGGGAATCTGGATAGTGCTCTGTTCAGTAAAATAAGCCAGGCATGGGACAGCACTATAGAATCTCACCCATATGTGGAATCTAATAAAGTTAACCTCACAGATGCAGAGGGTAGAGCAGTGGGTACCAGAAGCTGCAGAAGGGAAGGGATGAGCAGCGACATGTTGGTAAGAGCACACATAATCGCAGGTAGGTGATTATGGAATATTTCTAAGGAATATTTCTACAGGAATATTTCTAAGACAGGTTCAGATGAAGCAACATATCTAGAAAGTAGGTGATTACTGGATGGCAGGAGGAGTTGGGGAGCGAACAGTGAAGGGGAGGAAAGAGAAATGGAGTAACTACAGTGGTTGTGCGATTCTTTTTTATGTGATGAATATGTTCTAAAATTGTTATGATGGTTGCATAGCCTTTTGAACGGCCAAACTGTAGGCTCCAGTGGGTGAACCGTATGATATATAAAGTGTGTCTCAACACAGTTGTTTAAAAGGGACAAAGAACAGCACAGTAGCACTGCACAATGGAAGGAGCCTGAAGCCCAACTTCCCTACCTCAAATCCACCTGAGACTCAGGTCTGGGCAGGAAATCAACAGTGTAAGTGGGGGCAGACAGCCCACCCTGGCTAAGGAAGACTGATGCAGGAAAAGAAGCCCATGAAGGACAGCCAGAAGCAGTCAGTTTTTCTGTTTTGTTTTACAAGTGAAATTAGAAGGAAAGGAGCAGAGTTTTGAGAGAATGTAGTAAAAACTGTTGACTGAATTGGCAACACTACAGAGAATATGCTATCTACATCTCTCAGGTCAGCCTCACTGCCCTATTTGTTACTGTGTTTTTGCAAAATAAGAGACAAACTTTCTCATAGTACTTGCAGTGGCATCATTTCTCAAAAGGACTGGGCGGAGGGTTTATCAAACCTGACCACATTTAACTCTATTCTTGTCCAAGACTCCTTATATTTGTGCCGATCTTCAGGCCACCTGTCCCAGGGTACTGTTTACACTTATAATTCTGTACTACTCCAATTTCTATCATATGCAATGTCTGTGTGTCCACTTCCCCTTCTGAATAACAGCTCTTCTCATTTTGTTTATACCACTGAAGTAACACACACCACACAGGCAGGGGGGTGGACATTGGTTCTTTATAGATCATTTTAGACTTTTTTCTTGCTTCATGCAGATTGAAGACTGTAAGTGGACAGTAATTCCGCTTCTATCTCAAATGACATTATTATCTCACTGGTATTTTTAAATTAAGGAGCAATTTAAAATTTCTGTTATGCATTTCACTTTTATGTTCATCATTATTTATGTCATTATTTTAAAAACTTTAAACTGCAGACTTTTTTCCATCTTATAAAAATGTTCAAATATAGACAAAATTGAAAGGATTATTCAATGAACAATTTACACTCACAAGTCAGTCCACATTTAACATTTTACCATATTTTATTAGACATTTGTTCATTCTTCTATTGAGCCAAGAATCCACTTTAAAAAATCTAAATAAGCTATTCACCTGTAATTCCAGCACTATGGAAGGCTGAGGCAAGTAGATCACAATTTGAGCCCAGCCTTGACAACTTAGCAAGATTGTCTCAAAATAAATAAATCTGGGAATGTAGCTCAGTGCGAAGGCCCTGGGTTCAATCTCCAGTACCACAAATACATTTAAAAAAAATTGTGTTGATCCCTGCATACTTTATTCCTTCATGTCCATAGTTGTTTTATTTGGAGTTCAGTACTTGCTTACAGTATTTTTGAGGTAGGTACATCCTGATCTCCCAAAGGCCTCACCTGCAAACCCCATCCCAGTAGAGGTTGCAACATAGGATGTTTCTGGAGGACACAAACATCAGCAAATGGTGCTCTTAAAGTCTGTGCATTCTACCTCGAGACACATGCTGGAGCTTTGTGTTCTTGTTAGAAAGGAAGACAGCTAAGCCCTCTGGCCCCTCCACTGGGTGGGGATACCATGTGAAGTTTGCCATCCTTAAAGCAGAAAAAAAGGGCTCTAGGCAACCAACCACGTTGGTCCTCTGACCTCAGACTTGCAGCCTTCAGAACTGAGAAAAGGTCTGTTTCCTAAGTCTCTCAGTTTAAGTCTGTCACAGTAGCCTGATTCAGAACACCACTTTCCTCACCTCTTCCTTCTGCTGTCAATATGCCCAGAAGTAAGCCATTAATTTTCCTACCGTATTCGTTTTGCTTATCTAGAATGCCCTATATGTGGAATTTTCTCAATTGTGGAATAGTAGTGCACTGTAGGACTTCCTGTATATTTATCCAATTTACTATTGATAGACCCTGACTGTATTTCTATTATGTAAAAAGCTGCTCAAAATACTCCTGTGCAAACTTTTAAGTGATTTTCGTATCTTTTTGGTAAATACTGTTAGAATTGTGCAGACATAAGGTGGTATATGCAACAAACTGCTAGAACTTTTCCGAAGGGGTTAGGCCAGGATTTACACGCCTATAGCCATGTGTGAGTACTCTGGTTGATTCCAGTTTTGCAGATGTGGAGTGGCCTTTTTAGTCATTCTGATGAGGGTGTGGTGGGATCTGGAAGTGTGATGGGCTACAATTTCATTACCATTCAGCTCTAATTATTTTTTCATTTCTCTTGTGACTTCTTTGACCCATGGTTATTGTAGAAGTCTGCTGTTTAGTATATTCCTTAATATTGGGAATTTCCTAGTTGTGTTTTATAGCTTTCTAATTTTAACAGTGGTCAGAGAAAACAATGTACGATTTGACTCTTAAAAATCCTTTATTTTTCAAAAGTAGTTTTAGATGCAGAGCAAAACGGAAAGGAAGGTATGGAGTACTCCTCTCTATCCAGTGGTGGCGAGCCTCTGGCACTCATGCTACAGGCGCTGTTTGTTATCACTAAAAGCTCTAAAAGGTTTGCCGTCATTGGTTACCAAGACCCCCCCCCCCCCACTGGCGTATTTGTTACCTGATGAACCTATACTGTCCGATCAAAATCACCCAAGTCTATATATATACACACTTGGAGTTCACCGTCGGTGCTGTTTCATGGGTTCTGGCAGATGTGTAATCAGCAGGACCTGTCCTTGTCCGACCCAGCTGCTCCCCATCGCTCCTTAAACTTGCCTTCGTTTTCAGTCACTTTTAAATTCCGAACAGACTGGGATGCGTTCGCCAGACTCTCCGTCCCGGGTCCCAGCCCCAGCCCTGTGTCCAGGCCTGCGGCGACCAGCCAAGGAAGTCTTACCCTCACCTCCCACCTTTCTTATGCTAAACAGCACCGTTTACTCGCTCCAGAGCACTCACATGGACTTTAATACTTACTTACCTGTCTGTCCCCTTTCTATACTGATTTCCTTCCTGGGCCAGGCGTGCAGTCACAGTGCCCAGTGCTATACACTGCGGGGCTCAGGAAACAACTGCACACGGAGTGATTCTGTAGGGACAGCTGGGGCTCCTAGGTGGAATTAGATTAGGGACCCGGGCCCCTTTCAGAAGGAACTGCCCTCGGCATCGCAGCTAGCAGGCCAGCTGACAGCCGGTGGCTGCGACCTGCTCCGCAGTCGTTACACTTAGCTGACCATCTGCGGTTCTGACAGCTGTCTATGTGCAGGCAACACTGTCCCTCCCAGGGCAGCTTGCCGGGCCTACAATGGTTTCCCTAGTAGCCCACAAGTCCAAAGCCCTAGCGACAAGCCCAATATCCAATCCAGCGCGGACACTCCGGGAGGTGGAGACTGGACCCCGACCCATGAAACGCGATTGCAGCCCGATTCGGCGGTGTCGAGCTCTGGGTGACCCCACTCCCCTGCGTGGCTCTTCACCGCTTCCTCTGGCGATACCTACGGCGAAACCTCTTTCGCTCTGCTCCGGTCTCCCGTGAACTCCCAAACTCGCGAAGGGCGAGTTCGGGGACCCTGGACGCCAGGCCCACCGGAAGTAACAATTCGCCCTAACACCGGCTCCTGGCGGCGAGGGGGCCGCTTCCCACGTCCGCGAGGCAGCGGGGCACCCAGCGCACCGTGGTCGGCTTCTCCCGCAACCCTGCTGCGTGTCCCTCAGCCCCACTCTGGCCGACAGCGCAAGCACCGCAAGAACCGGGCGCGGTGAGGAGCCCGACCGAGCTCCGTGTCACGCGCCGCAGATTCGCCGGGAGCGGGCGCTGCACAACGGAACCGCACGGGCCGGAGACCTGCCGCGAACGTGGCAGCGTGAAGTCGGCGCGCTGCAGTGCGGGACAAGAGGGAGCAGCCCAGGGAAGGCCGAAGGGAGCGGTCGCCCCAGCGGGAGCGCCCACCTCACTCTTCAGCGCGCCTCTTCGAGAAGTAAGGTCGCGACGCCATCTAGCTGCGCCTGCGCATGACGTCTCCGCGCAGAGGACCAATGGGACGGGAGAGTGGGAGGGCTGCGGGAGGGCCCGGCTTCCGCTTCCGGTGGGTGTTGTCTCGGCTTTGTGCTACGTGTCCCTGGGATCTATGGTGGCGACCGGCAGGTAGGGCTGCTCCTGCCGGGGAGCCGGGCGGCACGGTGGGCGAGCTGGCCAGGCTCTGGGCCGACGCTGCGACCCTCCGGGCCCCGCGGGAGCACGGCCCAGGGCCCGGCCCAGTGGGACCGCGGGGCCCGAGTGAGCCCGGGCCGAGTCTGGCGCCGCATGCGTGAGTCTGGACCGGTTCCTTAGCGGCTTGGGTCCGCTGATTACACCGTGCGAGGCCGGGCATTCAGCAGCCAAGCTACGTGTGATGGCGAGGAACGGGCGCCTCTGTGCGTTTGCCCCAGGCGCCTGCGGGACCCGGTGTCCGTGCAGCGTTTCGCGTTGAATTGTCCAGTTGTCCGCCGCCCACGCTGCACGAGGAAACCGGAGCCTGGAGAGGTGTCTGGTTTGTGGGCAGAGTGGAATCACGTACCCTGGCCTCGTTAGCTGTTACACCAGTGACTTTAAAGCTGAGATTGAGTGACATTTCTATTAGATAACAGATCCCAAAAATCCCTGTATGATAAAATATATGACCTTGTTTCCTTAAAAGCTTTGTTCTAACCTAGCAGCTAGTAGCTTCTCAGAATCTGGATCTTGCTTGAGCCAGTCTTTGTGGTTTTGAAAACCGTGGTGACTGTCCATCCTACACGGGACAGTTCTCTGAGTAGGTTTCTTACAAGCAGGTGGAGATCTACGTTTACCTCCAGTTCAGGCTCCTGCAACGCCATACTTGGCCTCCACTCAATAGACACTGGTTTCTGAGTACTACTTTACAGTGAAATAGAGAAAATAACTGTTGAGGCGCACATTGTTGGTGCACATTCCTCTTAGGAGGAGTAGAGGGTTGCAGAGTGGGAGAGGGATGGATGTGTTGTGGTTGCTTAACCCTGTACCAGAAAGAGTGTGCTCCTTTGTAAATGGTAACATGGGTGAGAACTGCTTTTCTCATTGTCTTTGGTTTGTTGCTTTCCTGGAATTTACAAATACGATGTAAGTTTAGGCTTTAGAGTGCCTTTCTTTGTTTTACTTTCAAGGTGCAATTGACCCAGGTCAGGCAGGAATTCATGGTTGGTTTCATGTACACCTTTATATAATTCAGCAAGTCCATGTCATTTGGTAAATAATAATCTTTCTCTTTTTTTTTTTAACAGGCAATCATGGATCAGGTAATGCAGTTTGTTGAGCCAAGTCGGCAGTTTGTGAAGGACTCAATTAGGCTGGTTAAAAGATGTACCAAACCTGACAGAAAAGGTACTAGGTTTATATGAGAAGAAAATAAATCTTTGGTTTTCTAGGACTTTCATTTAACATCTCCCTAATTAGTAGCCATTGCATTACTTTAATCAACATCTTTATTGATTTATTTGGGTTTCTTGTTTTGGAACATTATTAAGTTATGTGTACTCTTTGTTGTCTAAAGTTTTCACTTTTATATATTTTCAGATGGTGTAAAATTATTTATTAGAGCCATATTGTCCATGTTGTATTTAAGTTGTCATATATTTTAGCATCTTCCGTATCACCACCAGAATTTGTCTACTTTTATCCACTAATTGAGTAAAAATTGAGATTATAATACAGAATATAATACATAATTTATAAATAAGTATAATGGAGAATAGTCCTTGGTTTCCAAACAAGAAAGTTTTGATTCTACTTTCATTATCAGTTTGTTACATTGAAAATTTTAAGAAAAAATACTATATTTTATCTTCTTTTTTGTTTGCAGTTTAGTCATTTGCTGAGAGGCACAGTTATTTTCAGTACTTGCTGATAAAGTTACTAAGACATCCATACACTTATTTCTGTGTTTACTCAAATATCAACAAAATATGGACATTAAAAACTTGTCAAAAACTTTTCTATTATATTAATAGTCTCACTTTAAAAAAATTATCTACTAGTCAAGGGAAGTGTACAACTAGTAAGCTTACTCATGTTAGTGATACTTTTTTTCCATACTTTGAGTAGGAGTACAAAAAGGTAATTAAAATTTTGTTTTTGAATGCAGAATTCCAGAAGATTGCCATGGCAACAGCAATAGGATTTGCTATCATGGGATTCATTGGCTTCTTTGTGAAATTGATCCACATCCCCATTAACAATATCATTGTGTAAGTAAACTTTATGAAATGGGCTGTGTCTAGGAATGAATGAAAATCGAAACTGTTTGAGCTGAAAATTAGCCTGCTATTTCATCAATACACAGGTACATCCCTTGACTCTTTCAAGCTGTGGAGTCTAGTGACATTTATTGTGTACCTGATCATTTAAAGTGCTTTGTATCTTACATCATCTTTACAACTTGAGCTGGGCGCGATTTTCTTTAATACATAAAATTGTCAAGGAAGTAGCAGGCATACTGGGAATATCACAAAGTATCCAGTGACAGAAACAAGTGCAAATCTTCTTTACGCTGTATCTTCCTGATATTTAAGGTGCAGAGCAAATGCTTCCTGTCGGAAAATCAAGACAGACCACATAGATTCTCATCCTCTTGATTGTTCTCTAATCTTGGCAAACTTACGTAACCTCTCTGTACCAGTTTACCCCGTGTGGGTGTATTCTTAGTTGAATTGTAGTGAAGACTGAAAACGAGTTGGGAAGACCCTAAGTGGGACCCTTGACAATAATGGCAGGAGAGGAGGGAGAAGGCTGAGAGACACCCAGATGGTTTTATTCTTTCACAAATACTTTTACTTTTTAAATTCATTACACTCTGGGACACCATATGGCATCCAGCAGTTAAGAGTAATCAGGTTTAGATAATTAAGTTTAGTAGAGGACTTGGTATGAGTTTCAGTGTTCTATGATTTTGTGCTCATTGACTCAGCCTCATCTGCCATTTAGAGGTAATAATATAATGCCTGACTTATTTTATGGGGCAGTGGAGTTTGAAACAATTACTTAGAAAAGGCTTTTGAACTGCAAATCTTTCAGACACTAGGCCTTCATCCCTGGCACTTGTGGGGCTTCTTTCAAGGTGACTGTGGAATGTTGTCATGTGGATTCCTAGGCAGATTATCTCAGTTGATATGCAGAAGTGCCGTGCTTGGAGGGAAGAGTTGGACGGAACCGAGCCACACATACATCTCTAGTTAGTTCAGAAGCCCTTTTTATGTCACTGATGAGAAATGTAGGAAATCTGGAATTGGGAAATCTTGGAGAGGAAGCCACAGATTGTCTCTGGCTGCAGTTTCCTAATCAGTGAGAAAAGAGGTAGAATAGCATGTCCCTTAGGTGCCAGCAGTCACTCACTTGTTCCCGCTCATGCTTCTGTTGCTTCCGATCAGATAGCTTTTACTGATCTCAGATTTGATGTGGAGTTGTTGGCTGTGATAATCACCCACATTGTTCTTCAGTTTGCCCCCAGGAACAACATGTAACCCCCTTTACATGTTTTGATGTCCAAATGACGCCCTTCCTTTAGTGCTGCATTTATATCTCTTTTGCCAGACTTCACTATCTCCTGTGGGCCACCCTTAGGCATGTGTGCCTGTCTTGTTAAGATTAGGAATCCTGAGGCAAACCTGTTTGGTTATTTATAGTAATTAAATACATAAGCAAGTGAACTTTCTGTAGTCCAGTGCCCTTTTGCATCCATTAAAAGCAGGGAGTAAAAGTGAGTTAAGTGCACCATGGACTCAGCTCTTCGTCTTTGCATAGTGGTGATGCTGGCACCAGTATCAGCTGACCATTGCCAAGTCCTTGGCCTGTGGCAGGGACTGATCCTGCTCCTTTGAGTCCCTCCTTCAGTCCTCAGGAGGAAGCCGAGGCTTGGAGAGGCGCAGTCCTTCAGGTTGCGTGAGCCCTGAGTGGTGGAGCAGCTTGTGAATCTTTTGGGTGTGAGTTGCTCAGTTAGTTGGTTTTGTGTTTAAGGCATTAAAAATTTACTTTAGTTATTTTTTTTAATCTTCAAATGAAGGCCAAATAAAACATTTTGTGAGGAAAGCAATAGAAAACGAATTCTTTTCATGTTATGCCATGATAGCTGTAAAACAGAAAGAAGTTTTTTTTCCTAATGAAAGACTAAATCACTGCTTAAATCATTTTGAGATGATAGCAAAGAAAATAAAACTACCAGCTTTTCTTTCATTAGATTGAATTATTATCGATTTTTCCCTTTTTTTTTTTTCAATTATAACAGTCAAAACCACCCATGGTATTATAATTTAAAGAAGTTAAACATTTGCTGGTGTTGTGTTTATAGCCATCTGATTTAATGATTTAATGATATAAGCAGTTAAAAGTACTTGGTATAAAGTATTATCAGGGATACGTTATGTTTCTGGCTATTTAGCATCACAGCACCGAAATGTGTGTCTGACAGTACAGTTTTAAAGTTTATGCTTTCCTTTGTTTGTTGCCTTTTGCTGGGCTGGGATCCAGCAGTGCCAGCAAGTGCTGCACCAGTGAGCCGCCTGCCCAGCCCTATGCCAGTCCTGCTCTTGGTTTTCAGAGCACTGGGGATGTTTTGAGATAGAAGCCAGCCTGCATTGCCTCAAACTTGGCTCCTTCTGCTGCAGAGGCCTCTAGAGAGCTGGGCTGCAGGCACCCACTCCTGCACCTGCTCCAGCCCCAAGCGTCAGAGCCTGGCGTGGAAGGGTGGCTTCGTCCCCTCTGCTCTCACTGCAGGTGCCGGAGCCAGTGTGCAGGGCCGGGGGCCTGGTCTCTGAGGTGCAGTGAGCAGTTGTGCTTATCTGCATCTCTAATTCCAGCTGCTCTGTGGACCCTGGAATGAAAAGCAGATGCCTCAGCCAATTCGTGATTAATATATTTTTGTCTTGTGCAGAATAAATTATGCCAGACGGGCAGTGAGGGTTTTAAAGTAAGGCTGTTCTGGAAGCCTCATTGCACTGAAGACCTTCTTGGTTCCAGAGTTTTAAAGTTGACGGCACGGTTTTTAATGTTATCTTGGGGCATAGCTAGGTGTTTTGATTCTAAAAAATTGTACCTTATTACATTTCAAGTAGTTGTTACTATTAAAATCTTAGGTGTGCTCAAAACCGACCCGATTTTTCTTTCTTTTGCAGGGGTGGCTGAATACCTTTTGGAAGAATGTTTTTCTTCTTGGCATCTTAGGGGTTGGAGAAGCTCATGAAGTAAAATCTTGCCTGTGTGCTTTGTGTTTTTCTTTTTCTTTTCCCTATTAATGTGTTTCCTATTTTTAAATTAAAATAATTTCAGAATAAACAGATTTCTCTAAGGTTTGGTGAGACACTGTGCTCGTGGTCGGAGCCTTCTGTCTCACCCTTCAGTGCTGCCGTGAGATCCCCAGGCTGGCTTGCTTACTGACAGCCAGTGCAGGCTGCAGGGTGTAAGATCACAGTGCCAGCAGGTTTTGGCCTGAGGGCCGGGTCCCCTTGCCCCCTGTTACGTCTTCTCCTGGAGAACAGGACACAAGGACACATGTGTCAGGCTGTGGGACGCTTGGGTTTGCGTCCGGATCCTGCTCACCAGCGAGATCACCAGCGGTACTGTCAGCTCGGGGAGTTTTGCGTCAGTGTTGGAGGGACGTCGCTTTCACACCTTGGCGCCTGCTGCCTGATCAGTGTTTTCCTCCTGTGGAGGGAAGGTTGGTAGAGATGGGAACTCCTGCTGTCTGACCATCAGCACTTCAGTTACAAACAGGGAGTCAGAAATGAGTTTATTTCTGATTTTTGTTTTTGTTTTTTTGGTTTTGGGGATTGAACTTGGATCCTTGCACTTGCGGGTCAGGTGGTGGCACCACTGAGCTAAATCCCCAGCCCTGTTTCTGTTTTAAAGGTATTCCATTACTTCAATTTGTGCATCATTGTTTATGTTCTGAGTTCTAGCCCTTTTTTTCTTTTTCATTCTGAGGATTGAACCCAGGACCTTTACACTGAGCTACATCCCCAGCCCTTTTTATTTACGTGTTTTTAAATACTGATCCAGGGTCTCCTTAAAGTTGCTAGTTTGCTCAGACTGGGCTCCAACTTTGGATCTTCAGCCTCTGTGGCTTCTAATCTCTACAGCATGGTGACAGTGTGCATTTGGGTGAATGTTACCTAACCCTTAGCGTTAGGTGCTTAGTCTTCCTGTGTTGCCTTCGACTGAACACCGCAGACTGTTCATTTTCATGACTGAGTCTGTGAGGGCAAGCGTTGGGGTGGCAGTGCCTGGCAGGTCCTGCATCGTCATCCGTGCAGGGAGGCCTCCCATGCCTGGCCTGCCTTCTGTGTGGATCTCCATTCGCTCCTCACGTCCAACCCCAGGGCCCCTCTGCCCTGCCCACACTTCCCCTGGGGTTGGAGTCCCAGCACATTCAGGACATGGGAAAGGCCTAGTTATTAGGGTTGATTGGTATTCCTCGCTTTTGAGGCCCCTGTTTGAGAGACCAAAGTATACTGTTAATAAAATGTGCCTGGGGAGAGGTGGAGGGAAGGAAAGCCCCTGTGAGACAGAGACCAGCTCTTCCTAGGTCACATCAGGGTGGCAGCAGGAGAGCTGGGCCTGTGTCTGAGCATTTTCATCGCAGCATGAATCAGAAGGAGCAGTACAAACTTCAGAGGAAAAGGCGCAAGGGTGGAGGGCGGTTTGAGAGGTACAAGAGCGGAAGTAGGGACAGAGGGTGGGGACCGAACTTAAGTGGGTGGTGAAGTGGAATACAGGGAGGTCGGTCCCTTGCACGACCCAACAGAAACACTAACAGCACACCCTGTGAAACAGCCTTGGTGTGGGAGAGCCTAGTGTGATACGGTAAGATGCCACAGAAGTAAGCGATAAACACAGCCCCCAACTCTCAAACATCAAGGAAAACCCACCCAGTGTGACAGTTCTCAGGGTGACATTTACAGTAGAACCTACATCAGTCCAGACCTCTTCTCTGCCTCAGCTCCAACAGCAGAGGGCTGGCAGAGCGTTTTGGGGGTCTGTGCGCCCCTCCTCTGGCTATGGCTGTGGGCCAGCAGCCTCGGGTAGTTCCCAGCAACAGACCTGAATGCCTCCTCTCCGGGGAGTGATGGGCAGGAGCCACACAGTCCGGAGGCTGCAGGCAGGTCTTGGGTGTGGAGCAGGGCTCCACAGTCCCAGACCTGCCCCTGGCCAGAGGCTGCAAAGACTACAGCACCTGCTCCATGGCCCCTCCAAGTGGACAAGGACAGGCGCGGTGTGCAGGTCCCCAGCTAGACCCTTCCCACTGCACACCTTCCTGCTGCCACACTGGCTGTCTAGGCTCCAGCTCCATGGCATGGTGCTGTCCAGGACCACCGTGGGGTCCTCCCAGCCTGGGGTGGGATGGGAAGGTCTCTTGCTCTCAAAGTTTGCTTTTAGTCGATCACAGTCACTATTATTATTAGGGCTGGCAGGAGTTGCTCTGTGTCACACAGTGACACAACCCTAAGTGGGAGCTGTGTCTCTGGGTCACAGGAAACAGGCTCTTACATACAAGCAGACCTCTGCCCACCCTCAGTCTTGCGCCAGATCATGCCCCTTACACCAGGGAGATGAAGGGTAGTGGAGAAGCTTTTGAGAGGGCTCTCCTGGCCAGCCAGCTCCTTGGGGACAGGGCAGGAATGATTAGGTGGCTGCACTTGGGTCTCTGGCTGTGTGAATCTGGTGCCCCCGGAGGCTGTGATGTCCTCTTAACAGGAGGGGAGACCCCTTTTTGCTCTGAGCAGTCACTCCTCGGTGCTGGGCAGCCTTGTTTCCCATAACCTACGCACCTGTCTAGGTTCGGGTGTTTCTAGAGCTTGCCTGGCTGCCAGCTACAGTCCCTAGTGGACGCAGCTCCTCTTGATCTGGGGCTGCTGCTTTTGGGTCAGTTCAGGCCGATCCTCTCAGGTAGAAATTCTTGCTGTGTTTCGACACTGTATGAATAAAGGAAATAAAATGTATATAATACTTCGTTATGTGTCTGTTTACTGTCATGTAAAAATGACACCAGAAAAGACCACCAGAAAAGCATCAGTGTTCTATTGGACCAATAGTGAAAGTTTTCTAGATTAAAACTTTCTATCGCTTAAGAGCCATCTGAATTTCATTTATGCAATGCTTTGTCAAGATGCTACAATATTTTTGCATTTATATTAGACCCATTTTGAATCCATATTTGCAGCCTCATTTTTCCCTCTCCGTGGTGTAAGCAGATGAAGACATTATAGGATTGAATTTATTTGCTATTTACTTAATAGCCCGTTTCACTTAATGTGACCTTTACTTGATAAAAAGGAAATAGAGCTTCAATAGATTCTTTCATCAATAGAATACAATTATCTAGGTGATGATTTAATGGAAGAATAATGTCAGAACTGTGTTGGAAGAGCTATTTTAAGACCAAAAAACAGTTTTATGCACAAAGTACACACAGAAGGCAGCGATTTCATTAACCTGTGCTTAGCAGTAAGCACCAACCCTCTTCTCTCCTCTTTTCTTATTTCATGCTTAAGCAGTCATAAACACAGGGCTGTGGATAATAAATATACTTTATTCCTATAAAGCTACATGAAGAATGTAACATGGAGAAAGCTCCCATTGCTGAGTGTTGGAAGCTGCAGCGATCACCAGTAATAAAGCTGAGGCAAACTTCACATTCAGCTCCACCCACCTGATTCCTTCATAATCCTGACACATCTCTTGGAAAAGTCTGCTGAAATGCATGGAAATAGCTTTATTGCCTTGATGTGGACATTCATAAAATAAAAGTTACTGTGCTATAATGGGGAAAGTGTTATTTTATGTTTGTAATAAAATAGGTTAACAATTTACAATTTGTTCTATTTTCTCTACAACTTAGAGTCAGAATTTATGAAATGCCAGAAGCATGGTAAGTTTCAGTCTTCAGGGTGATTATTGCTGAAGTCCATGTCGGGCTTCAGTTCTGCAGTGCAATCATTTATTTCATCTTAAAGGCTGGATTTAAAGACCCATGGGTAAGAAACCAATTCATTGGAATGTGAAAGAAGGCAGGGTATTTTCTTCTACTTAACAAATGTTGCTGCTTAAAACCAAGCTGTGGAGCACATAAGAAAACTGACTGCCAATTCTGTAGATCTTGTCAGACCCTAGTTGACAAGTCAAAATGATTATACACCTTTGAATCCAAAAAGGACCAGTCACCAAATATCAATATATCTGTCTTGGGATAAATTTTTAAAAGATTAAAAGTTGTTTAAGATAATATTTTAAAGTTTAGTTGTGTCAACTTAGAGGCAATCATTCTTTCTAGAATTTTCTCTTTAAAATTCTGGTACAATGTTAAGAGATACGTCAGCTCCTCCCTTGTCTCTGTTCATTGTACATCCAGTTGCTTGCTGATCATTAGCTAAGTGTCTCTATTACTAATTTTTACATAGGAAACCATCCCAAATTTGGTGTCCTAACCAGGAACACTTTGCTACTTCTCTGTTGTGGGTTGGTTAGAGCTCAGCTGGACAGTTCTCCTGGTGACCTCGCTGGAGGGATGTTTTGCAGGAAGCAAGGATGCTCAAGGTGCTTTCTTTCTTCAGGGCTTGTCTCTATGTCGTCTGAATCATGCAGTGTTCCAGCCTGGAGTTCCTTATACCCAATGGCTGAGCTTCAAGAGAAGAAAAATGAAGTAACACCTAAAGGTAGGGTATAGGTTTGGAAGGCCCAGAACATGACTTCTACTAATCTCTATCCTAAAAGGCAAACTTCAGAGCCAGCTTGGATTGTAGGAATGGAAGTGGATTGTATTTCTTCTTGGGATGAGACATCTTGTATAGGAAGAGGAAGAACTGAGAGCTACTTCCATTAGACACTTCTGTTGAGGTCATAATTGTTATCAGTCAGCTATGAAACATTTACTCAGTATGAAGACAGTGTTCCCAATGACACAGTACCTACCTTTTCCTAGTTACCATGTTGTAGAGAAGACTAGCAATTAAACAAGTGCATAGCATTTGCAGCAATGTGGCAGATAAAAAACAGAAAAAATATGAAGAGGCAGAATAAATTTTGATAAAACTTTTGACTTCTTAGCCAGGAAATTTCAAGTGTCACATGTAGAAAGGATGTTCATTTAAAGCATGTCAAGTATGCAAAGTGGCTACAAGGACATCAGATAGAACATATGTTATAGATGCCAGAGGCTGGTTCTTGAATAAGCTCCTGGGGTAGGCAAAGTGAAAAGGGGAAACATTACTGTGTCTTTCATGCAAAGGGTCTCTAATTGCTAGGTGATCAGTAAGGAAGTTCATCTATGTAAAAATTTCCATGAAACATTAAAATCCTCATCTTGATCAACCCATGGCCTCAGAGACAAAAATATGTGAGGTGGGTGAGCTGAAGCTGAAAATAGATAGACCTTGTAAATCTGTAAAATTGGTCATCTCTGTGAGGAACGTGCCCGCTTGGAAGACCCACTGCACTCAGGAAACCCAAACATATGGTCCTCTAGGCATACACAGTTTGCCTGGTCAAGATCCTTTTTCACAACTAAGGAGTTAATTTTTATCTTACGCAGTGTTCCCCAGGGTCTAGTTGACTTTTTATCTTTATGGTACCTCCAAGGTATCAGATCTGGAAATATTACTGAGGGTCAGATTCTCATGCAAGAAGTGGAAGAATTTGTTAACCATTCATGCTACCTCATATCAGCACTCCAATCCTCAACCACAAGAAGGGGGTGATGTTGCCTGGACTATGAGTGGAAAACTCCTAAGTTCAGTGAAACCAAAACTGATATTGACAGGAAAATTTAACACAGGCAACCTGTTATGCTTAAATCTAAAGTGTTAAAGATTTCTAACTGTGGTTAGAAGGTGATGGATCACGGGCCTGGGCTCATCAGTGGGTTCATCATGGGTGAGTTCAGAGCTGACGGTGCTGTAGGAGCCTGGGCCTGACTGGAGGGGTCCCTGGTGTGATCTGGGAGGGTGCATTCCTGTCCTCAGCTCCTCTTCTGCTTCCTGGCTGCCACAGGGGGAGCAGCTGTCCTCGGCAGACCCTTCCACCATGCTGTTTTTGTCCTGGAGCTAGCCAAGGACTAAAATTATGGGCCAAAATAAACCTTTGCTCCTTTAAGTTGTGAGTGTTGTGTTTTGTCTCAGTTACTTTTCTCCTTGCTGAGACAAAATATCCAACACTCAAAGTTAAAAGATGAAAGGTTTATTGTAGCTCACAGTGTGCAGAAGTTTCAGTTCACTGTTGGCTGGCTCCAGGGCAGAGGGCATCAGAGGAGAAACAGTCCATGGCAGGTAGAAGGCAGCTAAGCAGCAAAGTAATGAAGAAGCAGCAGCAAGAGACAGCCTGGCTCTCCCTTTTGTCCCTTCCAGGCTACCTACCCTTTGGGTGGTGCCTCCCACACCCAGGGTGACCTTCCCATTATTCACACCCAGAACTATGCCAAACCCCTCAGTGGACTGATTTATTAATCAGATACCCTTAATCACACACTTAATTCTAGAATCACACAGCCTAAATCCAACCACTTCTGAAAGTCCCACCTATGACCACGTGAGGCTTTGGGGGGGACATCTAGACACAGACATAACAGGTATTTTGTTCAGTGACAGGAAATTAACTAAGATACAACCCCAAACTGAAGCTATAGACAAGAAATATAGACCCCTACATGACTCATAGCTGACTGCAAGCACGAACGACCCCAGTCCTAGCTGTGTCCTACCTACTTGTTCCTGCAATGTGGACACAGGGCTGAGAGGACATAAGTAGTATTTTGTAGACACTAATGATGGTATTCTAAGTCATTATGAGCTGGAGATGTTCTCTGCAAATAATTGACACAATAGTTTGAGTTGTGTGACAAAGGGTGTCTTCTTCATAGACAGTAACATATTAATTACTACTCTTCCTTTTATTTACCTGATACCTTTTCCAGTTCTCCCCTACATTTCCGGCTTGAGTCTAACTCTGCCTCTTCTGTCTTCTTTATTAGTGGTGATGGTTGTGGTGGGGCAGGCACACGACTGTCAGCTTGGACACAGGAAGGGCTGTGGTTACAGTGCCCAGTACACTTCAGTTACTGAATCTTCCTCTCCTTCTATAACATCATGCAGAAAGCGCAGACTTCCTGCGTACACAGCTCCCCCAGTGTCCGCAAGTGCATTCTCCGCTGCCAGCAGAACTCTGGCAGAGTGCTGGGGATTCTCCCAGCACTCTGAGTTTCTTCTGAGTTCTCAGTGTAGTGTGGCTGGTTTGCTGGTTTGGGGGCTGCACACTCTCCCCATACGACCTGCACTGTGTGTGTGTGTGTGTGTGTGTGTGTGTGTGTGTGTGTGTGTGTGATTTCTTAGTAATCACCCTTGAAGACAGAATAAGTGACAAAATTTGGGAAGTGATCAGAGTCCCATGTTTTCTAGAGGGGTATCCTACTCTAACTACAGAGCCGATTTGGGGTTTGGGGACAACAGGCACACACACCAAACACTGGACCATCAACATCATTATCTACAAAAACCCACAGGGCAGGGCATGGAAGTTGGGCCAGGAGCTACTGGGCAATGCACCTTTTCTATCGTAGCCCAAGTCCCTCAGGTGTCTTCAGGCCATCCTGCAGGCAGAGGCCCAGACTCTGAGGTCTGAGTCCAGCACTGCTGCTAAAGCCACGCCCAGGCAGAACTGCAGTGACTGGGTCCTGATTCTGGAAACAGAATACTATACAACCAACTTAACACTGGAAAGAGTTTTCTAAAGTGTGTATCAAGGGCATCATTAATTTGTTATAATACCTTAAGTTCCTTATATGTATTTTGTTGACTACATTATTAAAACTCAATATTTATAGGTATTTCTCAGGATCTCTTATAATTCTTACTTTGAATGCATCTGCACACATCTTGAGACAAAATTGCTCATCTTTATATATTTTTTCATCTTATCCTGAGCTGCTCTGGCACTGCTGTGAGGAAAAGATTGATTTCTAGGCCTTATTAACTATCTATTACTGTTTATTAGGCAGCATTCCCTCTTTTCCACTCTGATTGATAAGTACCTTCCCCCTGCTCGTCCGCTGTGATTTACCTCTCCTTGTGTGTGTTGGGAGTGCATAGTTAGTGTCTGCCTGTTACAGGACTTTCCTCCTCAAGCCCAGGGCAGCTCCTGGGCAGCTGGCCTCTCAGCCGGTGCAGTGATGGCTGTTATTACCAGCTACTCCCGTACAAGAAGGAGCTGTAACTCTCACATACAACGCCTGCCTGGCCTTGAGGGTCGGTCTTCCTTCCCTGGACGTGATGGTGCTGTAGTCTGTGGGAGGCACAAAGGTGCCTGCCTGATGTGGCTCAGTCTCTAGTGCATTGGTCTGATCAGTGCCAGCTGAGGAAAGAGCTGTTTTCTAATTCACCACCCACCTGTGCGCTCTCACGCTTGTACATTCTTGTTTCACCATTTGTATCTAGTAAGTTTTCAACTAGCAAGTTATATAGCATGAAGCAAGGGCTGAAGGGACAAACATTCATGTTGGAACTTGGGCTTTGCTATCTACGAACCACAATTTCACACCAACTTTTTCTTGTTTGTGTGGGGACCGCCATATTGGCTGTGCCCAAAGCAGGCTGTCAGCAGTGCAGGCTATAAAGAGTTAGCCCAATTGGCTTGTTTATAGAAGTGAGTCCAGTTGAAGCCTGTGTGCCAAGGTCAGAGTGACTTGCACCCAAATTCTGTTCCGAAAGTTAAAACCTTCCTTACTAAAAATACAGGGTTAATTATTAACCACAACCTATATTTTGTCTATTCTGTTCCTCATGCAAGAATGCTTTGTTTTTTCCTTTACAAGCCTTGCCTGCATCAGCAACGTATCCATAGTGACTCCACGTAGTCCCTTCATGTAGCCCCCTTACCTCAATAAAACTATGATGTCACCAATAAATGTCAACAGCTCTGGTGTTCAGGGCCTTTGCTTGTTCAAGCCTCTGACTGCCCAAGCACTGGCCGTCCTGGATCCCTGAGTCTCTGTCTCTGTATCTCTGTGTCTTTCTTCTCAGCTTGCACTGAGCAGATCAGAAGCCACCGCAGGGCTCTCCAGTAGTTTGGATAGCACATGATCATTGCACATATTCATGGGACACAGTGTGATGCTTTGATCTGTTTACACTGTACAGTGAGCAGAGCAGGGTCAGTACCTCCTGTCACCTCGCCCCCGGCCGCATCTGGGAGGAGGATGCACCAGTTCCTCATACAGCTGTTTTGGAATAATGACATATGCTCATGAAAAATGGGTAAACAGAAGGAAACATTCTGTTGGCAAGAGAGACTCTTTGATCTGTTCCTTGATCCAGGCAGAAATGGACACTTCAGAGATGAGGACAGAAGGAGGCTGGTTTACTGAGACTTTTGTGGACAAGATCTCATCATGGCTTGTTATGGCTTGTATCTAGATGTTTCCCCAAAGCCTTATGTGGTCATATGTGGGGCTTTTCAAAGGTGGCTGGATCTAGGGTGTGTGATACTGGATTAGTTCACTAATTGATTTATCATAGTTCAGAGTGTGGGTAATGGGAAGCCCCAGGCTGGGTGTGGGTGGTGCCACCCAAAAGGCTTGTAGCCTGGATGGGATAAAAGGGAAAGGAAGACTCTCTGCTTGCTGTCTTCTGCCTGCTCTGCCATGAACTATTTCTCCATGCCCCTCTGTCAGGCCCCCTGCCTTGGAGCCAGCCAACTATGGACTGAAACCTCTACAGACCGAGGGCTGAAATAAACCTTTTCTCCTTTAACTTGTAAGTATCAGTATCATATCTCAGAAAAAGTAAGACACGGCCTTTCCCAGTGTGTAGGAATTTGGCCTCTTCATTATGGATGACTGACAGAGTGACATCCAATCACAGCACTTCCTTTCTGATACAGCATGCAGGGGGTAGGGCTGAAGTTTACAGTGCAATACTGTATGTACTACATAAAGATGTCTTCACCATACAGAACAAACTGTGATTATTTCTACCTTTATACACATGCTCTCTTTATTTTAACTCATTTATAATCCTCTAGGGTCAACTTTCCAAGATTTTTTTCCTGGATGAAGGGAGGATATACTTTTTACATGGAAATACCCAAAGTCTTTTAATGCTAAAGTAAGATTTCTTTAGTTTCTTTGGCACAGAATGTTGCAAATGAATTTTCAGTGTATAATTTGCCTTTTAATTTTGTTTACAGTGTTTTCATAATCTTATTGCAAGTATTTTTTAGCCTCCAGAGACATTAAACAAATACAATGAATACTGATATGCCCTCTATCTATCTTCAATGGCTAACAGATTTCCAAATTTGTGTGATGTGTTCTCCAGTCCTAAACCACTGAAAAATAACTTATGGAAATCATGATATATCACCCTTAAGAGCTTCAATTTGCATCTGTGAGAATACTGAATTTTCTATATGACCACATACTGTTACTATGCTAAATAAAATTAGCAACATTTCTACAGCACCCAATAATCAGCTCCAATGCATATTATGACATATAGAACTTCACATTCTTATTAGTATGTTTACATAACATAATAATTCCATTCTTCATGGTGACTCGTACATTTACACCTCGAATCATAATCACCTTACTCCCCTCCCTTAACCCCTTCCCATCTCCTCCAGATTCCTACCGTCTCTCTTTCATTTTGCTCTTTAAGCTATTTATATTTTGGCTTTCTCATATAGAATAACCACAGGATATTTATATTCTGTGTCTGGTTTATTTCAGTTAGGACTATGAAGACCTTCATATTTTTAAGTCATCAAAGCTATTGATATTTTCTCCTGCTTTCTTTGACAATAGTTTAAAAAATTCTCTACTCCAAGAACTAAAAGATGCTTTGTTGTACTCATTTCACTGTTGTCTTCACGTGATTTTTTCTTATTTGAATTTCCAATATATCTAGAATTCATTTGGACCAATGTTCTAAGGTAAAAATCAAGTTTTACTTCTCTATATACCATTAATTGATTTCCTCAGCTGAGTGAGGATGACACCTTCCCAGCTCACAGGACTCCATTTTGCATTTGGGTCTCTTCCACTGTCCTGTCTGCTCCTGGGCAGGTGACAGATGGTTTTCAGTGCTTGACTGAGTTTTAATGTCAGTTACTCATTACGCTTACTCCAAAATATCTGGCTCTTTCTACCTATATCTCTCCCACTGTCTCCCATCAAGTTTTGTCATACTTGTGACTAGGCATCCTTGAATACAAAATGTCAGCCACATCTCCTATGCACAAAATGTCAGACACACCCTCATTAGTGGTGATGACCAAATTCTTCACACAGATTTCCAAAATTCATCTCAGGACTCCTATTTGAGGTCACTTAATTTAACTATCATTTCATTAAGAACATCATTTAATCAGGACATTTCATTAAAAATATGAGGTAAGTGCTTCTGTTGTATGTACCAAAGCACATCTGAATTCCTTTTTAAAGATATTGAGCATACTACATTTGTCTAGCTCATCAGCACCTATGCCACAGTGTCTGACACTTGGGTTTAAACAGGAATTTGCTAAGTGCCTGATGAACAGAATAACCAGATATAAATTATATCATAAGAATGACAATGGCAGGGAAAACTGGTCCTAAGAAATGTGTGAGGGCTTTATGAAAAAAACTAAAATATTTCTAAAAACATACAAGAGGACCTAAATAAATTCAGGGAAATGAACAGTTTATGCCTGTAAATATCAACCATTAAAAAGATACTACTTTCATGGATTGAATGGTTTGTTGGTTTAATGCAATTTGATCTTCTAATTTCCTTAATCTTATAATAAAACTGTAATCAGTAATTCTAAAGAACATTGGAAAATAAACAAATGAGATGAGACAAGGCAGTATTCTGAAAAAAATTAAATCTGTAATGGCAGTGGAAGCACTAGCAGATGAAATATTTCAAGAAGCAGCCCCAAGTGTACAGGGCCCACATAAACTCTGTCCACAAAGCAGACCAAAAGAGAAAGGCCATTCAGTGGGTGGTTTTAGGTTTATCTTTAGATCTGCCCCCAAAGCCTCCTGTGCTCATAGGTGGGGTTTTGGTGGGCTGACTGGGTCATGAGGGCAGGACACTCCTCAGACTGGCTCCATCCCCCAGGAGTTTAGCTGACTCTGATGAGGGAGCTGGAGCCTGGTCAGAGGGGGCAGTCTTGGGGTCATGGCCAGAAGGGTCTGTGTCCGTCCTCCTCCCTTGATCCCTGGCTGCTTCCTGCCGCCAGGCTGTGAGCTATTCTCCTCAGGCACGTTCCTCTGTCAGACCACTCTGCTTTGAGCCAGAGGACTGTGAACTGAAACCTCTCCAAACTGTGAGCCAACATAAATCTCTCCTCCTTAGAGCACTTGGTATTGGGTACAGTGTCTCAGCAAGGAGAAAATAATCAAGGCAGTGCTTTGAAAACAACTATGCAAGTATCCAGATTTGAAACAAGAAAGATCCGTGACTTGTACCACACAGAGAATGATTTTAATATGGAATGGTGAGCATAGAATCAAAAGTAATAAATATGTAATTTGCAGCTCACCTGTTGCCTTCTAATGAGAGGGATGCAAACGAGGGAAGGGTGGGCCAGTTTGCAAATCACTAGACAGTGGTGGGGAGGTAGGAGACATGGCTAGAGCTAGAGCTATAACTGCCTTGGGTGGGGGGAGAGAGAGAGCGAGCGTGCCAGTGAGCCAGGGAGCGGAGGGTGAGAAATCACTGCTGAATCAGTGGAACACGCAGGAAGGAGTTGGTCTCTCACCTGCATTTGCAAGCGGAGGGCTTCCTCTGGGGTCCCTCAAGGCGTCTCACACAGCTTCACCCACGGGGGTCCAGAGAGAGCCTGGCCTCCCCTTCCTGCCTCAGCTGAGGAAGCCTATGGCCTCCTCCTGCTCTGTGGCCTCCTCTGTGTCCACTCGGGGCCTCGCCCACACTTCCGGCGGGCAGCCCTGCCCCCACGCCCGCGCTCCGGTCGGTCTGGAGTCAGCGCCCGACTGTGACCCAGCTTCCGGTCCTCGGTCCTCGGTCCTCGGAGTGGAGCTGCAGGCCTGAGCTCGCTGAAGCCTTGCTAATGAGCAGATGCAGGTGGGCGGAAGGCAGGAGCCAAAAGAACGTGCTGGAATGCTAACCCTGGGCCTGGCACAGGGCCTCGTTTTATGTCCTCATTTTTACTTTCCTGTGTTTCTCAAATTTCGGACAGTGTTCCCCTCTCTCCCTCTCCCTCCCTCTCTCTCCTCTCTCTCTTCCCCCTCTCTCTTTCATACTGGGGATTGAACCTTGGGCTTTTGCACCAAGCTACATGCCTAGACATTTTTATTTAGTTATTTATTTTATTTTGAGACAGGGTTTCACTAAGTCACTTGGTTGCCCAACCTGGGCTTGAGCTTGCAACTCTCCTGCTTCAGCCTCCCAGAGTTTGTGTCATTTTTTACAGCAAGAATTTAAACTACATTCACAAAGAGGCAGAACTCATGAAAGCAGTTACTGTGCAAATTTTTTTTTTTTTTTTTTGGAACCGGGGATCGAACTCTGGTCCTTGTGCTTGCGCAGCAGGCGGCAAAATCACTGAGCTAAATCCCCAGCCCTACTGTGCAAATTCTTCAGTGGCTGCCATGGAACCCATCCCTCTTGGCCTGTCTTGCCCTCAGGGTCAGCAGGCAGTGGCCACCTAGCTGAGTGTGGCCCCACACGGTCTGGGTGTGGTCTGGCTCTGCTGCTGGACATCTGGGGACATCTGGGGACATCAGGGAAGCTGCTCAGCCCCTCTGGGCCCCATTTTCCTCACCCACGAGGAGAGTGAGCCCACATCCCTGAGGACTGTAGCTTTGGTGACCGCACAGCCTTTTTCAGGGGTCACAAATCACCTCCTGAGTTTGGGGTGCCGCCACATCCTCTCCGGCCCTGAGGCTCTGTGTGTGCTGTTCTTTCTCCTCAGACTGGTCTGTCCCCCTGTCCCGACCTCCCCTGTGTCAGCCCCTTCCTTCTCTCCCTCGGGGATGGACTCAGTAACTGCTTACCTGCACAGCCTCGCCTCTTAGCTGAATTATACACGAGGGGTCTTGAGCTGTGTTCAAGTCTTACTTGTTCTTCTAATATCTAAAATAATTTCTGGCTTTTGAGGAGTACATGAAGGAAATAAGAAATGTCTGTGAAGTGAGTCAGGAAATGAGTGTGAGGGTCCATTGGGCAGTGCCAGATGAACACACCCTCCTCGAGATTGTGCGTTTGATCTAGCTGTCCTTTCTGTGCAGTCAGAGTATGCGAGCCAGGGGTGTGGAGCAGACAAGGGGCCTCAATTTGGCATTGAGAGTGTGGGTGGGGAGAAGACATGAGTGTTCCTGTGGGTGTGCACCATGGGTTCCTGTTGGTGTGTACCACCTGTTCCTGTGAGTGTGCACTGTGTGTTCCTGTGGGTGTGCACCTCGTGTTCCTGTGGTGTGGACCACCTTTTCCTGGGGGTGTGCATCATGTGTACCTGTGGGTGTGCACTGCATGTTCCTGAGAATGTGCACTCTGTGTTCCTATGGTGTGCACCGCCTGTTCCTGTGGGTGTGCACTGTGTGTTCCTGTGGTGTGCACCACCTGTTCCTGTGGGTGTGCCACTGCCTGTTCCTGTGAGTGTGCACTGTGTGTACAGTGGGTTTCTGTGGGGTTAGGGTGTGTGTTGGGAGGGGTGCTGGTAGTGCATTGGTGTCAGCCACGGCTCAGGCACTGAGTGTGTGAGAAGCAGAGTGTAGGCAGAGATGGGCGTGGGCCAGGGTCATTAATGAGGGGATGGGTGGTGAGTGAGGTGGTATGAGGTGCAGGAGTAATATGTGCATCAGGAGTGGGTGTGCCCAGGCAGGAATGAGTGTGGCAGGTGGGATGTGGCACACAGGTAGGGGAAGAGTTCAGTGCCGAACTGGACAGTGAGTGTGGAGTGGAGAGTGCTGGTTGGGTATGGAGCAGGTGTAAGATGGCATGTGAGGTGGGGTGGGGCCTCAGACAGGACACTGGATGGGCATGAACTGTGGACCTCAGCCTGCGGTGCAGACAGAGCTTGCACTGAGATCTCGACCCAGCCCTCCCTGTTGGAGTGATCATGGCTACATCTGATCCACACTTTGGACCCATCAGTAGGTCGTGGACTTGATCTTCCCAACCCAAATCTGCATCTTGACCTAAAACCCTAATGTGGCCTGGACTTCACTTTGCCCTTGTGTTGGACCTGGACATTGGTGTGGATATGGTCTTAAGCCTGGACCTGAATGTTGGAGTTCAGCCTGAACATTGCACATGGACTTTGAACCAGGACCTTGGACCAGCCTCAGACCCCAAGATGGACTTTATACTTGGATCTTAACCTACACTTTGAATCTGGGCTTGGCTCTTAGAACTATCAAGTATGACAAAGTTGATACTGTGTCCATTGATTTCAATTTGTATAGGACCTAAGATGTGACCTCTGGTCTTGGAGAGTTTGAACTTGGTCTTGAACATGGACTCTTAATTCAAAATTATCCCTCTGACCTGGACCCTGAACCAGATCTCAGACTTAAACCTCGCATTTGTACCCAGACATGCCGTTGGACCTGCAAAATGGAATCCAAACTTGATTCTGGGTCTAGGATGTGGTCTTGATCATGAACTTGGACTCTTATTCTGAATTTTGACCTGGTCACAGTCACAGAGTCTATATAGGGTTTACCTGGGCTTTGAACTAGAACAGAATCTCGGATTGGGCATGGACAGTTGCTCAGGATCTTGGACCTGATGTTAGATGTAGAACTGGGACATTGATCTGAACCTTCTCTAGGAATTTGCATCTCAATATTGGGCCTAAAGCTTTGAGTTGGGTGGAGCTTGAACTCAGACTAGGACCTTGGATCTGGAGTTTGGACTGGAGGCATGGCAGGGCCACTGGAAATTTGCTAAAAGAAGAATGACTTCCTTGAGGATTGACCAAGACTTTGGCCATTTGTCAAATCCCCTTATAGGAGAAAGTGTCTTGCCCAGGTCCTCAGACCTTTGCCATCAGGTCTGGAGGAAATTGTCCCGTTCCCGGACTCCTTGGTTATCTAGAAGCCCTGCGTAAGTAGAGGGAAGTGGGCTCATCCACAGATGGCAAGACGAAGTTCAGGTATTGGGTCAGTGCAGCTGGCTGACCTTCAGGGTTACATCTTAGCACCAGGCTCCCTGCGCAGCAGACAGATGTACTGCATGTGTTTTCAGACTGCCTGCTTGGGCCTGGTCTGTGTCTTGTTCAGCCGACACAGACCACAGGAACTCCACCTCTAGACAGCTCTTGGGATGTTCAGCTCAGAGGTGTCCAACCTGCGAGCAGACACACAGGGTCCACAGATACCAGTCAGTAATTCGGGTGCTCCCTGTCCCCCAGGTTTCTGGAATTAGTGACAGTGGACCAGACACATGTTTCAGTTTTAAAAATTACACAGTGTTGAGTTCCTGTACTCAGCCTCCAATGGGAATTTTACCTCCATTACCAGATAAAGTTTACTTAAGCTTAACCATGAGAAATAGGATAATCATTCATCGGGGGGTGAATTGTAGAAAGAGTCTGATTCTAAATGGGCAAAAACATTAAACACAAATGGCCCAGAAGTATGTGAAAAATGTTAACTAGCCATCAGGAAAATGAAAATCAAAACTACGTTAAGATGTCACCTCAGTCCAGCCAAATGAACACCATCAAGAATAAGTAAGTAAGTAAATAAATTATGAGTGCTGGCAAGGGTGTGGGGCCAAAGGGACACTATACTCTATTTGTGGGAATGTAAATGAATGGAGTCACTGTGGAAATCGGTATGGAGATCCCTTACAGAAAATAGAGACACCATATGATCTAGCTATGCCTCATCTGCTCTGAGTATCTTCCTGGAAGAGTTATGGATGCCACACTCTGGTGGTCCATACATACCCATGTTCATAGCAGCATAATTCACAAGAGCTGAGCTCGGTGCGTAGCTCACTTGGGTGCAGGTGACCTCTGATTTTTGTTTATGTCATCTAGACCCTAGAGCTTGGAATTACAGAATCATAATTTAGAAAAATGGTTCCAAATTCCTTACATATATTAGCAAATTTTGTAAAATTAGTTTTATTTAAAAGATATAGTAGGGCATACCTATAGTCACAGCACTCTAAAAGGCTGAGGCTAGAGGATCAAAAATTCAAGTTCATCCTGGACAGTTGAGTAACTCGTGAGATCACATCTCAAAATACAGTAAGTGAATAAAAAGAGTTGGAGCTCTAGCTCAGGGCAAAGGCTCTGAGTGCAGTCCTCACAGGCGTGCACACACACTCATGTCCACATACACAGATGCAGTCATTTTCAGGCTACAGAGGAAATTCTAATGTAAGTGATTTATGCCAAAAGTGTAAAAGAAAAGCTGAGACTCTTTCAAGACAAGGTCTTCCCCACAGGTGTTCTAAGTAGCATGGAGCAAGCTCTCAAATTTGACAGAGCAGTGTGGAGTTGGTTGTTTTATCCCACACCTGGCTAGGTTCCTGCTTGTATGCGGTGGTAGCTTCAGTGATATGCTGGCTGCTCTGTAATTCACATGCAGCGCACCTGCCCCATGGCTTTGTCACTGTTCAGTGAGCAACGTCACCCCAGGGATCTCGTAACTCTTTAACTAATTATCTGCCCAGTAAGTGCTAAAGTGAAGCTAAAAATATGAACCTTTAATTTTGTTTTGAACAGTGGTATTGCAGAAGAAATCTATAGCACACAATTTCACATTGTTTATAATTATTTTTATTCTACAATTTACGAAGGATGTGGTTATGGGAATTTCTGGAAATAACATGCTTCCAAGCCAATGAATCAATTGAATATTTAAAGTCGATTATTGAGGTGCTGATTTCTAAGGACCAAGTGTTAAGATAACAAAGAGTGAATTAAACATTACATCTGCCTCAGGAAATTAGAAATTACTCACCAGAGTATGGAGCGACAAACAGTCCAGTTCTCTTGGGATGTAGGGACTTGGTAGGGTCTTGGATTTTCAATAACAAAGCCAGACAGCTGCTCCCCCAACCTCCACCAGGGTCTCCTAACTCCACCCTCTCCTGCCTGTCATGATGCAGCTCACCCTACAACCTGCACTGACCAAAGGAGAAACTGAGTCAGGGCCTCACTGCACTCACTAGTGTGGTGGAAAAGTGATTGTCGTCGGGTCCGGGGGAAGAGCTCCAGATGCCAGAAGAGCACTGGGCACAGCTATAATTCATCCTGCCCCACTGACCCAGCTGTTTATATTGGATTCTAATTTGATTCTAAACTTATGATCAGACTTGGATTTAGGTTTTCCTGCTTAGTAAACCGGTTCTATGCTGGGCGGCCAATATAGTTGTCACTGCCTGGCTTCCGTGGCACCCGAATCCTGTGGAATTATTCCCAGTAGTTCTGACGAGGGCTCTGTCCCTCCTCCTGAGCCCCTGGCCACGGACCTGGCCCAGACGCCGTGGTGCAGTGTCTTTGTGTCTTTCTAATTTATCCTGCAGCTTCTAATTCCACTGTGTTCTCTTACAACTTGCTTCACTGAATCTTTTTCTACCCCAGTGGCTCTCAAATTGAGCTTTCCCAGCAATCTCCTGAGAGCTACTTTTTAAAGTGTTAAAACTTGATTTATTTTGAGTCTGTTACCTAGAGTCATTAACAAAACTACATATTTCTTGCCCTGCAATACATAGCCATATGTACAACTATATAACTGTTTCTGAAATAAGATTGTTGATGCATAATCAACAGGTAAATTGTAGTTACTTATGCTAAGCAGTGAATGAGATGACTTGCTGTATACATACATAAATATGTATATGTGTATGTTATGATTGCCATGACTGAACTAATTAATGCACCTTGTCGCATAGTTACCGTGTGTGAACCCCTGTGTGTGTGTGTGTGTGTGTGTGCATGTGCATGTATGTGGAAAGCACTGAGCTGTTTCCACATCATCAAGTGCACACACAGTGTCACTAGCCACCATCTGCATGCTCGGCGTTGGCCCCAGAGCTTCTCCCATCCCTGTGAACCTTCGTATGGCTGACCAGTGCCTACCATCTCCCACCGCTTTCTCGGCTGTATTCTCCGAAACTCTGGGTCAGTACAGCACAGAAGGGCCCTGAATGTGCATTTTTGACAAGCCACAGTCACAGTGCGGCAGTTTGCTCCTGGCAGGCACACTCTGCATGGCCTCCTGGACTAGGTGTGAATCTATGAAAAGGCAGGAACGAGTCCCCTGGGGTCTTTTTGTTTCTCCTCTCAACTGGAGAGGTCAGCGTGGGAATCAGGCAGACAGGCAGAGACCTGAAGCTGACCTTCTGGAGTCAGAGGCTGCACTGAAACAGCACCTTGAGTTACGAGATGCAGTCAGCTATGGGGTGCAGCCGACTCTCATTGGCAGCGGGACAGGAAGCAGCCACGGGTTTGCTGAGGTAGGATTCCTCTCTTCCTCCTGAGGATGGATAAATAGGGACTTTGATGACTTGAGACTTTTCTTTCATGGCAGATATGGTGGGAGATGTATATATAGATCACTGAGAAAAAGGTTTAAAATTAGAAAAAGGGGTGAATAACACTGATTCATGTTTCTGATGCAAAAGAGCCAAAATTTCTAAAGAGCTCTTAGACCAAAGAGGAAATAAAAAATAATTAGAGCTGACTGAGAAAATTAAATGAACAAGAAGGCTTATTTAAAGGTTTATGGGATTTGGTCAAACTCCGAAGCCTAAAATGATTTTGAAATTGGGAAATGAAATCAAGGAGCCAAGCAGGTGCTGGTCAGGTGGAGGAGTGGCTTCGCAGGCTGTCTGGCCAGTGGGCTGTCCTTGCTCAGGAAGGACGCAGAGAAAGAAGAATAGAGTCTTCTGAGCTCTTTCAGCTCCTGGATGGAGCCAGCCAGGTCCACACCGGGACCACCTGCCTGCCAGCTCCGTGGCCAGACCCCCATCCTCAAGGAGAGCAGGGCTGAGAGCCTCAAAGTGTGTTTCCAACTGCCTCAGAGGGTGGGACCAGGCAGAGGCCAGCAACAAGCTCTAGAGGAGAGGAGGTGAAGAGGGGAGGCGAAGAACATAAAATGAACAACCACAACAACCCAAATCTTACCTGGCACGACCTTGTAAAAATGTGCAAAATGCCTAAAATGTTGAATGATAAGAAGACTCGAGACAAAGGACCAAGTGGAATATTAACTTTCCTGCCCGTACAGTGATCTGGGTAGGTGGACAAATGTTTGCAGAAATTTCATTAAGATCTTGAACCTGGGACATGAATGATAATGTGTTAGGAAAGTAGAGAAGAAAACTTAAAGGGGGAGGATGGAGAGGAGAACCCACTGTAGTCCTGGAGAAAGGTTTCGCGGTGACTGGGGTGACACAGAATAGACAGAGTCAGGTGGAGCTGGTCCCCAGCAGCCTCCAGAGAGCTGAGGCCAGAGCCACAGTGGGGGAGAGTGGCCTGAGAGACAGCCCAGTGGCAGAGATCCAGAGAGAGAGGAGGCAGGATGAGGAGTCCCAGAGAGCACTTTCCAGGCCTCTGTTCACTTTGTCCCTGAGGTAAAGGGGAAGCAGAAAGAACGAAGACATGTGGATGAGCACCACCCTCCACAGGGAAGTGATCACATGAAGCATGTACAAATAAAATAAACAAAATAAGAGATACGGCCGAGACAAGGTGAGTCTTCTTTAGGCTCAGCCCTGGGGTTACCGCGTAGCTGATAGGCTGCTCAACTTGGGACAGGCTGAGGCTGAGCATCCGGGCAGAAGCTAGTAGCTGGGCACAAAACCTTCCCATGTGGTCATGGTGGGAGGTGAAGAAGGGACAGCAGGTTGGTCCCACCAGCCTCCCCGGACACAGTCCTGTGCCCCTCGGGCCTGCCCTGTTCTGGGGCCCAGGCTCCAACCCAAGGCCCTGTGCGGAGTTCCTGAGTTCCAAACTACAGCTGCTCGGAAACTAACAAGGCTGAGTGGAGGATTTCGACGCTGCGGAGTAGAAGCACAGCCGGAGCCTCCATGCCAGATAAATACCAAGCCCACACTTGCCTGAGTGAAATATGGAAGGTCGTCATATCTGGAGAGGAAAGTCCAGGATCCTGGCAGGGATTAGCATTCTGCAGCAGCACAATCACCCTGATAAACGGGACAGCGTTGCTGGGGTGCCAGATAGCAACAGGGACAGGGAGAGGGACAGGGACAGGGACAGGGATGGGGGAGGGACAGGGAAAGGGACAAGGACAGGGACGGGGAGAGGCCACCTGGACCTGGACGATGGAAGCCCCAGATTCACTCATCCCTCCTCAAGCTGTGAAATGTTCTTAGGGAAGAAAGTCCTGTTTCTCCTTCAGATGAGCTCCCTGGGTGTTTCTGTGCACTCACTCAGGTTAGCAGAAAGCTTCACTGGGATTCAAAAGACAAATGCATTTTCAAACTAGGACCCATATCATGCCATCCCAGTCTATAGTTAATCCCTTTTATATTCTTCTTTTTTGCAGTGCTGGATACTGAATCCAGGGCCTTTGCACTGAGCTCCAGCTCCAGCCTTTTTTGCTTTTTAATTTTGTGACAGGGTTTAGCTAAATTGCTAAGTTGTTCAGGCTGGGATAGAACTTGGGATCCTCCTACCTCAGCCTCCCAGAGTGCTGGGTTCAGAGGCCTGCACCAGCATCCTGGCGGCTTTAACCTTTTTAAAAATTTTTGATAGAACTATTTACTTCTCTCTTTAATTGTATTCTTTTTTAAAAAAATATTTTAATGTATTACAAGTAGATATTCATAAAGAAAATATAAAAGCCATTCCATGAAAAAATAATTTTTCATAACAAAGATTATTAGAGAAAAACTGTGGTGAATGCACTGTGTGTCATGATCTTAGAAGAATATATTTTCACTTGCTAATCTGTCTCTCAGATCATTTCCTAATAATGCTATACCCTTTTTGCATAAAACATTTTAAGTATTGACAAAGTATATCACATTTTGTGTAATTCTGTACAATTTTTTCCTATTTCACAATATTGGTTATTCTTTTTGGTCTTTATTTTCACTTTCAGTTTCTCACACTAGAGAGACAGTGTGATAACATCATACTAAATGATCAAAAACTGAAAGCTTTTCCTCTTTGGAGGAACAAGACAAGGATGTCCACTATCACCACTCCTGTTCAATACAGTTCTGGAAACATTAGCCAGAGCAATCGGATGAGAGAAAGAAACAAAGGGAATAAAGATGAGGGAGAAGTTAAATTATCATCACTGTGTCTGGGTCCTTCCCTCCCAGGCGGCCTCCCCCCACGCTGGCCTGCTGTGGGCCTGGGCTCGGCTTCAGCTCCCACCGGGAGCCAGGGTGGGGATTGGAGGGGCCTGGGCCAGGCCAGCTGAGGCTCAGGCCTCTCCCCGCTCCTCTGCTGCTGTTCCAGCTGCCCGTTCAGCGCCAGGCAGGCTGGACCTGGTCCTCTGCGTGCCCCATGCCCCTTGCCCCTCTGGGCTCCAGGTGCCCAGGAGGCCCGGGGGTGCACCTCAGGGCACCTGGCTCCCCTTCTCCAGAAGCAGGAGGCTGCTGAGGCAGAGGGCCGGCCTAGGGCAGAGGGGCCGAGCACCTGGGCAAGTGCTGTGAGGCCACAGCCTCCCTCCTCTGGGGTTTGGGCCTGGATCTGGGCCAGGACCACACGTGGGGCCGGGGGATTCGGAGAGGGAAAGATCGGATAGGCACAAAGCGTGCACGGACTACGACGGTGGACTGGATGAACTCTGTGGTTAGTTTCTGCTTCATCAAAGCTTCTCAGCACATACTTTAGAGTTAAGTAATTTTCAGGACTTTTTTCTTAATCCCACAGTTTCCAACTCTTCCACCTCCTGGGCCCTCTTGTGAATTATTATGTTTTCTTTTTATTAACATTATTAATTCTACATGTTCCTGGGCTCCCTGTGGTATTTACACATGTGCAGATAGTAGGCCCTGTTCAAATCTGGGCTCTCTTTGTCTGACCTCTCCTCTCCCCAACACCCTTCCACTCAGGTTTTAGCTTCCAGAGAGAGTGTGAAGGACTTGTCTCTCTGTGTCTGGTTTATTTCTCTTATAATATTCTCCAGTTCCATCCATTTCCTTGCACATAACACGATTCCACCCTTCTTTATGGCTGCATGATACTCCACCATGTCCATGGACCACATTTTCCTTATCCATTCATCTGTTGTCGGGCGCCTAGCCTGGTTCCCCATCTCACCTCTGGTGCCTTGTGCTCTCATAGCCGGTGTGCAGGCATCCCTTTGTTTTGCCGGTTTCGTGTGGATCCATTGCCCGCAGTGGGATCACTGCACAGGGGGTCGCGCTGGCCGCCCACTGCAGTCTCACCAGTGGCTGTCACCAGTCCTTTCCCTCCAGCCCCTCGGCTTTTCTTGCTTTGCTTCAGGGCAGCTGTTCCCTGGGACGAGGCGGACCCTCGCTTGATTTTGCTGCCTCCCCTCCTGGTGGCGGCACAGCTGTCTCTCGCGGGTTGCCGGCCTTCACGCTTCCGCTGGGACCACAGGGACCCGGCTCCCAGGTGTCCTTTCCAGCCCTGTGCCAGGGCCCGGACTCCTCACGGCTCCAAGGATCGCCTCAAACAAAAGCTGCTCTTTATTTCAAATCCTTGTCAGGCCCCTCAAGAGTCCTGCTGGTGCTGTTTTGAGATGCTCCCGGAATCTCACCTCTCTCCATCATCCACTCCTGGGGCTCCGCGGTCCCTCGAGGGCCCTAGACTCACCCACGGTCAGAGTGGCTGTCCCCTCAGCCTCAGATGCGCTGTTTAAGCGGCTCCTGGCAGCTCCCCCCTTCCTCCAGCTTGGATGCGACAGAGCCTTCACCTGCTGCCTGGCCTGGGCACTTCCTCTCTCCTCATGGACTCGATCTTCATTCAGTGTTGGCTATGGTTTCTATCTAGAAGCTCTGCTAAAGCTGGTGTGGGCCCTGGCAGGACCTGGGGGCCACAGCTCACAGCTCACAGCTGACTTGCAGTTAGGAGGTGGGGCCTGGGGAAGAGGCCTCCTGGGGACTCCAAGGCTAATTTCCCACCTGGCTCCTGCCTCCACTGCTTCTGGCCTTCCAGGCCCTCTGCCGCGCTGGCCCGCCTCAGAGCCAACCGATTGTGGACTGAAACAGGCGCCAAAATAGCCCTCCCTCCTTAAGCAGCCCAGGCCATAGGGACAGGGACGAGCTCTCCAGGAGCAGCTGTGCTCTGCTCACCGCCTGAGGCCACACTGCAGGCCTCTCCAGCCTTGCCTTCTCTCAGCGGAGGGAGCTGCAACCCCGATGAGAGAGGTGCCAGCTACTAGTGCACTGTGCTTAAGACAGACTTGTAAAATCAAAGTCTTGAGTGGCCGTAGGAAGTCAGCGAGAGCAAGGTGTGAGCTTGCTGTGTGCGGAACATTTTCCCTAAAGCCCCGAAGATTCCCTTTATACACATTGTGATCCCTGCAAACTTGGACATGTTTGGCAGTGTGATGCGCACATCGCCTGTTGTTCAGGTCAGGGTGAGAGTCTCTATATCCTCAGGTATTTATCATTTTTGTGACAAAGCATTCAAAATGCTTTCTTCTGGTTGTTTTGAAATACACACTGTGTTCCCAGTCTCCACAGCCACTGTGCTCTGCATTAGAACAACAGATCTTATTTTCCTCTCCAACTGCAGGGCCGTAAGATTCAAGGGAGGCATGAAAGTGTCATGAGCCTACTTTCATGATAATCACACCCCTTGGGTGTTTTATAAGTTTTACGCTACATTTTTTGCTTGTTAAGTAAGTGAAAACGATACTCAACTCTTGCTCTAATTTGCATTTCTAGTTATTCTTCAGAATCATATTTTCTAATATTTTATTTGCCATTTGTAAACCTGTATACAATTTTCTATAAGTTATTTTAATCTTTTCCCAAATATACGATGGTCTACTACTATGAAGATCTAATTAAAATATAAAATTAAACCTTAAAAAATGACTATTTCCCAGTTGTAATATTTTAAAAGATATTTTTGTAGTCTAATGGTTTTTAGTTTTTTCTTTCTTCTATGAGTTGTAAATATTTAATATTCAAATATGTTTGTTTATCCCTTCGTGATTTCTTCTGTTACTTCAAGGCTGAGATTCTTTACATGATATAGACCTGATAAATATAGTATTATATTACTTGTAGATTTTCTTTATAGGTTTTTAAAGTTTTCATTTTATCTGGAAATTATTTCGTTTGGAATTAGCTTATTGAGTTTATGCACAGTTGTGGCACACAAAGGGTGCTGCTGCACAGGGTAGTGCTCAGTACATCCTGCTTCTGACAACCAGTCGACCAAATTGCACTTCTTATGCACACTTTCCATGACCTCTCCGTTGTTTTCCTTTGTTGCCACTGGGACCAAACGTTTTCCCATGGTGTCTTCACTACACTTTTAAACCTATGCTTCACTGTCAAACGACCAGCTTCAAAAAAGTAAGTGAATTGCTTCTTATCCCAAGTATAGAAACAATAGTTCCCAATTATGGGATATTTAAGAAATTCAGAAAAGTGAAAATAAGGGAAACATCAGTCATCTTTGGTTAATATTTCTATGTCTCATTTAAATTTTTATTATGTGTAGTTTTGTTCAGTTCTGGATGTCGGACCCAGGCCTCACATGTGCTAAGCAAGTGCCCTGGCAGAGCTGTACCACAGTTCTGCTCTTCCTCATTTTCGATCCATGTGGTTTCATCACCTGTGAACACGGAGCAGTGTTTGCACCACGCATGAAGCTGTGAGCAGTAAACAAAAGGAAGGATGGGGCTCAGGACAGTGCTTAGCACATTCTATTTAATGACTGCTGATGCTTTTTTATATTTACATGGTGTAGAGTATTGTACTTTGTTTTATTTTACATGATACTGTATCCTGTTTCCCATTCAAATATAAATATTTTAATGAACTTTACAGACAGTTTTAGCTGGGTGTATATAATATTTCCGTTGTGGGTCAATATACGTCTGTATGAGAGTGTTGTTAGCATGCTGCCTTCCTGTTTTCTCCATAGTTTGCATTGTGAGGAAGACTTTGCTGGTTTTAGAATTAGGTGCTTAGTGTAGAAATCTCAGGTTGGAATTGTTCAATCAGCGATTGATCATATGTGAAGGAGTGTGTGTCTGTGTGTGTGTGTGGACACATGTACAATGCGCCCACCTATATTTCCAACAGACCTCGTTCCGGTTTGTGCTTCTCTTGGAGCACTTAGGAGTGGCTGAGTTTCAGCTGAGTTTCCCATGCATATCTTATTCTTTATCTTAGTAAGTTTATACTGGTTTTCCTTTTTTGACTACAACTGAACATTTCAGCACATTCTCATTTACCATACCATGTTCTTATATAGAATGAACCTCCAGCCTATGCCCTGTGTGTATTTATCCAATTTCTTTCCTCATTTCATGGTTTCTAATACAACAAGGTCTTCTTCTATGAAGGTTAAATAAGGTTCTATTCGATTTATTTCCATAATTTTACTATATTATCCTTATATTTTTCAATATGATTTTTTCTATTGTAGAAATTTGTTAATCATAGATGTGTGAAAAGCAAAACAAAATAATCATATATTCTAAGTAATAATAACCGTTAATATGTTGATAGTTTTCAAAATTTTATTCACTTTCATAGTTGACATTTCATATATTATTTTTATGTGTTATTAATGTATTATAAATGTACTGATATTTTAAAAATTATATGAAAATCTATTATTTTTTCCACATATTTTACCACATACATGTATTTTAGTGACTCTAAATATTTAATTTTCCACCATTTTTGGAAATATTATAAGCATCTATATGTAATGTTCACATTTCTAATAAGTTCCTGTGTATATGTAAATGTATAAATATTTGCTAAAAATTTTGAGATTTTTTAAGGTTCTTGAAATAGAGCAAATTGTTTTAAAAGGTTTGTATTCATATATCAGGTTGGATCTTAAGAGGCCACTTGTGAAAACCTTTTTTATTCTTTAAATTAATATCTTTAAAGTACACAAAACGTAAGCAGGGTACTTATTAATGGTACTATGTGGTGTCAACTTATTTAAAATTAATTTTATAATGTGCATGATTCTAGACAGAAAAATGAAAGAACATGTAATATGAGGAATAGAGCTCTGAGTTTGCTTTAACTTACTGATGTGCTGTACTTTTAATAACTGGTTTTGGGTTTTTAAAAGTATGCATCATGTATGTACATGTATTTATTGCAGATTTTACTGATATAAGTGATGCGAAGCATTCAATTCACAAATAATAATGAAATGTTGAATTTTTTATTGTAAATTTTAAGTCGTCAACTGGTTCTTACTGAGGGCTTTTGCTGATGGTTCATCAGTCCTGTTCTGACCTGGGAGGAGCTTGTGGTTGTGGCTGGGAAGTTAGTACCTTGTGGCCCGGACGCTGGTTCATGTCTTCATGTCTGTTATCAAGAAAGATGGGAGCGAGACAGTGAAGATATTTGTTAGAATTTATCAGTGAGCAATATCTTTGCTGAACTGGATCAGAGTTTCCAGACACTGGAAGGATATCTCTCAGGACTTTTTGGCCAACTCACACGATAGCAGGTACAGACATGGGCCAACTTTGACTTTAATTTTCATGATTAAATGTTCTTCAGGGGTGAGTTTCGTGGGTCAGTAGCAGGGCACTGGCTCAGCATGTGTGAGAACCTGGGCTCAGTCCCCAGCGCTGAAAAAGATTTTGTTCATCAATGTATGAAGTTTAGGCAATAAAAATGCAATGAATCAAGCTCTGGATTGGCACATCTGCCAATTTCTATGCACCAAAGTCAACTTAGATTCCAAGTAGACATCAGGCGACAAGGTGAGCTCCCAATTGCATCATCTTTCCACCGTAAAATGTGGTAGATGGATTAGACCACCTGACATGGGGAACCCTAGTAAAATGATTAGGAAATGATGTGAGTGTAACTTATTTAGCGGTACAGTTACGTGACTCGCTCTTGATAATGACTGTCTGCTAACTGGCCCCAGGACCCCTGGAAAGGTAAACCCTAAACGCGGACTCACGCAGGCCACGGGCTCACATTAGGGCCTTGTCCTTTCACCTCTTCCTGCCCGGCCTGCTCCCCAGGGCCAGCTGGCTCACTGAGGCAGCACCTCGTTAAGAGCAAAACAAAGCATCCTTCCCTTGATTTATTAGTACGAGACATGGAGTATTGACTTCCTGTGCTGCTTCCCTACAACCAAATTGCCTGACACAGTTACATCATAATTTAGGGTAAATCGATACCACATTTCGAAAATATACGTTTGAGTCATGTGGGTTAACATTTCTCTTTTTGTGTAGAATCCTTAATTCCTTCTTAATATTAATAGCCCTCACTTCTTACTTATTGATTAATCAGTGGATTTATTTCTACATTTCTCTATTTCTACATAATTTTCTCTTATAAATTTCAGTATCTGTACTCCAAGAATATTAATAGCACTTTCTGTGCACTTAATAATATCAGTTCTACTTTGCTTTATTTTCAGTAGACTTCTGTAATTGTTTTCTGTTGCTGGGTAACAAATCATAACGTGTTGCAGCCCACACACGCGCGCACACGAGCACACACATGTGCACACGAGCACACACATGCGCACACGCGCAGCTCTTCCTGCCTCAGCTCTGGGTGAGGCGGGACCTGCCTGGGGTCCCCAGGCTCTTGTGAGCTGCTGGGCTCCATGTCCTCACCAGCTCCTGCACTGGTGGGGAGAGCTCAGTTGCGTGCGTGTGTGTGTGTGTGTGTGTGTGTGTGTGTGTGCGCAGCCATGTTACCACGACGCTAATCTTGTTCATGTGTGTTTTGCTTTGAAAAGATAATTTCTCTCAGTGTGTTGCAAAGCCTGTTGTCACTGGACACTCCCTGCGCGGTGATCCTGACTCTTTCCCCCCTTTTCACGCCCACCCAGCAGACTGAAAGGTGTGGGTGACTCGCACTTGTGACCTGTGTGACAGCGAGTGGCCTTCCCCCTTCTCTTCCCTCATTCAGCTGTGGAGAGCATGCAGGACGATGCAGGCGGCTCCTGTCCAGACAGCGGCCCCGCTGCCCGGTGCTGTCCTCACCACCCTCTTCCTCGGAGCTGATGCACGCAGACGTCCGTGTGGCTGCCATTCCCACTCCATTCACTTGTCTTTTTATTTAGTTTTAAAGTTTGAAGTGGTGTCTCACTAAGCCACCAAGTGGCCAGGGTGGGCTTGAACTTGCAGTCCTCTCTCCCAGCCTCCCCGAGAGCTGGGGTCACAGGTGTGGGCCGCTGACCTCCCTCTCTGGGCTGAGTGGCCACGCCTGCCCTGTCTGGTGCCGTCTGAGGTCACCAGCCCGTGCTCTTCCCACTGGAAGGGGCTGGCAGAGGAAGCGCGTGGGACTCGGGTTTGCTCAGGGGTGCGGTTGTCTCCTCCTTGGATGCGGACGGTGCCTGCTCCTGTCCCCGCGTGGGAGCAGCTGCCCTTTGCTTCCAGATCTGGAGGTGCAGCGACCCGGCCCGGCTGCCTGGCCAGCGCTCTGGGTCTCAGGCTGTCTGAGATGGGACTTTCTAGATTGTTCCTGATAGTATTTTTTCTTGGATACTTGGAGTCTCTGTCGTTTTGTTCTGCTTTCTGGTATTTTCTTAAACTGGTCCTCAAACTCTTACTTGACTTTTTCTTTTAACCGTCATGTTTTCATGCTCACACACCTCCACCTTGCATCAGTGTCTCTTCGTGCATGTGGATAGTCTATCTTTGCATCTTTCAGAAGGTGAAGTTTTGGGAAGATTTTTCTCCTCACTCCTGAACCTTTCTCTGCCCGCCCCCCACCCCCCCGCTTGTTTTTGGTCACTAGCTGTGCAGCAACCAGAGGGAGGGGCCGAGAGGGACCCGACATCGCTCTCATTGTGGCGTCCAGGACACAAGGCCATGCTGTTCTCACGGAGCCCGGGGCCTGTTCTCAGGACGGCACGGAGCAGACAGGGCGGGAAGGGAAGTGCTCTGAAGTGTGGTCTCTTTCTGGCGTGAGCTTTGTTGGTGAGCAGTTTAAAAATCAAAACAATTATTTTTGCCACTCCAGATCCTATAAAAGGATGTTCTCTTTGCTCCTCTGATTCTCACAGATCCATTTTTCCTCCTCCCCTTTTGAAATTTCTTGGACCCTATTCTAGGTAAAACTGGTGTGCAAAATGGCAGATATGCTTGATCAGTCTTTTTCTCTCTTTATTAGTGCATGTTTGTAATCGTGATGCCTGCATACCCAAGTTTATAGCAGGTAAATCCATAGCCGCTACGCTCTGGAAACAGCCTAGATGCCCATCAATAGATGAATGAATAAAGAGAATGCTGTCTATACTCATGGAATATTACTCAGCTGTGAAGAGGGCTGAAGCCATGCATTTGGAGGAAATCAGATGGAGACCAGCAAGGTAAGGAAAATGATCCAGACTCAGAAAGCCATAGTGTGTTCCCTCTTATATAAAACCCCTAACATGTAAGTAAATCAGTGAAATAAAGGAGGGGGATAGGAAACCAGAAGGCAGCTCGTAGGTATGGGAGAGGGGATGGAGAGGACGGAGGAAGGAGGGCAGGGAACGGACACCACGCTCGCATGTGCACGCACAGTCCCCGCGCACATGGCGACTCTGAGCCACAGCGCAGCCCTGCAGGCGCCCGCGCTCCCATGGGCGACTCTGAGCCGCAGCCCTGCAGGCGCCCGCCCCTGTCCAGGAGCAGTGCCTGCCCTCGCCCTGGAGGCCCGCCCCTCCCCTCCCGGCTCCCTGCTCTTCACCGCCCTCTCCTGGCCTCCCCGGGTGCGAGCCATTCTCACATCATCTAAAATACCTTTGAGCCACAGCACAGTTTTCATGTCTCAGCATATATCCCATGAACGTGTTATAATTGCCTTGGGCCCTTTTTATTATCAGGCACAGAGCGTGTTTCTTTGGGGGCGTGATGGATGGACAGAGCTGCCGTAACCACCGTCGCCTAACCTTCATCCCGGTGTGTTTCAGTCACTCAGCGAACTTCCAGGGCAGAGGCTGTCAGCGGCCCTGCCCGTCCCTGCCATGCGCATCACCAGCCCGATCTCCGTGTGGGCCCTGGTGCCCAGGGACGGAGGCCTGCCTGTCTCTGCTGCCCGCTGCCCCAGAGCTCACGGGGAGGTGTCACTCAGGCACCTCTCAGGCCTAGGGCGGGCAGCGTTCCCCGCTTCTCTGTGGCCCATCCGGGGGAGGGGAGCAATGGGGAAGCCAGAGGCCAGCCTCGGCTCCGGGCACACAGGGAAAGGAGGCAGGGACGTCAGGGGGAGCTCTGACCGCCCTCTGTGGAGCGTTCTGTGGCCTCCTTCTGCCTGCTGCATGTGGAGCCCGAACGCTCTCCCGTGGTCACCAGCATGGCGCGATGGCACCAGCCACTGGGTGCCCGTGGCTGCCTGGGCCATTGAAGGGAAGTCCTGGCTCCGGCTCCCTAAGATCAACTACTCAGCTATAAAATGGAGTACTACTCAGCAATGAAGAATGAGCAATGAGAGACATTTACAGCTAAGTGGATGCATGGTGAGGCCACACTCTTAAGTGAAATAAGCAGGACACACAAGTGCAAATACCGAATAGTTTCTCTGGGGTGAGAAACTGATAGTGTACATGGGACCAAAAGGTATAATAGATAATGTGACATAGGAAGGAAAGGTCTAAAGGGGAAGGGGAAGTGGGAGGGGAAGGAGAAAGGAAAGAAGGGAAAAGAAAAAAATATAAGAAAAGGAAAAAACAGAAACAAAGGCTCTGTAGCTAGTGAGGCATGGAGGGGTGAAGGGAGGGCAGGGGAAGGGGAAATAAGAAGCAGGATGGGTCATGTACAGGTGCAAATCCCCAGTGATGAGTGCCAGCATAGTGTACACCTAACATGTACCCATAAACTTAGTGAATGGGAATCAACAATGGTGAGCACTGCCCCGCCCCTCATTCTGTTTCTTACATTTTACCAATCGCACACAGCCCCCAAATCCCTACTTTTATAGACTCTGTTTCTCCTGACACAACATACAGAATGCTTCTATGCACATAATCACCCTATGTGCTCCAACTTTCATTTTTATGCTCTAATTTTCTCTTTAATACTTTCAGAAATAAACTTGAGTGATGTTATGTTTTTCTAATTACTTAATCAATAAGCCAATTACTATTTATTAAATAATTCCAAATTTCTCCATGGATTTTAGGCTCCAGCTCTATCATACTCTGAAGGCTCGTGTCCTTAGATAGATTTCTGTATTTTCTCTCTAGTTCCCTGCCTGTCTACCCTACTGATAGCAGCAGATGCTGTGAAGTACGTTGTAACTGTGTGTTATGGCATCTATCAATGAAAGTGGCTTTCAGAATGATTCCCTCTGCTGTGGGGGTGGGTGGGCAGTTTTTCCACATTTTCTTCAAGATGGCTCTTACCATTTAGTTGAGTTATGAAAAGTGTGCATTGATATATTTGCATAAAACTACTTGAAATTTAAAAACCAACTCTGAAAAAAATGGATTTCTTTATAGTATCACATTGTCCTGTGCTCTATCTTGCCCTGTCAGTCCTAAGGGAATGTAGTACGTATCTCAGCTTATAGGATTTTAAAAGTAAACCTCAGTCATCTTTTATCTTCACTTACAGGCTCCTGATACTCTTTCCCAAGCTTATATCACATTTTATATTTTTGTTTCAATGTATCACACTAACATCTAATAATTATTGCATGCTTATTGTGCACCTGGAGGAATCCCAAACCTCTCACCTACCTTACTAACTCTTCCAAAGTCCTTCTCATCAACCCTTTTCTGCAGATAAGAACTGGATCCTGCAGAGGTTGGGTACTTTAATTAGATTCACAGTCTCCTCTTATTTCCTGCATCTGGGAATCTCAAATTTTAAGAGCAAAAGAACTGGTGGGAATTTGCCCAAGATTGCTGAAAATTGCAGAGTCCTTGTCCCAGGTTCTGAGATGCTGGGTCGGGAGGCCTGGCTGTGGTCCACACCCAGAGAAGCACGGCCTAGGCTAGCCAGTGTTTGAGGGGCAGCTTTGCCATCTTATTCCATTATGGGAGGTTTGATGGAATACTCATAGGAGAGCAATTGGTGTCTGTGTTTATTTTGTACTCTGCCTTCATCTGAATCACCAGTTTTTTTTGGCACTGGGGATCAAACTTGGGACCTTGCGCTTTCGAGGCAGGCGCCAGAACCACTGAGCTAAATCCCAGGCTCTGAATCACCATATTTAATACAGTTTTTCCATCATCCATCTGGGATAGTGAGATGGAGGACCATAGTATCTGGCAGAGCATCTCAGAAGCCACTAAATGTATGAGTGTCTCACCTGAAAAGGAGGTCAATTTCTTCTTTTTTTCCCTGTGATGCTGGGGATTGAACCAAGGGCCTTGTGCATAAGCAAGTGCTCTATCATTGAGCTACAACCTCAGTTCCATGAAATTCTTCTCTTTGTTGAGGTTTAAGTTTTCCTTGGTGGACCCTTTTCCATGAGCCAGAACTTCCAGAATGACATAAATAGTGGCAGTAGTGGGTGTATGCATTTGTGCAGTATTGTCAAATTATTCACTTGTCCTTTTAAAATATTTATCATAGGCAAACAAAAGATGATAAAGATGTCAATTCTGATATGTTATATTTCCCCAAGTAGCAATGGAGCTATTATCCATCCTTACAAATACATTGAACTTTTTCTAAATATTCTTATGCAGTATTCTTAGAATACTCTCAATATTCTTAAAATCAGATCCTCAAATTTTCTTGATTGCTTGAAATTACGGTGTTGTTGTTTACAAAGTAATTTGATAAAATGATTTATGAAATGCTCAAATGCAAGTTAAAAAAGGATAGTATAATCTGAGATAATCATTTTTAAAATGGCACGAAAGGTCTAGCTCTTGAAGTTGATTTCCTTAATTTTCCACTAAAACACATAAACTTACCATGGTGGAAATTAAGAGTCACAGAAAACTTTTTTTTTCAGAATTTAGGAAGAATTTCAACTGCATAAGACCTCTAGAGCCTATTTCTATGAGTTTTCCATAAAACTGGGAAAAAATAATTAGGTTTGACTGCAACATAGAATATCACCTTCGATCAACTAATACTTCTCTCTCAGGCAGCAAATGTGACATGAATAAGTAACGTAACTGGGGCTTTGACTATGTATTTGGGGAAAAACACTGAGTCTGAGTGCTCTCTGTCCCTATACACTAAAATGTATTTCAGAGAGATTTAAGACTAAGTGCAGTAAACCAAAGCCTTAAGGGACTCCAAGAAAGCTCAAATAAACCTTTAGAGGTAGTGGAAGAAAGAAAAAACCCAAACACAAAAATAGAGCTCAAAGCTTAAAATAATGAATAGCTATGCCTTTGTAAATAAGTGGCAAACCAAAATTTCAATAAGGCCTGGGAAATAATATTTGGATCTAGCAATACAGAAATCGCTGATGTAACAGTGAAAAAAATATTGACTGGAATGTGTTTCAGTGATTTCTTCATCCCTGAGACAAAACACCGAACACCCACAGCTTAAGGGAGGAGAGTTATTTTGGCTCATGTTTTTTAGGGGACTCAGTCCAGAGTTGGCTGCTCCAAGGCAGGAGGTCCTGGCAGAAGGGCTTGGTGGAGGAGGAGACCAGGAAGCAGCAAGAGAAGGAAGGAGCCAGGGATGAAAATACATCCTTCCAGACACACCCCAGTGACCGTCTCCTCTGACCAGACCCCACCTCTGCACATGAGAATTTTGGGGGACTTTTTAATATAAACCATAACAGAGTGGATTTGGATGGCATAGGAGAAAAGTTAGAAGTACAAGCATATAGACAGTTCTTTGACAAATGGAGCTGAGAAATCAGCACAGGAGCTTCAAAAGAAAGATTTACCTGGTAGGAAAAGTAACAGAATATTTGCAAAATGATAAGAGCAATCAAGAAAAGCAGGAAGTTATTGATCCAAAGGAGTGGGCCTGGGATTTAGCTCAGTGGTTCCGGCACCTGCCTTGAAAGCACAAGGTCCTGAGTTTGATCCTGGTACCAAAAAACAAAAAATGAAAACAAAGGAGAGATAAATGAAGGGAGATCAGAGGAGCAAGAAAAGATGAAAAACAAGGAGGAGAAGAGGAAGAGGAGGAGGAATAAAGAGGAGGAAGAAGAGGACACGGAGGAGGGGAAGAGGAAGAGGACAACAAAGAGCAGGAAGTGGAAGATGAGGAGGAGCAGCAGCAGCTGCTGCAGCCAAGTAATTAATGGCTATAACTGATAATAATATCTGTGCAGTAGTGGAGAAGGTGCCTCAGGGTTCCTTGGGCAGGGATGGGAAGTGCGTCTGCAGGCACAGGTTCTGGTGCATGTGGAGGTATACAGAGGGGAGTGATGAGTGAACCCTTCCCTGACTGGAATAGTGGTCAGTGGGTTACTGAGAGGGAAGCTAAGGAGAAGGCATAGCTGGCATGAGGAGAGAAAATATGAAAGTTTAATGGTGAGTGATAAGCAGATGGTTTAAGGAAGCTTTGCCTTGCTCTCTTAACTTCAGTGGTTGTGAGTTTAAGAGAGACAAGTGTGTGTGATAAAAGGCTTTCCCACCCATGCTCAGTGTCATGGATTCAATCAGGCTGCCAAATAATGAGGCAATTAAATTACAAGGAGCTCACCACTGTGCTGCTCCTCCTCAGCCTCTCAGACCACTTCCTCTGCTCTTTGCCACTGAAATCGCAGGAAGCTCCACTACTGAGCTGCATGCTCATCTCCAGAAACTGAGTCAGTGTTATGACTGGGATGTAAATTGCCCCACAAGGGCTCACTGTGTGGAAATGTGGCCACTGATGGGCATCCAGGAAGTGACAAGATTCTGAGGGCTCTGACTTCCTCAGTGGAGGAACCCCTGACAGAGTCACATTTGATGGTGCTACTGGGAGGTCATGGAACATCTGAGGTGGACTTAGATGAAGGTAGTGTGTCTCAGAGGTATGGATGTGGGGCTACATCTTATCCCTGGCCCCTTCCTCCTTGCTCTTTCCCCCTCTCTTCTTCCTGGCGGCCATGAGGTGAGCAGCTCTCCTCTGCCATGCCCATCTGTGATGATGCTTCTTCCTCATCACAGCCCTGAAGCCAGGGAGCCCTCCAACTATGGATGGAAACCTCTGAAACCATCAGCCAAAATTTCCTCATTTAAGGTGATTCTTACTTTATTTTGTCAGAGCAATGAAAAGTTGGCAAACAAATAGGGAGATGTGTTTAAGGGGAAATGGGAAGAGTATGGGGGAGATTTGCAGAAGGAAACAAACCTTGCCCCTGTCAGATATACCAGAGAATGGATGTGAGGATCTATGAGCCTCATGAGATGCCACGTGGCCTCACCTCGCTGCTAGAGATGGGGTGATGGAGGCTTGGGTGGGGCAGTGTCGAAGGCTGACTGGAAGATCTCTTCCCTTCTGCTCCTCATGGCCATCCTGACGGAAAGGGTGGCTGGGAGCTGCAGGCCACGGTGTGGCCCATCAGGGAGGAGGAGGGCGTGAGGGATGGCATTGCTCAGGTGACACGGACCTGTCTTAATATTCTAAGTTTTTGAGTTAGTGTTCTGATACTCTTGCCTGAAGTGCTCTATGGCAGTTGACTTCCTCCTGTTAGTTTTATCCATTGAAGCGGCATGTGTGTGTGTGTGTGTGTGCGCGCGTGGTGGGCATTCCACACACTGGCCAAGTGCTCTACCGCTGAGCTGCACCCTGCCTCACTGGGTAGACCCTGTCCATGGCTCATGGGGGTGAGGAACAGCCGGCCACTTTTAGGACCTTTTGGTCCACCTCTTTTGGGTCAGAGTAGCAGTGTGGCTGTGCTCAATTAAAAAAGGATAGGCCCTCTAGGGACAGAGAGAAGGGGAAAGGGCAGTAAAAATTAAAAGAAAAAGCCTCTGATTTGAGAGTTGCAGCAGGAGGGTGAATTTAAAAGTGAAAATGCTTAGTTATTTGTTCTGTTTCCAGATTGAGTCTTGGGCAATACATTGTGAATCACTTGTAAAGAAATCCCTGCTACTTCCTCACTTGCATGTAATTTGATTTTATGCTTTCAATTCTCTGGCATAGTTTGCTGAAAATGCACATGTATGTGTTTCAAAACAGATCTCAAAATCTCCAAATTATATGCAGAGTACAGATCTTACAGGCACAGATCAGGGAAAACAAACAAGTAGACAGAACTCCTTTGTGTTCCAACTGTAATATATTAAGCAGAACCCATGTAACTGATCAAATGCAGACAAAGGACAAACACAAAAATGCTGAATGCAGTTTCATACATGCTTACTGCCTTCCTCCTCTACTGGAGAGGTGGGATGATCTATTATGTTTTAATTTTATTCCAGCTTCTCTTTACAAGAAAGGTTGTTTTCTAATCTGGCTCACACTCAAACATATTTTATCACTGTCAGCTGACTTGCCAGGATAAAAAAAGGAGGTGCCCTCCATGTGTCCTTGTGCCTTGTTATTCTGCTGAACGGGGCTGTACCTTTCCCAGCAAGAACAATGCAAGCATCACACTCAAGAGAAGCGACAGCCACAATGCTCATGTGTCAGAAACCTCACTGCCTCTCTGCAAAGAATAGCAACCCGATTTTCCCCACTGAAACAATTGCTTTATAGAAAATACACAAAATGAAATAAAACAGAATTCTGAATATATAGGTGTTTTCATTCCAGTCTTTTATAAAGCAGAACCATTCTACAGATAGAGTTTTGTATCCTGATTTTTTAACCAGATAGTTATTCCTCTCCAAGGAGCTCTTGCCAACTGCTATGAGCAAGCAGCCCCGAGCATGGAGAACACAGTGTTTTCTCAGCCCGAGGCTGCAGGGTCAGCTGATGGACAGCATCCTCCAGAACATGCCCACAGAAGCACTGCTTGGTAGGACTCGGTCAGGACACAGAGACATAGTTTTTTCCTACCCCCTCAGCCTGGCTCTTCTACATATTGTGTAGGTAGGAAAACTGAAAATGCCTGGTAGGAATCTGTGCTAGACTTCATTCTACTTTGACCCATGAGTGTTTGGCTTATAGGATGGCATCTTCAAGAAGCCATTGAAGGGGTTAAGAATACACCACCCCAAACGAGGTTGTCAATTGTGATCCGTCAACTTGACTTTTGTGAGAATGGCTTAGCAAAATAGCAAAGCACAGTTCTAGCCGTGTCTGTGGATGATTGACATGGAGGCCAACAAACCAAGGGGAAGAACCACCTCTGATGTAAGTGGCACCGACCAATGGTGGTGTAGTCTGGGTGGAATAAAAAGGGAAAGAAGGAGGAAGTCTGTCCATTTCTGAAGAGCCTCATCTTCCACATCACCTTCAGACATTGGCCTTCAGTTTCTTCTGCCTTCCAATGCAGACATTCCAAACTGAACTCCATTAGCTTCGAGGCCTTTGGCCTTTGAATTCAATGGGATCTGCATACTTGGTCCCTCTTGTTCTGCAGCTTCCACCTTCTTTGGCTGAGCAGCAGTGGAGCCAACTGCTCTCTGGTGTGCAGAGGGCCATTGGGAGTTTTCCCAAGTACCTAATAAATCCCATCGCACAGCTATACATGTATTCCGTGTTACTCTGTTCCTCCAGAGAATCCTAACACATGCTTATTATACTGCCATACTGACAGTCTAAGTTAAAGACACTGGAGAAAGAGCAAGTGCAGGATCACTCTCCCTTAAATCAGGAGAAGAAACTCCCGTGGGAAAGATATCCTCCCTATAAAGCACATTCTCATTGCCAGTGATAGAAAGTTAAGGCCAAAGAAATCTGTGCACATGTGTATCCCAGTTATTTCACTTAAGAATATGGTTTCAAGGTGCATCATTTACCTAGAAATGTCTCAAGTTTATCCTTCGGTTTGGCAGAGTAGTACTCCGTTGTATAAAAAAACAATCTTCTCTATTTATTCATTGGTTGATCGGCATTTGTGCTGTTTCACAAATTTAGCTATTACAAACTATGCAGTTATAAACATGGGTGCACATATATCACTGCCGTTTGATGGTTTTAATTCTATCAGGAAGACAAAGTGTAAATAAGCACCAAAATGTGTAATAGATATTGGGAAATGGGAACAAAATGTTCAAATGGGAAGGGGAACTATGGAGAGGGAAGGGGAAAAGAAAAAAAGAGAAAAGAAGGAAAAAATGGAAACAAACCTTTTGTAAATAAGGAGAGGCAGAGGGGTTGAAGGGAGAGGAGGGGAATGGGAAAAAAAGAATCAGGATACATCATGGACAGGTACAAATTCCCTGTGATGAATGTGATCATTGTCTATATCTAAAATGCGCCAATAAACTTTATTAAGTAAAAACAAAGCAATCTGTGAAGACAAACTTGTTAAATGGACCCTCATCTTCTTAGTCACTTTTCTACTAAATTGGCTGCCTGAGCCCAAGTCCTTGGTTTATCAAGTTCTATGCTCGCTGCTCTTTGGCCAAGTCACTGTGAAAGTGGTCGCCACGGCTGCTTCCTTGGGTGTTCGTCTCCTCACCAGGCTCCTTTGCATTATGCTCAGCTCTGGTTAATCTAGTGTCTGCCAGGATCCCAGGAAGATGAAACGGAGGTGGAATTTTACCCCGTACCCCAGTTGTCAAGGTCACTTGTTGCCCAGGGCGTGCCGGGGTGTGTGACTGCTCTGGTGACAAGGGTGCCTCCCTCAGCAGGGCTCTCCCAAAGGAGCCCTGAGTGTGGCTTCATGCTCTCCCACTGCCATCTTGAAATCTCTAATAACTCATGCCTGAATTTGTGAAAAGAGACGTAGTTACTGTGTCTGCTGTTCATTCCGTTTTGCCTGGTTTGTGCTCCTTGTGAGTTCAAGTTCCAGTGGGCTTACCGGCCGGACCTCAGGGAGACACACAGCAAGTCGCAGGAGGAGGTGAGCAGTTGAGCACCGGGGCCCATGAGCAGGGTGCCAGGTGAGGAGGCCTCATGCTTCCATCAGAACAGAGCTTACTTTCAGTGCACAAAGGAAGTGTTTGCTTCCTCAGAAAAGTATCACGTCCTGTATTTCTTTTCTCACTTCCTACTGTGAGCCAACTGCTTCTGCTGAGAATGAAGACAGAAAGGACATGGAGAAACAAGGCACCCATAGCTCCTCTTCCTGTCAGTCCTCCCTCAGCACCTGTGGACTGAAGCAGAGACTGGTGGAGTCTGCTCTTCATGCTGGGAAGTGAGGCACAGCTGTGAGTCTTGTACAGTTTCCATGTTCTGTTGGATCTGTGGACACAGACAGCTAGAAAATACGTTGTGAACCTTAACTCCTGATTTGGCGATGTTCGTTGCCTTAAAAAAATATTTGCTGCTTCCAGTTACACTGTGGGCTCCAGGAGGCAAACAGCCCTTGAAGCAGAGCTTGCACTTCCATGTGGTGGCCAGTCCTCCTGGCCCTGCTAGGTTCTCTGCTTGGGGCCAACAGTCCATGTCCCAGGCACAGTAGAGGACATGGCTATGGAAGCTTCACAACTTGTGGTTTGCTTTCTCCCCTTCCTCTTTATTTGTAAAGACAAAGCTCAGATGCATCTTGGAGTTGCAGACTTCCTCGTGTTGATCATCAGAAGCATTGGATGCATCTTCATCCCTTTAGGGTTTGGATGCTACTCTCTAGAGCTGTCAGGAAAAGTGACTTGGATCTCCAGTGGCTGGTACACGGAGCTGTGTGGCAGCTCAGTTAGACACACCATGGGAGGGCGCACTTAGTTCTCACCTTCCGAGGCATCTGTGTTCAGAGTGCTGTAAGCCAGACTCAGGAGACGAGGATCACGTTTCCTCTCATGAGGAAATGAGGGGAAAGGTGACTTGAAAGTAGAAGGAGGTTGTTAGGGGAGGGAGAGGGTCACGGATGTGGGACAGTAAAGTAAGGGTGGACCATGCAATGGCGAAGTCACCAAAGACTCGATGTGGCTTGTGCTGTAATAAAACCCACTTCTCTGTAGGATTAAAGCACAGTAGTGAGGAACCTTAGAAGTGTGACATCCTGTGATCCGTGCAGTGGGAGAGCTCTATGTATGTGCCCGGGTACACACAAGTGTGTGTGTGTGTCCATATGTGTGCATTCTCTAAGAACAGAGTTCTCTTTTGGTTAATTCCAGTTCATATTTTGTAAAACTTGCTTCTAAAGAAAATTGTTCTGCCATTAGAAGTGATTAATCCACCTCCACATTTTCCATCATCAGTGAATTTAATTAACATGGTGTGTTCCTTCCTCTGAGAGATTAGCAATTAAAACAGTTCTAACTCTCCTCATCAACACACACCTGAAAAATTAAAATAGACGCTGCTCTTAATTGTAGCTGCTAATGCTGGCTCTTTGTGAGATGACCTTCAGCAGGTTCTCTTTTTATGTGTTTGCATTTATCTGAAGAGTCATTTCAAACAATTTTCCGAGGTTTTCTGAGATGGAAGTCAGCATCAAATGAGTTGAAATAGATGCACTCTTTCTAATATATTCCTATTCAGAACCTGCAATGAACATTCATCTCTTAAGCAAAGACATGTGTAAGACATGATAATGCTGAATTTGAGGTCAGGGCTTGCTGCCTCAGGCACTGAATAAACCAAGAAAAAAGAGGACAGATTTTTCCAGATGGGCATTGCTCCTCATTAGTATGGCATTGAGGCTCCTCATAGTGGCCCATTGTTCTTTGTGGCTGTTCCTCCTGGTGCTGGTGCTGGTACTGGCCTCCACCTGGGTCTGAGAAGTGAAACTTCAAATTGGGATGCCTGTCTTGCTGGTGTGTTTTGGGCTGCCCATGAAAATGCCCCCATTTTAAAATTAACCCTCCTGGAGGTGAGACAGGGATTGAAGGGTGGCCAGATGATGATGGACTTAGGGTTTGGGAGGGACAGTATGGTGGTCCGCTTTCTGTGGCTATAACAAGTACCGGGAGTGGTGATTGACTTACAAAGAGGAAGGTTTCTTTTGGCTCACAGTTTGGGAGGATTCAGTCCATAATGCATTGGTCCCAATGGCCAGGCAGGGGATGGTGGCAGAATAAAAGGCTAGAAAGAAATAGAAAGAAAGAGGAAGGAGGAGAGCACACTCTGTGCTGAAGGCATGAGCCAAAGCTCTAAAGACCATCCATCGTGCCCCACTTCTCCAGGGTTCCACCACCTCCAACAGCACCACCTGGGGACCAGGCCTTTGGGGGCCCTAAAGACCCTTGCACGGCAAGGGGCAGGTCAGAGCATCAACAAGCAGCCTCCAAGTGTAGCCCCACTGTAGCCTCTCCAGGGTGCCACACTCCAGCACTCTGGGCTTGCTCCATGTCTGCACCTGAGATCTCAGGAAACTTAGAGTTTGGGTGCCCTAAAAGGAACCCACGACCTCCCCATCCAAGGCCACGAACACAAGCACAATGCTCCTTAGGCCACCCTGACCATGAAGCCAGGAACCCTGATGCCTCTTCCCACTCCACCAGACTAACTTTATCCTCTGGTCCCAGCTTCCTGCTGTCAGCCCCTGCTGACCCCTGAGCCAGGTCCACGTTTCTGTCTTCTTACATCATCCTCCATTGTTTACACAGGTATGTGGCACATTATTCAATTATTATTTGCTTATTTGTCTCTCCTATGAAGGTGGAAGTGACAAGAGCAAGAAGGGAAATGATTTATTGACTGCCACATTATCAGCTTCTGCTTGGTTGCTACCCAGCTGTTAGCAGGCCCTGCACCAAGGTAGTTACATGAATAACATACGTGTTGTGATTGTTATTATTATTTGTGTGCGCTTTTGAAAGATCCTCAAAGTAACAAGCCCCACCTCTCCTACAAGCACTAAACCAGTACCCAGGACACGAACTCTTTCCATGTGGCCTTGTGGGAATTTGTATTTCCTCTTCATTTGAAATGCTTTATTATATCTCTCCTGGAAACTTCTTCAGGAAAGGACTGCAGGAAAGTTTTATGATTGTTATCATCAGAGTAGCCAAGCCTGCCAGATGGCTCTAGCATGGCTTTCCTCTCTTCCTGGAAACACAACTAAATAAGGTCACTGTGGCTCTGCATGCTGGGCCCATGACTGTGCTCTGGGTGCTCATGACTGGTGGTGGACTTGTGTCCTTACACAGAGCGCTCTCCCTCATCCAGTGACGACCATGGAGACTGCATGTTGGAGGAGATGCTGCAGAAAAGGAGTCTGTGTCTTGCATCACTGCATGGAGGAGAACCAGCCAACTCTGATCGTGCAGGGGACTGTAATATTGATTATGCCCAAAGCAGGCTGTAAGCAGTGCAAGGTTGTAAAGAGTTAAATCCCTCATTTGGCTTATTTTAAGAAGTGAGTCTGACTGAAGCTGTGTGACTCATGGAAGCAGCTCTTGAGCACCGTGGTAGTGCACAGGGCAACATGGCCTTCCTGGTAATGGCCATAGCTGAGTCCAGAGAAATAACCTGTGAACCTATGGGGCTCAATCAGAGTAACTGGCACCCAAATTCCATTCCCACAACTAAAACCTTCCTAACTAGAAGGACAATGTTCTAATTACAACCCTATATTTTGTCTATTCTGTTCCTAATTCGAGAATGATGTGTCTTGTCCTTTACAAGCCTTGCTTGCATTAGTATCTATAGAAACTGCACAACTGCATGTCCTCAAACGTAGTTCCTCTTTAGCATGTAGTTCGCCTTTACACTGATTGATTACCAATAAAAGTCAGTGGCTTGGACTAACCAGTGCCTTTGCTGATTAAGCAGCATTGGTCATCCTGGCTCCCCCATTTCTCTGTCTCTTTAGTTCTTTTAGATTTTTCTCAGCCTTGCACTGAGCGGGAGGTCAGAACCTACTGCAGAGGTCTATGATATATTGGATTCTGCTGCAATGAAGAAAGAAACATTTCAGTGTTAATACTGGAGAATTGGTGCAAAAATTAGACTATCAGGATGAATACAATGAAATTGGTCCTCCAAAAGGAGTGGTGCAGAACAGAACCTTATGTTTGACACTGAGATAGAGTCAGATGATGAGTGGCCAAAAGATAAGTGATCCTCACTACTCAAGGGAAATATTTAGTAAAATGGTTATGGACAATATCTTTAGAGATAGGTTAAGAGCCTCATGCTTCAAGAACTCCAGCAAAAGCATTGGGAAAAGAAAACTTGAAAGTGTGAACATGTTGCTGGCTGTGTGTGTTGGCATGCTAGGCAAGGAAAGAAAAGAACTCAGGAAAAATGGACTGATTTGCTCAGAACATCCAGCAATTTGTACTCCTCAAGGATTGAAATTCCAATGCACTTAGAATGTAAAAAGTCAGAAATAAGGTATTAAAATAAAAGTTTTTGAGCTACAATGTCATGCTGTGACTCAGCCTAATGGCAATGACAGGTTAAGGATCTTTCTCCCTCATTGTTCCCTATTGGGTGGATGTAGAGCAGGGCAGGAAACTCTCAAAGACCTAGGAGGAATTATATTGCCAACAAAATGACAAGACTCCCCTCAGAAGTCTGTATTTGTGTCATGGGCATTGCTTCCCTCATTTTGGGCTCCTGTGACTTAATGCCACCAACTGGGTGGCTTAAAAACAACAAAAGTTGAGGGCAGGGATTTAGCTCAGTGGTTCTGGTGCTTGCCCTGCAAACACAAGGTCCCGAGTTAGATCCCTCTTACCACTGTTCTGGAGGCTGAGAAATGAAGATCAAAGATCCAAGTCCACTGAGAGCTGCTTCCTGATGCATGAACAGCAGTCTCCTCCCTGTGCCCCATATGGTGGTGGGGGCAAGGTTTCCCCAAAGCCCCTGATGAGGGTGTGGATTCCATCTTTAGTGAGATAATCACCTCTCAAAGATCCCATCTTCTAAGACCATTAGGTTGTTACAGGGCTTGCAGATGCTGGAGTCGCCTTCTGGAGGGGATCCTGGGTTCTTTCTGTTCTGAGCAAAGACTTGGTCAAGACAAGTGCAAAAGGTATGGAGGTTTCTATTTATTAAAGGTAGGGAAAGGATCAGGCTCTGCAGAGCGAGTCTGGGGTAAGTAAAGGTAGGAAAGTGAGCACAACCCACAGGATGGGAGCAGGCTTCTGTGCAGGGACACACCTGGCCAGAGCTCAAGGCCAACCATCCTTTTAGTGTTTTCTACCCTGAGGCTGGCTCAGGTCTAGGCCATGCTACCAAAAACCAGCCTGAGATCTCCCGAGCAGCCCATGTGCAGGGCCTGGGGAACTGTTCTGTACCCCTGTCCCAGGACCTGTCATGAACAGGTCACACCTACTTCCCCAGCCAGCTTTGCCACACCCCAATCTCCTGCTTCATCCCCAGAGAGACACAACTCCCCGTAATTCTTCGTGGGGTGCTTAGGAAGTAGACATCTGTGTCTTCTCATGCCGCCCTGCCGGAGGGGCCTGTAGCCCCAACCACCTGGCGGTGATGTGCTCTCCAACTATCTGGGGCTCCGTGGCTCACAGGCTGGGTTGGAGAAAAAAACCTGACAAAAGGCAGTGAGAAAAGAGTGGGTAACTGATGGAAGAAGGATGAAAACTTTGCTATTCGGTTGGAGATGGGTAGCCCGGATATGAGGAGCAGGTCAGGTTTCCACACTTCTTGTGGAGGACAGAGTAAGGCAAAGAGGAACGTTAGCTGAGACAGCCAGAGCCTAAGAGCTGTAGCCTTAGCAGACCACTCACATTATGGATCTGATTACAGGTAGGAGTCTCAATACAGGGCCCAGTTCCTCATCTGTACCCCTCTCACCAGCAGGCTCCTGCCCTGCTCCTACTGTGACCTGCATCCACCCACTGTGTTGGGCACAAAGGATGGGCACCTGGCAGGGGCAGCTCCCACAAAGGACTGTCCTCCTGTCTCCTCTCACCTATGAATTTGATTTACATTGGTTTTGTACCGTGTGAATCCCACCTATTTTAAAGTTAGTTGAAAAAAATAGTAAAATTAAAATATCCATCTAAGTAATTTGATTTGGCACTGAGTTCTCTCCAAAATTGCCTCCTCCTTCCCCTGTCCTGATGATGGCAATCTGGCCCGAGGCTCATAGATAATATTTTAATTTAAAGTAGCTGCAAACAAGCTTGCTGTACTACTTAGATAACTGAAGAGGAAAACGTGGAAAAACCAATGATTCAGGAATGAAGCAGGGAGAAATATTAGAAAGAGGTATAATTATATTACATAGTGAATGTTGCTAAAGATTCAAAAGTATCAACTTCTATGAATATGCATAGTATATTTTTATTCCAAAAATCTTCAGGAGCCAAGACAGCAATGCTATATATTGATTCCTTGGGTTCCCTTCACTTTTCAAAAACTGTGGTATTTGTTTTATTTATTTAAGGAGAAAAAAAACATGCAAGAATTTGCTGAAATTGAAGTCCCCACTCGTCAGAACAGGGTGGGCGTGAGTGCCATGACACGCCAAGGCCACAGTGCCGTGAAGACTCACAGCGCCATGCCGGGCTGACGGGGCTGCTGCAGACAGGCCTGTGCTGTCTGTTCAGCCTGGAAGGCTGTGGGCAGAAGTCAATGGGAGTTTTGCAGCAGGAAGTCATTGTGAGGGAGCCTCAGGGTGTGCTCTCCAGGTAGACTGCACAGGAAGTGCGATGAGGTAAGGACAGAAAGAGGAAAATCAAAACCTCTCCTAGGTATTCCGAAGAAGAGAATTGGGGTGCTGTGCCTGCCAAGGAAACCAAGGCAAGAGCAGGCCTGCATGGTGGGGGTGGGAAAGCCCATTAGACCCTGGTGTGCAGGCCAGGTGGACGGCTGAAGGCCCAGGCGTGGGCAGCAATGGAGTCCTCAGAGCTGCATGTAAAGTACAGAAAGGCCTTTATTTTAATAGAAGAAATAAGATAATGTTTGTAAATGGATGGAGACAATTCTTCAAAGAAGCAGAAATCCACCAGACGGGGAAGAAAGACAGCTAGAATCATTTTCTTACTGGGTTTTGGCTTTTGGAAAAGAGAGAGAAACCAATGCTACCTCTGAGTTAATGAACCCAGGAAGGATCCTGCACTTAGAATTAGCAGTGGTGGGGCTGGTGAAGAAAAATTAATACTTCAAAAGATTAGTCTGTCAGTATAAACAATATCTGTGGTGCGAAAAAGAAAACACTTTATTCTGGGCCCAAAGGAGTGGTCATGACCCAGGAACTTGGGTTCAATCTACTCCAGGTGCTGTGCCCACCAAGGAGGATCTGACGTGGGCATCTGTGGCCTCAGAACAAGAGGAGGCCTCAGATCAGTGCTGTCCCAGCGCACCGGTGGGAGGACCAGCCCAGGCTTCAGACATCATCTTGCAGCTTCTTCAGCTTTAAGGTTGGTGGCGACTAGAGGTCTGCTACACTCGGCAGGCTTATGTAAAGCAGTCTCAGATGCAGAAGTTAAGGTAAACAGCTATCAGAGGGATAAGGACTATTGACCCACAGAGTCACACCTCGCTGTAACCGGGAGGTTCTGCTCAGCTAGGTCACACAGTCCACAGGGTCTTCGACACGAGTAAGGCTGCTCCAGAACTTCAGTTCAACGCCCACCTGCAAACACCGGGCCACAGTTTCACCATCGCCTCCCTGGTTCCAGCGTCCTCCACTCTGCTGCTGCTGCCTCCACACCTGTTTCCACATCTCACCTCCCTGCATCCAGCCCTGTTCCCTCCTTCTGTGCAAAGCTTCCTCTCAGCTGACAGAGAGATCGCTGAAAGACTCAAGTTCAGCTATGTTTCTCCTCCAGCTTACATGTGTCTTAGTCACTTTTCTTACTGCTGAGAAAAAATTACCCAACATCTACATCAGAAAGGAGGAAAGGTTTAGGTTGGCTCACAGTGTGTAGAGGCTTCAGTCCATAGTTGCTGACTCTCAGGCAGGGCAGCACGGCAAAGAGGCATGGAGGAAAAACTACTCATGTCCTTGGATCCAGGAAGCACAAGGGAGGAGACAGGGAAGGGGGTGAACCCAGGCCACGCCCACAGTGATCTGTCTCATTGGCGGGACCCTGGCTTCTAAAAGCAAGTCATCTGTAAGTTCCCCTAATCCAACCACCTTCCAAAAGCCCTGCCTATGAGGATGTGAGGTGGTGGGAACATTTCAGATCTACACCTTAACATTCTTCCCCTGGCCCTCAGAAGACTCGTGTGTAGGTCTTCATGCAAAATACTTTCAGTCCATCTTGCGGAGTTCCCAAAGTCTTAACAGTTTTAGCCTGGCTGAAAAGTCCAAGTCAGTCTCCACCAGATTAGTTAGTCTACCACCTTTATCTCAGTCTCTCACAGTCTTAGAACACAAGAGAAATGTAGACAAACTTTCTGCTAGAGAGCGTGGCCTAGAGTCCAACTGCCAGTGGAGTCCTGGTTCCCAGCTGAGGCTGGCCGACCCTCGTGTTCGCTGCTGCTTTGCTGTCAGCATTCCTTTTCTGAGCTGGACTGGAGCCTCCCTTTGTGCTCAGCCTGGCTTGCAGCACGCTAGGCTTCTCCAGTGGAGTCTCCAAACCTTTCCAAGCTCCTCCCACAAACCAGTTCCCAGTGCTTTTGAATCACATGGTCAGGTAGTGTCGTAGCAATGACTCCACTTTTCTGGTACCAAAATCTTAGTCACTGTTCTTATCATTGAGACAAAGTACCCAATACCCACAAATTAAAGAGGGAAATTTTACTTGGCTAACAGTTTATAGAGGTCTCAGTTCATAGTCAGTTGGCTCCAAGTGTGGCAGAGGGGCCTGTCAGAAGAGATTTGCTTATATCATGGTGCACAGGAAGCAGAGAGCAAGGAGAGAAGAGCTAAGAAGGAAGATGTGTCCTTCCAGGTCCCAGCTCCAGTGACCTGCTTTTATGCTTCTGTCTAGATGTCCCCCAAGCTTCATGTGCTCATAGGTGGTGCTTTGAGAGGTGGCTGGTTCAGGGGGCAGATGCTCATCAGTGGATTAGTCCACTGATGATGAGCATATGGCTGACTTCTGTAAGGTGTGGGGTCTGGTTGGAAGAGGGGGGTCGAATGGAGAGTGGCTTGGAAGGGCTCATCTCCTCCTGCTCCTTGCTTGACCTCTCCTGCTTCTGGCCACCATGCCATGAGCACCCTCCCTGGGAGCCCGAAGACTGTGGGCTGCAACCTCTACAAACTGTGAGCAAAAATAAAGCTTTCCTCCCTTAATCAAATTCCAGGTGTTGGGTAGGGTATTTTGTCTCAGCTATGAGAGAAGCAATGAAGATTCCTTCTCTTCTGACTAGAAATGACCTCCTAACAGCAAGTCAGGTTTAAGCTCAATAATCCAACCACTTCCTCAAAGCCCCACCCATGAGAACATGAGCTTGGGAGATATTTCAGACATAACTTTAGTAATGTATGTTCATTCCTTCCTGTTCCTGGTAAACAAACCCATGGCTATGGCTTGTGAAAGTCCTGCAGGACCTGTGAGCGAGCAGCTCTGGGCCCTCGATGCCCTCTGCTGTGTCCCCTGACTCCCCAGATCTGACCACTGCTCCGCAGTGCAGTCCTTGCCTGGTGAGGTCTCCTCGTCTGGGGTCTCAGGTTCAGATTCCCCTCACACCTGAACCTCTGCCCAGTCTGTGGCTGTGCTTGGGTCTCTGCCTAGGAAGAGGTCCGGTTTGGAGGAGGAACTGGTCCTTCCCCTGGGCCCGTGAGGCTCAGCCTTACACACAGCAGGATGAGCCCAGGTCCGGTGTCGGGAAGGCTGGAGGGTTTGGATCCATATAGATTTTACATTTCCGTGAAGATTTAAGAAGGGAAACAGGGAGCTGGTGTGTCCCTATCTGCTGGAAATCCTCAGGATGTCCTCAGAGCTGGAGACTGGTGAGTGGAGAGGTGGAGTGCTGAGTGTGTGTGCAGCAGAAGCAGTGACAAGGTAGAGAATGGTGGGAATGACCAGAAGGTCCAGTTCTCCTGGTGCTCATCTTCCGACTGGTGGCATTTGAGTAATATTTCATTTTACCACCAACTCTACCAGTAGCAATGACAGGAGATTAAACGTAAATTGGTTAAATTGGGTGTGGTGGTGCATGCCTATAATCCCAGCACTTGGAGAGGCTGAGGCAGGAGGATTGCAAGATCCAGCCTTGCCTGGGAAACTTAGTGACACAGTCAGACCTCATCTCACAATAACAAGTAAAGGGGCAGGGGCCAAGGAGTAGTTCAGTGTAGACTCTGTGTCAATCCCTAGTGAAATGACTGTGTTTCCAATATATTTGTGTGATGATATATTTCAAACTTTTTGAAAACTGAAGTGTTAGAAATTTGAACTCTATTTTTTTTGAATTTTAAGTTTGTCTCAATTTTCCTTCAATGTCATCTTTCTGCTAATTTTTAGATTCTTCTATCTAGGATACTCAGATCTCTGTGCTGATAATATGGTGTTTCAGAACAAAGTCATAGGTAGATGCTTATGGAGAAAGTCCAGGAACAAATTCTTCCCTACCAGCATCAGGTGAGTGAAGAATAACTTTGAAAAATGGTAACTTTGTGAACGGTTAGAATCATCTTCTTGACCTAGAATTAGACACTTGGTTAAGACTGACACTGAGCCGGGGTCCTGTCCTGCCTCAGTGGCCTGGACACTGCGTAGTTGCTGCTTGCTTCGAGCCCCGTGCCCTGCACATGAGGTGCGGATCATGAAGTTCAGGAGCACTTCTATCAAAAGTCATTAGATTACCTAGAAAGTTAATCTGAAACATGCCAATAAACTAAAAATGTAATGATTTTACCATAAAGTAATTAGACACAAATGATAAAAACTTGGAATAAGTATTAATTGTGTGGTCACATTATTCCTCTCTCTAGTCAGTTTATATTTTTAGAACTTTAATCAGCTTCAAGATGACTGTGATGTCAACTATTACTTAATTGTCTTCAGAAAACCCTTACACCAACTGTAAAAATAAATGTCAAGAAGCAAATCCTGGGAGTAAATTTTCTTCTTTTTCTCAGCCGAGCTGCATTATGTTGGTATTTATCAGATACTCACGGCCACTTGGCCACTGTTTTTGTTGACAAAGACTTAATCTTCCCTCTCCCATCATTGGAATTCTGATTTAAGGGCCAGACAAGCCGGTTCTTGACCACCCTTCAAAAGCTGGGTTCAAAGCATCCTTGAGTGGATTCAGGAAGCTTTTGGTGAAAGGGATTTTTGTGTCTGAGCCTTAACCAATTTCAGTAGCTGTGAAATTGCAGACTTACCCATTGGTGATGATTACACAGTGCTTCCAGCAGAACTCAGGGAGATGGAGAGACACCCTGAGAAAAATGAAGACACGGGGCTTATGTAAACTCAGAATTTGCTGCATTTGTAGCTACATTAAATAAAGCCTGAGAAAAATTCGGCTGATAATTTTAAAGGGAGGAGGCTGCTAGAAGAGAGAGATCACTCTTTTATAAAACTAAATTCTATTGCACATATGTAAGTTGTGCAATATGATGCTGTTAGATATCTAGTTAAATAGTTACTATGGTGGAACAAATGGCTGTGTTCATAATCTCACACCTCCGGTGGCAAAAGCAGCTGGATTCTAACATTTAGCAGAAGTCCTATGCGTGATTCTTACCTGCCGTCCTCGTGCTTTAATGCAGAGTTGCCCACTGGTTCATCCCACATGTTTGCGCTTTGTATCCTTTGACCTACATGGCCCCGCTTCCTCCTCCAAACCAGACCTCTGCTCACTGTCTCATTTGTGAAGGGAAATAACACACTTTAAACAATTCAGAACAGCACAGCTTACACCAAACCCAGGACATAATGCACAAGGCATGGTCGTTTTGCACATTTTCAATGTGCTTTTTCCCGATTTGTTATTCCCATCTTAGTTTCAAGTGGGAGAAAACAGCATATTTAAATATTAATCATTCCAAGCAACCAACTCCTGATTCAGAAAAACCTGGCAACTATTAATAGAACAGAAAATGAAGCACTTCTTATGAAATCTGTGAGCAGACTGATTAATATGTTTTGGATGTTTATTGGGAGAGATGAAAGGAAAGGAGATGATAACTGCTTGATGCAAGTGATTACTTTGATTTCATTAGATTATTGTTTTTTTTCCTATTTGTGCTGTTCATATCCAGATAATCGAAATGCAAATAATGGGTATACTTAGTTATAAAATAACGGATTTGTGTAAAATGCTCACTTTTAATTTTTATACATTTTTTGGAGGCTTTTCTATTTTGTAAGAAATAATTCTTGGGCTGACTGAGTGTTTTGGTGTTTGGGTCTGCAGTCTATTTCATTTTTTAATGCCTGGACATTTATTGTTTATTGTGTTGCTTCCCATTCACCTCCAGACTTTTTGCTCTTGCAAGTTCTTGTGTTAAGTACTGTCTTACTCCTTTAAACAGTGCTTTTGAAAGCGTTATATTCCTTGTGAGTGTCCCAGAGAGATTTTGATTTGTCATGGTCCAATTAATTCCTCTTGCATTGTGATGTATATTTTAACTTTTCTTCTTATGGGAAATTTTATTTATGAGGTGCATAGCAGTAGAGCCATGAAGCAGAACCCCTGTTCTCCACCTGTTGCGGGGAGTATCAGTGTTTCACCCATCTTTCTCTGCGGGATGTGACATCATTTTCATCACAAGTACTTCAGTATTGTAATTATTTGTATTGGTTCCTTGACCTACTCTAATTTGGATATTTATTAATTTTTATCTTATTCAAGTAATATTTATTCTTAATGAGATGTTTAATTTTAATGTAGGCAGTACATATTTTATTTGATTTATCCAATACCTATTATTATTATTTTGTTTTGTTTTGTAAGATAGGGTCTTATTATGTAGTTTAGGGTGATCTCAAACTCACTGTGTACTCCAGGCTGGCCTCATACTTGTAGCAATCCCCCTGCCTCAGCCTCTCAAACACTGGGATTATAGGCATGCTCCATCATGCCCTGCATAGTACCTATTTATTGCTTTCTCTTGTTGGCTAGGTTTTCTAACAGATGATTGCTGATATATAGGAATATTTTTCCCTTTCTATAATATTTTATGAATATTACATTGTTCCATATATTTTGTGAAATTTATTAAAATGTGGAATGCAAAGAGGAGCACATTCTCTTCATTTCAGACAGTAATCATTAGCATTTTGTGATCCACCCTTGTTTTTCTGCATCTATTTGAAATCACACTTTGCATATGACACTGTGTTCAGTTTTCTCTTAACTGATATTACACCATCACCAGAGCATCTTGCTGAACTTTTACCCCCAGACTCATTGGTGGCTTCCTGATTCCCAGCCTCCCTTCCCAGCATGGATCTCCATGTACCTCTGAGAGGCTGCTTGTATGTGATTGCTCTCTGCAGGTCTCCTCCAGCTGCTCTGCTCTGCTCTTATTTCTCCAGACATCTCCAGTTTCTCTCCTACTTGGGGAATGTGAGTGCTTTGCTCTTGTTCGGTGGCTCCAGGTTTACACAATTCTGCAGATTCCTCTCACCATCCCCCCAAACTCATCCTTTTGAGGGGTGCAAGGATAAAGTGCAGCTGAGGAATCTCACACTTGCACCTTCATCCAAGAACAAAACTAAAGCAGTTCCTGCCCCTGAGTCTTCCCTTCCTGTGTTGTCTGCCACGGATCCTGACCCTGCTGCTCTGTGCTCAGGAAATAGGTGGTGAGTCAGGTCTTTTGAGACACCCTGCAACCAGGCTTTACTTGGTTCTCACTGATCTCAAAGAATATCACTTACAAGTAGTATCAGTGTACTTTTAAAAATGTTTGACCACATTTTTAAATGATGACACAAAAATGTTGAATGGTAAGGTAGTCATGTGCATCAATCTTTTAGGTTTTCAACCCTGACTTTCACATTTAGAAAAATCAAAAAAAATCAAAAGTTACGTGTTCAGTGCAAAATGTAACGTTTTTAAAGCAGAGTTTCCAAGTCTTCCACCAAAATGCCTGCAAGGCACTGAAGTCAGATGCAGATTCATTGCTGCATCAAAGTATCAGGAAACTCCCAGCTGGACCTGCATTCTGAACATGCCCATGGGCCTTACACCTCTTGGCACACCCAGGTCCCTTGTGGATGGTAGAACACTGGGATCAGGATCAGGGGTCAGGCAGTTTTCCCACTACCTACATTCTGGGTTTGAATTGTTCGGAAAATGATGCCTCCCCCTGCAGAGTGAGCCCTGGTTTGCATTGAGTGCCCTGGGCTCTGCCCAGCTTCTTGGTGACTTCTTCGCAGCTCTGAGTACACTTGCTCTTGGGTCATTTCTCTGTCCTCAGCCCATCCCATTGGATGACAGGGCCCTGGAGACAGGGACTGTCCTAATTATTTCTGCCTCTGTACTGCCCTAGTGCATTCCTATATCACAGGAAGCTCATCATATATGCTTGTGGAGTTGTTAACATAGTTAAAATTAGATTAGTGTTCTGACTGTGTAGGAAGTGTTATCATACATTTCCACAGAAAAGAAAAAAGTACTTGTCATGAATCATAAATAATGCCTTCGGTACATTATTTTTTTCAAAGTAAGTGTTTTCAGAAAATAAACCCATTCATTCAGATGTATAAATAAAAACAAAGTACACCTCTACCTGGCTCTGCCACAGGTTGCCAAATATACTCAGAAATTAATGTGTTATACACATATGTAAATACCGAATAGCTTCTCTGGTGTGAGAAACTTAAAGTGTAAGGAAGGACTAAAAGGTATAATAGATAATGTGAAATAGGAAGAAAAGGGGCAAAGGGGAAGGGGAAGTGGGGGGATAGGGGAAAGGATAGAAGGGAATGGAATTAATATGAGAAAATGGAAAAATAGGAACAAAATCTTTGTAAATAGGGAGGAATGGAGGGGTTGAAGGGAGGGCAGGGGAAGGGGGTAAAAAATAAGAACCAAGAGAGATTATGTAAAGGTGCAAATTTCCAATGATGCAAATTTCCACCATATTGTATACCTAAAATGTACCAATAAAATACTATTAAAACTTTTGCACAGAAAAAAGAAAAATTAATGTGCTATCTCCCCGGCTAGCAAGCGTATCTTTCCATGAGGCTGGCTGCTGGAAAGGAGGCTGCTCACACAGTTTCTCCAGCCAGACTGATGGGAGCTTCTGGCATTCCTCCCCTCTGCTACCCTGCACCCCTGTCTTTATTGTGCCACTTCCCTGAGGAATTCCATGCTGTGCTTCAGTTCTCACAGAGATTGCTGCAGCACAGAGCAGCGTCCTCTTGCCTGAATCTCCCGTCTCTTGTTTCACCTCTTCGGCCTTCACTGCCATCCCTCACCACAGTAAAATGAGGACAACTGCATCAGAGCTCATCAGTGCTCAGGCTCACGCCTCAATGGTACAGTCACTCAAACCCTGCCTCCCGAGGAGTCTTTTATGAACAGACTTTGTCGCCCTTCCTCAGTATTTTCCTGCCTGTTCTGTCCTCAACCTTCAAAATAATTCTAAGAACCCTGTGCCTCATGGGCCACATAAAACGTGTCATGTGCACGAATCACATCAACTGCCATGCCCTCCCTTCATGGCCTTCTCACTTCCGTGTGTTCTCCCCAGCAGAGCTAAAAAGCTGACTGCATTTTGGCTGAGCATTTGCACCCTTCTATTATCTCACTTACTATGTTCTGTCGCCACAGCTCTCCTCTCTCCCACCTTCCAAGCTGAATCATAGTGGTCTATAAATCTGCAGAATCCAGAAGAGCAATAGATACAACCAGAAACTAGGAATAAAGCTTAGTGAGCCAGTGTCCTACAGTTCTAAAGACAGGAAGACCTTCTGAAGACAAACTTCTAGATTATTGTCTCCTGTGGGAAATTGTAGAATTCAGCTATCTAGTTGTAAGAATAGATCACAAGAAGTTTGTTAACTAAGAAAATTAAGTCGTTTCTGGGAAATTCCACAAGTCTGTTTGTTAAAAGAATGCCAGAAAACTTTAAGAGACATTATAAAAGTCTCACGGGAGAAAAACAGGTTTTCCTAGTTTTCTTATTTACCATTTTCTGGGATCAGAGGACCGCAACCCAATGACTCTATGGGTGGTAAGAGAGATACGACTCACTGTGCACATCTGTGATGTTTGTGGTGGGCCGGTGGGCTTGATTTTGGCTAAAGTCGTCCTGCTCTCTTGATACTATCTGATAAGAAGAGGGCTTCAGTGTGCTCTTTGATGTACGGGATTGGTGAACAGAAACAGAGGACTTGTGAATTCGCCTGTAGCTTTTATGAGTCACTTAAAGTCATTTGTCACCAGAGGTTAAAATCAGAAAGGCAATAGCCAAAATAACTAAGGTGCTTTCCTACATGTATGAAAGCCTTGCTTCTTTCCTTTGTGATTGTCCAATAGTGCCAGAGGAATTAAACTGCTGTTCGTCTCCCAGGCTGTCTCCTTTTCTTTCTTTAAAAGTTGGTGCTTTCTGGGTTCCAGGTCTCCCTCTACAGAGACCTCCAACAGTCTTCTCTAATTCTTTTCTCATCTTGATGATGCCTTGTTAGCTTTTTCATCACTGGGACCCAATATCTGACACCTGCAAGTCAGAGGAGGAAAAGTTTACTTTGGTTGAGGGTTGTAGAGATTTCAGTCTGTGGTCAACTGGCTCCAGCATGGCAGAGGCCCCTGGCTGAGGAGAGGCTGCCCATGGCATGGTGCAGGGAAGCAGAGAGGGGGAGAGATCAGGGGAGACCAGGGAGGAGCTGGGGAGGGACGGACCCTTTTTGGCCTCATCCACAGTGATGCCTTCTCCCACCAGAGCCCCCTCCTAATTGCAAGTTGGCTATGTGCCCCTGAAATCCAGCCACCTTCCAAAAGCCCTGCCTATGAATGAGTGAGGCTTTTGGGGACATCTTGGAATAAACCACAACAGCTGGTGTGCGTCAACCACTATGCTCTGTGTCTGTTGGTCCAATATGTATTTTCAAAAGACAGTAACAAGAAATGCTGATAAAAACCACATAACACAATTGTGTGTCTGGGAGCATGGTTTGTATTTGCTCCTGGTGCTGATGGAGCCCTCTCTGGCAGGTCTGTTATCAGACATTCTGTCCAGATTCATGAGCAGCTCCCACTGCTGGAAGAATCAATTTCTATTGCATGAGGTTTTCTATTTTTATTTATTTTAAAGAGAGCATAAACCTGAATTGTTATTTCTTCACCCAGTGAGAAAAGGCAAGGGGACATTTTTTTTTAGGTTTATAATCACTATAAAATTTGAAAATCTTGACCATCCATGTTTTGTAAACTATTAGGCAGTGATTTCATGAATCATTAAAATGGACAGATTTGGGGATTACCATTAAGAAAGATAATCACAGCTGAAAAGAACTTTTTGTATAATTGTTTTTAAATGATTTACCTGTCACTCTATGTTAGCCAGGGCAATTTTGTTGTTAAAATCATGACACTGATAAAGATAAAGCCTTCAGCCTGTGTGTCAGAGATAACATAAAAGACAGCCGAGACTCCATTACCCAGCAAGTCCTAACTCAGACAACTACTGCTCTCAAGTGAAGGTGAGGAAACCAGTTTTATGAGCATCCTCCCTTCTTGAGGTCAAGTCTAGGAGGAAATATGAACTTGAAAAGGAGCTGTCTAGCTATCCTTCATGGAGAAAAGGGCGCCACATCCCTTGCCCCCTGTGAGCAAAATCTTCCTCACATGAAGGCCATTTGCAATGTACGGGTTCCAGGAGGGAGGCCTTGTGAAGATATTCAGTGTCACTGTGTTTTGTGCACTCTGTCTCCTTCACATGCATGTCTGTCACTCTAGAACTTTGGGAGGCTAAGTCAGGAAGACTGTGAGTTCGAGCCCAGCCTGGGCAACTTAGTGACTTGGTGAAACCCTGTCTTAAAAAGCAAAAAGGACTGGGGAATGTAGGTCAGTGTGAAGGTCTTGGGTTCAATACCCAGTACTGTAACAAAACAAAATAAAACTGCAAAACCCATAGATTTGTTAATAAGGGAGGAAAATCCTGCTCAACTCTGGTAATTAGAAATAGGTATCTTGTTTCGAGAAAGTGAAAGAATATCTTACTTTGCCAATGGAGTCAAATTAAAGTCACAGGGAGCTGCAGAGTTGGAGTTGGCCCAATCTAAGACAAAATAGTGAGGGCCAGAATGATGCCAGGAAAGGGGGCAGAGAGTCACTGTGCCCAGTGTTCCCAGTGGGGAGGTGGTGTTGCCAATGCCTGCAGCACTGTGGCTGGTAGAGTTTGGATCTGAGGAGAATGTGGCACTGGGTTAGACAATTCAGGTTAGGGTAGGTTAGGGCTAGAGCTTTAATGTTTAGGGCTGTGTTTGGATGGTTAATATTAGGGTTAGGGTTAAAGTTAGGGTAGATTTGGGGTAAAGGCCAGGGTGAGGGTTAGAGCATTAAGGATATGGTTAAGGTCAGTCTTACAGTTACAAATTTAAGATGAGTGTTGGGGTTAGGGATAGGATCAGTGTTAGGGTTAGTGGCATAAAACCCTGGAGTCTGCAGGTCATCATCACATATACCTCAGTTACACTACTGTGGAGACAGAATCTCTGACATGGCTCAATGGTCATTCAGGATCCTGAATGGAAGGACACCTACCTCTGGTCATTTTCCTAAAATTCTCCCACTCGGATCAAGGAGAGATTATATGAATAAAATGAATACAGTAGAGGATCCATCAATATCATCTTCTTGGAAGACTTTTTAAATTCCTATTACATATAAGCCCAAACAGGACATCTGAAAATCTATGCTTTTGATGACAGACAAAAGAGAGATGAAACATAAAGCATAACAAATTTCAAATTTGTTATGGAATTTGTTTGTGAGACACTAGAGTACTCAATAGCTTCAATTTAGCAGAGGGAGAAGGGAAACATGCAGAAATATGAGACTCCTTTCTAGAAAAGGTCTGAAAGAAAATATAGTAGCATTGTTTCTAAGTATTTTTTAAATGAAAGTGCTCTAAAATCTTATGCAAAATTATAGATATCCACCCTGAAACATACACATTCCAACATGCATGTGAAGAAATAATTGTATAAAACATTAGGAGTTGTATGGCCTCCCTAAAGCCCACCTGTTGATCAGATATCACCTCTGTATTCACGAGGGTCCACTAGAGAAGTTAGAACCAATTGCATATCTATTCTATGTTTGTATTACTATATATATCCTAATCCGATCTATAGCTACACTACACTTAGAGTCATCACTGTGTTAGATATCCTCCCTCCATACATGTCTCTATATCCATAGCTGTATCTAATGAAGATAGTGCAGTGATGTGAGCTGAGATGAACTAAGAGCGACAAAAAGACTCAGGATACGGCAAGGTGTGCAGAGCACAGGGAGCCAGGCTGAGTTTTTCGAAGTTTTGCTTCATTTCCTTACTGGCTGTGTGATTCTGGGTAATACTGCCCAGCACAGTGCCTATATTTGGTGATCAGCACTCAAAACAGATGGATATGATACTGATATTTGTGCATTTAAGAATACAATTCCAGAATTTAAAATTGCAGCATAAGTAGTAAGCATAACATTGTATATTGAAATAAAACAAATGTAAAACTAAAGTCTGTAAAAATAGGGAATAATCCAATCTATGTAAAGAAAAGGAAAATAGAGTGTTTTCAAAACTCTTCAAAACACCAATCAGTCTGGAGGGATAACTACACATCTTTGAATGAAAACATGTGATACCAATCACAGCTAGAAAACATTTTCTGTGTATTTCAAGAAAATAAAAACAAAGCTTTCAGATACTAAAACAGTACCAAGTGTACAAATGTCCTTCATGGAAACAGCTTGGAGTTTTTTTCCAGAAAAATAAAAATGAATCAATGTTCCAACAAAGGAATGAGGAAATTGTGACCAGGAGAGAGAAGCCAGAAGCACTGAAATCAGTCAAAGACACAAATGTCAAAGAGCCATTCTAAATGTAGCCATAAGAAGCATTATAAAATGCATTGTTTTGCTTGTATGAAAACTATGCAATTAAAAGTGGGTGTGTAGCTCAGATGAAATATTTAAACATTAGGAAAATGGAAGGAGGAATGTCTAATAACTTATGCTGGGAAAATACCTAAAAATGACTGAAGGACTGGGTAAGGTATCATCTAAGAGTTAGCAATCTATTTTTAAGTTCTCCCCCAAAGTGAAAACAGTGAAGTCTGAATGGGTTCACTGAAATTAAAATAAGTGCAAGTAATCAAACTTTATCTTTTAATTATCATTTATGTACCGTTTGTTTTTAGGTGGTTGAACATTTTTTCTAGGAAGCAACTAAATCCGACTTTTTTTGGTTTGGTCACTAATACCTCAAAATGTTCCTCTGCTTTGGTGACTTGCTAAGAAGATTGTGGGTGGATAAAGAACTGCAAAATTGTATAGTTTTCTCCTTACCAGTCAAGAATATCGGATCTTGTCTTCTCGCGTTTCAACTTACGAAAGAGAACTGTGAAGCAAGCCTGATTTTTGTACACTTCTCTTCAGTCTGTCTTACACCCTCAATATTCCAGTGGATAAGCTGTGAAACAGCTGTACAGGGAGCCAAGAGACAGGACTTGGCCCGGTGCACCGTGTGCCTGTCACTCAGTTGCTCTGGGTGGCCATCGGCTTTCCTCCCTTTCTGGGGAGCAGCTAACTCGTCAAGTCCAGGATGGACATGGATCAGCACCATGGGTGCTGGGGCTCGGGAGCTGGTTTTCTGGGCAGCAGACAAATCCTTCTCCTTTCCCTCTTCCTTGAGCTACTCCAAGGTGCTTTCTTATTTGCAGTGTAAAGCATCTGTGTTTGCTTACCACTCTGCTGTGTTCCATTGTGGCAGGAGATCAAATCTCCAGTGCTCTGTGAACACCTCGTCCAGGCCTCTGGCCAAGATAACCAGTGGGTGATTTTATGGAAATGCTCACCTCCATTGGCAACTTTTGAAACAGGCTATCATATACATTATGAAAACAATCCGTCCACCTAACTAGATAATTACAGTTTTTCCTTAAATGACAGAATTATGGTAAGGGGTAATAAAAGTGCATTCGTATACATTCCAGACAATAGTGCAGTTTAGTTCAGATTTACTAGAAAACAATTGGCAAAAAATTTAAAAGCTATTTCTGTCTTTTCATTACATATTTTCATGTCCTAGAAAGTATTTTAGGAAAATAAATCAGTTCAGAAAAAAAAGATTGAGGAACACAAATGCTCATTTTAGTATTATTAGCAGACATATATGGAAGGGAACAAAATGTCAGAGACTCAGTAAGTGGGAATGCAGTAAATTCCAGTTGATGGGAATATTACTGCATTTCAAGTGTTTCTAAAGAATTTAGGATAACATCAGATGTTCTGTTTTATAACTAAAAGCTACAGAATCAATTTCATACATTTCTGTATTATTAGAATATATAGAGAGAACCTAGCAGTTTAAGCAGTGTAGAACATTTAAAAGACTTACATGAAAATGTGGGAAATTATTGGCTGGGCTTCTTTTGGTCCATCAGGCCTGTTTCCCGAGGTCTCCTGCTCAGAGATGGGGTTTGGAAACTGACTGGGTTATGGGGCTCCGAACTCACTGAAAGAGTGAGCCATGGTGGGTTCACAGCTGTGCACTGTTCAGGGGACCATCTCGGGTTGTGATCCGGAAGGAGGGTGCATTCTTGTCCTGGGTTCCTCCCTCTCTCTGCTTCCTGGCCACCAATGGGGAGTGGTTGTCTTCTGCCAGGCCACTTCTGCCTGGAGCCAGTCGACGGGCTGAATCTACGGCAACCACCAGCCAAACAAATCTCCCTCCTTTAAGTTGTGAGCATCAAGTGTTTTGTCCCAGTGACCAGAAAATGCCTGATATGGGCTCAATTGCAGCTGAGTGCTTTTATCTTTGCATTTTTATTTGAATAAAGAAAATACATTCCTTTTACAAGAAAAAAATTAAACAGCAAGCAGACAGTTTCAATATGCATAATTTGGCAAGAAAGAAATAATATTTTCGGAGAAAATATAACCCTATATTATGGTTATGCTAAATCTTTGCACTTTCATCTGACTAAAAACCCTTTTGCTCGTGTTAAGTTGTCTTCCAAAGTGTAATACTTGGCGATGTGGAGGAAAAGTCCTAACGTGTCATTAGGTTTTGTGTCTTTGAATTTATTATTTTAACCTATAGTACTAATCCAGAAAAACTGATATGATATGTCTTTGTGAAGTCAAGAGTGAAATTGTTAATATGTAACAATAAAAGGTTCTTGAAGTCCTGAATGCCAGAGGGTGCAAAGCACACAGACAAATAGTGGAGTGAAAGTTGGAAGGTGCAATTTTATCTCACATTTCTAATTCTGTTCACAGAGAAGAGATATTTTCATAATGGTTTGCTATATGAAGCATTAAAATTTGTGAAAAGCAATCGGAAGAGCTACAAGGAGGTAAAATCACCCTCATGAAGACGGGCCAGCACCCTCAGGCTTATGTTCTTGACCGTATCTTCCGCCTCCTCTGCCCTGGAAGAAACAGCCCCTGCTCACACGAGAGTCTGCTCACATGAGAGTCATCGTTCTGAGGATGGAAGATGATGGCCTGGGGCTGGAACCCTCAGAGCTCAGTCCCTCCCTTGCCGGCGGCTCTGGTGATGCAGTTCGCGCTGCTGTGGTTGGAAGGTGACCCCAGAGCAGCTGTGTGGAGCCTGCAGCCCTTAATGGCAGGGCTGGAGCTGGGGCTGTGGGAAGCCACCCATTCTGTTTTCCACTGCGAGCTGAGCAGTTGGGGCCTCACCAGAGTTGTGCAGATGTCTGCAACCTGGTTGTGGTCCTCCCAGCCAATGGGGCCGCTGGCTGTCATTTATCAATTACCCAGTGGCAGGTCCTCTGCTACAGCAAGAAAAAATGTACTGAGACGCATTTTCACCCAAATTTAACTCCATGTTCAGAGATGCGATGTGTGGTGGCGTTTCTTCAGCCAGCCTGGGTGAAGGAAGTACAAAAAGGGTCCTTCTGGGAGCTTTAAACAATCTATGTGGCTGTGTCCGCTGGTGTGGGATGTCCGCACCCCTCTCTCAGCTTGCCCCGTACCTCAGGAGTGTCACACCACCGATCATTCATTAGCTTTAGGGTGTTCATCTCTAGTGTATTACCCGGCAAAGGTGGTCGCTTGTCCTGCACCACCAGCCACTGCTCTGAGGACAGGGATGTCTGTCCAGGACCTCAGGAGCCAACACATAGCAGCTGCTAGGCCATCCCCACACCCTGGGGTCCCTCGCTGCAACCCACCATCACCCACCCTCAACCCGTTTGCACAGCACGGGACCGCAACGTGCCTGAATCTGCCAGCACTGTCACTGCATTTCTGGACACTGTACTGTGCTCAAGGCCACGCTGGGCTCTGGAAAAGTTTTTCTCTTGCTTTTGTGCTTAATTTGAGGGTTCACCAGTGGGATGGGCTTGAACCCTGATGCCTCACACAGTGTGCAGTGGAAGTAGCTATTTACATTTTAAATCACATTGCCCTTCCCACAGGGGTCAGTGAGGAATCCCAGAGAGGGGGCTGTGTTGGGTAAATTATTCTATTCAAACTTAAAATTGCCTTTCTTCACCACCCGCTATGGCTGTGTTTGTAGGTGTTTTTGACCAACTTTTTCTCTCTCCGGAATTAATTCTGTCCTTTTGTGAGTAGACTTTGCATGGCCCACAGCACTAGTATAAAATGTGTGGGGGCTCAGTTTCGATTCACACCAAAACCCTGACATGAAACACTGGACCTGACATTCACCTCTCGCGCTGCACACTTCTGACCAACACAGATCACTTAGATGGATACTTTTAAAAGTATCAGAAATACAAAATGCTAATGCAAAGGAAAGGAAGGGGTTATTTAAAAATTTATATGTCAAAGCATTATTTTTCATTCTATAGACACTAAAATTAAAAATAAATAGAAATTGTATCACCCTCATATTGCAACAGACATCTATATTTAATTATTGGGTGAAAGGTGACACACCTATGCTTTGTACGAAGGGATGGTAGGGAGGGTATAAAACAGTACTGTACAAAAGTGTTTGGGTTGTTACCTCAAGAGGTGGGAGCAGTACTGGTGCTGGTGTGAGGTTCACTTTTAGTTTCCACTCACGTCTTCCATCTTTGAACAAAATATGCATGTTTATAATGACTGAACTCCGAAAGTATCACACTGGGTGCCTGATCAGTGCCAGGAAGGAATGCAGAGGAGGCCTGAGCCACACGAGGGACACCATCCTGTGCACAGGGGTTTAGGTGCTGACAGTCATCATTACTGTGCTTGGCCAATAAATATCAAGATTTCAAAAAAAACAGTAAAATTAAAAATAAAATTAAATGCATGTACTTATAAAGTGGCCAGTGCTCTTGTAACAAATTACCATAAATTTAGTGACTTAAACTGAGCCAGTTTATTATGTTACAGTCCCGCGGGTCAGAAGACCAGTGTCTCTGGGATGAACTCCACTTTCAGCAGAGCTGTGCTCTCTGGAAGGGCTGGTGGAGATGGCCCTGTCTTCCCTCTCCAGTTCCTAGAGGCACCCACAGCCCTTGGTTCCTGGCCCCTTCCTCCTCCTCCAGAGTCCTGCAGGGCTGAGCCCGATCTCCGTCCTTGGTCGCATCTTCCCTGTGTGTCTCTGTCTCCCTCTTCCACTTTTGAAGACTGTGTGGGTGCACTGGTCCTTCCCAGGTGAACCTCAGAGTCTTCCATGCTAAGTCCGCTGAGGATCAAACTGCAGAACATCCCAAAAGGGGAACAAGAGGAGATGAGAGGTGGCCACTCTGCCCTGGACCATCTCCCGGGACAGTGCACGGGGAGGAGCCACCACCTTGTGTCTCACTCATCTCCAGGTACATTGTTAGGAAGACGAGCTAAGAATGTACACCTGCATATGCTGTGCTTGCCTTTAGAAACACTGGAAGCAAAACGAAAGCTAATAAACATAATTCTGGGGCACAGGATGAAGAATGAGGCCCGAGAGTCTGGATGGAGGAGCCTTCCTGATGTGTGGCTGTGTGTGACAGGTGCCGTCTTCAAACCCTGTGGATACATAGTATTGCTTACTGAAGAAAGCTGAGTGAAAATATTTCAGATAGACGAAGTAGGAAAACCCTAGGAGATGTAATTGGAAAAGGAGACTCAGGAATATAGAGGAGCTGAAGGGTCACAATAATCAACACCATATTGGATCAGGGCCTGAAGATGCCTTGTATTGCTAAATCGAAGGCCAAGGCCCCATGTGGTTTATGTGGCTCCACCCTATGCACCAGAGACAGGTAACCTCCATGCCTTACAGATTTCTAGAGAATGGGACATGAGAAAATAGACATAATTCATTGTAAGCATCAAATTTATCCTTTATATAGAAGGTTAATCATAATATAAAATCATAATCATAATATTAATATTAATTATATAAAAGGGAAATCATAAAAAGTGTACTAAAGGCCGATTTTATTAATAGATACAAATATAAAATTTTGCAACAGAATATTGACATTTGTAACAAAATATCTAAAAAATGCAAACAAAAGATGTCATGATAAAATTATATATATTCTGAAAATATAAAAAAATTATTCATCATCACAATTAATTATATTAATTAATAATTAATATTTACAAAATAAAGGAAATTTTATTTTATAAATAGATGTACCAAAATACCTGGTAAAATTCAAAGTGTGTATGTGATTATAAAAAAGGACTCTTTGAAGCTAAAAAAGGAAGGAAATTTCTCTAAGTTTAGAAAGACTTTTAGTCTTAGAGTTTTTAACTCACAGAAACATTATTTCATGAAGTTTTAGAAATATTCTCTTCAATGAGACAATAATATCCATTACCAATAGCACTATTCATTTTTATTGTAAGTCTTGGTTGTATACTAAGATAAAATAAATAAATGGTATGAGTTTGAAAAAAGAAGACAAAGTTATTTTATGTAGTATGTGTGTGTATTTTAAAAAATACACTACACAGAAATTACTAACATCAATAAGAGTCCTATGATTTGGTTTGAAATATGGTCAATATGTAAAATCAATTGTATTCATATATGCCAGAATATACAATTAGGAATATCATTTGAAAGGTGCTGTTTGTAATAGAAGCAAGAGTAACAGAGAGGTTATTCAGGGAAAAAAATTAACAAAATTTATTCCAGGTTTGTAAGGAGCATATTATAATGATTTATTGATGAGTACAGATTTGGATAAATGAAGATATTCACTATATTTATAAACAGAAGATGCACTCACATAAAGGTTTGACTCAAATTCATTTCTAAGTAAGTCTGAAGTGGCTTCCCAGCCACTTTGAACCAAACATTGTTGTGAAAATTGGCAGGCCCGAGATCACCCAGGTGCAGAGAAATCCTCCAGGTGATCAGAATTTACGTGGACACAGGAGCTGAACGGCCTCGGCCTGGCCAGGACAGTGGCGTCACCTCAGGTCTCTGAGGGGAGGCAGCATCTGGGACCTGGGCCGACGGTTACCCTCTGGGGGGCAGCTGGAGCCCTGTGTCCCGGCATTTGTAAGCGTCTTCCGACCCGTGACAGGCTAATGGGACAGGCAGGATTCTACATGGGTCCGTGAGGCCTTCTCTCTTGGGGTGGGAATGTTACAGATATTCCGTGCAGCTCCGGGGATTGAATCCGGGCCTTCACACTGCGCTACATCACCAGCCCTTTTTTATTTTTTACATTTTGAGACAGGGTCCTGGTAAATCACCAACCTGCCAGGCTGGGTGCACACTTGTAGGCCTCCTGCCTCGCCCCCCAGAGTGCTGAGGTTACAGGGGTGCACCGCAGGCCTGGTGGATAGCACCCTGGGGACCCGGCCACTTGTATGGCTCAGGTAAGGGATTTTGCAGGCTTAACCGACTTCCCTAATCCGATGACTGACCGGGCCAGTGAGAAGGAACGTTGTCGGGTCTCCTTGGTCCCTTGCTGTGGGGATACCTGAGGTCCTCACTCACAGTACCAGGAGAACAGGCTTTTGTGGCTCACAGTTTCAGAAGTGGTAGTTCATGGTCGGTTGGCCCTGCTGCCCAGTGGCTGTGGCGCCCGTTGTGTCTGGAGTGCTTGGTAGAGCAAAGCAGCCCACTGGTGCTGGGATGGGTGGCGGTGGGGTCTGGGACCCATGATCCCTTTCATGGCTGTGTCTCAAGGGCCTGCAGGGCCTGCTGGGCTCCTCGCTTCTCAGAGGTTCTGCTACCTTCCTTCAACAGGGAACCTTGACCCATCTGGGCGTGAGGCAAACTCCTTAGAAGGAGCTGTCTCTGCACCAGGGAAATATTGAACTGGAGATGTTCCCCTCGCTGCTGATCCGGAAGGAGAGATAGTTGTGTGGTGTGTGTCTGCAGTACCTTGCTTTCCTATGGAACTGCAAGCCTTGGTCCTGCGATGGCCAGGGCAGGGTTCTATCAAGGGCTAAGCCCAGAAGATCTGGGAGAGAGCCCAGGAGAGAGGCCGGGGGATGAACCTGGGTTCAGTGCTCAGCATGCCGAGGCTCCTGTTAAAAAATACGAGTGTTGTTTTAACTCGGCTCCCCTGTGTTAACAAACTATGTGGTGATAACAAATTAATACAGGGACCTGTGATCATGAATCCTGCCAAGAGAGCAGCTTATAAATGGGACCCCAAAGTGAATACTGATAAACAAGAATAAAGAGACTAGTTCCAACTCAGACTTGCTTCTCTTCCAGAAAAGTGCCCCATTCTTCTTGCTTAGAATAAATAAGAAACATTCGCATTTTATAGAAAGTAAACCAAAGGAGACTCTGAAAATTGGAGAAGAAGGCACCAGATAGTGTCAGGACCTGAGAGATCACACCATGTTGGACTCCCTGGGTTTTCTTCCTCTCTTGTGTATTCAAGACTTGGAACTGAAGAAGCAACCAACAGGCTCAGGCACAAAACCCCTACAAGACAAGTGGTAGTGCACATCTGTAATCCCAGCACTCTGGAAGGCTGAGGCAGGAGGATCCCAAATTCTACCCCAGCTTGGCAGTTTAGCAACTTTAAGCCAACAACTGCCATGCTCTGCTAACAGACTGCAGAGAAAGTTCCTCTCCAGCACGGGAGCAGGCTTTGAGCCCCCTGCAGGTGCTGGGTAGGGGTGGGGGTGTCATCTACCCTCTTCATCTACACACTTCTTTGAAATACATCGGAGACAAATAGTACTGTTTTCTTGGATGGGAAGACAACATTGTAATATCAGATACAGCTGTGCCGTAAAGGTATGGAAATACAGTTGGACAGGTGTATGCAGCATACAGTGCTCAGGTGAGGCTCATACGATTTCCAACTCCTCCAACCCAAGTCACCCGGGGGCTTCGAGCTGTCAGATTCTTGGAGTTAGGCTGAAGATGGTGAGCAACATCACCAACTGTGCCTCGGAAACCTGGAGCAGCTTCCTGAGATCCAGTCCTTGTGCCCCTTCTGCCCCTGTCCCCTGTCCTTCCCACTCTGTGGTGACCATAACTGTTCAGCCTATTCTACTGTGAACTGGCTTCTTAGTTTCCTCAAATGAGTAAGAACCTATCCTATTTGTTGTTCTGCATCTGCTTATGTCACTTAATGTAACTCCATCCAGCTCCATCCTCCTTGCTGCGAAGGACAGGCTTTCACCTTTTGAGGGCCAAACAGCATTCCGCCCTGTCTGTCTCTTAACTGACAGTGGTCTGTTCAGGTGAAACCCACCTGCAGGCAGCGGGCACTGGTGTTCACAGTCGGCCTGGCTCATGTCACACTGTCACCTCTGCTGCCACACTGTTGGGAGACAGGCAGGTATTTCCCTGGGCCGGCAGGTGCAGGGCCCTGCTTCTTGAATGCAAGTTCAGCCATTTTCATGAATCACAGCTTCAGAGTGGTTTTCGGTTTTTGGTTTTTGCCTTTGGTCAAATTCCACTTTGGAGATTGATGTTTTTGATGGTTTTGCTCTACTTTATCGCAGGTTTTCAGGAGAGACAGGCTTTGTTGAACTCTACATTCCATCCTATTGGAAATCAGAACTGTGCCACAAGAATTTCATAACAAGCCACATTTGAAAAGCATTTTTGAAAGTGAACAGTGAGACGTATCATGAGAACAACTCAGAAATAAACTGTCTGTGCATTGTTACTTAAAACATCACTCGGGACTGCTTCACCAAGGGAGGGACTGACATTTAGAAGAACAGAAAAGCCACAAAATAAACCAGAGCAGACAGGCTTGCGGCTCTTCCCTATCTTGTTTGCAAATCAGACTCAGGCTCTAATTGAACCTTGTACCATCTTTTTTCTTTTTACTGTATTGGGGTTTGAACCCAAGCCCTTCTCTCTGAGCTACATCCCCAGGCCCAGGCCTTTCATTTTTTATTTTGAGACAGTGTCTTTCTAAGTTGCTAAATCACCCAGAGTGGGCCTGAATTTGCAATCCTTCTGCCTCAGCCTCCCAGAGTGCTAGGATTACAAGCATATGCCCTGCATCTGGTTTAAGGAACTGCCTGGAGGGTTATTTCTCTCAAGCGTTTTTGTTGCTGTGGTTCATAGACAGCCTGGACATGCCATGCTTCCTGGACAGTGTCTACTCCTGCGTCTACGCCTTGTCTGGGACACTGATCCATTTTTCCTGCTGGCCATTGCTGTGCTCTGAAGTGAGCTCTTGCCCACTGACTGCAGCGCATGGGGTTGGTTTGCAGTTTGTTCTAAAAATGACAAAATTATTTGCACAGTTGGCAGCTTGCATGAAGAGACTTAATTTTATGAAGATAGTTAATTTTACTCTGCAGAAGCAGCATTCCATAAAGCAACAAAAAGCCACTTTTATTTCTAATTAACTTGAGTAATTTTTCCTGCCTTTTAAGAGTTGAGATGAAATCACCTAAGTCACTCTTTAACAGTGTTAGAACCTGGAACTTACATTATGATTTGCTGGAGATTTTGCATGGAAAAGTCACTGCCAGGAAACACAGGGAAACTTGCCAGTTAACAACCTCAGTTCTTCTTTTAACCCATTCTTCTGCTCCCCCACCCCCAGAGTAAAAGTGTCCCTGTAAAACCAAGAAGCAGATGACAATTCATCACACTGAAAGCAAAGTAACAAAGTATTTCAAGGATCGGAGAGAAATTGTCACCATTTAAAAGCATATGGAACAGAGTTAGCAGCTAATCTTAATAACTACTTCCTGCCTTCTAAGCTGGTTCCAAGACTATAGATATGTAATGTTCAGAAATTTAGGGGACGGAGCAGGAACTCTCTAAGCAAGCACTTCTATTAATGTTTCAGCTACTCAGGGCGGTCACACGTGGATTGCCACACGAGGAAGGCGGAATGGGAAGAGTAGTTTAGACTCACCAGAAACAGGAAGGAGCCACAACAGAAAGTGCTTGGGAAAGGGTAAACCTGGAGACTGAAAATTTTAGTTTGCCTACACCTAAGCAGGTCGAAAGACAGGACAAAGGGAAGAGAAAAATCTTGAAGAATACGCATGAATTCCAAGATTAAAGGTTAATTCGTGTGTTATGGGGGGGTCTATGGCCACCCTTGAGTCTGGTGACTCTAGGACCCTGTTCAGGACAGAGTTTATTGTTGTGTTTACAACGGGAGAACATGAACAAAACCAGCAACGGGAAGGTGTGTGGGAGGAGGGAAGGCACCCAGGCCAGCACTGCAGAGTCCTGTCAGACACCTGCATGGGCTCCACCAGCTCCGCCAGCATCAGATCTTGAGAACCAGGTGTGGAGCTGTGTGCGGCGTGGTCGGGAAAGCAGCTTGCCTGGCAGGCCCAGCAGCACAGCTTCCCAGAGCGAAGCCAGGTGTCTGGAGCAGAAGCCACAAGGTGAGATGCCTGGTGCCCAGCAGGCCACTCTGAGGGGTGTGTGGTGGGAGGCTCCCTCCAGTCACAGGCCCAGACCCCAGCCATGGCTCCCTGCAGGTGGGTCTGGCGGAGACAGCAGGACCATGTCTGCTGCATTGACTCCCATCTGCAGAACACACCAGCTATGTTTTAAAATAATTCCACAAAATGGTTTTTAAAAGGCCTGCTCTTTAATAAAAGAAGGAATAATGCATGGATAGGAAATTAGCAAATTTTTAAATCTTAGTAAAAATGTGAAAAGTGTGTCATTTCCTTCTGACAGCTTCTTGCATGGTTATTCTTTATCTAGTTCCTCCAGGCATAAAGTTGTTTCTGAGGTGAGACTGTTTTTCTTGCATAGTGTACCTATTTAAGCCACCCATTTTCCTCTTAGCACTTCTTTCGCTATGTCCCATAAATTTTGGTGATTTGTGTTTTCATTTCCATTTTCTAAAGATATTTTCTGACTTTTCTTTTGGCCTATTGATTGCTTAAGAAGATGGTAATTTCTACACATTTGTGAAATTTCCCCCTTCATTACCTTTTATTTTTATTCTGTCATATTCTGAAAATATAACTATACGTTTTCACTCTTTTTATATTTATTAAAACTTGCTCTGCATCCTAACATATGAAGAATGTGGTGCCCCATGAAGAATGTCCCTGTATCCTTGAGGAAAACGTGTGTCCTGCTGTTAGAACAGGGTGGGTGTTCTGCATATGTCTATGGCACAAATGAATTTATTCTGTCATTCAAGGCCTCTATTTCCTTATTGATTTTCTATTCAATATTGGAAGAAGAGTTCTTGTCTTCTCCTAGTATGAATCTGCTCACTTCTCCCTCTAATTCTGTCATTTTTCCCTTCATATATTTTGGGGCTGTGATGTTTGGTGCACATATGGTTATACTTGTTATATCTTCTTGGAGGATTGACATTTTTAATCAATTTTTAACATCCTTATATTTTCTTATAAATGTTTAATTAAAGCCCCATTTCTTAGATATAAGCGTATCTCCAGTACTCTTTTGGTTACTATTTTTTTGGACTATCTTTTGGAATACTACTTTATTGAATATCTTTTTTTGTCCTTTTATTTTCAGAGTATTCATTTTGCTAGAGCTAAAGTGAGAGCTATTAAGAGTGTATGGTTATATATTTTTTCCATTCCACCAATCTCTGCCTTTTGATTGACATTTAAAGGTAATAACTGATAAGAGGTCTTCTATTTTATTATTTGCTTTCTGTGTATTGTACAGCTTTTTGATCCCCATTTTCTTCAGTACTATGTTCTTTGGCATTCACTTGATTTTGCAGGGCACATTCTGACTGCCTGCCCTTTGTCATTGCTTAACAGTGGAGCAAGATACAGAGAATATGTCCATAGGTGCTTCAGTGTCACTGTTTTGCTGCTGTCATAGCCCATTGCTCCTGGGGCCATGATGAACATAACACGTGGGACTGAATTACTCAGTAGAAGTGACAGCATCAAGTGACAATGCACATGAGAGTTCTGCAGCTGCTGTGGGTGTAATGCACACTGGTTACAGTGAGCATCCTTTGCAAGTTGAAGGGGTGCACTCTAAAATAACAAAAGCATAGCAAATTCACAAACCTATACCACAGTTACTTATTATCATTGTCAAGTGTTACAAAAGCTCATAGCCAGATGTGCTATACTTTTATACAACTAGCAGTGCAGTGGATTTTGTTTTACACCAGCATAGTACAAACATGTGGTTGATGTGTTTTGCTACAACATTGCAATGGCTACGAAGTCCCTAGGTAGTAGGAATTTACCCAGCTCTGTTACAGCTTCTCAGGCCCACTACTGTCTACATGATCCATTGATGACCAGAATGTCACTATGGTGCATAAGGATATCCTACACACATTGTCCTTGTGATTTAAATGGGGATGACATTTAAAATGCAAAAATTAAACCAATCTCAATACCACCTTGATTGCATGTAAAATCCCTATTTCTGTTTAGCTTCACATCCTTCCATTTATGTTACTAATATCACAACATCTTCATATATTGTTTGCCCCAAATCACACAGTTATAATGATTTTTAAACTTTTGTCTTAAATCTTATTATATGTAGTAAAAAGTGGCTATAAGCCAAAACTACACTCAACTCACTTTTGTTCTGGCTATGTTGTTGCCTTACCATGTGGATCTGCATTGTCTTCAAGTCCTGACCTGAAGAACATCTGCTTGTGTTCCAGGCAGGGCAAGCTTAGAGGATATGAGTTCCCTGAGCCCTCATTTATCTAAAATGCCTTCATTTCTCCCCAGTTTTCAAAGGACAGCTGTGCCAGAGGTCGACTTCTAGGATGTCGCTGCTTTTCTCTAAGTGCGTTCAGTGCATCTTTCCCCCTTTTCGGCCTCCAGATAACTGATGGGAGCTCAGTCAGTCACGTGGTCACACACTGCCTCTGTGTTTCTGCTTTCAGGACTCTGACTGGTACTGGACATCCGAGCTCACTTTTTCTCAATGAGTGGAGCACATGGGCTTCTTGGACATCGAGATGTTTTCTATCACTTTTGGGGAGTTTTTCATAATTATTTATTCAAATAATCTTTCCTCTCTTTCCTCTCTTCTTCATCTTGGAATTCTGTAATATACAGGTTGATTGGGTGGGGCATAGTAGGGATTGAACCCAGGGCCTTTGCACTGAGCTACATCCCCAGGCCTTTCCTATCATCATCATCATCATCATCATCATCATCATCATCATCATCATCATCATCATCATTATTATTATTATTATTTTGAGACAGGTTCTTGCTAAGTTGCTAAGCTGCTCAAGCTGGGCTGGAACTTGTATTCTCTTGCTTCAGCCTCCTGGAGTGGTAACCTTACAGGCATGCAACCCCGTGCTGAGTTCACTGTGAACCTTTGGTAGTCTATTGCGATCCTCTGCTCCAGACACCTGGAGACTGCAGTCACTTGGTAGCTCTTGAGTGGTGTTCAGCATTTTTCTCAGTTTTGCTCAGATTTATGGAAACAGAGAGGAGTGGGTCATCAGGTAAGCTAGAAGATACACATGCACAACTTAATACGGTCTCCTCTTTCCCGTCTGGTTCAAGGAAGGTGTGATGACATCTCAGAGCCAAGCTGCCACCTGCGTAAGCCCAAGATCACTGCTGTGCTGGGGAGAGGTGACACAAGAGTGAGTGGAAATCAGGCTGGGGATGTAGCTCAGTAGCACTGCACCTGCCTGGCACGAGCAAGGTCCTGAGTTCAATTCCCGGTACAACAAAAAAAGAGTGAGTGGAAATGCACACAGTTGCCCTTCTGTTTTGAAGGTGGCTTTTTCTTGACTGGGGGCTTTCTTGCTTTCTATAAACTTTTCTTTTCTAGAGCTCCCACGATATGGGCTTTATTTATTTACTTTTATGTTTCCATAGAGGATTGAGAGCTTAGAATTTCCTAGTCCAACATTGTGCTACTCTTAAATATCCTATAAATAATAACAAACATGTCACATGCACAGAACTCACGTTTTAAAGTGCTAGAGTGGCCAGGGCACTGTGGTGGAAAGTTAGGTGTGTGCCATCATGGTTGTGGGAAGTGAACAGTCAGGAATGACTCCAGCACACACCATCTGTGTGACCCCAGCAGTGACTCTTCTGTGCCTCTTTCTCCACCTGTACAGCAGTGAGGACAACAATTCCTGCTTCAAGAACAGGTGTGAGGATTAAGGAGTAAATGTATGTGAATTGTGTTTGACCCACACTGAGTGTTCAGTGCCTAATAGCTAGGATTATGAAGAAACGTCTCCCTGCACAAGTCTGACCAGTGTGCAGCACTCGACAACACAGAGACCTGTGGGTTGGTGTTGTCCTTTCCCCTTTGTTAGAGTCGAGGCAGAAAGCAGCAGGAGGGAGCTGGTCGGAGAGCTGCTGCTGTCCCACTCTGGCTCCTCCAGTGCTGGCCTCTGCACTCCTACCACATCCTTAGATATCACTCTTCTCAGGGTGCATCTTTATACATGCTGTTAGCAGGGTCACATGCTAACATGCTCCGAGTGGGGCCACTGGAGCTGGAAGTGGTGCCTTCCTGTCGTAGGTGGAAGGGCACTGTGTGCAGTGGTGGCCCTGAGCTCCTGCACAGTGGGTGAATCACCCTGGTGTCCACTTGATTGGCCATCAAGGGGGTAGGAGAGGGCACTTCCTGTGTGTCTGGATGGGTCATGGAGGTTTGACATTGAGTGCTGTGTCTGGTCCCTGGTCTCTTGCTGTCTCACACAGACACTGTCCCCCACTCAGCTTCGTGACAGCCGTGAACTGAACCTCTTTCCTCTACCATGCCTTCTCACCATGATGTTCCTGCCTTGGGGCCAGCTGACCATGGACTAAATCTCCAGAAATCATGAGCCAAGTGAAACTTCTTCTCCTTAAGTTATGTATGTCAGACACTGTGTTCTGATGACAAGAGAGTGGCACATACACAGGGCACCAGGGCCTGGGTCCTGGGAGCCTGCTCCTTACCTTAGGGACAGTCAGGTCAGTGGAAAGATCATTTTCACACTGCAGATTTATGTATAGTTCTGATTCTTTTGATTAAATTCTTTCCATACTTTCAACTGTTAATCTGTTATTATTATAAGACAAATGGAATAATAACAATAATAAAATACCAAACTTAGAAAAATTCAGAAGTGTAGTCTTCCTGGAATTCCCTCAGCCGGCCCTAAGGATTCCTGCAAATGGAACCTGGAGACCATTCACCCTGCTGGTGCCATTGGATGCTTTGCTGCTGGCAAGCACACCCTGAAAAGCCTTGGTCAGCGCATGCTTGTCCTAGCCAGGGTCCAGTCGGCCTGCCCTCAGCTGGCACCGCTGCACATGAGAGGCCGATAGCACCTCTAGCATTTCAACTGCAACCTGGACTCAGTTTCTCAACCTGGACAACAGACCTCTGACTTTGCCCTGAAACTTTCCTCAGCCTCCTTCTGGCCTTGCAGTCTCCAGGACACTCTTCGGGGACTTAGTTCTCAAGTGACACATGGCATGGGTACAATCATGTGCTGGGGCCATGGCCTGTCACATCCTGTCCCTCGTGGACAGACCACTGTGGCCCTGGCAGCTGTGCAACTGTTCAAACCCAGCAGGACCACTTCCAAATACTGTACACCCTCTCCTGCCGCAGACTCCAGTGGCATCTGTCACGAGCATGGAGAGGAAAAGAAACTAAATGACAGAATCAGCATCTGACGGAAGCCCAGCGTCTGGACTCATGCACGAGTGGCTGACAGACAGGGCAAGCAGCCCACTGCCACTGGGTGGTGAGCACCATGGGGCTCGGCGTGACTTGCAGCTTGTCTCAGCAGCATGAGAGATGTGGCTGGGATGGGAGCAATCGGGATTTCACAGTCTGAAGCACTACGCACTTGTCGGTTTGTTCAATTGTGTTAGCGAAGGGACTCAACTGTGTTGTTCCTGTCATCGGGGAGGAGAGAGGAGTGTCTCCAGTTAGATTGTGCACTCACTCTGGGCAGTTGGTCTCCGTCCAGATACATTTTCCTACCTGCTGATAGATTCTTGTTATAAAACTTAGAACCCATTTGTGACAAGTCACAGCCCATTAACCATCTGTTTCCCTACCACATACCTTTCTGTTGTAATGTAAGGTTTTAATTTTCATGACATTTGTCTAATCAGCATTTTACAGCTATTAAGCAGTAGCAGATACAATCAGCTTCTCACATTAAAGCAACATTTTAAAGCACATGTGTTTAAGGACATAAAGTTACGAAAATGAGATGCTGGTATAAAATAAAAAGTGGTATACACAGAAGACTGTGAAACAGCTTCCCAGATAAGCAGTGGAGTTTCTTGTATCTCTAGGTGTGTGGGGCTAGCACAGGACATCAGAAATGTACACAGAAATGCGGTGCTCTGACATCAAGCTCAGATCCCACTGGGGACAGCAGAGTTTGCTGCCTCCGCAGAAACCCCAGGGGCACAAGGGACAAAGACAAAGCCATGAATCGAGGAGCAGACTCTGATCAGAAGGGTGTTCGGCAGGGCTTTCTGTCCTTGTCTGGTGAAACCGCCATGGGTTTGGTTTTGTGTGTTCTTTGCCCCTCATCACCAGCAGTTAGTATGGACCTTGCATCCATTTAGCAGACTGCATTTAAATTTTTAAAAACAAATATATAAATATGTCTTCAGCAGTATAGAATATTTTGAAAATATAAATATTATAAGGAGTAAAATATATGAGATATGATCACAAAATATGATGAATGCTTAAATGAAGCATTAATATATGTTATAGTAAAAGACACAGAGCCATTAAATCTCTGCAAAATGCTCCCCTGTGCTTGAAACACATCCCTTATTCCTGCCACTTTCTGAAGCAGCTCTGGGAGTCCTTTTTCATGAGTGTTTTTTGTGGCTGCCTCACTGTCTTGAATGGATTCAAAATGTTTATGGAGATTTCTTTTAAATAAAAACATAAGTAGGCTTCTATCCACCTTATTCACTAGATCTGGTACTGTTTGATTTTTGGTTCTTCCCCAAAGTCAAAATGACTGTGAATTGGTTCAGCCAATTCATGCCACAGAGCAGCCACAAAATCACCACTGAATACACTCAGGAAAGAAGATTTCTAGAACAGCTTCAGAAAGTGGCAGAAACCACAGAATGAGTGTGTTCAAAGCATGGGAGGATCATGACAATGTGTCTTTTACTACAATAGATTTATTTTTAATTTAAACATTCACAGTGTTTTTTATCACGCTTTGTATTTACCTATAGTACTACTAAGGTGATAGGATTGTTTGCTTTTTGTCATTTACTATAACATTTTAAAAAATCAACGTCCCACATTAGGCTTACTCAACATTTTTTCTTAGGAATAATGTCATAGTCAATATCATTTTCAACACACCTAATTTTAATCGACACATGGTAACTGTACATAACTATGGGATATTGTTGGACATTTCCATAGAGGGATGCAGCATGCAATGATCAGGTCGGGGAAGTGGCCTGTCTCTAACCTCACACATATTTCCTTGACTTGAGAACATTTAAAATCTTCTCTACTAGTTTTTGAAGTGTCCACTTTACCCCCCTGTCCAGCAGCAGCCCTGTTCCTGTCCACCTCTCTCTCTCCACCCCTGAACCCCTCCTTTCCCAGGCTCTGCTAAGCCCTCTTCCATTCCCTTTGTCTCTGGCACCTGACAGCATCTCTGAAGTATGCACCTGAGTGTGTGAATACACACCTACCTACATAGATATGCAACTGGGCTTGTGTTCCACTTGCATTTTGAGACTTTTCATTTAATTATTGTTGCTGCAATACTTGTACATATTTTTAGAAAGTAAAATTGAATTGCCATGTTTTTAACAGAAAAAAAATCTCTCCTCATGTATTTCTTTCCTGTCTGGTTCCTGCTCCCTGGGGGAAACTGCACCCAGCACTGGAAGCTGTTTCTCCTGGCCTTCAGCTGTCCTCCCATGGAGCATGCCACATGCTCCTGCAAGATGACTTGGGTGAAAGTTCTGTCAGCTGCTTCCTGCTGGGAGATGATGAATGAACTTTCCCATGCTCCTCACCTCCATACATGTTTGAGGACAGTGGCATGTGGCCCCCATGTGTGTTACCACTGTATTAGTTTTAATAGTTCTGAAACATTTCTGTGCCATGAGTTTCATCTTATAAACTTTTTGAATTTATTTTCTTTAATAATTTGCAGGTTTGGTTTTATTTGTATTCATATATTTTCTCGCACCTACTGTAATTTCCTTGAAATTGCATTTTCTAATTGGAAAAGTGGCTCAGCAATTTACTATTATTCTTTGTTGTTTAATATATAAAATTGTCACCTTTTCTTAAATGGGTTGCAGGAATCTGAAACTATGTAATGGTGAGGGAAAGCAGAAATGGAACAAATTTGACCCACTACCCTAGAAAAACAAACATATCGGATTCTTTCACTTCTTCTAAATGCCATCAGTTCTGACTTCCACATCTCCAGAGATCCAAACTCAAGCTATCTTGAAGAACCTCTTTATGCTACGAGGTGTTATTTATTGGCTTTTTCATTTTAACTCAATGGAATAGAGTGATACATGCAAGTCTCACAGTCCTACAACTTGAAATCTTTACTTCTTGACATTTTACAATGCTAGTAAGGTACACCTGGTTCTAATTGTAGTTATTGAAATAATTTTCAATACAGAAAGACCATTACTTCTTCGATATGGGTGGATGCTCATCAAATAGAAACAGTTTATCTTGTTTAATATTTACTCCTGAGAGTTCAACTCTTCTGAAGTTGCTACCTGAGAAATTTATTTTTATCTACATTGATTTTCTGTGTTGTATCTTACCCAATCAGAACTTCATAGGATATTTAGAGCATTTATGTTTTTAACTTAATATCTTGTGAACTTAGAGTCTCTTTTTTCTTTTGGTTGCTGAAGATTTTTCAATTGTAAGTCATTCTAAACCATGATCTCTTAATAGTTAGGATTGTGGTTAACCAACTGATAATATTGCTCAATACTTAAGGACATTATTGTTTAGAATCAAATAAAAGGAGAATATTTCATACAAAAACATATGGAACACTATAAAAACTATAGTTACAGGAAGATGTGTATTGGTAGATGACTCTACAATTAAAGAAAAAAAGAACCAAAATGAAGTTAAGCAGTAAATGGAAAATATGAAACACCATAATTTATCAAAAGAAACCATGAGGGAGAGGAGGGGAAGGACAGGTAAAAATAATTAAGATGTGTTATATACACGTAACAACTCCCCAGCATGCCATAAATGTAACTATTAGGTACTGCAAACATGTACCAATAAAAATTTAAAAAATCAAACTGATGAAACCACCACCAACAAACAAGAATGGCCAACTCATCACCAAGCTTTTCAAATGAAAGATTGATAAAATAGGTAAACAACTCACAAGGGTCGTTAAGAAATGCAAAAGGCAGAAAATAATTATGTAGACTCCATGAGAAGTGATTAGAAAGGTAATGTATCATAAAGGATGAACTTTAACACTCTTGAAACACTGCTATGTACAAGTGAAAGGGATCAGCTCTGAAAATCAAGATAAATAACAAGATTTCCTGGGAAAATATAAGATGCAAAGCTACTCAGGAGGAAATGGGAAATTTTAATGGACCAATTACAATAGAAAAAATTCAGAAGGTAATAAAATATATCCCACTGGAAAGAGGACTCAGTGAAGTCTCTTCACACATTAATTTCAAATTTTCTTTATAAACCTGATGATGCCATTGAAACTGTTTTAGGCTATAAAGAAGATATAAGTCTTCCTGCTACATTTACAAGCTAGCAAGATTTTAATAATAAAATCATGACAGCATATAAAGGAAAATGATAGAAAATCACAGTAAGTAAAGACCAGATCATTTTAAATAAAATGTTAACAAAAGAACCCAGAAATACATCAAAAGAATAACACACTGACTGATTAGATTTAATATGAAAATGAAAAAATAATTAAATATGAAAGCATGCACTAGCTAATCCAACCACTCTATAAATAACAGGAGGAAAAACTGTAATTACATTCATTAATGTTGAGTAAGTATGTCATGAAATTTGTAAGTTTTCCTAAAATTAAAACAACACCAGTAATGAAATTCATACCTCCTCAAAAGAGGGTTTGTAGTGAAAAAAATATTCTCTTGGTTTCCATCCCATGATCAAAACTACAGAATATCAAAGAAAATAATAAAGTAGCTGGAAAGGAAACGACAAAACCATTACAAACTTCCAACAAATAGCTCCACATTAGAAGTGAGTGGAATAATGTTTTCAATGCGTTAAAAGAAAATAACTCTGTGCTAGACTTCTATACTGAGTAGAAACATGTTCCAACAACTTGAGTAAATTGAGGAGGTTTTCTGGGCCACTCCCTACCAAGTCAGATTAACTGACAGACAGACCCAAAGGCAGACTCAGAAAGTTAGCCTGCAAGGCTCAGATGCCGAGCACAGCAATGAGCACAGGTAGTAAGTAGCAAAACAGTTGATAAAATTAAGCATTATCCAAAATAACAGAACAAAATAATTAATGTACAAAGTGGGGGAATAATGAAAAATGAATATACTAGATAGCAATTACACACAAGTTGTGGCAATGTTTTATGAATCAAAGACTTCTAACCCCAAAATTGAAGAAAATTCACATTCATAAGAGCCACAAAAACTACACGGCTAGAAATAAAATTAAAAAGAAATGTGCAAGCTTTGTGAGAATAAACCTCTCATACATATGCCAGCCATCCAAGGCTATAAATAAGTCTTTCTACTGCACTGCTGTCAACTTTCATTTGATACAAAGTAAATCAAGCCAATGTGATTCCAAGCATATTTTAAGACATGTGTGGTGAAAGTGCAAGCTCATTCAGAAGTTAATGTTTTCAAAAAATATGAAATCAACAAGGTAACAAGAGGAAGAGTAACAGGAGTAGCTGTGCTGCGCATTAAAAGAAGTTAAAATAAAGGCAACAGTGATTAAGAAATATGAATTAATGAATACATAAATTTATCCTTGGTATGAAATAGAGAATCCACGTAGATCTACACATATATAATGGTTGCCAAATTCTGGTAAAGATATTTTCCACGTCAAATAAATGCCAATATTACCACAAATAGTGTGGTAATATATTCATAAATATATTTAAAGTAATCATCATTTGAGAAAGTTATAAAGAAAAAAAGAATTACGAATTAGCTCCATAAAAATAATCAAATATTTCTGGATAGAAAAAATAAAGCCAAAGAAATTAACAGAAACATGTGCTACACATGTCCGTAGCAAAGGATTATTTTCCACTACACATAAACAGAGTCCACCCCCCTCCTAGGAAGATAACCATCCAATAAAAATGTGAACAAAGACAGGAACAAATAGCTCAGAGAAAAGAAATATAAATGACTCTGAAGCGCGGCATTCTTTACATAAGAAACAGGCACGTTAAACCGCGGTGGCCCCATCCCCCATCCCGCGCCCATCTCCATCTCCACGTTCACATCACCTTCCGTGACTCACACGCTCGGTGCTACTTAGAGCCTCCTGGATAACGCTTTCTCTCAAAATCCTTAACCACGTCTGCATAGACCCTCCTGCCAGTGAGCCCCCACGCACAGGCCCCGGGATCCCTCTGAGGTCAGAGCTTCGGGAGCTGTTCTCAGCCCAGCAGGGTGTGAACTGGAAAACCATTCCCGACGACACTTACACAAACTAAGACCATGTCATGTCTGACACAGCCACTCCATTCTGTGCAAAAAGAGAAGCATCCAGTGCCATGTACATATCACACATTGAACAAACAGAAAAAGAAATATAGCCAAACTGGTCATCAGGGTGCGGCTATGAGGTAGTGTATCCCAGATACACATTTGCGGTCAGGTATTTTTATTGTAAGTACTTTCCAGTTCACGATTTCTCTTCTTCCTCACCCTGTGGTTACATTTTTCATTCTGCTTTTAGCCTGCCCTTCTAATGTTTCAGTTTAGAAATATTTCTTTAAGAGTAGGGAAATTTATTGAGGGAAAGAAAGCTTCCGTCTAAGAGGGACAGAAGGGGGACCAGAAAGTGGGTTGCCCCAGTTTAGAACTATTTTATTTTGACATCTTAAAGATATCCATTTGTATTTTCCTCAGGGAATTTTCAAGTCCCACTTTGGAATTTTCATCTTTAATTCTCCCGGAGTTGGTGTAAACTACATGGCAGGAGAGGGGATCCCAGCTCCGTTTTCTCCTGTAGCGGCTCTACCAGCAGGGACAGGCTCCTGCTTCCCTCACCGTGGAGTGTGTCCCTGATGCGATGACAGTAAACATCCCTATCTGCATGCGGCTGTTTCCAGTGTTTGTATGCTGTTCTTTCAAAGATTTATCTGTTCCTTAACGATTCCACAGCCTCTTAATGGTAATAGTTTTTTAAAGATAAGGATTGAAAAATATTAAGACAGAAGCCCTGAAATACCTTTTGCTATTCAGGAAAGTCTAATGTTTTCCTATCTCTTTGGCCTATCATATGAACCTTAGAATCACCTTGTCATATTTCATGAAAATAAGAGCTTTAGTGAAATTGAACATTTTAGGATATTGAGTGTTCTTGTTCATTCACATGGCATGCCTTGTGATTCTTCAGGTCTTATAAAATATTTTAGATAATGTTTTAAAATTCTTTTCATAAAGTTCATAGTCATTCTATGTTAGGTAGATTCAATTTTTATTATAATTCATCGTTTAAAAATTAATTTTCTACTTGTTTTCAATGTGTAAAATACACATGGAATTTTTATATTGATTTCAGATCTAGCAATACAGTTATCCTTAGCTAGTATTTCTAATAATTTTTCTGTAGACATTTTGGAGTTTCTAACATGCGTAATAATGTCATGTGTGAATAATAGAACTGTCTTTCTTTTTTTCTAAGGCTTATACCCACTATTTCAATTTTTAAGTTATTTTCTGTGTACCCTAGCACTTCCAAAGTATTCTAAAATAGAATTGGGAAGACATATGTGCATGTACATGCACATTCATGCACGTGCACACACACTCACACATAGATAGGGCTTTATTTTAAAGTTAGGTTGATTAGGTGTTATACGCGCAGTAAAATTTATCCTTTTTCAAATATACAGTTGAGAATGCTGACTTTATTACTTCATAAAGTTACCTAAGCCTCTCCCACACATCCAGAAAAATTCTAAACTGATTTCTGTCCAGAATGATGTATAAATAGAATATCATAAATTATGTAATATTTTATGACTCTTTAAAAACTCAACCCAATGTTTTCTGCATTCCATCCATATTCTCACTGAATTGGGAAATATGCCTTGAATTTCTGACATAAATCCACTTGTTCTTCATACACTGCTGCATTAATTTTCCAGTATTTAGATCAGTATTTATCGATTCATCTTTGTAAGGGAGTTTAGTGATTTTACTTCTCATACTGCCTTACTTATCAAAATAAACTTTCTTCAAAAGTTAAGTTGAATATTCTGTAAAAGAGTCTTTATGACATAGGAATCTTCTGTTACTGAATATGAAGCAGAACTTGCACATGAAGTGATTGAGGCTAGGTAACTCTTCATAAGGAGTTTAGTTAACTTTGAATTATAGTTTAATTATGTGATATATAATAATATGCAAACATAGTCAATGTTTTAAAAATAGATTCAAGGTTTCTATTATTTCCAATGTCATCTCTGGTGATTTATACCTTACACAAATTTGCTGCAATTTATTGTTTGTTTGTTTTTTTTGGTACCAGGGATCAAACTCAGGACCTTGTGCTTGCGAGGCAGGCGGCGGAACCACTGAGCTAAATCCCCGGCCCTCATGCACTTTAATAGGTCAAATTTGTTGTCAGAAGAAAGCATGACAGCTGCATTGGCTTCTCTCTGACAATTCAGCTTCTTCAGAACTTTCTGATTCTCAGCTGCCCCTCTCCAATCATCCAGCTGCAGTCTCAAAGGACAGGTAGTGAATCAGAGGATTAGGGTAATCCTGAGCCAAACCCAAAGACTCCCACACCAGTGTTCTGTCTACTACACTCAGAGACCCTACACTTGAAGTCCCCAAAATGTGAGCTCACCAACGTACATATCACCATGCTGAACCTTGGTGTTTGCCAGGCCACTTCCTCCAATTGTTGGGCCTGTAATTTGGAGAAATGGCTGCTAGGTTATTATTGGCACTTGAGAAATATCTTTTCAGCTGTATCAGTCAGCTGCTCCTCCCTGGGGAAAAATACCTGACACACACAATTTAAAGGAGGAAGGATATGTCTTGGCTCACAGTTTCAGAGGTTTCAGTCCATGGTTAGCTGGCTTCAAGGCAGAAATATCATGGTGGAGAGGTGTGGCAGGGGGAGGATGTTCACCTCATAGCAGCTGGAAGCGGAGAGAGAGATCCAGGAGAGCCAGAGAGAGGGGAAGGCCCCAGGGGAAGAACCTACATCCTTCCAGCACTTGCCTCGGGGACCACCTCCTAACACAGTGCCATGAGCCCATCAGTGGACCAATCCAATGATGAGACTATCACTCCCATGATTCAGTCATCTTCCAAAAGCCAAGCCTCTGAACAGCCCAGGAGTTGGGGTAACATTTTAGATCAAATAATAAAGCAGCTTTACCAATTTATTCACCCAAGAAGATGGTCATCTGAGAAGTGTACTCTTAGAATATTTTACATTATGAAATATAATTTTGAATTCAAAGTAGCATTTTAATAAAATTTAAAAAAATATTTTCAGGAGGTGTTTATGTTTTTATTTTTTCATGTTTTATTTCTATTACATCTTTAATTTAGCTTGTTTTATGCCTTTTCCCCTTTACTGGTCTTACTGTCTGTGTCAGGATACCTCTACTCATTGACAGTAAATTTCTATGGCGAGGTTGTGATTCCTGGTAGCTGATAGTGCAAGTCCACCTACCTAACCATGTACAACCACCCTGATAACGACGACTCAACTGATGAAGTAATTAAGTTACCTACTCTTATAATTTAAGCTCTTAGTAAGTCTAATGATTTACCTATAAATGCTTTAGGAGTATTTATGTAAACAGTCATAAAAATCAAAAGATAATAATTTTGTTTTTCTTTCCATTTCTTTATGTTTTTGTCTTCTTCCCTGATGGAACTGGCAGGACTCACTGGTGCCATACTGAAGAAAAGCCTGATCGCAGACATCTTTGTCGTGCTCCTTGGTTTACAAGGGATGCTTCCATTTTCCCTATTAAATATGGTGTTTGGCAGAGGGCATTTGTACATGTCCTAAATCAGGTTCCGAATTTTACCTTTTACTCACCAGCACGAGTTTCTTTTTCTTTGTAGTGAAAAATGTTGAATATTATCAGCTACTGCCTTTGCCATTAGTGTTGGTTCGTGTGCCCACTTAGGCACTGTTGTGGTTTTTTACAGACTTTGTCTTAGTTGCATTTTGATGGATTATTTTGGGACCGTCAGTCTTGGAGCACCATGGAATCTTAGCAGGGCCTTCCCTTTCCTGTCCCACCCTGCTGCGTCTCTCTTCTGTCTTTTAGGAGAAAAAGAACCATTCCAGCCTTCTTTTTGTTGGTTTCCTGAGGGTTCCAGAAGGGAATTTTGTTACCCAAGAGTAACCACCAGACTTGGAATTCTGTCAAGGTTTCACCGATGCTTGGGGGGACAGTGGGTGGAGGCCAAGTGCTCCTCTGTGTGTCCTACTTTCCAGCTCCCTTCGCTGCCTGTCCCCCCATTACCGGATGAGCAGCAGTGGCAGCTGAATGAGAGGCACAGGCCCCAGGTTCCCGGGAAGCAGCTCTCATGCTGTTGGAGGTCCAGGCCGGGCTCCCCTCCTCCCTGTGCTGTGCCCTGCACCCTGAGGGTCCAGGTTGAGCAGCTGGGCTTGGGAGAGTGTGGGCTACAGGAGCCTCCACTCTCCACCTCTCACTGTGGAGCCCCTTCCCCGACTCCATGAAGCCTTAGACAGAATTCCAAGTTGCTCATTTGCTCTTAGACAACAACTGCTTCTTCTGCATCTGTCGTCCCAAGGGTGGCTCTTTCTCAGTGATTTGCTTCCATCCCAGTTGGACTCTCAGGTTCGACAGTATCAGAGTTCAATCTCCTCCACCCAGCCCAGGCCTCCTCCCACAGAGCAGTCTTCAAGGGGAGCTGGCCCCGAGTCCCAGTAACTGTGACAGCCACTTTCCCAGCCTCGAGGGGAGTGGGCACAGCTTCCCTGGACCCTGCTGCTAGAATCCCATGTCAGAGGCCTGGCCTCATCCCTGAATGTTTAGTGCTCTGCCCACTCCTGCTCCTGATGACCATGGACACCAGCCTGGGCTTCTGCAGTTAACTCCATACAGCCTCTCCTCCCAAGGTGGCTTCAGTCGTAGCTGAGCTGAGTCCTTCCTAAAATCCCCAAGCCTCACTGCTGCTCAGTGCTGGGCTCTTCTAAGCCCTGAGGGAAATGCAGGCCTTTGTGTCTGACGCAGGGGAAGCTCTCCCCTCCCTCTCCACCCCCAAACCAACAGGCCCTGGCCAGGCCACCTCCCTTAGCCAAGAGCTGCAGTTCAAACACTTTACCTTCAGTCATGCAGTGATGGGTGGCTCCTGGTTCTCAAGCTCTTTCAAACCCCAGGGAGCTGTTCCCAAAGTTTGCTCATAGAGAAATCACCTGGAACCTTAAAAAACTTCAGAAACTCTGACTTCATTGGTTTGGAGTTCAATCAGTTAAATGAGTTTTTGGAGATTTTAAATTTTAACTCTGTGAGGCTGAGACAGGAGGATAGCAAGTTCAAGGCCAGATGGGCAACTTAGGGAAACCCTGTCTCAGGAGGGAGAGAGAGAGAGAGAGAGAGAGAGAGAGAGAGAGAGAGAGAGAGAGAGAGAGAGAGAGAGAGAGAGAGAGAGAGAGAGAGAGAGAGAGAGATAAAGAATGAACCAGGGATGCAGTTCAGTGCAAAGGCTTGGGCTCAATCCCTGGTATGGGAAAAAGGTTCTCCTTATTCGAATGGAGGCAGGGTTGGAACCACTGTGTAGAGGTGAATGCCAGTCTTTCGGAGTCCTCACCTTGAGAGCATCCTACTCAGCCCAAGGGCACACAGTGACTTTTGCCCCAAGGCTGACCCTCCCTCCTGCTGCTTCTGGTGGACCTTTCCTCTCTTTTACTTCAGCCTGTGGAAGTACTTAGCACCTAGCTTGTTCCACAATTCATCTCCTAATTTCTTAAGACAATCGAAAAGAATCAGCTCACCATTGAAAGGATGAAAAGCTGTCCTGAAACAGTAAGCAGTAGTTAAATATACATCTCAGGTGTCTACAGACACAAGGACAAGTTTCAAATATATTGCTATCTGGAAAAATAATAGAAATAATTTTAGTTCTGTTCTTATTATCATATTATTTTGAATTCTGATTTTATAATATCCATCTAGAGATGTACTTATTTTTGCCTATATTTAGAGTTTGAACATTTTTGCAGAGGAATAAAACGTGTTAATTTCTCTGGATGGCTTGTTATAGATTCTTTAGAAATCCTGATTCAGGAGCTAAGAACAGAGCTGAATGAATGTTCTCAGCTGGGCAACCATGGGCCCAGAGAACTATGGTTCTGATTGAAGAAAGCACAACAACTGAGAAAATGAGCTCAAATGAATGGCTTAAATATTGTTTGCAGTTTGCAAATTAGATATATACAGGCAAGAAAAATGTTTCTATACTTTCCTTCTATAATTATGCTCAGTTTGTTAAAATATTTCCCATAAATAAGGGGATTGGGACTCTCAAACCTGGGTTCTGATTTTGGCAAAATAAATTTGCAAATAACCTTGATTCTGGGACATACAATTCCAAATCAAAGCTATTTACAGTGTAATTTGACAGGCTGCAATCCAAAATCAGGGCTCTTTAGAATTTCATCATCACCAAATGTGAAAAAACAAAATCAAAATGAGTTTTCTTTTTCTTTTTGGAAACTTTTCTTTTAATTAAAAGTTCCTATATCTTTTTAGATTGCAGAAGCCTATAAAGAAAAATCTCATTAAGGAGGAACTGTATCAGTCAGGGTCTTGGCAAAAACAGATGGTGCACTCAAGCTGAGTAATTTGAGGAGAGTTTAATGGAGACTTGTTCCAAACCAGTGGGCAGAGAGTCGGGTGGTGCAGGGCCTTAGCACTCCCTTAGCCTGGGGGCAAGTGGAGGAACAGCGGAGGAGGGTCTGGAGGCACTGTGAGCTCTGCTGGGTGAGTGGAGGTGGACACCAGTCCCCACATCCTGAGGGAAGGCCATGGGCGAATCGGTGCTCAACCCCACGCTCCACTCTCCTGACTTTCTTCTGATTTCCATTTGTCTGGACCCAACCTGAGCTAGAGGGCACAGTCTCAGTTGTCACTGGTCAGCCTCCTAAGGACACAGCTTCTGTGGGTCTGGAGGGGCAAATGGAAGGCGCCCATGTGGTCCATTGACCGGGGAGGAAGCCCCCATCCTCAATACCAGGAGCAGAAGTCCCACCAGCAGGCATTTCACCATGGGGAGATGTTTATACAGACACAGCTCCCCCTGAAGCCCGAAACATCAGCCACAGCTAGCAGGCTGCGCAGACAGAGGCTGAGAATTAAAAGGAAGAAGCAAGCTAAGAGGGATGTGAGACCCCAGTGCTGTGGCTCATCACAGACATCTCTCTCCTCAGCCACACTGTCTTGGTGTTCTGTCAGTGCCTCCTGTAGCTGCCCTTTGCCTAGGAGGAAGCTCCACGTGTTCATTCTGGGGGGAGGTCTTAGAGGCCCTGCCTTCCTGGAACGACTGAAGTTCTCAAGGATGGGCCTCCTATCCCTCGTAGTGTAGTGGGAACCCCACCAGCGACCAATCATGCCTGGTTGTAGAGTTGTTCTTTGCCTCTCTGTTGGTTTGGTGACACAAAGAGTCCCAAATGGTCAAGGAAGAATCTCAGCTTCCACATCAGGGAATTGTGCTGTGTTCCTAGGTGAAAAGCTTTCCCTTTTGGGCAAAGACTGCTACCTCCAATGAGGCAGAGGTTGTGAAGCAAACATTTGTCAAGGGCTTTATTAGTCACCACGGCCACTTCTAAACCCATGCCCTGGTTCTTGAACTTGACCAAAAGTTAAATGATGCCATATATTAGTTGAGCAACACACTAGATCCTTCGACATAGTGCCTAGCTTAGCAAAATACTCTCAACTGGGACAACTGAGCTTTAGCTTCTAGGCAAAAAGTAGGTGGCGAGAACAATGAATTGCCTGGCAGCAATAAGACGACTTCCTTAAAGAGAAGCAGCGTAGCAAGATTACATGATGATGAGCAACACATTCTCTAAACCGATGAATAACAGCATAGGCAGAAGGGGAAGAAACAAAGACTAATTTCTACCAAAAATCTTTCTGTTCCTCTGAAGATGTTACTACTTCTTCCGTGATGGAAAGGATCAAGACGACAGCTTGCCAGTGGGCAGCAGGCTGTATAGTGAGTGACACTACATAATGGGAGATGCTGAACTCTGGGGTTGGTCAACCGCATGCACAGCTGTGGGGTCAGCCAGATTGCTCTTGGTGAGGGGACAGCCGGGACTCATCTTGCTTTGTACCAAAGCAGGCGGACCAATGGCACATGATGGGTGTCCAGGCCTCTTTCAAGTGCTCAGTGGGGGCATTTTTCTCTTAAATTCCTTACAGAGATGGGATTTGGTTTTGGTTTACTCCCTTGGGGAGCTCCCTCCCTGCTAGGCCCACGGGCTTCCACCTGCCTCTTCCTGCTGTGCTGTGTGGTTCTAACTGTGCTGGAAACTCTCTCAGAAACTGACTAATTTACCCTGATTATGCTTTCCAGGTCTGCAGAAACACTCCAGCATGTGGAGGCAAGTGGAGGCAAGTGGAGGCAAGTATGCAGACAGCAGGTTTGCTGCTGCCCTAAGTCCTCCAGTGACGCTGTGGGTCCGTTGATTGTAGTCTTGCTTGGTCCACCAGGGGAAGAACTCTGTTCACAGCTCCCTGCTTCCCTGAGAGCCACTGCAGTGCTCAGATGGACCACGGGCCACAGCAGCATTCTGTCTCCAGAGGTCTGTAGCATAGGTCGGAGCCAGAGCTCATGGGCCTCCAGGTGCCCTGTTCCTGCTGTACAAAATGTTCTGGTCACAGTCAGTGGGTCCCGATTGACTCCTGATTCTATCCCACAGGGCCCTTCTAGAAGGTGCTCTGTGCCTCAGAGGCTCAGGGATTAGAATGTCGCCTGCGGATCAGATCACGGAGGAAGCTTCATGAAGCCCTGGCACCGGCTCGCCACCTGAGGGGCTCTGATTTCACCGATCTGAGATACAACCTTAGCTTGAGGAACTGAGAGCACCTCAGGGTCTCCGAGTGACTGAGGTTTGAGGACCGCACGCTTGGGGAGCGAGGTAAGCATCCCCACAGTAGGCTTTGGTATTTTTACCAACTTCCCCTGGAGGTTCTGGCAGGACCAGAGAGGCTGCTGGAACATGTCAGGAAGTTTGCAGCTGCACTGCACACTGAGAACCAGTCTCGGTTCCAGCTTCTTGGCCCAACAGCCCATCTGCAGAAGCTCCTGGCAAGGCAGGAAAACTGCATGTCGCAGGTGGTGCAGACAGTATTTTAGTGTGGCCCACTCAGACTCACATTCAATCTCTCTTGGTCTAATGCACCCACTATCTACTCTCCCACATGCTCCCTCCCAGGCCTCTCCCTGAGGAGCCTGGATTGAGACCATATTAGCCTGATGTATATGTATTTCCAGAGCAACCACGGCAATTCTTTGCCATGTTTCTGTTGAGCTCTAACTCCACCAGTCTACAGGCCCGGGAAGGTGTACAGTCTGAGAACTGGCACTTGTGTATAGGACTTCTGGTTTAAATTACATCATGTGTAACTTTTGAGCACTTCAGAAGGTCTGGGGGTAGTGCATTCTGAGCCCAAACGTCTCAGGGCTTCGTGCCTCCCTCTGTGCTGCAATGCAGGAGACCAGGAAGGCTCAGGACCTCTCTGCAGACCTCAAGTTCAGGCTCCTAGCAAGGCCCCTTGTCCTCCCTGGCCACAACTGTAGGAGATGAGGACCTGTTCAAATCCACTCAGAGGCTTTCTGCTATCCCTCACATTCTCAACTGTCTACTCACTGCTTTCCAGTTTGCTCTAGAGCAAATGGATCGACCTCATCTCTGATGACATTTGGGGCTGGGTAATGTGTGGTCTGCACAGTGCAAGATGATGAACTGCATCCCTAGCACCCATCTACTGGATGCCCATCATAACCTCCCATCCCCCAATGGTGACCATCAAAAACGTCTTCCAGTGTCTCCAAGATTCTCTTGGAGGATGAAGTTGCCATCAGTTGAGAGTCTCTGAGTCAGAGCTGTCAGAAGCACCTGCCTAGGGTCACATTATCATTACAGGGACTTACTGCAAGCAAACGCAGCTCTCACCACTTGTCCTCCACTTGCTGGCACTCTGTTCCTGCTGGAATCATGATGATATCTTCAACACGCGATTCATTCCTTGTGTCTCTCTCCTTTCCCTGTAGCAATGAAAGGACTTACTCCCAGGATTGCCTATTGAGGGTCTATTTCCTAGAGTAATTTAGAGTACTAATTTCTTTATCGGTTAACATCCCAGCAGGAAACAGCTGTTACACTCAATGAGCAATTTGATGACAGTTTAATCGAGGGGCTATTTACATAGATCTGGCCGCAATGTGGGAAAAGCAGAAAGGAGATGACAGCACCCCCAGGTTAGTGATGCAGGGTTCCACTCCCACCTCCAGGAGTTGGCAAGGGGAGAAGGAGAGAGAGTTCCCAGGCCAACATGGAGAGCTGGACAGAGGGAGCAAGTGGACTTTGTGTGGCAGGCAGGGTCCCTACCGGCACTTCTCCTCCCAACTGTGCTGCCCCTTCTCCCTTCTGCTGGTCCCTACTACCACAGCCCAAGCCCATGACAGGGTGCGAGGAAGCTCTTGTGCAAAGTGTGATGGATCAACCCCTGGGACTTGCAACAGGGCAGAGAAAGAGAAGACAGATCTGAATGACTGAAAGACATACAGTCCAGGTCCTGGGTTTCCCATACTGCAAAAAGAAACATTTTAGGCATGCAATATTATTTCAAAAAGGCTATGAGCAGCAAGACAGATTTTAAGAAAGAATAAGGAGAAGTATGACTTGGCCAATGGAGCATGCTCCAGTGACTTCCATCTGCAATTGGCCGGCTCCATTGCCTTCAGGCCCATGGCAAGGTAGAGCCATCATGGCAGAAGAGTGTGGTGGGTGTGGCAGACTAATTACCAGTCAGTTTAAGTGGGAACACCCACAGGAGCTGAGTCAGCGTGTTCCTGGGCAGGGAGGACCCACCTGAGGAGTGTTTCCTGAATGACGTAAAAGGAGGACAGGAGGGGAAGACTGCAGCTCCAATCTTCCCAGAAGAAGCTTTGTTGCAGCTGGTCTTCCTGATATGAACTTGGCTATTCTTCTCCTTGAAGGAGCTCAGGTCTTCACTGTCCCAGGGCAGGGCTGCTGTTCTCTTCTGGGGGAGCTCTGGTCTTCACCTTTGTCTTGAGCGTCACTTCCTGGCTCCAGTGCAGATCCCTCAGCCTCTGCCACAGACCCTTCTTCTCCCACAGCATAGACTTTCTGGCTTCCACCCCTGGCCTTTGGGCCTTCCTGGTGCAGGTCCTTGATACAGACTTACATGAGACACTGCCATGCGGTCTAGACTTCCGGCTGGACTCATGGAGAACATTGCTGTGGGCTCTAGACCTTTGGCACGACTTATGTGGGACATTGCCCTGGAATCCAGGCCCTCAGCTGGATTCCTCAGGTCTCTGTCCCATGGATGGATCTCTTGCACTCTTCTGCATTTGACTTTTTTGGGGAATATTATAAGATAATCCTATAAATTTAATGTCCTGCATTCAATCTATTCCTTTGCAAACCCTGACTACAGCAGTGGGGTACAACTGCTCACCTCATGGCACACAGGGAGCAGAGAGAGAGGGAAAGGAGAGAGAGGAAGGAGGTGGGGATGAGATAGAGTCCCCAAGATCCACTCCACCCTCCAGGCCACCTCCTGCTCCATCACTGGCCACCAATGATTGATGAGTGAGAGTCCATCAATGGATTAATCCACTGATAAAGTGGGGTTGTCAAAACCCTGTGCTCCTCCGAAGCTTATCACTGACCAAGTCTCCGACACAGTGAATGTTTTAGGGGGGTACTTTGAATAGTTTGGATTCTAACCCCATACACCGTGGAAGCAGATTTCTGTTTCCTTCCTTACATTCTCTAAGTCACTAGGACAAAAGATGACCCTTTGATCAATGTGCAATTTTGATGCTGAAGTTTTCCTCCGTGATAAAATCGAATTCTTCACCATGCTGTTGACTTCACCTCGGAAATGGCTCTAGGACCCATCCCCTCTTTGACTTCGAAGTATCTGGCTCTGTTCATCACGGCTCCTCCTGCTCCTAGACAATTCCTAAGGCCTGATGCTCCAGGCTTTCTCTTTTTTTAAAAAAATTTTTGTTAATTATTATTTTAGTTGTACATATTTATGGGCTTTAATGTGATCATTCAGCTTGTCTATACAGTGTGTAATGATCAAATCAAGGTAGTTAGCACTTCCATCTCCTAAAATATTCATACAGATTTAATTAACATATAAAATTGTACACATTTATGAGGTACAGTATAAGATTTCAACAATGTATATGTAATATGTATTAATAAAATCAGGGTAATTAATGTTTCCCTTTCCTGATCATTGTTTTGAAAAGCCTTTAGGTTCCTGTCTTCTGATTGGTAGTAAGGTACAGAAGAGGTTACTGTGAATTAAGGCCACCCTGGTGCTGCAGATCCCTAAAACCTACTAGACCTGGCTGTGTCTGGGTAAATGGTTTTCACCCTTCCTCTTATCTATCTGCTCTCCACCTTTCCAGTTTGGTTTCCTCCTTTCTAAATGTTCCTCCTCACGGCTCCCATCAGTTAATATTCTAAAACTGTTTTGACAATGCAAATTAACTGAGTAAATGACTTTGATATTCTCTGTTACCCACACAGAAAGTTTATAACACTTACCATAGCTTTCTCAGTCTATTTGGCCATGCTTGTCTCCTGAGATTCCGCTCCCTCCACCCTGGTATTGCATTAAACAAATCACCACTTTCTGAATCTCATCGTTTCACTCCTGTACTGGTGTGTGCATCTCACTGTGCCCAGCACGAATCCCACCCACCTCTGCAGCCTCCTCCACACTTCTCATGGAAAAGACAGTGCAGGGCACCTTCGAAAGTCAGCCTAGGGATCAGTCTTTAGTGAGAGCTTTAGCAACTTGGGCGGATTTGACACTGGAGATAGAATTCTTACATGCACTAAAAATTAATCCTGATTTTTAAAAAAAATATTGTGGTAGGAGCACTTACCATGTCATCTACTCTCCTAACAGATTCAGCGTGCAATACATTATTTTTTAACTACAGATCAACACAGTTAACATTAAAGAAGCCAGATTAAAGCAATGTGGTGCCTTTTGCCTGTTAAAGGTCTCGGCAGGTGTGTACTGATACAATGTCACCTCCATAACGCACACTTGGAAGCTAAATTGGTGAGACATCTGTAGAGGGGAAAATGAAGGATTTAACCGATCCAAGTTACTGTGCTTATACATTTTGCCTGAAGGATTTATTAGACCCAATAAGATGACACCTGATTATTACTCCTGATGCCACCATTGTTATTATTGAATCTGCTGGAAGAAGATAGAGTTGGGTATCTCTAGGGAATTCATCACATGAGGTCACTCATATTAAATTGAAATTATCTTTATTTGAGTAAATTGAGGACATGACAAACATCAGTTATTTTTGCTTCCTCTAATAGTCATTTTCTCCCATTTGTCCATTTATTTTAGGAATTCTCCATTTATTTTTATATTCTCCCTTTTATTTTAGGACTAACGAACTTTTGGTCAGTCAATTTTCCCCTTATTTTTTGTTTCTGCAATTTTGTTTTGTTTCTTTGCTTAATAAGCCTGTAAATTGCACCGTGAGATGTAGACGGTGGTTTTTACTTAGATTGTTCAGAAGGTGTGGACCTGAGTGTGACCACACCAGGGGGCAGGATCTCTTCAGGGACATTCCTGGCCCTGACGGTGGCTTACACATGGCTCATCTTTTTCCATAAATGATTTGTGGAAGCCTACCAATGGAACTGAAATTCAAGAGGATAAGACATGTTAATAGTGAAAGAGACAGAAAAGATAAACCAAAGATAGTCAGAAAATTGTAGCAGAAAGGAAGCCAAGTTGAATGAACTGGGTCAGCCACAGACTCTCTAGGAGATGAGGCACAAAGGGAAACCTGTCAGTTCAGTGACTCTGTGTCCTAAAGTAAAGTAACCTTCCAGACGATGCACAGCCGACTTTCACGAGCACCAGAGACTTTCTCAGGAGCGATGCCGTGTGCTCTGCTCAGAGCTTCCCTCAGCTGTGACACCCTCACGTGCTCCAGTCACGCGGCCAGGGCTTCTTTGCTTTTTCCTAGGTACTCCCATGAGTGCTTGTGCTGTAAAGCCAGCACTAGCTGGAAGAAATGTGAGCATTCGCTCAGGCAGAGTGGAGAGACCCAGGGAGCTCATGCCCGTTGACTCTCAGATGAAGTTTCCTTCCCCTTATGCTGGGTCAGCGCCACACAGCTTTGGGATGGGCCAGGTGGCAGCAGCTCAGCGCCAAGTGCCCTGATGTGAAGCCCAGGTCCTGGGAGTGTTTTCCAGAGGCCGCGGGCCACAGGATCGGGCAGGCAATGATTTAGGGACAGAGTCATGGTCCCTGGAAAGTCTGAGATAGTGAGGACCTTGCCTAAGAGGAAATAGGCCATCATCCATTCCAGAGGAGGGCCTTGCATGGGGTGGGGTGGGGTGGGGGTGGGGGACCCAGGCGGGAGAGGGGCTCGAGGGCAAGAGCAGGAAACCTCAGCTTCTCCCAAGGGCCCAGGTCCACACGAGCCATCCTGCAGGTTTCTGTCCATCAAGTGAGAGTGCGGCCCTACTGTGGGACGCCTTCAGATGTGGGGGTCTCTGAGGCGCCCCAATCAAAATCGGAGCCTTCCCTGCAGGCAAGACTGAAGTTACCTGACACCGTCACCTGACGCCTCTCCTCTCGGATCCACGGAAAGCGGTGTTGTTCGTGTGTCTGTAACACTGCAGTCTTTTAGATTGTGTTCAATTAAACAAATCGCCCGTGCAGAACAAACAGTCTCCGATCACATAAAATCGCTCCTGCCTTGTTAAAGTCCCATTTGTTATACGCACTCTTAAAAGCATAAGGTGCCTCTAAGGAAAAATTATCACCACTCATATTGCAGAAGGAAGGAAATAATACTCCCTATAAATCAATACCAGCAGGGGTGTTCTTATTAAAATGGGATCCACAGGTCAATTGCTAATTTCCAGTTGACACCATAATTCAGTAAGGCGAGCTGTGCCCTTATCACAGTGAGCCGTCCTGTCAGGAAACAGCACAAGTTACTTTCGTCAGGGTCTGCTGGGAGCAATTTGCCCAAGAAATAAAACAGAATTAAGATCGTAGATCATACCTTGTCTTCAGATTTCTTTTATTTCTTTTCTTCTAGACATTGGGATTGGCCTACGGGAAAGTTAGTGACAGGTGACAGGCTCTGAGAGGCCAAGTTTGGTGACAGAATCTTTCACAAAGGCCATGGGCTCCGAGCTCAGGCCAAGGGGGCTGTGGGTCTGGGGTGCAGGCTCTGCACCCCAGCTCAGGACAAGGCGCTCCCTCTGCACCCTGCTTCCAGGGCCGACTACACTCCAGCCTCCGCATTTCTTTTGCTCTTTTTATACTAGGGAGTGAACCCAGGCCTCTGGATGTGCTGCATCTCCACCCCTCTCTTATTTCTTCCTGTGAGACAAATCTTGCTGAGTTGTCCAGGCTGGGGTTGAACACGTGATCCTTCTGCTTCAGCCTCCCAAGTGTGGGACTGCAGGGTGCGTCAACACACCTGGTTTGACAGCCTGCGCTTCTGACACAGTCCCAGAGGCTGAAGAAGCTGCTGGCCTATGGAGCACGTGTTGAAGTAGAAAGGCTCTCGTCCTTGGCTCTCGTTTCCACCTAAGACAGCACCCTCACCAGTCCCTGGACCACATGGCTGGGCAGGTACGGCACTGCCTACTTTAGGGGACGCTGCCTCCTTTCTTAAGCAATTAACTTCTCCTGAGCTCTTAAAAAACACACACTTTCTAATTAAGGACTTCACACCAACATCACATCTTATTTATACGACATCTTACCTAAGTTTTTTATTTGTACACAGTTGCAGTAACACACGATTCCGCTCAGCTTGGGCTCTGGCTCACAGCCATCTTGCATTCTGCTCATTTTACTCACTGCCCTGGCTTCTCCCTTCTCCTCCCTCACATCTGTGAACCCTCTCTACATAGTCTACCTTCCTGTTTCTGAGCCTGGCTCTCTGCTTTGCTCTTTAAATAGTTCATATTCGATATTTATATCACATATCAGAGAACCCATGTGATGTTTAACCTTTCGTGACTGATTCGTTTCACTTGGCATTATGGTCTCAAGATCCCTCCATTTTCCTACAAATGAATGGAAATGACCCTTCCTTAGGGGGCACGGTGCTCCCTTGTGCATAGATTCCACATTGTCCTCATCCATTCGTCTGTCCATGAGCAGACAGACCACTTCCACGACTCTGCTGTCATGTGTTGTGCTGCTGTTAACACGGACATGCATGCATCACTGTAGTACAATCAATTTAATTCTGGGAATGAACCCAAGAGAGACAGAGCTGGGTCAAATGGAATTTCCATTCTTGGGTTTTTGAGGCATCTCCATACTGATGTACATAGTGGTTGTGCTAGTTTACATCCTCACCAACACCATAGCGTGGTTCCTTTTCCCATGACCTCACCAGCATTTGTTGGTTTTTGAGTCCTTGATGATGGCCATTCTTTCTGGAGTAAGATGGAATCTCAGTATCATTTTAATTTACATTTCTGTAATGACCAGCAATGGTGAACATCGTCTTCATATATTTATTGGCTGCGTGTACTTCTTCTTCTGAGAAGTGTCCATTCATTCCAGTTGCCCATTTTTTGATTGGGCCCTTTATTTTGGGGGGCCTAATTTTTTTGAGTTCTTTACATATATTCTAGGTAGTAGTCCTTTCTGTCAGGAACAGCTGGCAAAATTTCCTTCCCTTCTGCAGGTTGTCTCTTCTTCACTCTATTGGTTGTTTCCTTTGCTGTGCAGAAGCTTTTTGATTTAATATAATCCCATTTGTTGATTCTTAGTATTATTTCTTGTGCAGTTGGGCTCTGTTCAGGAAGCCCTTGCCTGTGCCTTGAACATGACATTTTATTAATCCTCACAGCAGTCTTACACGTCTGGTCTCCTGTCCTCTCTGCTCAGGGAAGAGGACACTGAACCCCGATCCCTGGGGGCAGTGACAGGGGCCAGACTGACCTCAGAGTGTCTGCCTGAGCCAGGAGCACCTCAGAGGGAGCTGGTGCAGACCCCATGACCTGCATGTCCTCGGAACACTGTGCCTGGCCACTTCCTGGCCAGCTTCACTGTCTGTACCACTTGTCTGAATATTGCCCTGTTTTTAACCTTCTTTTTCCCCATCTGGTTTAGAAGCATTGTCCACCACTATCTCCCTGATATTTAATAACTGTGTAATACAAATTTATTTTAGACAGTTAAAAATATGAAAACTAAAGGAATAATAAGCACAGAATAAGAGGAACAGGGAAGCGAGCCACCTACATGGGGCAGTTTGGGGACGGTGCCTCACTGAGCAGCATGCTCCTCTTGGGGACCAGAGGAGCTGTCTCTCCAGGTGCTGCCTGATTACAGACCTCGATTCTCACAGTGGCTATGCTACTCCTTCCCCACCTCTGCTGGGACGCATGGTAGTGTGTTAGATAAAAGACAGCGTTTATATTTAGAAGTACCAAGGGTTTTATAATTCAACATTACTAAGTTGTAAAGAAGAATTGTCAATATTCTTGAGTCCCTTAGCCTAATAAAATGATCACTCCTGTTTGATGTAGAGCATCCTAGCATTATTTGTGCATATCTGCACACGTTTGTGTATGTGTGCTACTAATCTAGCATGGATCTTCATTTTTATCTCTGTATCTACACACATCTGTATATATGCATGTTGTTAATGTAGTATAATTATTAAGTTGGGAATCTTTATTTATATATGCATATTACATACATATATATGTGTATGTTGTTAATTGAGAATAATTGTTATAAACCAGGAATCTTCATTTATACATTCATATTACACACGTTTTATGTGTGTGTTATCAATCTCATGTGGTTATTGTAAGTGAGGAATCTTGAGACAGAGTGACAAGTTTCAACTTCTGCTTCTGCCACACAACTTTTTTTGACACTGAGTAATAGGCAATTTGCTTAACTTTTTTGAATCTAAAGTTCCTCCATTCAAGAAATTGGAAGATTGTAGTGTCTACTCCATGAGTTTCTGAGACTGAAGTAAGTTAATCTAGGTAAATATCTTAGACATGTGCCTGATACATTGTGGATATTTAGCGTTAGCTGTCATCACATTTTGGATAAAATTCCATGTTTTAATATTTTTCCAAATTACTTTCTATAATGTTTCAAGCATGATCCTTTTACACATCAAAACAATGCCTTGATTATGTATCCATTGACTTATCCATTGATAGGTGCATTAGCATTCCCTCTTTGGCACTGTTTTGTCTTTGGGTGGACTACTAGAAGTGGTTGCAAATAATGTAGGACTAAGTATTATTGCACTTAAAATACCAGCGACACATTTATCCGACTGACTTTTGAGACACATTTGAATACTTTTTATTAAATTCTATTATTTTTGGTTCATTTCTTCCCAGTTTGTTTTTGTAGGAGTTTTCCCTGTTTTTGAAATCCTAGCTCAGAATTCTGTCAGGACCTCCCGTCACTATCAAGGCAGGTGGGTTTGTCTCCACCCTTCTGACACCACCCTGGTCTTTGTGAATTCCCATTTCCAGTCAAGACTGAGAGCAAAGCTTCTAATAGATGTCTGGCTTGCTGGACAGGAATGAGAACTCACCTCAGCAGCAGGCTGGCTGCCCTTGCTCCAAGGCCCAGCCGTTGCTCTCTGTGAGCTGGGACATACTGGTCAGGGGCTGCTGGGCTCTGAGTTCGGAGACCCAGGAACAATTCTAAATCCAGCTTCCTTCTTTGAGGTTGTAGTTAACACAGCCTAGTGAATCCTGGCACTGCCTAGCTGCCAGTCTTAGCTCCTGAAGGAGGAATAAATTTTCATCATTCCTCACAGACAATGGTTTTGGAATTTTCTAGTGAGAGCTACGTTTAGTCTGGGCACAGTCAGTTTTCTTACTCAAAACCCTGAGGCAATGTACTTTTAGGAAAACCATTTCTAAGAACTCTTAAACAATTAACCTTTTGCAAATCTGCTAGCTCTCTTGCTGTCTTAGAGCCTGTTTTCCAGGAGCATGGGGAAGGTGTGAGTCAGCAAACCCAGTCGGGGCTGGGTGATCATTTTATTCAACACTTTTGTTTTAAAGTTTGTGAAACTTGGCCAAAAGAGCTTCATCATTTGCCATGGAAACACGGGTAGGGTTGGAAGAGGTCAAACCTAGTATTTTTAACCCCTGGGCACTTCAGCTGTCTTCCACGTGGAAATAATGAAATGACACTCTTACCTTGTCATTAGCGCTTCAGAAAGTCCTTCACACATTTTATTTCTGCCATGTGTGACACAGGCAGAGTAAGTTGTGGATTCTGCAACAGACGAGGAAATTGGGGGCTGGCAAGATTAAGTGGATCATAGGGCCCTGCTCTGTGTGGGGCGAAGGCATCGCTTTAAACCCTGTCTCCTCTTATCTCCTCTGCCATCTTGAGCATGTTAGTTAAAGTCCTGATGTCTGTGTCTTCCATCTTTTTTTATGCAGGACAAGGGACTGAACCCAGGGCCTTTGGTCTGAGCTACCCCCAACCCCCTTTTTATTTTGAGACAGGGTCTCACTAAGATGCCCAGTCAGGGCTTGAACTGGCAATCCTCCAGCCTCAGCCTCCCAGAGTGCTGTGATTACAGGTGTGCACCACCACACCAAACTAAGTGTGCATAGGTGAAACACCTAAAATGTACACCAAACAACGGTATCCCGGCAAGCGTAGACTTACAGGGTTCACTGGACACTTAGGACAATGCGTGCAATGGGTGAAGTGCGGGGCGGCCAACAAGGGCTGGGCCAGGCCAACAGAATGCTGCAGAGAGAGAGGAAAGGCTGCTTTCCTCACTGTTCTTTCAAGGTCTCTCTGCTGAAACATCTATTTGGCTATAACTAATCAAAGAACCAAGGCATTTCTAGTGGTGAAGAAACTAGAACTTACTGTCTCGGGAATTACAACCTTTTTCTGTAGTATCTGCCTGCCACTTGTTTGGAAAGAGTGGAGGAGTGGGTATTATTTGGGGAAGGCATTTTTAAAAATAGCCTACAGTGTGTGATTCAAAGCCCTGAATGACGTGTTTCTGGATTGTATCACTCAAAACACCTTGTTGTACGCCAGGGTGTGATGAACAGGGATCGTTTCTTGCCTTATCCCTCTCCCATTTTCTCACTCAACTTTTCCTTTTACAGAATGTCCTTTTGGTATTGTATCTAAAAATCCATCTCCTAGACTTTCTCCTTTATTTTCTTATAGGAGTTTTATAGTTTTCTACTTTGCAATTGTATCATACTGAGGTAATTGAGTTATTTTTTGTGAGAGATGTAAGTTAGTATCTATATTCACTTTGTTCACAAGATGTCCAGTTGTTCCAGCATCTTTTATAGAAAAGACTATCCTTTCTGCAGGGATGGCCTTTGTTTCTTTATCAAAGGTCAGTTGACTGCAATTGTGTGGGTCTATTTTTGTGCTCTTTTTCTGCTCCACCATTTTATTTGCCTTGAACATACCACACTGCTTTGGTCATCACAGGTTTACAGTAAGTCTTTGAGTTGGGTATGTCAGTCCTCCAACTTTCTTCTTCACTATTGTGCTAAGCAATCTTTTAAACATTTGTGTTATGTTTTCTCACTTGTGGATTTATCCACCATAACCAAAGATGAACTTTACATGGATGATCCCAAAATCGAAGTATGAACTATTGCATGAAATTATCTTGTTATAAAGAGTAACAACAGATGGAAATATTTATTTTCATCCATTTTGTGCCAGATCCTAGGAAGTAACTTTTGGAAATGAGCAAAAACAGGTTAAAGGAGAATATTTATTAAGAATTTATTGTCAGATGCTTAATGTTTTGCACTGTGGTTGTATACATTCCCAGGGCAGATTTTCTTTCTGTGGCTGTAACTGAATAGTGAGAGAGATCAGAGGTTTGTTTACCGTGCGGTTCTGGTGGCTGGGAAGTCCAAGGGCATCTGGGTGGGTTGGGGGTGTTCTCACACCATAGTTTAGCAGAGGGCGCTGGAGGGCAGAGGAGGCAAGCACTGAGGAGCTCACTTATGACAATGCCATTCCTTGGTGACCCATCCAATGAATGGACTAGCCTACTCATGGGCTGGGCCTTCAGGACTCAATCACCGGGAAGGGCATGCCTCCAAAATATGTGCATTTGTAGATAAGAACAAAGGTCCTCGGGTCCTCCATCTTTCCCAGACCCCTACCCTGATTCTTTCTTATCAGGGTAGCTGTCTCTCTTCTTTCTCCCCTTCCTTCTCCTCGTCACAAATGAGTTGAGCAGTTGAGGCTGCTGCTTGCTGAGATTTTCATGCCACCAAATCTGTGGTAGAGTATCATGACAGGTATGTTATACTTTTTATAACCTTTGTGTCTGACCTTCGTAGTGTCTTTACAATTTCTTTAATCCACTGTTTCTTGAGCTTATAACCCAGAGTTTTGCTTATTTTACCATTACTTGTCTAAACAACTTTCTGTTATATCTGCTCTTTTATAAAGTTTTTCTATTATGTTAATTCATTATTTCTGTCTTTGTCTTTTCTTTCTGCCTATCTTCTGTTTCATTTAAATGCTAATTTTTACATTCTCAGGTTGAAAATGTAATTTACACAATTTCCTGTCTGATATTAACACACTGAAGAGCATCCATTTTTCTGAAATGCAGACTCACAGGCACCAAGCCTTTGTCTCTGTCTTAGTCCGCGTGGGCTGGGCAGAGTCCCCAGACTGGGAGGTGTTCATCATATCCACGGTGTCTCACCATCTGGAGTCTGGAAGAGCAAGGCAAGGTGCCAGCAGCTTTGGCGGGGACTTGTTCCTTGTTCTCCGACGGCCGCTCCCTTGCTGCATCCTGTGGGGTGAAAGGAGGCCCCGGGCCTCTCGGGTAAGGGCGCTAATCCGATTCACAGCGACTTCACCCCCTGACTCAGTCTGTACCAAAGGCCCCTCAAAATGCCATCCCATGGCAGTCAAGACCTCAGAACCTGAGAGAACACACATCTTGAGTCCTTCATTGTCTGACTGTAATTGTTTTATTTTTAAAGAGAGTAATTTCCTTTGCTAAATTAAGACATCGAACTTGGACTACCAGGTTGAAGTGTTTTTTCCTGAATTTATCTTTTGATATTGGATCTTTATCTGGTACAAAATTTGCATTTTGTACTATTATCTTCTTTTTTCTCTTAGATTTCATTTTGCTTAATTTTCCCTCCAAAATCAATCAGTTATTCCAAGATCGCTTATAGATCAAGCTTTCTTTAGTCATTTGAAATGTTATATTTTTCACCTGATTTAAACTTTTATGTACTTATAAACATGAATATATACAATTTTGATTGTTGAGTTGTTTTTTAAATATTTCAAGTCATATTTTATATGTCCTTTTGATATCTTTTTCTTAAACCTGGTTACAAAGTCATCCATAGATGAGGCTTAAATGTCTTCCTTCTTGGAGGACAAATTCCTCGTGATGCCAAAGGTGTCAGTTTGAGGGCTGAGCGGGTACCTCAGGAGTAGGGAGCGACAGCAGGAACTTCTGTGAAGAACACTTGTAGCTCTGAGCCATCCTCGCTGTTTTCTGGTGTCTGCTTGGCGGCGGAGGCCCTAGCGCACCTGGAGTTAGGGACTGCACCTTCATGGAGGAGTGCCGGGGCGCTAAGCTCACCGCACACCGTCCACACAGGCTGCGGGACTGCTGATGGCCCTCTCGTTTACCTTCCGCCGAGGGACCGTGGCAAGCTGTGTATTAAACTGGATGAATTTCTAGCCACAGGAAGCAGGCTTTCTTGGAAGTCTAGAGACCTTAGTGATTTTCAATAGACCCCAGGAAAACCCACAAGTGAAAATGACCCATAAACTCTTTCAGACTTACCAGGTTACCCTGTCAGAGGGCAAAGCTGCTTTACCGTGGCCTGGGCCAGACGCTGGGTCCTCCCTCCGTCTGCACTCACACCTGAAAAGCGCGAGGCACTCACTGAGATGTGAGACCGCACGCCCGGCTGTGGTGTGCGCTGTTTTCAGAGCCCAGAAAGAGCCACGAGACGCTGCCTCTTTTTCCCTGGTAGAGCAGGCGGGGTTCCACATATTTTCCTCGGGGAAGGGGTTTTCTGCATGCTTCAGACAGATTCAATTTTGTTCAATCTTGGATTTCTTTTAAGTGAACCCTACTCTATGGTTTTTTTTTTTTTTTTACTTTGATCAATTATTCTGGCTTTAAAATTTATCCTTAGTATTGTGTTAGCCCTAGTTTATTTTATGTGGTTTAATGTTTCTCTTTTGTGAATATACTGTTATGGATTTCTCCATTAATGATCATCTATGTGGTTACCAATGTTGTATTATTAAGTACTTCCAAGAACATTTTTGTATGGAAGATAGATGTGGACTATGGGCATCATTGTATTGCTCCATATTCCTGATCATGAGGGGAAACATCTACTTAGGAGTGAATTTCATCAAATGCCCCTTTCCCCGTGGAGGAGGCCTGATTTCTCTCCTGTGAGTGGCTGTCTCACCTGGGTATCCACCCTTTGGTCTCCCCTTGGGCATACTTGGTGAAGAGAAATTGTTTGGGGCTGCATATGAAATATATAATGTAGTTAATGTATATGAGTAAAAACCCCTTCCCTTTCTTTAAAAACTTCTATTATAACAAAAAGAGGACAATATAAACATAACACTAGTAAGATGTTTGACCTTGATTTGTGGAATTAATGCTTCAACGTGTGGTTCTACAGAAGTAGCTGCAATTCTTAGCAAGTTCTCAAAGTGTTTGTCTGAAAATTTCTGATCTCACTTTGCTCTTCATGTGCCTCACCCTTGAAAATGTAGCACTGCATGATGCCTTCCCCTGGAAGCAGTCTGTTTTTGCTGAGGCAGGAAAAATATTGTTCCAAATCACCCAATAATGTGCAAAGTTTCCAGCCTTGTGAAGCTGCATCAGTAGCTGTCCATGGTCACAGGTGCCCGCAGGTGGGACCTGCCCATAGTGGGACTGTCCTGGCCCATCTCTGCTTGACCACTGAACTGTGTCCATGCACATTTGTGGCTTCAGCTTCTCCAGATCTGTTTGTGGAGAGGTCCTGGAAATGGCACAAGGTATTTGAGTCCATCAGCTTTCTGGACATGGAGACTCAATACTGGACAGCCATGACTGCAAGGAGGAAGAATTAATGTGCTCATGTTTTAAGTCCATGATCCAGGGAGAGATATCGTGGTGGGAGGAGGCTGTGGCAGAGCAAAAGGACAGGGAGGCTCCTGGCGGCCAGGAGGCAGAGTGGGGAAACTGGGCCAGAGGGGGAGAAGGTGGACCAGGTACAGCACCCAGGGCCACACACCCATCCGCCACCCAGGCACACCCGGGAGCGTGCTCTTCTGCTTGCTGGGCATTCCTTCATCTGGTGGGGCTGACAGGTCAGGATGGACAGCCAAATACTTAGGCACTGCATTTCCTCCGTGGCTGAAGGAAAGTCTGAACCCACCCGTCAGACTTTCTCCTGTGATGAAACCCCATTTGCTCTCATGGTAGCTCACTTGGTAACACTTCCTCTCTCTGTCGTTCTCCCTCCTCCACTGACAGTTTCCAAACTCCCCAAGCAGGCAAACTGGAGTCAAATTCTAGTCTTGTGTCTGCTTCTGTAGAAATCCAACCTCACACTGTTGAGAATGTCATTCGTTGGTTTTGCCAGCTTTCCATTCCTGGAATAAGCCATGTTTACTCCACGAGATGTATCACATTTTGCTGGATTTGTTTTGCTGATATTCGGTGGGTGAATTTTGCACCTGTTGTCATGAGTTTGGTTGGCCTGAAATTGTCCCCTCTCAAACTGTCCTTGGCAGATTTTCTAGTGAGGTAATGTTAGCCTCAGAAAATGACCTGGAGAACACATCACATTTTTCTGTTCACTGTGATAGTTTGTAAAAGATTAGAATTGGTACTTCTTGAATGTTTAAAGATGCTTGAAACTATCTGGGCCCCGTGATTTGAGTAGGGCTTTGGAATATATGTATACCTAGGCCTCCTGGTTACTTCTCCTCATCCCAGATCTTACCAGGGGTGTCCTAGGCCAGGCAGACTGCTGTGGCTTGGACCTGGGGCATCAATGCAACTTTGCAAATAGATGAGGGATGAGGGAGGAGTACTTTTCCCCTGCCAGGTGTAAATAAATCCTTCTTTTAAAAATATTCTAATTTTAATAAAATAGAAATTGCTCAGTTATCAACTGCATGGCAGGTTGCAGAAAGCCTGCTACTCTGCTCCGGCAGGCAAACTGCATCTGCAACAGCAGCTACAACTGCACACAGCACTCACTGATGCCTATGATATCCAGAACCAAGACTCAGCTGCCTTCTGTGCCATCAAAGAGAGGTGAATGGTTCATCTATGTCTCTGATAGCATCACTGTTTTTCCATTTCCTCCAGGGATATGGTATTTTGGCATGAAGAAGGGCCTTTGTTGACCTATAGCCCCTCCCTTGCAGGACAGAGAACCCATGTAGATGTCTTCCACCTCTAAAGGTATACTTTCATCTATGTTTTTAGGAGCTGGGGAAATAATTGCAGGTGGGTGTGTGATTTTGTTGGGCCTATACCGACTCTGACAAATAGCCCACTAATCACCTATCCCCGTAAGTATCTGACCAGGGCTCCCCAGGGACCCAGCTGTAGTTTTCATTCTGAGCTACTGTCTGAGAACACAGCTGGGATGGCTATCTATCTCTGGCAGTCTCCAAAGTGCTTCATTTGGAGGAAGCTGGGAGGAAGATTCCAAGCATGCCCACGAGACAATCTCATTGGGACCCCGGCTCTCTCCCGAGGCCCATGAGCTGATGCTGGAAAGTTTGGAGGCGTCACTATTGTGGCTCAAGATTCAGATTTCAAGAAATGACGGTTTTTCTTCTGACATTGTACAGACCAAGTGTGACTTCGAGAAGGGGTCTTTCTGTTTCTTTCCTGGAGACTTTGTGGTCATCCACCTCTGAAACTGGGTCTGACCATGGTGAGACACGAGGCCGGCCACGTCTCCCTCTGCTTCTCTGGTCCAGCGCTCGGCTGTGAAGGGGACTCACACGAGGCAGCCTCTTTCCAGGGGCTTCTCGACACTTGGAAGGAGAATCATCTTCAGCCTCACTGCTCATGGCTGTGACTAAGGGGTTGGGGGCATGTCAAAATAGAAAAGGGTTCAGAAGAGGAAAAGCTGGAAAAGAAAGATGCAAACCTAAACCAAACAGAAACCACAGACGTGGAAATAGCTCCCTGTTCCCAGCATGAGTCACAGCCACTTTAGTAGAGGACAAATCAAGGGATGTTTTCTTCTTTGGCTTATGTTCAAATTTGCATTCTTAACATAACGAGTTTAGAACCTGATGAAGCTTTTGATATGTTACATATTTTCATTACGTTTTTCTTTTGTAGTATACTTTAGAATAAAATACACCTGTGATTTTTTCCAACTTGTGGTTGTAAAATTAATTTAATGTTTTGTGACAAACATGAGCAAAAGAAAAAAGGAACAAAACTGAAAACATTAGAATATATTACATTTACAAAATAAGGATAAGTATTGTTTGGGAAACTTTTGTTTCTTTTATATACAGTGAATACAATAAAATACTCCAGCATTCTTTAGATTTAACATAACTTCTAAACTCACATGTTAGTTTATATCATGCTTATTTACTTTAACTTCCTGTCTCAGGCATATAGGCAGCAGTTTGAAAAATAGTACATACAGGGTATTTGTTTCTAGGCCTTGTTTACTTCAAAATGATTTTATTTCTTTAACAGTGAAAATATAATCTAAGTATAAAATGTTTTGTCACAATCTCTCCCCCTGAAAATACTGTCTCTTTAGTCCACTGACTTCTGGGATTCGTATTGTGGAGAATTCTGATTGCAATTTTTGATTTGTTGAAAAATAACATCTGTGTGTGCACATTGTAGAGTTTTCCTCTCCACCTTTTTCATCACAGTGTTTTCCAGCCAATGTCTAAGAGTGCACCTCTTCCCCTTCAGCTCCTCTGCGCTTCAAATGTACAGCAAGTTGTCCCCTCCTCTTCAAGGGGGGGGGGTCTTGCCAGCCCTCTCATGGGTTGGTGCAAACCCTGCATAGACCACCTGTTTTCTTAGCCACACACACTGGTAGAAAAACAGAACTCTTACATTTGCACTTGAGGGAAATATTTACAGCTTCTCTTTGGAAAATCCAAACTGCCAGCCTGGCCCTCTTGGCTTTGGGACCATTCGTAACTGCATAAGGGATTCCCTCACTCAGCAGGATGACACGGTGACAGTCCCTCTGCACAGGGAGGTGGATGCTCTGTGACTGAGGCGCAGCTGGCACGTGCAGGTGGGATGGCTCATGTCTAGCGCTGGAGCAGGACAGCGAAGGGCTCATCCCACCACACACCCGCGTGCAATCGCAGCTTGGGACTGCTTTATGGGCAGGGTTTCCACTGGCTGCTTCCAGATCGTGGCTGACCACAGTAGCTGAAACCAGAGGCAAGCAAAGTCATGGGCAGGGACTGTTCTTACTTCCAAACGCCACCTGTGATGACTGCAACCAGCTTGTCGCCAGTCTCACCTGTCCGGATTGTCCTTCAAGGCCCTTGCTGCTCCTCGAAATGATCAGATGTAGAGGAGCGAAGCGTGGTCAGCCCACTGTGCCTGTATCTCGGAGCTGGCACAGACTTCCAGCCATCTGGAAGACAGTGTGGTCGCAGGAGGGGTCTTGCAGATTGGGGCCCAGGGCCGGGTCCGACTGCAGAGTGGCAGTGCACCTGGAGAGTCTCTGACTCTGGCTCTGCCCCGCTAGGTCCCCGTGGCTCCATCTTGCCTGCTGCCTCCCCGCAGTGCTGTCTTGGCCACTGTCCCTTGCTTACGAGCTCTGGTCCTTCAACAACAGACGTGGACTTGGCTGCAGGACTTCACAGGAGCTGCGTACTGCCCCTGGAGGCTCTGCTCTACGTCCGGTCCGCTCCCCACTCACTCCTGGCCTCTCAAGAGCCACATCAGTGCCACTCAGAGCAGCCCCTGTGGCCGCCTGGTCACACTGCATGCCAGTGGCTGCCTCAGCCTCCCGTCTCCCTGATGCAGCAAATGCACGTTTGATGCCGTGGCCCAAACCCGAAGTCCCCACACTTCCTGAATCACTGGATGTTCCTCTAATTAACGAGCAGCTCTAAAAATGAAATCCTTTGGGCTTAATGTTTGAAATTATGTACACATAATTTGTAACTGCATAGTCTGAATTCCAAACTACAATCACTAGTTATGTTTTATTTCAGAAAGATTACATTTATTTCGGTAATTACCTCTTCTTATATAAACTAATGCTAAGTTATACTTAATATTTTGGGTTTTTTTTATATAGCATCAATACCAGGGCCACTTATTTGAATGGTAGCTGCATGTCCTTAGAAAATTTCTATTAGCATCTGCAATAAAAAGTCAACAAAACATCACTCCATATCTATTACACTATATTGTTTATAGAAAATTTAAAGGATTTTTAAAATCTAATTTTTAAAATTTTTAAATTTAAATTTGTGAGCTTAAACATATGTTTTCTTTGTCATATGTGTGTGTGTGTGTGTCCTAATATATTTCCCTGAAGACATTCCGCTTCCAAGAACTTTAAGGCAAACCAGTTCAAACATATAGCAATCAGGTCTTTGTATGTCCTCAAAGCCATTGGAGTATTCTTTTCCTAGGCCAGTCAATGGTAAGTAAATCATTTTCAGAATCAATTAATGTGAAGGGCCATTCTCATAAGACAAATATACATATGCAGAATACAGATCTAGAGCCATTCCCAGGCTCTGCGGGGAGGGGCTGGGTGAGCCCTTCTGGAAGGTCATATCTGTGGATGCTCACATCTCTTATATAAAGTGGTATAGGATTTGTACATATCATACACTAATCGTCCTATCTACTTAAAATCATCTCTAGATCACTAATTATATCTATACAGTGTAAACACCACAGGAGTTGTTACATTGTATTTATTATTTAAGGGTGCAGAAGGCTGACTGTAAATTCACTGGGCTTGAAGACTTCACCAAATTTGTTTATTAACCTACATTAAGAGCACTGGCCGTAGGAAATTTGATTTTATTTTATCCTCAAGTACTTTCATTTGCATTGTTTTATTTGTAAGTAGTCTACATGTTTTTGAGAGAGAACAAAAGATCTGGCTTGAATTCAAGTAAGCAATTTCAACTTCTCATGATTTTGTCTTCTGAAAGACGTTGAAAAACCTTGGAAACAAGGCTGAGAAGCCAGATCAATTATTTTCAACCTTTATTCATTTCCATAGTCATAACATACAGTCACCACCCAAAGAGATAGAAGATTAGATGCAAACCACTAGATGGTCTCCTTAATGTGCTACCATTTCCATTCTAATATTTAATACTCCATATTAATTTTTTGAGTTTAGCATGCTATGTTTTTGCTCAAAGCGGCCAGTGAGTCAGACTCGGCAGCACAGTGACAAATATGTCTACATTATTTTCAACACTGATACAATAAGTCTAGTGCGTGTTCTCTCATAGCAGCATCTGTCCCTGCCATGGTGAAACTGTGGATTCTGGTACCAATCTGTGCTGCTCGGTCCTGAGCGATCTCATTTCCTGGACTCTGAGTGAAGGCCTGTTATCTGTTGCATTCTCCCAGCTGGACTGAGTCGAATCAGAACGCTGATGCTTTAATGTATGCCATCCTTCAAGCTCAGACAGACTCACAGATGACATTTATCTTATTATTTTATGCATTTACAAGTATTAATCTTTCAAAGAAAATACATTCCTAAGTTAATAAAATAGCGCAATCAAAACTTTTATTTTTCTCATCAGACTGAAATAATAAACCAAATTAACAAGAAAAATGGCAAGAAAAAATCATAGCATAAAACATTCTTTCTCAGAAGAGAATCTCAAGAATATTATGAAAATATGCACACTGTGTAACTGAAGACAGAAAGTCAATGCATTCACCGTTGAGTGGCCGAAGCATTCACTGCCCTCCCACCCTCTGCTTAGGGCTGAAGCGGGGAGACAGGCCTCGCACAGGTGAGCTTCCGGCTTTGTACAGAAAGAAGGCAGAAGCTGCTCTGGGAGGAAACTTAGAACATTGCTCACTCCAGTCCTCCCTATTCCCTGGTGCATGTGCAACACATGAATAGTTCTGTCTTTCTTTGCTAGAGTAAAAATCATGTTCTAAATAAAGTAGTTTGAATTATTATTAAACCAAACATAAAGATGGAACATTGAAATCCTAATTCATTAACTAGTGAACACAGAACACACAGCATCTTTGGGAGGGGTCTGCAGTCATCATTTGCATACTGTATTTAGCCAGCAACAAATTTTAATTTTTAATTAGGAGACATTAAAATATAATTAGCAGCAAATAACAGAATGACAAAGCTACAAAAATTCAAGTCAAGGAAGCAGCAGATTTTAGCCATAGCAAAGAAGTTTCTTCCATGAATGCAGGGACTAAGGGGTCAGCTTCCCCCCATTTGCCCCGAGACAAAATTTCTAGAAGGGACCTTGCTGTACAGTGACAGAATGACAATAACACAGCTGTAGCTGTCAAAACCAGTGTGTTCTCCAGTCAGGAGGCTCCCGACTTCGGCGAACATCATACATAAAGGAACATAGTAAATTCCAACGTAGCATACGCACAACAAAATTAATTCATTTGTCAGAGACGGATGGATACAGTTTTGAATACACATTTCCCAGGAGGAAGCAGAGGACAACACGGACCATTTGAAGCTGAAGCTGTCAAACCTGCGGAGATGAAAGGATCTACTACGAAATTCACAGTACATGGATCATAAACGAAAAATAAACAATTTATCAAAAGAAGTTGGTTGGTGGCCCAACATAGAGATATCCATATATGTATATTTATATATAGAATGATAAAAATCAGCTTGCATGAGGCTCATAGTCTATCTACTTTGAAGTTGTATCACACATACTATAAGCAATTTACGGAATTTGTGAGGTCTGCATATACAACAATTGGAAAATGAATTAAAATACATCAAAACATAGAGTGCTCAAAATGTACTCATAGAAACTTCCCAAGATGGACAGGGATTGGCCATGAGCAGGACTCCCCACCATGGAATGAGAACTGGGATCAGGAAAAAGAAGAAAAAAAAAAAATCCAAGAAAAAGGTTTGAAAGAAAACTTTCCGTGATTACCCCGTGTTTGAGACAACATTCTCCTTGTTGACTTGCAGCACTGATGACTTTGTTCTTGCCCAGAAGGGGTTTTGTTGGCTAATGGTTTCTGTCCTGTAGACTTCTGATCTGTTTGTTTCTCTGCGGCTGACAGTGGGTCCTTTGGGAGGAAATCAGTGGTATCCACAGTAAAAATTCGCTACACGATGACTTTGGCCAACCCCTGAGCAGTCAGAGAGATGATGATATTATTCGCCGAAAGAAAAGAGAAAAAGTCTTGCTATCAGAAAAGGTCCTATCGCTTCACACTAATTCTCTTGAAATGAAAGACCAGTGATTTGCCAAAGAAAACATTAGGTCAGAGTGCGATAGCCTCTTCTTTTATGCTTCTGGAAGCAGGAGCTCCTGGTGTGGGTAATTAGAGTACAGAGGGTGCTGGGTGGTGCTTGGAGTTTAGGGTCAGCTTTGCTGTCCGCTCCGTAGGTTTTACAGGCGATTTGCTCTTTGCTTTAAGAAGAGAAAGTGATATTGGAAAAAGTCAGCACTTTAGATCAAAGCAAAGCACCCTTCACAAAGCCACAAACAAGAAGCAGGACAGAAAGTCCATGGCTTGTAGCTATCCTCGCACCTGCGGAAGAAGTTATAAGATATTCGCTCATCTTGGAGATTTCCAATGCTCCTTATCACGCTGTTTTAAACACATACACATATAAAATTTAATTAGCTTGCCAGCTTGGCTCTGCTGCTCATGAATGTCTTGGCATGCACTGCAAACAACAACACATACAAAGTATTTCAGTCCCGGGACGTGGAGGGGTTTGTTTTCAAACAATGCCACCCCATGGCTGGCAGCTCTGGGAGGAACGAACCCAAATGGGTTTGCCTCAGCGGTTTTCTGAGGATCGCTCCCTACAGCCATTCGGTGGTTCCAGGACTGGTAGCGGAAACACAGGCTGTCTTAGAACTGCGTTAGCATGGACCTGCAGGAGAACCTGCCCAGCTTCCAGTGATGGAGGTCCTTCTAGAGAATGGTCAGCCTCACTTTGTAACTTTCAGACCCCCTATCAGTTAAATACCCCATGGATTCTCTTGGGTGACAAACCCAAAATAAAAATAAACATCCAAAGAAAAGATAGGTCATCGGAAATGGGGAGACAGATTTTTTACAACAGGGAAGGGACCAAGAGACAGAGGGAAGAGGGAGGGAGGGAAGGAGGGAGGGGATGAAAGAGGAACAAAGACGTGCACTGCGCTTGCAGCAGCCTATCAGTATGTACTGCAAGTGTGTACCAATACAATTAAAAATTAACAGATAAAAGCATGGGAAAATCTTAAAAGAGCGCCAGGACTAGGCAAGGGGTATACTTAAATGCTATTTCACATTTTTCTTCAGATATCCTATCCAATTGATGACATACTAAAGATCTTTACCAGTGAAGAAATGTGATGAAACACAAAGGATTCCTTCTCTGCTTTAGTGGGAGAATGGTTAAAAGACCAGAATGGGGAAACTTCAGTATTTTTCAGCTAAGTCACGCTTGGTCGGGTCCACAGCGGCGCTGGTAAACACTGGGGAAGAACCCTCAAAAGTTCCCTCGAGGATGCACATCCAGTTGGCCCGCCTTCTTGTTAGACTGTGTAAGAGTCGGCTTTCTGGTGGGTGGGCTGCTGTGTAACACGGTTCTCCTCCGAGAACCTAGGGACTGAGACCCCCAGTGGGTAGGTCTGGAAGAGGCCGGTGCCCATGCTCAGGGAGTAGGGGCAGGGGCTCACAGGCCCAAGAGTGACCAGCCGCTCCGCTGGGGCAGCAGACTGGCTGGAGAAGCAGCCTGCACAGAACCCTGAGCACGGGGCTTCCCACAGCGAAGCACATGTTCTGGTGAGGCTTGGAAGACAGATTCTGTGACCGGGGTTCATTTGATGAAAAAAACTTGAGAAGGAGACAAAGGCCCCTATTGTTACACAGGCCCTTAAATAGCCAGCAACCCTTGACTTGACACAAGATATGCACAAGATATGAGTAAACGTCTGAAAAGTTCTAAAAGTAGTAAAATGATTCTCCATTTTCAAACTGTTCTGTGCATAATGGTTTCCTCAGCATGCGCAGTGTGGCAGTGACCCCGAGTTTCTGCTGCCCCTCCCAGGCCAGGCCCTACTCCACGGCCCCCATAAAATGTTAAGAGGACAGCTGCTTCCCGCGGACTGATATTTCCTACCCCAAGTTGGCATGTGCAAGTTCAAGCATAATTTACATGTGTTTGAACTGGAAAGAAATCCAGTTTTGTATACTCCTCAGAATAATTTGAAGACTACCCAGATTCTGAGCTGCCTTCATAATGCAATCCACCATTCAACATAGCGCTTTTCTTTCTACATCCACTCTGGGTGCAAGATTTACGAGCATATTTTTAATTAAATGAAATTTCCTTCCATCAGGACAAGTATGATTTCCTCCCCCATATAGTAAATTCTGAAGCACATCTGTATTGTCATCAAATCACTGACTGTTCTCTCTCTTTCTGGTTTTTATTTATGTCTTTTCTTTTCCTTTTTCAGAACTGAAGACTGAACCTAGGCCATTATTTTGAGTCATTAAGTCGCTTAAGTCATCCAGCAGGCTCAGATAAGGGACTTCCTGCTTCATCCTCCCAAAGTGCTGGAATTACAGGCATGTGCCACCATGCCCAGCTGTCTTATGTTCTGAATGAAGAGAGATGCATTCCTGTCTCTTTGCAGATCCCAGGACTTTTCAGCAGCAATACAGAATATGATTACCAAATAACCACTGTGGTTATTTTCACTCGGATTTGTACAGTTTGCAGTTGGCATTCTTGTCTATCACACATACTATGATTTATTCTCTAGAAATGGTAAAGCACTTATTTTGGCAAAAACCAACTTTGCTCCTTTATGATGTTCTATCCTTTACACAGAGAAACATTTCGCTCTGTAGGGAATGCGTCCGGAGCCCTCCGTGGTCCTGAGCTTCTGAGATCACAGCCCGCCCTGATGTCCCGTGTTCGAAGCTGGGCATTCTCTCTGCACTGCTGGGTTCTCATTTTCATATGAGGGGCCAGGCAGGCGGTAGAAAACACCCGCCTGCTTCCTGTGGCTCCTCTGCTTGATGCCGGAGCTGCTTGTTACCCTGAGATCAGCTCCCCTGGAGGACGCCGCCGCCCTCCCAACCCCAGCTGCCCTGTGCACTCCTCGGGCTGGTGGGCTGCTCCTTCTGCCCGGACCTCGGCAGTGGTGTGGTTTGGCCTCTGAGGTGGCCTCCCCTGGACATCCTGAGACTGTTTCCGGGCCCTGTGCTCTCTCACTGGCCACACTATCATCCCATGGAACACAAGGACTGCGAATTTTAGTGATTTCTTATTGTTCTGCGGATCCGAACAAGGCCCTGGTGGCTTTTAAACTCTCGACCCCAACACAACATAGAAGCAAGGGAGAAGCTGTTGTCTGAACTACAGGAAGAAACCGTTTGGAGGCCACACCTGGGTTGAGAGGGGCCCTGGGACCCCGAGCCACCTCATCATGGCCCTCATGCCTCAGCCAGGCGACGCCTCCCATCTGTGTTTATGCTTGAAGCTCTTCACTGGGCTCTCAGACGCCAGGCCTAGGCCTCTATGGTCAGGGGAAGTGTCTTCTCCATTTCACCAACAGAAAAGGAGAACATGATGTCTAAGCAGAAAAGAAACTCAGCTTCCGTTTCTCCACCTGCCCCTGCTTGTAACAGAAGTACTGGAGTTGGACCCAGGACCTTCTCGTGGAGTTACATGACCAGCCTTTCTTTTAAAAGACAAGATCTTATTAAGTCACCCAGTTGCCTGGGCTGGGCTCAAGCTTGTGGGCCTCCTGCCGCGGGCAGCCTCACACAGGGTTGGGACGACAAGGTGCTGCCCCACACCCGCCTGCCCGCCTTCCTGCTCCCTATGCACAGCCCGCTGGGGACTGACCCTTGCGGGAGCGCTGCAGAAGAGAGTGACGGATGAAAATGCGACCCAGGAGCAGCACTGCAGAAGCCTCTGAGACTTTATCTTCATTATCACTTCCGGAATAACAGCAGTTTCAACCGTTTCTTTAAAAAAGTCGCGAAACTAAAGTGCAGTACAGTAGTCATGGCCCTGGCGTGCTCGGCAGTCAAGCTGGAAAAGGCCACGGTGGGGACCTCGAAGTCCCGTCCCCGCAGCACCAGCGGGCATCTCTGCGAGCGCCGCGTCTGTCTGCTCACCTCCTTCAGCTGAGCCTCGTCCTCACTGAAGGCTGCAGCTGCAGCTCTGGCTTCCCTGCTCCTTGCCTGCCCCGTCTGCCGGCCACGCCTCCTCTCTAGGCTCCCACCCGCACCGCACTTCCTGGGAGGGAAGGGAGGCAGGAGCGCCTCTGCTGCTGCTCTAGTCGGCCTCCCTCCCGGAGGTGACAGGGCGACCTGCTGCGTGCCAGGCACACACGGGGGGCGCCTCGACGGTCCTCAGTTCAGCCCAGAGCTGGAGTTCTGTGCTCAGCGGGCAGGGAGCCGCCCTAACAGCTCGCCCCAGGCGCCAAGGACCTAGGCACGAAGCAGGGTGCAGAGCCAGCCGAGCCGAGAGGGCAACGGTGCGGTGGGCAGGCAGCCCTGCCTCAGGCCCTCACAGTGTGGGCGTCCTGGCCTTGCCCTGCACGCCACACTTTGCAGAGATGGTACTTGGGCTATAACACACCCCAGAGAAAACCAACTCTGTACAAATCTAACTTTCCCCAACCCCGAACTGACAAATACTGGACAGGGAAAGAGCATCAGCTTTCCTAATTGCTTGTAAGTAAACACGTTTTGCTTTGTAATGCACCGAATGATGAGACATGGCAGTATTAGTGCTAAGGCTTCTGTGGAATCACTCAGACCCTTCATGGGATGTGGGCCCCACTGGTTTGACACCTCGGTCCGTCCTCTAAGAACATTTTCTCCCAGCTTCCTGGGACCAAGCAAGGGTGAGCTGATTGCTCACAGCACCACTGCTCAGGTGGAAGGGGTGGGAGGCAGAGTTTTTGGGTGCTGGGGAGCCCCAGGACAGGGTATGTTCATCTAATTCGAAGAATCAGCTGAGAGTTAAGCAACCAAGGCAATTCATCTCCTGTACATCTCACCGGGTCTGCAAAGAGCCACCTTGCTGGTGTCAGTTTCCTACTTGGACACAGCTTTATTTGTTTAGACTCTGGGAACACGTCTCACTTGGGTATCCGTGCAGTGTCTCACATGATTATCGTAAGGCTTTTCCTTTTCTTCTTAAATATTTGAGTAACTAATGGAACCACAAGGGACAAGAAAAAAGGAAGAAAACAGTTTCTCTGCCCCAGCTCCCTGGTCTGATTGCAGAATCTTTCTCTCATAAAGGGAAGAATGAGAAATGTTCATCACAGAGATGAACTAGAAGTGGAGCCCTCCAATCCCATAGCAGCAAGAGCCTGATCATTTTTTGCCTATGAAAGAGCTTCAACTTACACAGAACCGAGTGTCCATTATGGCTCGAGGTGCGGTCGGGCCCTTAGACAGACTTTTCTCAAAGGCGCCAGCTTTAAGAAATGAAATGGCTGTGGGAGAAAACTGAGTGAACTTTTAATGCAATTTTTATTCAGGCGTGCACACCCTGAATCACCACTGGAGGGGAAAGGTCAAATAATAGGATGACTTTGTCCCGTAATTTTTTGAGAAGAACAGCTTTATATTAGAATTCTTAAGGATCCAGTGCCAACTTCTTCCAGAAATCCATTTTTAAAAGGAAGCGTGGTTCCTTTTGACCTAATACATAAATTGCACATTTTATTGTGCCTGGCACACTGGCAGCAGTGGCTTCAGTTCCCTTTCTTGCTTTCCTTTAGTGAGTAAATTTACAGCTCTGCTTAGTGATGAGGCCTCTGATTCGCACGGAGGGAGGAAGAGCAGGGCCCCTGGCACAGGGTTTAATTACCAAGGCTCCTGGGTGACGCTGACTCCCCAGAACCACGGCCCAGCCTCTGGAGCATCCCGGTCTGCAGCTAGAAGGAGCTGCTCCGGCTGCACAGCACATTCTCGGCGGGTCCCCCACACACCCGCCTAAAGATGGAGCCTGGGCAGACAGCTCAGAAGGGTGGGGCAGCCGCTGATATTTCTGCTCACTCCTTATTTCTCTACCTCTGACCTCGACCTGGGAGCCAGCCACCGGACATCATCACCACCTCATCACCACCGGACTGATGAGGAACTGAAGTCCGGAGACTAAGTAATTCTTTCAAGTTTCCTCAGCTACTAGGGAGTGCAGGTGAGATTCCATCCCAGCTAGACTCTAGAAGGAGAATGCTGCAAACTAATATGTGCTCTAAAGGCATCTGGCAATTCTTCCAAACTGGAAAACTGTCCTTTCTCAATTATGCCAGTTAAAAATAAAGAACTAAAAAAAAAAAAATCAGACCCCTTCAAATTTAAAGGAGAAGCAATCCAAAAATGGGCACCTGAAATAGACACTTCTCTGATGGACAGGTACAAATGGCAAATAAATACATGAAAAAATGTTCAACATCACAGGTCATTTCAGAAATGCAAATTAAAACAACACCGAGATTCCACCTCACTCCAGAAAGAATGGCTGCTATCAAGGAATCAACCAATAACAAATGCTGGCAGGGGTGTGGGGAGAAAGGAACCCTTTTCCATTGTTGTTGGGAGTCTAAATTGGTGCAACCATGTGGAAATCAGTATGGAGATTCTGCAAAAACTGAAAACTCGAGGTTTTATTTGACCCAATTATTCCCCTTCTAGATATCTTCCTGAAAGAGCAAAAGCATCATACCACAGCAATATATGCACAGCCATTTTTATAGCAGCACAATTTATAACAGCTTAATCTTAGAAACAGCCCATATGCCCATCAATGGATGAATGGATAAAGAAAATGTGGTTTTCATATACAACTGAGCACTACTCAGCCATAAAGAAGGATAAACTTGAGACATTTTTAGGTAAATGGATGCACCTTGAGAACATAATTTTAAGTGAAATAAATCAGACACACATGTGTAAATGTTGCACTGTTTCTCTTGTGTGGGAAAGCCAAAATGTAAATAAGGACCAAAATGGAGGATAGATTGAGAAGTAGGAAGGAAATGTTCAAATGGGAAGGGAACAAAGGTGAAGGGGAGGAAAAGGAAGGAAGGAAATAGGGATAAAAAAAGGAATGGAAGAAAAATAATAGAAGCAATGTTTTGCAAATGGGAAGGGGAAGAAGGACTGAAAGAAGGGTGGGAAAAAATAAAATAATGGGACTAATACAAAATAGAAAAAAATTAAAAGTAAAAATATAGGGCTCTGACAAAGTGGAGGGGAGGAGAATATGATTTGGTGGAAAAACAGTGTCTTCAAAGAAGTAAGTTAACTGTATTGTGGACAAGTAAGAATTCTCTAGCAGCAGAGCACCATGTTCGGGGACACAAATCGTGTGAAGTACTTGAAACTGTGATGCCCAGAGTTAAGTATAGTTTCTGCACGTATGCTTTCCATGTTAGTTAGTGAACTTCGTACTCATCCTGGGAAAGCAGGTATTTAATTCAGACTTTAAATACTCACAAATACTATTACTTGGGATTCCACTAATATGGTTTTGTTACACTGCCACTGTCCAACAGTGGCAAATTTGACCTAAAATTAGATAAGGGTGTTCCAGTTGGGGAACGCAGCAGGCAAAGCAACAAGGGTGTAGCGGCTTCCAGGAAGGGACTGCAGGGCCAGTGGGGTGCTTGGCCAGAGCCAGGAAGCCTCAGAGAGCAGCAGGCTGGCATCTCAGCACCGGGGAGGGGTCGGGAGAGGGCCAGTGGTCATCCGTGGAGAAACAGAGACACGGCACCCCGGCTCTTTGTCCACTTGGTAGAGACACCTTCTCTAAAGCCATCAGAGAAAAGTTCCTCATAAAGGAGGGGGAAAATTCCATAATTTAAGAAATGACAACTGAAGAATTCAGAGTGAAACAAAAAGAAGAGAAGGAAGAAACTTGGTTATGATATGCTATGAACATGCTATTGTAATTCCATATACTTTCTTATATAAGTTGAAAAGTAAAGATATTACCACAATTTACAAAGACAGTAATTTGCCCAACTTAAAAAAATACTTTTTGTTGCTCAGCATTGTTTGATTTTTGGAAGAAATTATTTCAGAACCTAACTGAATAGGATGCTCTAATCTCTAGCCACACAGCCTCAGAAACTTGGTTACTTGAGCCAGGTGTGGAGGCGCAGGCCTGTAATCCCAGCACACTGGGAGGCTGAGGCAGGAGGACAGCAGGTTGGAGCTCAGCCTGGGCAACTTAGCAACTTAGTGAGACCCTGTCTCAAAATAAACAAAAAAGGCCAGAGATGCAGCTCAGTGCAAAGGCCCTGGGCTCAATCCACAAAGAAAAACAGAAACAAAAATACGACAAAAACACAGTTACTTTAACTTTAGGAAAAGTATTAAGATTTTGCCCCATACATTTTTCAAGTTTGAGGCAACAGTTTTACTCTTTTCCTTCATTTAGCTATTTCAAAATTTTTTGAAATAAAATGTGTGTTACCTTCATAACAGAAGTTAACTTCTTAGTTATCAGAATTAAGGAATTAGAAATATTTGAAGCAAAAATTTTTTAAACTTCACATATTTACCAAGATATGCAAATAAAAGGGTAGAATTAAGTTGTAGTTAGGGACAGTTCATCAAACTTCCTACACTTAATTATTAAATATCATTTAAAATAAATCAATATACTGTTATCTGTCAGTATGGAAAGAAGGATGGTCCAGATGTGGTTTCCAGTCTTTTTTGACCATTACTACATAAGAGGTCTGGGTGGTTTTCTTAAAGATTTACCGAATTGCATAAAAATTCATATATCTTCTTAGCAATGGTATTTTCCTTATAAAGTGCTTGCCCTGTGCATAAACCGACACATCATTTTTCAATCCCTAAACATCTTCTTCACCCCTGTTGTGTGCTTATCATGGTGCTGGGTCTTGCTACGGTAACACCAAGAGTGTCAGACACAGCACCTACCCTCAAACCCGTTCCCTTTTCAGAGAGTTTGAAGTAAAATAAGTGTTCAACTAAAGGCTTTCTGAAATGTTTGTGGTTGTGATCAGATTGCTTGTTCCCCAAAAGTGGCATTTTAAAAATTAATTATTTACAGAGCAGAAGTGCAAGTATCGCCTTCTTAGCAGGTGGATTCATCAGAAAAATTAAATATAAAGTATTTTACCGATGGCTAATGAAGTTGCTCCTAAGTATATGTCTGTAATATAAGACATCTAAATAAAGCAGGAAACAAATTGGTGTCATAATGGACCCCAGCCTGCTCGGTAGTTCATACCTTTCTATTTTGCAATTTGGAGCAACTGACTGCGTTATTTGTCTTTAACATATTTGTGACTGGGAGGATAAAATTGTTCCATTTAATTCACCCTCTTTATTTTCTCAGTAGCTCCATAGATGTCAGCCTTACAGAAAGAGAAACAGTAACGCCCGGCTTTGCCAGTTTGCTTTACTTCCAGACCGCGAGTTTAACCTGCTCCCATCTGTTACACACACAGGACTGTGACTCACGTGCAAATACCCTCTGGACTCTTCGAAGGGGTTACACTCAATCACATTGCTCCTAAATCTGTCTGTGGACTGACTTCATATTCCCAGTGATGATCGCTTTAACCTGTGTTTGAAGTGGGGGATCCTATAAATTATACCATCTAGGGGAGAAATTATTGCATAATACTTTATTTATGGACAGTATATGTGTTGACTTATTTAATCTATATAAATTCATAAAGATCACATCTATTTGTTTAGACAATAAGAATAAAGTCGAATGTCATTTGTCACCCAGCACCCAGAAAACAAGATATATACGTGTACATGTACATATTTACATATAATATTCCTAACTTCAATACTATGAGCAGTTTCTGCATACACCACCTTCATAAAAGTGCACTGTGTGTGCGTGTGATCTTCCATATGTATACACACTTATATTTTTAATTCTGTCATGATCCATTATTATAAAACACCATCATTTTATTTTGCTTTTCTTTCATTCTAATGGCATGTTTGCCACATTTTTAAATCTGAAAAATTTTTTAAATGAAATTTTATTTTTTCTTATAACAGTAAGAAATAATTGTGGTTCAAATGGCATAAATATAAAAGATAAAAATTCAGAAGCATAATTCCTCTTGACCTTTGATGTGTATTTGCATATACTTTTTCCTGTTACTTTTCTATGCACATACATGAGGTTCACTTAAAGCCTTATATGCTATGTTTTGCCTTAGGATTTGGTATACTATTTTTCACATTATATTATATACTCAGTTTTTCCAAATGTCCTTAAACAGTTTTTGAAAGTGTGGTTATAGAAGCTGCATAATGTTCACTGTGTGTTTTAATGCATTCATTAGGTAACTTCTTTATTTTTGGTTGTTTGTCTATTTCCAGATATATAAAAACTCTGAGATGAACATCACTACTCAGGAGTCCTGGTCTGACACTGGTGATCTGGGGATGTCCTCCCAGAAGTACAATCCCAGGAACACAAGGGCCGTGCAAGCTAAAGACATGTGGAAGACCTTTTCTGTCAAGCTTTCCTTGAGAAGGGCAGGGCAACTCAGTGCAACTATGCTACAGTCTGAGGCCTGATTCCCTGTGACCTTGGTGATCTTGTTGATTCGGAAAATATTTGCTGAGATTCTGTCAAATTTTAGAAGACTCACTAGGGATTTTGACTGGGCCGGCATCAGATCTACAAATACTGCTGAAAATCCCAATGTAATTACAACACTGGACCAGGTGTAGAAATGCTGTATGTCACATATATATTCATTTTTATTCAAACCTGAATTCTCTCAATAAATTGTTCTAGTGATCCTCTTATTTGTATTACTTGCTAGTATCTTTTCTTGAAACAAATCTACCTATTTTATAGATTCTTCTTGCTACTGAAGAAGATTCTGTATTGTACCTATTTTTGTCATTTCTGTTTGGGAACTGCTGTTGTACAGAGCAGCAAGTTCTGTTCACACAGCTGTCTCTTCTTCATTCATAGCATGGGATCACCTTTTTACCTCTAAGTGATTGGGAGTAGGTCACATAATCCTAGCATCTGTAAATAGTGACATGTTTACTTCTTTTCCTAAGTAGTGGAAACACTTCCTTGTCTGATGTTTTACTTTTTCATTAAATCTAATTATGTGCATGTTTTATTTACAGTAAAATACTATCTTCATTTGTAAATTATTTTGTCTCTTTAAATGTTCAAAGTCTCAGGATTCGATTTTCCTGTATTCGAGTTTTCTTTCCTGCTTAACTCTTCCATTGGAATTAATTTGCATATGCACTGTAAATCATAGCAATTTGTTTTGGCCTCATTTAAACAGACCCCTAATTGTTATAAATAACATTAGGCATCATGTTAGTTTATATTGTTTTAGAGCTTTCCAATCTTTTTATTCTGTATTCATGTTTATGTTCCTCTATTAACCTTTTAAATCACGGCTATTTAATAATATATATTCACCTCTAAGAGGTGAGGAGGGAAGAATAAAGAACTGCTGAGCTCACACACATTCTATTTACTCTGCCACATGCTTAAAATCCATTATTTCACTTATGGCTGGAAATGACACCTGGAGACAGATGTTCCCATATCCTTTTTAGAAATAAAGACATTTTAAGGTCCAGAAAGACAGTTGTAGGCAGCTTACTCAAAGCAATGCGCTGCTGGGAGAATCTAGGACTCGCATCTGTACCTGTCTGGTGTCACAAACCTTTCATTTTTGGTTTTAACTCATTTTCTTTTTCTTTTTAAGGCTTTACAAATATTTTCACTTCTGTGAGTTTTCAGATGTATCTCTAATTGCTTTGCATCTTTAAAAATGCAGAGGGTCTTTTGTGAAAACTTGAATTTAATTAAGATAACAGAGTTCATGTAATTATGGCCTGCAAATCCCTGTTATTTATTCAGGTCTCATTTTAGAGGCCACTCCTCTCTCAGCTCCCTGAATTCACAGCCACCATGAAACCAAGGAGCTCAGGACACAGGCAAATCCTCAGCTACAGATGCCCAGTAATCACACATCCAGGCAGGTGTGTGGAAGCCCGTCCAGCCTCGGATGCCCAGTCCACAGCCTCAGCCCATGACCCAACCCCAGCGGGTAAGGCGGACATGCGCACAAGCGCAGACCCCTCATCCACACACTCCTGGTTCAGAGCCCAGCAGATTCCTTGGCCCGTGTAGCCCAGATCATGACCTCAAATCTGCTTTTTATCTTATTCATAGACACTGATTTACACAGCGGCCACTTAACTGAGAGAATTACAAAGACCAAATTAATTGAAGCTGTGTAAGCAGCCAATTTGGATCATTTAAACCAAAGTCAACATAAAGCTCTGAGTCAGAACATGGGCTCGGCCTCAATGCAATGCACCTTTTACTCATATCTTAGACCAGGAAAACAATCTTCTGCCAAGACCCTCAGCTTCATCTCCTGCTTCTCAACAGCTCTAAAACTTTGTGTTGAGGTCATCGCTGCTAAACCTGGCAATGTTTGCACAGCTGCCAAGCTGGCCCGCTGTAGAGAGAGGTGCTTCGGGAGCTCTTGGCCTTGGGCAGCAGTAGGAGTAGCTGACTCTCAGCACTCTGGTTTGCACCATGGTGAAAACACAGCAATTCTGCCCAGAGGATCAGCGTTCCTGCCGAGTGGCCACGGATGCTGGAATGGGGGCAGAGCCACACTCGCAGTCCTGGCCGCTGTTACGGCCGTTCCCCAAACTCCATCGCAACATAGGAAAAAGTGTAAGAACAGTGTTCAAAAGTCGATTTTGAAACATCACGCACTCATCTCATAGTTAATGATAAAAACTATTTTCTCACCCAAAAAGCTTTTTTAAAACTAACCATTCTCATAGTTTATGAACACAAACTTGCCTATTTCTGGTCCTACCCTCAAAAATTATAATTTGATAGGTGTTGGGAGGTGCTGAGTATTGATGAATCATGACCTAGGCAGGGACCCCATAGGGATGGGGATGGCCAGAGCCCGAGCCTTTCCTTGCCTGCTGCTCTTTAAAATGAGGCTTTTGTGTTCTTCTGGGACAGTCGGGACCAAAAAGCCACTGTTGCTATGAACCGTGACTTCACTTGGGCTACAGACACCCAACAGGTGACTAAGAAGAGAGAGCAAAGCTTGCCCGTGCTCTCCTGGGTCCACTTCTCTCCTCAGCTCCACACAGGACTGTGTGGATCACTCAGCTTGCCGTCTGTGTAGGACCTGGCTGGACAGCACTGATCAGCCCCGAATTCACAGGATGTCACCCCCTCAGGACTAGGACCCCGAGATGAGAGGTGGACAGGGACCTTCAGCTATACCCAGAGGCCTGCGGTCACTGCCTGGAGCCTGTGGTCAGCTGATTCCAGGGAAGGCAGAGCCTCACATGCTGAGACCCCATAGACAGAGACAACCCTCAGCCGTGAGGACCCTAGCACCATGAAACCAGGACTGAGATGAAGATCAGCCTGAGGCCAGCCCACTAGCTGATCCTCAAAGCTCATCTCTTATCTTTGTGGATGGCAGGTCTGCACCCCTGTATCAGAGTGAGCCCTCTCCAGGTGCCCAAATTGGAATCTTTTCTCTCTTCCCTCCAGTTTCCATTAAAGCTTTCCCCTGAAAAGTTGTGCTTTAGTTTTGATTTCCTTTTCTGCTATAGCAAGGATGCCTGCCAACTCACAATGATATGAATGTTTAATAAGCTCCCTGAAAGTCTGGCAGCCCCAGTCCACACTAGTCATTTTGGGGAAAAAACACATGTAGTGTCTTTATCAGCTCTGAAATAATGGCAAAATTATCTATTTATGAAAATATAAGAAAAAAAGAGAATGACAAAGACAAACTATCTCTCTTTTCCTTTCTCCTTCAAGCAAGAGGTCTGTTTGTTTTGGGCACTTGCAGAACGCAGTATGCAGGGTATTGTATCTGCGGCCAAATAACAGCCAAGGTAATACCTGTGCCAGCTCGGCAGAGACCCGGAGATGCTTGGGATGTGTGGTTGGGAGCATTAAGAGGCAATTACTACAACACAAGGGACAAGAAGGCTCCAAATCGTCATGGGAGACCAGAAGGAAACTCAGAGCTTTACACAGAGATTTGCATTCGAGTAGGATTTCAGCACCTGGGGAAAGATCTACACAAAGGAAACAGCATTTTCAGAATCACAGAGGATAGGAAGTGTCTGAAAACACTCAGGAAACACCAAACAGGAAGTCAGTGTGAGTGGAAGGAACAGGGGTGGAAGTTAGACTACAGAAGCTGGTAGTCTAGCTCTGGAAACAGTAATTATTGAATACATGGGCCCTTGTGATATGTTCCTTGTACCGAAACAGAAACAGAGACTATTAGGAGCTGTTGGAATTAGAAAAAAAAAAGTCAAAGAGGGCTTATGCTGAGAATGAAACCGGCGTTAGCAGAACAGAAAACCTTCCATTTTTCAAGGCTGTTTTGGGAAGAGCCTCACTAGGACCGAATGACTACGTCAGCATCCAACAGAGCAAAGGCCAGAGCATTTCCGAGGTTTCTGCAAGGCCTGTGATTGGTCTGATGTTATTAAGAGTTTGGGGACATGGGAAGAAGAACGTTTCTTTTTGGTGAGAAAGCCAGAATAAACTGGAAAAAATGGAAACAAAGACTTTGTAAATAGGGAAGGGGAGGGGTGAAGGGAGGGCAGGGGAATGGGGAAAAAATAAGAACCAAGATGCATCATGTAAAGGCGCAAGATCCCAATGATGAATGTAACTGTACTGTATACCTGAAATGTACCAATAAACTTAATGAAAGAAAAACTCAGTTCTGAATATTTGAGTTTTAAGCGCCTGATCCGAGTGTCTGTGGCTGTGAAAAAGGGCACCCTTACCTCTTAACTGCCTTGAAATGCCAGTTGGTCATCATCACTCCCTGTGCTGCAGGTTGTCTGGGTTCCTGGGAAGGAGCCTGCAGTGCACCAGCAGCTGGGGGTGAGGTCGGAGGAAGGCTGGGAGGCTCTGTCCAAGGTGACCTTACTCCCACGGGTGGTGCCTTGCCCAGGACTTCACCCGCAAGAGCCTCCAGGGAGCTGAACTTCCTGTATGGTGGCCTTCTGAAAGGTCATGGCTAACACTGCCAGTTCCCTTCAAGGCCAGGTCTGAAACTGTGATAGTATCACTTCTTCATACTTCCTTGGTGACAATGGTCACAGGCCAGCCCGAGCTGCAGGCCAATGACAACAGCCTTCAGCTCTTAATGGGTGGGTTGTCCACAACTGTGCCGCCATCTTTAATCTGCTCCTGGGCCTACGAGACACACATGTGAAGATATTTTGGGGACCAGAGTTAACCCTAGCGTAGATCTCTGAAAACAGTTAGAAGCAGAAATGGAAATGGGAACATTTTCTAAGGAAAAGTTAGTATTCAAAACCAAGGGGATGGATAAGATCAAGAAGTGGAGGAGGAGAGAACGGCACCGAAAGAGGTACCAAGCAGGGACAGGCAGCGAAGGAGAAAGGGGAGCACTGACAGGAGGCAGTAATCAAGGAGCCAGCCCAGGAACACAAGAGAGGAGAGCCTCCTGGAGGCCAGGGCGCAGATGAGCCTGAAACTGGCCCAGGTGAGTTGTCAAAGCTGTGCGAGTCCGGAGCTCGAGAGACACCAGTGCCTCTGAAGAGGAGGTGACCTGACAGCAAGAGGAACTTGAAGGGACGGAGGTGAAAAAGGGAAGCACAGGAGCGGCCCTCCCGGAGCAGGTGTACCCCCTGGGGCAGGAGGGGGGAAGCTGTTTCCTAGCTTCGTTAGCCTGATTTTAGGACCCCCACCCTGCTCCCCTGAGAAGAAAAGAGCACAACAAAGAAAGGACTGGTGGACGTGGTCTAGGAAGGGATAGCTAGATTCTGAGAGGCTGGGATACCGGATGAGAGAAAAGACAGGCCCAGAGGATGCTTAGCATGTTAGGTGTTGGGGAAGTGCTGGAGGGAGCTGAAGACTCTCCAGGTGCTCTGTGAAGAGGGAACTGCACCCCTTCAACCCAAAGGACCCCAAGATCTCCCACATCCTGTGGAGCAATGGCACCTTCCAACCTGAAAAGACTTTCTTCACTACCCTTGCTCATAGCAGCTGCCCAGTGTCCCAGCCCCTTCCTGCAAAGCAGCTCAAATCCAGATGCTGCACCCGGATGCTTCCTCCTTACAGCATCTGCAGAATGTTCCTTTAAATTGTAACTCCACCTCTTGCTTTCCCTGTACATCAGAAATGCGGGCACTTTTCCTCTTTCTAAGGTTTATGTAAACATAAGGAAAAGCAGGGGCACAGATTTACCACGAACACCACTAGTCACAGTGACACAAAGTAGAGGGCCACGAGAGCAGAGGATGAGAAAGCCAGACTGCACGCCAAGTTTGGCTTATCTGCTTCCTGTACCATTCTCCTCATCATTCTGTTCTGTTGATTAGACATAGAGATAGAATTCATACAATTTAGAAAGTTAAGAATTTATAATTTACCTATCGTTCATGGAAGGATTTAGAAAGAAAAATAAAACAGTTTAAAGTGGGAGTGGACAGCCACACTTTTGGAAAAAATATCTAGGATATTTTATGATATTTATTAAATGATATTTAGTTCCCCATCTTGCCCTATGCAGATAGTCATAGACTATCCTTTCCACCTTCTCTCCAAGGCAATTTCTGCTGTAGGGCAACTGGTTAAATTAATTATAGGACAACTTGAGGATTTTATATAAAGTTATTTTCAGACATAAGCCCTATTTGACAGAAAACTAGTATGAATTAGGAGCGAAGTGTTTTAGTTTAAATAATTTAGTGAAAGAAGTAAAAATCAAGAGTGATAGGAATAAAAAGCTACATGAACCAGGAGTTTTGTGTCATAGGTTGTTCTAATGTCATATATATGAACTCTGCTTTTTATGTCAAATGATAAAATATAAGAGGCTAAAAGGGCTAGCTTTTGCTTGCTGAAGATTTTAATTTTTGTGTCTTCACCATGTCTTGCTTTTACTAGAATAAAAATGATGTGCTGTAAAAGAAATTTACCCTGTTCTGTTTTCTTACAACCACTGAGGAGAGAAAGTTTGTCTGATATCTCTATGTCCCGTTCCTGGGCCGTGAGTTCCCTGAAGGAATGGAAGGTGAAAAAAATGAATAAATAAATGAAGTAGGGGCCTGGAAATAGGCTTTATCTGAACATAATCTGGATAACTGTAAAGCAGAATTATGAACCTGGAGGCAGGTACTTAGCGAAGGTAACAAATGTCCATCGCAGGCACTGTGCTGTGTACCGCGACTGTGCAAATGGAAAACGTACCCAAGAGGAATGGGCGGCTGGGCACCCTAACTTCTGAAATCATGCAGAATGTTGAACAAAATATACAAAATAGTTTCTAGGACCCACTGGTAAAACGGATTAAATATCTTAAGATACTTCAGATTAATCTTTGCTATAGGAAGAGAAATCTTAGAGAAAAAGGCTTTTAGTAAATATAAGGTAAAAACATTCTTCATCTCCTTTCATACTGAACTCTAGAAAAAAAAATTCTGTACCAAATAGTAAGGCTGGTAGTGAAATAGAAAATAAGCGATGATTTCTATTTGAAAATTGTTTAAAGCTATCTGGAGTGTATAATTTTACTCCAATCACAGTGCTAAGAAAGAGATAATAAAAGAAAATAGACATTTTTAGAGTATATTATTCAATTCCATAAATGAACTCTTTCAGTAGCTGGAACATTTCATTCACTGCTTACAATCTTTCATTAGGAAGAGGTAATGTTTGATTTTATTCCACAAAATGAATTTATAACGCTAGCTTGGGACAGGCTGCGTAGGCTAATAAGTCCACTTCCACGATGTGGAGCCCTCGCTAATTAGACTGTAAATTATCTGCCACGGCTACTGTGTAATTCTGCAGGTTGTGGCTGCCTGCTCCTCCTGAGACTGTGCGGGAAGAGGGGCAAGACCTCCCAGACACTAAATCTGGGTTCAATAATGACTACAAAATTGTGGCTGAGGCATAAATGTGTGCGTGCACCCTGCCACGCAGTGAAAACCATTATTAGCTCGGTGGTTTTGTCCTTTCATTTGAGAATCAAAGTGATGCTAAAGAGGAAAATGAGAAAGTCACAGGGATGGGCCCCGGGAGGCTATGCTATGCTCTGCCCCTCGAGGGCACCGCCCGGAGCAGGCGTGGGGCCCGGGTCTGCCCTGCGGGGAGCATGGACCGGGCCCCAGGTCTGCCCCTCAGATTCCTTTGAACAGGAGGCACATAGGGGCTTCAGTGCTGACATTTGTTTCACTCCGTGTCTCTGTGTATTTTTCTTTTTTGTGGTTCTCGGGATGGAGCCCGGGGCCTTGTAAAAATTAGGCAAATACTGTATCCCTGAGCTACCCTCCAGCCCTGGCACATGACGTTTCATTAAAAGTATTGTTCACAGGCCGGGGATTTAGCTCAGCAGTTCTGCCACCTGCCTCACAAGCGCAAAGTCTAGAGTTCGATCCCTGGTACCAAAAAAAAAAAAAGTATTGTTCACAAGCAAGGATTTCCACCTACTGTGGAAATTGCATATATTTTAGGTTTTTTCAGTATAGGTGACAGAATCCAGGGCTTTCACACTGAGCCACATTCCAGCCCTTTCTAGTTTTTTATTTTGACATAGGGTCTCAGTAAGTCATTAAGTGCCCCAAGCTGGGCTTGCACTTGAGGCTTCCTACCTCAGCACCCATCTATACTTTTTGTACACACTTGAAGACAGTTTCTGAGCTATGTGTGCACATGTACACTAATGAAAAATGCAACCTGGCTACAGACAGAGACCGTAAATATCAGCGATAGAATAGCTTTCTCTTCCCGCCACAGCGTCACTAGTTCTCTCAGGGTAAAATGTAAAGAGAAGTACTTGGTGGGTGACCACGGCTAAGAGCTCTGCTCTCCCTTCTCCTCTGATGCAGCACCCAGCACCTGTTCGGCTGGTCAGGCCCTGGCCTTGGCCCCGCGGGTCAGAGCTAAACCCTGGCGTCTGCAGGGGCTCAAGGGTTACAGAATCAGCCACGGCGCAGCCTGCACTTGTACAGTTGACTCAGGTGTGACTCGCTGCATCTCGCACTGCCCTGGCCAGAGCTGCTCTCCTGTGCCTGCCCTCTCCTCCAGCAGCGTCCTGGCTCTCAGCTGCTCCTGCAGACTCAGAAACCTGGGAGACAGTGCTGCTCACAGCTAGGGGCCGCTCCCCAAGTGGACCATAGAGTCTCTTTCGTTTCCATGTAGGGCAAGTGAACGCCTCTTAGTTTGGGTCATTATCGATACATACATCCAACAGCAGGAATGAACATGCATTTATAATGTAGCCAGCGTGAGGGATTTATCGCTCTTACGCTGTGTAAGTGCAGAAGGAACAAGGAGTCCAGCGCTCAGCGGCCGGCGCAACCTTCTAACCCCCAGCGGGCCGAGCTGTCTGCTCCGCTCCGCTGCCCTCTGCCCAGGGTTTGCAGGCGGAAGTGAGCGGCTCAAAGTGGGTTTCCATACCTGATTGCGGACTTTGTTTGGGGATCCTGGCCACGGCCTGCGGGCTGGAGGTGGAGTGCGTTCGCTGGTTGGCAGAGCTGTGGGCCAGGCTGGGGAGGGCGGCGGAGGCGTTCTTGCGAGGCTTCGCGTCCTGCAGCCACATGGGCGAGGCTTCGAAGGCCTGCATCCTGCGGGCGTGGCTGTTGGCGTTGACCTTCAGGTAGGCCTGGGCCTTGTGCTCCCGAAGCTCCCCGTAATTGGCATCCGTCACCCTGCACTCGTAGAGACCTTCATCCTTTTTCCTCACTTTGGAAATCTGAAGCTTGTGGGAGATGTCATTGCCTTGGACTTTCACTGTCTGAAAAATTGCAGGTGAGAAGAGAAAGCGCGACGTCAGATGATTTTGCTCCTTTCTGTATCCTCCACCTGCTAGGGCTGGAGAATAAGGGTTTTGGTGCACTGCTCGCCCCCTAGCGTCAGATCTGCAGTCTGTGTCACTCTAGTCTACAAGCAACCGCTGCACAGATGGCTGGTTCAGAGCAGCAGGACCAGGGGCTGCGTGCTCCCCACTTCCGGCCGGCGGAGCAGGACTGCTTTCTCCTCACAAGACTGCCTCTGGTCTGCCTGGTTAGCTCAGCCGGGTGAAGGGCAAACCAGTGACTGCTTCTACGATTTATATACTCTTCTCTTCAGTGTGGGCCATAATCAAATCCCCTGAAATCTGGGAGATCATACAGGTTTTGTTCGTCGTAACAAATTAAGTGAGGATAGACTTTTATTCCAAATTGGATCACGACTAGAGGTACAGTCAGAAAAGATGTGCTATTATTATGCTTCCTCACAAAGTGCTGTCACAGTCTTCCTGTGGTCCGTCTGGCCTGGTGGGCTGGCACACGTGAATATCACCCTGAGCTTCGAGGCTCAGAATAAAGATGCCCTGCCTCTGCAGGGGCTCGTGGGTAAATACTGGTTTGATTTTAATAACTGAAATAGACCTTTTTTATCCCAGATTAACAGTGAGATCATATGTCTCATACATTTAATAGTAAAACTATAATTATATATGAGTGTCATGATCGGAACAGTTGGATATGACATGTTATTTACACTTGCAGAACGATATTTGAGATTTAAGGATTTGGTTGATTTTGAAAGACAGAAATGAAAGGGGAGGCAGAAAGACATTTATTCTGCTAAACGCTATTGCTCACTGAAATTAATCATTAATGAAACCAGAGAAGTATTCATCTTTTTAATGATGTGTGTAAGCGCATTACAAAAATAACATTTGGACCATAACTGCAAGTGTGTGTATGCGAGAAATTTCATATAAACAAGCACCCTAATACTGCAAAATAACAGAAGGTCGTTCTCCATCTATTCTGGGTCAAATATCCTTCTGAAATTTGAGTTGGTCAGGGTATCTCTCTCCTTACTGTTCCATTTTACAGTACAGTTAATTGAGGCTTATTCTGAGCCAGTGATTCTCAACACTACATGGAGTCATGTGGGGAATGGTTATGAGCAATTTTTCTTGTTTAATGAAGAAGTAATAATCCTACACGTCTAGGGGTTGGAGCTTCACCAATTTTAAATAAAAACTTTCTTGGACATTCCAATAACTGCTCATTCAGGACACATGTTCAAGGTCACAGCATGGGTACACTGGGCACCAACTACCTCCTGCCACATTCTGTTCGTGTCTGGACCTCTGTCCGATTCTCTAGGTTTCGTGAACTAATACTGTCAACAGTGGTATGCACGGTTGTGTCTGACTGTATGCATCTTGGGCTGTTTTTGTCACTGGTCTGTGGAAGACATGGGCATGGGTGAAGGGGACATGATGAACAGCCAGCCCATGGACTCTAAGTACACGTGTCTGTGAAAAGCGACACCTGCTGCTTGCTATACCAATAAAACTTATTACACTGTGTTTTAGAAAAATTGAAATGGAAATATTCTAAAATGGAAGTGGTTTGATGAGCTATAAATTGGAGTTTGTTTTTCTATTTGGCTGTTGAGTTCTCTTCCGTGTTGAGAATATGTATTTAGTTCAGATTGTGATTCTTTGCACAATATATTTTTACACTATTAATTGCAATGTAACCCAAAACTTATCCCACTTTATGTTATTGTAAGAGTCAATATAAATGTTCTTTTTAAATGCCGACCATTGGGCTTTTAGATTTCTAAAAAATAATCTATTCACAGTCATCAGATTTTTTCCCTTTGTAATATATGAGTGGTTCATTTCTGGTAGTAAAAGTTGTTTACTATTGATCAAGTTAAGCCGTATGAGTAATATAAGGTTAATCTGCATGGCTTTGAGGGATAGTGAAAGAGTAAGATTTTCATCTTTTCTCACTTTCCACACAGCCATTAAGAGTAATAGCCAACAGCAGAGGTATGTCTTTGTACTTTCAATAGGTCAGCCTCCTCTAGCAGCGCTTTAGACTTGCATTTGCTTTTGGGTCCTGTTTTCATGATTCTGTGCCCTATCTACCGCTGTGAGTGAGGCCCGGCTCTTTATTAATTTCCTCCCGGCAGGTGTCACGGGTGCCTCTTTCTGGGGATAACTAACGTCCCGCTACCCCAGGTCTGGCAGACAGGAGAAATCCAGGCTCTGCGCTCTCCAGCCACAGGGCTCTCTGGTGAAAGCGCAGACGCTCCGGGTTAGGCCGACCCGGGTCGCACCTAGCCGGAGCCCCTGCCGCCCGCGCCTGACACTCACGCTGATCTTGGTGCCGTCCAGGTCCGGGTCTCGGTCGGGCAAGAGCTCCGCCTGCGGGACAAAGACGGGGCGTCAGGCTGCTGCGGGTCGGCGCAGGGCGGCAGCTCCCGTCCCTCGGTCAGGGCCCGTCTGCCCCGAGGTCCGAGGTCCAGAGGACTGGACCCTCCCAGCAGCCTCAGGACTTCGCTCCTCCTCCTCCCCCGCCCACCCCCCTCCGCATCCCCCCCTCAGTCTCGGTCTCCCCACAGCTGGCCCGGCTGGGGTGACGGACGGCACCGCGGGCCTCCGGACTGGAACAGGACGGGGCGGGGCTCGCAGGTCCGGATGGACTCCTCGGAGCTCCTCCTAGCCCGCACCCCTGGCGTCTTCAGCCCCGAGCGCCCCCGGGTCCCCGGGTCCCCGGCAGCCCCCGGCCGGGCTGGGGTGCGCACTCGAGAGCGGGCGGCGAGGGCCGGGCCGGGACCCCACCTGCAGGCCGCCCTCGGGCGCCGCGTCCCCGGGCCCGCGCAGGAACCACCACTGGATCTCCAGGTAGACTGAGGCGGCGCCGCTCTGGAAGGCGCAGCTCATCTCCACGTTCTGCCCCTCCGTGGCCGTCACGTTCCGCGGGAACTCGGTGAATTTGGCTGCAAGACAGAAGCGCGGCTCTGCGTCTCCATCTCCGCCCGGCCCGGGACCGCCCCGACCCCGCCCGCCCGCCCGCTCGGCCTCGCCTCGGCCGCTCTGCCGCCGGAGCCACCGAGCCGGCCATCCCCTCCCTGCGGCCGGGCCGCCGGGGACCCCGACCTTCCGCCAGCCTGCAGCGCCCACAAACTTCGAGGGCTCGGGTCCGGACGCCGCGGAGGGGCGCTGCAGGCTGCGAAGCGCGTGCTGCGGCCGCAGGCGGGGTCCGCTCGCCGTCCGGAGCCCAGCGCCCCCGATCACCTCCACGCCGCCCCCTCGCGCCCGCACCGCGAGCCCACGGTGGGCGACGCGCAGACCTCGGGCTGAGCGCGGCGGAGAGGCGGCCCCGGGGTGGGGACGGCGACGCGGCGCTGGTCCCGCCGCTCTGGGCCGCGTGCGGCGCCTCCCAAAGCGGCCTGGCCTGGGATGCCGGGCGCAAGCCGCTCTGGCCGGGCAGGGGCTGAGGCCTGCGGGGCGACTCGGGGTGAGCGCCCGCCTGGCTCTGGGGAGCCCGCCGCCGCCCGCGGCCCGACCGGAGCCGAGCCGCCCCCTTCGCTCTGCCCGCGGTCCGGGCGCCGCGCGGCTCCGTTCACGGCTGGAGGCTCCAGCGGGGCAGTGGAAGCCTGGCTGCTGCGCGGGCGGCCGGGCCGAGCCCCCAGCTGTGTGGCGAGACCCCGCACACGCACGCACACACGCACGCCCGTGCTTGTGCCCTGCGGGGAGCGCAGCTGCTCGCGGGCACCAACTCGCCTTCCCGAGCCTCGCTCGCCTGCAATCTACTAAACTTTAAGGGAAAAACGCCCAGCAGCACGGAGCACACGACAGACCACTGGCGGCCACGGAGCCTCGCTCGTCGGCCGTGCACTCTTGAGTGCAGGAACACACGCACACGCGCGCACACACGAGCCAGTGTGCACTCCGCGCACACTTACCTTGGGAGCAGAGCCCTGGTTGCACACACACAGCCGAGAAGAAAACCAGCCCCACCGCCGCCAGGACCCCCATCATTCCCGGAGCAGGGGGCTCATCAGCGCCCCGCGGACCGGTGCGGAGAGCGGCCCCGCTTCACAGCCCCGCGCGCGCCCCCGCCGGCATCCCGCGCCCGGCCCGGCCAGCGGCTCCGTGCGCACCGGCTCGCGCGCCCGCCTCGCCGCGCAGCTCCCGGCAGCTCCGCTCGCCCCCGTCGGCTCCTTCTGCGCGATCGCGGCCCTAGCCCGCGCTGGCCGCGAGTGGGGAGCGGAGTGGGCAGGGCGCGCGGACTCGGCTGCAGCAGGCTTAACCCCCTGCGCGCCGTCGGCTCGCCCGGCCCGGCCGGCCCAGGTTGTGGACTCCGCGGTTCCGGCCGGGCGCGGGGCCGGGCGCAGGGCTGCAGCGCCGGCGGGGCTGGGAGGAGGGACTGCAGGGGAAGTCGAGGCACTGTAGGAGGCGGGCGGGGAGGCGGAGGCGGGAGGGAGTGGCTTAACCGCGAGGAGCCGGCAGGGAGGATCGCGCGCACACCGCACGCGGATTGCTCGCCGGCCGCCTCCGGAGCAGAGCCGCCGACCGCGGGCGCCACCGCGCCAGTCACGCGGGGAGCGTCGCCCACGAAGAGCCACGGCGCGGTTAGCGCCCCCGTCCGCCCGTCCACTCCGCCCTCCCGCCCTCGCCGCAGCGGGGCGGGGTTTGCAAATATCTAAGATCTTCGCTGCCCAGCGAGTTCGAGGGCTGAGTCTATTTTCTTTTGCATAACAATAATTACATAATGTTCGCGGGGACTATGTGAGAGGGAAGATGGTTTTAGGCACTGAAAAGCACAGTGAGTTGTAGAATTTGGACCAAATCTAGCTGTCTGCCTGGGTGAAGCAGAGAACTATGTTCTATTTTTGCTAAGAATATAAACAACAGCATTTATCACATTAGAAGCTGTTTGTCCTCAGGAAAGGTGATCGGTAATGGATTCGAGTATTTTTTAACAGGATTAAAGACATTTTCCATCAAAGCATACTTTAAAAATTCCTATTATTATTTCTTTGTAACTATACCAAGAATCTTCAGCATTAGTTGGAAATATGAGTCAGTCTTAGCAATACTGTCAGGAAACCAATGCTGCATGTGTATTTTCATTTTACAGATAAAGAATTCGTAGTTGGCTAATGCCTTTACTGGCCAGAAACAGTTAACCTTAACATGGTTGTTGGATTGTTAAACTGCTCGCTTCTCTCACTGCCAAATGCAGCAGTACCTTAAAGGATAGAAAATCTCAGACATGTTAACTCCATGACAATAGATTTTACATCCCAGAAGATTATTTATTTTCCACCGTGAGTACAGGCAGGGACTCGGAGACAGGCAGGGTGTAGTCTATCATCCTCTCACATATAGGGCAACCAGACTCTGTGTCCTTCATAATTTCAGACATAAGGGTTTTGGTTTCCCATTCCCAGGAAAGAAGTCTCTTGGTGTTCAAACATCTTCTCTTGGAGAATGCGCCCGGCACATAGCAACACGCTCCAAGAGGACACGTACTAAACTTTATTTGGAAAACAACAACAAACCGTGCCACTATTAGCTGTTTAGAGGTTGGGTCAGCATGAAATGGTGTGCCTGACAGCATCTGTGCAAAATGATGACAGGATTTCAGCTTCCTTTCAACACTGAGCATAAACAGGAGTTTAGTGTGTTGAGAAGATGACCTGACTTCAAGGTTACCTGTGGTTAGAAGAGCTTTCAGTCCGAAGAATCGGGCATCCAGTTAAGCAAGAGATGTTCTGAACTGATTCAGTGAAGGACCTCACCTGCTTTACGCAGGGGGTGGACTACTGTGATTGCAAAAGTATAATAAAAATAAATTTAAAAGTATGAAAAAGTATTTTAAACAGTCATAAGCTTTCAAGTTAGGAAAGAAGAAAAGAAAGAAGGAAGGAAAGAAGGGAAAAAGTTGGAAAAACATTTTGTTTTTGTAAAAACTGCCTCATAGGTAGTTTTGTCAGTGTAGAACAAAAATACTTTCTTAACTATCTGTTACATCTTCTCAATGATTATAGATAGTGCTGGTGAACACATTTACATTATCTTCTATAGAACATTTGCCTTGTTAACTATAAAAATACCTCTGTCTTAATAGTTTGAAGTGAAATAAAAATTTGATTAAAAATTAAATGTATCCAATATATCAGGTGACACTGACTGAGATGAAATTCCATTACTTTAAAAGTCCTTGTAAAACACCATATTTTCAACAAGATAGGCAGTCGTCAGAAAAGATGACTTTTCTGTGTCCAGATTGAGGGAATCATTTCCTACCCATTCTTCTTCTCCAACACTATTGCTGATGCCTGAGCTTATAAAAATGACTGCAAAGCTCTTCTTTAAAAAATACCCACTTATGTACTATTGTCCCCCAAATAAAATTCTGCCATCTCATTTTTTGATAGTTTTCTTGCTTCTGAATTAGCTCTTGGCTGTAGTTTTTCTTTTTAAAAATATAAACTTCAGTATTACCATAGCAGTTTTTCCCCTGGAATAGGTGAGAATGGTTGTCTGAATATGCTCCTTCCTCACACACACTTCAGTCTCCCTGCGTCCTTCCGTCCCATCCCTTTGCTATCTCACTTAGATCGCACTGATCCATTTTCTGCATGTTCAAATTTGCTTAGCTTTGTCTTTCACATAGGGTTTCTTAGTGATAGCTACAGGCTTTTTATCAGCGTTCAGAGATACTGATCCACCAACAGCTCAAGTGGAGAGGCAGGTCTTAACTTAGTGGCTACATACTGATTATCTCTTCCTCCTGATAGGGCCGTGGGCATTTTCCCATCTTCAGTTTGAGAGGAGCCACCGTATTTCACTTCCATGAGCTCATGATAAGTTTATTTTCCATATCACACTTTCAAATTTTTCCCTGAGAGGAGACTGACATGCCCAATGTAAACTTTCAAATGTCAGTGCCCAATGTAAACTTTTTAAAAAGTAAAAGAATAACGGAAAGACACAAAAATAGATATTTTTGTTATAAACATCCTTTCAAATGTTTAAAATATCTACCTATAGAACTATAAGATAATCCTGTGGATCCAGAAAGATAAACTTCACTCTGTACCTCTTGCAGGCATCTTGCTCTTTGAGGCCTGCTGTCCCCCTGCTCTGCTGGAGGCACACACCACTGATTTCTCGAACACTTTCCTTGGAGATAACCAAAACTGCATAGGAAAGAATATTTCTGGGTATTGAGAAAATTTTCAATCACAACCTTATGCCTGGATTAATTTATTTCTCACTTGGGAAAATAAAAGAAAATATTACAAAGTCTAAATGTTGAAGCAACATAAAAAAAATCCACAGAGAAATTTTATTTCAGCTGAGAAAATAAGAGGATAGGAGAAAGCCACTAACTTATTTTGATAAAAGATGAGCTTTTAAATTTTGTTTTCCACTGAATTATATAAGCCAATGCTGGCTGCATATATGTCTCCTCTACATGTTACCATTTCAAAGACAGGATAAAGTCAAGGAAACATATTAAAGACAGAACAAACAGCATGAATACTCTCTCTTTCCATGTGTGTGCACATGTATTTACAAGATGAATGCATTTCAGAACTGCAATGAGTTTGGTACTATTGGTACAAATTGCTCATGCTATACATATGTAATGGATAAGGCATCGCTACTCACTTATACCACACGAAAAACAGAACATTGCTTTATTTCTTCAAGACTCTAACATGTTTAAAGTGCTTCACATAGAGGGTTTGGGATTAATTTTAAGGCAAGCACACAAACATTGTTCATTCCTGTGGTCGACTGCATTAAATTCTTCCCTGGATACTGGTAAACAAGTCACTTGAAATCCTAGACTCTGAGTTAGTCTTCAAGTCACAACACAACTTCTTGTTCTCATATCTTGAGTTTTGTAAACAATTTATACAGAAAATAAGCAGTGGTCTCCGGAACTGGCCAAACATTGAAATAAACACATGGTTCTGATGGACTCTACTGGTCCATTATGTGACCATGTTCTTTGCCATCTTCCAGATGACGTGTATTTCTTTATCTCCTCTTCTTATCCATGACTGAAATGTAAATTAGTCAGGTCTAGCTTTTATGCTGTGGAACTCTGTGTAACTTTTTAATTGAAGTTCATGAAGTTATAACTCAAATTATTCATGAGGTCGCGTTATGCCATTTTAAAACTAATGTCTGGCCTAGAGGCAACCTCCAGAGAAAGCTCACATTTTCTGTAAAAGTTACTATCAGTTGGCTTAGATGCTCTCTACAGAACTCATGGGTCCTTCCACTCACTTACTCTTTTTCTCTTATGAGAAATTAAAATGGACTCACACTCAAATATTAGTTGTTTATCTGTTAATTTCTTCATTAGTAAGAAGTTAATATCTCCTTCAGATATAATCTTTAGCCAGCTGTCACCAGGCAAGCTTCTGTAGCTGAATCTACTGTCTGAGGGATGTTTCTTTTTGTTTCCCAATTATCCTGAAGTTAAAGTTCAGGATTCATGATATTTATAAACTGTGCTTTTTTCATTAAAAATCCTGTGGGTTTGATTAGACATGAATAACTACTGTCTACATCTATTTTTGTGCAACAGATAATTATTTGGCAAAGAAAGCAAAACTATAAGAAAAGCAGCAATTTTTGGTAGAGTCTATAATTTCCGAGCTTTTTCATGCTTCTATGCCTGTATTTACAATTTGAATGAAAGTAAATAATAACTTTTAATAATGCTTTTAGAAAATTCTGTTCAGAATGAAGTAATTTATAAACATTGAACTAGCATTATATTTTTTAGTATGTATATTTTCCAATTAAGGGTAGTTTTGAGTATATAGACTTGGGCTCAAGTTTCTTCTCAGTATTTATCATCTGTTATGTCTTGTGTCTAGATGTCCCCCAAAGTATCATGTGGTCATAGGTGGGGCTTCTTAGAGGTGCCTAGATCTAGAGTGTGTGGTGCTGGGATCAAGGATGTGTGATTACTAAATTAGTCTGCTGATTGATTTGGCATAGTTCTGGGTGTGGATAATAGGAAGGCCCACACTGGGTGTGAGTGCTACCTGCCTAAGGGTGTGACAGAATATAAGCGTCAGGAAGAGGGCTGCTGCTGTCGCTTGCTGCTTCTTCTTTACTTTGCTGCACTGCTGCCTTCTGCCCACCATGAACTGTTTCTCCTCTGTGATGCCCCTCTGCCACCCTGCCTTGGAGCCAGCCAACTGTGGACTGAAACCTCTACAAATCTTGAACCAAAATAAATCTTTCCTCTTGACTTTGGGTGCCCGGTATTTTGTTTCAACAATGAGAAAAGGAACCAAGATCTCATCTGTCCCTAAGCAAGTCGCTTCAGCCTACTAGACCTCACCCAGCTTCCCTGTGCATTTGTGGTTGGTACTTGGGGCAGATGGGGTGAGACAACACAAGCACATGTCCTAACACAATGCCAGGTACACAGTAAGTGCTCAACAAACATGAACATCACTTATTCATCAAATCCTGTCTGATTTGTGAACACAAGGTTTTATGAAGTCCAGATGGGAATGAAAAGAGTACTCTCATTAAACTGTACAGTGATCTTTTCGGGAGGAATGTACACAATATTCTGAGCCTCCCTGAGGAAAACTGTGGCAAGCTATCACATTGCATGGGAGAAATTAAGAGCTATACTTGAGAGAAAACCTAGAGTTAGTTCAAAACATGAAGACTAAATAAAAAATGTCCTAGGATCTTGAGACTATATGAATGAGGTCCACACAAGAGGGGGCCAGGCAACAGTTGTAGGGTTCTTCTGTGCCTGACTTTAGCCATGATTTAACAGAGCTATCTTGCAAAAAGGTTTCTTTGTGACTCCAGTATATACACAGGCCCCACCCAACCCCAGGTGAACTAAACCAGGTGTGTTATTACATGGTCTTTAGGTGATGCTGTATGCTAATACACTTGATTGAAGTTAATCTAGCCATAGTGGGAAGGATGAGTGGCTTAGATAGCCTTCAGAGAACTGGGTGGATGGCTTGAGCCCCTAGAATCCCAAGATTTAAGCGAAGATCATAGAAATCTTAAGTTGGTTAGGAATATAGTGACTGTACTAGAGGGGTCTTGTTCACATCATTGTCTCAGCGTAATTATGAGTGGCACACACTTTTGCTTTTGGGTGCAGCATCTTCGGATGATTAACAGCATGGCCCCCTTGGTTGGGAAGAAGGGGGAGCCTGTACATCCAGGCTCAAGTCAAAGATTATGGCAGTGTAACTTGTAAGGTGCAAGGTGGAAGATAAATTAGCACCCCTTTCAATTGCCAGTGTTTAGTTGTGAGATTTTTTGAGTTTGGATGGAAAAAGATTTTGATTCCAAGTCAGAGTGTCCTAAATTCAGAGAGCAGCAGCCAGCTCACAGTCTCTGTGGAGAGGCCCAGGGCCCCATGGGAGGAGCCAGGGTGGCAGGGCTGAGACATCGCTTAGTCGGGGTAATCCTGAGAAGTAGTTAAGTGCTGGATATGTAAGGAGACATGGGTGCAGGGAAACCAAACTGGAAAACTGCATTCTAATTTAAGGAGAATAGGAAAAGATATGAGGCTTCAGAAGTTCCAGGGATGTGTCTCAAATTTAGAAAGACTCAATTACGGGCCGTGAGCGATGTACTCACCTCCACTGTCTATTGAGAATAAATGGTGGTGGTGGTGTGTGTATGTGTGTGTGTACGCGCCCGCGTGTGCGTGCGTCTGTGCCTGCATACTGTTCTTGGGTAAGGGGAGGGTAGCAGCTGACACATACTCACTTGTGATCCTCAGCCAGATATCCTCCCTCCCTGTGTCATATGCTTGGTCCCAGTGGGACGTGCGCCTGTCTGTATGGCCCTGAGCCCCTTCCCAGACATTCCCCATCCATGGCTTCTCCGCTGTGCCCTGGAGCTCTCAGCTATGATGCAAGAACTTCTCTGCATCTTTATCTTCTTCACTAAACATGCCCTCTCTCTCTCCCTCCCTCCTTCCCTCCCTCCCTCGCTGCCTCCCACTCCTTAGTAGAAACTCAATTCGCCCCAGATGACATTGCAGCCTCAGGAATCCCCTCACCTTGGTGAACACTCCAGCTCAAGAACTTCCAATAACAAAAGACCAGAACTTTTAGACCTGATTTATTAACCTTAAACTCAACTGTGCATTTGAAACTCACGTCATTTGACTTAGAGCATATGTCTTTCTTATGTATTTATAGGCTCTTATTTATTGAGGAGTTGGAGCTGTACCTCTCAGTCTCTAACCCATGTCCTCATCCTTTCATTACTTTAACTTTCAGACAGAGGATGCTTTCAAAATTCGGACATTCATATCTGTGACTTTTGTAAAACCAACGTGTTAGTCACACATTTTCATTGTCTGATCATGTATTTTGCCATTTTTAAAAACATTTCATCTTGTCAATAATAAATTTAGAGCTTCATGTCTTACAAAACAATTTTACCCTTTCAGTTCTTTTGCTTCACTACTTCTACAACATTAGTTGACCAAGTATTTCACAAACCTCACCTCGGTTTCTTTTCTGACATTTCCACATGGGCCAATTTACTCCTTTTTTCTTGTTATTTCCAAAACTTAGATTCAGTGTGCTACCACTTCCACACATCTTGTTCTCATTCCTTGTGTCAGGGAGCCAACATGAGAATTCTGTACAATTCTGAGTACCACTATGCTAACATTTGTTCTGAAACAAGGAAATAAATCACAAGGTTGGTCTACGGACCCACTAGATCTGAAATTCCACCCTACCTCAGTCTCCAAATGCCTCCAACCCAGTGAGCAATGTGGCACTTCTGGTCCCAGGCATCAGTGGGTGGGTGAGGGCTTCTTCACTGCTCCAGGCAAGTGGTTGGCACTAGATTAAAATACTTTGATGTTATTTAGAGTCATAAAAATTACATTTGAGAGACAAACCAGAGTGAGTTCAAGTCAAGAAGATGAAATAAGAAACACAGTGGAGCCTTGAGACTGTGTCCATGAGATGTGTGGAAGATGCCCGGCACAGGAGTAATCTGGAGCGCACATTGAATTTTGTGGTGGACCAACCTGGAGTCCCACTGTGCTCTAACTCTTGTCTGAGGATATTATGGGGGCACTGGAATGCGTGCTGATTCCCCTCACTGTATAGACTGGGAAACACTTAGGAAGCGCAGTCGCCCATTTAATGTCTAGGGCCATCAGAGTGTGTCACGGCCAGAGATGCATCTGAAACCCCTCTGATTGCACGGATTCCTTTGGGAAATTACATGTATGTATGTATGTATGTATGTATGTATGCCGTGCTAGAGACTGGACCCAGGACCTGCCACACACTAGCAAGTGGTTTACCACTGAGCTACATTCCCAGTCCAGGTTCTTAGTCTCTTTTTGTGGCTGTTTAACTATTACCACCAAGTAATCACCCCCTCGTTGAAAGCGCCTGCGACAATGCGCACCTCACAGCCGGCAGCACAGCTCTGCTGGAGATGGAGGTGGTTCCCAGATGCGTCTTAAATTCTGAGTTCTGGGGGAATAGGTGCCTCCTGAGCTCTCCGGGGGTCTGCATGCTTCACATTGCAACTACCGGAAACACTTCTGTCTTCCCTTCTGTGTCTCCTCCACAGTATAAAATGCAAGTTCTTCATTCTGACCACACCAAATATAGACATGTTCAGTCCAAGTTTCAGTGACCCAGCCATGCAAACTCTTACAGCCACTTTCTACTTCTGTGTAGCACATATTGGATCTAGAAACTCATTTAGTGAGCCACTTTGAGAAATTTATAAAGAGCAAGAAAATTAAACATCTATCTATAATTATTACAAAATCCCACAGGACTATAATGGAATTTCCTTATTATCACAGAGGACATTGATTAAATACCCAAATTGAATATATTTAACAGTAAAATGTTGATATATGTCTCTGATTTCCACAACCTATTCTGCCATTCAATACTGCACTGGAGGTAGCTCGATCTAATGCATAAAATAAATAAATTACCTAAGATTTCAAAAGGTTATGTTCCTATCAATATCTGCACTTGATATGATTATGTATGTAGAAAACATGAAATTCAAACATATATTTTCAGAATTTATAAGTACATAATGAGAGAATTTCCACATTCATTTGAATTTGGAAACACGAACATCACAAACACTCCATCAGGGAGGCTAGGAAGGCTTGGTCTCTTGTATATCCACATTTAGTATAAAGAATTGTTCGAACATTTTAATTTTACCGTGAGGTTTGGTAAATGGACTAATATTAAAATACATTCTAGAAATCTCTTGTGTGTATATAAACTTTTAAATGAGACAAATAATGCATAGAGAGAATTTTTTTTATGAATGATGGTCAATAGAATGTCTACATGAAAACAAAAGAAAACATAATTCCTTACTTATACTGCACGGAGAAAGATTCAGGCTGATTATTATCTAAATTAGAATACAGGAGCTATGGTTTTAGAGAATAATACTAAAGAAAACACTTGATGTTGGCATAAAGATTACTTCAACATAGTACAAAAATTACTACCCATAAAGGAGAAGATTAATAAATCGGACTTCATTGAGAAGTTCTGTTCACTAAAATTTCCCACTCACGGAGTGAGAACGAATTGCGGAGTGGAGAAAAGGGCTGCAGCAGACAGCTGGCATGATTTCCGGAGGGCAGTCTTTGCATCATCTCTGGTCTACTCACAGCTCTCCTTTGCTACCTTGCGTTCCTGTTCCACCTAATCCATCACGATCTGGACATTTCAGTTTCAGTGACATTGCTGACAAGCGTCAGGCCTATTCCTTTCTCTCTCTGTGGCACTGGCAATTGGACGCAGGCCTTCTTGGGCAGGGCTCTGCCACCAAGTAACAATCCCAGCTGCTAATATCTCTAACCCTACTCTTCTCTTCTGTGACCCAGGACCAGCTGATCACTGAGCATATCCCTTCACCACCACCAGACTCGACGGCCCACCTTCTTATCTTCTCCCCTGTGCTTATTTTGCTGTGGGCCAGCTCGGATGTGGCATTCTATTAAAAAGCATTCTGTACTTAAGAGAGATTCAAGTCATCTTCATTCTTTTTTCCTTTCTGTGTTTCCAAAGAGTCAGCAAGTCCTCTTGATTTATCCCACTACTACTATTTGAATTTCAACCCTTACATTCTATACCAAGTCAGTATGATCTCATCCTGGATTACCACAGGGCCTTTGAACACACCTCTCCATTTTCACTCTTGTCTCACTCATATCTTTTCTGCTCTGCAGCACCCAGTGTCTCCAAGACTACAGACAGACATTGTTATTATTTCAATATTATCTTCAGAATAAATTCCAGTGGCTTATGAGGACATTCATACCCAGATCCTACCCACTCATTAACATCATCTCTTTCATGGACACATTTAATTTCCTGTTCCTCAACTATGCTTTGTCAACAAACAGGGTGTTTCCTCTCCTTGAACAGCATCTCTGCCCTGAACCCCGAGTCGCCTAGCTTTCACCTATCAGTGTGGTGAGCCTATGGGATGGATGCCATGGAGATGTCCATACCACTGAGAGTCATAGAAGCTCTGCCATCGCTGACCTAATCTGGGTCAAGAAAAAGATGCCTGATACTAGAATACACACATTTCACGATATCTGTTATAAAGCATTTGATGTTTGGAAATTTCTTATTAATCTTTTGTGTTCATGACATACTATTAGCTTTGTGCAGAATTTGAGTAATCTTGCTCAAAATTAAAAAAAAATTCAAATACCTACCTTTGTGCCCATCAATTTAGAAAGTTGTCCTTGGGAAGGGTTAGTGAATACAACACAATAAAATATATATAAAAGCTGAGTGTATACTTGCTCAGTGTTTGGGCCATTGGTGAGACAAAAAGTTGCTTGTTAAATAATAAAACTGGTCTAAATCTATTATTCTTGCTTCAAGAGATTTTAGAATGTATTCCACATCCATAATCAAATATATATGAAGAGAAAAAGGCAAGAAGACAACTCAGTGAAAAAGGACAGTATTTCAATAAATAGTACCTTAACCATCTAAATGCCATATGTAAAGTAAAATAATAAACCTTTACATACTTATTGAAGCACTCACAAAAATATCTCAAACAGAATAGTAGATATAAATGCAAAATGCAACATTTCTAGAAGAAAACACAGGAAAAAAAATCAGTTATAATTTGAGTTACCATATCAAAAGCACAGTCTATGAATATGAATGAAAGAAAAATTTGTTAGATATTATTAAAAGTAACATTTCTTCTTTATGAAAAACATTGTTAAGAGAATAGACAGACTAGCAATGAAGTGAAAAAAATATGAAAAGCACATTTAGTTCAGGATATGCATGACGGGTAATCTTAGTTGACAACTTGATTGGTTTGAGAGATGCCGAGGAGATCAGTGGAACACACTTCTGGGTATGTCTGGGAGGGCCACGGGAGTGTGACCTTGGGGACTATCCTTGGTCCTTGGCCCCTTCCTCTTTGAATTCTCCCCTGGCTCTTTGCTTCCTGGCTGCCATGAGGTGAACACCTTTCCTCTATCACCTCCTTCCACCATGATGTCCTGCCTGGGAGTCAGCTGACCATGGACTGAACCCTCTGAAACCACGAAAACAAAATAAACCCCTCTACCTTTAAGTTGTGGGTGTCAGGTATTTTGTTCCAGAAATGGAAGGGTGACTAATACAACTTGTATCTGGGATAAAAAAAAGATCTCTTAAATCTCAATAATAATAAACACCCAAATTAAAATTTGGAAAAGGATCTGAATAGACACTTCATGGCAAAGAGAAAATGGGTTACAAATGAGCATGTGAGAGGAGACTCGTCGGTATCAGTTTTCATGGAAGAAATGCAAACTAAAACAGTAGTAAGGTACCACCAAACCTATTAGAATGCCTAAAATACAAAAACAACAACAAGTAAACAAACCTGGCACTATGGCTTGCTGGTGAAGATGCAGGGCTATGTGGAGTGCTGAAAACCCTTGCGTTTTTCACTCATAACCACAACATCAGTTTAATTATGAAAGGATCACTGGGTAAGTATCCTTTGAGATATTTAATTCACAAGTACCAGGCAGCAGTAGTCAAAATTGTCAAGCCATCAAAAGGCAATCACAAAGAAAGCCTGAGCAATCACCACAACCAGGAGGACCCTAAGGAAGTAGGATCCTAAGTGTGTTGTGGTATCCTGCAACCAAACAAGAGGAAGACCAAGGAAATTTGAATGTTCTGTAAACTTCAGTTAATAACAGCCTGTCAACATCTGTCTCCCATGCATAACAAAAAGATCACACTAACATAAGAGGTTAAAACAGAGGAAACTGGATGTGGAGGATATGGAAATTCTCTAATATTGCAGCTTGTCTGTAAATATAAATTTGTTCTGAAATTAGACCTTCCCTTAAAAATATATGAAAAATGACATAAACAAAGTCATGGATTGGGCATTTCCAGCAGTTGTCCCTTCAAATGCCATCAATGTGAGCAGCCCTCTATGCATGCAAATAGTTTCCATGACAAAGGGCTCCCAGTGAGGGGTGACAGCACTGGGGGAGGCACACAAATCAGAAAGGTGCATGGAAGAGGGCGGTGGCTCCTCAGCATCCACCTCACCGTCCCCAGCACCACCCAGCACCTGTAGAGCCAGTCTCTGGACTGGAGGAGAATGAAGGGAAGCCCTGACCTCCCCTGGACACCAGCACTAGAGGAAAGAGCTCCAGCCCCGATGCCACAGAACCAGGCTGCAGGCCAGCTCCCCTGGGCCAGAACAGGTCCACCCCTAGGTTTAGGCCCCAGGGCTTCCCCAGTGCTAGGCCAGCTCTCAAGCACTGAGGATTAGATCAGTGCAGCAGCAGACCAGGCCTCCTCGGTCCCTTTCAAGGACTGCCCTGGTGATGGTGTTTCTCATGTGCCAGGTGTCAAGACAACAAGCTAAGACTCCAGCAGCAAGCTGGTCCCCAGGTCCCACTTGCCAGGCTGCTGGGTGTGTCTTGCAGAGGACTGTAATACTGATTTTGCCCAAAGCAGGCTGTGAAGAGTGAACCCCACAACTGGCTTGTTTATAGAAGTGAGTCTGGCTGAAGCCTATGTGCTGAGGTCAGAGTAACTCACACCCAAATTCCACTCCCACAACTAAAACCTTCAGACTAGAAGGACAATGTTCCAATTACAATCATATATTTTGTCTCTTCTGTTCCTAATTTGAAAATGTTTTGCCTTGTCCTTTCTGAGTCTTGTTTACATTAATTTCCATAGAAACCACGTATCACGTTTACCCCAATTGATTGCCATAAAAGTCAGTGCCTGGGACTGGCCAGGGCCTCTGTCAGTTGCACCAGCATTGGTCATCCTGGCCCCCGCTTTCTCTCTCTTAGTTCTGTCTCAGTGTATTCTTTTCTCAGGCCTGCGTTGCACACTGGGCAGGTGGGGACTGGAACCTGGATGCAGGGGTCTCTGCCAATTGGTGGCCATCGTGGGAACTTGAACACTAGGAACCACCTCAGGGAGTAGCCTGAATAAAAAGGAAAAAAGAAGAAGAAAGAAAAGAATCAACAACGCAGTGCACCTCGCATCAAGGTCAAGGACAAGCACAAAATCCCTGAAAAAAAAGAAGTAGGTGCTTTAGATGCGAGAAGGTAGTAAAGGTAGTCAGCTGGGACTAAAACATGGGGTAATCACTTTCAGCCCAAGAAAGCCTGCCATGTTGAAACAAATGATGCAAAAGACAATTAAATATCATCATCGTTTTTCACAAACAAGAACTTTAGATATGGAACTTAGGGAGCATGTCAAAAATAACATCCAGACAGCTCAACAAAGAAGAAAAGTTATCTCCCTTGAGACTTTAATTGAGACTTTGACAACTTGAAGCCCGTGTGCTCTGTTTTGCGGCCCGAACAACCAAGCCTGGGAGCCGCTCAAGCCTCTGCTTTGCGGCAATCGGCCACTGGTGAGAACTGTTTAGTTTCGGTCTTACAGCAACTGCTTTCCAAATCTGCTGTCTTTCACAAGGCAGACTTGCCTCTCAGAAAATGACATTGTTACAGGCAAACCCCAGTGCCCTCCTTTGGAGGAGGGCCAGCTGCCTCCCCATCTCCTTCAGTTGCTAAGATCACAGGTGCAGAGGAGGTGGGGGCAAAAGCATGAGAACTGCTTGGCCTAAGTGTACCAGAGGGTGCATGCGGGGTGCCGTGGTCAGACTCAGAGAGGGTCAAGCAGGGCTTGTACTCAGATTGGAAAGAACTGAAAAGGGAAAATAAGTAATGGATTGAAAACAGCTAGGAAAGCTCTGAAGCGCATAAAGCAAAATAGTGAGAAAAAACACTCAGCTTTAGAAAACACTCCTGGCTTTGAGAGCCAAGGCCAGCACTGTGCTATCAGCCCGATGTGGCTGCAAAGGTCTGGAATCCAAAACAAAGCCAGAGAAACTGCTACTGTGCTCTACCAGACATCCAGAGATTTTACAAGAGAAATCAATTACAAATTTTAGCTAATTGATAAATGTATCTTTGTTTCAATTTGAGTTGATGTTTAATTGGTGTGCTTAAAATATTTCTTGTGCATTGCAAATTCTTGTATTGTAATTATAGGGTTAACTTGCTCTTTTCTATTGGGAGCCAGTCAAATTTTAAACTATAACAATCTGAGAACAGAAAATAAAAGGAACACCTTAAAATTTTAACAGCTAAAGGCAAGTTTGTTATAGAAGGTTTGTAGTAAGTGAGACAGAGGAAAAATATTAAGAACGCTATAAGTAAAAGAGATATACTTTTTTTTTTTTGGTACCAGGGATCGAACTCAGGTTCTTGCGCTTGCACAGCAGGTGGCGAAACCACTGAGCTAAATCCCCAGCTGAGATATACTTTTGATATGAAAAGATTTTGTATGGTTGTCTTGTTAGAAGGATAAAGAGAGATATACAAGACCAGAAGGCTTAGGTATGTTGAGAAGGTGTGTGGAAGTGATTTATCAAGGAAATATGCATGTTTGCTTATTGGTTTTAAGTTGGTACAAAGTTGCATTTACAGGCATAAAGAGACTACATCGATGAATATCACTTAAATATGTTATTGTAATATGTTTACATTGGTTGTCATCAAAGGGTTAAGTTTTAGGTATGTTATTGTGATATGTTTACACTGGCCATCTTCAAAAGATTAAATTATCTACGAGAAAAACAATAAGGTTTTATTAAAAGATGCTTTTGGTACCAAACTAAATTAAAGGGCATAAAGTTTCATTCATATAATTGTGATAATTATTATTGTTAATTTTCTGATGTACTAAATGAATTCATGCTTTCTGGCTGTACAGGTTTTCTATGATAATAACCTTTTGATTCAGGTATTTGATTTTCTCTTACACTCCAGCTACTTATGATAACAGGTACATTTATAAGCTGATGTATTCTTTTTAGGTGGCATCCTATCAAAGGATAATAATTTAGATGAGAAATTTTTGTGTTTTTCGAGGAGGAAGAGTGTGTTTAACAATGGCTATTTTATACCAAGATGGACATTTAAGTGTGTTACAAAGATAATGTCATCATGATTGTCATGCTAAAATATTATGTGTGGCTCTTGATTTGCAACTTTTTTTCTGTTAACATTTTATAGGAATTCAATTACTAGAACAACTATGATTGATAAAAAATAACAGTCTTCTAACTACATTTTGTATTTCAAAGTGCTTGATATCCAGGTAAAATTATAATAGTTAAGTTCACTATTCCCATTGCAATGCTAATGTTATTGATCTTCTGTTCTGGGTGATCAACAACTAAAGTTCAGAGAACAGAACTAGAAAGGTAACTGGGCTAAGACAGCCAATATTTTGGCCCTGGCCCTTCAAAGTCTACAAACAACCCAGGACATGAGGGGACCTTTGCTACAAGATCCTACAACTTTAGTAAGTCACCCAACCTCCTGAGCAGGGAGATTGTTGGACACCAAAAAGATAAGAATCAATAGTGTGCCAAGGGAGTGTCACTTATAAGGAAAAATCTCCCATGCTTTCACAGAAAGCAACATGCTCAAGCAAGGCTGTGACACAGCCTGATGGTTGACACTGACAGGAGCTGAAAAGCTCTGTACAGGGTTCAAAGTAAGGCCTAAGGAGACTTAAATGACCTTGATAGACAGCAAGAGGTTAATTTTAATTAATATACATCTCACCTTAACTTGGTTTTAAACACCCAGTAGAAAAGCATAATCCAAAGATATATGAAGTCAAGACTACAGTAATAAAGCTGTATATTAGTAGGGGCTCCAATTGCTGACCCCTTCTGCCAGTTTCCAACTACACTAGTGACTCACCCCTGTTATGGGTCATTAGAAGAAACTATGGTAAAATTTATAAACCTCAAGAAGAGTCTTTAAATTTTTTAGCTAAAATTGTTTCTAAAAATTATTAAATGTTCAATCTTTTTACAGCTAAAATTAAAAGAAAAATTATGACAAATATCAGACTTATAGATAACCTCCATTAATAAAAGGGTCTAAGAGCCAGAAGGTTACAATAACTATTTTAGTCCTTTAAAAACAGTTTAACAAATGTACTAGATTTTTTTTTTACCAAAACCCACCAGATTGACTTTATAAAGAGAGCTTATAATTGTCAAATTGCAATATGATTTTTATTTAAGGCCTATTAAATTAGCTTCCTGAAGAGAGTCCCTAACTTCAATCTTCCCTACATTGACCCTTCTCAGCTGGAAGCAGTTAGATTGAAACTACACCCTTTCTCCCCTAACCGAAGTTGGAGATGCTCTTTATAAAGGAAATTATTATAGACAGATAAGTTAGTTAGACACATTATAAGTCTGACATAGATTGATTGAGTAACTCACGGGACAAACCATTGTTGGGTGTACTCACCTTTCCCTAAAGACACAATTACATAAACAAAAAAGGGGGGGGGTACAGCTACCTCCACAAGCTCAATTAAATCTTGTTACTTCATTGAAAATTTTTAGATCCACTTATGGAAAGTAAATATATACAAAAATAGATCTATAGACATGTCCTAGACACTAGTGTTGTCAAAGTATGTCCTAACTAAAAGGTAAATGGCTCAATACAATTAATAACGTAGGGGCCAGGGTAAGCTTATTTTTCAACAGAAAATAAAAAGATGTTGTGGCCATCATCCCAAAACATACCACTATGGACCAATAAGATTTGCAAGCAGCACAATGTGATGCCCCTTCTGAAAGCCATGAAAAGGCTGCATCTGAGCAACTCTCCTCACCTGTGACAGACCTGGGACCTGCAAAGATCACCAGACCTGATGCAGCTTCTGTTTTCAAACAGAGAAGGGGGAGGTGCAGATAACCATAATATTGGTTATCCCTAAGGCAGGCTGTGAAGCGTTAGCCCCACAACTGGCTTGTTTATAGAAGTGAGTCTGGCTGAAGCCTATGTGCTGAGGTCAGAGTAACTCACACCTAAATTCCTTTCCCACAACTAAAACCTTCAGACTAGAAGGACAATGTTCTAATTACAGCCATGTATTTTGTCTATTCTGTTCCTAATTTGAAAATGCTTTGTCTTGTCCTTTCTGATCCTTGTTTATATTAATTTCCATAGAAACCACACCACATGTTGTCTTTTCCCCAATTGATTGTCAATAAAAGTCAGTGCCTGGGACTGGCCAGGGCCTTTGTCAGTTGCACTGGCATTGGTCATCCTGGCATCCCACTTTCTATCTCTTAGTTCTGTCTCAGTGTATTCTTTTTCTCAGGCCTGCGTCACACACTGGGCAGGTGGGTACTGGAACCTGGATGCAGAGGTCTCTACCATCTCTAGATGGACCCATGCTGAAGGGTTTCCCGGCTAAGCCAGGGTGTGAATATTGCAAATTCTCTGAATGCATAGACAGCCAAGGACAGTGAATAATCAGGGAGACATGAGGTCTTAAAGGAGAAAGTGAAACACCAGAAACTGATCTAAAGCTATGGAGAGCTACAGATTGCCTGACAAAAGAATTAAAATACAATAGTTTATAATGATTTCAGTGGCCTATGAAAAAACACAGATAGACAAAAAAGTGATATCTGGAAAAAATGCATGAGCAAAATTGGAAGTTCAACAAGGAGATAAACACCATAAAAACTTCTAGAACTAAAGAACACAGGGACTGAACTGAATAACTGCATAGACAGTTCCAACCAATGAAGGATCAATGAGCCAAAGCCAGGTCATTTCAAATCCCATTCAGAATGACAAAAGGAAATAAGAATAGAAACCTGAAGAAAGCTGATGGGCTTTAAGGAACTCCAGCAGGAGAACTAGTGCTCAAAACAGCAGTCTTCTGAAGAACACGGATGTGGGAACTAACCAACAACAGCAAATTCATAACACGCAGAAATAATGAACACCCAGGTCCCTGAGGATGAAAGAATCCATCTCTTAAATATAAAGAGCTCCCAGTTCCCCTTCCCCTTTAGACCTTTTCTTCCTGTTTCACATTATCTATTATACATTTTGATTCTTATTTACACTTTCAGTTTCTCACACTAGAGAAACTATTCAGTATTTACACGTGTGTCCTATTTATTTCACTTAAGACTATGGCCTCAATGTGTATCCATTTAGCTATAAATGTTTCTAGTAGGGGAAAGGAAAGAAGGGAAAGGAAAAAATATGAGAAAAGGAAAAAATGGAAACAAAGTCTTTGTAAATAAGGAGGTGTGGAGGGATTAAAGGGGGTGCAGGGGAAGGGGGAAAAATAAGAAACAAGACATATTATGTGAAGGTACAAATTCCCAATGATGAATGTCATTGTACTGTATACCTAAAATGTACCAATAAACTTAATGAATAAAAAAATAAAAATAAAGAGCTCCACTGAGCCAGGCATGGTGGTGCATGCCTGTAATCCCAGCATTCTAGGATGCAAGAGGACAGCAAATTCAATCTCAGCCTATTCAATTTAGCAACTTTGTAAGAAAACCGAACCAAAACAAAACAAAAGATGGGGAATATAGCTCAGCAAAGGCCCTGAGTTCACTTCCCTGTGTGGAAAAACAAAATGAAACATAAAAATAAATATATTTTTTTTCTGAGCCATATTATAATGAAATTATCAGAAGTCAAACAAAATGCAGTATTTTAAAAGCAGCAAGAGAAAAGTGACTTGTTACATCTGAGGAGTCTTCCCTAATCCTATCAGTGGATTTCTCAGCAGAAATTTTGCAGGTAAAGAGAAAGTAGGATCATATATTAAAAATATGGAAAGGAAAATAAAATCCTACCAACCATGAATACTATTGCCAGCAGAGCTGCATTTCAGAAAAGTAAAGGAGATAAAGACTTTCCCAGACCAAAGCTGAGTGTATTTATAGAGTGTATTTACTGGACATGCTAAAGGAAGATCTTCAAATTGAGAAGAAAGCATGCCAACAAAAATCATGAAAACATGTAAGCATAAATCTCACCACAGGTAAGAATGTAGTCAAATTAAGAATACTCTGTAACTGTAGTGATAGGGACAACTAACTCACTTTTAATTCTAGCATCAAAGCTAAAAACAAAAGTATCTAAACACCAATAGCTAAAATAATTTGACCATGGATATACAGTATAAAATCAAGTACATTTTGGCATTAATAGCATAAAGTATACAAAGTAGGGGATGCTGAAGTATTGAACTTTTGTGTGTGGTCAGAGTTCAGTTATTAGCTTAAAAGAAATTGTTAAAACTAAGAAAATCATTGTGCACAAGCTTCATTGTAACCATAAAGAAACAATTCTGCGGTTGACATAAAAAAGATAAGTAAGAAAGGACCCAAAGTATACCACTAGAAAGCACCTACTCATCTAATCCCAAAGGAGAGAGCAGGAGAGGGGGCTGGAACAAAGGGACCACCACACAATCATAAGACAATGAGCACATTTGTAATAGTAAGTCATCACATATCTATAATTACTTTAAGCGTGAATGGATAAAATTCTCCCATGCAACTATGGGCTGCCCACATGAGACTCACTTTAGCTTTAAGTGAAGAGATGAGAAAAAGATATCCAGTGCAAATGGTAACCAAGAAAGGGCAGGGATAGTTTCCCTTCCAATAAACAATGTAGACTTTAGGACAAAAGCTCTCATAAGAGAGAAAGAAGATCATTCTATAACGGTAAGAGGTTAATTTATCAAGAGGATACAATGGTAAATGCACATGGATCAGACATGAGAGTATCTAAATACACAAACCAAATTGCACAGAAATGAAAGGGAAAATTAGGAAAATTAAAAACAATAAGCAGTACAATAACATGTAGAAGACTGTTGGGAAAGCTGGATAGACACATGTAAAAAAAAAGCAAAAAACATAGGATAAAACTAAGAACACAACATACTTCTTAGCCACACATGATACATTTTACCATTTTTGTTTCAATTCTCTCCCTCTTATTTTTCAAGAAATGTTAGAGTTAAAATCTCTTATGTCATCATGCCTTTTCCATTTCTACCTTTAATTAACTAATATTGAAGAGCTATCATTTTTAATTTTTAACTTCATCTATATGTGCACCTATGAAATGTTTTATTTAAAATTTCTTATAAATAAAATAATTGAAAAACACAAAGTGAGAAAAATCTTACACATGATTATACTGAATGTATCTTTTTATTTCTTGCTTTTTAAAAAATCTAAAACCCATTACTGTCTAAAAATGGAAAAGAGGACCAGTATGAATCTTAACGTTTTTGAGAAGGTGAGGTTGGATGGATATTACCTAATTAAGTTGAGTAGTGTTCTCCTTTGGTGCTTAAACTCAATAGTGAATCATTTAATTTTTGTGAATGTATTGTTTAGCTTACTATGAAGGGATTTATTGCTTTCACTAAAAATGCATATGCATATTTGAAAATAAGATGTACAAACCTATGGAGAAAGAAAATTCTAGTGATGGAAAGAATTAAAAAATTATCCATTACAAATGGACTCCAAGCAAAGAAGAAAATGCAAAACAGCCTTGTAGGAAATGCTTACCTGTCAGTCCTGACTAAACAGTGAGGCCTCTGGCCCTGCTTCTCTCCCAGCTAACTTGTTTTTCTTTGCCACTGACGATTACACCCAGGGCCTCCTGCACGCTAGGCACGTGCTCTCCCTCTGAGCTATGGCTCCACTGTTGCCCTGTACCTTTTGTGGACATTTTGCTGTGGCAGCTTTGGGCCTGTTATTCACTTTAAGGGTCAGGAGACTTCTACAGCAGAGATTAGAACAAGCTAAAAAAAAACCCAAATCAGTTTTTCAAAGTTAATAAAATCTTGTATCAATCTATAATTTAATTATGGAAATTACTACATATTATAATTTTATAATTTTGTGAAATTCCTTTTATAATTTATTTTTATAGCTAAGGTATAGCTTGAGGGAGATATTTACACTGTGCACAAACTTGTTTTCTAGGTTCTCTGTAATAGAAGTACTCACCTTGTCTTTGATGAGTTGATGTTGGACGATAAGGAAGCCTGTCTAGGTGTTGTATCTTACAGTGGGAGCTGCATCGTCTTGGTTACCTTCGTCACTGCTGGGATATAATATCTGACACTCGCAATTTCAAGGAAGAAAGGCTTGTTTTGGTTCAAGTCTGTAGCCCACACCTAGCTGGCAAAATGGTGGAAGGGCCAGGCAGACCGGAGCTGCTCACAGCACTGCCGTCAGGAAGCTGAAGAGGAGAGAGAAGGAGGAGCCAGGGAGGGAGCTGGACCAGCCCAGGCCACACGCCAGGGACTCAGCTCTTCCACCCCGACCTCACCTCCTAGCACCAGGCCAGCTCGAGTGCCCCATGGACCAACACCTTCCAAAAGCCCCAATTCTGAGGGCAGGAGAGTTCTGGACGATAACGTTCTGATTAGAGCAAAATTATACTAGGAATCAACAACTGATAGATAATTCGAAAATATTCAGGAGACGGGGAAGGAAACAACAAACTGTAGAATATGAAATGGTTTAACATGAAATAAATTTAGTAAAGCTAGGCACATTGAGTGTTTGAGATATATCTAAAACAATAGCTGAGAGAAAATTTAAGGCTCATTTTACACAGGAATATGGTAAAAGAAAAAATGTTGAATATCAATGACCTCTTTTCATCTTAAGAAATTAGTGAAAAGCATATTAAGTCACTAAAATGGAATAAAATATAAAAATAAATTAAATAGAAAAGAGACATACAAGTTAGAAACTCAACCAGGAAACTAAAACTTGTCATCTCTTTAGGATTAATAAAATCAATAAATCCATAACAGGATTAGTGTAGAAACAAAATAAGAAATGAAATGCAAATTATCAATGTAATAGGAAATAGGGCTATCAATTTAGAAGTTACAGACATTAAACTGAAAAGAGGAGGATATTGTGAACACTTACTTGCAAATAAATTTGACACCATGGATGAAATGGAAAACAAATCCCTTGAAAAGACATTTTATTGAAGCTAACACAGCAAGAAATATAAAGTTTAAATAGTACTGCATTTGTAATAAGTTGATTCTGCAGATAGTTCCATGCCTAAATGTCTTCCTTGGAAATTTCTTTCTAACATTGAAGGAAAAAAGAATATCAACTTTACACGATATTTTCCAGAAAATGCAAGTGGGAACACTTTCATTTTATTTTATGAGGCTAGCATAATCTTGATACCAAAACTTGACAGCAAATGATCACAGGTAATCACCTTCAGAATCAGAAGGACAAAAAATCCATTCCGATTATGATGAATAGATGCAGTGAAATATAAATAGGTTAGTGCATTACAGGGATGTTGGGTTTATTAATGCAGAATAAATTTGGCTTCACATCTTAATATTAATTATATTTAGAGAGGAAACAAATCATATAGTCACTCCACTAGATACGTAAGAGGTAAGAACAGGAAAATGGATCTGATATATCACACAAAGATTGAAGCCAAAGACCTAGAGCTAACCTTACTCTAAATGAGGGAAAATAATCACGAAGTTTCTGTTCTTACCCGTACACTGCATATTTACTTGGAACATTTTGATAATTCTTTGCCACAAGGATTTTTACCTTAATTGTTCAAATTATGTCATTATATGATTATTTTGATTACTAAACCTTTTGGTGTTCTTCCTCCTAAGTTTTGCAAGCAATGTTTTAGTCCTCTTGCCTGAATTTGGTCCTAGCCCTGTTAACAGAAAAATATAAATTGAAAACATAATATGGGATCACTTGATCCAAGTAAAAACAAGTGCTGTCTACAATGCAGACCAGTGAGAATTCTCAGTCCCTGCTGGAGAAGGTATTGAGGGGCACAGCAGTGGGTCACCATCACCACCATCACAGAAACACACATCTTCCACTGTCCCATTTAGAGTGCTGATCCATTATAAATCTATAAACATGTCTGTGAGAAGCCTTGCATTATATTCATCATATGAGTTTTGTTTTTAATTATACCCTAGTAGACAAAACTCAAATATCTGTGGTAGCATTGGGGGTATATTGTGGTATATTCATATAAAGGAATATTGCATAATAAAAAGGAGCAAACGTACCTAAAACAACATGACTTGATCACAATAGTGTAATACTGAGTGAAAATGTTTAGCTGTGATAGCTCAGTGATGAATAATTCTGTGTATGGATTTCAGGAATCCTCAAAATGAATCTCTGCTGGCAGCACTCAGCGGAAACCATGTCTGTTGTAGAGGGGTGTTGCCTGGAAAGGACATGAGGAGTCTTGCCAGCAGGGCATGCTCTGGATCTTGACCATGAGACTGCGATTCAGTTCGCATACTTGTGTTGTTAGTCAGCTCCTGGTACTGTAACCTGAGACAGCTTACAGAGAGAAAAGATTCTTTCAGCAGTCCGTGATCCACTGGTGCCTTTTCTTTGGGTCTGTTCTGAGGCTGCACAGATGGCAGGAGCTCAAGGCCCCTCTGACTCAGGAAGCAAGAGGAGGGGGAGCCAGGCCCATGCCCTCCAGACCACGCCCCCAACAGCCCGAAAACCTCTCGCAAGGCCACACCCCTTAAAGGCTCCATTGCCTTGCATAGCACCACCAGAAGATCCGCCCTTTAACACATGGCTGTGGTGGACACACACGTTCTGCACTGCAGGAATACATTGCTGTATGTAAACTGCACATCATGCAAAGTTTTTAAAAGTTACAAATATTTATATTTTAAGAAGTTAAGAATTTATTGCTTCCATTAGGCCATTCTTTAATTTTATTAAGTTAAATCTGTGCATTTTAGAGGCTACAGTATTGACTGTGAGACTCTCATCTTTGTTTTCAAGATGACTTGGATGCTTCTTAAATGGGAAGACAGGTAGATTCACAGGAGGCTGTTTATCTTTCTAATAGCTCGTTGTAGACTAATTCTATAATCTTGGTCTTCAAAGTTTTACATACAACTAAAAACAATGATTTATAAAGTTACCCTTTATGTTGCTTGGTATTGACATACTAAAGCATACTAGAACAAATTGAAATTGTAAAACATTGATTTAGGCTGTATACTTCCCCAAAGGGGTGGAGCCACAGTGCTACACAAAACATAAGGTGTGTTTAAGAAACCATGAGGACAGGTAAGGCACAGGAGAACTGAGAATACACTGAGGTTTAGCCTACAGTAAATAAGTGCTCCAAAACTCGTAAAAGGCACCTGTGCCATCATTATGTTCTGTGACTTGATTATTTTGAAACCATAAATGAAAAAAATGTCTTTGGCCACTTGCATGTAGGAATAATCCATTTTCACACCCCACTCATTACCTAGGCCAGGCAAATGTCCAGTTACCTGTACTCTCTCTAATGAGGCAAAACAAAAGCAGAAATTGACCCAAAGTTATTTTAGCTAATATATTCCATATTATTATTGATCACAGCATATAAATTAGCTTTGATATGTCGTATTGTTATAGAGATTTCTATGTATTTCTGCAGGGATAAAATACTCTTTTCATCTCAGATTTCATAGCAGTTCAGGACATATATTTTTAAATGGTTCAAATATAGCATTATCAAAATAACTTCATTTTTAAATTTTTGTTTGTTTTTGTTCAGAAACCATTAGACAATGACATTCCCATAGGATGAATACATTCTTAGTAGCCAAAAAATATTAAGGACAAGAAAGCAGCTAAATATATTCTTACCATATGGTATAAATTTTTGAAATTTATTCTTTGTGCTTTTGAATCTAATCATTTTATGATTTCTAAATGCTTTCTTTATACATGCAATTAAAACATAGATCTCAAGAGGAAGTGAAAGGGACTTGAGTCTACTATCTCCCAGTGTTTTCCTGAGTGGGATTTCCAACAATTAAAATCTTTACCCTTGCATCTAATACTGCTCCAGGAAACAATTTCATTCTTCTCTTTCCACATCATTTCTGATTTCACCAAATTGCCAGATAATTGAAATCAGTTGTTTCTGACATTATTATGAAGCATATACACAGAGGAAGAGTATTCTGTTTTCAAAATTGTGCTCCCTGCATGCTTATTTCTCCCTTTCCTGCTTCTGTTCATCTAGCACATCATCCTCAGTATTTCCACCCCATCCCTCCCTCCAGTCCATTAATCCAGTCACATGTCATGGCCCACCACACAAATTATCTCCTTATTTCTCTTCTTATCTAGCTTTTATTTAAGGATCTTTAATTGGCTTTGTTGCCTATTCTTTCTATTCTAACAAATTGATATGTCTCTTAACCCGAAGGAAGGCAGACCTTCCCCATGACCCCCATTAAATCACACACCTGCTTCTGTACTTAAACCTTTGCCTTCCCTTGCCTTTAAGTTTAGTTTTCTGTCCTCCTCAGTGATGGCCACCCCAGCTCAAGTATCTGGTCTCATCCTCCTGCCCCTCATGGGCTTGGCACTGCAACATAACCCTTCTTCACTCAGTGACACATGTTTTAATTTCTCTTTCATCACTTCCAATAGCTTACTAACAAGTTGAATGTATCCACCTTAAAAATCTTCCCCAGACACCACATTTCCCCCGATGCAGCACTTGCTTTTTCTTTTTGGCTCATGCCTGGCAGGCACAGGCTTCCTGTGGGCAGCCTACATTTGCTCTCATCGCTTGCTCTCTGCTGTCTGTGTGCTCCCATGTAACCCCAAATGGCCACCAACATTAGCCACAAGCTTTGCCCAATTTGTCCACTTAACCTTCAGGCCCAAACAGGCTTTACCAATTGTCCAAACATTCTTGTTTGCAAGGAAAGACCAAGTCCAGAGTTGTACATGGCTTGAACTAGCACGTCTCTCTGTCTCCTTCCATCTGGGACTGCCCTGGGCTTTCCTTGTCTTTTATGACCTCGATAACCTAAAGTCGTTGGGTGAGCCACACTGGTGATTGTCTCGAAGTTAGGGTTTGCTTCTTTCTCCAGGGAGACTCAGGCAGCTTGTTTGGGTAGGAATATCATAGCAAAGGTGCTGTGTTTCTCACGGGATCCTGCTGTATGGGACCCAATTTCACTCTGCCCTACTGTTGGCGATGTTAACTCTGATCACTCAGTAAACAGGGGGGTTATTCAGTTGTTCTGTCCTGAAATCATCATTTCCCGGGGTCCCCTTGCAGGGCACATCCCACGAGGCTCCACCTTTAAATACCTCTAATACCTCACGGTGATGCAGCCTAGGGGCCAGCCCAGCCCTTCAGAGTGCGACCCTGGGGACAAGCACATGCAAACTGCAGCACGCAGTGTGATTCTTCTGTGTGCTCTGTAGACTTTTCAGCCTCCTGCTCCATACATGATTCTGTGGCACAGTCGGCAGGTTTCTGCTGCCAAATCCCGCGGCCTTTCTTCAGAACATTCCTGTACCAGCTGCTGGCCATCTCTCCCTCGTTGGGCTTTTGGGAGACTGCACCTCACTGCACCTTCCTGGACTTCGAGGCAAGCAGAAGTCCTGGCTCACACATGTGCCTCCTGTGGCACATCCAGTTCAGTGCTTGTTCAGGGATTTTCATTTCTAAGGCATTTTATGAACAGTTGTGTTGGAGTAAGTTTGATTATGTAATGAGGTCTATTAAGATGATCAGTGCAGCCATATCTCTTCCCATTCTGCTTTCCAAGTGCAGAAGGTGTAAACCGTCCTGTAGGAACAGCAAGGTCAGCGTGGCGAGGGATGGGGCCTGTCCCCCAGTCACAGG